>NC_073234.2:92102500-94502500 GCF_029281585.2 Gorilla gorilla gorilla
TCCATTCACCCACCGAAGGACGTCTTAATTGCTTCCAAGTTTTGTTCATTTACTTTTCACAGTAGTTCTGCAAAGTGTATATGTTGAGCTGTTTACAGATTAGGAAACAGATTCAAGAGAGGTGAAGTAGTTTACTCAGGTTCACATCATTAGAAAGTTGGCATAGTTTATATTAGAACCTAAACTCTGACTCCCAAGCCCATAATCCTTATATGTAGTTTGCCATATACATGAGTAGGTCAAAATACAATTTATTTTTTACTTATTTTTTACAATATAGTAGAAAAACTTTATTAGAGTTAACTATCAGTTCTTCCTTGTTACTAAAGGAACTAGGGGAGGATTCATTTTTAGCAGTTGCTCTAAGGCCACTTCTTTTAGTAACCTTTTTACTTGAAATAATAAAACTACATTTCTGTAAAAGTCCTTCTCTTTGAAATTTTCTTTTAGTCAGTCTATTCTTTTGCTTAGTATACATTAATAAGGTAAAATATACTTCTGGCTGAGTGCGGTGGCTCGTGCCTGTAAATCCCAGCACTTTGGGAGGCTGAGGTGGGAGGATCGCTTGAGCCTAGCAATTCCAGACCAGGCTGGGAAACAGTGGGATCCCTGTCTCTACAAAAAATAAAAGAATTAGCTGGGTGTGGTGATGCATGCCTGTAGTCCCAGCTACTTAGGAGGCTGAGGCAGGAGGATTGCTTGAACCCAGGAGGTTGAAGCTGCATTGAGCCGTGATCATGCCACTGCACTTCGGCCTGGATGACAGAGTGAGACCCTGTCTCAAAGAAAAGAATGTGTGTGTATGTGTATGTGTGTATATATGTATATACACACACACACACATATATACATACACACACACACACGCCCCCCCACCCCCAACATGCTTTGAAAGCAGGTGTCTTTTGTTGAAATAACCCTAGGTGTAGATAAGGATGGAGATGAGTAGTCTCAGTATTAAATCTGTGGCAGAGCTGATGAGAGGACAGATAGTGCTGATTGAATTATAGGTGTCTCAAGTTTAAACATTTTTGAAGAGTCCTACTATCATTTGTATTATCTGTAAATCTCTTCTAAAGATTTGTTACTGGACCACATTCTTCTACTTAGTAGAGCTTTTTTGGAATACATTTCAGGGTAGTGTACCTCAAATGCTTCATCCAGCAGTTAGTAACTATATGATCTTGGGCAAATTACTTAATCTTCTGGGTACCTCAGTTTTATTATCTGGAAAGTGGGGTTAATAACACCTACTTCTTAGGGTCCTTACGAGATTAAATGAGTTAATATACCTTTTGTAGATTTTAACCTGTATGTATTTTAATATCTCTGAAATTGGGATTTGTGACTTAAACAGTTAATGGTGTCTGTTGCATTAGCGAAATTGCAATAGTGACTGTCAGTGCCTGTGCATGTGGCATCTTTGTGATTATTCCTTTTCTGTTTCTTTTTTGAGACAGGATCTTACAGTAGCTGGGACTGCAAGTGCACACCACAATGCCTGAATAATTTTTTTTATATTTTTAGTAGAAGTGGGTTTCACCATGTTGGCCAGGCTGGTCTTGAACTCCTGGGTTTAAGCGATTCACCTGCCTTGGCCTCTCAAAGTGCTGGGACCACCATGCCCGGCCTCTTTGTGGTTATTCCTGATAGCACAATTGTACACCTGCTGCCCCCATTTCATTAGCAATCCATTTAAAGAGCATTTTAGAAAGGAGTTTGATTACTGATTGTTTTCTGAAAACTGTTGATAACTTCCAGTAAGATCAAGAAAATCATCAAAACTTGTGGAATGTGTGTCAGTGGCTTGGAGAAGGAAATCCTAGAGATAATAGTGACATTCTTTTAAGAAATGCTATATTTCAGTGTTCTTGGTGGCTCATAAACAATATTGTGACGAAGAACATGGTATTGAAACTCTAAGTTGAACAGTAATTCCAAAGAGGCTAACCTTGAGCATGAACAAGTTTTAGCAATACAGTAACTGATTTGTTTATCTCCATTTGATATAGCCTAAAGAGTGATATTTTAAAAATCTAAGTAAGTCTGTAAAAGATTTTTCAATTAGTGTAAATAATCCTTCAATTAGTAGAAGTAAAAATTTGAAGTGATAAAAAAGCATTCAGTTCAGTTGGCAGTATTTTCTTTCTTAGTGGTACATACAATAATGGTGCATCTTATAATCAATAGCATCTTTTGATTTTATGAAATTCTGTCTCTAAGTAAAATTTAGAACAATACCTGGCAAATAGTTAGCTGTTATTTGTTTTATAATCTTTACTTACTTTCTTTCTGCGGTTCCAAGATTTTAAGAGAGCATGTACACTATCGTTAATCTTGTTTTTAACCCTAGAATTTTACCTCCCTATGTTCTTTCACTGAAATTATAAATATTCATTAATCTTTATTTATATTTCTGTAAATATAATCATGAATAAATTCTAGACAGTGTTTTCTTTGGAAATTTTGCTTTCTCTTTGACCACTCGTAATGTAAATAGCCAGAATCTTCCACCTGTTTGTGAGAGGTTAATTAGCTTGATTTCAGAAATTCCCATTAAACTTTTTTTCTTTGTTTGTGTCCTTTTTCCATTGAATAATTGATGTAATCAAGTCCCAAAAAAGGGTACAGGTGGAAAAAAAAATTCTTGACAAACTAGAATCTAGTCTTCTAGCATAGCAGACCATATATAAACTTAAACTTTCTGAACATTATTATCTTAACATCCGATTTATTCTATACTGTTGAATAATGTATAAATTTTAAAGGTATCAGAAATTTAAGTTTCAGCATGGGTTTTTTTTAGCCTTAATGGTGACACATGATTATTGTAAAACATTTAAGTAGTACAGAAGGATATATAGTTCATGGTGAAGTCCCACAGTTCCCTGTCTCTAGCAAGCACAAACTTCTCTCACTCCTCACAGGTAAATACTACTTTTAAGTACACTCAGAATTTTCTATGCTTGTACATTTAAATATATATTTTACATATGTGTTCATGTATATTTATTTCCTTGTTTTTATTACATAAATGTTATGTTATAAAATCTGTATTTTTCTGAATACAATTTGGACATAGCTGTATTTTAGCACATAACGATCTTCCCTATTCTTTGTAGTGTCTGGACCTGCATTGTTCAATGGTGACCACCACTGACGTGTGGCAGTTTAAATTTAATTAAAATGAATAAAATTTAAAATTCAGTTTTTCAGTTATACAGGTTACATTTCAAGTGTTTATTAGCTATGTGTGGCTAGTGGCTGTTGTTTTAGGTAGCACAGAATTATAGAACATGTCAATAATCTATATGCAGAAAGTTCAGTTGGACAGCATTGTTCTGGACAGTTTTTTAAAAAAACTTGTATGTGTTAAAATTTTTTTTACTGTGTATCTTTTTATTGAGGCGTATTTTATGATAAATTGTGCACATTTTAAATGCTCAAGTTGATAACTTTTCTTGAACTTTTTAAGATAATTGTAGATTCACATGCAGTTGTAAGAAATAACACAGAGAGATCTCATGTACCCTTTACCTTGATTCTCCCAGTGGTAACACCTTGCAAAATTATAGGACACTGTAGGATAGGATAGGATAGTATATAATAGCACAACCAGGAAATTAACATTGGTACAGTCAAGATACAGCACACTTCCTTCCCCATAAGGATTCTTCATATTGCCCTTTTATTCCCATGTGGTCTTCCTTCCAGCCCCCAACCTCTCCTTAACCCCTGGCAATCACTAACCTGTTCTCCATTTCTATTATTTTGTAATTTTAAGAATGTTACGTAAGTGGAATCATGTAGTATGTAACCTTATGGGATTGGCTTTTCTCATTCAGCATAATTCTCTGGAGAGTCATCAGGTTGTTGTGTGTATCAGTACCTTGTTCCTTTTTGGTACTGAATAGTATCCCACGGTATGGATGTACCGTGATATGTTAACCATTCACCCATTGAAGATTATCTGGGTTGTTTCCAGGTTTTGGTTATTAGAAATTAAACTGCTTTAAACATTTGTGTACAAGTATTCATTGAAACATAAATTTTGATTCTTCTGGGAGTGCAATCACTGGGTTATATGGTAGTTGTATGTTAATGTTTGTAAGAAACTGACAAGCTGTTTTCCTGAGTAACTGTACATTTTACATTCCAATCAGCAGTATATGAGTGAGGATGAGGGAGAGCTGCATCCTCACCAGCATTTGGTATTGTCACTTTGTTATGATTTTTATTGTTATGTTTACTTTCTAATTGGTCTTGGGATCTCTATCTTGAGAGGGCCGTAAGGCAAGTAGCGTCACTCTAGGAGAGCCCTAGCGGGGATTGGGGAACTGAGTTAGGTTTGTGCGTGTGTGTCAGGTGAGACACATGAGGAAGTGAAACCAGAATGAAACGAGATTTACTCATAGGGCCCAGAGAGGTTAAGGTTAAGGAAGGATGCGGGGAGCTGAGGGAGGGGAGAGAGAAAAAGAGTGAGAGGGAAAAGGGGATATCAGTGGGACTATGCCTTTTTTAAGGTAGATGGGCATTATCCTGTAGGCTTTCCTGTGGGGGTTGTGGATTGGCTAGTTTAAAGCAAACACTCGTGAAGGGAGATCTTATTTACATGACTCTGGTGTTGACTATTAGGTTTTTATCGTGGTCAGCAGCTGTGGGGAATATTGAGTTTTTGGTCAGTGAGATGAAGAAGTCTGTATTGCAGACAGTCACACAGGCAAGGGAAGTTTTTTTTTTTTTTTTTTTTTTTGAGACGGAGTCTCGCTCCCACCCAGGGTCGAGTAGAGGGGCACGATTTCGGCTCACTGCAACCTCTGCCTCCTGGATGGGTTCAAGCGATTCTTCTACTCTCCTGCCTTAGTTTCCCAAGTAGCTGGGACTACAGGCATGCACCACCACACCCAGCGAATTTTTGTAGTTTTTAATAGAGACGGGGTTTCACTATATGTTGGCCAGGCTGGTCTCAAACTCATGACCTCAGGTGATCTGCCTGCCTCGGCCTCCCAGAGTGCTGGGATTACAGGCGTGAGCCACTGTGCTCGGCCGGGAAGTTTTAACTAGGCCAAGATGGAGGGCTATAGCTGGGTTTCAGATAACTTACGTTAGATCTAAAAATGGATGCTGAGTCAGCAACCATAATAAAGAAATTTTTGACACTTTTTAATTTTAGCCCAGTCTTATAGGTAAGTGATAAGTCATTGTCATGTTAATTTGCATTTCCCTAATGGCAGATGATGTTAAATATCTTTTCATGTGCATATTTGCCATTTGTATGTCTTGTTTGGTGAAGTGTCTCTTCATGTCTGTATGACTTTGTCAGGGCTCCCATAACAGAATGCTACAAACTGGGTGACTTAAACAATGGAAATTTTTTTTCTCCAGTTTTGGAGGCTAGAAGTCCAAGATCAAGTTTCTTCTGAGGTCTCTCTGCTTAGCTTGCAGATGGCTGCATTCTCATATTCTCACATGATCTCTTTATGTATCCAAATTTTCTCCTTTTTAAAAGGACAGTAATCACATTGGATTAGGGCCCACCCAATGGCCTCATGCTAATTTGATCACCTCTTTAAAGGCACTAGCTCCAAATACAGTCTGTTCTGAGGTACAGGGGTTAGAGCTTCAACATATGAGTTTTGGGGGTATACATTTCAGCCACTAATTGTGTCTTTTGCCTATTTCCTAGTTGATTATTTATTTTACTGTCAAGTTTTGAGAGCTGTTTATATATCTTAGGCACTAGTCACTTTGTTGTGATTTGCAGTTATTTTCTCCCAGTCTGTAGCTTGTCTTTTCCACCTTTGTATTAGTCTGTTCTCACGCTGCTAGTAAAAACATACCCAAGACTGGGTACTTTATAAAGGAAGGAGGTTGAATTGACTCAGTTACACATGGCTGGGGAGGCCTCACAATCATGGCAGAAGGCAAGGAGGAGCAAAGTCACGTCTTACATGGTGATAGGCAAGAAAGTGTGTGCAGGGGAACTCCCATTTATAAAACCATCAGATCTTGTGAGATTACTATCTCACTAGAATAGCATGGGAAAGACCCATCCCCATGATTCAATTGCCTCCTACCAATTCCCTCCCATGACATGTGGGAATTATGGGAACTACAATTTGAGATGAGATTTGGGTGGGGACACAGCCAAACCACATCAGCCTCATAACAGAGTCTTTCCCAGAGCAAAAGTTTTAATTTTGATGAAGTCTATTTGACCAATTTTTCCTTTTATGAATTGTGCTTTTCATGTCAAGTCTGAGTTTTCTTTGCCTAGCCTGAGATCCCAAAGATTGTCTTCTATGTTTTTAAGTTTATAATTTTACCTTTAACATTCAAGTTCATGATTAATTTTGAGTTAATTTTTGTGTAAAGTGTGAAAGTTAAGGTTGAGCTTCTTTTTTTTTTTTGCCTATAGATATCCAACTGCTGTGGTACATCTCTTCCATTGAATTGCTTTTACATTGTTGTAAAAAATCAGTTGAGCATATTTGCTGTTTTTATATCTGGGTCTTCTGTTTCATTGATTTATGTATTCCTCAGCCAATACTACAGAGTCTTGATTACTATAGCTATATAGTAGGTCTTGAAGTTTAGTAGTTTGCTTCTTCTCACTTTATTCATCTCTTTCAAAATTGTTTTAGCGGTTTGTTTTCTTTTACTTCCTATGTAAATTTTAGGTTAAACTTGTCTATTGTCTACTTGCTGGGATTATGATATTAAATTTATATATCAATTGGAGAATTGACAGTTTTTACCATATTAAAATTTCCAGTCTGTCATTATGCCATGCCTGCTTATTTATTTAGATATTCTTTGACTTCTTTTATTGGTGTTGTGTAGTTTCCAGCATAAAAGATACTGTACATGTTTGGTTACACTAATTTCTGTCTCCTCATGCCCACTTAAGGACACCTCTCCAGCAGTTCTCTACACTTAACATCATTAGTTTTTGGCTCTACCAGATCATTTCTGTTAGTGATCATTTCTCTCATCTTAGAAAACAAAAGCAAAATAAAAAACTTTATTTTTCTTTGATTCCATGTCACTTCTGGCTACCGCCCAACTTCTTTGTAATAAAATTCTTAAAAAGTTGTCTGTACTTGCTGTTCCCAGTTCCTTTTCTCCCATCTTTTCTTAAGTCAACTGCAGCCTAACATGTGCCCCACTTTCCAAGTAATGTGACCTCTATATTAAATCCAGTGATTACTTGCAGTCTTCATTCTTCCTGACTTTTCAGTAGCATTGATGTAGTTGATCTCTCTTTGATAAACTTCTTCACTTTTCTTCAGGGAAATACAAATCAAACAAGACAAAATTAGGTAGCCATTGGATCTCCCGAAATTAAGAAGTCTGATAGGCCGGGCGCTGTGGCTCCTGCCTGTAATCCCAGCACTTTGGGAGGCCAAGGTGGGTGGATCACGAGGTCAGGAGATCGAGACCCTCCTCATCCTGGCTAACACAGTGAAACACCGTCTCTACTAAAAATACAAAAAAAAAAATTAGCCAGGCATGGTAGCAGGCGCTGGTAGTCCCAGCTACTCGGGAGGCTGAGGCTGGAGAATGGTGTGAACCCGGGAGGCGGATCTTGCAGTGAGCCGAGATTGTGCCACTGCACTCCAGCCTGGGCGACAAAGCGAGACTCCGTCTCAAAAAAAAAAAAAAAAAAAGTCTGATAAATCCAAGTATAGTGAAAGAGAACTCACACATTGCTAGTGAGTGCATAAATTGTTACTACTACCTTGAAAGATAGTTGAAGATACTTATAAGTTCTATTAAAACTAATACGTACTTACCCTAGAGAAATTTTTACAGATGAGACCCATATAAGATTGTTCATTGCAATATGGTTTGTAGTAGCAAAAAGTGTTAAGCGACTTGTATTTTAGTAGGTGCTTTGTTTTGAATGTCTCCTCTAAAACTCATGTTGAAATTTAATTGTCATTGTGATGGTATTAAGAGGTGGGACTGCTGAGAGGTGATTAGGCTAAGAGGGCTCTGCCTTCATGAATGGATTAATGTCCTTATCAAGAGAGTGAGTTTGTTACTTGAGAGTGGGTGGTTCTAAAAGTGAGTTTAGTCCTCTCGTTTGCTGTCTCATGCTCTCTTGCCCTTGCACCTTCTACCATGGGATGATGCAGCAAGAATGGCCTTGCCGGATGTGGGCCCCTTCACCTTGGACTACTCAGCCTTCAGAACTGTAAGAAATACTTTATTTTCTTTATAAATTACCCAGTCTCTAGTGTTCTGTTATAGCAACACAAAATGGACTAAGACAGTAGGAGAATATATCTGGCTTATTCATGTAATGTAATACCGTTTAGCAATTACATTGAATAAAGTAGAGCTACATGTATCAGCACAGATAAATCTCAAAAACATAATGTTAACTGAAAAATTCTAGGTGTGATAGGGTAAGTACTGTATGATGTATTTGTATATAACTGAGTGTTAAGTGGGTTTTTTCTTGTCACCTTAGCGTTTTTCCTGGAGCCTAAAGCTAAGGATAGTAGCCGATAAAGCTGATAAAGCTGCATTATAAAGAGATGGTGTTGAATTTTTTGTCAAGTGGCCATGATTTGTTCTGGAACTTTAGCACCTCCAGCCTATACAAGATAAAAAAAGAATTTAATGTGAGGAAGGATTCTTTGAAGAGTTATCAGCTCAAAATGGAGTGCTATAGTCTTTGCATTATCTTCTCTGTGGGTGAAAACAATTTCTCTGAGAGATTGGGGGACTTTTCAGGAAGGAAGATGGTCCTTTAGCTGGATGCCTGCTGGGTTGCAGAAAATAGTTAGGCCTCCCTCCCTGGAATGTTACCTGAGTAAAGTGTTAGAGAATTCTTGGGAAAAGTATGATTTGGGTCTCCTGGAGTTATGGAAGGCCCAGAGACTGGGGCCTGCTGCTGCATTCCTGGAGAAGAATAAATGTAACAGATATATAAAATAGCTTTGCAGTGGAAAAGCTGGAAGAGAGGGCTTTCACTATGTGTCCAGTGATATTGAGTCAAGAGCATTTCCTTTGGGCCAGGCAGACACTTTAGATGCTGTTCAGTCTAGTGACATCTTGAAAGAAACTTAACAAAGAAAGTTGCCTGCTCAGCAGACACAACCTCAGATATGTGCCACTGGAGCAGGAGCTGAGGAAGAGTTTTAAGAATTGTGCTGGAGAATGTCTCGTTTGTACCAGAGAATATTACAGAGGGAAGTCTTGTCAGAGAAAGCCAGAAGTGGGCAGTGACTGAAGTGATAAACAACAGATTTTATTCAGGAATTTTGCAATAGTGGAAAAGATACCTCAGTGTAGAACTGGGCTCAATTCCAAATACAGCAAGGACAGGTGGGGATTTATAGTCAACAAGCAGAATGAGGGGTAGTCAGCAGATGGAAAATTACCAAGAGAAGACATCAGGGGCGGGGGATTCTTGCTAAAACAACTTAACAGAATTCCCCACCTTCAGTATCTGATGACCTTGGCCTGCCTGACTTAGGTCTAATTGACTTAGCAGAATTCTTGCAAAAATTGGGATATGCAGGCCCCCAAATGGCAAGGGTCGACGTTGAGGCCTAGTTGAGTAGAGGGCTCAGAGGAGCCTGACTAAAGTTTGGTCAAGTTGTAAGTTAGTCCCCACAGGGTGAATTTCAGATCTCTCAAAATGTCCCACAAGAGAGAGCCCAAGGTTAGGTTTCTCCCATGATTGAGGGTATTTGATAGCTAAGAGAAAACTACAAAGCTCCAGTCATGTGTATTAGTCTGTTTTCACACTGCTATAAAGAAATACCCGAGACTGGGTAATTTATAAAGGAAAGAGATTTAATTGACTCACAGTGCCACATGGCTGGGGAGGCCTCAGGAAACTTGCAATCACAGTGGAAGGGGAAGCAGACACGTCTTACGTGGTGGCAGGAAAGAGGAGAGGGGTACATGAAGGAGGAACTATCAAATGCTTATGAAACCATCAGATCTCATAACTGTCTATTTATGAACTCACTATCATGAGAACAACATGGTGGAAACCGCCCCCATGATCAATCACCTCCCATCAGGTGCTTCCCTCAACACCTGGGGAATACAGTTCAAGACGAGATTTGGATGGGGACACAGAGCCAAACCGTATCACCATGGAATACAGATTTTATCTCTTCTCACTTCTCCACTCTTATTTTCATCCTTTAATAGGCACAATAATGGTTTCCCAAAGATATCAGGTCCTAATCTCTGGAACCTATAAATGTTACCTTATCAGGAAAAAGAGTTTTTACAGAAATAATTAAGTATCTTGAGTTGGACGGATTATTTTGGTTAGCTGAGCCCTAAATGTAATCATATATATCCATATAAGAGGGAGGTGGAGGGAGATTTGAACATATACACAGAGGAGGAGGCAATGTAAAAACAGCGGAGAGAGATTTGAAAATGTTGGCCTTGATTATGCCAGTACCCAAGAGGGCTAGAAGAGGCAAGGAACAGATTCTCCCCTAGAGCCTCTGGAGGGAGCAGAGTGTGTGGCCCTACTGACATTTTGACTTTAGTCCAGTGATGATTTTCGACTTCTGACCTCTAGAACTATAAGATAATGAATTTGTGTTGTTTTAAACCACTAAATTTGTGGCAATTTATTAGAGCAACAATACTAAACTAGCACATATACCACCACACAATATATACAGATTTCAAAAAGTTCATGGAAAATGGGTATTATGAAAAAACTATACAGGGATATCAACAATTTTTTTGCACCAAAATAAACTTTTAACTAGTTGTAACATGTCTAAACCATATCTAGTTTGAGGCATTAAGGAGGATAAGACATCAGTTTGAAAAGAGCCCCTATCAGAGCAACATGAATTCTACTAAAATCGAAACAAGAACAAACATCAAATTTATGGTGAAGCTCGGGTAGAAGATGGTGAAATCGTTGATGCTTTGTGAAAAGTTTATGGAGACAACGCCCCCAAAGAAATCAGCAGTATATAAATGGATAACTTGTTTTAAGAAAGGATAAGATGATGTTGAAGGTGAAGCTGGTGGCAGAAGACCATCGACATCAATTTGTGAGGAAAAAATTCATCTTATTCATGCCCTAATTGAACAGGGTGGAAGATTAACAGCAGAAACAGTAACGAACACCATAGACATCTCAATTGGTTCAGCTTATACAATTCTGACTGAAAAATTAAAGTTGAGCCAACTTTCCACGAGATGGGTGCCAAAACCCTTGCATACATATTGGCTGCAGACAGGAGCAGTTTTTAATCAAGATCCTGAAGCATTTATTTGAAGAATTGTTAACAGGAGAGGAACACGTCTTTACTAGTACGATCCTGAAGACAAAGCAATGGCTACCAGTGGTCTACTCAAAGCAAAAGCAGAAAGTTAGGAGTAAAGGTTGTGGTAACAGAATTTTGGATGCTTAAGGCATTTTGCTCTTTGACTTTCTGGAATGCCAAAGAATGACAACATCTGCTTATTACGAGAAGGCTAGCCAAAGCTTTAGCAGAGAAAAATGCCTGGGAAAGCTTTAACAGAGAGTCCTTCTCTACTATGACAATGCTCCTGCTAATTTCTCTCATCAAACAAGGACAGTTTTGTGAGTTTCGATGGGAAATCATTAGACATCCACCTTACAGTTCTGAATTGGCTCCTTCTAACTTCTTTTTGTTCCTTAATCTTAAAACATCTTTAAAGGGCACACATTTTTTTCGGGTAACAATGTGAAAAATATTGCATTGACTTGGTTAAATTGCCAGGACCTTCAGTTTTTTAGGGTTGGACTAAATGATATCATCATTTACAAAAGTGTCTTGAACTTGATGGGGCTTATGTTGAGAAGTGAAGTTTATATTTTTAATCTTTTGATTCCATTTTTTTGCAAACTTTTTGAAGTCCCCTCATACTCGTCACCTTATGATGGGACCACATCCCAGTAAACTCATCATTAGTCAGAAATGCATTTAATAGTCTGTTAAATCCATCATAAAGTTAAAAATTATAAGTTGAACCATTGTGAGTCCAGATACTTTTCTACTTATGATGGTGGTTATGTCCTGATAAACCCATTGTAAACTTGAAAAAATTATTGTCCACCATCCTTAGTCATCTGTAATAATTTATTTGCATAGCATGGGCACACATAATAGGTCATTTAATTGCCTGGGACAAGGAAGGCTATGGTGGCTCTTGAATTGTGAATTGAATTGTGATTTGTAAAGGTTTGCCTGAGCTTGAGATGGGGTGTGTCTTCTAAGTAGAATAGCTAACATGAGCACAAAGATACTGAGGTTTTTAAAAGTACATGACTTCTTGGAATGGCTGGTATACGTAAATGTGTAGGATGTGTAGAAGGGAATGGTGGATACTAAAGCTGGAAAAAGCAAACTGGGACCACTTCATGAAGGATTTTGTATGATTGCTGAAATGTCCTCTCTTTACCCTTATATGTATGATTTTAAGGATTTTAAGTAAGGGAGTGATAGGGACGGTAATACGGGTAGACCATTTGTGATAATATTAATACAGAGGAAGGGACGGATTTATTTTGAGAAAAGAAGCATTGCGACTTGGTGAATATTTGAAGCTGTGGGATAAAGAATCAAGGGGGAGTTAGTTTTCTTTTTCTTTCTTTTCTTTCTTTTTTTTTTTTTTTTTTAAAGAGATGGGATCTTGCTCTGTTGCCCAGGAGTGCAGTGGTGTGATCACAGTTTACTGTAGGCTCAAGTGATCCTCCCACCACAACCTCCTGAGTTGCTGGGATTACAGGTGTGTGCCATCAAGCCTGGCTAATTTTTTTTATTTTTATTTTTATTTATTTTTGAGACAGAGTCTTGCTCTGTCGTCCAGGCTGTAGTGCAGTGGCACGATCTGGGTTGAAGTGAATCTCCTGCCTCAGCCCCCTGAGTAGCTGGGATGGCAGGCACCTGCCACCATGCCTGGCTAATTTTTGTATTTTAGTGGAGATGGGGTTTTACCATGTTGGTCACACTGGTCTTGAACTCCTGAACTCAAGCAGTCCACCCGCCTCGGCCTCCCAAAGTGCTGGGATTACAGGCATGAGTCACTGTGTCTGGCCTTTTTAATTTTTATTTTTAGAGACAGTCTCACTATGTTCCTCAGGCTGGTCTCAAACTCCTGGCCGCACGTGGTCCTTCCCCATTAGCCTCATGAGTTGTGGGGATTATAGGTATGCACCACTGCACCCAGCTGAATTTTTCTAGCTTGGACACTTTGATAGTTAGAAATGCCTTCTAGTAAATAGCACAGGAAAGGCGGAAGTATAAATTTTGGGGATGGTGGAAAGGAAAAAAAAAATCTTTAGATGATCTTCTAAAATTGCATATCTAATTCTGTTACTTCCTTCCTCAAAACTCCCTGATTGATCTCCGTTGCCTGCTGAACTAGATGCCTAAATGTCTTTACTTATTCTCAGTCGAAGATGGGGTTTTTGCACTTCTTCTAAGAGATAGTTTACAATACTTGTTAGGATTTTCAGTTACGTATCTTTGCCATTCAAATTACATTTTGGTAATTACATTTAAATAATTTACATGTGCACTTGATGCAAACATTTAAAAAACCAAAATAAAACAACTTAAAATACTTGAAGGTACTTGTTCCTTGAAATTTTCCAGAGTCGTTTTATGTCTGCCCTAGTTTTTTGGGCCCTAATGGAAATGTCGCCACGACTTGAGTGTGGGCTGCTGATAAGAACAGTTGGCCTGTGGTGGAGAAGGGAGGTCAAGGGGAAGAGTGAAGGTCACTTTCATAATGTTATCATCGACTAGGAGATACATAAAAATAATACTGGTCATAATCTTTACAGGATGAAATTGAGAATCTCCAATGAAATATTAAATTGGCCATATTCTATAATGTAAGAGCCTGTTGGCATTTTTATGCCCAATCAAGTGGGCATTTTTATCCATATACAGTGTTATGCATTCTCTGGAATATATTTGAATAAGGATGATTGAACAACTTTATGATGAAGAAACACTAAATACATTGACTATTAAAAATGGAGGAAAAATAATAGGAAATAAGGAAGTATTCTCATTTTACTTTTCCAATATTGCATTTGATGTTTTTGCCAATGCCATCGGCCATAGAATGAAAACACACACTCTGTCTCTCCCTCTCTCTCTCTCTCTGTCTCTCGTGCGTGTGTGCGCGCACAGGAGAGTTGATTGTATTCTTACAGTATTCAAAGATATCTAAAATCAGAGATGATATTTTAACATTGTGGCTGGATATAAGATAAATCTGTGAACATTAGTAGTAAAACCATATACTAGTTAAAACCAGCTCTGAAATACAATGAAAATGATTTATATAGATCCATTTACACACTACTTACCAAACTAAACAACTCTCAGAATCATATTAGTCCGGATAAGCTATGTTTTGCTGCAGTAACAACCCTAAATTTCAGTGGCTTAGCTGAGTGTGGTGGCGTGCACCTGTACTACCACCTACTCAGGAGGCTGAGACAGGAGGATTGCTTGAGCCCAGGAGTTGCAGGCTGTAGTGGGTGATGATCACGTCTGTGCATAGCCACTGTACTCTAGCCTGGGCAACATAGTGAGACCCTGTCCCTTAAAAAAATGTTAGTAGTTTATGCTACACATACATTGTGGGTGGGATAGTAGGTTTTCTATCCAGTGATTATCTCTACTCTCTAGAAGATTGCCAGTCTCCTTGGCAGATGGAAAGAGACTGGGGAATTGCATATTGGCTCTTAAACTTGTTCTCTGAAAGCAACAGATCCTTTTTATTCATATTCTATTGGTTAAGATCACATGATCAATCACTTGGACACACTTATCTTTCAAAGGGCCAAGGGTGTACAGTTCAACTTTGTACCTGAGAAGAGAACTGAAAATATTTCATGAATAGCACTAATAATTGTAGCAGTATTGAAATATAAAAATGAAAACCAAAAAAGCACAAGGAAAAGATGAATACATGTGACTATAAAGGATATAATCTCCGAATTATATTGAAAGCATAAATGAACAATTTTAAACATGGAAGTCTTTAGATCAGTATGAAAAAGATTAGTATTTAATCTTATATATATAAAAGTGTAATACAAATATATTAAGCAAATTTCAGGAGTCAAGTACAATAAAATGACCAAAAGATATGAACAGGTAATTCCCAAAAGATGAACTAGGATAGGAAAATATATTTAAAGTTGGAATTGCAAGTTTTTTTGTTTTTGTTTTTTTTTTTTTTTGATCAGAGTTTCGCTCTTATTGTCCAGGCTGGAGTGCAGTGGCATGATCTCTGCTCCCTGCAACCTCTGCCTCCCGGGTTCAAGCGATTCTCCTGCCTCAGCCTGTCGAGTGGCTGGGATTACAGACATGCACCACGACGCCCAGCTGATTTTGTATTTTTAGTAGAGACGGGGTTTTCTCCACGTTGGTCAGGCTGGTCTCAAGCTCCCAACCTCAGGTGATCCGCCTGCCTTGGCCTCCCAAAGTGTTGGGATTACAGGCATGAGCCACCGTGCCCAGCAAGTCTTTCTTACTCTGTTTAAATAGTGGAGAATTTAAAAATAACACTCAGTGCCAGTGAGTTTATGGAGAAATAGTTAATCATGTATTGCTGTTTGGATTATAATTCTTTTGCAAAACAATTTAGATACCATGTCAAGAACCATAAAAATATTCATACTCTTTAAGAATCCGTCTCTAGGAGTTTACCCCAGTTAAAATGAAGAAATATTAAATGAGTTAAAGAAAGTATTTTTCAGTAGTGAGGAAGAATCCATCCATTTATTCTTTCATTTCATTTAAGGAGACCAGTATTATTTGTGCTAGGCTCTGTCCTAAGCACTGGGCATACACAAATGATTAAGATAGGATTCCCACCCTGTCATAGCTTAAAGTCTAATGGTGAAGAGAATGTTAGGGGAAGACAGAGAAGAGGAAAGCCTAAAATACACAATCTCAGTTCAGTTAGGATATGTAAGAATAACCTAAAAATGTTCAGCAATTGGGAAATGTTTCAGAACATTTTGATATATTGGTATATGCAGTGGTATATATTGGTATATGCAGAGTGACTAACTGTGGTTCAAAGGAGTACTTACAAAAACTATGTGTAATGGCATAAAGAAATGTAAAAGGGAAGAATATTAAGGGTGTGAGTACTATGATTATAGACTATGTAAAAATACATAAACATTTGGGGAAATAAAGATTGTAAAGGAGTGTTGAAAGAAATCCGAAAAAAAAATAAGGTTAGATTAAAAACAATAGTTGCTCTTTAAAATACATAACTTGAGTCTAGTAATGAGAAAAACATCAAAGAAATCCCAGTTGAGGGCCATTCTACAAAATACCCGACTAGTTATTCTCAAAACTGTCAAGGTCATCAAAAACAAGGGAAGTCTGAGAAGTGTCACAGCCAAGAGTAGCCTAGGGAGCCATGATAACTACGTGTAAGGTGGTATCCTGGATGGGATCCTGGAACAAAAAGGACATTGGACAAAAACTAATGAACTCTGCACAAAGTATGGACTTAGTTAATAATGGTGTGTCAATATTGGTTCTTTAAAGGTAATGTATCATACTGTTAGCTGTTGTTAATAGGGGAAACAGCATGGAGAATATGAGAACTACTCTCTTGACATTGTTTTTGTAAATCCAGAACTCTTATAAAAAATGAAGCTTTTTTTAAAGAGATAGGAAGAGGAGAGAAACATATGCATATAGGCGTTTACTTAAATGTTCATCAGGCTGGGCACGGTGGAGCACACCTGTAATCCCTCCCACTTTGGGAGGCCGAGGTGGGTGGATCACTTGAGGTCAGGAGTTTGAGACCAGCCTGGCCAACATGGTGAAACCCCGTCTCTACTAAAAATACAAAAATTAGCTGGGCTTAGTGGCACGCATCTGTAGTCCCAGCTACTCTGGAGACTGAGGCAGGAGAATCAGTTGAACCCAGGAGGTGGAGGTTGCAGCGAGCCAAGATCATACCACTGCACTTCAGCCTGGGTGACAGAGCGAGACTCTGTCTCTAAATAAATAAATATTCATTCATCAAATGTCTGTGGAAAGATATTATAATACACTGCATACAATACGATACATATATTGTTACAAATACATGTATAGATAGGGATTAATGCTAGAAGGAAATGAAGTGAAAACCGTTATTTAAGGAAGCTAAGGTAGATGAATATTTTCCCAAATGTTTTCCTAAATCAGTTTTGTTCAGTCTTTCCTGAAAGACAGTTCATCACAAAGTTAAATACCTCATGTTCTCACCCATACATGGAAGCTAAAGAAGTTAATCTCAGAAGTAGGGAGTAGAATAGTGGTTACTAGAGGCAGGAAAGAGGAGGAAGGGGATAGTTAGATGTTGGTTAAGGGATATAAAAGTACAGCTAGTTAGGAGGAATAAGTCCTAGTGTTCTATAGTACTACAGACTGACTAACAATTTATTGTATATTTTCAAATATACAAACAGATTTTTAATGTTCTCAACACAAAGAAATGATCAATGTTTGAGGTGATATGCTAATTATCCTGTTTTGGTCATTGTACATTGTATACATGTATTGAAATATCACACTGTATCCCATAAATATGTACAATTATTGTGTCAATTAAAAATAATAAAAGCCGAGAAAACATGGTGTTTCAGGTAGGTTGTAAGAGTCTGTCTTGAGTATAGTGCCATCTGCTGGCAATGTTAACTAATTACATTTTAAAAAAGTTATTTTATGATTTTATAGGGGAAACTGGTTTTTCTTGCCATTTTGTTATTCACTTGGTTATATATTTTTATACTTATGCCCTCTTTTTATTATGAACAATAAGCATTCCTTTAAAAATCCTTATGATATGCCTAGAATTTAGAAGAAATCACTACCTCAGGTTTTCCTTTGTTGCCAAATTTTTTTGCGTATTTCTATGGCTGTAACAAAATGCCTTTATTTTGCAAATGTAATTTGGGGTGAAATAATTTTTTTAAAAGGAGCTTTATATGGATGCTTTTTGTTTTATTTTGTTTTAAGAAGGTTCGTTAGTATTAGGTAGAATTTAGAAATGAATCAAGTACCCGTAGAGACCCAAAATACCATAAATTTAATAGAATTAAATTTGAAGGGCAAGTCCCTTCCATTACCCTTCTTTCATAATATTCCTGAACTTACTATACTTAGTATACTATACTATACATCTGGGATTAGCATAGACGCGACAAGTCAAGGGCTCAGTTCCACAAGACTGAAGTCCCCACTTCAGATGCCAGTCACAAATCAGGCCTCCAGTACTTCTGGACTGACTGGCTATAAATTGGGTTTCCATGACTCCCTCCTCAGATTTGATAATTTGCATAAGTTGTTCACAGAACACAGGGAAACACTTTACTTACATTTTTCAGTTTATTATAAAGGATACAACTCAGGAACAGCCAGATGAAAGAGATGTATGGGAGGAGGTCTGAGTAGGGGAGTGTGGTTTCCATGCCCTCTCCAGGCATACTCCCCTCTCAGAACCTTAATGTCTCCACCAATCCAGAAACTTGTCAAATGTTGTTTCAGGAGGTTTTATAGAACTTAATATTCAGCACCCCATTCTCCTTTCTGGAGGTCAGTAAGAAGAGTTGAAAATTCCAGCCCTCTAATCACTTGGTCATTCTAGTCACCAGCCCCCTCCTGAGTCTATGCCATATTGGGGCTCCACTCCAGGTCACTTCATTGGCATAAACTCTGGTGTAGTCAAAAGGGACCTTTAATGAATGACAAAAAACATTCCTATCACTCAGAAATTTTAAGCATTTTAGGAGCCTTGTGCTGTGAACCTGGGACAAAGATGGATTACACTTATACCACAATAGGTCTAGCATTTTAAAAAGTTAACTAGTTTGCACATAGACACTTGGCGAATGGTTGATTGGTTATATAATCCCATCAAGGTATGCAAATAAACATGTATTATGGCATCTCTCATATTGGCATATAAACTAGTATTTGCCCTATACCTGCTGTATAAGATTGAGTCTTGTCATGTTGATTTCTCTTAGCAGCAGTGTTTATCGCAGCTCAGCTTATCCCAGCTCTTCCCATTCCTGTCTACTATTCCTGTCTACTATCTGCTACCTATGTAGCAGATTTTGGAGGTAATTTCTCTCCTTCCAGTTCTCTTCAAAGCCAGGACTATTAAAACAAACAAACAAAAAAACCTTCTGACTGTCAACTAGATAATGTTAAGAATCTTCCAAGTGGCTATAATTTTAAAAAAATATATGAAATCATTTTATGTTCCCCTTAGAACTTGGAGAATGTCTAATCTAGAAGTTTCAGAACTTTTTTTTTAGATAGCAGCTAAACCTTTAATTGAAGAAATCTTGTATAAAGCTGCATGTCCTGGGGTTCCTACATAAGCAAACCCAAACCCAATTCAATGAAAACAGTGACATGAAACTTAAGTCTAACTAGAGACATTATCAGTTAGAAATCACCAACTAACCTCTAACTTGGGACCTTTTACTGGATCATGATCAAATAAGGCAAATGCCTAGCTAGCTATGGCTAATCAAGTAATTGCTTTGCTTCAAAGTTCAGCCTGTTGAAACCCTCTGCTCATGCTCTGAAGCTGAGCTTGCTGAACCTCTTTTGGTTATTAGTGTTGTCAGATTCATGGGTTGTCCTTTGCTCAGATAAACTCTGCTAAATTTAATTTGCTTAAAGTTTTTAATACCCAGTATCTAAAAACAAATAATGAAGTGCTTTGTTTAAGACGGGAATGAGGCTGAGTGCAGTGGCTCCTGCCTGTAATCCCAGCACTTTGGGAGGCCGAAGTGGTAGATCACTTGAGGCCAGGAGTTTGAGACCAACCTGGCCAACATGGTGAAACCCTGTCTCTACTAAAAATAGAAAAATCAGGCAGGTGTGGTGGTGTGTGCCTGTAGTCCCAGCTACTCAGGAGGCTGAGGCAGGAGAATGGCTTGTACCTGGGAGGCGGAGGTTGCAGTGAGCTGAGATCATGCCACTGCGCTCCAACCTGGGTGACAGAGTGAGGCTCTGCCTCAAAAGAAGGGAAAGAGTGTGTGGAGTTTGAAATCTCTGAGCTCTTCCACTCGTACCTTGAGGCACCTCAGAGGAACTTTTTGCTTATTTTATTCAAATCCCGTTTTACAAAGGAGAGATCTGTACCCTATAGTAGTTAATTGACTTGCTAGGTGTACCCTAGGTAGGGGAGTGGTGGACTTTTATTCATTAGCCTCTCAGTCGTGGATTTTTTTCTGTTATACCAAGCTGCTTCTAATGGAATTACTGCATTCTTAAAAGTTACAATGACACACATACATATTTTTAAATTAGTATTGCTTTTCTTGGTAGAAATAGCAATTAAATTGCTTCTTGGTTTCCATTAACATCGAGGAAAAATTACAGGATTTTATTTTATTTTTTTTGAGACTGAGTCTCACTCTGTTGCCCAGGCTGGAGCACAGTGGCGCGATCGTGGCTCACTGCAAGCTCCGCCTCCTGGGTTCATGCCTTTCTCCTGCCTCAGCCTCCCGAGTAGCTGGGACTACAGGCGCCTGCCACCATGCTGGGCTAAATTTTGTATTTTTTAGTAGAGACGGGGTTTCACTGTGCTAGCCAGGATGGTCTCAATCTCCTGACCTTGTGATCCACCCACCTCTGCCTCCCCAAGTGCTGAGATTACAGGCGTGAGCCACTGCACCCGGCCAAATTACAGGATTTTAAAGAGTTTAATTAACTAAATATTTGTATGTTGAAAATATATTTAATATATAATAGCAAATTTTTAACTTAAAAATTATTATCTATGTTTGTTAGATATGCTTATTTATATGAACATGTTAAAAATATGTTTTATAATTAGAACTGTTACTCCTAGGTCTATTGATAGTTGTGATTATCTTGATAGAGTGTTGTCATTTGTCACATTGACAAGGTACTAGTCCTAGAGATAAACCAGTATCCAGTCTGTTTAAAAGTGAGGAATAAAGTTCTTTATTACAAAATTTGTTTGGTAATAAAGCAGGTTGGAGATTTTCATATATACCTTTTCTTTAGTGAGTATAACTCTGCCACTGTAGAATTATTTGAGATGTGTTTAGTTAAAGGCATATTTTTAAAAATAGATACCTTTTACTAAGGAAATAAAAACAACCTTATAGGAGGCACAAAACAGATACTTATATAGGTTAATTTTAATATGTTACTGGAAAAAAGTCTAATTTCCAGTAACATTTATAAGCTCACATTTGGCAATGTCAGTGAAACAAACTGAGAATATAATTTAATCATTATGTACAGTAAGTGAGGTCTCTGGGCATGAAAATAAAATTAAAGTTTCTTGAAAACTTTATGATAGTAATCCTCAGAAAGAGACTTATTTTTATTCTATGAATATTATTGGTATGTAAAAGCAATGTATTTGTCCATAGTAAAAAAGAATAGCATTTTGCCGTAGCACATTTTCGAAGTTTTTTCAAGTTATGTTATTACCTTTTGGATATTATGTTGTCCTCATCTGTGTTTTTACTTATTATTGGAAGGCTCTTGCTTATAATATTTGACTTATTTTTCTTCTCTACTTTGTCTTTCCATTCTGGATTGGAAGTCCTTCAGGATGACAGGCTATATTTTGTATACATGCACAGTGATGCTCTGAGCTATAGTGGAGCCTGATGCAAAAGGAAGAGTTAGTGATTCTGATGCTGTCTCTGTTTTAAAATGTTGATGTTTGGTTCATGGGTGTGTGTGTGTGTGTGTGTGTGTGTGTGTTTTGTTGCATTGGTTTTGTTTTAAAAATATTCCATTAAACTGTTGTTGTTTTTGTTGTTGTTGATCTTGATTACTGCGTTTTTTGACAACCTCTTTAACGTTGCACATGTCTTACCCTATCCTGGGTGGGGTCCCAGTGTACATTGTAGAGAGCTTTATGTATAGCAGGCTCTCAATACATGTTTTGTTGGGTATATTATTCTGTTCTCCCTGAAAGATGTGATCAAGTTTTTATTCTTTTTCAGGTATCTTACAGACATATAGATGTCAAAGTTGGAGTTAAAAAAAATTATTTTCCCTGTGGTTGGAGAGAATAGAATCAGAAAAGAAAATTTAGAAATAAGAAAGTGTTACTGGCTTAGAAGTATTTTTCTTTACCTTAACCCCACTGAATATAGAGCATAGAGAGATTGAAAACTGGAATTCTGTGGAGAAATTAAATGGAAAAGATTTAAAGAAATTAAATGGATAAGTCTTATGTATTGGCTTGCTTTGTCAGTTATTCAGAACATTGTATATACTCAAAATACTAAACCTACTCAAGCTACTCTATTTTAATGGAGTTTGAGAACAACCTCTTAAAAAATCATTTAGTGAACTATCTGCAGTATATTGTGAATCTTGGTTTAAGAATGATGTATATTTCTTTCTTCTAATGTGGGTATATAATTATAAATGTTAAAGTGTATTTTAGCATTGGCTATAGCATTTTCATAAAGAATTAAGCATTTACTTGTTGAAAGATTATATGCTAAGCAGAATTTGCTTGTGTAAAACTTTTAAATTCCTTTTCATTGAAAATATTCAGATTGATAGTCTTCTAAATTTATGGTTCAAACAAATTAGTTTTAGAACTTCCCACACAATTTGAATGGCTAGAGTAAGCTAAATAGCTTTTTCCTCTAGTAAAATACTGTTAACTATCAGTGGTAGGTGGTTTATCAGAGGCAAGACAGCATATATTGTTCTAAGGATTTCTTTCCAAATCTTTTATGATTTATCCTTTTATTTATATTTACACGTTTGTCAAAAATATCAGAAACACAGCATTTTCAACAGATGTTATTGGAACTGAACAAACTCAGTTTTTCGGTTTTTATATAAAAGAAACAGTTGTATTTTAGTGCTATGTTATATTGAGGAAATTGACTATATATACCAAATTTTGTATTTTTAATAGAAAATTACAGCATGTAAACTTTGAATAGATGTAATATTCTTTGAAACTCATTTAAATTTTTATGTAAATTAAATTTTATATATATGGATTTTTATATAAAATCTTTTTAAAAGGATATTAACATTTTTAGGCCTATTCAAGCAGATTTACCTTTTATCAGCACTGCTGTATTCCTTATTCATCTAATGGTAGCTCAGAGCATGAAGAAATTTAGGAAAGGTGATATCTGAGAATAATAGAAAAATAATATCCATAGGTTCCTTCCTTTAGGGCCTTAGAGTTTATTTGAGGAATAGAGTAGTGCATGTGATGAAGGTTTTAAAGTAGAGTGTTAGAGCTGTGGGTCATAGTAGAATAATAGAAAAATTGGTTAGAGAGAATGAGTTGATTTGATGACGAGGTAAGAGAGTTCTGTGGAGCTGAAGATTAGTTTCAGTTGCTAAGTTGTTACTTGTTTCTAATCTTACAGATTTTTTTAGCTTGAGAATGTGTAAAATGGGTAGATCTCTTTGAACAAGCTTTTTCCCTAAAGAGTGTAGACTTGGCCGGGCATGGTGGCTTATGCCTGTAATCTCAGCACTTTGGGAGGCTGAGGCGGGCGGATCACAAGGTCAGGAGATCGAGACCATCCTAGCTAACATGGTGAAACCCCGTCTCAGCTAAAAATACAAAAAATTAGCCGGGCGTGGTGGCACGTGCCTATAGTCTCAGCTACTCAGGAGGCCAGGCAGGAGAATCACTTAAAGCCGGGAGGCGGAGGTTGTAGGGAGCCGAGATCACGTCACTGCACTCCAGCCTGGGCGACAGAGTGAGACTCCATCTCAAAAAAATAAATAAATAAAATAAAAGAGTATAGACTTTAGAATAAGGTAAATTTAATTATTTCAGTAATTAGTATTTCTCAAACAACACAAAAGCAGTACTATAAAATATAGAAATATTTTCTGTACCTCTTTTTTCAATTCTTGCCTGTGTGTGATTTTCTTTTTAACAGGAAATCAAACCCCAAAGCCATTATAACCATGGATATGGTGAACCTCTTGGACGGAAAACTCATATTGATGATTACAGCACATGGGACATAGTCAAGGCTACACAGTAAGGTTTTTGTTGTAGTTGTTTTCTTTGGCATGTGTATTTCAAGTGAAATATGAATCTGAATAACAGTCATATTACTTTGGGAAAAACATCAGTATATCTCAATTAAAAAATTAGTTTATGGGCCGGTTGCGGTGGCTCACACCTGTAATCTCAGTACTTCACAAGGCCGAGGAGGGTGGATCACCTGAGGTCAGGAGTTTGAGACCAGCCTGGCCGACATGGTGAAACCCCGTCTCTACTAAATATACAAAAAATTAGCCAGGCATGGTGGCGGATGCCTATAATCCCAGCTATTTGGGTGGCTGAGGCAGGAGAATCACTTAAACCCAGGAGGTGGAGATTGTAGTGAGCCGAGATTGCGCCACTGTGCTCCAGCCTAGGCAACAAGAGTGAAACTCTGTCACATACACACACACACACACGAAAATTTAGTTTATTTCCCATTGGTTAATTGAATATGTCTGTTTGCTTTTGGTACTTGCTGATCTTTCCAGAAGTATACTATTAGGCCCTGAGAATATTAAGGTTACTTACGGTGAGTTGGAAAACATTGTTGGAATTAAAGCACTTTAAATGGAAACCATCAGTGTGCATCCAATATTCTCCCGCCCGCAACCAGGTACACAGATTAGAAATAAAACGTAGTTAATGTCATATTTACTTATTTAACCCGTGCTAAGGGAAATATCACAGTTTTCTAAAATATCATCAAAATACCAGATTATCAGTCTTCGAGATAAGCTAAGGAAAAGGATAAATCTGACTTTTTATAATGCAAAGTATATGGAAGTTGAAATAACAACAGTTATTTTCATCTGCAAAGAGGAGAAACTAGTTCATAGATTCTTGAGCTTTAAGAATTGTCTGAAATTGGACAGATGTGGAAGTTCATGCCTGTAATCCTAAAACTTTGGGAGGCCAGTGTGGGAACATCACTTGAGATCAGGAGTTTGAGACCAGCTTGGGCAATAGAATGAGACCCTGTCTCTGCAAAAAAAGAAAAAAAAAAAAAAAGTAGGGCATTGTATTACTCCGTTCTCTCACTGCTATAAAGAAGTACCTGACACTGGATAATTTATGAGGAAAAGAGGTTTAATTAGCTTATGATTCTGCAGGCTGTACAGGAAGCATAGTGGCTTCTGCTTCTGAGGAGTCTTCAGGAAACTTTACAATCATGGTGGGAGGTGAAGGGGAAGCAGGTACATCTTACCTGGTGGAGCATGAGGAAGAGAGAGTGGGGAGGAGGTATTGCACATTTCCAAACAACCAAATCTCATGAGAACTCTATCACAAGAACAGTACCAAAGGGATGGTGCCAAACCATTCATCAAGGATCCACCCCCTTGATCCAATCACCTCTCACCAGGCCCCATCTCCAACACTGGGGATTACAATTGAACATAAGATTTAGGTGTGGACACAGATCCAAACCATGTCAGGCGTGATGGCACACTCCTGTGGTCCCAGTTACTCGGAAGGCTGAGGTGGGAGGACCGCTTGTGCCTGGGAATTCGAGGCTGCGGTGAGATATGGTCATGCCAATACACTCCAGCCTGGGCAAAGGAGTGAGACCCCATCTCAAAAAAACAAGCAAAAAAAGGATTCTCTGAAGTTCATTGCATCCCACAGAATTAATAGTCATATTTCCTTAGGGTGTGTATTTTTCTTGGTCTTTCTGATCATCTGCATATTTACTTCAAGAAGAAAGCATAAAGTGGTATCTGTTATGCCAGTAGGTCAACTAAGTAAAACAATATTTTTTATTTGTTTTGTGAAATTATGAAATAACTCTTTCTTAATATAAAGACTTGGTGTG
The DNA here is from genome assembly GCF_029281585.2 of Gorilla gorilla gorilla. Lineage (NCBI taxonomy): Eukaryota > Metazoa > Chordata > Mammalia > Primates > Hominidae > Gorilla > Gorilla gorilla. The sequence continues at coordinate 92,128,371 of NC_073234.2, forward strand.
CTTTTGGTCTCTTAATATCCATTCTGTAGAGTGCTGGAAACCTTAACACTACTCAGTGCAAACCAAATCTCAGAATAATGTGATCTTTATTACAACTTGCTGAGGACGTGTGAATTACTTAACATTCTTACCTGGGCTCCAGGAAGAGCTTCAGACTTCCCTGAATGCCTTGGAATTATATACAGAATTTTGTGTGTTGGAGCATGTTTCTGGGTAGAGTCCGTGACTTTCATTGCATTTTTAAAGAGGTCTGTGATCCCCAAAAAGATTAAAAATGATTGATCTGAACAATTTGATTTTAAGGTGATCTCATCTTTTGCGTGAGCTTTGAGTGCAACAACGTAGAGAAATCCAGTGACAACTATAAAGATTGTGTTTGTTTTCTTTTGTAGGTTTGTTTGTTTTTAGCTTTAAATAGGCTATCTTATCTAAATACAGGTTGAGTATCCCTTATTCAAAATGCTTGGGACCAGAAGTGTTTTGGATTTTGGATTTTTTTGGATTTTGGAATATTTGCACATACACAATGAGAGATCTTTGGGGTGGGACTCAAGTCTAAACATGTTTATTTATGTTTCATGTACACATAGCCCGAAGGTACTTTTATACAATGTTTTTATGTTTTGTGCACCTGTCACATGAGGTCATGTATAGTATCTTCCATGTGTGGTATCATGTGCTCAAAAAGTTTAGGATTTTGGAATACTTCATGTTATGGATTTTTGAATTAGAGATGCCCAACCTATACATGGTTTTTATTAGAATGACGCATGTAATCTTGTTTTTTCTACACATAAGGCAACAACAAAAACTAGACAGACAAAACCCCAAAGTTTGTGTCTTCAGAATGTAGTTTATTTTGTTCGTAGTCTTCCCTTTTCCACTTGATATTTGCTTAGGAATTGTTAATTATTTACAGTGGGAAGAAGAGGCACAGTACTACATTTTGATACAGAAGTTCAATTCACTTTTAAAAATACATGAATCCAGGCTGGCCACGGTTTCCTTAAGTTCTGTGTTTCCTTACTTACGTCTAGTTCTTGCATCCATTATTGAGAGTTGTGGTATTGAAGTCTCTAGCTCTTATTGTAGAACTGTCTGTTTCTCTCTTCAGTTCTGTCAATTTTTGCTTCAAATATTTTGATGATGTTATTAGGTTAAATGTTCAATGCTTTTAATTTATAATTGTTGTATCTTCTTGCTGCATTGAACCTTTTATTAATATGTAATGTCTTTCTTTGTCTTTTGTAACCATTCTTGATTTAAAGTTTATTGTCTGATATTAGTGTAGCCACTCTTGCTCTCCTCTGATTATTATTTGCATGGAATTTCTTTTTTCATCCTTTAATTTCCAACTCATTTGCTTTTGGATCTAAAGTGTGTCTGTTGTAGATAGCGTATAGTTGGGTCTTTTTTACCCCAGTCTGTTCTGCCAGACTGTCTTTGGGTTGGAGAGTTTAATCCGTTTACATTTAAAGTAATTACTAATAAAGAGGGACTTCTGTCATTTTGCCATTTCTTTTTTTTTTTAGACAGAGTCTTGCTCTATCGCCTAGGCTGGAGTGCCATGGCGCAATCTCAGCTCATTGCCATCTCCGCCTACTGAGTTCAAGCAGTTCTCCTGCCTCAGCCTCCTAAGTAGCTGGGATTACAGGCATGTTCCACCACGCCCAGCTAATTTTTGTATTTTTAGTAGAGACGGGGTTTCACCATGTTGGTCAGGCTGGTCTCAAACTCCTGACCTCGTGATCCACCCTCCTCAGCCTCCCAAAGTGCTGGGATTACAGGCGAGAGCCACTGCACCTGGCCAGCATTTGTTTTGTATATGCCATATAGCTTTTTTTCCCTCTCATTTCCTGCGTTACTGTTTTTTGTGTGTGTTTAGTTCAATTTTTATAGTGAAATGTTTAAGTTTCTCGTTCCTTTCGTGTATGTCCTATAGCTACTTTTCTTTGCGGATACTATGGATATTACATTTAACATCCTAAAGTTGGACCGGGCGTGGTGGCTCACGCCTGTAATCCCAGCACTTTGGGAGGCCGGGGCGGGTGGATCACAAGGTCAGGAGATCGAGACCATCCTGGCTAACACGGTGAAACCCCGTCTCTACTGAAAATACAAAAAAATTAGCCGGGCGTGGTGGCGGGTGCCTGTAGTCCCAGCTACTCGGGAGGCTGAAGCAGGAGAATGGCGTGAACCTGGGAGGCGGAGCTTGCAGTGAGCTGAGATTGCGCCACTGTGCTCCAGACTGGGCTACACAGCGAGACTCCGTCTCAAAAAAGAAAAAAAATCCTAAAGTTATAACACTAATTTGAATTTGTGTTACTGAATTTATATAGATTAATGCCAATAACTTAATAAACTGCTCCTTTACAGCCTCATCTATACGCCTTTTAGTTATTGATGTCACAGAACTGCATATGTATACGTTGTATTTCCAACAGACATAAAGTAATAATTATTTTAAATGCATTGGTCTCTAAAATTATATAGAAACAATATGTAGACACACAGACCAAAATTACAATAATACTAGTGTTTAATAATTTTTAAATTAATGTATTAGTCTCTTAAATCATGTAGAAAACAAAAAAGCGGAGTTACAAATTATTGTTACGTTATGCTAGGTTTTGTAATTGCCCATGTATTGACTTTTATTGAGATCTTTATTTTTTCAAATGCCTTTGAGTTACTGTCTAGTGTCCCTTAATTTCACCTGGCAGGTCTCCTTTGTTCAATTCTTGCAGGGCAGGTCCAGTGGTAACAGATTCTCTCAGTCATTATTTGGGAATGTCTTAATTTCTTCCCCTCTTTTGAAGGACAGTTTTGCTGAATATAGGATTTTTGGTTGGCATTGGTTTTCTTTTAGCGCTTTGGATATGTCAGCCTGTTACCTTCTGGCCTCCAAAGTTTCTGATGAGAAATCTTCTGATAATCTTTTTGAGGATCCTTGTATGTGACCAGTTGCCTCTCTCTCGTTCCTTTCAAGGTTCTCTCTGTCTTTGTCTTTCAAAAGTCTGATTATAATATGTCTCAGTGTGGGTGTCTTGGAGTTCCTTTTACGTTGACTTCATTGATGTTTATATTCAAATTTAGGAAGTTTTCAGCGATTATTTTTTCAAATATTCTCTCTGTCCCTTTCTCTCTCTCTCTCTCTTTTTCTGGAACTTCCACAATGTGTGTGTTGTTCTACTTAATGGTGTCCCACAGGTCCCTTAGACTGTCTTCACTTTCCTTCGGTCTTTTTTCTTTCTGCTCCTCACACTTGATAGTAATTGCTATTGCTCTGTCTTCATGTTTGCTGATTCCTTCTTCTGTCTTTGAAGACATTTCTGTCTCATTTCTGTCTTTGAATCCATATAATGACTTCAGTTATTGTACGTTTTAGTTCTAGAATTTCTGGTTTCTTTTTAGGTATTTTATCTTTTTATGAGTACAGGTGCTACCAGCTTACATTGATTTGAGTTTTCCACCACTGCAAAAGTGGTACACATTCAGTAGAAACCATGCTTCAAGTATGACCCATACAGCCATTCTTTTTTTTGTTTTGTTTTTACTTTCAGTACAGTATTCAATAAATTACATGAGGCCAGGCACAGTGGCTGACACCTGTAATCCCAGCTCTTGGGAAGGCTGAGGTGGGCAGATCGCTTGAGTCCAGGAGTTCAAGACCAGCCTGAGCAATATGGTGAAACTCCATCTCTACTAAAAGTACAAAAAAAGAGCCAAGCATGGTGGTGCACACCTGTGGTCCCAGCTACTAGGGAGGCTGAGGTGGGAGGATTGCTTGAGCCCTGGGGGCGGAGATTGCAGGAAGCTGTGATTGTGCCATTGCACTCCAGCCTCAGTGACAGAGACCCTGTCTCAAAAAAGAAAAAAAAAATTACATGAGATATTTATTATAAAATAGGCTTTGTCTTAGATGATTTTGTTCAGAGTCTGTCATTGTCCTTTCCCACATTGTGGAGGTCACATCCCAGAGCAATCCCCTCGTTCTCTATAGGGAATATGAATCATTCTTCTTGCCTCTCTAGGCAAGGGGCAGAGTTCAGTAAGCCTGTGGGAGAATTCTCGACTTATACCCACATCATAAACGTCATCTGCTGAGGCAATGGTAATTACTCAGCTCTCCATATACCCTGGGCTGATGTCTGGTGGTATTGTGGGAAAAGGAACCTCTGTAACTTGTTACCATCCAGTTGGACCGGGACTTGTGCTTTAGTCCAATTGGCCATTCCCTTCACCCTGGCATTCCATAAGATAACCATAAATACAGATGGCCACCAAAACCGGAGAGATTTGACAAATTCTTTTAATCCCGTTATATATATGTTGACTTGATAGGAGTCCCTAGGGGGTGCATAATGAATTTAAGGCCCGAAACCAAATAGCTGCTGGGTTTGAATCAGCACTCTTCTGGTGGTCAACTGTTAGTGAGAATGTGAATTGGATTAACTCCATCTATTATAATCCACAGCTTCATCAATTATACTTGGGATGCCCTCAAAGGGGTGACTAGCTAGTTAAATGCCATCAGCCGAATGGCCTGGAAAAACCAGCTTGCACTAGACATGATACTAGCAGAAAAAGGCATATGTGTGATGCTGGGTGGGAAATGTACTTTTATTCCCAACAATACTGTCCCAGATAGGATCATCACAAAAGCTTTACAAGGTTTGACAACTCTAGTGAGCTGGCAGAGAATGCTGGAATTGATGACCCATTTACAGGTTGGCTAGAAGGTTGGTTTGGAAAATGGAAAGGCATGGTAGCTTCAGTCCTTACATCTCTCATAATTGTGGCAGAAGTCTTACCAGCAGTGGGATGTTGTATTATCCTTTGTGTGAGGGGACTAGCACAGAGATTAATTAAGACAGCTATTAATAAACAAATGCCCATGACTTACCAGCAAAATAACCTGCTACTATTAAAAACCAAATTAGACTCACTCTCCTATGAGGAAGATAGTAAATGACTTCTAGAGTGATTCAAGGACCAAAAGGGTTCAAATGAAAATGAAACTAAAAGAAGTAAATAGAAAAGAGAAGGGAATTTGTGAGAAAACATTTTAAATGGTCCATTTTCAAGGCATGATAAACCTAAGCACTGGCAGCCAGCCTGCGAATGTAACAAATTACATGGCTCATGCACCTAGTGGGTCACGATAAGTGAACAGAATGTAGAGGAGGGGTCAGCCCATAAAAGGGAAGAAAGTTTCATTATTGTGAAATCAAAACTTAAGCGTGGAAAAGGACGGGGTAAGGGGGATAATAAAACTTAGGCGGCGTCTGGGAAGATTGCAACCCCATAGTACTCGACCAGTGAGGAACTCGGGGAGGGACTTGTGTGCTAGGAGATAAATTGCCTGCTGTAGCTGCCCTGGGTGTGTCTGCCTACCAGACACCTGATATTACACGACTGCTGTTAAAAGTCTCACTTTCGCCTTTCCTCGTGCCTCTTGGTCCATTCTTTGGGTTTGGACTGATGAGCGTGTTTCTCACACTGGGGCTTATATAACATCCTTTCTTCTTGATAGTCTTCTAAATCATTTATATGCACCTTGTTACTGATTTTTATATATTTAATATTTTTTAATATGTGTGTATTTTTTATAGTCTGCCTTAAGAGTTTGCTGGGATAAGTGGTAATAAAGCAACTGATTGAAATTTTATTTCTGGTGTACTTTTTTCTTTCGTATAGTGAGATTTTACATTCTTATAAGTGAGACATTTTAGAACTAAAATGGATTAGTAAAAGTTTTTGGCATGTTGACATTTTAAAAGTAATATTCTATGTTGAGAAATACATTTTAATTTCCTAGTATCAAAATGAGGAATTATTTTCATCTCAAAATGTTATTTTTAGGTTTACATTTCTTGTTAAATAATAACAATGCCATATTTTCTTTCTTTTCTAGATATGGAATATATGAACGCTGTCGAGAATTGGTGGAAGCAGGCTATGATGTACGGCAACCGGACAAAGAAAATGTTACCCTCCTCCATTGGGCTGCCATCAATAACAGAATAGATTTAGTCAAGTATGTGTTTTCTCTATTTTTAATTATTAGAACTTGACTTTTTATGGTTATAAAATTAATAGAAGTAATTGTTATAAAAACTAATACTTTCTAAAATTCATGGCTTTTAGAGGATAGATTCTGTGTACCTTGTTTTTCTGAAAAAGAAAAATTGCTTTTAACTTATATTGAATGCTTATATTAGCCAAGTACTGTACTGAGTACTTTTCCATATATGTTTTCTTTAGTTCTTAATTCTTAATATAACCGTATATGAAATATAACAATTGTTACTGTCCTACTGCTGGCAAAACTGAAGCACAGACAGTTTAAATATACTACCTAGTGACCCACAGCTAATAAAGGTTGGAGTCAGGACCTGAACTCAGGCAGTCTGACTTGGTGTTCACATTCCAAATGTGGATTCTGTGGAGAAAACAGCAAAAGGAAAGTTGAAATGATAATAGGTAATAATAATCTGATTTAACTGTTCACACCAGCATAAGTGATGAATACTTTGCATACTAAGTGTAAAATGATTTTTATCCATCACTGTTAATGTTTGTTTAGTATTAATAAGAAATAGTTAGATAATCAAGAGTCAGGATGGTAGGAAATCTCAGCATATCTTCTTTAGTAGTCTTTTGACACTTTGGACACAAAATATTTACAGAAAGACATGAAATTTTGTTGTTGAGATGGGTTCTTACTCTCTCACTCAGGTTGGAATGTAGTGGTACAATCTTGGCACACTGCAGCCTTGCCTCCCAGGCTCAAGCGATCCTCCCACCTCATACTCCTGAGTAGCTTGGAGCACAGGCGAATACCACCACGCCCAACTAATTTGTGTTTTTTTGTTTTTGTTTTTGTTTTTTTTTGAGATGGGGTTTTGTTCTCGTTGCCCAGGCTGGAGTGTAATGGCTCAATCTTGGCTCACCGCAACCTCTGCCTCCTGGGTTCAAGCAATTCTCCTGCCTCAGCCTCCCGAGTAGTTGGGATTATAGGCGGGTGCCAATAGTAAATGACTTATAGAGTGATTCAAGGACCAGAGGGTTTAAATGAAAATGAAATATAGGCATATGCCACCATGCCCAGCTAATTTTTTTTATGTTTTTAGTAGAGATGGGGTTTCTCCATGTTCATCAGGCTGGTCTCGAACTCCTGCCCTCAGGTGATCCACCCGCCTCGGCTTCCCAAAGTGCTGGGATTACAGGCGTGAGCCACTGTGCCTGGCCCGAATTTTTTGTATTTTTGGTAGAGACGGGGTTTCGCCTTGTTTCCCAGGCTGGTCTCAAACTCCTGAGCACAGGCAGTTCAACTACCCTGGCCTCGCAAACTGCTGGAATTACAGGCATTTGCCTCTGCGCCTAGCCAACACAAATGTAAAATGAACTAAATGAACTACTTACTGTGTTAAGTGCAGCACACAGAATGTGTAGAGACAAATTGGATATTAATGCCAGGTAAGAGAATTCACCCTGAATTGCTACGTTTTCAGTGCATTGTCTTACTGTTCTCTAATTTAATTCCTGAGTCTCAAACTTTGAGGGTAAAGGTGCACTAAACGTACCTCTTGGCAAATGCAGAATGGTTGTGTGTTAAAATCAACATGGGACTGACACTGAAGTCAGAAATTGCCATCATATAATGAAGTTTAGGGACACAAGAATGAATCTGGACTTTAAGAGTTTGAATTTTAACTATAATTCTATTAAAAACTTGAGTAGCAGCATCTTAAGATTTAACATTATGGTGTACAAAGAAAGCGTTCGAGCACTGTCAGCTGCGTGATTGCTTCCATGTCAGTAAAACACTTATTTGTGATGCTAAGTAACTACTGACTTTCAGCGGGAATATATCCTAGAAAACACAATTTTTCTGCAATGTATTTATATTGACTTTCAACCATTGTTTCTGTTTACAGCCCAGGTACTTACTAAATATTTGTTGGTATCGATTGTTCATTGATGGTCCCTTCTGAAAACCTAGGATCATTAGTACCTTCCAGAACATTGTTTGATAAAACCTTCTTAACAGTATATTGAGCAAAGAGGCTCAAGATTAAGAGTTGTGCAATCTCAGAAGTTTGTAGTTTTGAGCTAAGGTCTTATAGCTACACAAAATAACATGTTATAAAAATATAATACTGAGAAGTTTACAATGAAAAGTAATAGAAGTTATTCTTTTTTTAGGATGCAGAAAAGTTCCCTCTCCTTGTGAAGAAAAAAAAGTTGTGCTTTAGAATCAGTTTGGAAATTGCTCACTGACATGGACCTAGTGATGATTTAAATTCTGCCATATGTCAGTAAAAATGAATCTCAGGAACAGTTGACTATAGAGAAGGGGATGAAATTGCTTTAGAAAAATTCTAGTTACGATTTTTAATAAAATATCATTTCCTACGAGAGTGGTTATTTTGGCTGAGCTTTGGGTTCTAGCCTACCCATTCTCAAAGAACATTTTCAGCATTATATATAATGTTTACCAAGTATCTTTAAAATGGATTCAGGAATAATTAAATGTTTGCATTATTAATAGTTTAATATTCTGGAAATACTTTGTTAGGTTACTTTGAACCATTTTGCATGATAGAGTGGAATTGGGCCCTTCATTGCATAATGCTTTAAAAGCACCAATTTAAACAAATACTTATTTGCAGCCACAAATTTCTGAATTAAACACATAAGCATGAATAATCACAGGTTAAAAGCTATGTACATTAAGAGTAAATGCATTACTGATCTAGAGCAGTAATCACTTAGAACAGTTTAAGAGTATACATATGTCAAGTATTTGATATCATATCCCTTAGAACATTTATATTCAGGATTTACTGCATTAATTATTCCCAAAGAAAGCATTATAATGAACAGCTAGATCTTGTTCACTTCAGAAGCTATCAAGATGCTATGACAGCAGGGTGCGGCCGCTCACTCCTGTAATCCCAGCACTTTGGGAGTCCAAAGTAGGAGGATTGTTCAAGTCCAGGAGTTGGAGACCTGCCTGGGCAACATAGTGAGATGCTGTCTTTCTCTCTCTCTCTCCCTCTCTCAAAAAAAGATATTATGATGTTAATATTAAGCTTACTAATCTAATACTAAAGTTGCTATTTCCTTTTCAAGCAACATGGCTTTAAAGGCACAAGAAATAACAAGGCATAGTAAAGAACCTTTATGTTATGTGTATATTATTTGATTTAATCTACAGTAATCTTAAGGAAAGTAAGGCTTAAAAAGCTGAGCTACCCAAGGTAGACCATGTCTTGCCTATTCTGCAACTATTCTAATTTCAAGTTTCTATATGCTACTATTCAAATCTTTGTAGTTCCTTGAGTACCTTCTTTTTTTACGTGATTTTTTTGGCATTTTTATTCTTTTTTTTTTGTAACTTAAAAATTATTTTTCTTTTCCTTATTCTAGAACAAAAAAAAGAGGTATTTGATATAAAATTCGGCTAAATATGTTTTTTAAACAACCACAGAAGATTATTTCTTTTCAAAGGTTCAAACTAGCATGAGATCTGAAATGGAAAACATGTATTTACATATTTTTCACAAAATTTCTTAAAATTGAAAATGAAAGTTATTTAAATTATTATAAATTTTGTCTTATAGATACTATATTTCGAAAGGTGCTATTGTGGATCAACTTGGAGGGGACCTGAATTCAACTCCATTGCACTGGGCCACAAGGTTTAAATTTGCTTCTGGATTTTTTTCCTTTGGTTCCTTTATTAGTATATAAATAAAATAATTTTATTTTAAAATTAGTTTTAAAATAAACTATTTATTTTTTAAAAATGATATACTAAAATGAATAGGAGAGCTTATTATGCCGTTAATTAATATCATAAATATGCTGATGTTTTATTGTGAAATATTACCTGTAAAGAAGCAAAAGTTTATTGTCCAAAGTTTCTCTGGCCATGCTGATATTAATTCAGTTATTTATAAGATTGGATTAAACTTTGGATTTCTAAATGTAATATTTTTGCAGCCTATATATATTTACAATGAAAGAATTAGCTCATTTCTTGGGATGATTGAGATAATATTAGAATGGACATAATAGAATATAGTAATTATTTACTATATATTTAAATAAGTTATGAGTACCTCCATACATTTTCAGACTGTTAATCTAGTTAAGACTTTTAAGAACCATAAAATCCTAAATGTGTTTTGACATGTATCTATTTTAAAATAACTTTTCAAAATACATACGTAATCTTCCCACCATACCTTACTTAAAAAAGCTCTTCCCAGAGGATCCTGTTTGAAGTAACTTTATATATCTAAGTGTTTATTCTTTTATGTTTTAGACAAGGCCATCTATCCATGGTTGTGCAACTTATGAAATATGGTGCAGATCCTTCATTAATTGATGGAGAAGGATGTAGCTGTATTCATCTGGCTGCTCAGTTCGGACATACCTCAATTGTTGCTTATCTCATAGCAAAAGGACAGGTAAAAAAAATCTCAGTGGTATGGATTTTAATCAGATGTTCTTCATAGTTTAAATGCCTAATATTATTGGTGTTGTAACAAGCCGTTGATATTTAAATAGCACTTTCTGATGGATGAAGAACATAAATATAGTGAGTTTGATATGGAGATATTTAATGTACCTAACATAAAAGCCAGCATGAAAATCATGAACCAGATAATGATTAAGTTGGGTTTTTTATTTCTAAGAGTAATGGAGATAAAGCTCAGAAATTAAGAGAGAAAATATAAGTATCTATTTTTTCTTTATGTATTTTGAATATATCATCTGAATTCATCCAAACTTTGTTGAACTTAATTATTGGTTATTTTATATATTAAATATCTCTTGAGAGGGATACATTTTTTAAGATCAGTTTCTGCTGTATAAGATAGTGCTGCTTCTTACTTGTCAGAAAAACATCGTATTTTAAGTGGTTGTTCCTGATTTTTCTTGAGTGTGCAGTGACCATAATCACATTAAATATTACCAGTTTATATAATCATGTTTTTGTAATAAACGTATTTTGTTAAAAGTAATGTCACCCAGTTTTTCTTTAATGTGTTTTTTCTGGTTATATTTGAGCATTAATTTTATAAGTAAGGATCTCATCACAAGAATAACTTTAAGATATATATATTTAATTTGTTGCTATCAACATGTATTTACTGTTAATTTAAAATTCTATGCGGATTTAGAATTTGAATACTATTTCTTTTAATGAAGTTTTTACAGTATTTGTTGTTGGCAGTCTCAAGCAGTGGCAGTTGTGTTGTGCATTATGGTTTAGGAAAAGAGGCATAGACTGATTAAGTTAATTGCTGGAAGGGGAGGGGGGGTTATTGTCTGTTACTGTGTTAAAAAACTACTGCCAAAATCTAATGGCTTAAGAACAATACCAACCAATTAATACGTCTCACAATTTTGTGGGCTTGGCTGGATGGTTTTTCTCCTTGGCTGGTGGCTGCAGTTGTCTGGCGGCTTGACTGAGCTGGAAGATTGGCTCACATATCTTGTGACTTGATAGGAATGGCTACGAACTGCTTAACTGGGAGGCTGGGGCAGCAAGGCCTCTTTCTTTCTCTATGTAGTGTCAGAACTTCTACTTTTCAATACCAGTCCATGTGGTCTTTCCAGCAGGAGAACTAGACTTCTTACATATTGGCTTAGAGCTCCCAAAAGAACAAAAGTAGAAGCTGTTTTGCCTTTTTAAGTCTTAGGTCTTGAACTGACACAGCAACGTTTTTTCTCCATTCTGTCAGTTAAAGTGAGTTAACAAGGGCCATAACCACGGAGGGAAGGGACCACACAAGGGTGTGAATACCAAGAGGCCAGGTTTATGGGGGGTCATCTGGAGAGCAACTGCTATAGGAGATTATTCTTGTTATTCTGCAGTTTTTTCTAGAACAAAGGTTGAAGCAGTAAATGGTGCTATAGCACATCACAAGGTCTTTAGTGGCCTTCCATATTGCAGAATAAATCTACAATACACATTCACTTTTTTTCTTTCAGTTTTTAACTGGGAAAGAAAGGTGGTGTACATTTTTGAGTCTTCATGGTCTTTTTTTTAACTTACTGATTTTGGAGTTTGGATTATTTCATTAATCTTTTTAACCTCTGGTATAGTATATAGGCTATAAAATTCTCAAAGGGCAGGATTTCTACCTGTCGGTGCTTGTGGTACAAAAAGTGCATGATGATGATAATGATGATGATAAATGTCTGAGAAATAGTTTTTTTTTCCATGAGTAAATTTTTTTTCTGCTCACAAAGATAATAAATGTTTATTATGAAATATTCAGGCATAATAGAATATGACTTAGAAAATGAAATCTCACCTCTCCCCTTGGCCATCTGTCGACTGAGGTTACTTCCTTTAATAATGTAGTATGTATTTTAAGAGATTTTATTCCATGTACAGATTAAGCATCTGTAATCTGAAAATCCGGAATGCTGCAAAATCCAAAATGTTTTGAGTGTCAACATGATGCCACAAGTGGAAAATTTTCCCCTGACACCTTTGCTTTCCAATAGTTCATTGTACACACACTTTGTTTCATGTACAAAATTATTTAAAATATTGAATAAAATTGCCTTCAGGCTGTATGTATAAGGTGTATATGAAAGATGAATGAATTCCACATTTAGATTTTGGTCCCATTCTCAAGATTTTATTACATATATGCAAATATTTCAACATATGAAAAAAATACACATATTCAAACACTTCTGGTCCCAAGCATTTTAGATAAAGGATACTCAACATGTATACACTAATATATTGTAAAAGACACTCTTCCAATGTGCATTGCATCATACTGTGAGGGCCCAGAGTTTTTCTCTGTGCTAGAGCACTGTGCCGTTTAATCCCTGGATACCTTTGAGCTCCACTTCTGCCATCTCCCCATCATCACTCTGCTTTAACTGCAGTAGTTTTTTTTTGCTACTTTTTCAGCAACTCTGACATGCTGTTGTCTAAGGGCCTTTTGGTTGCTGTTTCTTCTGCTGGTGTATTCTTTCCTCAGATAGTCACACAGTTTCTCTCTCTCTCTCTCTTCAGTCAGATGGTTGCTCAAATTTTATTAGTTCTGATTACATAGTTCCTAATTATAAGCAGTAATAAAATTAGCATATTTTTATTTCTTCTTCCCTTTCTCTTTTATCGACTTTAGTCAATAATATTGTTTTTCTTAATGTTAACTATGTTCTGATAAATTTTTACTACATTTTTATTACTTGATTTTTCAGCTTTAGATAATTTTCTTTGATTCATGGCTACTATAGATGAGGCTCTCAGCATATTTTCATTTCAGCCTTTTTCCATTTTCCCATTTTGTTGTTAATTATATCAATTTTACATTGTCAGGGTATATAACATTTCCATTCAGTTCTGTCATTCTATTCTTCACAATCGTTTTGTTTTAGTTATATTGTTAAATATATTTAGTGCTCACTACCAATTCTTTTGGATGATTTTCAGGAGAAAAAGGGGAAAATGCTAAGTTATGGAGCCCTGTTGATCATGGAATTCCCATAAGCTTTTGATCTGGGCTTGTTAATTCTTCCTAATAGAGAATACCCATACGTCCAGGCTGAACTTGGAAAAGAAGTACCAAGTTTTAAATCCCGACCCAAAGAGAGAAAAGGTTGAATTTCATTTTTCTTTTAGTACTCTAGAGATGTGCCATGATTTTACATTTTTTATTTATTGATATTTTTAATACTATCATTTTTTAAAAAGGATATGAAAACACAACTAAGAAGAAGGAGAAACTTAAACATAAGAATTTACATGCTTGCTTGAATTAGACCTGAAATTTGATTGAGGTCCTACGGAAATTAGGAGTAAAAGAAGTCACAATAGTTACTTCTCATATAAGAAATAAGGAAGTTTGTTGTTTCTTCAGAAAACATATTTTTTTAAGTCACAGGATTATTTTAAAAAATGAACTTGCATATTGGAAATGTTGAATGAGGTTGCAGAAGATATTCCTGACAACACTATTAAAGTAAATCCAGAAATGGATTTGTAATGGATAAGGCATAACATTCTATGACAGTATGCATGGTGAGTGACTAAGTTAATGACATCCAAGGAAATGCTTTACTTATCTAATGTAGTGGTTCTCAGATTTTTTTTCTTCAATATGCTTGGATAATGTTCACATTTGAGACATATTCCTATTGCTAACAGTGGCTCACAGAGAACTGATGCATAGAGATAGTGTTTTACAGTGTGCTTACTGTAACTCTCTGCTCTCTCCACTGATTGGTGAATTAGGTAACACAACTTGGATTAGAACTGCTTGCTTAATGTAATTCAGGAATGGGAGATGGGGTAGAGAAGAAGAAGAAACTTAATATTTATTGAATATCCATTATGTTCTCGGCTGTTGACTAGCTGCTTTGCACACATTATTTAATCTTCACAGAAGTCTTATGAAGTTATTTGTATTTCACGTTTTTTAATGAGGGAGCTAAGACTAAGAATTAAAGTAATTTAGCCTACAATCTCATAGCAATTATATGATGGAGCTAGGAAGTCAAAACCATGTCTTATTCTAAAGCCAAGCCTAGAAAAGTAGATAGATAAGCATGTCTTTTCCTTTAATAAATGGTTCTTGATCATCTACTCTGCTGGGCACTGAGAATACAAAGATGGATTTGAGATGATTTTTATTTTCAAAGTACTCCAGGTTAATGAGACACACGTTTCAGGCATAGAGGATAATCATTTCAGAATGGAGTGGGTTAGGAAAGGTAGTTTCAGAGCATTGAAACTGATAAAAGTCCCTGATACATCAGAAAGTCTTGCACAAGGAGAATTAGATAACTAGGAAAGAGTTTCGGTTTAATAGGTGGAAGTTTTAGTTATAATTTGCTAAAAACTAAGTAGTAGTGGGGAAAAGATGGTGCCAGGGAAAGCAAAAAATTGAGTAGAAGAGGAAAAATAGTGGTTTATTACATGGTTTGGCTGGGAATAGTATTTATGCATATTTATAATAATACATATCAAGTATTAAATGTTTATATGAACCAGAATTACAATAGATCTCTTGAGAGGAAAGAATAGGAAAGGCGCGCATTTGTGATGTAGCAGAGAGGAAAGAGAAAAATTCAGATTTTTTATACCAAGGAATTTCAAAATAATGCCTGAAACTAAAAAATCAAGAAGTAGCAATTCAAACATGTTATTTAAAGATATGGAGGTAAATATAAAAATAATGAGCCAAAAAATGGTGAAAATGGTGGGAAGTAAGGCAGGGGGATTGCTTTAGTGTGTTGCTTTTTCCACACAAACTGCAGAATCATTTAACTCTAAAAATGTACATGTGTAACAGTAAAAACTGAGTATATTAAAATGTCAGTTCTTTTTATTTTTTGTTTTGAAATGCCTAGGAATAAACAGTTTTGTCGTTCTCTCTTATGCATTAGTATAAACAAGTTTTTCAGAAACTTAATCACTTAACCTATCCTTTGTGGTTGAAAGATCAGAATAGGTTAAGAATTTTAAATGTGAAACATTGAAAGGCTGATTAAAACATCTTAAAAGGGAATAATGTAAAAGCATGATATATGTTCACTAGAGTATATAGTGACAAGAGTTTCATTTTAAAGTTAAGAAAGAAAGTTTCATACATTATCCTTGATTGAGTAGTATTATATTCGCTTCTCCTTTTATATATAGATTAGATTTTTCCAAGCAAATTTGGTTAGGAACTTACAATTTAACTGTCTGACTTTTTTTCTTTTTACTTTATCAGGATGTAGATATGATGGATCAGAATGGAATGACGCCTTTAATGTGGGCAGCTTATAGAACACATAGGTATGTAATGACTATAAAAAACTTATTTAGGCCATTTCAGCATAATACAATATGAAGTAAGAGAGAGGAAAAAGCAGTTAATACTATACTCACTAATATTTACAATTTTTATTATGACTATAGTATATATAAATTACCATTTTGGATGTTCTGGTATCTCTATGCTATCTCTCCCTCACTGATTAGAGCTTCCTTAATCTGTTTCTCTTTTAACAATATCTAAGAAAAGAAGTTATCTTTTTTAAAAAATTAATTAATTTTTTCATGTGATTTACATATTGACAAATTTATTAATTAGTAAGTTGTCTTAGATCACTTTTGGAAGACTCCAAATTTAAATTTTAAAAAGTGTTATTCTTGAATTGTATAAGTATTAATGCCATTTCTAGGTCAAAAATAGGAAATATCAGGACCAAGTTGCTTATCCCCTGAAACTATTAATATATTATTTTATATGGTGTCATACATACTTAATACTTCATATTAGAATATTGTTTCATTATTGATTTTAAAGTTGTTGAGTAGAAGTGTTCCAAAATGGAATGCTACTGTAAGCATAATCAGTTTAGTATTTGTAATGATTTCTATAATTGAAATTAGGGTTGTTGTTGTTGTTTTTTTTTTTTTTTTTCCTTTTCAGTGTGGATCCAACTAGATTGCTTTTAACATTCAATGTTTCAGTTAACCTTGGTGACAAGTATCACAAAAACACTGCTCTGCACTGGGCAGTGCTAGCAGGGAATACCACAGTCATTAGCCTTCTTCTGGAAGCTGGAGCTAATGTTGATGCCCAGAATATCAAGGTAAAAATATTCTATATTGATAATACTGTATGAAATGTGGCTACTAATATATGAATTCTGTAATAAAACAAGTTTTTCATAGACTATCAGAGTTGAAAGAAACTTCTTCAATACAGGTTTACAGTTAAACCACATTATGCATAATACTTTTTAATAATTCTTTGACTTGGTTATTTTATTGTCTTATTTTTTTAAAGATCAAGAGATTTAAATTTGATAAGTGCCTTTATGGTGTTTATAGGAGGACCTCCACCCCACCATGGTGGACTAATCCAGGAAAAGTTACAACATTATTTAAGAGCCAAGCACAATTAACATTTGCACTCTAAACATTTAGAAATCAGTAAACATTTTATTAATACATGCAATAAGATTCTATTGCTAGTCTCAAGTTTTGGTTATTTCTTTTCATTTTTAAAGCCTCAGGATCCACCATGTCTTTCAGCAATGAACTCGTTCTGTGAAATTACTTTAAACATCATCTTTTAATCATATGCATTCATAAGTAACTATACCCATTGACAAATGTTCTTTAATTTTGGCTATAATTTATAGTATTTTCTGAGTTATGTTTCTTAAATTTCTAAGGGATATGTGCTATTTAAATATGAAGGGGGTTCAAGACACATACTAATCTGAAATGGCCAATCAAAAAGTAGGTTATCTCCTGCTGGATCAGGGTATCTCTTTATGTTCCAATGAATAGTTTGTTCTTCCTTGATTCAGTTACTTTAAGAGGAGAAGGATAAACTACTAAAATAAAATAGCTTAGGCTAGTTTTATGGAGCATAATTTGTTAAGCTTATCAATTTTTAGAAATAGTCTAATTACAAACATTTAGTTAAAAGTAAATTAATATTGGAAACCATAAGATATTGATAAAATCATGTATATTTTTCTTTCTTCTAAAAAAATTTCAAGTCTTCTTGTCCCTAACAAAAGTGATCAGAATAGTTCCATATCTGCCACTAAACATAGGGAAAGAAGAAAGTCAGCATATCATAGTGCCTGATAAGCGATGGGCACTCTTGGTATTTACTGACTGAGTAAATGAAGATTTATGTAGTCTTGAGTTTTACCTAAGGTAGTTTTCATGACTGCTGGGATACCTCTGCCACTTCAGAAATTATAGAGAGAAATGTTTGCTTTTTGAATGTTTTTAAATAGGATGCTCTTAAAAGTTTATAACACTGGAATGAGTAAATTGGCTGACCCCAGGTCTGAAGGTTAAGAAAAGAGAAGTTTGACTAAACCTGATCAATATACTTAAAAGAAAATTATGTGAGATTACCTCATGTTTTTTATCTGAATTAAGAGTGTTACTACTTTTTTTTATCTTTGCTACCAGACAGCCATTCCTAAGGTGATCATGCACGAGGAATACATTTAAAGATACTTAGTATTATTGAAAAAACAGGATTAATTTTAGTTTGGCAAATAGTAAGACTCTGTAGACCTCCTGCCAATAGCCATATCAGTATACTGAAATTATAGTAATACCAAAGAATTATGACAGTAAGATGACTACACAGTTCTGGAGTTTGAAACTAGTAGTGTGTATTTTTAGAGCTTTTAAAAATATATTTTCTGTTCATATAAAATTAGGTTAAATTCAGTCACAGTCATTGGGATTTGAGGTATGTTTTTAAATTCAATGTCTTTTCAAGTAAATAATGAAGACTTGTACTTCTCACTAGCCATTGCATAAACTTTTAAATTACTCTTAGTAAAAGGAATAATCTACAGCAAATTTCAACAGAAAGTTAATGATAAGAGTAGAGATATTTAAAATTATTTAAATGATTTTGAACTTTGTATTTTTAATGTTTTATAGGTTCAGGCACAAGAATTATTTGGTACCAAGAAACAATGAAATAGAATGTAGCTTCCTTAACTATTATTGTAGTTCATGCGAATACTTTCCAGAGTCTACAGTGTCTATAATTGAGCTAATTATTGTACCTTAGAGCTTTTAAATTCAATTTTTTTCTAGTTATTTTCTTTTTTATTAGTGTTTTAACTTTATCTGTCACATGTAATCGAGGTTGGCTATTGACAAAAAATTTTTCTCATGTAATTCCCTGGTAGCTTCTGGAGTGATGGTACTTCTAAAGAAAATAAAGTCTAAGGAATTACTGTATTTGCTCAGGGAACATTTATACTTTCAGGGGAAAAATTACCTGTATCTACACTGGTGACAAAGTAGATTTTTGTTTTAAAATGCACTTTGTATGTAATTACAAAGATGAAGTGAGTATCAAATGCCTTTTTAAAAAATGGGGATCTGCCTCAGAGGCATTCCCAACATACTTAAGTCTTATCACCTTCTAATAGAAACCGTGTATTTATTCATTCAGCAAATTCTTGTTCAATGGTGGGTGGTGGGGAGTCACATTGTTCAAGACAGATAAGGTCCCTATTCTTTCAGAATGTACATTCTGTTGAGGAAACAGCCAGTAAGTGAATAATAATAAAAGGCAAATGTGATAGAATGACTGGGATGGAAGGACCACATCCAGTGAGAGTGATTTGGGAATACCTCTGAGGAGATGACATTTGCTTTCAGAATTATGTAATGAGAAGGGATCAGTTATACAGGGACACGTGGGAAAAAACTTTCCTTGTAGAGGAACATGCAAGTGCAAGGTCCTAAACAGGAGTAAGATTGCAATATTTGAGGTGCAGATATAAGGACAGTGTGGCCAGAGTACAGTGAGCAAGATGGTGAAGTCACTTGAGAAACGCAGGTGCTGTATCATGCAATGCGATAATAAAGAGCTTTAACTGTATTCTCAGTCATGGGAAACAGTTGAAAGGATTTATGTAGGCTGATTATTTGATCTACTTTTTGTTTTAAATATTTTTTAAACATTACTTTGGTTGATGTATGGAGAATGCATTGAAGAGTTAAGAAAATGGAAAAGATGGGGATCAGTTAGGCTGTTGCAATAAATCAGACAAGTGATAATGTTAGCTTAGCCTAGGATCAGAGGAGTAGAGGTAGAGAGAAATGACTGGATTTGGAGAGGATATTTTAAAGTAGAAATAAGAAGGTAGATTAGGTATGAGGATAAAAGAAACCATCGTTGATGACTTAGGTTTTGTTTTGGGTAACTGAGCGTCTTGTGATATCATATGTTGAGACTGTGAAGACTGAAGAAGGACTTTTTGGGATGAAGGTGATAGGAATTGGTTCTGTTTGGTAATATTTAATTTGAAGTGGTGTCTTAGCCGTGTGAACTATTAAGCTAATTAAGTAAACTTAAATTGCTGCCAATTTTGAAAAGGAAACATTTATTTAAAAAAATACCTAGAATATTTGTCCAGGAATCTAACCAAATTTATTTATACCTATACTTTTTCCATTTTTAAGTCTTAAGAAAGAATCTTGTTGATAATAATGGATTGTAACAATAAGATGCAGCCTGCAAATCTGACTATGGCTTTAATAGCTATAAAAAGTTATATTTTTCAAAGAATATGAAAAATTATGCTTTGTGTTATAATAATTCTATAAGATCCCCTTTCCCTAAAATACCTATTTTCTATATATGATTAAGTGTCTTAGAAATCTTTCTTTATATTAACTAGAGATTTACCTTCACATATTACTCAGTTCTTTTCATGTATAAACAAATGTTCCTTTATCAAAACAAGATAGAACTTACTTTAAAGACAATTTATACTAAATGAGGCCGGGCACTGTGGCTCACGCGTGTAATCCCAGCACTTTGGGAGGCTGAGGCGCGGGCGGATCACCTGAGGTCAGGAGTTCGAGACCAGCCTCAACATGGAGAAACCCCGTCTCTACTAAAAATACAAAATTAGCCGGGCATGGTGGTACATGTCTGTAATCCCAGCTACTCGGGAGGCTGAGGCAGGAGAATTGCTTGAACCTGAGAGGCGGAGGTTGCAGTGAGCCAAGATGGTGCCATTGCACTCAAGCCTGGGCAACAAGAGTGAAACTCTGTCTTAAAAAAAAAAAAAAAGACAATTTATAGTAAATGATAGGTTACTTTAAAATTGCTGTTTTCATCTCTAGAAGGATCAGGAATAGCTGTATACCCTAGGTTTTTTTATCTGGAGTCCCCCCAGTAGACTTTGGTTGGAGGAGGTGTGGGTCCATGGACCCCTGAAATTGTTGAAAAAAAGTTACTTGTATTAGCATTCTTCTGGGAGGATGAAAAGTGGCTGTCATCAGAAAAGACTCAAAAGAATTTAAGAACCAAGCCCCTAGATAATAGCTACATGAAATAGCTTTAAATCTCTTCTTGTAAAGCAACAACAGGGGAAACAAATGATTTGGAATACTAAGAATAAAAAACAAAACACAATTATGGCCTACCCAGTAATCCCTTTTGTGGTAGTATCTCATTTGTGATTAAAAAAATAATAATCCTTAGCATATGTTTTTGGTTATACTGATAAATTTAGATGAATTGAGTTTGAAAGGAACAGTTAATCTCTGAGCGCTACGCAAGCAGTTATAATCTTTTCTTTCTAAAATTATCAAAGGGCATAGTTTTTAGCTTGTACAGAATATAAAATTACTGAGCTCTGTTCATTAATGTATTGAATGACCTCTTGAAATGAGGTAAGAAACTGTTTTTAGAAAATAGTTTTGTATTACCTCTTAAATACCTGACCTAAATGGTCACCAAGGAAAAGTTTTTTTAAATTTTGACAATGAAATTCAACCTTACGTAGGTGAAATGTTGAGTGATCTTATCCCCAACCATAATGTTTATCTGACCAAAACCTTTGAATGATTTCTTTTATTAACAGTTACATAGTCTATAATTACTCCATGTAGATTCTTGCTGTTGTTGCTATTGTTAATATTATTATTTTGGCTGAGACATGGAGTGATCAAATAAATATAGACTTAACTCAGAACCCTGGTTTTAATATACTTCTTTAAATGAATTGAGTGTTTATTTTACCAGCTGAATAAAAGAACTATACAAAAATAGTTAGATGACTAGAGGAGTAGTTGAAAGATATTTTAAAGCTCCCTCAATCTTTTTGTCTAGGCAATCCTTAGGTGTCACATGGCCCTCTAGTGGAAGGGATGCTCAGCTGGACCGAGGCAACTGCAGGATATTCCCGGGGAGTTGTTACCCAAGGGATTGCTTTTATTCAGGTAATCTTTATAGTTTGGATTAATTAGCTGGTTCTGACAACTTAGGTGATGGAATTTTGGAATAGGTAAGGCAATATTTTAAAGTAAATATCCCTATTTGTGGAAGACTCCTAGATTAGCCCATTTCTTATTAAATACCATTGATCTTTATATTAAAGGATTGGTTGGGCTTTTTGTTGTTTTGTAATAGTTGTTGCTGTTGGTGGCAGTGGTGTGTTTTATTTTGTTGTTTATTTTTATTTTATAATATTAAATAAACTATACTTAATAAGTAATCATCCCTCATAAATAAGGCACCCCAAGGCTCTTTATTGCTTTATTCTTTTTGACCTTGTTTTTGGAAATAAAATTTCAGTGGTTTTTACTTTTTAAAAGTAATTTTGAATATTCATCTTTACATTCTTGAAACTTTGGTAAGCATTTAAAGTTTTGCTTTTCTATTTGAAGAAGTAGATAAATAGTGGAACACATTAAATAAATGGAAATGTAGGTGTCTGACTAATTTGCAAAAGGAGAAATAAGATTTTAAATTTTAAATTAGTTAAGGCAAAAAGAAGCATAGACCTAAAATTGGAAATGCTTATTTGTTTCTTACTTTGATACATTTTATTCCTATCATGTAAATTCCCTGGCATTCTTTTTCTTAGGATTAAAGGGAGATACAAATTCATAACTTGAATTTGCTATTTTTTAAAATCATTTCTCGTTTACTTTGGAAACTTCTGGGTGGGTGAATGAATATAAATCAAGAATGCCAGTACAATAGTGGTAGAAGTAGAGACTGACTTTTCCTTTTCTTTCGTATTCTCTTCTGAAGACTCTTACCATTGTTGAAATAAAACTGAGAGATTTCTGGCAACTTGATATTATAGCAAGGTGTTTTGTAGCAATAACTATTACTAATGAAATTTTTAAAGAATATGAAATAACTGATAAACTTAGTGATAGCCTCTGATCCAGCAGGTACTAAAATACCTACTTTTTGATTTGCTCTCTAATATGTCAAAATACAGGCAAAAATAAAATCTACAGAATATGATGAGAAAATACATTTTGTGATTATTCTTTGGGAAGGCGTAATGAGAAATATGTAATGATGCAGATGTTTTTAGTAATTTACACAATGTCAAAACAACGTTAATAGGGCAGTAAATTAATTTTTATAGAAGTTCTTTAAAGGTAACTAAGATAGCCTGCTTTTAAACTTTTAATAGGAATTTCTTCTGTTTATATTATCAGGGCGAATCAGCGCTTGATTTGGCAAAACAGAGAAAAAATGTGTGGATGATCAACCACTTACAAGAGGCAAGGCAAGCAAAAGGATATGACAATCCGTCCTTCCTTAGAAAGCTAAAAGCTGATAAGGTAAACTCATAACTGAAGATTTTTTTTTTTTTTTTTGAGACGGAGTTTCGCTCTTGTTGCCCAGGCTGGAGTGCAGTGGCGAGATTTTGGCTCACTGCAATCCCTGCCTCTTGGTTTAAAGTGATTCTTGTGCCTCAGCCTCCTGAGTAGCTGGGATTACAGGTGCCCATCACCATGCCCAGCTAATTTTTGTATTTTTTTTTTAGTACAGATGGGGTTTCACCGTGTTGGCCATGGTGACTTCAGATGACTTCACCTGACTTCAGGTGATCCTCCCACCTCGGCCTCCTGAAGTGCTGGGAATACAGGCATGAGCCACCGTGCCCAGCTGAAGATTTTCGATATATAATTTTTTAAGTAGGATTCTTAGGAACACTTACTTAGCATGAGTATTTACAGCCTTTAATTTTGGCATTTCTCAATGTAATTTTTAAAATATTATTATACTCAGAATAAATGAAGGTAAATAACAAAGTTTCCAAGGGCTCTTACCTACGTGGTTGGTGACCTTTTGGGGCTGTCTAATAATTAAGAAGGCTGGGTATGTATGAAATTATTTAAATCTCCATCGGCTACTCGTGTAAATTTTGGTTCATTGATTCAACTGGCCTTTGTTAAGTAATAGATAAAAATAAAGGTTTTTCTAGTGAATGCTTATTTGTTAGTATGATAATAAATTGTGAAATAGCTTAGTTCTAATACATATCTTTTTAAACTACTCAAAACTCCAGCTCTAACTTGAGCTTTGCATTCTTTTGTGATATGTTGTATACCTTTTTTCAGAGAACTTATATTCTTGAATTTTCTATGGAAAACTCATTTTAGATCATCCATATACCTTCAGTTTTAAATTGTATGACTGTTGGCTCAGTTGCCTGATTATATGATACTAAAACTTAGAATATTTTCCCCCAGAGAGGGGGTCTAGGTTCTGCACAATCTTATTTCCCACAAAAAAGAAGTTAATTGCCGTAGAGTTTCTTTATGTACCTAAATAATTGTCAAGGTGTCTGCTAACTTGTCAGTAATCACAACTTGAGTAGCATTAAGTTTTGAGTACCATCTTTTGTATATCGTGTTTAGGCTGTTCTAGTGGCAATGTTGATTATTTAAAGTTAATATTGATCTATCTGTTACCAAGGCAAAAAGACAAATTTAGGATAAAGAGAAGCACTCTTGAAAGCAGTGCCTCCTTTATTTATAGGAGTTTGGACTTCTTTAATCAGTTGAAAAGTCGCCTGGTCCGTTACTTAGAAGAATTAGATTCATAGTTTATAAACTTGGCTGTTTTCAGCCCTATAAGCTGAGAATAATGAACAATTTTTGCATGCCATGTTAGCTCTTCTATTTAATTATTAGATATGATATAGAAAATGATTTATTTTGTGTTGCTCAGTTTTCTAGGATTTAGAGCAGTTTTGCTCAACAGAGTGAAAAAGGCTGTATTATGATAATTAGGCTAGTAAAAAAAATATCTTGTGTTACTTTGGAAAATCCCACAATATTGGCGCTTTTGTTTTGTTGAATGTGAATATTTTGAAGTTTTATTTTTTATATATATATACACACACACACAGTCATAAATGACTTACAAATTTTAGATGTTGCATTAATATGTAAAGTTACTTATGGCATTATTAAACTATACATCAGGTTTATGTGTTTGGATATTATTTTTTAAAAAAGAGAACTTCATTAAAAGTTTAGTGCAATTTTAACATTTGTATACCATTGTGGTTAGTTCAGAAATGGAGTTTCTTTCCTGTTTTTTTTCATTAGTAGCTTTAAATATATTAAAATTTTTATAAAGGTTACTTTTAAAGCCTATGATGATTGGGAGAGTGATATTTAAAGGTTGAAAGTAACCATCATATATTTAAAAATTATGATGATTAGGGGACCTGTGAGATTAAGCATCTATAATTATGTAGACTGTTCTTTCTTTTTCCATGTCACATTGGGAAAAGTTTCAGTCATTAACATGTTTTGATGTGCTAGCCTATGAAGTGTGTTTTATATTTAAAAAAGAAAATAGTGACACCTAGGACTCAGTAGTATTTTATTTTAAAAAGTCATTCCCTTAAGAAAAATAAAAATGTCATTCCAAAAGGGGGAAAATATTTTTGAATAGTGCTGGTAGACAGATAAAGATGGAATCTTTAGCCAGGCGTGGTGGTGCGCTTATAGTCCCAGCTACTAGGGAGGCAGAGGCAGGAGGATTGGTTGAGCCCGGAAGGTTGAGGCTGCAGCGAGCCAAGATCATGCCACTGCACTCCAGCCTGGGTGACCGAATGAGACCTTGTCTCCAAAAAAAAAGAAAGGGGGACAATCTTTTTAGAAAACAATTTAAAAATATCTTAGATTTTTACTTAGAATATTAAGTAAAAGGATTTTAAATATCTTAGATTTTTTACTTAGAATATTAAGTAAAAGGATTTTAGACAGGCATATTTACGGTTAAATAAATCTTAACTTCTTAATAAGTTGGAGGGACATCTTTAAATTAGTATTTAGAGGGGATTTGGGAGTAGGAGGGAAGTTGGCTATAAAAGGGCAATATGAGGAATCCTTTTAAGTAGTGGAAATATTCTGTATCTGGACTATATCAAGGTTAGTTTCCTGGTTGTGACATGCTACTGTTACCATTGTTGGAATATGCTACTGTGATATGCTAGATGTTACCATTGGGGGACAAAGGATATTTAGGATCTGTCTGTATTATTTATTACAACTGCGTGTGAATCTATAATTATTCCAAATTAAGAAGTTTAATTTAAAAAGAGGCTTCTGAATCTAGGTGGTGGATAGACTTCACTATATAATTCTTTCACATTTACTATATATTTGAAAATTTTCCTAATATAAGAGAAAATAGATTTCTCACATAGCAGCACATCACCATTATATTTTTATATACAATTTTATGTACCCATACGCTCTCTCTCTCCTGAGTAGTAAATCTTCTCTAATGTCTTGATATAAAGTTCATACTTATTAGAAAAAAGAATTGGATTAGTTATTTTGCTGCGGCATAAAATTAAAGCCTGAAATTGATGTTTAATTATTACTCTAAGTTAAAATTACACATTTAGTTCAGAAAATGAATTACAGTGGTCAAATTGGGGAAGACATGGTCATTTATATGAAAAAAAAATCCCACTTATTTCAGTGGAAGCTGATAGTATGAAAGGGGTGCTAAAAATGTGTAATATAACCTTAGCTTTTAGAAAGATAAATATTCAGTAAGGAAAGCAGTGTTCATACTCTGCTTTGTTGGACCACAGCTGGGTTTTTTTTTTTTTCTTTTGGTGTGTGTGACAGGGTTTCATTTTGTTGCCCAGGCTCACGACAGCCTTGACTCTTGACTTCCCTGGGCTCAGGTAATCCTCCCACCTCAGGCTCCCGAGTAGCTGGGATACAGTACAGTTGCGTGCTACCATGCCCAGATAATTTTTGTATTTTTTGTAGAGACATGTTTTTGCCATGTTGCCCAGGCTGCCCTACAACTCCTGGGCTCAAGCGATTCTCTCATCTAGGCCTCCCAAAGTGTTGGGATTAAAGGCATGAGCCACCATGCCCTGCCTTGAATATCTTACATAGTTTTGTGACCTAAGGTGACTGAACAGAGACTTGATAACTGGCTATAAGTTTGTGAAGGGCTCTTACATGGAAGAGGCAGTAGACTTTCTTTGGTTGCTATAAAGATAAAATTGTGATAGAAGGTACCAGGAGTTATGTAGGTTTTATACTTACAAGTATGGACTTTAACAACCAGACCAGTACAGAAATGAAATGGAAATACCTTTGGAGTATTGAGCACTCTGCCTTGATCTTTGTTCAGAGACACATCTCTTCATTCAGTGAACTCTAGGAGCCTATGGATTGTTTGCTTTTATTCTTTATCTCATTTTAAGATTTTAATATACTATTTATCATTTGAAATGTCTACTCCAGGCAAGCATCTTTAGGTTTCCTTATGTGTTATAATTCTTATACTATTAGTCATTCTAGTTGTCCTTGTCTCCCTGGTTATCAGTGCCCCTGTTAAAAAGGGGTGGTATTTTTCATGAACTGTTTGCTAGCCAGTTTATGTGTTAAGCAGGTAGTACTGTCTTCTGTATTTAACCATATGGAACCCACTGCTATAACTTCTGTTCTTATTTTCCACAATTTTAGCAAAGTTATTTAAAATTGTTGAATGCCTGTCTCCAGAAGACAGACACCAGCACCTTGACTAGTACTGATACATAGCATGCAAATTTGAGTGAATGAATTTCACCCGCTGTTGCATGCCTTCACAAAGGTAACAATGATTCAGATTGAGATTACTTGAAACATGCAAAAACTTTCTAATTTTTTGTTTCTATACAGGAATTTCGGCAGAAAGTAATGTTAGGAACTCCTTTCCTAGTTATTTGGCTGGTTGGGTTTATAGCAGACCTAAATATTGATTCTTGGCTCATTAAAGGGCTAATGTATGGTGGTGTTTGGGCTACAGTACAGTTTCTTTCAAAGTAAGTGTGTTGTTTTTAACTATATTTTAAACTGTACATGAAATAATATAATTTGTACTCTTGTATAAAATTAATGTTTGTATGTTGTACATTTGATCTTAATTTATTTAAATAATTTAGACATCTATATGTGAAATCTGAGATTTTTTAAACATTGTTATGTTATTAAAATGATTCAGAGGCACTTTAATGATAAAAGCTAGCATATAATTTTTAACACTAAAACATAGTTTAAGAAATATTTGAAATATTTCAGTAAAAGTGAATTTGAATCTGTTGAACTCTAACATACATATTGTTAATTTCCAGGTAATTACAATACTTGAGCTCGCCTTTCTATAGGAATTATATTTTCCTGTAGAAAATAAGGCATAAACAATAAGCAAGGAAGAGGTTTTGTTTCTAGTAGCAAGGTAAAGTCTAAGCATAGTTGTGAAGTCGGCTGAGTTTTTAAGATTATTTTCTCCCTCTTTTCTCTTTAAACATCATGATCATTCCGTTTTCTTCTTCTTCTTAAGTCTCATTGCTCTAAAGTTGCCTATCAAACAAACCTAGACAGGTGTCTGTGATCTAGAATTTCCCATCTAATTTCCAGTCCTTTAGTATCTTATTTTCACTTGCATTTCAGAAAAGAATTCTGAAAATAATTCACACAGAGATGAGAATGACTAGTATTATAATATGCTGAGTGGCTTAAATCTAGTTAGTGAATCTCATTTTAGTATTTCTAGGAGCTCCAAGAGGTATAAATAGGAAGTCACTAAGACTTCCTGCCTATATGGATAGTTGATTCTGTTTATGTTTAATAAATGGATTAATGTTTGTTTTTCCCCAATTTTAAGTATTAAAAACACAACCCTTCAGTTTCACTAAGTTGGCCAGTTCATTCTACTTGAAAAGATGTGCTCCAACTTTTGCTGGAGTGTTATAGGTAAGGAGAAATAATGATGAAACAGAAAAATGTGAGGCTTGGTTTGGATTCATTTGTCAAAATTTTGACACATCTTTGGTGAATAATATGCTGGATGATAGCTACTATATATACTAAAGTCAGTTA
Source organism: Gorilla gorilla gorilla (assembly GCF_029281585.2). Classification (NCBI taxonomy): domain Eukaryota; kingdom Metazoa; phylum Chordata; class Mammalia; order Primates; family Hominidae; genus Gorilla; species Gorilla gorilla. Next base: position 92,157,085 of record NC_073234.2, read on the forward strand.
TTGACTTTAAGAGAATAGGAGTGCACTAAAATTCTGAAATTGAAAAGTATATGGAATATAATTTAAATTTGGGGGGAATTAAAAGGAACTTCAGAATCTTGCTGAGTCTTTCAGCTGTGAACTAATTTTTATTGATGACTATGAAAAATTGAGCATCCTGAACTCTGGATTCTGGTGAAACCAATGCTTACTATACAAAATGTGTGTCATTTTCATTTAAATAAATATTCATTTTTACAATGAAATATAGAGCTCATATTTTATAAAACTTGTGTTTTACAGATCCTTTTTCGATCATTCAATGCATAGTGCATTGCCCCTTGGGATATATTTGGCAACCAAATTCTGGATGTATGTGACGTGGTTCTTCTGGTTTTGGAATGATATCCTTTGGTTATAAAGATCATACCTAAAACAAATTTTGTTTGTTATTTGAACAGATGTTTAATAATTTGACATTAGGACTGATCTACTCATTCATAATACATTAAAATAGTGTTCCTAGAAAATTTAGTAAACTAATATAAGTAATGTTTTTAAATATTTAATAGGTTGCTTTTGAAAGCTGTCTTTAATAACAGCATATAAATAATAGTAGCTATCATTTATTGAGTGTTTAAAAGGCATTTTTTGACTACTCATTTAATCCACATTTCATAAATTAGTATTGTTATCCCCCTTTCCCCCCTTTTTGTTCTATATTTTTTATTTTTATAGATTCAGGGGTTACATGTGAAGGTTTGTTGTAGAGATATATTGTGTAATAGAGAAAAGAACAAGCATCCTCAGTTCAAAAAATGGGTAAAGGACACAGACACAGACAGACATTTCTCCAAGGGCATACAAGTGGCCAAACGTGAAAAAATGTTGGACATCACTAATCATCAGAGAAATGCAAATTAAAACTACAATTTCACACCAGTCAGAATAGCTATTTTTAAAAGGTCAAAAAGCAACAAGATGTCGAGGATGCAGAGAAAAAGGAACGCTGTTGGTGGGAATGTAAATGAGTACAACCTCTATGGAAAACAGTATGGCGATTTCTCAAAAAACTAAAGATAGAACTAATGGCTGGGCGCTGCGGCTCATACCTGTAATTTCAGCACTTTGGGAGGTCGAGGTGAGTGGATCACGAGGTCAGGAGTTTGAAACAAGACTGGCCAATATGGTGAAACCCCATCTCTACTAAAAATACAAAAATTAGCCGAGTGTGGTGGCATGTGCCTGTATTCCCAGCTACTCGGGAGGCTGAGGCAGTAGAATTGGTTTAACCGGAGTGGCGGAGGTTGCAGCGAGCTGAGATGCGCCATTGCACTCCAGCCTGGGTGACAGAGTGAGACTATGTCTCAAAAAAAAAAAGAAAAAAAAAAAAGAACTACCATTTGACTCAGCCATCTCCATTTTATACTTGAGAAAAATTTAGGCTTAATGAGTCTTAGTCTCTAATCAAGTTGGGATTGAAACTTGTATTTTTCTAACTAAACATATTTTAAGCCTTTCTACCAAATGGTGATTTTTATGTTTTGGTATCAAACTATTTTCTCTAAATATTTTTTTAATACCACTACTTACTTTGTTGTGGTAAATAAGAGTTAATCTTCTCTCGTCACCTCTTTTGCCTTCATGAAAAGGTGTTTCATCTCTTTTGCCTTCATAAAAAGCATGTAATGCTGTATTTTCACACATTTGCTAACTTGAGCAAATTAACAGTATAGTATACTTACCCTATTTAAACAAAATTTTAATTTTTTTAACCTGTTCCCCAGGTTGGAGTGCAGTGGCACAATCATGGCTCACTGCAGCTTGAACTCCTGGGCTCCAGCAAGCCGTCTACCTCAGCCTCCCAAGCAGCTGGGACTACAGGCATGCACCACCACGACTGGCTAATATACTTTTAAAACTAATATAATTGAAATTGTAACTGTGCCTGTGTGCCAATAAAGACAGCAAGCCAATGCCAATTTTTGATATTTTTACATAGAAAAAGTTCAGTCAGCAAGTTAGACTGATTTATTGTAATAAAGGAACATGTTTCGTAAGTGTTAATTAAATATTTTTCAAAACATTACAAAAAGTATATGTTTAAAATGATATGCAGTTTTTGGTGACTTGTAACTGTTCTAAACAATTTTAGTTATTAATACCTGGTTTTGTTTGACAGCCTTGCATATCATAATATTGTATTCTTTTTTTAAGTCTCCTTGTGTTTTAGTTGAAACACAAAATGTGCTTATTTTATTTTTGAGACCTAAGAAAGGCACAGAATTGTAACTACACTTTTAATTCTTAATATTTTTACTGCATTATGTAATTACTTTCAGAAAGTATAGTACTTTTAAATATTTTCTTAGTTTAGGTATCTATTGAAATTCTTCCATATGGCAGTTTTCACTAACAAATTCTAGCCTTTTATTATACTTTGACTTAAAAATTGTTCCTCAAGGATTTATTAAGCATTAGAATTGCCATATTGGAACACTTAGTATGAGTAAAACAGATCTATTGGTTTTCATTACCTCATCTATTTTAAGCTTACAGTAAGCATTGACCTCTGAAATGACTTTAGTATTCCAGACATATTTTCTAACTTTGTGTTTCCTAAATTGGACATTAAAGTTTATGTTCGAGGAAAAAACTCAGAATCAGATCTCAAAATAATGTTAAACTGTTTCTGTACTCCTGTTATGTGTAAGTGGCAAGAAACAGGAAAATCAGTAACTTACCAAATAATGAAAAATTAATGCTAGAGAGCATTATATAGTAAAATTTCATTTTTTTCCTTTATTCAGAGTTAGTATAAAATAGCCAAAGCTAGGGAAATAGTATAAAATAGCTAAAACTGGGAATTGAAAATAAGAGAGGCAAATTTTGAAGTAAAGACCAGAACAATCAAGTCTATTTAGCTTACCCTATTTGAATATTTCTGCCTTTAAAATAGATTGATATAGTTTTCATTTTGTAAATACATTGAATAAGTTGCATGTAAATTTTTCAAATAAAAATTGCAGTATGAGAATACCAAGTTTTATTCTTACATGTCTGTAAAGGGGAGATAATAGTAGCACTGTCTCCAAGTTCTTGAGAAAATAAACACCTGAGGACATACCTGACATGTAAAAAGTGCTAAATAAGTGCACGTTATCATTTCTGATGACTTCTAAAATCTAAGTTTAGCCAAATTGATTTTAAATATGGATTCACAATTTTTTTGTTTTTGTTTTTGTCTGTTTTTGTGTTGGGTTTTGTTTTGTTTTATTTTGAGATGGAGTCTTGCACTGTCCCCCAGGCTAGAGTGCAATGGCGTGATCTTGGCTCACTGCAACCTCTGCCTTCTGGGTTCACATGATTCTCCTGCCTCAGCCTCCCGAGTAGCTGGGATTATAGGTGCACACCACCATACCTGGTTAATTTCTTAAATTTTTAGTAGAGACGGGGTTTCACTATGTTGGCCAGGCTGGTCTTGAACTCCTGACCTGCTGATCCGCCCGCCTCGGTCTTCCAAAGTGCTGGGATTACAGGCGTCAGCCACTGTGCCCGGCCTGTGGTTTTTTTTGAGACATCGTCTCACTGTGTCACACCCAGACTGGAGTGCAGTGGCACAATCATGGCTCACTGCTGCCTCAACCTCCCAGGCTCAGGTGATCCTCCCACCTCAGCATCCTGAGAAGCTAGGACTACAGGCACAAGCCACCATGCCTGGCTAATTTGCATATTTTTGTAGAGACTGAGTTTTGCCATGTTGCCCAGGCTAGTCTTAAACTCCTGGGCTCAAGTGGTTCTCTTGCCTCAGCCTCCCAAAGTGCTGGGATTACAAGTGTGAGCCCATGCCTAGCTCACAGTTTATTTGAACATTTGTGTATGTGTAAATGATACTCATGGAATATGTGATGAAATCACTAATTAATTTAAATCCCAATTATGCAGAGGAAAACCGTATACTTCATGTTATAAAAGAGCTGTATCTCTAGGCCCTCTACGATTTTGGAACTGTGTTTTTCTCCCAGTTTTATAAAGCCAGTAAGAGAAGCTTAAGAAACCTCTAGGAAGGGAACAGAAAAGAACACAGAGTAGGTTATAATGGAGGCACAAAGGATGTTAGACAGGAAATAGCCACAAGGCTTATAATATATGGTGCTGATTCAGGTACCTTAAGATAAAATAGCAGTTGTCCAGGATCACTTCTGATGACCTCAGGCTCCTTTCTGTTGCTTTTACCACTTTTCTTGTGCAACTCATGGCTACACATGTAACTAAAACTGATTAGACTAGTTTTGAAAACTAGAATTATAGTTGTTTTTCATTATTCACAGTAGTTCTGTAAAGTTGCTGCAAGCACTGAATTAGAAAATACTGAACCATTGTTCCTAAGAGAAATACAGAGTTAGGTTCCTATGTGGCTCTGGTCACAACAGTATTGATCATCAGTTGATGACTACATAACCTTGTTTACATGTGTTTCTGTTTTAAAAAACCTTATTTAATATGTATTCTTGATTCATATTGAACTTACGGCCAACAGCACTATAGCTCATTCCTGAATGAAGCTTATCTAACACATGTATTTTTTCTGTAAAGCACATCACAGCCTCCTTGTGCTTAAGAGCATGATAGCACTTCAGCACTGTGCTTGAGGGCCCTTTTAAACAGCAAAATCAACACAAAAGCACAACAGCGTGGCCCTAAATAGACCATGTAAAGGACACTTGTTTATAGTATGAGAACTAAAACAAGACAGAATGTTGCTTTGCTCAGCCTCAGCTGAGAATGTGCGCATTTGGTGACTCAAATTTTTCACTGTTTTGTTCATGCCTGTTGAATTCATGGCACTTTTTCAGTGCCATGAATATTGATTTTGGTGTTACAAATAAATTTTATCATGGAGGTGTGAGGATCAACTGTATAAACTTTATTTTGGTTTCCTACGTAATCTGATACCCAGCTTATTAAGTTACTTAATAAGTTTTTATGGTGATAATGAATTTTACATTGATGTAAACTGTTCTAGTAAGTTCTTACTGTTCCATTCTTTGAATAATTATTTCCCCATAAAACACCTTATGTTTATTTGGTGCTTTTTGGTTTATAGTTTTTCAGATATATCATTTTACTTGGTTCTCCAAATAATTATTTAATTTTTTTAAAAAACTGTACAAATCTTAATACCATTTTCTAACTGATGGAAAGACTGAGGCTCTGAGAAGTTGTTGTGTCTTGCTCAAAGTCACATAGGTGGGAAATTATTAAGAGTTTGGTGTTGGATTCAGCTTTCTGGCCTGATTCAGTGTATCTTCAAATGTCCTTATATTGTATTTTGAATATAATTTTAAGTTCATAAACCCTCCTGGAAAACAGTTTGGAAGCCTCTAGAATGATCTTTAAAAATACCCTTTAATCGGCCGGGCATGGTGGCTCACGCCTGTAATCCCAGCACTTTGGGAGGCCAAGGCAGGTGGATCACGAGGTCAGGAGATCGAGACCATCCTGGCTAACGTGGTGAAACCCCGTCTCTACTAAAAATAAAAAAAATTAGCCGGGCATGGTGGCGGGCGCCTGTAGTCCCAGCTATTCGGGAGGCTGAGGCAGGAGAAAGGCATGAACCTGGGAATGCGGAGCTTGCAGTGAGCCGAGATTGCGCCACTGCACTCCAGCCTGGGCAACAGAGCAAGACTCTGTCTCAAAAAAATAATAAATAAAAATAAATACCCTTTAATCTGTTAATCATGTGTCAGTAGATAATCAGATGTAAGACCAAAGATTTATTTACAAGGATGTTTCTCTTCGTATTATTTATAGTAGGGGAAAAAATGAAAACAGCCTGAATAGCCAACCTAAATAGGGTGAGAGTTTTATCAGTTACGCTACCTATGGAATGGTATTACATAACCACTAAAATACTTTCCTGCCTTAATGATATGGGCTCATATTTAAGATACAATAAGTGAAAAAATACTAAATTATATTTACAGAATGAAGTTTAAAATGCACAAAGGAAAAGAGCTGGAAGTGAATATGTATCATTTTAGCAGTGGTTATCTCTAGGAATTGTACTCATGACTGATTTTATTTGGTTTCTTGCATTTTTATTTATTTTTAAAAAATTTTTCTGTGACTGCTTCTTTTATTATAATTAAACAACTCTAAAATTCACTGACATAGTATAGTCAACTGCTTATTGTGTTGACAACACTTCTGAAATATTGACAAAAGTTTATTAGAAACTTTATGTCTGAAAATAAGTAATTTTTCAATGTGGCTTTAAGTTAATTGAGCTTCTTTAAACTCAAGAAGGATATAAACTGCAGAATCTGGGATGATTACATATATTAGAAAATCAAGAATGTGCAGAATTAATTATCTCCCATGCATTCCCTCTTAAGCATTTTTTTCTGTAGGTTACTTGTTAGACTTCTCTGTTTTCTGTGTATCTCTCCCAGTTTCCTTTTAATACCCTCTAAGCTTTTTAATGTCTATCTTCAGTTATCCAATCACCACTTTTCATGAATTCTAACCATATTGCTATAAATATTTTTGTATATCTTTTTTTCCCACAAGAGTTTCTCTGAGGTTATTAAAGATATTCTATAATTTACATTCTCAATCATGTGCATTTGACTACTGTAAATGAAGACGGATGTGAGGGGAGGGATCAGTATCTTTTTCCCTCCATTAGAGAGGTCCTTGTTCCAGCACACCTTTTCTTCACTCAGTTGCAATCTCAACCTTGATGTTCATCACGTTTCCTAGGTACTCTGGTTTATTGATCTGTCTGCCTATATTAACACTGTATAATCTAATTACTGTAGTTTTGTTCTTAAATTATATTGGAGCAGGGTAATTTTTCCAAGTTTGTTATTTCTCACGAATATCTTAGCTCTTTTTGGCCTTTTGCTCTTCCATTTAGATTTTTTTTTTTTAGAATAAGCTCTTTGAGTTCCGCGAAAAGCCTTATGCCTTTTTTTTTTTTTTTGGGCAGTCTTGCTGTGTTGCCCAGGCTGGAGTGCACTGGCGCAATCTCAACTCACTGCCACCTCCGCCTCCTGGGTTCAAGCAATTCTCCCACTTCAGCCTCCTAAGTAGTTGGAATTACAGGCATATACCACCATGCCTGGCTAATTTTTGTATTTTTAGTAGAAAAGGGGTTTTACCATGTTGGCCAAGCTGGTCTTTAACTCCTGAACTCAAGTGATCTACCTGCTGTGGCTCCCAAAGTGCTAGGATTACAGGCATGAGCTACCATGTCCAGCCAGTCTTACGCCATTTTGATTGAAATTCTATTTGAGCTGTAGATTAATTTACAGAAAGTAATTACTTTTGGTACTTAGACCTTTTATGTTTTTTAATGAAGTCATATAATTTCTTATGTAGAAGTTTATATCTCTTGTTAGATTTATTTTTAAAAGAATTTTAATTTTTTTAAATTATGAATTTTTTATTTTTAATTAAAATTTCTGTTTGTGTCTGGGTTATAGAAATGTAGCTGATTAGTTATTGCCAACAACTTTGCTAAAGCCTTTTATTATTTCTAATAATTTGGGGTATTTTGGATATATGACATGGGATAATCATATGTATAAAGACTGAATTTTGTTTTTCTTTCTACTCTTTATAGCATTTAGCTCCTTTAGTGATCCTATTTTATTAGCTAGGATCTCAGTACACTGTGGTATAGACACAGAATGAGTATCCTCATTTTGTTCCTGACTTTAAAGGGTATCATCTTTAAAAGATTGACTTTAAAGGGCTAGTATTTTACCAGTGAGTGTGATTTTATAAAGTGTTTACTTGGATTTTATAAATAACCTCTCCCTCTACACCCCCCTTTTTTTTAACTTTTTGTGAATTGTGTATGTTTTTTTCTTTATGCTTTTAATATTAAATAATATATTAATAGATTTTTCTAATGTTGAACCACTTATGCATGCCTGGAGTAAACAAACATGGGCATAATGTCTTATTTTTCTGTACATTGCTGGATTAAATATGTTACTAGTTTTGCGTGTACATTTGTGAATGAAATTGTCTTATGATTTTTTTGTATTGTCTTTGTTATGTTTTGATATCAACATGATAGCCTCAAAACTGGTGGAGAATTGTTCTTTTTTTATGTTCTTTGAAAGGGTTTGGGTTAAACTGAAATTATTAACTACATGTTTATTAGATTTTGTAAAATCATTTTACCTGGAATTTGCTTTATGTTAAAGAATTTTGTAATATATAGTTTATTTGACTCAATTGTATATTTATATATTTTAGTGATTTGTCCATTTCTTTTCTTTTAAAATGTGCTACATTCTCTCTTGTTTTTTTAAACTCAGCTGCTGTGCCCCCCTCTCATTCCTGGTATTAATTAGAGATATTTTCTAATCTATTTTATTGGATTTTTCAAAGAAACAACTTTAGGTTTTATTAATTCTTTCTATTTTCACTTTCAGTATGTTCTATTTCCTTTTGTCTGCTTGTTTAGTTTTTTCTTTAGCTTATTAAATTGTTTAGTTTTCATTGATATTTTCTATTAGAAACATTTAAGTTTAAAAAGTAACATTTTGTATGCTACCTCAGCTGCATTCCATACAGAAGATTAAACTTCTTAATTGGGTTGCTCAAGTCACTGTATCATTACCAAATTTTTATCTGCTTGCAGCATCATTTATTGAGCGACCTATGGTAAAATCTTCTACTGTGTTGCTATATTTAGGAGTTTCTCTTTGTGGTTCAGTCAGTTTTTTGCTTTACATATTTTGGAGTTTCATTATTAAGTATGTATAAGTTTAGAATTCTTTCTAATGAATTGAACCTTGTATCAATATGCAGTGACTCATGGTAAAAAGCATTAGCAATGACTATTTATTTTAATTAGTATTGCTTTAAATAATTTATGGCCTTGAATTTTAGACATGTCTCTTGCAAATAGCATATAGGAATAAGCAAATCCTGAAGAGTGGACACTACATTTCTGAACCAGTTTACCTTTAGATTTTGTTTATTTATCATCTCTGGTCTCCATGGGGTTTTCTTACTAGCAGCTCAGCAACACATTTAAAATGATTCAGGTTTTTTTTGTTTTTTTGATACAGAGTTTTACTCTGTTGCCCAGGCTGGAGTGCAGTGGCGTGATCTTGGTTCAGGGCAAACTCTGCCTCCCAGGTTCAGGTGGCTCTTGTGCCTCAGACTCCCAAGTAGCTAGGATTACAGGCATGCGCCACCACACCTGGCTATTTTCTATTTTTAGTAGAGATGGGGTCTACAAAAACTAAAAAAATTAGCCGGGTGTGGTGGTACGTGCCTATAGTCCCAGCTACTCAGGAGGTTGAGGTAGTAGGACCCTTTGAGCCTAGGAGTTCAAGACTGCAGTAAGATATGATTATGCCACTGCACTCTGGCCTGGGTAACAGAATGAGACCTTGTCTCTATTAAAAAACTGTTTACTTAAGAACACATTTGTTACCATTGAGATTAAAAAACAACCAGTATGTTTCAGAGGATGTTAATCATTGTCCCTCAGATTTTCTTAATATACAGTGTGTCTTTTCAGGATGCAGTATTTAAAATGGAGGTTATATTTGTATACTATATGTAATTCATAAAAATGAAGGTTTTCTTTTATCTGAAATTTTCTGTTAGGATCTCTGAATTCTGTTTGATGTATTTATTACTTCTGGGATAAAACTATCCGTGTGTTGAATTATCTTTGTCATCTGTGTTCATACTTTTGTCTCTACTCTTTATTATTATCATTATTATTATTTTTTGAGATGGAGGTCTCACTATGTTGGCCAGGCTGGTCTTGAACTGCTGGGCTTAAGTGATCTTCTGGCTTTAGCCTCCTGAGTAGCTGGAATTACAGGTGCATGCCACCATGTCCAGTTTTTGTCTCTAATTATTGTTTTGAGTTTTCTTTTTTCCCTCATTTACTGATTGTCAGTCTTTTTATCCTCCTTGTGTTCATCTTTATAAATTTTTAGTTCATATATTGTATAATGGTTTTTGTTTGATCTCAGTCTGTTTTTTTTCTAGAATCACCCTTTTCATCTGGTTCTAATTGTTTTATGATCTTATGTTTAAGCTTTTATAGGATTTATATTTTAATTTAATTATGAAGCATCTTTGGTTAATTTGCCTTTGTCCTTAATTTGTCTTTGTCCAAATTTGCGGCTGCTTTCCATACTGGGTTATTTGCTTTGTGAATGCTGTGCACATTTTTTCTGGTTTATTATTTTTGTTTTGTTTTTAAGTACACTAGCATAGTTGTTATGCCATTTCTTTTCATCTTTCATCTTGCTCGTGATTGACCTGGGCAAATATATTCAGACTTTTATGTTTTCTCTGATATATTTTAGAGTAATCTTTAAAGTTTTTCCTGTCCTGTTTGGTACAAGGATATTGAAGGTATATGACTGCCTTCAGTGTTACAGTTTGGCTAAATTTCTATTCATTTTTATGTAGCCTAAGAAAAAGAGAGCTCAATTGTAAATTCTTGCTGAGAAACTTGGGTTTAGCTGTCTTAAGATCTTGCTGAAAGTTTTTCCTGAGGTTTTATTCTACGCAGCCTTAGAGATAGAATGATGTCGGAATTATCCCCCACGAGCCATCCCCTCAGTTTTGTTAAGTCACCTTATTAATGACAAGCCTTGGTATTTCTTGGTACTTAGTGGAAGCCGTGCAGTGGTATTCAGGGACTTATGTTCCTGAAGGGGTTTTCTTGACTTGTTCAAATTATCTACTCACCATTTCAATTATTTTTCTCCAATTGAGTGGGGCTGAGGAGTGGAGTATGTATTAGTCAGTTCAAGCTGCCATAATGATATACCAGAGACTGGGTGGTTCAACAACAGAAATTTGTTTTCTCACAGTTCTGGAGGCTGGTAGTTTGAGATCAGGGTGCCAGCAAGTTTGAGTTCTGCTGAGGGCGGTCTTTGTAGCTTGCAGATGATGACTTTCTTGCTGTGTTCTCACATGGTGAGGAGAAAGAGGAAGAAATCTCTCATTCTACTTTATATAAGGAAGGCTACGATCCTATTGGATTAGGCTCCCACCCTTATGACTTAATTTAAGCTTAATTGCTTCCTAAAGACCACATCTCCAGATGCAGTCAGATTGCAGGTGTTAGGGATTCAACATATGCATTGTGAGGAAACACAATTTAGTCCATAGCAAAGGGCCAGGGTGAAATGGGTGAGAATTCTCATCTACGGTTTTTCATACTGCTAGTACAGGTAGAGCAGGATTAGGAGCTACCTCAGGCAGCCTGCCTCGCCAGAATCATCATCTTTTTTGGCCTTCAGTTTTGAACTTTATGATACATGTGGTCTGTCACCTTTCTGAAGTTGTTGCCAGTATTTTGAGAGACACTTGGTTTGTTTGATTTACTGTTTTTAATTCATTTTGCTGAGTATTATGGTAAATAAATTTAGTGTATGAATTTCTATTTTTGAAAGAAAGCCTAGTTAGATAAATTTGTTTAAAAATAAAATAAGAGCTGCATTTCATAGCAGACATCAAGAAAACATCCAACTAGATTAAAGAATTAAATGTAAAAAATGATTCTATAAACATTTAAGTGAAAACATTGATGGTAAATACTTGTTTTATCTTTAATTGGAGGGCTGTTTAAACATAAAAGCAAAAATGTAAATTAAAACGATAAAATAGCAGGTATTTGCCTCTTAAATTGGCAGCATTTTTTCATTACTGCTAATGCAAATGTACTGATCAGTCGTGTTGTTAGTGGGGCTATAAATTGGTATATCTTGCTGGAAAATAGTATAAAAGTGTCTGTGTATATTTATATCTCAAGCCTTAAAAATGTTCATACCTAAATATATTGTTTCCATAGTATTTATTGGCATAGGAAATTGTGTTGAGCACTTTGGCGAGGCCGAATAGCATAGGTCATATGAGTCTGAGTTTTAATACTTGCTCTACCTCTAACTCACTCTGTAATCTTGGACAGTGTAGCTTCTGCTTCAGTCGTATCATCTGTAAAGTGGGGATAATAGCAGGATTTATCATAGGGTTCTTGTGCTTCTTAAATGGCACATAGTTGGTGATTAATATATTATTTTGTTAATAATTAGATACATTATGATACCAGTCATAATTAAAAATGCAGAATACCAAAATGAAGTTTAATTCTGGGTTGTAGAGTTCTTGTTTCTGTCTTTATGCTTTTTTTAGTGCTTTCTCATTTTCTCTAATAATAAAATTAATACTGAAAACAGCCATGTATTCATAGAGTGTGCCTATTTCCATTAATTTTTTTTTTTTTTTTTTCCGAGACTGAGTCTCACTCTGTTGTCCAGGCTGGAGTGCAGGGACATGATCTTGGCTCACTGCAAACTCCGCCTCCCAGGTTCAAGCAATTCTCCTGCCTCAGCCCCCTCAGTAGCTGGGATTACAGGTGCGTACCACCATTCCTGGCTAATTTTTGTATTTTTAGTAGAGACAGGGTTTTGCCATGTTGGCCAGGCTGGTCTCGAATTCCTGATCTCAGGTGATCCACCCGCCTCGGCCTCCCAAAGTGCTGGGATTACAGGTGTAAGCCACCGCATCCAGCCTATTTCAGTTAAGTTTTTAAAATTAGCTCGTCTAATCTATTGCTAAGGCTAAATTCAATCTATCATTTGAAGATACCTAATTTCTTTATCATTAAAGAGCAAGGAAAGACATTTTTAAAGTTCATTCAGTATTTAATTCCTTAATATACCTTTCAAATATGTAGTCATATGTTGAGCTGACCCCCTGCAAATTTAATCCAGGTCCTGAGAGTTTGACTTATTTATTTACATGTTACGTTGGCACCTTTTCAAAACTTGTGATAAATAAAAGTGCTGCCCCTGAGTAATGTCAAGCCTCAGCATTCTACACACTTTATTCTCCAGAATAAACAGCTGAAAGTTTGACTTCTTATTTACTCTCTGCTGGCTATACCGGTATATTTTGTGGAATAAGATTGGAAAAAGTTGGGGGAAAAGAGAGGATTGGAGAAAAAAGGAAAAGATAAGTCACTTTTGAATATGCCAGGTGATAATAACTAATCTTTTCTTCCGTCTTTTGTTTCTCCTGTATGTCAAGTGGCTATTGAGTGTTCTGGTATTTTCCAAACAAATATAGAATGATTTCATTCAAGAAGCTGTTCTTTTTCTATCTGTGCTTCATGAGAAATGTAAACAGTGGGTACACATGATAATGTCAAAAAGTCTTATGAAATTCTTGTATGATACTTGTATCTACATAAAATCTTACAAATGGTATTTGAGTATACCTGGTGTTTTGTGTCTCAGAAATGTATTGCTCTAGCGACATTGCTTTATTTTTTATAGTGTTATTTAAATTGTTTTTTGATAATTTACTTATGTTTATAAATGCCTAGTATATTTATGTTTTTATGAGATAGAAAAAATGTGAACATATAAACTATTTGTTTTAAGCAAGCTTATATTTTTTCTGAAATCAATTTCAGTGTGTTCAAAAAAAGGCAAAAGTGAGAATTTTTCTTTTTTGACTTTCCTATAGTTAAAAGCAATCTTTTAAATATACGAGTATGATATCTGTAATATTTGGTAGATGCATAAAGATTGCAGTGCATATACATAAAGTATATGTTAATAACTTTGAACATGAGAAATCTCTTCATTTTTGTCAAAAAATTAGTCATTTAAAAATTTTCATTGACTTTTTAATATATTCACTAACTTTTAAAGTGTCAGATAAGTCTGCGTGATTTAAAATTTATAAAGTAGTCACATTATTTTTACATGTAGTTATAAACATAATGCAGAACAGTTTGTATTTTTTTGACTGGTAGGTGTTTTGTAAAATTTTATAGATTATACGTTTATATATAATAGTAATTCATTTATCATTGCTTCTTTAGATTCCTTAACCTTAGGCACATCTCAACTTTTTATTTATCCATCTTCCATTCCTTGCCAATAGTGTTGCACTTTTCTACAATTTTGGAAAATCTTGGAAATCAGATCCAGGGATTATTAAAGCAACAGAAGAGCAAAAGAAAAAGGTAGAAAAATACCAACTAAGTCACTTGTGTTTAACTGCCAGATTATCAGTATTTATAGCAGACATTAGAGGACAGAGGAATTAACTATCGTTTAGAATGTAAAGAAGTTTTAAGCTAAATTGAGATTATGTATCTTTTATTTGGTGCTCATCCTTGGTGCTCTTGTGATGCCTGTCCATAACACTTCCATGACATTTTATAATTTCATGTTTCTCTCCCTTACAAGACTGCTGTGATTGCTTTGAGGGGTGAATACGGTGTCTTAAACATCTCTGTAAATCTCCAGGAAATAATTTGCATTCAGTAGATGTTTGCTGAATGACTATGTAAACTAGAAGGTTAATAAATTGGTTGATAGTGCAGGTACACCATCCCAGTAGCTAAAATATTTGTATATACCATCCAGGGCATCCCTTTTTTATAATGCAGGTAATTAGGAAACCAATTTTATAATCTTAACAATGTTGTGTATTTAGAGAACTGGACTAGAAGCATTTTAGATTATTTTAAGAGCTGTTTTATTTAGTCTCTAAAAACAAGACAAATTTTGATAAGTTATTCCAGTCCACAATTGACTAAGACAGTGGCAGATTCTTATGGTCTAATCCCCTTTTTTCTGGGCAGCATAGAGATTGCTACCCTGTATTCTTCTTGCAATGAAATAGCAGTAAATAAAAGATTTTATTTCTCTTTTTGAACTCGAAACATCAGTAAATTAAAGATGAAAATCATGTTTATTGATTCATAGTGGTGGCAAAAGAGTTGGTGAGCATTGTTCAGTTTTGAATTAAATATTATTTTTTTAATTCACAGACAATAGTTGAACTTGCAGAGACAGGAAGTCTGGACCTCAGTATATTCTGCAGTACCTGTTTGGTAGTATTTTCTTCTTTGTTCTTCCCTCCCTTCTCTTCCTCCTGACAGTGGCATAGCATAGCGGCTATGGGGTGTGGGGAAAAGGAATAATTACTTTCAGTGAACACATTCCCTGCTTCTTGGTATAAGAGGAAAGATGGTTAAAGGATGTCTGCTTCCCAAGGCGCTTATTCCTCGATGGTAGGCCTTGACTGTACTTTTGATTCAGAGGTGCCATTTATTTGTATTCGTTCTCTTTCTCTTTTCTCGCTTAAAATGTTAATAAATTAAAAACTAAGTAATAAAGTATTTCAGATCAAAGATTTATAATGATTCCCTAATAGATTGTTTTCTTTACTACATTTTAAGAAAATTTATACTTGTATTTAAAAGCCACATGGGAAAATCCATTAGATAACTGTTAAGACAACATGGCCTCTAAACAAGTTCAATTTGAGTAGGTGTTTTTTTTTGTTTTGTTTTGTATCAGAATGTTTATGTAACTTTGAACACTGTTTTATCATAGATTTTTAAGGTGGTCATCCTCATCCAGGTCATAGGTAAAGATATATATGAAATTACTAGTATTTATTAATAGAGTCAGGTATAGCACTATTGAGATTGTTTATTATTATAGACATTAATTTTCTGTAGGATAATACTCTTATGTTTAAATTATTTTTCACTTAGTTTTTATAATTAGTATTTGTGAAAAATATATATACTGCCACAGTGCTTAAATTATGTTTTTCTACATTGAAAATTGAAATATTCCAAAGTCATACATAAAACTAAATGCTCTTTTATACTTATACACTGCAAGTGAGCTCATGACTTAACATCTGATTAATAATAAAGTCATTGACTTCATTTAGGATTATGGAATGAATTTTTGAAACAGTTCTAATTCTGCAAATTCTTTATTACACTTAATATTCTTTGACCAGTTATGATTTTGAATATTCAAAATATATACAGCTTCATGTTTGGTAGCAACTTTAGGATACCGACCAGATTCTTTTATATATTCCGGCATTCTGAAAACAGTTTTTGTTTCTGTGCTTTACAATGGGTAATTTACAAAATTGATATTCTTTTTCTTAATATTTATAATGTTTTAATACACTGCTGTTCTGTGGAAATATACTGTTCCACAAAGTATGCAGTGCTGATGTACTTGCCATATGGCAAACAAATTATATAGTCATTCAATACAGATAGCAGTTTCATTGTCAAATACATATTTGATGGCAAGAATAAGACTAATTTTGTCATCGTAGCATAAATGTTTTATTATATATTATTTATAAGCCACATACTTCTTGTTGTAAAGAAGATTTCCTATTATAAAATCTTGCAGATCAGCAGAGGTAGTTGTCATTATATGGGTATGCTTCACTTTGGTAAGTAGACAAGTCCCTAAGGCTTGTAGATCAGAGCTTTCTTAAAAACGAAAGCTTTGTTGATTGCAGCCCTGCACTCCAGCCTGGGCCACAGAGTGAAACCCTGTCTCAAAAAAAGAAAAAAGAAAAAAAAAAGGATTACTTTGTAAGTGATCCAAGGAACCTTGAGACCAAGTCACGCCTTAACCAGTTAGTCTGTTTTTCAGATTTTTGACAGTGTTGCAGCTGAGGGGTGGAAGTGGGGTTAGAAGTTGTTTGAATATCCTGCTGCCTTCTCCTAAGTAGATTTAGTCTAACAACTGTGGTGAAGAATAACTTACCCTTTTCTTTATCCCACAGATAATTTTGGTAGATGTAAGAACTGTGTATTCACTGTGCCTTTTCCTTGGTACCTCAAAATAGTGTGTAACCTTATGCAAACTAATGGAGAAATGGCAGTGCTTTTGTTGAAACACTGAAGTATATTTATAAATTTTTTTCTGGCAAGAGTTAATAACTGCAGCTCTTTTATCATATATCTAGCATTAGGACTGCCAGCCCTTTGAAGATCACCAATGAGTTCTTGTATTCACTTGGCTGATTTAGAGTAATGTAGGTTTTAAAAACCATTTCAGAATGCTTGAAAAACAGACATCATAAGCATGAATTCTTTATTGCCTGTCAATAGCTGAATAATGAATTATATGGGTTTTTTTTTGCAAGAAATAGTGACTTCTTAAGCATGTTCTGCATTCTTAGATATGGTCATTTCAGCAGGAGAAATGCTGTACCTTAATCTGAGATCTCAGAAGGCACTTTACTGAAGAGAAATAGATGTGTACATATTGGTTTTTGCTGGATTTGTTAATTTGGGGAAGACAAATATTTTATTGATGATTTTGAATTTTAAGAGCTTTTTAAATTCACTTTTAGCCTGACCTTCCTAGTAAGGAATAATTTTATTTTATTGAAAAACACCAATATCATGACCGTTAATCATAATGGAACATCATTTAGAAGACTGGAGATTGATATGTTTTTATTACTCAGAAATTTGAGGGATGTGAATTAAACATAGCATCATTCATCAAATCAAATTGGTAATTCTTAGCTTTTGTAAATTGGTGGTTCAGTTCCATTCTTAAGAGCATATTTTCTAGAGTAGCCTCATTCTTTTATTCTTTGTTTTTGCAGTTGAAATTTTATTAAACAATAGTGACTTTTGGTTTCATTCATTTGGAAACCTTGATATAATCTTGTTTAAAAAATATAGTTTTATTTTTTTATAATTATATTTTGAGAAAATAAATATTCAGCTTTTCTCTCTTACTACAATGCCTTTCATAATCCTTTAACATGCCTATTAACAGATACGAAAACCGGTGAGGTCCAAACATTGTGGTGTGTGCAACCGCTGTATAGCAAAATTTGATCATCATTGCCCATGGGTGGGTAACTGTGTAGGTAAGTTGTATTAGTAATTTCTTCTGTATCATTCATTTAAGTTACTTTAGGTAATGAATAAAGTATAATATTAAAGTAGGCAATAGAAAGTTTATTACTCCACGCTTCATTTTCTCAGTTATCTTCTGGTTGACAACACAGCAACTCAGGTGAGAGAGGGAGGGAAAAAAATTAAAAAATTAGTGGCTGATACCTTTTCTCTGTCAGTTCTATCTGGTGCCTACTCTTGATAAGGAGGCAAAATTTTTTTTTCTAGTTAAACTAGAGAGATGAAGGCGGTAATATTTGAAATGATATTATGTGCAGAGGCAGAGAGGAATGACAGATAAGAACTGCACACACATCAGTGTTCAAGAATGGTATAGTCTAAGGAGAGAAACTACATGGTTTGAGAGATGCCCCAGAGATTTTATGAGGTGACAGGAAACATTACAAAGATTGTGTACCTCTGTTGAAGAGAAACCTTTGGATTGTAAAGTTTATAAAAGTAAAGATAAAATAGGGCTATTTTAAACCTCACAAAGAATAGGATTAGAGGTCAGAATTGTGATTTATTTAGTTCTTTGGGACTTGAACACCATTGTCATCATTATATCTTTGTGTGTAATTGTAAGCATTCTTATTTAAGATTTTTATTAAAACATTTTTCCTGAAAACCACTTTATAAAATAATGAATGTATGTGTGATTATCATCAAAATTGTAGCACACCTTTCATGGCATACCTCTCAAAGGTGCATTACCCGTTGTTTTTTTCTTAGCTGAGAAACCTTGCTTCTGTGTCGTTCTTCAGGTGCAGGCAACCATAGATATTTTATGGGCTACCTATTCTTCTTGCTTTTTATGATCTGCTGGATGATTTATGGTTGTATATCTTGTGAGTACAATTAGTTTTCGGTCTTTTTAAAACAAATTTCTGCATACTTAGATTATACTTACCACACTAACAAATTACTATAATGACAAAGGTCGTTTAACTAAAATTATGGTTTGGACACCTTATGAAGCACAAAAGGGAAAAAAGATATAGCTCTATCAATTATGTCCAATATACAGTGTAAGCAAACAGTTAGCAGTTAACCACCTTTTAATACTTGTGTCCTCTGAAAAACATGTTGGTTTAATAGGCTTTGAGAAGCTTCTGGGTGAAATACATCAACATTTTCCACATCATGTGCTTGCTTTACTATAGTAGCTTATAGATTAAGTGATTGTCCTAGTTCTGTTTCTTACCAAGCAGTTGGGAAAATATACTTAAATTTGCAGAGAATTTGAAATATTTTGAAAAGTAAGGTATAATTATTGCCTATTAGAGAATATTAGTAAATATCAGAAGTTACCTTTTTAAGAATAAGTTGTTATTCCATCATGTGGGTTTTATACCTTAAAGGAAATGATAGATTTTTGTTGCATTGAGAATGCAATCTGGAAAGAGTTTAAGTGGATACATCACTTATGATGCCTCAGGGCTTGGTGGTGCTTAGCATAAAGATGTATTAGATCCTGGTTTAAATACAAGTCTTGGAAGGATGATTTTCTAGTCTTCCTGCCCCACAGATAGTAAAAATAATCAGTGTTATTGCCCTAATGAACCAAAGGAGGTTACCACCTGAGTTAAAGATTAATAGGAAGATTTGGTCAAAGAACTTGACCTAATTTCTGGCCCAGCACACCTGAGGAGAACACTTTCTTGCCAACAACAGCAGTACTTTATAGCAACTCTCCTACAGCAGGAGATTTTGTATTAGGAAAGGCCTACCTCGGCTGGGCGTGGTGGCTCATTGCCTATAATCCCAAAACTTTGGGAGGCAGAGGCAGGTGGGCCAGTTGAGGCTAGGAGTTTGAGACCAGCCTGGGCAACGTAGGGAGAGAGACCCCATCTCTACAAAAAATATAAAAATTAGCCCGGTGTGGTAGCGCATGCCTGTAGTCCCAGCTACTCAGGTGGCTGAGGTGGGAGGATTGCTTGGGTCCAGGAGGTCGAGGTTGCAGTGAGCCTTGATTGAGCCACTGCACTCCAGCCTGGGTGACAGAGCGAGACCTTGTCTGGGAAAAAAAAAGCCCGTGTCACCATCCTATTATGTTATATGCCCTCTTTCAAAAAAATCTCTTTCATATATCCTCCCATCTTTGTGTAAAGAAAATGTTTTTCTAAGTATTGTGTGATGCACTACCAATCAAATAAAATTGTTTATTCTGAAGATACAGTGATTTTTTTTTTAAGATTGGCTGCTCCTTTTCCATTTCTATGTTTTTTTGCTGAGATATAATAGGGTTATTTAAGAGTATAAAGACATTTGCTATTGAATGTCATCAGTTAAATCTAGACTGTTTGACTATGTTTTCTAAATGGTGCCAGCACAAATGCCTATATGAGGTGCTTGGATGATTATTGAGTAAATACGAGTACTTCTGTTCTGGCTTTAGACTGGGGACTCCACTGTGAGACCACTTATACCAAGGATGGATTTTGGACATACATTACTCAGATTGCGACGTGTTCACCTTGGATGTTTTGGATGTTCCTGAACAGTGTTTTCCACTTCATGTGGGTGGCTGTATTACTCATGTGTCAGATGTACCAGGTATGTGCAAAGGCATTCTTTTTAGTGCACTAAGTGAAAACTCTTCCATCCTTGCATAAAAGATAATAATATATTCTCTTCCTAACCACTCCTGCTCTTCAAATATTCATTTTATTTTTCAATTTAGTTTTCCTTTCTACCTCACTCTTTTGCCCCTTCCTCTTCTCATATTGTGAACTTTTGAATTTTAGTACTTATCTCAACAGAAATTTTAATCTGTTATTCCTGACTTAAATACATCCAGTTGAGTATGTGTGAGCTCAGATTGATGATGACATTAATTTTGTGTTTTTAATGGTATTTTTATTCACAAATACTAATATTTATTCAAAAGCCTTTTTTTAATTTTTAAAATCTCATTCTCAGAGAGGCTGATAGGGAGGTTGTCTTTGCATGAATAGCGCCTGTCCATGCACAATGTCAAGTAACCTGTCTTTAAATATTTTTCACATTTAACTGGCTACTTTTCACAGTCAAATGATACCACGTAAACTAGTTCTGATGATCTCCTGATGGAAAACCAAAAACAGACTTCATTGTTTTTATCTTTATCCTAGTTTTCTTCAAATTAATTTTTTTACATTAAGTATTTAGAAAGAATAATGGTTTGCAGCCTGGCATGGTGGCTTACACCTGTAATCCCAGCACTTGGAAGCCGAGGTGGGCAGATCACTTGAGCCCAAGAGTTTGAGATCAGCCTGGGCAACATGATGAAACCCTATCTCTACAAAAAAAAAAAAAAAAAAAAAACCCAACAAAAAAAAGAAAATTAGCCGGGCATGGTGCGTGCACCTGTAATCCCAGCTGCTGGTGGGGTGGGGGTTTTGGGGTGGGGGGAGGTGGCGGGGGTGGGATCACTTGAGCCCGCCCAAAAGGGAGCTGAGAATTCGCCATTGCATTTTAGCCTGGGTGACAGGGCAAGGTCCTGTCTCAAAAAAAAAACAAGAATAATGGTTTGCTTTTTCTTTCCTCTTAGATATCATGTTTAGGTATTACTACAAATGAAAGAATGAATGCCAGGAGATACAAGCACTTTAAAGTCACAACAACGTCTATTGAAAGCCCATTCAAGTATGTACATATTTATAAATTTAATATTTTACCTGGTCATAAAAATTTTCTTACTAACCAGACTCTTTTACTTAGTGATATGTAAAATAGCTTTTAAACCTTTTTAAGATTTCTGTAGAAATAGCATCAGTTCACCATAATAACAACAAAACAGAATTCATCACATTAACTGTATATAATAAGGTTGTGATATCTCCTTATATTTTTTTTCTTTTTAATTTTAAATTTGTATTCAGTCTGGTGCTTAGAAATAGTAGGGTCCTAAGTATATGAAATATTTAAAACTTTTGAGTTTTACTGAAGTTATTACCAACTCTTCAGCTTTTGTGGTGCTGTCAATTATGGCATACTTCTGGAAAGCAAGCAGACCTTTAAATAAAAACAGAGTTAGTTGGGTAGTTTTGAGAATTCTCCCATAGGTACAAAAATTATATAAGGCACAAAACTGACTGCTTTTCTTTTCTTTTTTTTTAGACAGAGTCTTGCTCTGTCACCCAGGCTGGAGTGTAGTGGCATGATCTCGGCTCACTGCTACCTCCACCTCCTGGGTTTAAGCACTTCTCTGCCTCAGCCTCCTGAGTAGCTGGGATTACAGGCATGCACCACGCCCAGCTAGTTTTTGTATTTTTAGTAAAGATGGGGTTTCACCATCTTGGCCAGGCTGGTCCTGATCTCCTGACCTCATGATCCACCCGCCTCGGCCTCCCAAAGTGCTAGGATTACTTACCGACGTGAACCACTGGTGCGCACCCGGCCAAACTGACTGCTTTTCTAAAGGTGTTACTGGAGTACTAAAATTTCATGAACTTATCCTTGACGTTTCTTTTTTAAGTTGTTATCCTTAGGTTCACTGCCAGATTCATGCTATTTATAATTATTTTGTCTTTTACTTTTTTTCTGTTTTAGAGATAGTTTGTCTCCTGCCAAAGAGCCACTAATTAAAGGTTTTTATCAAAAATTGCATATGGAGCCAGGCATGTTGGTGCATGTCTGTAGTCCTAGCTACTTGGGAGGCTGAGGTGAGAGGATTGCTTGAGCCCAGAGTTCGAGGCCAGGCCAGGCAACATAGTTAAGACCTCATCTCTAAAAATAAAAATAAAAATGCATATAACACAGAAAGTATATGCACATTTGAATAAATTTAAAATATAATTGTGTAAGTCTTTAAATTGGCAAAAGAAAAAATCATTGTTGGCAGAGCAGTGGAGAAACATGAAGGCATATATATTTTATAGAGTTATGAATTGGTTCCTTCTTGCAAGTAACCTGAGTTTTTAAGTTTAGAAAAAAATATATTTAACACGAAAATTATATTGAATTCATGTATTAAATCATTTGTACTGACTGACGTGTTTTCTTTTTGGGGTGCCGTTTTTAGCCACGGATGTGTAAGGAATATTATAGACTTCTTTGAATTTCGATGCTGTGGCCTCTTTCGTCCTGTTATCGTGGACTGGACCAGGCAGTATACAATAGAATATGACCAAATATCAGGATCTGGGTACCAGCTGGTGTAGCGACATCTTTATCCTATGAAGCATATTGCTGAGTGGTGCCTGAAAATTGTGTCTGTCCGTGTCTCTCTCACACTCGAATCCACATCCTTTGAACAAGAGCATGCTATGTGTAGGGCTAATGGTGAATTTTACAGTCTTTTTTTCAACACTTTTATTAACAAAAGTAAACATGGACAGAACACACTGCCATTTCTGGGAAGAGTAAAGATGATAAAAAATAATTTTAATGGTTCTTAATGTGGAAATTCACAACATACTCAACTTTTGGGTTTTGTTCTCACAGTATTTTTCACAAAAAAAGGGTAAACTTATTCTATTGACAGACATGGTGTACTGATCAGAAGTGTTCAGTTTTAACTAAAACTAAATTTATGTTATTTGGCTAAATGTTATGATGCAGTCTAGTACGAGTATTGCATCTAATTCCAGGAGCATTGTTTTAAGTTGATTGACTAGTATTATGTACATTTTAGAATGTACACATAAATACTGTGATGAAAATCATGTGGTTGGGATCTACTGTGATGTTGTCTTCAAAGGCAGGAGAAAATAATGTTCACAATAAAATGTGCTAACAATGTTTTGTTTCTATCAGCTGTTGCAATGCTGATATATTTCTAGTTCAGTGAAATAATTTGTAGTAACCTTACTCTGAGGTTTTACGGTCTGATAATGAAGCACTTGCATGAGTATAGTAAGTCATGTTATTTTGTTCAAATTTAAAAGGCCTACTAATTGCATGACACACCACATAGAATGTATACTAGCAGATACTATCCAGTGAAGCATAAATTAGAATTTAATTTGATGTTCAAAAACAGTTCCATTTTTAAGGGTTAAGGTGGTATTTTCAAGAAAAGGCAGAACAAATAATGCAAAATTCTCAGTAATAGTGATACATGGATATACTTCTTTTTAAATTCTCAGCTGCAAAATAATTGTAGACAAAATAATGGCATTTAACTAAAGATGGAGCATGATCTGTGTACATAGCACATGTGAATAAAAGAAAAGCTGACAGTATATTCTGGTTTCAATAAAATGACCTATCAGAAAGTAGAATTTCATCCCCAAGAGTATTTCAGTTTATCCAATATTGAGCAAGTTCTGAAACAGTTTTAGAAAAGATTTTCTTTTTGTTAAATGTGATGCACTGATCAGTTTTTGTCACAGCATTTTCATACCTTCATGGTGGACTACTAGTCACTGCTTCCATAAATATTGTTTACAGGGTGAGATTTGGTTTATTCATCTTAAGTGCTGTAGCAAACTGTGGTTCGAGCAACCTGTGGGAAATCTGTGAGAGGGAATGGGGTGGGAGATGTGGGGGAATGGTGGTCAGACTGATGACAGATCCTAGACCAATGTAAAGAATGTGTATCTGTATATAAATAATTTATCAAATAGTTTTCTTTGTGTCTGTGTTAGTGTTTTTAAAGCTGCTCATTTCATTTTGTCCAACCAAAAAGAAAAGGGAGATAACTAATGAGCTTCTAGTGATGTTCAAAATTGCTGTTAATAGGCATTATACCCTGCAAGTTCACTGCATGTCTGATGCTTGGTAAAACTAGTCTTCCCTGTAAAATGCAGATTACAGGTATTAAAGCAATCTAGTGGTATACCCGCCCCTTGCCTTAGTAAGAGGAGCAGTGAAATGTATATAGTTGATGTTCAGTATTTCCAAGTACCATTTTTATATAGTAGCTTATTTGACCATAAGTCACACATCAAAAAAAGATTACCCTTAGTGTATGTGTTTTAATATTAGAAAATTGGCATATGTACTTTATTTTTGAAAAGGGAAGAGATGGGTGTGGGGTGGCAATAGCATTGTGCCATTTTGTCATAGAATGTAAAAATTGGTTAACTTTACAAACGTCAGCTAGTTTTGACTACTAATTGGGGGAAATTTTAGATAATTTTTAAATTCAAAGTTATTTATAAAATGCTAGAATTTGTTTTAATTTTTTGTATTTTGAGCCACTTCACATGAAGACTCAGTTGCATTTTTATCAAATACATTTTTATCAACAGTTAAAAACTATGGTGGTTTTTTCAGAGTTTGGCTAAGAATGTTGTTACCATCTTCTTCGTTTGTGGTACAATATTTTCAGTGCAAAAGAGATGTCATTCAGTTAAAAAGACAAACCTCTAGATGTGTAATTACATGGAAAATACTAGCAATGTGAATGCTTTTGTAGTAACCATCTTGTAGTACCTGTGAAATCTATAACTCAGAAATGGTCAGATGGTCAGGAGCCAGCTATGCAGCAGTATACCATCTATTTAATTATTTTGTAGGTCCTGTGTGTGGAACCAACTATAAACCCAGTTCCAAAGTTGTGTATGATGGTGAACCTTTGGGAATAGTTCTTATCAACTTAATTGGATACTTTTATCAAATAGGAACTTAATTATCAGCACTGAACATGAATTACTTCTTTGGAGTTTTTTTCATTCATATTTTTGTTGTTTCCAGGAGTTTATTTGATATTAATGGGCGTAAAACAGCATCATTGTACTTAAGCTATGGATGTTTTTATTTTATATTTTCTTTATTTATAACTGTGCCAAGTATTATTTTGCTACTTACCGTGTTATTCTGTGGAAAGAAAAACCTGTAAAGTGTTTAATAAATTAGCCCTCCTTACATAAATTAAATGTCAAAATTTTGTAAAATATTAATCAGAATAAATACTGACTCTTAAGTGTGTGCTTATGATTTCACTCAATTTACTTCAGGAAATTGATGAAATGTGATAGTGGTACCTATGATATGAAAAGATTATACATTTATATCCTGGTTAACTAGGAGTCAAGTGGCATAAGACTGTAGGAATTTGGAAACATAAAAGATGGTGTTAGTATTCTAAAAAAAAAAAAAAAAAAAAAATTCCAGTCCTGTGTGTATGCATGTGTGTGTGTGTGTGTAATTTTTTTTTAAATAAAGATAATAAATTTTTTAAGAATTTTTGAATTCCATGTAGTTAATTAGGATCCTCAGGGACTTTATGAATCTCCAAGTTTTAAATATGTCTAAAGATACTAAAGAAAAATATTGCAAAATGTACTATATAAAGAAAAATACTGCAGAATGAAACCTACCAAACGTTGATCTCAGTTACTTGAGAAGATATGCGTGGCAGAGAGAACTTCTTTATTTGGGACTTTAAAAGGCAAAAATTATTAAGGAACTTTTTCCTGTTGTTCCAGTGGTTGTTAATGGTTTGAGAACCCAGTGGTATTAAACAGGAATATTTTCAAATTGGACTAATACTCTATCCATAATTTTAGTCTGGAGTTCAAGTAACAATATCTTGAACAACTGTATAAAGCCACTAGTTTTCATTCCACCCAATTATTTTCCTCCTCATTGTCTACTTTTTATCTCTCCTAGTCCTTGCTAGATTGATATATCATACCTGATATGGATGTCTGAGTCTAGGAGTTTTTAGACATAATTGGAAACAAGTGGTATATACCAGGACAGAAAATCTTAACATCTTGTCAGAAAGTAAAGTGCTTGTTATCAGAGTTTTCTATTAAATATATTTATGTGACTTAAAATAGAAAAAGTAGATTGAGCATTCAGAATATTTTTTGGTCTGTGTCAGCTAAGTCAGAAACTCAAGGAAACCAGATATGCCTCTTAGAAAACTCTTGCCTTTGAATTGGATATGAATGTTTTACCCAGGTAAATTTTTGCTAAAACTGTCACTCATTTACTAGGACTAACAAATATTTTTAATAGATGGCAATGTTTTTAGATTGTTTCCATTCAAAGCATCAGAAAGTCCCATTGTTGCCGCTGCTGCTTGGATCTGTAGGTTTACAGTTTTCATCAAAATTTGGAAGATTTTCAGTTACTCTTTCTTCAATTATTTTTCCTCCCCTCCTTTCAGGAAACTCCCATTTCACATGTGTTAGGCCACTTGAGATTGTCTTCCAACTCATTGATCGATCCTCCGTTGGCTTTTAAGATTCTTTTTCCCAGTGTTTGTTTTAGATAGTTTGTCTTAGTTGACTATTTTTTTTTTTTTTTTTGCAATGTGTAGTCAATATCATTCAGTTTATTTTCATCTCATTTTGTTTTCACCTACAATGTTTGATTTGGACCTTTTAAAGTATCTTCAGTATCTTAACTTTTTGAAAACATGTAGTTCTAATAACTTTTAATGTCCTTACCTGCTAACATTTACATTTGTCAGTTCTGAGTTAGTTTTGATATTTTTTTTCCTCATTCTTGCGTGCCTGGTAATTTTTTATTGGATGCCAAACACTATGAATCGGGTGCCTGATATTTTTGTGTTTCTATAAACTCTTGAGCTTTATTCAGGATGCAGTTAAGTTACTTGGAAACTTTGATCCTTTGAGGTCTTGCTTTTAAGATTTGTTAGGCAAGACCAAAGCATTGCTCTTACTGAGGTAAGAGCCTTCTCTGTACTCTATCCAAAACCGCAAGGAGTCATGTTTCCCAGTCTTGGTAGTGGAACAGGCACTATTCCTATTCCATGTGCGCACCAGACACTGTTTGCTCCACGTCTTTTGGATGGCTCTTTCCCTGGCCTTAGTCACCTAACATGCATGTTCTATCAGAATTCAGCTGAAGACGTGCATGGTGGGGTGGTGTTCTGTATAATCCTAAAGTTTGCTCTCTCTAATCCTTTCCAGTCCTGCAAACTCTAGCCACCTGGATCTCCCTGGACTCTTTGCTCTGTCTTAACTTATGGTGGCTTCTAGCTCTCCCTGTGTTCTTCTTCTTTGTACTACAGCTTAGAAGCTCAAAGCAGTAAGCTTTGGTAGTTGCTAAGACTGATCTCATTTTTTCCCCCATAAATTGCCTTTGTTGCCTATAATGTGCAGTGTCTTGAACATTTTTTCATGTAATTTGTCTTGTTTACAGTAAGACAATAAATCTGGTCCCTGTTACTACATTTTGGCTATAAGTGGAAGTCTGAATTAAAATTTAAAAAATTTTTTTTAATTTCTAATACAAAATATTGATTGATAGAGACAACTGTCATAAGCAAAAGCTCTTTGGAGTCCTCAATAATTTAAGAATATTAAGGGGTCCTGAGATCAAACTGTTTGGAAACCACAGGTTCAGAACATTTCCCAAGATGTTAATGGTTCCATGGACAACTAATTCAGTGTAAGGCTCTCTTCAAATTAAAAGACTTCAACCATAGGCTCTCAAGGCCTTCAGTAGCTAGTGTGCAGTGTCAGCATACAGGTCTGTCTCATTTCTGTAACACTCCCTAAAGTTACTTGATTGACAAGACTTTTTTGGCACTAGAGTTGCCAGCAGTCCTCCTTAAATATACCAAACCAATATAAGGGGGGTAGTTTTTAAAATACATGTTTTGTGACATGCAGCACTTTAATATTGCATTCGGATTACTTTGGGGTTACTGACTTACATCCAAATGACCAAGTGATTCCTCCCAAAACAGTCTGGCCCAAAGCCAGTTTCCTTTTTCTACTCCTGGAACCACTGGAAACTAATCTCACAGTGTTGGAGTAGCTATTTTGCCATGGCTCTCAATAAGAATGATTTAAAATATGAATGGATATCTTGTTTTATTTTACCAGACAGAAATCTCAAATTACCAGTCACCTGGAAACTTCATTTACATTGTTTTTCCTCTTGAATATCTACTAGCAACTCCAGTAGAGTTTGGGAAACATGGTAGGAATGCTAACAAACTACCCCAAAATTTGGTGGTCTAAAACATTTTTGTTCGTAGATCTGCAATTTGGTCAGGGCATAACAGGAATAGCTCACTTTGCTCCACCTGGGATCAGCTGGGATGGCTCAAAGACCAGAGACTAGAATAATATGAAGGCTGCCTCACTCACATGCCTGATGGTTGATACTGGCTGTTGCATGAGATCTCAGCTGAGGCCTTAGCGGTAATGCCTACATGTGGTTTCCTCATGTAGTCAGGGCTTCCTCAGAACATGGTGGCTGAATTCCAAGAGTAATCATCCTAAGAGGAAGAGGTGGGCAAAAGCTGTATTGTCTTTTCTAACCTAGCCTTATCCAAAATAAATACTAAGAATGAGTCACTAAGGTGAGCCTTTATTCAAAGAGAGGGGAATTAGACTATCAATCATTTGATGGGAAGGTCAAAGAATTTGTGGACATGTTCTACCACATACAGAATCAGAAGTTATTCCATAACTCCTCTCCTTCAGCCTCTTTGATTGCCAATTATTTCCTAGACTGCTTAACTACCTCTCCTGCCCCACCATGATGGAACTGGTATGCCTCATAAAACACCTGAAGTTGCTCAAGGCTATGATGTGAAATAAGCACCCAGTACACCCTCCACCAACTTCCTCCCACTTTGTTTCTGCTTATTTTTTTTTGATGTCGTACATACCATATCCCCTTTAGCTTTTTCAAAATAAGCAATATATTGGCCAGGCATGGTAGCGCATGCCTGTAATCCCAGCACTTTGGGAGGCCGAGGTGGTTGAGTCACTTGAGGCCAAGAGTTCAAGACCAGCCTGGACAACATGATGAAACCCCATCTCTACTAAAAAAAAAAAAAAACAACAATTAGCTGGGTGTAGTAGCATGTGTGTAGTTCCTGCTGCTCAGGAGACTGAAGCACAAGAATCGCTGGAACCCAGGAAGTGGAGGTTGCAGTGAGCTGAGATCGCACCATTGCACTCCAACCTGGGCAAGAGAGTGAGACTCACACAGTATAGTATGTTAACATGAACCTTGGAAAAGATTAAGATATGTTCACTGGCTGGTTCAATTTTACTAATACACATTACAGACCTATTACACCCTACTGGGGGTGAGGGAGTTGGATTGAATCTCTAGTAAAGAACTAAACTTTCTGGGGGAATAACGAAACCATACCTTATAAAGTCTAATGCTCCTCTTCTACCTAAGCCAGCTGAATGTGCCCAGACAATGCAACATTCTTTGCTACTTATACAGAATCAAAATGTGTGAAACACCCGTTTCCAGGACTTAGTAGGTCACCATCTATTAGATCACAGTGTAGAGTCTTTAAAAAGAATCATACTAAGTCTCTGATTCTATAGTTGCCCATAGGTGTTTGTACTGAATTTTAGGTATAATCAAAAGAACTTAAGAGTACGGTGGGGAGGGAAAGGAGATGCTGCACTGCTGAACACCAGCTTTGAGGAGCTGAAATGGTGATGCCTGTTGCCTAGCAACCTTTACTTTTGTTTTTTTTTTGAGACGGAGTCTCGCTCTGTCGCCCAGGCTGGAGTGCAATGGCACGATCTCAGCTCACTGCAAGCTCCACCTCCCGGGTTCACGCCATTCTCCTGCCTCAGCCTCCCGAGTAGCTGGGACTACAGGCGCCCGCCACTACGCCTGGCTAATTTTTTTGTATTTTTAGTAGAGACGGTGTTTCACCGTGTTAGCCAGGATGGTCTCGATCTCCTGACCTCGTGATCTGCCCATCTCGGCCTCCCAAAGTGCTGGGATTACAGGCGTAAGCTACCGCGCCCGGCCTGCAACCTTTACTCTTAAGGCACACTTGCCTGCTTGAAAGAGAGATCCTTTTCAACAGCTGTAATGCAAACATTAACCTAGTGAGTCAAACTGGGTAATGGGGTAACAAAGGTAGGGAACCAAATGATTTTCCACTAACTGAAATCAGAGTATCTCCTCCAAAAGATTAATTAAAAGACAATGAACACCCAAATCAAGCTGAAGTTTTATTTAAAATGTAAAAGAAATGTTCCCCCAAAATGCTGGTGAATAAAGCAAAAGGATACCATACAGTGCTCTCTTCCTACGAGTTAGCCAGCCTATCCAAGTACAGGGCAATATACAGTACTTATTGCTGGTAGAATTTCACAGTAGTTTAGTGTTAAAGATTATCTGTGCCTAGATTATGAAGAGATTCTCAGTGTGTGATGTTTAAGTTCAGGGTTTACATCTTACTGGGCATGAACAAGAGCCCCTGCTCCTTGGCCATAGCCAAATCCCTTGGGCCCAAAGTTCTTTGCATAGCATCCTACAAAGGAAAAGGGAGGAAGGATAGTTAGTGCAAGTCCATTAAGCTTTGCTAGCACTGCTTAAGACCCACTCAACAAACCCCCATAAATTAAACAAACTGCTGTGTAAAAGAGCTCAACTTATTTAAGATGTTAAATGTGTCATGTACTAAATATCTTAAAGCTGTAAAGACAAGTCCATGCATTCTGGCTCTATGGTGTTCAGCGTGGTCCTGCTGAGTTGCAAGCATGAGTCAGGCCAGGTAAGGTATGTATTTGTCTATTTTCTTCCATATACTTACGCTTTGCTCAAGACATGAAGGCAAAAGATGGCTATTTGTGGTGTTTTTATCTGGGGAGGAGTTTTAAATGATCAGGAACTTAACTGTGGTTCTCTGTCATCTATAAGCATCTTGGGATATTTTGTTTTCAGAGAATAGTGGCATCCTTTTCTCCTTTTTTTTTTTTTTTTTTAAATGCCAGTGACATTTCATTAAACAAGAACCAGTGTGGAATATTCATATGGACAGCAGTAACTGAAATGAATTTTACCTTTACAATAGATTTCACCTTCTTTTTCAGTCAGAGTTGTTGATTCAAGACTCTTCCCACACTTTGCACATCGGAAACAGTTTTTATGCCAGGGCTGGAAGAGATGAATGTGTCAGCATGTTTTGAGAGGCCTGTTTCCTACAGTTCAATTTAGATGTGTGGCAAGAAGTGGCTCAGGATGATCATCCCAAAGCAAGCTCCTGACTTCTGTGGTTCAGCTCCAATGAGAAGGCTGAAACCAGTCCTCAGTATCTGCACTCTTGATCACCCACAGAAAGGCTGTTTCCCTAAGAGCAGCCTCAGTCCTAACCACAAGCCCAGTCTGCTCCTTTAAAGAGACCATCTTTTTTCTGGCCAAGAACAGCGCAGCTCAAAGAGGTTAGCTGGTAACTTTTCCAAATCCACACACTGAATTCGCATCAGGTGTCCTGACTCAGATTCCCGCTTTTTTCACTATACTGAATAACCTGGAGATTCCCTTACAGTCTGGCCTTTTAAAGTTTAACCTTCAGGAGTGCCCCCTATGAAAACAAGTTCTTTTAAACAGAAAATTGACTTGTCAAATAAGGGAATCACTTCAAAAAAGTTAATGATTCTGATGGAAATGCATTTAAAGAAAAGTTTCATATAAGACAGTGATTTGTAAGACATCACCCAAGCAAGGAATGTGGAAGGGTT
The DNA here is from genome assembly GCF_029281585.2 of Gorilla gorilla gorilla. Taxonomy (NCBI): domain Eukaryota; kingdom Metazoa; phylum Chordata; class Mammalia; order Primates; family Hominidae; genus Gorilla; species Gorilla gorilla. The sequence goes on from NC_073234.2 coordinate 92,189,197, forward strand.
AGGGGAGAAAGGGAGCAGAGAGAAGTCATTTGCTGTTATTAATTCCAAATAGCACTTTACCTTTCCAGCTCCAATTATCTTCTCGGCAGCATATACAGAATCCCCACATCTGGAACACTTCTCAGCACCTCCATATTTCTGAGCAAATTTAGAAGTGTTTGGATTTGTTGTAGGCCTGTGAGGCTGAACACTTGTGAAAAGAGGAAAAAAAAAGTAGGCAAGAGTTTCCACAGGGCCCTTTTAAGTACACAAGGCAGGAACAATGGAACTCTGGGACTTAACCGCTACACTGCCTCAAAGCTGGAAGCCTCTGCAGGCCAGCACAGGGGAGGGAATAAAGAAGAAGTGACTCAGGTGCCAGCCAGAGTTACTACTTGAACCTATCTATGGGCTCATTATTATTTCAAAAAACCAGATAGGGACCCAAACTTAAAGATCTGTCCCTCTTGAGTCTAAACAGAATTCATTTACTCCTCAGCATTGGCCTCTCCACTAAGCAATTATGTTATGGTTTATAAAAACTTACCAGAGCATATATTTTTACTCCAGAATAATATCACTGGAATCATACCTAGCTTTTTACTTCACAGGAGTCGGAAAAACCACTATTAAGTAGTTTAAAAATTCCACAAATAGGTAAGTTAACTTTGGTCTGTAACTAAGAAATTTAAGCATGTTTTATAGATTACTTAGTCTCCCAGTATATCTTGAAAAAAGGAAAGTGTGAATAGCCAACTTTCTTCATGGAAAAATATTTTATAAATTTTGATTATTACTATGCAATCTGTTTATCTTTCATTTTTCTCTGGTAAGGGTGGTATTTTTGTCACTATTTACAGATCACTGAGTAAACCATATTTCTTGCTATCAGTAGGAAATGTTTCCATTCAGTAAGGTGTACCTAGTATGTGCAGAACACTCTCGGGCTTTGAGAAGCCTTTTTTTTTTTTTAAGCCCTCTTAGAACCTTATAAATTAGCTGAGCAGATAAAATGATAGCACTCCACAACTGTTAATTTTTCCTACTGGAAAAACAATGTCTTCCTAGCACTTTGGGAGGCCAATGTGGAAGGATAACTTGAACTCAGGAGTTCGAGGCCAGCCTAGGCAACATAGCAAGACCTTGTCTATATATATATATATATTTTTTTTTTTTTTTTAAAAGGAGGGTTCACTGGTCTTTGTGCTTTAAAACTATGGCCGTAGTCACTGACTTACTTTTGGGGTCATGGATAAATCTGGTTTGGATTGAGGGAGATGCAGGTTGAGTGAGGGGATATGGATTTTGAAAGGTTTTCAACAAAACCTTTAAAACACAAAAATAGATGTAACAAGATGGAAAAGGAGAGCAGAACAAGTAAAATAAATTTTAACAAAGATAAAAAGGTAAGCTGGGCATCATGGCCCAGAAACTCTGAGGGTGGAAGAAGCTTAAAGAACACAGAAGTGAGCCTCAATGTAGTACATACTGCAGTAGGAAGAGAACAGATTTTGGAACCAAATGGACATTGATTCAAATCCTGGCTCCCTCACTTATTTGTGTGACCTGACTCTTAGTGTCGTCATCTATAAATGGACAAAGTATACCTCAGAGTTACTCTAAGGATTATACAGAATGAAGATAAGTGTTCAACAGACAACAGGGACTCAATACATGGTAATTATTATTTTAGCCAAGCCAAGCACCATGTTTCATTCAGGTCATAAGGTTTGGAGTTAGACTAGGTTAAGTTCCAGGCTCTACAATTAACTAACAGTGTGACTTTGGGCAAAGTTTTTACTTCATTTTTCTTGTCTTCATCTGTTCTGAAGAAAGAGAGGAAGCCCTATGTTGTAGGACTGTTGTGAGGATTACACGAGTTAACATATGCTAATGCTGCACGGTGGCTGGCATGGTTTATGGTCTTGTCCAAGGGCCATTTTGTTGGACTATTACACCAATTTTGGACTTTTCAATATAAAATGGATGTGAAAATGTGAAGTTCAAATAGTGGAATCACTGGGTTAAAAGTAGGAGTTAAGAGGAAATTCCAGGTTGGGCGCGGTGGCTCATGCCTGTTATTCCATGCACTTCGGGAGGCCGAGGTAAGTAGATCACTTGAGGCCAGGAGTTCAGGACCAGCCTGGCCAATATGGTGAGACCCCGCCTCTACCAAAAATACAAAAATTAGCCAGGTGTGGTGGTGCACGCCTGTAATCCCAGCTACTCAGGAGGCTGAGACAAGAGAATCACTTGAACCTGGGAGGCAGAGGTTGCAGTGAGCCGAGATTGTGCCAGTGCACTCCAGCTTGGGTGACAGAGTGAGATTCTGTGACAAAAAAGAAAAAAAAAAGTGTGTGGGGGGAATTCTAAACAAATAAGTTATTTAACCTGAATATGAAATACTAAGTGAACTTTCACAAATTTAGCACCTTGATACGTTGGCAACAAAGCCTTTAAAGTTTAACACTACTCTCTCAAAGAATCAAAAACAAGAAGTAATTTCCATTTTTAAGTAAAAAATTTTAAGTTAGAGAAAAGTGATTTCTTGATGAAAAATGTTTACATAGGAGTGACTTAGGAATTTTCATTGGCTGCTTACATTGCACATGAGAAACACCTCTCATGATTCACACAGCACATTTCTCTACCATTTAATTTCATGACATCCGGTCTCCAAGGTGCTGCGAAATGGAAGTAAATACAAATCACTTGCTTTTGAGAACACGACTCCTTGATACAGCTTGGAATGCTATAAAGCCAGAAGTAGAAATCACTGGAATTATTAATAAGAACTTTGTTAGGTCCAAAACTCAATATTTTGAACTAGTTGACATTAGAAAATCAGAGTCCCATTTTATTTGCTTAGTTTCAACTAAAAATCTGGAGACTCCCAGGTTCCTGTTCAGCAAGCGGCACTAACTGTCGCAACTCATTTCTGAAGGTAACCAACGGTCTCCCAACTCACCTCTCTGGTTTGATGCCCAGCCTCTCGCCACGGTCCATGTTAAGTGTGCCAGCGCCCTGGCCGTAACCGTAGCCTTTTGGCCCATACTTCTTTCCGTAGCAGGATTTGCAGTAGATCTCTTCATCGTGAATTGCCACTGTTGTGCTATCTAAATTTTTCCTGCAAACCACTGCAGGGGAAAAAGTTAGACTTTACACATGTTCCAAAGATGCCTTTTTCCTTAGAACAATGGTGGCACAGACACATGGCCTACAAATGGTGAGCCTCACATTCCTGGTTTATCCTGTGGCTTCCCAAAAGCCATGAGACAACATCTGGACTGGCCAGCTACATTCGAGGATTATTTACATTCCTCCATGGATATGACAGTTGCTTCAGAAATGTATCAGAATATAACATCCGGATGCCTCAAGCTTTATTTTTAGTTTGTTTCGTTTATTTTTTATTCCCTTTCCTATGGTGCCGATCAAACTCTTACTATGATTTCCCTTTCTGGGAGATCATATTAAGGGAGAAAAGTTTCAAAGGTGGCTATAAATTACTTAAACAAAGGGAATAAAACACCACCTTGCTCCCAACCCTCAACACTTAATCTTTTCAGCCTTCTCTTAACCAAGTACTGTTAAATCACAACCTAACACAGAACAGAAGGGAAGCTCAGTGCCTTCGGGGACTTGCCTCTGTAGCCTTTCCTCCCCCAAAAGCACCTCCTGGGATAATAATAGTTTTAAATCCTGAATTCTAGTTTTCATCACTAGTCTAGACTGGGAAGTATCACACTTTCCTCTCCCCAGCAGCTTCTCCAGCAGTGATGAGTCTGTCTGAAAATCGTCAAGTGCTTTAAAGTCTGCATTTGTTTTCCCTTCTGTCCCAAAGGAGAATGCATTCTTTCTTGATGGATCTCTTGCCACAGGACATTTCCACGTGTCCCACTTCATAAAACTGCCAAATGTCGAGTTTCATCCAGACATTATTTCACTTTCTAAAACTTCAATTAAGCTTGAGAAAAAAGTAAATTGTGAGGAAACTCACTGGTAGCACAATCTGGCAGCTGCAAATCAAAGATCAGAATTATTTAAAAGACAATTGTATGACGATTCAGAGTAGAATGATGGTTACCAGAAGCTCGGAAGGGTAGGGTGTCCGGAAGGAAGTGAGGAGAGTTAATGGGTGTAAAAATATAGTTAGAATGAATAAGATCTAGTATTTGATAGCACAACAGGATGATTACTGTCAACAATCGTACATTTAAAAATAAGACAGTATTAACTGGAATGTTGGTAACAAAAAATAATAAATGCTTGAGGTAATGGATACCCCATTTAAGATGATGTGATTAACATACATTGTATGCCTGTAGCAAAACATCTCATGTACCCCATAAATATATATACCTACTATGTACCCATAAAAATTAAAAGTAAGAAAAATAAAAGGGGGGGTTGAATAAAAAGGAAGGAGTACAAAAGGAAGGACAGCAAAGAGGAGGGGAGGGAAGCAGGACTAGCTGGCTGGTTTAAAATTTAGTCTACTATCTTAGACTAAAGTCTTCTATGGTAGAATGAAATGGCATCTACTCTGGAATCTAACTGTTGAGGCTCAAGTGCTGAAATACATGTGCCTAAAGATAACTATATCTTAAACCATAGTTAACCTAACACCATGCACTGCTGAAGGACAACTACCCTTAACAGACAGAATAAATGTAAATACAGTTTTGAAAAACCTGTATGAACCAAAAAAAGTGTAGGTATATGAAAGTGTTACTATATAACCACCCCTTTCTTCCCCAGTCCTCATGCTGTTCTCTGCAGTAAAATTCTCATAGGTCTGCAAACTACTCTGAATTATTTCCTTAAAAGGCTTTAGTCAGCAGAGACAAATATTAGAAAGGATTAGTAGAAATGACCAGTAAAGAACTTGACATTTAGTAAAACAAATGTCAACAGCATACACGCATGTGTTATTATGGTGTAGACACTGTGGCTTAACCTAGACAGATGAAACTGAGAGCAATTTCTAAAGTATTTGCATTCCGTTTCCATACTTTCTTGGTTACAAGCCTGCTGAAAAATAGATTCCTTTTTTAAAAAAGTAACTTCTAAAAGCAATGGTTAAACCAAGTCTTCTGAGGAAGGCATACATAGTGAACATTCCTATGTAGTATTTTTATTCTTTTGTAACTGCAACTTTCTGTTGTCTGCTTCTGGTTGTCTGCAAAGCAGTTATGCTATTAAAGAGGTCCAGATACCTTGAATGCTGGCTCCAATGAGGGAAAAGGACAATTCAAATTTGAGAAAGAAGTCTTTTCCTGAAGATTATTTCTCAATGTAACCAATTTTTAACCTATGGTTTTCTGTAGGAATTTTCCCTGTACAATACTATTGATAAGGCAAACATCTGCCCATATGGGTGGGTTTACCTGACATAATCATTCATTAAAGAAAATTCTGTCATTAAATCAGAAGATGATTAATGAAGTGCTTTAAGTTGCTACTCTACAGTTTTAAAACCGAAGACTTTGTTGTCATTAAAGGGAACCTGAGAAAGAGAAAGCTGGGGTGGATGAGGAGCAATCATTTACTAAAAAATGGGAGCTAAGCCCTTGTAATGTGCCAGAAACTGTGCTAGGTGCCAGACCACATAAGTGACACCCAGCACTCAGTGAGGTGGGGGAGGCAGATGTGTTAACAAAATAAAGGCCAAAATGGAGGCCAAAAGCTATGGGGACACAAAGGGAGGCTGGGTGTCTTGGGCCACCCCTCCTGTCTTCGCTGCTAGGCTTGGCATTTACAACATCTAAGACGACAGGTAAAAACCATTCGTGCTTTCAAAATGATCTTTGTTGGCAAAACCACAATTTTTCCTTAAATAGGCATATTGAAGCTCTGCACATACAAATTCCGTCAAAGGTGGAGCACGGAGAGCTACTTACTGCAGAGAAAGCAGCAGCGGTGGAAGCTCCTGCCATCACACTGCACCTCTTCTGCGTGGTACACGGTCCTCCCACAGGCCCCACACTTGTTTCCACCTCCCCAGACAGGCATTCTGAAGGAATAAAGGATTCATTAGAATGTCCCTGTGCTGGTCGTACGGCTCCCTAGAGGGCTATTTAAGCCCAGGGACAGCTGCAGATTTTCGTTTCTTTATGAACCTCTCTAACCACATCTTTCAAAGGCCTGCGTTCCTCCAAAATAACCTCATCTCCTCTCCCAAATCACAACTCTTTCATTAGGAAACTGGCTTGTCGTGCACAAGATTTTTTTTTTTTTTTCCTGCCAGACAAAGGACCTGCATTCAATACAACAGTACAGGTCACCAGGCACAAAACAAGCTATGCCATTAGAATCCACAGGAGTTAAGAAAGAAGCGTGGGGAGGGGAAAGGCAAGCCTTGTCCCCCTCCCTAATATGCCCATTTTTAATAAACATATTTTTTTTAACCCAGCTGAAGATCTTACCCTTGGGTGGAGGTTTTCATTACATGTTTAATTCATTGTAACAACACTAAATTCTTAACGTTTAACATATATAAGCTATGACACGCTTTCTAGGGAACAAAGTGTGTTGCCCTGCAAGAACAAGTTTTATATTTGTTTGCTGAAATTACACGATTGTAGCATAAATAGCTGTGTCTGTGACTCGTACAACTGCATGCACGGAACTTTTGCCGTAACCACAACAAACGCCCATCCAGATGGCTCCGGCTTAAGTTTCTATGCTTCACTAACCCCAAGGCCCACTAGTGCAGCCAGCAGTTGGGTTTTCCTCTTTGACAAGTCAGTCAGGCCATACAGAATCTGCTACAAGTTCCCTTCCTACCAGTTGAACTGTTTGCTGAGCATGCAGGAATAGCCTCTGAATAGTACGGCCTGCTGTAAAGGGCAAGCTGGAAGTACAGATCCTAGGGTGTCTCGCTGTCATGTAGGGCCAACATTTTCTCATCTCCCTTCTCAACAAATTAGTCTGCCTCGACCACTTTAAAATGCCTGGTTCTGGCTGGGCATGGTGGCTCACGCCTGTAATCCCAGCACTTTTGGAGGCCGAGGTGGGTGGATCACCTGAGGTCAGGAGTTTGAGACCAGCCTGACCAACATAGCGAAACCCCGTCTCTGTTAAATTAAAAAAAAAAAAAAAAAAAAAAAAGATTAGCCGGGTGTGGTGGCAGATGCCTGCAATCCCAGCTACTTGGGAGGCTGAGGCAGGAGAACTGCTTGAACCAGGAAGCGGAGGTTGCACTGAGCGAAGATTGTACCACTGCACTCCAGCCTGGGCGATAGAGCGAGACTCTGACGAAAAGAAAAAAGCCTGGTTCTGAATGGCCAGCTTCCTCAGATGCCTTAACCAGTATAGAAAGTTGTTCTGCTAAGAAGACATGTTATGTCTGCCCTGCCCTGAGTGGTATCTAAAAACACAAGCGATTGATTCCCCTTTCCCCATCATCTTTTTTGAGCTTCCTTCTGTAGAGTGGCATTTGCAGCCCTTGCCTGTTAGGTCTCCTTAGATAGACTGCTTGCCTCTCTAGGAAATAGGTGGCTAATAAGGCCGAGGCCTCTTACTAACCCAAACCTGGCTAGAAAGAGAAGGGAAACAGAGTGCTACTAAGTAGAAAAGATTAAAGAGTCTCCAATCTTTAAAATCAAAAGGGATGTGGGAAATTCTCATCCTACCCCATTAAGGTGATCCAGAACGTGACAATTTCCTGAACACAAAGATGAGGCCTCTCCAAAAGAAAGATTAATGGAGTTGATCATTGTGATGGGGAACTTTCCAGCACTCAGTATTCTCTTGCCTCTCTTCTGGTGGTACCTTCCCTAGACTGTCTTCCGGGAAAGCGGCCATCTCTTTCTTAGACCATGTGGTTTAGAGAAGTGCTTATTAAAATGTAGTCTCCTGGTGATGGATGGGCCACTATTCTTGTTACCAATTTGAGACAAACTTCAGGTAAGCATTTAGAAACTTTTATGCCACAAAAACTAAGAGAAGATAAGTGAACTCATCTTGTTGAACAGAGTCATCAGTCTGTACTTGGAAATTAAAAATAACAGTCCTATACTGATATGGTTTGGCTGTGTCCCCACCCAAATCTCATCTTGAATTGTAGCTCCCATAATTCCCATGTGTTGTGGGACGGACATGGTGGGAGGTAACTGAATCCTGGGGCGGGTCTTTCGCGTGCCGGTCTCATGATAGTGAATAAGTCTCACAAGATCTGATGGTTTTATAAAGGGGAGTTCCCCTGCACACGCTCTCTTGCCTGCTGCCATGTAAGATGTGACTTTGCTTCTCATTCACCTTCTGCCATAATTGTGAGGTCTCCCCAATCACGTGGAACTGTGAGTAAATTAAACCTCTTTCCTTTATAAATTACCCAGTCTCAGGTATGTCTTTATTAGCAGCGTGACAACAGACTAATACATTCACCATAGATGATTTGAAAAGCACTGGTTTGGCCAGGCGCGGTGGCTCAAGCCTGTAATCCCAGCACTCTGGGAGGCCGAGGCAGGCGGATCATGAGGTCAGGAGATTGAGACCACGGTGAAACCCCGTCTCTACTAAAAATACAAAAAATTAGCCGGGCGCGGTGGTGGGGGCCTGTAGTCCCAGCTACTCAGGAGGCTGAGGCAGGAGAATGGCGTGAACCCGGGAGGTGGAGCTTGCAGTGAGCCGAGATTGTGCCACTGCACTCCAGCCTGGGCGACAGAGCGAGACTCCGTCTGAAAAGAAAAAAAAAAAAGAAAAGCGCTGGTTTTAGATGGTACTGACTCTACCCCTATCTTAGTCTGTTTCGTGTTGCTATAACAGTACACCAGAGACTAGGTAATTTATAAAGAACAGACTGAGAATATAAATATTTGAAGGCTGGGAAGTCCAAGATCAAGGTATGGCAGGTTTAGTGTCTGCTAAGGGTCCCATCTCTGCTGCAAAATGGTGCCTCCAGTGCAGCATCCTCTGGAGGCCAGGAACACTGTACTTTACATGGCAGAAGAGCAGAGGAGGGTGAACCCGCTCCCACCAGGCCTTTTTATGGTGGTACTAATCCGTTCAAAAGAGTGGATCCCTCATGACCTAAACATCTCCCATTAGGCCCAACTCCCAACGTTGTTGCATTGGGAATTAAGTTTTAACATGATTCTCACAGGGGACAAAAACACTCAAACCATAGCAACCCCCAACTCCAAGGCTGGGCATGTGACTCAGTCACGGCCAATCAACTGTGCCTTATCTTATCCTGCATGCCTCAGTTATGAGCCAATAAATTCCCTTCTTAAGTCATTTGGAATTGGAGCTCCTGTTCCTTAAAACAAACAACACACACACACACACACACACACACACACACACACACACACACACACACACACACACACCCCTGACTGGTATGGCTTGTTATCACTAAAATGTAAGTCTGAATTTGCAAAAAGCCAACTTCTCTTAACCAGACAGGAACAAAGTCATTCCAAGGGTCCACAAATGTTACCAGGCTTACCGTGAAGGCATCCATATAGGATCAGTATCTTGCGACAATAGGACATGTTTACAAGCTTTCCTTTTGTAGCTGCATAAATCTTTTATTCTCCTCCCTGGAGACAGGCACTCCATTGTTTAAATCCAGAGTGAAACATAAGCCTGGCGGTAAAACCTAAGACATAAAGCCTTGGCTCCAACAGCCTGCACTGACCCGTGTTTGTAGTACAGTTAGAGAAACTGACCTTGCCCCTTGCCTCCAAAGTTACCTGTATTCTGAATGCTCATGGATGCAACAGACATCTGCTGGAAGTTTCCTCATGATTCCTGCAGAACCAAAGGCCAAATCCAGGCCTCCAGGTAATGACACTACAATTACTTATATTGGATCCCAAGTATCAACTGGTTCTTAAAATACTTTGTTGTTGTCGAGGCATTTCTATCATTGAAACATTTCTCATATTAGAAAGTGAACTGTTAATACCAACTTGGTATTTTTCATTTTCACACATATTTACTTTGGAGCAATCACCAGTAAGGAACCAGATTGCTATCACGACTGAGGCTAGACTAGGCTGTCTTTGAATAACACTTAAAAGTACATTAAAAGGAAAACCCAACTAATAACCTTGTTATTCTCTTCCATACCATTGAAGAACAGCCTGGATTTTTAAGAAAGAAGGAATATCTTCCCTTTCTTTATGTAATTCAGGGTTTCTTTAAACTTACTTATTCTAAGTTAACTGCACCAGCCAAACGTAAATGTGTCAGCTTTTCAGGAAATACCTATCAAAGTTCCACAGCATTCAACTTACTGTGCAATAAGTTTCTGGTCCCTTGATGGTGGGGACCACATCTCTGTATTCTCCACACCATCTATCAGAGTATTTGCATATATCAAAATATTGCAGTTCTATCCAGTTTAAGGGCTTTCCTAAGGATTTCTGAATAACCTTTTCTGTGACAGAGGGAAATGATGTAACAAAAGAACATTGTCAGAAAGCTTCAGTTGGATTTACATTTTTTTTTTTTTAAGATGGTTAGGGAGCCAGGTGTGGTAGCTCATGCCTGTAATCCCAACACTTTGGAATTTGTAATTTAGGGAGACCCTATATTACCTATATTTAAAACAAATTTAAAAAGAAATTAGCCAGGCATGGTGGCACACACCTCTGGTCCCAGCTACTTGGGAGGCTGAAGTGGGAGGATTGCTTGTGCTGGGAATGTCAAGGCTACAGTGAGCTATGATCGCACCACTGCACTCCAACCTGGGCAACAGAGCAAGATGACCCTGTCTCAAAAAAAAAAAAAAAAAAGTGGATAGTGATAGTTGAATATTCCTTATATCGTTCTCTACTTTGTATGTCTGAAATATTTCATAATGGAAGGAGGGAGAGTAAGTTGACTGACTGGTTTAAACACACCTGGATTAACTCCACCGTTATAATAGCTGCGCAACCTTGGGCTTCATTTTCTCAAGCTAAAAATGGGGATAGGTAGCTCTGTCTACCCACAGAAATATTGTGAAGGCAAGATAAGGTAAGCAAATGGCTTGGCAGGAATCCAGTAGCTGTCAGCTTGAAGACAGAGGGGACATCTCACTCTATCCAGCCTGCTATCAGTACTCTAGTAGGAAAACCCACCAACCAGCACCTAGAACATAGCTGCAGAGCAACAAACAAGGTAAGGAAAAAACTGAGCTGATTGGTCACTATAAACCTTCTTTTTTGGGGACATTAAAATGCACTCCAAAGTAAAGCAACAGTTCCACATATGGTGGTGACTGTCTTAAGAAACGAAGTTCAAGCCGGGCGCGGTGGCTCACGCCTGTAATCCCAGCACTTTGGGAGGCCAAGGCGGGCAGATCACAAGGTCAGGAGATCGAGACCATCCTGGCTAACATGGTGAAACCCCGTCTCTACTAAAAATACAAAAAATTAGCCGGGCGCGGTGGCGGGTGCCTGTAGTCCCAGCTACTCGGGAGGCTGAGGCAGGAGAATGGCGTGAACCCAGGAGGCGGAGCTTGCAGTGAGCCGAGATAGTGCCACTGCAGTCTCGCCTGGGTGAAAGAGCAAGACTCCGACTCAAAAAAAAAAAAAAAAGAAACGAAGTTCAAATTTGCACTTTTAGGCTGAACCTCTAATGGACATTTCCTGAATTTGGCTGGAAGAAGTATGATGATCTTCCATTTCTGTCACTCTTGGCATCGCTGTGCATAAAAAAAAAAAAAAAAAAAAAAAAGCAAGTCTTCATTTTTCTTACAAGCCTTTGGCCGCACTACTCCACTACAGCTGCCATTAATCACAGCAAACTGGATTTGCACTAAGCAATCTGGGCTGCATGCCTTTCCCAAATCCTAGGCATTAATTTACAGAATGGTAAAAGCAAAATTAAAATCCCACTTTACATCTGATAAAATAGGGCAAATTCTGTTTCTCAGTCTTGTTCCTTGTTTTTCAGTGTCTGAAAGAGTTCTAGCACTAGGATTTATCCACTGTATTACATGTTACAACGTGATTTATATCTGAACACCTATGTGCAATTTCTCCTTGCTGCCTCTTCTTAGCCTAAGATGCCACCCAAAATTCATAAGACTCACCCATGGGGAAAAACTGATATAGTCTAAGTCTGAGTCGTCTTATGGGTACAGTTAGCTCAGTCTCTAGATAACTGTGGTAGGAGTTATTAAGAAATTATTTTAGGCAGATAGAGAGGAAAAGGGGTCCTTGGGAAGTTTTCATTTTTTAAAGCATCTCTGGAAGTTTCTTGTAAAGCCCTGGCTCTTAGAGCCAGGCCGGCAACCTTTGATATGCAAATGTAGGCCATGTGGGCCATGCAAATGCCCCACCTGTGCCTGGTGACAGGGCAGCCTCCACATATCCCCACGTGTGTGGAACATCATGGCGCCCTGCATTTGCATACTAAAAAGCTAGGGTGTGAGGGCCAGCTTTTTCTTGGGCTACGTGAATGGCATGCCTGGTCAAACCAATCCCCTAAGCCCTATGTAAATCAGACATCGCCTCCTCCAGTCTTTGCATATATACCAGGCTGGTATCCATAGCAGGTGGGGACCTCCTCTTTGGGCTTTGGAGCCCCCCTCCCTCTGTCTCTGTACCGGGGAGCTTCTTCCTTCTGTCTTCTCCCTTCCTTCTTGCTCATTAAATTCTCCGCTCCTTAAAACCACTCCATGTGTGTCCGTGTCGTTTTATCTAAACCAGCGGCAGGATCAAGAACCCTTGTGTTCCTGCACTCATCAGAGCCGTATCATAAATCAAGAGCTGACTACCTGGGCCATTCTCATACCATTAGTGCCGCATTTACTGTCTTACTTTAGAATCAGAATGGCTTGAATCTATGAAATTCAAATCTATATGTTACCATTTAAAGTTTAAGTTATCTGCCCTGAAACTAAAAGTTTGGATTGAATTAGTCTATATTCTATATTTACCCAGATTCTAAATGCCTCCAGAAGCTTTGACATTTTATTAACTACACGTAGGGCCTTGTTATTACACTAGAACCCGACTATAATCCAATTTCCCCTAAAGGAGAATTTATTATAAAATACAGTCTCATCTTGAGCCACATCCAGGGAGAATCACTTGTTAAAGAATGTAAGTTAGTAGCACTGTCCCGTTACGATGACTTTTTAGCAAGGCCAGGATTTGACAGCTGTAGTTAATTGGAAATTAAGCTTTCAGTTGATGCCTGTTCTACAAATTTTTTCTTCTGTTACCCCAACTACCTACTTAGTCTACTTCTCTTACGGAAGTGAACACCACTGAACCAAGGATGAGCTCTTCATGTCTTAGTGATCAGCTCCATACTCCATTTGGCTCCTCCTACTGAAGCCAAATCCTCAACCTGGCCTTTAAGTCAGTTCAGCATAAGGGCAAAGTAAGAACACGCGTTTAGAGTCCACAAAGTGTCATTTCTCTCATCCGTAAACTTAGGGCAACAGTACCTTTTTTAGAGAGTTAAGAACAGTACCATCTTTATAGAGTTATAGATGAGATAACGCTTGCATAGTAGGGACTCAAATGATAGTATCAATATTTAGCAATGTTCTAACCTTTGTTATCAATACTCATCTTGCCCTACCATCTCACATATCTATTCCTTCCTTATCCCCCAAACCCTCCCCATCAAGGCAACTGCCTTACCTCCATTCCATCCAGCTAACTTCATTTCTGTATCTCAAGTAATTTTTCTAGGGTAGAGGCACCTTATAAGCACTGTATAATGCTTTACTGTTTATGAAGCTCTCATATAAATGTATTAATTCAACAATATTTCATCAGCCAGGTACTGGGTTAGGGGCTGAGGATAAATGGGTCATAAGGAAAGGCCCGTTTTGCACAGCATTCTACTGAGGTGGTAAAAACATGTGGACAAACAATAGCAATATAATAAATGACACAGAGGCATACAAAAAGGGCTTTTGAAGGTCTGCACCATTTACTTTCACAGGCATGACAAAACAGTTTCATCTTGCAGATCCACTGATAGTGGATTCCTGGAACTACGTTGAGAAATATTCTGAAATTCAGTCCAGGTTCTACAATCAAGAGAACTGTGATTAATTATTTTTGCCATGGAAACCGCAGTACACATGCCACCTTTTAGACATGCCAGATATAAAAGAAACAGTGCGGAGCTTAGAATCAGATAGACACAAGCTGATTGTCAAAGCTAGTTATCAGCTATGTGATCCTGGCCAAATTTCCTTAACCTCTGAGCCTTAACTTCCTCAGAGGTAACTTGGAAATGGATGAGAATTATCTTATAGGCGGTTGTAAAGATTTAATGAGATAAAGTTTGTAAAGTACCTGGCAAAGAGCCTGTACTCCACAAATGGGCGGACTTCCTTTTCCTTTAGGAGCACTCAGGGCCTGAATATACCAAGTTCAGTCAGTTAGGTCAAGGGTTCCAACCCCCAGGCCACAGACCGATGGCTGTGTTTTGTGTTCAGGCTACTTGCTACTGCTCTGTGGCCTGCTAGGAACAAGGCTGCACAGCAGGAGGTGAGTGGAGGGTAAGCGAGCATTACCACCTGAGCTCTGCTTCCTGTCAGATCGGCAGAGGCATTAGATTCTCATAGAAGCGGGAACGCTATTGTGAATTGTGTAGGTGAGGGATCTAGGTGCCCACTCGTTATGAGAATCTAATGCCTGATGATCTGAGATGGAACAGTTTCATCCCAAAATTTCATGCCAAACCATCCGCCTACCATCCATGAAAAAACTGTCTTCCACAAAACTGGTCCCTGGTGCCAAAAAGGATGGGGACTGATGAGTTGGGTGACTTGCTGAGGTCACAGATCTCCAAAGAAACAAATCAGGCTCATGTTTTGATTCCAGAACCACAAGCTTTCCTCAAAACTCCCATATCTGACAGGCACAGAACATTAAGGGTTGAGACTATTCAAATGACCTGAGAATTCTCAATCCTTGAGTTACCAAATTACACACACAAATTACACACCTTCCTCTCCATCCAACTAGCGGTCAGTAAGTGGTCTTTGTGTACCACTCTCACACCCAAACTGCTACTTTCAACCAAAAAGCTTTTTATTACCCCTCTCTGCTAACCTAAATCTAACCCCACTGAAGGAAAACTCTCTTCTAATCTAGTGAACACTCCTGTGTGTACCTCAGCCTCACCATTCTTACTACTTCTGTATTCTGCTACCACTCATGTCTTCAACTTAGAGTGCAGCAAAATTCGACACAGATTTGAATCACTATCTGCCAAATCCCACATTGTAATTAAAATGCAACTATGCTATAAGCTCAGTAACCCTGATCCCCAGCATCTGCCATAGCAATCCACAATCTGTGCAAAACTACAAGTTATTTAATTATTCAAACAATTTAATATTTGCATGATTTTTTCATGGAATCAGACCTAGATATATATGCTGAGACTCTTGTTTATTTGCCAAATGATCACAGGTTGTTCATTTGATCTGCTAGTTTTCTCATTTTAAAAGTGGGGACAATGCTTATTTTTACAATAAGGCAGTTTTTAGATTAAACAATATATGCAAAACACCTAGAATAGTGTCTGCCACATGACAGGTAATAATAATTACAAATACTTCTATAAAGCTTAATATATGCTTTACTTATGTTTATATTACCTCATTTAATCCTCATAACAACTAAAGTAAGCACTACCACTATTCTCATTTTATGAGTGGGGAAACTGAGGCATAGAGCTATTAAATGACTCATAACTGTGAAACCAAAATAAAATTATCAATTCAACTTAAAAATGAATACCAATAAAATTCCAATTCAAAATTATTTCACTGATGTTTTGCTAAACTAAACCACTGGTAGCAATACAGATGTAGTACCGACCTCCATGGCTATGGCATAGGTTCTTCTTAAGCTGAGTAGTTCCTGTACTGCTGTGTGCTGGATGAGGATTCAATTCTCTCTGCTTATTTTCTTTTGGAAGTACTGTGAAACCACCATGAAGCCCTCTTTCCTAGAGTGAACTAGGAAGTAATTTGGCCCTAATGGTGTCTGTTCTTATTAGTCGAAGACAATTAATAGTATTGTTGGCACAATAAGATTGTAAACAAAAAAGCAAGGAACCTGATATCCTTTCCAGATCATTCACCATGTACTTCTATTAGTTCTTCCTCTGTGACTTACAACAATAAAATTTTTAACAATCAGAAATTGTGCCTGTGGTAAAAAGGAATTTGAGGAGGAAAAAATATAAAAAAAAGAAATTGTGCCCAGCTTCTCCACTATCCAGACAGAGAAATATTCCCTTAATTCAGGATTCTTAACCCAAAGGCCAAAATTCCTTTTAATTATGGGGGTTGGGAAACTTGGTACCACATACTTTATGTTACGTCATTTTGAGAAGGGGTCTGGAGGCCTCACAGGAGTGCCATGATATAAAAAGTCAGAAACCCCACCTAGGTAATCAAAGATCCAGAGGTGTCTGGGGATCCCCACCCAACAGAACCCAAGGGATGGCATGCTGGCAGTCAGGGTAAGGTGCCTTGAGGAAACCTGTGAACATCTGCACAGAGAAGAAAGCTGGCCTCCAGGCAAGGTCTAGGAAACACTATTCAGGTGTGAGCCAGCTCTCTCCTGAAACAGACTTTCACTGATAGCCTTTTCCCACATATATTCAACCAAGTGCACAACTTCGTCTAATTACAAGGAACTACTCCCAGGCTGGGCTGGGCTTTGTACAAGTATCAACAGGCCTTATGACAATCCTGCAAGGCATGTGCCACTACACCCATTTTACATGATGAAGTATTGAGGCCAAAGAGTAAAGTTAATTTGCCCAAGGGCATCAAACCAATGGGTACTGGAGTTGAGGTGTGAATTTGGTCCTGCCTGGCTTCGTTCCTCCCCCTTTCAGCCATGCCTCCTCTCCCATAGGGGGCTCCCTTTTGGGGTTCATTTGATTCACCTCACTTTTGACAAAGAAGAAAACCTAGAGACCCAGATCACTATAGCAATTTAGTGTCAGAGTTGCCTCTGGACTCGAGCTTCTAAAACTCCTCATTTATTGCTGTCCTCTACTCTATACCAACATTCTTGCTGTTTTAGCATAAAATTCAACCTCCCCCAAATCCAAGTGATTTTGCAATTTCATCAGGACAGGCCTCCAGCAAGTACTGCTTTCAGCACAGTACTTAGCCTATACCAGTATCAATCAACATTTGTTAAATACATTCGGAGAAATGCATTAAAAATTTATGATACGAACTTTAGATCAAATCTGCAAACAAATACCTATTGTGTGAGTCAAATTATATTTTTGTTCCCTATAATCACAACCTTATTCGCTCCTTCTTTCAGTCAATTGTCCAAGGTACCCAAGCAAGCACTGTGAGTTTCAAAGACTCATGTGATGCAGATCTGGTCTCAAAGGTAACACAGAACCAAAAGAGCAAAGAAAACTACACTGCAGAGGAGAAAGGACCCAGAGAAATACTGACAAAGTATCAGTGACAGTGGACGAGAGCGATGACCCCAGGAGTACTGGGGGAGACCACTTAGTACTTCACAACATCCTTTGTAGCTTGGCATGCAGTTCTGAAATTATGTTGGATTCTCCCTTTCAAAATCTATCACCCAATTCTTTCTTGAAAAACGTGAGTCAAAGTACAGCCAACTTTGTGGCTGTCCTATTTGAATTCTTGGCATTTTATGAGGAGAGTTTTAAAACAGGTTAATTGGAAAAGTCAAGAACTAAATACGACGATTTTCGCTGCCCGGGTTAAAAAATTACTAACTGCCCCCGCCCCCCCAAAAAAAATTCTGTACCGAAAAGCATTTATAAAGGGAAAATGTGCTTGGTTTGCAGACTGCAAATAAAACAGGTTAAACATTTTGGGTAGCCATTTAAGTAAAAATCGTTTAACAAATGTCCTGGCTTAGAAGGGGGAAAGGGATCCGCCGCTTTAGAAAGCCCGCCCCCCGCCCCCAGGGGGTGCCTACGTGGAGCTCCTGAATCTGGCTCTGGAGAACCCAGAATGTGATTCTCAGGACCTGTCGCATAATTTCACAACCAAGCATTCTTGCATTCTTCTTTGTACCTGAATCGTAGAAAGTTCTGGAAAAAGCTAGGAGTAAGTGATTGACATTCCCTGCTGTTCCTTCAACATAGAGGGGTTCGGTGCTTGGTGGGCAGACACCACCAAACAATGGGGATGCCAGGAGCCCGGTACGGCGGCAGGAGCAGTACCCTGGGCTCGGGGGGATGTAGAAGCCCCATTCCACCCCTAGGGGACAGAACCCAGTAAGGTCGCCCTCGGTGCTCACCACACTCCGGGCAGAGGGGGCCCTGAGACTCCGACCCCCACCCCAGAGAGAGCCAGCCGCTGGACGAGGGGACCGACGGCTGCTAAGAGGCGGATTAGCAGAAACGCGAAACTCACGACCCGCCTCTCTCCCAGAGAAACCAGTATGGAGAAATTAAAGGTCATGTAAGAAGATTATTTACCTGCCCCGCGGGCCTGGGATCCCAGGGCATGGCCTGGGCGGCCTCGAGGACAAGGGCAGGTGTGCTTGGGGGATGAGAGAGAAAATCTGGGGCGCAGGGATGAGAAGGCTGGCAGGGGCACAAATGCGGACCGGGATGGGGATGTCGGAGGAGACCGGGGCGCGCCGGCCGGGCGGCAGCACGACCCCGGGAGGCGGTGGAAACCCCCTGCAACTCCCACCCCGGGGTTGGCGGCGCCGCGGAACCGCCCCACCGCCCCTACTCACTTGAGTCGGAGGCGGGAGCACGTACCGCAGGCGGAGCTAGCGAGGCCGGGCCGGAGGGAGGGTCCAGGGAGTCCGAGATCCCAGGCGAAGCGCGCGCCGGTGCCTTTTAAAGAGCGCTCGGTGGGCGCGGCCTGTGTCCGCCCCGCCCTCCTCCCAGCCCCGCCCGCCGGATTCCCGGAGCCGCTTGCCGGGCTGGGGCGTGTAGCGGGCGGGCTGCCCTCGGCCCGGCTCCGGGCTAGCCACCAGGAGACAAAAGGCAGGAGGCCCGCCTCTTCCTGCAGCTTCCCGCCAGCCCGGCATCTTCCCACGTCCCGGGACCGCTCCCTCCCAAAGGGACCCGGCAGTTCCAAAAGCCACTGGGACTTGGAGAGGGACTTCCTTCCCCTCCAGGGAGGCCCGGCGGCGGGACGGTCCCGCTGGAAAGTGGCCCCCGCCGCCCTGCGTCGGACCTGTCCACCGCGAGCGCCGATCCCCCTCTTCGCGGAGACAGTCACGGGCCGGGAGGCTCCAGCAGTAGAACGTCAGCCAAACGGGGCTTTCCGCCACCTCCCCCTTGCCTTGTCCTTGTCAGTAAACTCAACGTGATTAACTTCCCTAGTTAACGCATATTCTCTCGTCCGATTTCCAGCTTCTGGGAATCCACAACTTCTTATTCTTAAAGAGCAAAATTCATCTAGACTAAATAAATGACGTTACGAAAACGCCCCATTCCCAAAGTGTTTCGCTCTTCCCCTCCACCAGGGCACAGCACGCGATGCTGAGGGGGAAGAAACCTAAACCCAGGCAGAAACCCCGGGCGCCACAGGGCCCTGCATTTCTATGTGTTGATGTCAGAAAAGCACAAGGATACCGTGACATCCGAAGGGACCTAATGCCTAAGCTACAGGATGATTTATTGTTTTAGATGAAAAGGAAAATAAACAATGCAATCTCTATCTGGTTCATATTCTAGGCCTCCTCATGACCTCTCCTGCCAGAAGCAATGATCCCGGAGAATTGATACTTGCGGAGTGGGGAGTTCAAAAAAGTCAGTGACCAAAACCCCCTCATGCCATACATGCTATTGCCTCCTCTGGTCCAGAGTTTCTCATCCTCCACACCATTGACATCTTGGGCTGGATAATTCTTTATTGTAGGGGGCTGTCCTGTGCATTGTAGGAGGCCTCCACCCACTAGATGCCAGTTGCAACCTGCCCCCGACGTTGTGACAATCAAAAAGTCTCTGGACATTGCCAAATGCCCTCTTGGGGAGAGGGCAGGGAGCACATATCCGCATGACAATGTACAGAACCGACTTATAATATTATTATTGTTTTATTTTATATGCTGGGGCCAATCCAGGATAAACTCATTATAGCTGCCTTGTTCTCTGTCCACCAAGTACTGTCCAAAAACACATAGTGGTGATTGACATCTCCTGATACTGTGGCAGGAGTCTGGAAAGCATTCTTGCCTGCTGTGAGCTTTTCTAAATATGGGCAATCCTTATTTCCATGATATCAGCTAGTGTAAGTGACTTGACTCACGGGCCAACAGGAAAATTCAGTCCCTCGGATTCTACATTCACTTTAGCTCAGCTGCTTACAGTGTTTATTTTTTCTTGTATAAGTTTGCCTAGTGCTTCTACTGAATGAAACTGTATCAGTGAGTCTCACTGCAGCAAACCACTGCCCTTTCTCTCCTACCCTGAGTTCTTCTCAATGCCTCTTTGTGGAAGGGGCCTCCCAAACCTGAGCTGTTTGCTTTCTGTCAAGCTCATGTTGTCCCTAAATTCCATAGCCATGTCTTATCACTTGAAATTGGGCTTGTTGGCCGGGCGTGGTGGCACATGTCTGTAATCCCAGCTACTTGGGGGCTGAGGCAGGAGAATCACTTGAACCTGAGAGGTGGAGGTTGCAGTGAGTGGAGATCACGTCAATGCACTCCAGCCTGAGTGACAGAGGGAGACTCCGTCTCAAAAAACAAAACAAAACAAAAAAGAAATTGGGCTTGTTTCTGACCTAAAAGTATTTCTGCTGTCTGTCCCTGTATGTATTTGTCTCCATGTATTTCACACTGAGTCTGCGGATGATATACAACGTGTGATTTTGAACAAATCTGTATTCGTATTTATCAACATTTAAAAAATATTTATTTTCTTTAAACATCTATTTAAACTGTTGACTCTTTTAGTTATGAACATGAAGAAATTATTTAAGAGTTTTTAGACAGAGTGGTGCAAAAGAAAGAGTATGGGCTTTGGAATCAAACACACATGATTTCAACATACAGCTCTGCCACCTATCAGTTTTGTAAGCTTGGGCTAAGTACTTGACCTCTATGCATCTGTTTCTTTAACTGTAAAAAGATAATTCTACACATCTTGTAGTGTTGTTATGAGGATTAAATTGGGTGATGTATGTAAAATGCCAAACATAGCACCTGACACATGGTAAATACTGAATAATTGATGGTTGTTATGTTAAGCAAAGATATCTTGATGTCCTTTTTGCCTCTCAAGAAAGAAATAAAATTGTGCTTTGCTAAGTACTCATGTTGCCTTCTTGAGGGCTTGCTATTAAGAAGGTATGGAGTGTTTTCCAAAACAATTAAGAGTCTTCAGTAGGAAGCATCTGCGCGCCTGCAGAAGGATAGTGGGAGAAATGTGTCCTCAAGGAGAAGGATAAACCCTTAAGTCCACATGGTCCTAGTCTGTTTGACCCCTTCAACCTTGTAATAGGCAGAATCGAAGGTTAAATGTGTCCAGCAGGCTATTTCTTTTTCCCACTCAAAATGTGTATTATACTTGTAACAACTCCATTCTCTGGAATTCATCAACCAATTTCAAATCAAAGCCCTCTCTCAAGGTCACTGTCCTAAGGCAAGTTGAACCAAGGTTGTTGCCTTTTGTCATGACCTTGTGCTTCAAACGTAGATTTTAAAAATATTTTTATTATTTTTATTTCATGCCCCTTTTTCTTAACAAAACTCTGAATCAGATGAATGTGAATTTAAACACAAAGCCTCTTTATTTTAGGGCAAGGCTTTCTTCCCAGAAGGCAAGAAAGCTATAGTGAAGAGGAATGTCTTATTGTAATGATTTTAGTATGAAATAAAGGGAAAAAATTTGCACTTTGCTAACCTACACATTTAATAACACAAAAAGAAGCAGTTTTTCTACCTTATTTCTTAGCTAAGATTTAGCAGCAGTTGTGGGAATTAAAAATTACTCATACTTAACCCTAATACTCTGTGATGTATTATCTGACAGAGAAAAGAATAATGTAAGTTATATATGCTTAAATGTTGGAAGGTAGATTAGAGTATCTTATTCTTGATATTTATCATAGTTGCTTTTTTTAACCTGCTATAAACTCCTACTTTCTTATACTTGCTTCATTTCCTAACTCTCTTTCTCCAGTAGGCACTATTTTCATTCAGTGCTATTATCTTCTATTATGATGTTATTTATTTCTTCTTTTCAACCAGAGCTTTCTATCTTTTCGAGCTCTGCTTCTGCTTTCATATCATAGCAGAGTTTTTCTAGCTCTACTAGTAAGAAAGACACCATTAACCTCCCAGACAGCATATTCTATCCATCTTATCTTAACCCCTTAATTCCTTTATCTCACTTTTCTCCCTCTTTTTCAGCTGGTGACATCCCCTTCTTCTCCTTCGTTGACATTCACAGCCAGTCACCAACATTTCCTCAACCTTCCTCCACTTTGCCTCGAAGCTTCCATGTTTTCTCCTATGTTTGTACTTGCTGTCCCTGATCTTGGAGGAGCAAATGGTTCTCCCACTCCCTACCAACAGTGTCCACTCTGCCTAGGCTTTTGATCCATTTCTTCGGCATTTTTTAGTTATACAGTCATGTGCCACTTAGTGATGGGAACAGGTTCTAAGAAATGCGTCATGAGACAATTTTACCATTATGCCAACATTGTAGAGTATACTTACACAAACCTACACCATATGGCCTATGGTATAGCCTATTGCTCATGGGCTACAAACCTGTACAGCATGTGACTGTACAGAACACCACAGGCAATGGCAACACAATAGTATTTGTGTATCTAAACATATCTAAATATAGAAAGCGTACAGCAAAAACACAGTATTGTAGTGTTACAGGACCACCCTCATATTTGTGATCTGTTGTTGATTGAAAATCTTCATGTGGCACGTGATTGTACTCCCTTGCTCTTCAATTTCTGGCTCTATTGCTTTCTTTCCTTTCAAATGACAAAAATTCTGCTCACCCCGTATTTTTAAAAGCTGACGTAAATATCCCTGAGTCGTGTAGTAGGTATTTGTGATTGCCTCTCTAGCATCCATTCCTCTCTGTGTAGTTTCAGGCATGTGAGTTCATGGTCCTGGTTCAGGGTGGAGCACTGGATCCAGTCAAGGCATTTGAGGCCCCGGCTTGGGGATGGTAAGCACGTGACCTAAGCCCATCCAATTAGAGTGAATCTCAGAACTCTGCTGGGGTGCAGAGTCAGAGCCAAGCTAGCCTATTCTGGAATGTGCTATGTGCATGGAGGAGGCCTTAGAGTGGTTGCAGTCATTTTTGCTAGCAACCTGGCCAAGGATGACTTGACACAGACAAGAGGACAGAGAAAACAGAGCTCTGAACAAGTATTCACCAAGTTTACCTACCTGCAGGGCTTTTTCATTATGGGAGCCAATGAGTCCCCATTGGTGTTTAATCCATTTTGAGATGGATTTTCTGTTACTTGCAGTTAGGACTCCCAACAGATTGTGATGGCTTAAAATCATGTCCATGGATTCTTTGTTACTCCCCCCTTCAACAGGTAGAATTTAATTCATGCCCTTACCCTTGGGTGTGGGCTAGATTTAGCGCCTTGCTTCTAGAAAATAGAATGAAGTGCATGATTTTGAGACTAAGTCAAAAAACGCTTTGTGACAACTTTTTCCTCATTCTTCCCCCACCCTTTTCTTTTATCCGTCGTCCCCCATCTCCAACATCCTGCCAACGTGTGTGTGTGTGTGTGTGTGTCATCACTGCTATGGGGAAAGCCAGCTGCCATGTCAGGAGGACACTCAAGCAGTTAAGAACAGTGGCCTGTGGCCAACAGTTCCAGAGGAGCTAAAGCCTTCTGCCAACAAAAATATGAGTGAGCTTGGAAGGAGATATTACAGTGCAGTACTGTCAAGCTTTGAAATGACTCCAGCCCTGGCTGACACTTTGACTGCAACCTCGTTAGAGATCCTGAGACTCTCACTGTGGTCATTGGAGAGTTCCTAATT
The DNA here is from genome assembly GCF_029281585.2 of Gorilla gorilla gorilla. Taxonomy (NCBI): domain Eukaryota; kingdom Metazoa; phylum Chordata; class Mammalia; order Primates; family Hominidae; genus Gorilla; species Gorilla gorilla. The sequence continues at coordinate 92,213,112 of NC_073234.2, forward strand.
GCCAAACCCCCAACTGCCATTTTTCAGTCCTTACCCTACTTGACCTCTTGGTAATTGGACAACATTGAGTAAACATATGATTGTGTGTACATGCACAGAATGAAATATTTTAGAAGGATGACACTTCTGAAATTTCTCACAAATGTTAACTTCTGTCTCTAGCTACTGTTCTGATGAGAAATGGAAAGAAATTTTGAAAGCTACCACCACTAGAAAGCTTAGTTTCTCCCCTAAAAAACTGTAATGTGAGCAACAGAGGATGCGTTAAACAATGTTTTTTATTATCTCACTTGTGATAAGATATACCATTTTATAAATATATATATATGTGTTTACTTTCTAACTTTTACATAGATTCTAAAATCCTTGCTAAAGATTGCATAAAAATAAATGTAGGCTGGGCACAGTGGCTCACGCCTGTAATCCTGGCACTTTGGGAGGCCGAAGCAGGTGGATCACATAAGGTCAGGAGTTTGAGAGCAGCCTGGCCAACATGGTGAAACCCCATCTCTATTAAAAATACAAAAATTAGCCGGGCTGGTGGTGCGCACCTGTAGTCCCCGCTATTCAAAAGGCTGAGGCAGGAGAATTGCTTGAATCTGAGAGGCAGAGGTTGTGGTGAGCCGAGATCCTGCCACTGCACTCCAGCCTAGGCGACAGAGCAAGACTCTGTCTCAAAATAAATAAATAAATGAATGAATGAATGAATGAATGTATACTCATCCATCCATTTATTCAGGAATTAAAAATTAAGTGTACATTTTATCTTAAATGTAGTTAATGATGTTTCCGTATATATATCTTGATTATTGAGCAAGCTCCAGAGAAAACCTCATAAAAATTTCCACTTAAAACAGTGTGCGTGTGTGTGTCTGTGTATTTCTCTGGGAAATGATGTCAAGAACAAAATTCTGGAAACAATACATAATGCTATAATTGATTGGCAGTTAATCGTTTATGGCATATGCCTGCCAGGATTTTTGTGTAATCCTCACATACGGGATTAAAAATCATTCATAAAATAAAACTTTTCTTGTAAAAGAAAATACAAACTGTCACGTCTGTAGCTCTCACCTCATGAGAAAAGTGTTAAGCTATGGGAAAAAGGTTAATGCCTTTAAAAAAAAAAAAAGCTTGTATAAATCCTGTATTTACGTGTTTTTAAGGAGTGCTGGCTTAGATTTTACTTTAAACAGTTTTTACTTCTGCTGTTTCAAAAAGATTGTGGGAACCTAATTCCCATACCTAATTCTTAAATGATGTTATATGTTTAAAGACTCAAGCTATTACTTTGGGAGGCTGAGGCGGGCGGGTCACTTGAGGCCAAAAGTTCTAGACCAGCCTGGCCAGCATGGCAAAACCTTGTCTCCACTAAAAACACAAAAATTAGCCAGGTGTGGTGGTGCACGCCCGTAGTCCCAGCTACATAGTCCCAGCTACTCAGGAGGCTGATGCATGAGAATTGTTTGAACTTGGAAGGCAGAGGTTGCAGTGAGCCAAGATTAAGCCGCTGCATTCCAGCCTGGGCAATGGAGTGAGACTCTGTCTCAAAAAACAAACAAACAAACAAAAAAAGACTCAAGCTGCTGATTTATTTGTTCCTGTGTTCACTTCAATTGTAAGAGTTCAGAGTGCTACTGCAGAACCAAACTCCACTGACCTGTTAATGGCTGGGTATGAGCTCAAATACCGTGTGTGTGGTGTGTGTGTGTATGTGTGCACACATATATAAGTACACACACGTACATATATGTGTATGTACAAACATACACACACACAGACTTGCAAAATGATCTGTATCCTCTGTGAAAGGGTATTGGGTTATCATGGAGTGATCATCCATCCAAATTCAGCTGAAAAACTATAGATGAGAAAGGGTCAAAGTACACGCCATTGGCTGTTCTTCAAGCCAACATGTGTTTCAACCAAACAGCAATGACTATTGACTGAATGTTCCTTGCATGTTAAACATGTAGGAATATTGTTTTCTTGTCCTTGTAAGGTGATTATCTTTCTTTCCATTTGACATGTGAGGGAAGTGAAACTCATGGAAATTGAATAACTTGTCCAAGTCCACATAGCTAGTAAGTGGCAGAACTGGGATTCAAATCCAGTCTGGATCCAAACCTCACACTCTTTCCACTGCAGAATGTGGCCTTTTAGCAATGATCCTTTCCTGTTATACTAGAAGAGTGAAGAAAGTACCTTTGCTTAAAGACACTAAAAGACTGACAGCTCCTTGGGAGCGAGTCTTTGAGCAAACCGAACATAAATCTTTCCAATCTGAGGAGACCTCCGCAGCATAGCTGACTAAGATGAAGTCTAAGACAAGTAAGAGTACCATGCAGAATCCGAGCTGGTCTTGAACCAGGGGAGGAGGGCTGGGGATGGGGCCTCTGCTGAGAGGAGGTAGGGGTGCGGCATGAGGTGGATGCCAAGAAGACGCAAACACATTTAAAGGGCATCACATTTTGATGATCCTCTTGGGGCTAAAGCCTGCCAGATGATGGATGAGCATGTTACATTATGCTAACACAAAAATACCAAACTCTAACTTAGAGCACAGCCAGGTCGCCATTTTGTCCCACCTCCTTTTTGGGACATAACGTTGGTATAAATTCCTTATACAGAGTGGGAATGGGGAGATGTACATGTGGTCTTGCCTCGGGTGAGTCATTTAACTTCTTTAAGCTTAATTTTCCTAAGTCTGGCTGATCACTCAGGTCCCATTCAGCTCTAGGATTCTATGATTCCACTAGTAGCAATTGTATGTCACATATTTTTTGACAAGGAAAGTGTTCACATGTATCCATCAGGGTTCTTAGTGGAAGATAACAGACAGTACAAGAGGAGCAAGGAGAAAAACGATGCTATAGAGTCAGGATCAGTGCCTGACCCCAGAGTGGCACAGCTGATGCCTATACTTGCCTCTTAACATCTATTATGCTAGGGCCTGAGAGTAGACCTTCTACTTCAGCTACTAGATCCGCCATCCTTGACCATGCCAGCCCCTTGTGCTGCTTATTTGCCTTCCAAATCTGGCTCAGGATATCTTCCATTAGGGCTTGGTGGAAATTATGTTATGTGTGGAACTCAAACTGCAAGAGAGTCTTAGAAATGTTTGCCTGTCTAGCCTCTGGAGTACAGGAAGCCTTGTTCAAAGAGTCAGTGGGTGTTAAGTGACCCTGTGTGTAGTGTCTGCAACATCATGTTACATTGCTGTGCAAACAGGGAGGGATCAGGTCAGGCATGGTGGCTCACACCTGTAATCCCAGCACTTTGGGAGGCCGAGGTGGGCAGATCACCTGAGGTCAGGAGTTTGAGACCAGCCTGGCCAACATGGTGAAACCCCATCTCTACTAAAAACACAAAAATAACCTGGGCATGATGGCACACACCTGTAATCCCAGCTGCTTGGGAGGCTGAGGCTGGAGAATTGCTTGAACCCAGGAGGCGGAGGTTGCAGTGAGCTGAGATCGTGCCACTGTACTGCAGCCTAGGCGACAGAGCGAGACTCAGTATCAAAAAAGGATCATATGTATACCATGAGCCTATTTTTCTATCTGTAAAAATATACTCTATAAAAAAGTCTGAAAAGTGTACACTAAAATTTTAGGAGTGCTTTGATCCTCCTAAATTGTTGTATTTTTATCTTCTTTTTGGTTCTCTGTATTGACCAATGTTTCTGCCATGAATGAGTATTACTTGTATAATTTCTTAAGAGTGATGCTTCTTATTTATTGGCCTATGATTTTACCTGACATAAAGGTGGTATCCCTGCCCTTTTGTGTCTTGAAGATGTCTGTCTTCAAAGTACAGGCCACAGAATTAGACCTTGAAAATAACTTTAAAGGGCAAGTAAACCATATTCCAATTCAGATCACGTTATCAAACTTCTAGACATTTGAATCAGTTTCTTCATGGAGACTCAGACAATACAATAATGTCAGGAGATTATCTGGAGAAGTCTTTTTTTCTCCTTGGAGTCTTTTCACCCTCTCATCTCATGTCTCTCATTGCTCATATTAAAACAATGATAATTTTCTTATGAAGTCCACAGTGGCATTAGCCAGTTTTATTAACAAGCAAAGATAAATTTGAATTACAGATTATTTGCATTAAGATCACACAATCTCATACACAGGAATAGTGAAACAGAATGAAAGATAAAGCTGGAAAAGGAGGTGAGAACTAGACCCTAGCGGTCTTTGAATACCATGTTGAGGGACACCAAATCACTTAAAATCTCCTCTGCTCAAATTCCCTCAATGGGTGCTGATGTTTTTCAAACAGAAAATGCTAAAATATATTCAACTATTCTTCACCTTGAAGTCTCTTTTTGAACTTGGATCAGTAGTGTATGAGATTTTGAAATCAATATATAATTATGATTCATAAAACTTGGCTTAAATCATTCGATTTATTTAATGCCACATAGAATGCTGTGAACTATTTCAGTGTTGGATTTCTACACTGTCTTTCTTCTAAAAATTCTCAGTTTGATTAAACCTAGTTTTTTCAAGCACCTGCTATGTGCAGCGTACATTGTTAGGCTTTGAGGAATACAGCAATCAAAGGTTTCTGCTCTCAAACAGTTTGCAGTTTAGTTAGGAGAGCCAAGACATTCACAAAACTCTGCAATACAGAGGATAATGTGGGGCATAATATGGGAACAAAGGAGCTCAGATGGGGAGATGATCTTTATACTAGGATGCAAGAGCAGGCAGTTTGGTTTGGGAGGTTAGGGAGGCAGGGGGATGGGAAGAGTAAGAGAAGGCCAATAGGGGGTGTGTTGTCAGGCCAGTTGCCACTGTGGCTGCCTGGAGCTTAATCCCCTGAGGAACCTGGGAAATAATATGGAGACAAACTTAGAGTTATTCTACCCAAGGAGCAAAGGGGCTGAGGTCTTTATTTACCAACTTCCATCAGGGGCTTTTCTGGAGGGAATTACTTGTCAGTGCTTTTGGTCTGTCAAGCAAGTGAGCAGAGGGGTCTCTCCCAGGTGTGGAGGAAGCCCTCAGTCAAAGACAAAGTAGTGAAGGTAAAGTTGGAGGCATAAGAGTGGGACTTACCAGCATATGCTACAGAAAGAGGTTGATTCTAAGGGCAGAGGGATGTGGAAGTCTTGATACTTCAGGGAGGATGTGGTACTTCAACTGAGCCTTAAAGAGATATGGCATCAACAGATATTGGCAGGGAAAAGCCATTCCAAATACAGGGAGCAAAGACCCAGAGAAGCCAAGTTCAGAATATTGTCCATAGCTGATATAGTTGGTATAGCGCTATCTTGTCTGTTTCTCCCACTTAGTATTATTTAATTCTATTTTCATTGCTGCCTAGTATTTCATGGTGTTAATGACTCTTAGCCATTCCACTATATTTAAACATGCGGGTTGTTTTCAAATTCATTATTAAAAATGTTCATTTAATCAATAGATATGTATTCCACAAATATAAAGGTGAGCAAGATAGATTAAATACCTGCCCTTATGGAGTTGGCATTTTAGGTGGGAACACTATTGAAACCTATTCATGGCAGATCAGTCAGGCTGCAGTAGTTCACAGTGGTTCACCCTTGGGAGAGCAGGCAGGTGAATCAGGGAGCTGGCTGTGAGCTCCTCGCAGGCAGGGAACTCGCTTCTTTACACTGAAAACCTCTTTAACTATCACACCACCTGGCATATAGTAGATTCTGGGTAAAATTTGCTAATTATGGAAGAAAAATCCCTAAGCAGGGTGTGAAAGGGTTAATAAGGAGAACTCAAGTTTAGAGTCTTGTAAGAGAACCATTGTGATTCACAGCACTTTTTTCCTCTGTAATTTTCTGTGTGTCCTAAGACATAAAATTTATGTCTCAGACATTTTCTTTTGTGAAGTCTTTAGCTCGGGAGGAAATGTTTCCTGTGGCTAATGACACATTTTCCTCGCTTGTTAACATCATAGTATGTAAAGAAAGCTCTTCTTTAAATTCTAGAAGCAAACTATACCACATGCACATTTTTACCACCTGTGTCTTCAGAGAAACACCTGCCCAGGCTTCTGGCTTTCTCTTGAATTATGTATCAGTCAGCAGTTGCATATATAATGTTTTATCTTTCTAAATTTTATCTCTTACTAAAACAGTTCATGAATCACTTCTTATGGTTTTCATATAGGCTACAGGATGACTGTATTCACATTTAGATCCAATTCTCTGACAAATCTAGGAGACTACCTTTAAAATTTACCCCCAAACATCTATTTTCTTGCTAAGACTTACTTTTTAAGATCTCTCCCCCACCTCCTCCTATTTTTTTTCTTCTTATTCTAGTGTATTTCCCTCTCCAGAACCAACAGCTAACATTTTTTTTCAGGTTTATTTTCAGGAATTAAATAAATTTATGTTACTATAAAAACTCCCTCATGATGAACAGCAAACGAGGATGCCACGTTGGAGTGTGTGTTGTGGGCGGTGGGCGGGGCTCATTCTTCATCAGCGGAGTGACTCGCTCCCCAGGTGTGCCCCCTTGCTCCCGCAGAATCACAAATTACTACAGCAATGGAGCAACTTCTCATAAATAGCTAACATTGAAAATAGTAAACTTACAAATGCTAAAGGTCTGCATTAGTCTTTCCCAAACTGGCTTCAGAGGAGCATTAGAGTTCCTCAAGTTGATAATATGTGTTTTGCAAAATAAAAGCTTCTGTTGTAAAATAAGTTCAAGAAACACTTCAAATTGTATCTTTCTCTTGGAAAGTTCATAAAACACACCAACATTACAGCTTCCGAATCCTACTGAACTATACAAACCCTTCGCAAACCACCTAGTATTACTAACAATACATAGAGTACTAATGTTCTACAGAATATCATTTAGGAAAGAATATTTTTTTTTTTTGAAACAGGGTCTTGCTTTGTCGCCCAGGCTGGAGCGCAGCTGCATGATTACAGCTCACTGCAGCCTCAACTTCCCGGGCTCAGGTGATTCTCCTCCTCAGCCTCCTGAGTAGCTTGGTACCACAGGTGGTTAAATTTTGTAGCAACGAGGTTTCGCCATGTTGCCTAGGCTGGTCTCAAACTCCTGGGCTCAAGGGATCTTCCGGCCTTGGCCTCCCAAAGTGCCGGGATTACAGGCATGAGCCACTGCACCCAGCCATTTGGGAAAGATTGATCTACATGGTTTCTATGGAGCTGATTTCCTGTATTAACCAGATAAGAGGATATGAACAGCTTTTTAGTTCTCGTTCGATGTGTCTGCCAATGGATTCAAACAACAATATGTAAGTACTTAGGACTGTGTTTCTATGACTAACAGGTTTTCTCTTGACTATGAATGTGGTTCACGCTATATGATTGATTAATAGATGAACATCATATGAGATATTGTTAGTTGACTAGTTTAACATAGTGGTTCTGAAAGTGTGGTCCTGTACCAGAAGCTTCTGAATCACCTGAGAACTTGTTGGAAATTCAAATTATCAGCCCGGGCAACATAGTAAGACCCTGTCTATAGAAATAAAAAAAATCAGCCATACATGATGGCAAGTGGCTGTTGTCTCAGCTACTCTGGAGGGTGAGGTGGGAAGATTGCTTGAGCTCCTGAGTTTGAGGCTGCAGTAAGCTCTGATTATGCCACTACACTCGAGCCTGAGTGACAGAGACCAACCCCATCTCAAAAAATTGCAAATTCAGGCCCCACACGCATTAATTAGAAACTCTAGGGAGTTACGTTTTAACAAGCCTGCTGGTTAATTCTAATGCATGCTAAAGTTTGAGAACGCCAGTTTAACACAGCCTAAGACGTCTGCTTTCTGCTTAGAAGGGATAACAGGGGCCAGATTTACCCTCCTACCTGAAATGGCTGAAAAGCTAGACAGAATATACAAAACAGTGGTTCTCAGATATTGAACATGAGGCAGCACAGGACAGTCATCCCTGAGAAACAGTAAATAAGTGATTACTGTGAGTCGGCCAACTTACTACCTGGGGAGAGTTTCCAGGGTGATGTCAGGGAGAGGAAAGCCAGGAAGATCCTGGCCATCTCTTTGAGTTAAGGAGATGGATTAGGAGTCCAGGGAGACCAAGGTGGCTAGAATCTGCAGGGCAGAGTGCCAGACAAGAGAGAGCTACAGAGAAAGAAAAATCCAGAGAGCTGCAGAGGGTCCCCTCAGGTTTTTTATTGAGTACTAATCAGGGCATGACTTTTAGAAAACTAGCTGAGGCTAGAGAAAGACCCACCCAACCACCCAAATGGATCAGAGGAAATAATCTCTACAGCCTACAGAGGGCTGGAGATAGTTTTAGTTCCCACCAGCCAGAGAGGATGAACCTTCTAGTTCAGAGAACAAAGGTAGAGAACTCATCAGGTAGAATACACAGAGGGTATTATTGCCTCGGTAGAGGAGCAAAGTTAAGGGCTTCCCCGATCCTGAATAATAAAGCTTAAAATTTTGAAAGGCTCAAACTATCTCTAAATAACATAATTGCATCCCAGAACAAAGCTCAAGAATATTGATAGAAAAATTCATAATGACTGGTATCTAATGAAATTGTACCTGGCATACAAAGAAACAGGAAAATACAATCCACAATGAGGGGCAAAATTGATAAATAGAAACAGATCCAGAAATGATACAGTCAATAGAATAAGTAAACAAGGACATTAAAACAGTTATAGCTATATTCCATAGAAGTTCATATGATAAAGTAGAGAAATCCTTGTGTATGTTAAGCAGATACATGGGATATATATTTTTAAAAGACCCAAATTGAACTTCTAGAGATAAAAATACAAGGTCTGAGATGAAAAATGCAATCTATTAAGATATACAAAATAAAATACTAACTTAAAGACATAGCAACACAAACTATCTGAAATGAAACACAGAGGAAAAAAAATGGAAAAAAATGAATAGAGAATTAGTGAGCTGTGGCATAATTTTTTTTTTTTTTTTGAGATGGAGTTTTGCTCTTGTTGCCCAGGCTGGAGTGCAATGGCGTGACCTCGGATCACCGCAACCTCCGCCTCCTGGGTTCAAGCCATTCTCCTGCCTCAGCCTCCCGAGTAGCTGGGACTACAGGCACATGCCACCATACCCAGCTAATTTTTGTGTTTTTAGTAGAGATGAGGTTTCACCATTTTGGCCAGGCTGGTCTCGAACTCCTGACCTCATGTGATCTGCCCACCTCGGCCTCCCAAAGTACTGGGATTACAGGCTTGTCTCAAACTCCTGACCTCAGGTCATCTGCCCACCTCGGCCTTCCAAAGTGCTGGGATTACAGGCTTTTCTCAAACTCCTGACCTCAGGTCATCTGCCCACCTCGGCCTTCCAAAGTGCTGGGATTACAGGCTTGAGCCATTACACCCAGCAGCTGTGGGATAATTTTAAGTGACCTAATACATACACTTAAAGTCCCTAAAAACGGAGGGCAGAAATGATATTTGAAGAAATAATAACCGAAAAAGTTCCAAATTGCATGAAAACTATAAATCTACAAATCCAAGAAATTCAACAGACTCCAAGAACAAGAAACATAAAAACTACACCAAGAAACAGCATAATCATACTGCTTAACCATTTTCCCATTTAGAAAAAGTGCAGCTCGCTGCCAGCGCTCATTTGATTTTACGTAAACACGCTCTTGAAGGCTGAAGAAAATCTCACTGATTTTCAATGTGAAAATAAAATATGAAAACCGTTCATGAAGCTATTTCTAAACAGAACTAATATCAGAATCATCCAAATCATCAGAATTGTCTATTTCAGAAAAATCGGATTCATCAAATGAATCTTTGACTAATGACCGTTCAAGAACAACATTAGCATCACACGAAGGAATGCTGCATTTTCTAGGATTTGACATTTTCAGTGATTGAGAATTACCATATTTTGTAAATGGGAGTATCAGTACTAAAAACAGAATGCTATAAATAGAATGATGTCTTTTGTTTCCAAAGTTGATATACTAGAGTGATGCAAAAATAATAATAAAAGCGAGATTTTCATGACAAAACTATCTTGGGTAAACACTGCAGCTGCAAGCGCTGCCAGTGAGTATTCTCAGCACAAACAGGAAAAGGTTAAAGCCAGTGATAATGAGAAAATCTGAAAAGCAGCCAGAGGGAAAATGCCACAGAGGAAAAAACCCAAAATGATAAGATTGACAGCAGAATTCTTGTGGGAAACAATGCAAGCCATTAGACAGTGGAGCAATGTCTTTAAAGTGCTGAAAGAAAAAAAATCTGTCAACTTAGAATTCAAAAACCAGGCTGGGCATGGTGGCTCATGTCTGTAATCCCAGCACTTTGGGAGGCCGAGGCGGGTGAATCATGAGGTCAGGAGATCGAGACCAGCCTGGCCAACATGGTAAAACCCCGTCTCTGCTAAAAATACAAAAATTAGCTGGGCATGGTGGCGTGTGCCTGTAGTCCCAGCTACTCGGGGGGCTGAGGCAGGAGAATCACTGGAACCTGGGAGGCGGAGGTTGCAGTGAGTGAAGATCGTGCCACTTCACTCCACCCCTGGGCAAGAGAGCAAGACTCTGTCTCAAAGAAGAAAAGAATTCAAAAACCAGTAAAAATATCTGTCAGTAATGAAGATAAAATAAAGTTTCTCTCAGACATATGAAAGCTGAAAAAAATCATCACAGCCGACTTGAACCAAAAGAAATGTTATAAAGAAATCCTTCAGGCAAAAGCAAAATGATACTAAAAAGGAATCTGTATCTGCAAAAGGAGCAAGGAGGAGGCAGAGTAAGATAGCTGAATAAGCTCACCAGTGATCATCCCCCCGCAGGAACACCACTGTGAACAACTATCCACACAAGAAAACACCTTCATAGGACCCAAAACATTCAAGGCATGCTATCTAGTGCCTTGAGTGAGTGATCACACTACCTGGTTTGAACATAATATCAAAGAAAGAGGTATTGGCTGGGTGCAGTGGCTCACACCTGTAATCCCAGCACTTTAGGAGGCTGAGGTACGTGGATCACCTGAGGTCAGGAGTTCAAGGCCAGCCTGGCCAACATGGTGGAACCCCATCTCTACTAAAAACACAAAAATTAGCTGGACGTGGCGGTGCATGCCTGTAATCCCAGCTACTTGGGAGGTTGAGGCAGGAGAATTGCTTGAACCCAGGAGACAGAAGCTGCATGTAGTGAGCCAACTGCATTCCAGCCTGGTAACAGAGTGAGACTCTGTCTCAAAAAAAAAAATAATAAAATAAAAAAAATAAAAAAAGAGGCACTGAAGAGGGTGGGAAGGCCAGCCTTGCACTACCTGCGTTACTCGTCCCCCAACTCTAGGCAGTGCAGCATGGAGAGAGAATCTGTGTGCTAAGAGAGGGAGAGCAAAGAGAGTGTGGAACTTGGTGTTGGAACTCAGTGCTGCCCTATCATAACAGAACATAGCACAGGGCAGAATCCTTTCAGTGCCCACAGAAGGAGCATTTAGACCAGCCCTGGGCCAGTGGAGAATTCCTTGTCCCAGTAGGAGGAACTGAAGTCTCAGCTGCCTTTACTGCTGGCTAACAAAAGAGGCCTGGGACCCAGAGTACATGTGAGTGGCAGTCAGGCCACAAGGACTGCCGTCTTAGGGCAAGCCCTGGTACTGCACTGGTCTGGGAGGCAGGGGACTTGGCGTACAATCCTGTGCAACACTAGCTGTGGTAACTAAGGGAGTGCCTTTGTCGCCCCTTCCCCAATTCCAGGCAGTGCAGCTCTGGGAGAGACTCCTATCACTTGGGGGAAGGAGAGATGAGAGCATAGAGAACTGTGTCTTGCAACTTGGGTACCAACTCAGCCACAGTAAAATAAAGAATCAACCAGATTTCTAAAGCCCTGGATTCTGGGTCTTTGCTTCTGGCCAGTGTTTCTAGACCCATCCTGGGCCAGAAGGGAATCCACTGCCCTGATGGGATGGACCCAATCCTGGCAGAATTCACCACCTGCTGACTAAAGTGGTCCTGGGCATTGAATAAACATCAGTGGCAGTCAGGCAGTAGTGGCTGCAGGCCTTGGGTGAGCCCCACTGCTGTGCTAGTCCACAATGCTTCAAGTGTGACCCTGCACAGTGCTAGCTATGGTGGCCATGGGAGTGTCCATGTTACTCCTCTCTCAACTCCAGGCAGCCCAGCATGGAGAGACTCCTGACTGGAAAAAGAGAGGGAGGAGAGCAAGAAACTCCCTGGTAACTTGGAGAATTTTCCTTTATCTCACCCAAATCCACCAAGGCAGTGTATCTAGGAGTCTGCAAGAATCACAGACAGCCTTCCTGGGCTTAAGATACTCCTAGTGTTGAAACAGCTGCAGTGACTGCAGGCTTAGGTCACAACACTCAATCCCCTTTGAATTTCTGGAAAGCCCTCTCAAGGAGAATGAGTACAAGGAAGCCCAGACTATGAAGTTTGAAATAAATATCTAACTCTTTAATGCTGAAACATCAACCAACATCTACAAGCACCAAGAATATCCATGAAAATACGACCTCACCAAACACAGTAAACAAGGCACAAATGAGCAATCCTGGAGTGAGGGAGATACGTGACCTTTCAGGCAGATAATTCAAAATAGTTGTCACAGCTGGGCATGGTGGCTCACACCTATAATCTCAGCACTTTGGGAGGCCACGGTGGGGAGGTCACTAAGGTCAGGAGTTGAAGACCAGCCTGGCCAACCTGGCAAAACCCTTTCTCTACTAAAAATACAAAAATTAGCCAGGCGTGGTGGTGCATGCCTGTAATTCCAGTCACTCGGGAGGCTGAGGCAGGAGAATCACTTGAACTCAGGAGGTGGCGATTGCAATGAGCTGAGATCATGCCACTGCACTCCAGAGTGGTGGGTGATAGAGTGAATGAAACTGTCCAAAAAAAAAAAAAAAAAAAAAAAAAGCTAGCTTGCACTAGCTCAGTGAACTTCAAGATAACACAGAGAAGGAATTCGGAATTCAATCAGAAAAATTTAACAGAGACTGAAATAATAAGTCAAAGTCGAGCAGAAATTCTGAAGCTAAAAAATTCAATTGACAAACTGAAAATGTGCCAGTCTCTCAATAGTAGAATTGATCAAGCAGAAGAATTAGTGAGATGAAAAACAGGCTATATGAAAATACATGAGGAGAAAACAGAATAAAGCACGCCTACAAGATCTAGAAAATAGCCTCAAAAGGGCAAATCTAAGGGCAAATCTAAAACCTCTCTACATCTAAAGAGGGTGTACAGAGATAGATCTGGGTAGAAAGTTTATTCAAAAGCCATGTGTTAATGAAAAGCCATATACATAAAAAATAGATAAATATAATTTTTAATTTAAAAAATCTGTTTAAAAGATAATTGACTTTTTAAATTTTTTATTTTTTAGATACAGTCTTGCTCTGTAACCCAGACTGGAGTACAGTGGCATGATCACAGCTCACTGCAGCCTTGAACTCCTGGGTTCAAGCAATCCTCTTATCTCAGCCTCCCAAGTAGCTACGACTACAGGCGTGCACCACCACGCCCAGCTAATTTTTGTACTTTTTGTAGAGACAGGGTCTCACTAACTAGTCAGGCTGGACTCAAACTCCTGACCTCAAGCAATCTTCCTGCCCTGGCCTCCCAAAGTGTTGGGATTACAGGTATGAGCCACCACGCCCAGCATGATCGACTGTTTAACAACAACAACAAAAAATTAACAATATATCCAATGTATTGGAGAGTTTCTAATATATATAAAAGTAAAATGCATGACAATAATAGTACAAAGGCCTGGAAGTGGGAACAGGGAGTATATTGTTGTAAGGTTTATATACTATATGTGAAGTGGTATATTATTACTTGAAGATTAATTGTAATAGGTTAAGGATGTATATAAACCCTAAAGCAGCCCCTAAAACAAAACAAATAGTAATAGCTAACTATAAGCCATCAAAGGAAATAAAATTGAATCAGAAAATTAATCCAAAAGAGGGCAGAAAATATGAAAAGGGAAACAAAGAACAGATGGGTCAAATAGAAAACAAACAGCAAGAAGGTAGATTTAAATGCAACCATATCAATAAACTCTTAGTCAACGCTCTCAGGCAAATAAACAAGTTAACTTTGATCTCCTATCTGCATTACATTTCTGTCAAAAAGTTGTACAGTGAAAGATTAGAAACTTGAACTAATCATGGTTATAACAGCAAAATGATCTTGGCAGGGATTCCTTTTCTGACTTAAGCAGATCACAGAATGATGTCTAGCAAGTTCAGCCAAGAGACACTGTGCTGAAGGCACTTTTCATTTCTTTCTTCACAGAGCACTTACATAACTCAGCTCGCCATAGCGTAACAACAACCCAGGCACAGAGTGCTGGAAAGAGATTTCTGCAGTAACAATTCCCTTTCTCACCAGGCAGAGGCTTAGGAACAGTATTAAAGGGACTTTCTTTTGTCCTCAAGAGACTCAAAAAAACCTGGAAGACCTTTTGGGTCAAACTCTCTTGTTTTAGTCATTGGTATCTGCTCCTTATAGTCCTGCTTGAGGATTACCTGGGCCCACTCACTACCTCATCTCGTGTCACGCTACCTTACTCCGAACACACAGCTGCCTTCCTTCAGGATCAGCGTCCTGTCTGATGATGTCTTCTTCCTGGAATAGTTTCTCACCTGCCAGTCTTGTTCATTTAGTTAATTCCTTTTCATCCTTTAGATCTCAATTCAAAAGTCTAGGCGGAGCATGGTGGCTCACGCCTGTAATCCCAGCATTTTGGGAGGCCAAGGCAGGCAGATCACCTGAGGTCGGGAGTTCCAGACCAGCTGGCCAACATGGTGAAACCCCACCTCTACTAAAAATACACAAAATTTAGCCAGGCGTGGTGGTGGGCGCGTGTAATCCCAGCTACTTGGGAGGCTGAGACAGGAGAATCGCATGAACCTGGGAGGTGGAGGTTGCAGTGAGCCGAGATCGCGCCATTACACTCCAGCCTGGGCAACAAGAATGAAACTCTGTCTCAGGAAAAAAAAAAAAAAAAAAATCTGTCCCTGCTCCTCCCAGCCCACTCCCACCCCAGATTCTTATCACATTTTGAAATTATAGACTATGGGATATAATTGCATGGCAGATGGAAGCAAAGACATTGTAAGTGTATTTATCACCTCCTCAGATTAAAATAGTCTAACTTATTTATTATTTATTTATTTATTTATTGCCATTGGGCCCTTCTGCCCCCACATTTTAAGGGAATTTCTGAACTTCTCATGCAGGTTGGGGAAACTAGTGGAGGAAAATCTTAAGAAACAGTTAAGCCTAAAGGATCCACATGGATCCGGAAACTACTAGGGATGAGGAAAAGCTGACTCAGACAAAAGTTGTTGAAATACAATAAATGAAAATGGCAGGGATGTGAGCTAAGGTTGGCGTTTTGGTAAAGGATGAGTAATAAGGTGTGCAGAGAGGCACTGGGACAATTAAGGGATGACAATGCCATTAAGACTGAGTGAAGAGGGACAAGGGAATATCCAGATGTGTGTCTGTAGGTTACAAATCGAATCCCCTTTGGCAGTCTTTTGAGAGGCACAATTAAAGTTGGAAACTGCTCTAGTGGATACAAAGTTTTAGTGGCTTTAAATAAAAAAAAATTATTCCTCATTTATACAAAATGATTAATGAGATTGCCTTTCTCACCTAGGGTCCTTGAGTTTACTCTCTAGAACATTGCTGATTATGGTAGAAAAAAGCAAGAACCTGTTTGACCTTGTCCTGTGTTACTTTAACCCATAACCATAGATGCATTGGTTGCTATATTTGTCTCCAGGAATAGGAAGGCACAAAGAAATTGGACCACAGAGGCGTTGTGGGGGACAGTGGCTAGCTGCTATGACTGCCAATGTCCATTTCCCTTCCTTTTGTAAGGCATCCCAATTTCTTCTGGGGACTGAACCTCTGACCCTCTCAATTCACAAACTTCTCCTGGAATTGGCTCCCCTCCAGCTCTAAGGAAGAGCATGTGACTTAGGCCTGGCCTATCAGAACACCACATTCCCCTGGCCAGGATTAGTTTAGGAACGTGCATGTGATCTACTTCAGACTAACGAGAGTCACACTAAGAATATTTGTTGGAAGGAGTGAAACACTGTTCTTTTATCACTGGATTTGAACATGAAGATGAAACCAAAATAAAGGTGAGTAGGGCTGAAAGGAGAGGCACCAGGTCCTGGTGACACTGTTGGAGCCCCTACAACAACGGGTGCTGCAACTAGCCCTTGAGCCAATGAATACTCACTACCCCCCTTCTTTTTTGGCTTATGTGAATGTGAGTTGGGGTTTTAGCTGCTTAGAATGGAAAGAGTTCTAAACTCTATAGCATTAAACTTATATCTGTGTTACATATGATTAAGACCTAGCTCCATGATTTGCCTTCATGAGGACAGGGATTATGCTTTTTGTTGTTGCTGTTGTTGTTCTCTAGTGTATCCTTGGATAAACACATTGTCTTGTGACTGGTTACTGTCTGTTTCCTTGTTGAACTTTACACTCTCTGCAGGCCAGAAATTTTTGTCTTACTAATCTTGAGTTCCCAGACTAATGCACAAGACTTAACATAAGAATGAAAAAATACAGGAAAAAAACAAACAAACAAACAAACCAGAGCAAGGAATTACAATGCCCATTATGAAAAGGCCAATTAACTTGGTTTTTATAAATTGATTTCCCAGATGCATATATTTAATGCCAATACAGTAAAACCTTGTTTCTTATGATAGATTTAGAAAACTGGAAATGAATCAGACATTTATAACTACTGTTATTTTCTTCTTCATTATTTTATATTATCAAAAGAGATAACTTTTTACAAGTAGACTTTTGCACTCCTTTGATCTAAGAAGGCCTAAGGATATGTGTATAAGACTTAGAGTAATGGTTAACATATCATTATATAGTTTATACATTTGCAGTATCTGAAGAAAAACAATTGAAACATTATGGTATTTACAATGTCAGAGGTTAAGATAGAAATTTAAGCTACATGTTATGTTTCTAGGTTATTTAAAATTCTAACTTATTAAAGACATAAAAGTAAATATCCAGTAAAAGCCCTAAAAAGCCCACAGGTAATTCTAATCCCCACTTATGGATCTGTGCAAGCAATGAGTTTATTCTGAGATCAGGAAAAAAGCTTTTTCATCATTTCCTTTTCCTGTTCAGGAAAAAAAATCATTGTACATAATTTAACAAAGAAAGTAGAATTTTCTACTTTCTACTTTAGTGAATTCCCTCAACCGTCTTTAGTAGTGGGGAGAGAAAGCTGTGTTTTCAGGAAAATGTGGTTTGCCAGGCTCCCTTTTTTCTGTCATGGCAGTGATGGTGAGCAGGCTCCTGATAGGAGGGAAAGCCTTCCTCTTCTCCAGCAAGACTAAACCAAAACCGCATCAAAACCCAAGAAACAAAACCAAACAAAGAGGGAACAAAACAGGACTTCCCTTTGCTAGTTCCTGACATAGTTCTCTCTTGTCTGTTCCACCTGTTTTTTCCCTCCTAAGTGAAATGACCCAGTAAGTTTACCAAGTTGAGTATGTCATGCATAGGAATCTCAGATTTCTTAGGCTGGTTTTATCAATTAATTAATGCACGATGTTGTTGGAAACTGTGGTACTCAATTCCAATTACAATGAACTCTAGAGAATATAAACAATTTTAAAACAAGAAACAGTTTTAATAGACATGGTTAGAAACAGGTTGAAAGGAAACCACATTCATTGACTTTGTGGTAACAAGGAGAAAGGATTAAACTCAGAAGGAAATTCTTTGTTTTTTATGTTAACTTCTAGAGTGATGATTTGAGAATTTGTACAACATAAAAGGAAGTGTTTCTTTGACAGCAGGACAAAATAAATATGTGGCTTTTAGCTACCATCCAGCTTAACTCTTCCCTCTACAGGAAATAATTATAAACCTGTAGAGTAATTGTTTTTTTAAAAAAGAGACATGGACAAGTATTTACTCTGCAACACAAGAGTGCGTTGTAATCAGATTGTCAGAGGTGTTCAAACCAGAGCGACCCCATCCTTTTTTTTTTTTTTTTTTTGAGATGGAGTCTCGCTCTGTCGCCCAGGCTGGAGTGCAGTGGCACAATCTCGGTTTACTGCAAGCTCCGCCTCCCGGGTTCACGCCATTCTCCTGCCTCAGCCTCCCGAGTAACTGGGACTACAGGCGCCCGCCACCACACCCGGCTGATTTTTTGTGTTTTTTAGTAGAGACAGGGTTTCACCGTGGTCTCGATCTCCTGACCTCATGAACTCGGCCTCCCAAAGTGCTGGGATTACAGGCATGAGCCGCCGCGGGCCCGGCCCAGAGCAACCCCATCTTAAATAGGTGCTGGGTAAAATGAGGCTCAGACCTGCTGAATTGTATTCCTAGGAGGTTACGCATTCTTAGTCACAGGATGAGATAAGAGGTCTGCAGGACTGATATCAAAGGATACAGATCATAAAGACCCTGCTGAGGCAGGGTACAGTGGCTCACACCTGTAATCCCAGCACTTTGGGAGGCCAAGGTGGGTAGACCACTTGAGGTCAGGAGTTTGAGACCAGCCTGACCAACATGGTGGAACACTGTCTCCACTAAAAATACAAAAATTAGCCAGGCGTGGTGGCACACACCTGTAATCCCAGCTACTCAGGAGACTGAGGTGCTAGAATCACTTGAACCTGGGAGGCAGAGGTTCCAGTGAGCCGGGATCATGTCATTGCACCCCAGCCCAGGCAACAAGAACAAAACTCTGTCTCAAAAAACAAAACAAAACAAAACAAAAAAAACCTGCTGATAAAACAGGATGCAGTAAAGAAGCCAGCCAAAACCCACCAAAATCAAGTGACCTGTGGTCATCCTCATTGCTCATTATATGCTAATTATAATACATTGGCATGCTAGATGGCACTCCCATCAGTGCCATGACGGTTTACAAGTGCCATGACAATTTCCAGAAGTTACGCTATATAGTCTAAAATTAGGTGAGGAACCCTCAGTTCTGGGAAACTCATGAATAATCCCTCAGCTCCGCTAAACTCATGAATTGTTTAACATATGATCAATAAATAACCATAAAAATAGCCAACCGGCAGTCCTCAGTGTTGCTTTGCCTATGGAGTAGCCATTCTTTTGTTTCTTTACTTTCTTAACGAATTTACTTGCACCTTACTCTGTGGACTCGCTCCAAATTCCTTCTTGCATGAGATCCACGAACCCTCTCTTGGGGTCTGGATCAAGACCTCTTTCTGGTAACAAGATCAATAGCACACTGAAGTTGTGGATATTCTGCTATGATATTAAATATATTATATAAAATCCTTCTTCATAATGGTATTTACTATAATAATATTTTATTTGTAGTATTAAAAATGCTACAGGATCAATCATTTTTACGTTATTTTATATGTATCCTACATAGCTAGTGATATGGTTTGGCTATGTCCTCACCCAAATCTCATCTTGAATTCCCACGTGTTGTGGGAGGGACCCAGTGGGAGGTAATTAAATCATGGAGGCAGGTCTTTCCCATGCTGTTCCTGTGATAGTGAATAAGTCTCATGAGCTCTGATGGTTTTATAAAGGGGAGTTTCCTTGGACAGGCTCTCTTTACTTGTTGGCCACCATGCCTGACGTGCCTTTCGCCTTCTGCCATGATTGTGAGGCCTCCCCAGCCACGTGGAACTGTGAGCCCATTAAACCTCTTTCTTTTGTGAATTGCCCAGTCTCAGGTATGTCTTTTATCAGCAGCATGAAAACAGACTAATACAGCTAGTATACTGTGGGTACTTGGTATTTGTACCAGATGTATCATAGGTGTTCATTAACTGTTGAATAAAAGAAGGTTGATTTGTTTTAGCAAGCCTGTATTAAATAGTTCCTCTAAATTCTTATGTGTGTTTTTTTTTTTTTTTTGGTAAGACTTAAATGATAATTTAATGTGTTTATCTCTTCCAAACAATGTACCTAGATATCCCACAGATGTCTAGAACCCATTTGGCAGCTTTCTTAATATTACATTGAAGCACTATTAAGATTAATTCACCTTTTTTTTTGTTTGTTTTTGAGACGGAGTCTCGCTCTGTCTCCCAGGCTGGAGTGCAGCGGCATGATCTCGGCTCACTGCAAGCTCCGCCTTCCGTGTTCACGCCATTCTCCTGCCTCAGCCTCCCGAGTAGCTGGGACTACAGGCGCCTGCCACCGCGCCAGGCTAATTTTTGTATTCTTAGTAGAGACGGGGTTTCACTGCGTTAGCCAGAATGGTCTCGATCTCCTGACCGCATGACCGGCCCGCCTCGGCCTCCCAAAGTGCTGGGATTACAGGCATGAGCCACCGCACCTGGCACCTTATAATCTTAGAAGCCTTGGATACCAAAATTAATTAATAGTGCTTCCCATGCTTCATATATAGGAAAGATTGATTCTCTATAGGTCACTTTTCCAGAGTGAGTTTTCCAAATTAAAGAGAAAAAAAGCCTGATTAAGCTTTTATCAACTAATAATTCTCCACATTAATCCATGGGATAAATATTAGAATTAGAATACCTGGCTATTCAATTGTCAGTTCTTTTTTACTAAACAGAAACTTTGAGATGTGTTATTTTAGAAAGGCTCGATAGTGACAGAACTTTTCTCTTAAACTTACAGTGGCCCTGAAATTTGCTACCACTGACTTTAACCATACATATTAAAGGTGTAAGGAGATTGAGATATGTGACAGATTCCATTTCCCAAGGATGGTCACACACTATATCCCACCCCATACGCTCTTACAAGGTAATGTTGATACTCCTCCTGTCAAGGGGATAGGATTTATATTTCTTTTCCTTGATCTAAGAGGCTTGTGACCATGGTAGAAGTGTCCCTACATGACTTCTGGGGTTAAGTCAGAAAAGGTGATATAGCTCTGTCTAGTGCTTTTGGACGCTTGATCTCAAAACCCAACCACCATGTTGTGAGGAAGCTCAGCCACATAGCTGGATGTGGGTGTTCCAGACTGCCACTTTGACTGAGATCCCAGATGATAGCCAGAATCAATAGGATCTGTGGGTGAAGAAGCCTTCAAGATGACTCTAGCACCAGAAATTGTCAAACTGCACGGGAAAAAAAATCCAAGAGTGAATTATCCTGCTGAACTGAGTAAACCTCCAGAATTGTGAATTAGTAATAAAAATGATTGTTGTTGTAAGCCCCTAAGGTTTAGGGGGATGCTTTATGCAGCAATAAATAACTGATGTTAAAGCAAACTAAATACGGCTGGAAAAGGACCCCATATTTCTTTCTTTTTTTTTTTTTTTGAGACTGAGTTTTGCTCTTGTTGCCCAGGCTGGAGTGCAGCGGCGTGATCTCGGCTGACTCAACTTTCACCTCCCAGGTTCAAGCGATACTCCTGCCTCAGCCTCCCGAGTAGCTGGGATTACACGTGTGCACCACCACGCCTGGCTAATTTTTGTATTTTTAGTATAGATGGGGTTTCACCATGTTGGTCAGGCTGGTCTCGAACTCCTGATCTCAGGTGATCCCCCTGCCTTGGCCTCCCAAAGTACTGGGGTTATAGGCGTGAGCCACTGTGCCTAGCCAGGACTCCATACTTTTATATTTGAGTCCTTGTGGATGAACGGCAACCTAACAGACTGAAAACTTAGCATAGGAGTATGCGTCTGTAACAATAGCTGAGTCTTGGCCAATTCCAGCAGTGTACTTCAACCACTCATACGCTGCTGAGTGTTCAAACTGTGTTCAAATAAGGCAAATGCCAACCTGTAGCCAATCCAGCTGTTTCTGTACTTCACTTTTGATTTCTATACATTACTTTTTTTGTCTATAAATTTGTTCTGACCACGAGGCACCCCTGGAGTCTCTGTAAATCTGCTGTGATTCTGGGGGCTGCCTGATTCACGAGTCGTTCACTACTCAAACTCCTTTAAATTTAATTCAGCTAAAGTTTTTCTTTTAACGCTGGGATAAGATAAAATGAAGTTCTATTTAATTCCCTGAGTAGGCTTTGTGGTCTAAAGAAATTCAGAGACAGTACTCTCGATTTTTTTGAGAGAAGATTTTCTTCTGATCACATAGCAACAAACTATGGAAAGAGAAGTCAGGCTGGACTGTTAATTATGTAGCAGTCAGAACTCATCTCTCAGTTCAGTCGAGATTACTGGGAAAACCACAACAGCCTGACAAAATTAGGGGGATGCTGCCAAAACCTAGGACATAGAAAAAGCCAATTACAAACTACAGATATGCAAAATATGGTATAATTTTTGGTTTTTAAAATGTTCTTCTTTGTACATAATTGAGCTCATTGAGGGCATAGATTTTTGTTGTTGTTGTTCTGTTTTATTCATGTTGTACTCTCAAGGCCTGGGATCATGCCTGGCACAGGGCTCAATAAATATGTCAAATGAATAAATAAATGTAAACACATTTGTCAGAATAAGCACCAAAATTTATTTCTGGCAGATAGGATTATGTGTGAGGTTTTTTTTTTCTATCTTCTTTGTTTTTTCTAATTTCTCTACCATGATCATAGATTACTTATATAAAATACTTGTAAGAGGCCATAGAGTTTTATTTTAGAGTAACACAAGCTTTAAAATACCTACACATGCACATCTATCCAAATCTATTTCTGAGCAAAATATCGTTTTAGGAAGAATAAAGGCGCATAATAACAGATCTCAAGAGAAGGCTTTGTGTTGTGTGGGCAGGGCTAGAAATACATGAAGATTTTTTTTGGCCACCAAATGACTTCTCTACAGGTGATCATTGAAACACAGGTTTCTGTCAATGGTTGAAGTATTTCACTTATTTTATTTTCTTATTATAATCTCTGTATTTAGCTCAGCTGGGATTCCTTTGGTCTGCCAGTTTTAAAAAGTCACTTCATCACCTTATTCCAAAAAATGCCCCTGAGAGAAAGTCTCTTGCCCTCACAATTGTTCAAATTTAGGATGGAAAATAGATTTTAGTTTGCATGCCAATTTGATTAATTGTACTCACTGGTGATTCTTAGCATACTCTGTGTAAGATCTGAGGTTATAGTTATACCTGGTGGATTTGCAATGTCTACCATAAATTAAGTAGAGAGGAGAAGAGGCATGGTTGCCTTGTGAGTGCATGATTCAGTGAGTTAATGTTATCTTAATTTGTTGTGTATTAGATGTTACTTCTTTATAAACTATTGATCCTATTTAGCTTCTCAGGGGCCCCCAAAGATGTCCACATCCTAATCCCTGGAATTGGGATAACAGTGAGTCTTCACTGACCTGAGAGATTAGATGATCACTGATATGTAATTGGCAGTCAAGTTTGACTTCTCTTTCCATTGTTGTTGTTATGTAAATATGTCACATGGCAAAGGAGAATTAAGATGGAATAAGTTTGCCAATCAGCTAAGGTAGGGAGAGAAGCCTGGATTACCTATGTGTTACCAGAAAAGGGATCTCATCCCAGACCACAGGAGTGAGTTCTTGGATCTCACATAGGAAAGAATTCAGAGTGAGTCTCAGAATATAGTTAAGTTAAAATAGTTTCTTAGAAAATACTCTATTACAGAGTAGGGCTTGCTGAGAAAGCAAGAGGAGGAATGTCCCTACCTCAGACATAAAGCTGACTTACATGGGATATTAAGGCTAAGAATAGTGTACTTTATTACAAAGGGTTGTGTTGAGCTTATGACAGACTTAGTATTACTATTCTCTTGTGCAATTATTACTTTTAGCAAGAATTTATGAGGATACTATTACCTTTAGAGGGAAACCTATTTTTAAACTAAGAATGCCTTTTCCCATTAGCTCGTTTCCTCAACCATAAACATCTTGTGATCAATAACGCCTAACTTCCTGGAAATGTAACCCAGCAGGTCTTGCTTTATCTGGCTTTTATTCAAGATGGAATCACTCTGGTTAGGATGTCTCTGACATAGGTGGGCACATTGTAATCACAGGGTCCTTAGAAGTGGAAGACGAGCCGGGTGCAGTGGCTCATCCCTGTAATCCCAGTGCTCTGGGAGGCTGAAGCTGGGGGGATCGCCTGAGACCAGGAGTTCAAGACCAGCATGAGCAACAAAGAGCTCTCCCCCATCTCCCGCCCCTTGTTCCTCCCACCTCACCATCCCCCTCCCCCAGGCTCTACAAACGTTAAAAAAAAAATTAGCCAGGCATGGTAGTGCACCTGTGGTCCTAGCTACTTGAGAGGCTGAGGTGGGAGGATTCCTTGAGCCAGGGAGGACAAGGCTGAAGTGATCTATAATCACACTACTGCACTCAGCCTGGGTGACAGAGCAAGACCCTGTCTCAAAAATATAAATAAATAACAATGAAAGTGGAAGAGGAGACACAAAAGAAGTCAGAGGGACTCCTTTTGTGACAACAGGAAAGAGACCCAGAGAGTTGGTAGCATAAGGACGCTGCTTGACATTGCCAGCTCTGAAGACTCATGGAGGGAGCCAAGAGTTAGGGAAGGAACTCTAGAAGCTGGAAAAGGCAAAGAAACAGATTCTCCTCTTGAGTCCTCAGAAAGGGATGCACCCTGTTGGCACCTTGATCTCAGCCCAGTGGGATCCATGTCAGACTTCTAATGCACAGAACTATAAGATAATAAACTGGTATGTTTAAGCCACCAAGTTTCTGGTAATTTATTAACAGCTGCAAGACAAAACTAATTTACAAAATATGGCTTATTCTACCTTTAAAAAGGAAAATGTGGCTCAGTCCTCTCCCAATTGCTGATCCGTTGGCTTTTTTGGATGCTACTTTCAAATTCATTGCTAGTTTCTTCTCATAATTGTAGGATCAAGTCTCTCAACCTAAATATTACTTTTAGTGGCAAAAACCGCAATTATTTTTGCACCGACCTAATATGTTGTAGTAAATTGTATGAGTAGCAAGCAACTTCTATCATTGCTGATAATTGGCCTTTTAATCTCCCTTCTTTCCAAATAATTCTTGTCTAT
Source organism: Gorilla gorilla gorilla (assembly GCF_029281585.2). Lineage (NCBI taxonomy): Eukaryota > Metazoa > Chordata > Mammalia > Primates > Hominidae > Gorilla > Gorilla gorilla. The sequence goes on from NC_073234.2 coordinate 92,238,034, forward strand.
CTAGTCAGACCACAAGTCATTAAGCAATTAAAAGACAATATAAAATAAAGCATTTGAAATTCAAGCACTGTAGGCCAGGCATGGTGGCTCATGCCTGTAATCCGAGCACTTTGGGATCGCTGAGCACTGATTGCTTGAGCCCAGGGGGTGGAGGTTGCAGTGGGCTGAGACTGGGGCACTGCACTTCCAGTCTGGGTGACAGAGCAAGACTCTGTCTCAAAAAGAAAAAACAAACAAACAAAAGAAATTGGAGCTCTGTAATGTAAAAAAGGAGAGAGGTTAATATTAGCTAGAGTTACTAGCTATGGCTTTAAGGAAAAACTATAATCACTGAATATCAGATTTATAAAAAATAGTTATTAAAAGAACCAACTATCAGTTCATAAGCATTATCTTATTTAATTGATAGAACAACCTTATAAATTAGGAATTATTGTCTCTATTTTACACATGAGGATATCAAGGTCTAGTCTAGGAATTAACTTGTTCAAGTAGGATTATAGAAGTTCTTTGGATACAGTTAGATAATATTTTCCTTTGGGGTAAAAAGATTTGCTTTCTGACCTATTCTCTTAAATCTGTAGTTTAATGACGTGATACACTTTTTGGAACTTTGGGAATATGTAGATGGTTGCTTTAATCTCAGGAACTATGATTGCTTTTTAAGAGGCAATAGCCCTAATATTTAGTAATAACCAAAGCAATGTCTGTAGCAATGCTTCTCAAATTATGTGGCATTTTAGGAGCACCCGAAGAACTTTAAAGAGTCCCAATGTCCAGGCTACACTCCACACCAGTTAAATGCAAATGTTTGAAGTGGATTTAGACCTCAGTGTTTTTTTTTTAAAGCATCCAAGGAAATTCCAAGTTTGGGAACTCTTGATCTATAACCAGGGATTGCATTTTTGGTAGTTTTCTCCCCAGCATTTAACTGGTTTATTGTATGTAATATTCAGTTACATAAGATTACATTTTTTTTTAACCACCCTGTTTTGAGGAGTCACCAGAAAGTTGTTTCTCGAGATTAGAAGCTTAATGAAATTCAGGTTGTATTCAACTATAGATTCATTTTTAATGGGTTTTGGATTTCTGAGCCTGCTGGTGATATTTCTTAACATTTTTTCTTAATTTGTGTGACATATATATATATACACATTATTTTTTTCCATTTGGAACCCTTCCAATGCCTTCACTCTCTGTACTTTCTCTATTTTTTTTCCCCCCTGTGGATTTCATCTGACTGGAAGTACTTTTTCTATTTATATCGCTAGTACATGTTTAAAGAATGTCTATCATTCTAGTCTATTACTATTAAGTTGGTCATATTATATTGACATTAAGACAAAAACTCAGAAGCAGGAAAACCTTTCAAACTATACTGTAAATAAAGGAAATCCAAACAAAGACACTACCAGTCTTGTGATCTGAGTTCCTACAGAAAGGGTAGAAAACTCATATCCCAATGGGGCCAGTCAGGAAGTCTAAATAAATGAAATGGATCAGTGTTTGAGGAAAGAATGAGAGGGAAAAAGATAGAGAAGGAAGCTAGACAAAGTGGGAAGATAGAATAAATAATGTCCATTGTTGCCAGATTTTCCAATTTTTAATGAAAGGCCAGTTAAGTGTCTATATATATTTTTAATGTCTGCTCAAAAAATCTTAAACCACTGTGTTATTCAAACAAAATATGTCTGTGCTTGGAAGTCAATCCACTGGCCTCCCATATGCAACATTTTAAGCACAGACAGTAGTACATCTAAAGGGGTGAGCAGCCTCACGTGAGTCTCCTTGGAATCTAGCCTTAAGTAGAATGATAGCAGATGATGCAATCCTAATTTTCTTTTTTTGAGATGGGGGTCTCACTATGTCACCCAGGCTGGACTAGAACTCTTGGGCTTAAGGGATCCTCTTGTCTCAGCTTTTCAAGAAGTTAGGACTACAGAAACACACCACTGGACCTGGCTGGCTGATTTTCTTTTTAATTTGAAAGAAAAGATCATTGGCTCTGTGACATCAGCAATGAATTAAGATTATTTAATGTGACTATTTATCATGCTTTGTTTATATTACAGCATGATAAAATATATATTTTTTCTGAAGCATAATCGTTTAATCTTATGAATAGGGATACTATCATAATACAACAATTCTGCATTAATTAGTGTAATTGCCTGGAGTACTATTTTGTTTGTTCTGTGTAGCTAACATTTATTCTCTATTAACAGTATCGATCAGTAAAGAATTAGGGAATGAAGACTAATCCATGGCTATAAAAGCTGTCTTGGAATTGTGATGACAGTGGCTTTTGAGGTAGAACAGTTGTTGAGGGACAGGATTTAAGAGTGAGCAGAAGGATAAGAGTCCAGGAAAACTGAGTTCATACCTGTTGGTGGGAAACTGGTGGAGTTATTTACTTAAAAGAGGCTTTAATATGAATGGGGGAATTCAAGATTCCATTTTTATGAATATTTTTATCTCTTGCTTTAGTCATTATCTATTAAACTTAAAGAAGACAGTCCTTCTTTCTTCGTTGTCTTATTATTGGCAAAACGTGTAGAACAAATTCACCATTTGTCTGAGATTCTTCCCCTACCACCCTTCAGCTTTCGTTTCCTTTGTGCTAGATTACTAGAATTACAGTAATAGTAGACATTGGCTGTAGTTGATTATTTCTGATATTCTAAAGAGTGTTAAGATGCATTACCTGCAAGCTCCCATGGCTGGAAGCATAATCTTTTTTTCTTTTTGCTTAGCCACTGACTTGCAAAATGTGATTTCTCAATAAATTTATTGCCACTTTCCTTTCAGCTCTACCTTCTGGTTAGTTTCCTGAAGTTTGCTAACAGTAAACTCTTTATTCCACAAAATAAAAGTAATATGCAAAAAGGCCAGTTTATTTTAGCTCCTTGTGTAACCAAGGTGAAAAAGAAGTGATGATAATAATCCCTCATTTTCTAATATCATAAAATTTGATAGCTGGCAGGGATTAAAAACATAGCTGGGTGAGGCCTTCTGTTTACAGGGTGGGCTAGTGATTTGGCAAGGTCACACACCTGGGCAGTGGAGGTGCTGGGCCCTAACCCTCAGGTCTTGACCTGCACTTCATTGTAAAGCTCCTCCAGGTTTTTAAGGCATTTCCACATTTGGTCCTTCATAGGCAGGGTGGGAATTACTAACTCATTTTAGAAATGATTAAACTGGGTTTCCAAAGGATGGAAATATATTCAAGGTCAAATCATTAGAAGCCAGAGTTCTTCATCATATCCAGAAGCTCTCAAATGTTGAGAATGCCCAAGCCAGTTCCATTTCTTAAGTCTCCCAATATCTTTAAAAATGAAGAAATGCCAAGCAGGATCACATTTATTTGAAATGCTTACATTTAACAAGCCAACTCTTTTAACATGACTCCCAGCCTTCAAGGCAACTGTAAGTTCACCTGGACATAATGTCTAAAGTCTACCTTTCAGACTTTAGTGAATATGAGGGCCAGGTTAAATTGTCCTTGTGGATGAATCCTGACTTCGTGGAGGGGGATGTGATCCTTGGTGGGGGAAGGAAGGAGAGAGAAAGAAAAAGACAGATAAATGGAAAGACAGTGAGACCATAGCACCATCATCTGATACCATAGCACCTGCCAAAAATAAAACACTCAACACTTTGGATTTCTTATATAGCTCCATAATTTCTATGCAGAAGAGGTAACAGTAGTTGCAATCTTTGTCTTGAAGCTTCATTTGCATAGTTCTTTAAGATTAAGGATAATTTATCAAAAAATGAAGATGTGGGTGGGGGTAGTAATTGGCAGAGATTATTAGGCATGGATGAAAGGGTGGGGTACAATGAGAAATAGATATTTGGCATTTATTCCCAGTTCCTGGCATACAGTCCTAAAACCCTTGGAATCTCTGTAATGCTATGAGTGATTTTTGTTATGTTAGTGAGATGGCTGGTGGCTGAGGACCCCTCAATAGCTTCAAGACAGGGACTGCTTGACAAAAAGACCAAGGCATGATCTTGAGGAGGGGAGAGGGACTGGAGGTTGAGTTTAATCACCAGTGGCCACTGATTTAATCAATCATGCCTACATAATAAAAACTCCATAAAAAACCTAAACAACAGGGTTCAGATGGCTTCTGGGTTGGTGAACAAATCAAGGTGCTGGGATCCGGGAGAAGGCATGCAAGGTCCTCATCCCTTCCCTATACCTGAACCTATGCATCTTGTCCACCGGGCCGTTCCTGAGTTACACTCTATAATAAACCAGTATTAGTAAGTAAAACACTTTCCTGAGTCCTGTGAGCTGTTCTAGCAAGTTATTAAACATGAGGAGGGGATTATGGGAACCTTGATTTTATAGCCTATCAGAAGCGTCAATGGCAACTGGAGACTTTTGACTGGTGTCTGAAATGAGGGCAGTCTTGTGGGACTGAGCGTTACTCTGGGGTCTGAGCTAATGCTGGGTAGTTAGTGTCAGAATTGAATTGTATCCTAGAACACCCAGTTGATGTCTGGAGAGTTGGAGAATTTGCTGGTATGGGAAAAATCCCGCACACATTTGGTGTCAGAAGTGTTGTGAGTGAAAACAGTTCAGGGGGGTTGGGTGGGAAAGAGCATCTAAATGATCCTTGACTCTCTCACCTGTTTTTAATTCAGTGTAGACTGAACCACCAGCTGACTTCTTTCAAAGGGAAAGGAATTAAATCTCAGCCCAGACATGGGATATTTTCCTTTTCCCCTTCATTTCTTCCTCCCTCCCTGCTTTCTCTCCTCTCTCCCTCCATCCCTTCTTCCCTTCCAAATATATTTATCAAGCATTTATTATGTTCTAGGCCTTGGGCTATGGAGTTGAGCAGGACCCACAAGGCCCTACTCATATGGGGCTTAGAGTCCACTAGGGAAAAAGAGAACAAAGAAATGACATAATATAAGTAATCAATAATATAATGAAACCAAAAGTAAGATGGTGAAATAAAAAGTAATTGCTACAGTAGGATAGGCAATATTTCCTAGTTTCCTGGGATACCTCACTTATCCTTTTTACTATGATAAAGCATTGGGCAGAGACAGTAAAATTTTCGTCAGCCATTCCAGGTAAAGCAGCAGCATGCCAGGATTGACATGTACGTACACACAGGTATAAATATGCACACTTGAGCATATAAATACAAATGCATGAGGCAATGTAACATGACTCATCAACAACAGAACAAAATCAGGGCCAGGGGCAGTGGTTCATACCTGTAATCCCAGCACTTTGTGAGGCCAAGGCAGGCAGATCACTTGAGGTCAGGAGTTCAAGGCCAGTCTGGCCAACATGGTGAAACCCTGTCTCTACTAAAAAAAACACAAAAATTAGTCAGGTGTGGTGGTGCACCTGCAATTCCAGCTACTCATGAGGCTGAAGCATGAGAATCACTTGAACCCAGGAGGTGGAGATTGCAATGAGCTGAGATCAAGCCACTGCACTCCAGCCTGAATGATGAAGTGAGACTCTGTCTCAACAACAACAAAAAACAAAAACCAATAGAACAAAATCAGAACTTGGTCAGATAGTCTCTTGGAGGAAGTTCCTTTGGGAAGTTATGCCAGTATTACATTGAAGATGCTATTACTAAAACAGCTTAAAAATTCTCTTTTGTGATTGCCTGTGATTAAGTACTCTATGATAGTTTCTTTTGAAGAATTTCCAATCCTAGCAAAATGTTTTAAAGATGAATTTAAATTTTGTCAGAAACCAAATATGTTTGGGGGTCATTTCTGGATAACATCTTTTTGGTTTACAAACCAAGTGTGAAGCAAATCTAAAAATATTTTGAACTGGGGGTGTGAGAGAGGCAAGCATAGTAGTTGGAATAAATGTGTCTTTTTTGAAGGTGTGGTTATCTTGAGGGAAGCAACACTTTTTTTGAATAAGTAAATTTAGATGTATTTGCTATAAATCTGTTTTGTTTATGCAAAGTAATACTTCTTAATATTTGGCTAGACAAACCTAGATTTCTATAAAACAGAAGTTAGCTGCTTTAGAGATCACCAACATACTACTTTCATTTCATTTTTGCTTTATTTCTAGCAAAGCCCACTAAAGGGATTTTGTCCTCTTTTTATTGACTGTGGCCTTAGATAAAGAATTCTTCAAATTCTCTCCTCTTTACCATCCCTGGCTCTTTCCACATCAAGCTGCAAAGCCTAGGAACATAGTGAAAACTGGTAGAAATGTCTCACTGTGCAGAAATTCTCATAGTTTTCAAGGCATTTGCTGGTTTGGTTACTCTAAAGCCTCATAAAATAGGCAGGGTAGAAATTATTGTGCCATTTACAAATGATTAAACTGGTTCTCTGAAGATGTGGAACTGTATACAAGGTTACACAACTGTAGCTTGGAATTGGGTAGATTATTTCTGGAGTCCCATATCAATTCTATAGACTCTCTAGAAGGACACTTTGCTGAAGGCTTGGAGAGAACTTGGAGAAAGCTCACGTCTGGTTTTAAAATTTGGGATATTTTTATCATGTTTATCATCATTTGTTCAGAGAACTTCAAGAGTTTTATGTGTTTGTGTTTCAGTGTTTACGAAATCATGCAGCTATTTTTAAATGGTTCGGTATTTATTTTGGACTGTAATCCAGATTCTGCTCACAACTGCTGTTTTTCACTGGTCAGCTCTTTCAGTGTTGTTAGCTGTTTATCACGATTATGATCAGTTTAGGAGAGATTTGAGGACAACTCAGTAATTATTGATGTCTTTGCTATTCATCATTTGATAGATGGTTGTTAAAGAATATTTAAGGAGATAGAACTTGCTACTGATGAACACTCCACTAAAATTACAGTCTTTCTTAAATCACAGGAAAACCATTTTTTTTTTTTTGACATAAAACAGCTCTTCTAAGTGCTGGAATGTGTAATTTAGGGCTCTGACTACTACTTAGTTTTTCAGAGAATTTTCACATATGTTATCTCTACCAAGCCCTGTGAGTGGGAAGATAATGTAAATTCCTTCAGTTTTCAGATTAGGAAAAAGCAAGGCTAAATCTGCCTAGTGTCATGTGGACACTAGTGGTAGAACAAGAACCCTAACTAACTCCCGGTTTGCCTTTTGACCAGCCTTTCTACATGCAATGATTGTGGCCAATCAGCTAATGTTTCAATATCTGAGAAAAATAACAGTTTGTATCCTCTTCTGCTGTGCCAAGCCACATTTACCAGCTCCTTTCTATCTTTGTCCACATAAAAAAAACCCTCAATCTTAGATTTTATGTGCTCCTTTTGTTCATATATATATTTAAGGTATACAATGTGATGTTTTGAAATACAGTGAAATGGTAACTGTAGTCAAGCAAATTAACATACCCATCACTTCACGTGGTTGCTTTTTTGTGTGTGGGGTAAGAGAACCTAAAACTACTCTCTTAGCAATTATCCTGAGCATGATACAATATTATTATCTATAGTACTCATGTTGTACATTCAATCTCTAGACTTATTCATCCTATACTTGCAAACTCTTTTTGATTTAAAACATTGGCTGCTCACTAGCCAGAGTCCTCATTATCTGTAATACATATTCCTCCACTTGGTTTTTATTTTATTTAACTCTCTAGTATGCTATTTAGCCTGATTTTTAAAATTCTTCATGTATTCAACCCAAGTTTTGCCAGTATAACTAGGTATGTATGGATAGGGACAGACATATTTTTCCATGTACAACTTAGCTACCTATTTTATTTTTTCCTCAAAGTTTGTTGATTTTGGCTTTGCAAGATCTATATTAAAGGGACAGGTTTCCCCACCCTCTTTCTTATTAATTAAGTCATTCCTTTCCTGAAGTAAAGACCATCAGAAAGGACCATTGCCAGGTGCTGGTTTCTTTTTCTTTTCTTTTCTTTTTTTTTTTTTTGAGACATTGTCTTGCCCTGTTGCCCAGGCTGGAGTGCACTGGCGCGATCACTGCAAGCTCTGCCTCCTGGGTTCACGCCATTCTCCTGCCTCAGCCTTCTGAGTAGCTGGGACTACAGGCACCTGCCACCAAGCCCAGCTAATTTTTTTGTAGTTTTAGTACAGACGGGGTTTCACCATGTTAGCCAGCATGGTCTCGATCTCCTGACCTCGTGATCCGCCCGCCTCAGCCTCCCAGTGCTTGTTTCTTTTTACGTCTCACACTTTTAATTTTTCTCCCTATTAAAAGGATGTCCTTTTGTTTCGAACTGATGTCCAGATTCAAATGATCTGCCTTAGTCCATTTTGTGCTACTACAACAGAATATCAGAGACTGGGTTATTTATTTATTTTTAATTTTTAATTTCTTTTTTTACAAAGACCAGGTCTTGCTCTGTTGACTAGGCTGGTCTTGAACCCCTGACCTGAAGAGATCCTCCTCCCTCAGCATCCCAAAGTGCTGGGATTCCAAGTGTGAGCCCAGCTAAGGCTGAGTCATTTATAAAGAAAAACAAATTATTTGGCTCATGGTTTTGGAGGTTGGGACATCCAAGATAGAGGGTCAGCATCTGGTGAGGACCTTCTTACTGGGTCACCCCATAGTGGAAAGGGGATGGGCAAAAGAGCATGTATCAGAGAATGAGCAACAGGGACCAAACTTGTTTTTATGACAAACCCAATCTCTCTATAACAAACCCACTTCCATGACATTAATTCATTAATGTCATTAATGTCTGCCTCCATTGCTCTGTCCTCATCACCTAATCATTCCTAAAGATCTCATCTCTCAACACTTGCACTGGGGATTAAGTGTCCAAAACATGACACATTCAAACCATGGCATGACATTTCAAATAACTGTTTTCAGGGCCAGATGTATAATTTGTGGGGTGCAGTGTATAAAAAATATGTGGGGCCCTTTGTTCAAAAAAGAGAATAAAAGTACCATTAAAGGTACTAAACTATAAAGCTTTCTTCTTTAAAAATATTTTACCATTTATAGAACATTAAAGGAGTAATAGTGACACATGAGTAACAACATAAACTTACCAATTACAAAAAGCAGAATATTTTTGGTGTTGTAATTTTTTTTTTTTTTTTTGAGATGGAGTCTCGCTCTTTCGACCAGGCTGGAGTGTAGTGGTGCTATCTCAGCTCACTGCAAGCTCCGCCTCCCGGGTTCAGGCCATTCTCCTGCCTCAGCCTCCTGAGTAGCTGGGACTACAGGTGCCCGCCACCGTGCCCAGCTAATTTTTTGTATTTTTAGTGGAGACAGGGTTTCACCATGTTAACTAGGATGGTCTCGATCTCCTGACCTTGTGATCCACCTGCCTCAGCCTCCTAAAGTGCTGGGATTACAGGCGTAAGCCACCGTGCCCGGCCTGGTGTTGTAATTTTATATAATAAAATTAATAATACTACTTTATTATTGTAAAATCTTAATTGATTATAAGACTTTTCTGGCTTGCTTTTCTGCAAATTGATTTATTAGATCATCAAAATTTGTACTTTTCCATCAATCTAATTAAAAGCAATTCTGGTCACTCTTGGCAAATGTAAGATGGCAAATAATTTTTTATAATTTGTAAGTTTGATAAGATTCTTTCTATTGATGCTACTGTTATGGAGTTATTAAGACTATTTTTTGACTGTGATAACATTGGCATAAATTTCTGATAAATTGTTGTGATACATATATTTTAGTATATCCAGGGCTGATAATTCTTGGGGAACAATTTTTCTAAAAATAATTTAGCTCTTCATAAATTGTGTGTTTGAATTTAATTTTTAATGTAAATGTATACAATGGCATTTATTTTTTTCCTGTGGTATTTTCTGTAACTTGCAGAGACCAATACAAGAAACTAGATAGAGGCTTTATGTTATGCATGTAATTGAAAATGCCCTTTTATGAATTCTATTGCTGTATCTTTAATTACAAGAACAAAATTAATTTAAAAACTGTTTCCCTTGTTAATAATTGTTTCAGCCAAAGCTTCATATGAAAATAGAAGTCTCTCTCATTGAATGTGACAATTTTTGAGTGTAATTTCCCTTTTTAAGCCTGTAGATATTTACTTTGCAATATTGCAGCAGTTTTCAAAAGCAGAGATTCTAAACTCTTTCAATAATTCTAATCCCTGACATGCTCCAGTTCCATGTCCATGTGTACAGACTTTTATTTTGTAATAATTTACTGTCAAAATTTACTGCCTGAGTGCCCACAATTATAGTCCCAGTGCTCTAGGTAGAGGGAGAGTTAATATTTGTGCAGATGTGGCAAGGACAGGCTCTGGAGACACAGGGCAAGCTGGCTTTCCTCTGCAGGTCCTGGTGCTGCATTTATACAGAGCCCGTTCTCTCTCCTGTATCTGCTGCCATTTCTCCTGCTCCACTACTTCTGCTGCTGCTGTCACTGTTGCTATTGTCAATCTTGGGCCAGGTCCCAGCTTGGTTGTCCCCACAAGCCCCCTGGACTTCCCAGAGGGACTGCCATGCATGCCTGCTGCCCGCCGGGCTGGTGGTGGTGAGCCCTTTGTGGATGGGCTGCTGGACCACAACAGGTTGCATGCAAAGTGGTCCAGCATCTAGCCTCTAGTTATGCGCATGTGTCACTGTCCCCTCAGCCTTCACCACAGAACACAAGTTCAAAGATAAAATAGTAAGAGTTTTAAGACACCAGGACAGAGCATTAAGCCAAGTGCAGGCCTTGCGCAAATGCAGACTACAAGCCCTTGAAGCCAGTTCTGATCATTATGCCTTTCTGAGCAATTACTCCACCCTGAAATCAGAGATTACTGCAAGACAGTTAGAACTTGTCAGTCTCCATTGTTCTGCCTAGCTTTATGACACTGTCCAATATCAACCTCACCCATTCTTTTCTCCAGACTTGCTCCAACAAGGCTTATTGCCCTCACTCTTGCATACTACCTACCCTTGCTTACCTACTGTTAGTCCATTTGCGTTGCTATTAAAGGAGTACCCGAGGCTGAATAATTTGTAAGGAAAAGAAGTTTATTTTAGCTCACGGTTCTCCAGGCTGCACAGGAAGCATGGTGATGGCATCTGCTTCTGGTGGGGGCCCCAGGAAACTTACCATAACAGCAGAAGATGAAGGGGAGCCAGCGTGTGACATGGCCAGAGACAGAGCAAGAAAGAGAGGAAGGAAGTCCCAGGCTCTTTTAAACACTCAGATCTCACATGAACTCATAGAGTGAGAACTCACTCATTACCACAAGGAAAGCACCAAGTCATTCGCAAGTGATCCATCCCCATGACCGAAACCCCTCCCACTAGGCCCACCTCCAACACTGGTGGTCACATTTCAACACATGATTTGGAGGAGACAAAATATCCAAACCATGTCACCTACTAACACTGTGCCCCCTTTAACAGTTACTGCCTTCCTCCCTTGTCCCTTTCAGTAACATTTGTTTATTTCACTGCTTTTTGTCTTTCACTCCTACCTCATTCCTGATGCCTGGGGTCAGTTTGCAAATAAACTACCTGCATGCCTGCCTTTGTCTCAGGCTCTGCTTTCAGGAGAACCCGGATCCTAATAGTTGGTACAATGCTTGGAGATGTGATTTTGGATGGGACTACTTTTGCTCATGAGATGATTAACTAGGCCACTAACCATGCCTGTAGCCCCATTTTCAGATATCAGCTTTTATTCATTAACTCATTTAACGAATATTCATTGAGCATGTACTCTGCTGGGCACAGTAAATCGGAGACAAAAGACAAAAATCCTTGCTTTTATGGTGCTCACGTGATAAGTGTTTGGAGAAAAATAAAGCAGAGGAGGGAGTTTTTTATGTTAAATAGGGTGTTGGGAATGGCCTTGCTGAGCAAAGACTTTGGATGGTGGAAGCCATGTAATGTAGCCTGAGAGAAGAAGGTTCTAATCAAAGGCAAGGACAGCTGCAAAAGCCTTGAGGTATAGCATGCCTGACTGTGCTCTAGAAGCAGCAGGAAGGCCAGCCACGGCTGGAGGCAGTGGTTGAGGGTGGAATTGAAGGAGATGAGGTTGAGAAGCTGGCCAAAAGGAGCAGGACCTTGAAGACTTTTGTGCAACATTAACAAATTTTTTTTCTTTTTCAAAAGCTTGGCATGGTCTGCTTTACAATCTAAATGCAACAGTCTTGCATTTGGAAAGCCATCTAAACAGGGTACGACAAGCTCAGCTAACTTTCTGATTTCCTTCTCTTGGTTTTCAGAAAAATTACAAACAGATCCTTCAAAATGTTTTATTTGGTAAGATGCTCAAATTTTACTCTTGGCATTGGTATGACCATCTTTGATTTCGTGATTAAACAATACATTTTGAAACATTTATTTATTTTTATTCAGCCGCAAATGTAAATTACATATGCTATTGTCTTTATTCTAAAGAGACATTTTGTTTTCTGTAGAAATACTTTACATAAATCACTGTCTACATTCTTTGAAGACCAGCTTATGATGCTGTACATATAATTATTCTCCTTGTTTGAAATGCAGTTTCCACTCACTTGAATTTGCATTTTGATTTTCTTTCCTTTGTTTTGCAATCAAATATTTTCTTGTTAGCCAAGTATGTAAGAGAAATCTAAACTGAATTGTTTTAGTTGAGAGGTATGACATGAATATAACATGAGATTTTATATGGAGTCAATTATTCTTTGCCATAATTAAGTCAGGATGGCATAAAATTAGTTTTCTGGGTCTTTAGTCAATAGTGTTTTTGTTCAAAAGTTTTGAAGATCATTTGAAATACTCACTGACTCATTCAAAGGAGGCATCTTTCCCAAGACTCATTTAGAGTCTTGGGAAAGATGCTGACAACAAGCAATAGACAAATATTTATTCGTGTCCCAGGAGGCACAATTTAACCTGTATCACCCACTCTTTTTTTCATTTATTCCTCCACCCACCCTCCCGTTTCTTTTTTTATGCTTCTGGCTTTTTCTTCTTTCGTTTAAACTCTGCTCCCTTCCTCCAAACCACCTACCCCTAAAAGTCCACCAAATTGCAGTTGATAGGGGGATGAGGTCCAGACTGCAGGCTTGACAAATTATTCCAGTTCCACTTGTTCTTCCATCAAAAGTCCTGTCTAAACACTAGTGACATGTTCCCCAGTGACCAGAGAACTTTCCCACAGGAACAAAATGTTCTCCTCGCTTGGCCAGATTAATGACCTGTGTGAAATCTGCAGCCCGAAATGCTTTAAAAAGGGCATAGAAGTAACTGTTCACTTGAACAGTTGAAAATCTATTCTACTCTTAGGCTCACTACTGTCAACTCCATGAGGGCAGCAGTCGGGATCTTTGTTGTTTGCTTTAGCTCCCCAGCCATAAATGAAATGTCTGGAACATACTCTCAATGAGTATTTCTTGAATAAATGAACAAAAAACACACTTAATGCAGAGTACTGTGCTGTTTTTAAGTCAAAAGATTCTGTTTATTAAAGTCCTACCTGAAAATAGCAAAGTGATTTAGGAATTGACTTTAGGAAATTCTTGAATCTGCTGGCAAATTGCTGTTAAAAACAATAAATCAGTATCAAATTTGCCCAAACCCAAATAGTACCTTCTGGCAAATGGCCCGTTGAATTTAGGCAAAGTAGTAGTATTGAATCATTTCATGCAACAGATCAAATCTAGTTATGCAGGGGGACATTTGGCAATTGATTCATCTTGGTGAGCTCATAGGGCTGGAACTCTGTTTAAAATAAAACATTTGACTGAAGTCGTGTTGAGATGCACATCTGTTGTTTGTGCCCTAGAGCAGTCATTCACTATTCTTCTCTAACTGCACTGTGATTTTGGTTAATGTGCTACCAAAGGTGTTAACTCCATTCCCTGCTTCAGCAGAGAAGTGATTCAAACTCAGCTAATCTGAACATCACATTCCCTGGGCCACAATGACTGGATTAGAGATAGTCTCATGAGCCCATCAGAGCCAACGACATGCAATGGTACATCTATTGAGACACTGTGAAGGCAATCCTTTCCCTTTTGCTCCAGATTGTAGTTATGAAGATATTGGCTTTAGCTGTGTTGCCTTTCAAAGGGACAGTGTGCTTGATAATAATGGAACTAACACGAAGGAGAGTAGGCTTGGGAGACTGAGAGAAATAAGGTCGAACTTAAACTCTCCATTAGTGTACACCTCAAGCCAAACCTATCTCTGCACTCTTCTGTAATAAGCTCAATATTTATTTAAGCCGGTTTATGCTGATTTTATTTTATTTTTTATTTTTTGATACGGAGTCTCTGTTGCCCACACTGGAGGGCAGTGGTGCGATCTCGGCTCATTGCAACCTCCGGTTCCCGGGTTCAAGCTGTTCTCCTGCCTCAGCCTCCCAAGTAGCTGGGAGTACATGCGCCCGCCACCACGCCCAGCTAATTTTTTGTATCTTTAGTAGAGACGGGTTTTCACCATGTTAGCCAGGGTGGTCTCCATCTCCTGACCTCGTGATCCTCCCACCTTGGCCTCCCAAAGTGCTGGGATTACAGGCGTGAGCCACCGCGCCCGGCCCATGCTGGGTTTTTTATCCTTTATGACCAAAAGAGTTAAAACTAATGCATATGATTAAAATAAAAAGTCTATGGATCCTTTTAAAAAATTCCTAATATAACATATTTGTGCTGTTTTTTCTTTTTTTTTTTTTTTTTTTGGTCTCCTGATCAAACTTGCCAAGATTTTTTGTTTGTTTCTATCTTATTAGCCTCACAAAAATTACCCGCTTTTGGTTCTTGTGATCCTCTAATGTTTATTTGTTTTCTGTTTCAATTACTTCTATGCTTATCTTTATTATTTTCTTTCTTGTACTTTCCTTGGCTCTACTCTTTTGTGTTTGTATTTTTTTTTTTTTACTTCCTGTGTTGAAAGCATTAATTTCCAGTCACTTGTCTTTTCTAATCTATGCATTTCAGAGTGTAGACATCTTTCTAACTACTATTTTTGTTGCATCCCTTAGGTTTTACCATAGTTTAATATTTTTATGTTCAATTTTAAAATATTTTCCAATTCCATTTTGATTTATTCCTTGATCCATAAACTCCTTATAATTATATTTTAAAATTTCTGAATGTAGGTATTTGAGGAAGTTATCTTTTTACTAATATATTCTATTTTTACTGAATTGTGAGTAGACAATATGGGTTAAGTATTATGCTGATTTTTTGGTAGTTCTGAGATTTGCTTTATGACTCAGTATAAGGTCAGGTTTTATATGTTTGAAAATTTGTTATGCTCAGGATTTATGTATACATATTTCCATTAGCCCAAGCTTCATTATTATTTTGTTTAATTCTTAATATTCTTACTACTTTGTGTTTGCTTTATAAACTAGTGAGAAGGATGTTAAAATCATACATTATAGTTATGAATTTGTAATTTTCTTATAATATTGTCAATATTTGAACATATATTTTAGCCATATAGTTAGGTAACTATATGCTCAAGATTGCTATATCTTTAGGTAAATTATTTCTTTGACATTATATAATATTTTTATCTTAAAATCATATTCATATGACATTAATATAACTGCACCAGTTTTTTTCTGGTTAGTATGTACTTATATCTTTTCCAATCCCTTTTCTCTGAATTCATCTGTCCTTATGTTTATTTTCCTTTGTAAACAACATGTACCTTAAAACAATTTTTAAATTTTATTAATAGGATGATTAAAAAAGAAAGATAATAGAATACCTAACTAAAAAGCTAATAGAGGAGAAAAATGGGATAATAAAATAGATGATTAATCCAAAAGAAGAAGTGAATTGAGGAATAAAGGGACAAAGAACAAACAGGACAAATAGGAAACAAATCATATGATGAGAGATCTGACAGCAATATCAATAATTTTAATAATATAAATAGAATAAATATTCCAGCTAAAAGACAAGGATTGTCAGACTGAATAAAAAACAACAACAACAACAACAACTATATTCTCTGGATTCTTTCTTTCTATCAAGTCGGATCACCAGAGAGCTCTGTTTGAACTGCCTTAATCTAGTCTATAAAATGCTTGCTTTGAGCTGTACTGTAATATTATATTGTCTGCTTATAGTGTTGGTTGATATAAAAAATGGCCAAATAAGGAATATTTCTGTATTATATGTAGACCCCTGATTAAAGACCTGACGTACTATGTGGTTCAGTGTCTCATATGGGGTTTCATGCAATAAATCTCTCCTGGAGTTAGTGCTAGGGAAAGTTTGGCCTCCTGACAGACTGAAAGCTTTCTCTTATTAGAGTTGTATAAAGTGACATTTTCCTTTCCTGTCTTGTTTACAATAAGCTTAGGGGTAAAATTTGTGATTATTTTTAGTGATTATTCTTAGTCTGTTTTTGGTAGAACTATTTCTCCCTTCCAGTTAATCACCACAAATTGAGCACTAAGTCTGCTTGAAGACTAAGGAAACAAAGGACACAAAGATACAAAACAAAATTGCTAAAGACAGATATATAAACAAATAATGATATTATAATAAGGTAAGTGCCATGACAGAGGTACATGCAAAGTGCTCTGGGGACACATGCAGAAATGATTAATTTTACCTAGAATGAGGGAACTGTGAAGGCTTCTCAGAAGAGGTGGCATCTGAAGCAGGGTTTAAGCACAAATTAGATTCCACCAGATGGACAAAAACAGACTACAGCAGTGTTGTCCAATAGAAATATAATGTGAGACACACAGGAATTTCATATTTTCTAGTAGCCACATTAAAATAGTAAAAAAAGACTAATTAATTAATGACATTAATTAAATTAATAATATATTTTAACTCAACATATCCACTCTATTATAATTTCAACAAGTGATAATTTTTCAAAAACATTAATGAGATATTTGACAATAAACTTTTGGTACAACCACTGAAAATCCGGTGTTCATTTCACATGTACATCACATCTCAGTTTGCACCAGCCGTGTTTCAAGCACTCAGTAGCCACATGTGCCTGGTGGCCATCATACTGGACACTGGACAGCATAGAACTAGAGCATTTTCAAGGACAGAAACGAAATAGCATGTCTGGGAAACTACAAGTGAGCCCATGTGGTTAGAGCATGGGGGAGTGAGTGTGTGTGTGTGTGTGTGTGTGTGTGTGTGTGTGTATTTTGGTGGATTGCGTGGTAAATGGAAGAAAAAGGGACCAGAAAGGTAGATGGAGCAGGAATATGAAAAATGTTTTGACTTTATTACATTAAAATTATTGAAGATTTCAGCAGAGGAATGCCATTTTCATACCTGTATTTTAAAATTATAATTTGGGAAGCAGTGTGAAAATAGATTTAAGAAGGGCTGGAGATTGGAGCTAATTAAGGAATGTAAGTGACGATTCATTGAAGAGATGAGAACTTGGGTCTGTAGTTCTGAGAGGGTGAGGAAATAATTTGAAAGATATTTTTCACTTAATAATCACAGGACTTGGCAACCATTTAGATGTGAGACATGACAGAGTAAATGAAAATGACATTAGGTTTTGAGCATGGGTAATTGTGAATGCCATTAAGTGAGAGGGAACTTAAAAATAAAGCCAAACTTTGAAAGGGCAATAATTGGTTTGACCTGTTTTGTGGATATTGAGTTGAGGTTTGTAATAAGCATTTGAAAATACTGAGCGGTACCATGTTCAATAATGAGAAAACCTGTATCATAAAAATGACCAAATTGATATACACATTTAATGCAATATTAATGATAATTTTAACTTTTTAGAACTGACTGGATTAATTATTTCAAGTGGAAAAATGAATATGTTAAAATCTCCAAGAAAATATTGAAAGGGCAGAATATTGAGGTATTTGAACAACCAGATAGCAAACTGAATATGTGATAAAATACATTCAAGCTGCCATTATCACGTTTTATAAAATAGGAACAAGAAAGGACAGTAATCTAAAAACAAAAGGTACATGCAAATATGAGACTTAGAAGAGAATTTAGAGGAGTGTCTATCTGCAGAATTTAGGCAGAGTTATGGGAACTAATAAGGGGGTTGAAGCACTTTGGTGACTCTGCAAGGAAGGCATGGGGGAAGAAATATTCAAACCCCTTTGTCTTTCCAACCTGCTGGCTCCTCCTGTTGGCCAAAGCCAATTTTAAGTGAGGAAACAAGGGGGCCTAGCTCTGGGATACAGGACTGGGGAGATAATGAATCTGAGAGAGCAAAGGAGCATTAATGACACATATGGAAAACTAACATATGACAGCTGGCATTTCAATTCCCTGGGGAGAAAGGCTTTCACAAAATGGCACTAGTTCTACATTTAAAAGAAAATGGTTGACTCATATACTTTAAAAATAAATTCTGGAGGATTAAAGATCTAAATGTTAAAAGTAGCATTTTAATAACTTCTGGTTGAAAAAGGACTTCTTAAGCAAGAGGGGAAACCATACAGAAAGAGATAGAATAATGTACCTACATTACCCTGCCTCTGATGTGGTATTGCTAAAACAAACAAAAAATTTTTGAATGACAAAAATAATTATCAGCAATATAAAACAAAAAATAATTGGGAAAAATATTTAATACATATTATAAACAAGGGGTAATATTTCCTATATTTGAAAAGCTACAAAACTTAATAAGGAAGTTAACTCAATTTAAAACATGGGCAAATGATATTAATAGGCATCTCATCGAAGGAGTGTAAATGACCATGATACACATGAAAAAAGTTTCTCATGTTCAGTCTCACTTTTACCCAGGAAAATTTATCATTTATTTATTTATTTATTTATTTATTTCGTGAGATGAAGTCTTGCTCTGTTGCCCAGGCTGGAGTGCACTGGTGCAATCTCAGCTCACTGCTACCTCTGCCTCCTGGATTAAAGCAATTCTTTTGGGATTATAGGCGCCCACCAGCACGCCTGGCTAATTTTTGTATTAGCCATGTTGGCCAGGCTGGTCTTGAACTCCTGACCTCAAGTCATCCGCCCCCCTTGGCTTCTCAAAGTGCTAGGATTACAGGCGTGAGCCATCGCACCCAGCCAACCCAGAGAAATTTAAAGCCCAACAATGAGTATAATTTTCATCCATCAGATTGGCATATTTTTTCTATTTTTCTCTTATTGAAAAAAAGACTACATTCACATGTTAAAAAATCAAATCTACTAAAAGGTATATAATAAAGCAAGTCTCCCTCTTATTCTAAATGAATAGTCACCCAGACTCCAGGGCAGCTACGATGGAGAATTTTCTTGGTTATCGTCCCAGAAATAGCCTCTATATATCAAGTATAGAGTGAACAAATACACACACATGTGTGTATACATCCACATAGTCCACGTATGTGTGTGTAGTATAGAGTGAACATATATGTGTGTGTATTAACAGAAACATGGCATATTCATTCTGGACATGGTTTTTCATTTCCTATCAATCTACTTCATTATATTTTAGAGCTATATAGTATCCTATAGTTGATATGCACCTTTAATCAGGCTTTAGGCTGTTTCTGAACTGTTGCTACTATAAACAATACTATGAAGATTATCCTGTGTGTTTGGGTATACCTGTAAGACAAATTCTAAGATATGTAATTGCTGAATCAAATAATTTGTACAATTCAGGTTTAATGGGTATTACCAAATTGCCTTCCAAAGTGGCCACACCAGTTTCACTCCCTGTAACCACAGGTGTTGAAGGATATACATCAAACCATTAATACCAATTACCTTAGGGGTTGGATGGGTAAGAAGCAGATTTTAACTTTTTTTTATACAACTCTGATTTGTTTTACTTTACCCATGAATTACTTTGTAATTATTACTATATTTTAAAAAAGTAAATACCAGTATGAAATTCAATGGACATATATGAGAACAAGCCTCAAGTTAAGCCGACAGCTGGCTATAGAGAAAATAGCTCTATTTAAATGCGTTTTTTGTTGTGAGCCTTTTTTGGAAGTAGGAAGCCCACAAATGAATGTAAATATGAAATACAGGAACGCCTGGCTAAAATGGAAACCCTAGACTTATCTTGGCTTACACAAGCCCCTAGAGAGGTGAAAGCCCATGATCTCTACTCTTTACCTGCGAGATGTTTTTTTTTTTTGTTTTGTTTTGTTTTTTTGCACTCCACTAAAAGATTGGAAAATGTTAGCGGCTCTTCGCAAATGCACACATGAACTCCTCTTGAAGAAGGTGATTTATCTGGGCCATTAACATGAATGTGCCCCTGACCCTTTCTCATTAAATGCAGGTTATGCTTTAAAGATCTTTAAAAATGTTTACCTCCATTTTCAAAAATTTTCTGTTCTTTTGCATTCCCTACCAGCAGCTCCTTTTCAAGGTGGTGCTGCAGACTTCTGGAGAGCTGAGGCCCTGAAAGGGTGCAGCACAGAAGGAGGGCATCGTTTAGCAAGGGTTCTGTGTGCATTCCTGTCCCTACAGGCAAGAACTCTGTACTAAGGCCAATCAAGGAGGGCCCTACAACTGTGAGTGAGGGCTGGGGCTTCAATGAAAACAAGAAGTTCCTGTAAACTCCTTGGGAAGAAGAAAAAAGGAGTACCTGGGATTTTTGAGAGAAGGTGGTAGGAAATAATGGGAAGACTGGATAGAGCTATGCGGAAGAGAATTAAAGACTGGGATGCTAAAGGATTTCAGAAAAGAGCCACATAATAAGAATTTTTAAAAATATGTGAAAGTACTGAATAAATTATGAAACACTCTAAAATCCACATGAATAAACATTTGCATTTTAGACTAATTTTTTTTTCTTATGGAAAGTTTTTTATGTTTATCATTCTATTTGCATAAAAGAGCAAGGGGGTGGGAAAAGAGGGGAGAGAGAGAGAGAGAGAGAAAGAGAAACAGAGAAAATAATTTCTTTTTCTCTATAGGAAAAAAGCCAAACTCTTCTTAACTTGACACACAACTCATTTCACAATATCCTGACTTTACTGAATGCCAACCATTGTCAAGCATAAAATATACTAAGAATGAAAATGTATATGAATTATTTTCTCCAAGAGCTCATTGTCTATCAGTAAGGATAGAATTAAAGCTAATGATTATGACATGCATGATAAGTATAACATTAGAAGCCACAGAAATAGCTCCACAGAGGGGTGATTCATTCTACCTGTGGTGTCAGGACAGATTCCTTGAGGTGGTGCCATTTAAGGGGGGTTTTGCAAGAGGACCAGGAGGCAGACAGGGGAGAGGGTGAGAGAGCATTTCAGGCACATGCAAAGGCAGGGCAGTGTACAACTGCTTGATGTCTGCCAGGAGCAATGGAATTATACATCCTTCCTGGAGTTTAAAGTGGAAAGGAGGAGTAGAAGGAGATCAGGTGAAAAGGATGGGTAGGGATTAGATTTTGGGGGTCTTGTAGGACATGCTTGGGAGTTTAGGCTTTATATATAGGGGTTGGGAAGCTTGCAAAGGGTTTTTGGTAAAGTGGAGACTTGCTCCTATTGTGTTAGACAGGTCACTTGGGCAGTGGTGTGGACGAGGGATGGAATTGGTATGTGCTATAATACGGGCTTGTTGGCCCAGGTGAGGTTTGATGTGGGCTTATGAGGCAGTGACAGAGGGAATGGACATGAGAAAACAAATTTAAGATTTTTTCAGAATAGGCAGAATCTTCAGGACTTGGTGATTGTTGGGATGGGAGGGTGGAGAAGTTGTCGCTGGAGTTTCAGGTGCCATCTGCTGCCCAGTCTCTATATTTACCCTGTGCTCTAACCAGGCCCAACAATTTATGATTCTCCAAGCACCCCTTTTCTCCTCAGGCTTCCAACATTGCAGGTACTGCTTTATTTATCCCTCTTCCCCTGGTAAATTCCCAACCATCCTTCAAGTTGGTTGTCAACGGTCACCTCCTCTTTGAATTCTTCACTGTTGCATGCTGTATCTACTCTTAATTCGTATTGATCACACATTATTATAATGATGTATGTAGCAAGGTCTCCAGCTTGAGATTCAGCTCTTTATACTCTGGGAGTCAGCTATGTCTGATAATCTTATGGGGCAGGCAAATCTTCCAGAAATAAGGCGCTGAGGATCATCCTGGGAGAAAACTCAACTTGAGGGAAGAAAAGCCAAGAATAACAAGTATGTTCTATAAGAAAGCCTTAGTTGTTACCAAACAGGGCAATTTGAGGACCACCTTATGTCAGTGTGCCATTATTAAGCTCTTAGCCCTCAACTCCAGATTGATGCCTTTGTACTGTACCTTTCTTTGTGATTCTGGGGCTGGGATTCTGCTCTGCTAATAGGAAGTACTAGAGGGAGACAGAGGGCAACAAGAGAGAGAAGAAACTCGCTCCATTCTAGTTGCTCTCTGTTCTGTGCCTAAATAATAGTGCTTCACCCAGGTATGCAGTTGGTTACCAGTTCTCCTCAGGTACCAGTGGCAGCTGGGTGGTACTTCAAAGGTCCAATCTCAGCTTTGCAGGTCTCCACTCCAGGCACCTGTGTTGGAAAAATACCAGCCTTTCTTCTTTGTTCCCCAGCCCTAGGGACAATGGCTTCTTTCTGCAGTTACTTTCTTTGAATTATCTCGGTGCCCCCTTTTGCTTTTTTGTCCTCCAATATCTGCTTAATCAATTCCCTATATTAAATTCTTTCTGTTAAAATAACTAATGTGGCTTCTGTTTTCCGACTAGACCCTGACTGCTACACTTCCACTCAGATCCATGGACCTATAGCTGAATCCTATGGGAAATAAGTTAAAGAGTGAAAGGTTTTTGGTTTTCTTTTTCCAAAAGAGTACTGTTTTGCATTTCTCCTAGACAGCATGGCAAAAAATTAAGAGTCTTTCTATTTGACCACAGAATTTTCCCAAGATTCTCTTGCATGAAGATTTTCCTGCGGGACTTAGCAGAATCATTAGGAGTTAATACAGGGCATAGTGCAGTGGTAACTAGTTGAGAAGATCAGAGCTGGAATAGAGGAACATTTGGCTGATGGCCAGAACAGGTAAAGTAAATAAATAAAGTAGGTTAAGTCAGTGAAACAAGAGACAGAGGTAGGTTGTTGATAAACTGGATACAACGTACCTTGTCTACAAAGGACAATGACCACTCAGTTCCAATCTATTACTGCCATGTAGGAATATGGGGCCAGTATCTTCTACATTTTTAAGAAATCTCAAAATCTAAATTTTTAGGTGAAATTAGCTAGCAATGAAGTCTAATTTAAAAATATATAACTGGGCAGATTAAAACCAGGCAAGTCAAACAATATTTTTTATCATTACAGACCATTGGCCAATATTTCTCAAATTTGCAGGAGCTAGTAAGACTTATTTATGAAACTTGTAGGAGCCTTAAGAATACTTGATGATCTCGGGAAATATCTTTGCAGGGCACTTTGTTCCTGTCATTGTAGATGTGGGTAATAGCTAGTGACACACAGTTTATATTTATTTACATGTCTTCTTCCTTTTTAGATTGTGAGCTCTCTAGAGGCAAGGATTTTATCTTATTTTTATATCTCTAGCTCCTGACATAATGCCTGGCATATAGTAGGTGCTCAACAAGTTTTAATGAATGGCTGATTGGATGAGTAAGTTAGTCTCTAAGAAAGATATATCCAGAATCCACAAAGAACTTAAATTTACAAGAAAAAAACAAACAACCCCATCAAAAAGTGAGCAAAGGATATGAACAGACACTTCTCAAAAGAAGACATTTATACAGCCAACAGACACATGACAAAATGCTCATCATCGCTGGTCATCAGAGAAATGCAAATCAAAACCACAATGAGATACCATCTCACACCAGTTAGAATGGCGATCATTAAAAAGTCAGGAAACAACAGATGCTTGAGAGGATGTGGAGAAATAGGAACGCTTTTACACTGTTGGTGGGAGTGTAAATTAGTTCAACCATTGTGGAAGACAGTGTGGTGATTCCTCAAGGATCTAGAACTAGAAATACCATTTGACCCAGTAATCCCATTACTGGGTATATACCCAAAGGATTATAAATCATGCTGCTATAAAGACACACACACACACGTATGTTTATTGCAGCACTATTCACAATAGCAAAAACTTGGAACCAACCCAAATGTCCATCAATGATAGACTGGATTAAGAAATTGTGGTACATATATACCATGGAATACTATGCAGCCATAAAAAAGGATGAGTTCATGTCCTTTGCAGGGACATGGATGAAGCTGGAAACCATCATTCTGAGCAAACTATCACAAGGACGGAAAACCAAACATCGCATGTTCTCACTCATAAGTGGAAATTGAACAAGGAGAACACTTGGACACAGGAAGGGGAACATCACACACTGGGGCCTGTCATTGGGTCTAGGGGAGGGATAGCATTAGGAGAAATACCTAATGTAAATGACGAGTTAATGGGTGCAGCAAACCAACATGGCACATGTATACCTATGTAACAAACCTGCATGTTGTGCACATGTACCCTAGAACTTAATAATAATAGAAAAGAAAGATAGTATGTTGTATAAAACATGGCTTGGAAATTAGACCTGTGTTCTAAGTCCTGTCTTTGCCATTAGCTGTGTGACTTTGAGAAATCAGTGAACTTACCTGAAATTAATTTTCTAATCAGTAAAATGGAGATATTGGCTGGGTGCGGTGGCTCACGCCTGTAACCCCAGCACTTTGGGAGGCCGAGGTGGGTGGATCACAAGGTCAGGAGTTCAAGACCAGCCTGGCCAACATGGTGAAAACCCATCTCTACTAAAAATACAAAAATTAGCTGGCCATGGTGGTGCGTGCCTGTAATCCCAGCTACTTATAGGAGGCTGAGGCAGGAGAATTGCTTGAACTGGGACCCAGGGGGCGGAGGTTGCAGTGAGCTGAGATTGCGCCACTGCACTCCAGCCTGGGCTACAGAGCGAGACTCCATCTCAAAGAAAAAAAAATGGAGATATTAATAACTACCTTCTAAGGTTTTCTGTTATTAAGAATCTTCATTCCAAGATTTTAAATTTTATTCTCAATTTATTAAGATAATAAATGTGAAAGTGACTTTTGCAGGGGGATTAGCTAAGAATGGGAGTTGGGGAGGGGTTTATATTTTTTGTCCTTCTTCAGTAGTTTGTTCTATATCTGTAGGGGAACTGGTACCAAACCTCAATCTAAAGTATTTCAGTTGAGGGATATTTCACCTGTACATGCTGACAGTCGATAGGCATGTACTGAAGAGAATTCTATTATTTTATTAACATTGAATGCATTTTCCTCTGAACCACTCTGCTGTGCTGAACATTCACCCATCATTCAATGAGGAAAACCTTAAACATTATCCACATTTGAGTGGCTCAGATCTTTTCTAGCATTTTTTTTACAAGATTTATTTTTGATTAATTTTCCTTTTCTGAAATACCTAAGGTTATGATTTGAACAAATAGAATTGCCTTAGAAATAAACTATTTGGATTTCTTCCCAGAAGTCACTTACTTTCCCTATTTTCAAATTATTTGAAGCAATGAAGCTAGTGCTTTCATGTAGTGCCAGTATTTAATGCACTTGAGGTGTTTATGTGATGAGATGGGCTCTGGATACCACCAGACAGAAAGTGCCTCTTCCCTATTAACTTCTTGTTGCCTCCATCCAAGACCTCCATAGCGCCTCTATTAAATATTATGCCCCTAAGGTCGGTCTCTTTCTCTCTCTCTCTCTCTCTCTCTCTCTCATTTTTCCCTTGTGCCTCTCCTTGTCTGTCACCCTTCAGCCAAATGTGAGTGTGGTCAGTCGACAAGAGAGCAAAGGCTACTTTACTTCATTGTGTGCAGATCCTGGGAAGACAAACTTCATAGTTAGACTGATTATAGGTGCACCTGTCTGTTATTCAATTAATTCACTTTGACCTGACTTTGTATACATGTTAAGCTTTTTAAAAGATTCCCTATGTTTTACTTCCAAGTCTTTTACTTTGCTTCTCTGCCACCCTCTACTTCTATCCTTAAATCCAAACTAGGATTCAAGAACTCTCATTTTCTTTTTTTAAAATTTTATTTTATGTTATTTTAAGTTCTGGGATGCAAGTGCAGGACGTGCATGTTTGTTACATAGGTAAACGTGTGCCATGGTGGTTTGCTGCACTTATCAACTCATCACCTGGGTATTAATCCCCACATGCATTAGCTGTTTGTCCTGATGCTCTCCCTCCCTGCCACCCCCCGACACACCCCAATGTGTGTTGTTCCCCTCCCTGTGTCTACGTGTTCTCACTAGAACTCTCATTTTCTTAACTTTCCTAGACACTAAGAAAGCAGACCTTTAGTTTCCTAGGCACCATCATTCTATGGGATTTTCAGCTGGGATGTGCAGTTCTTGTAACCACTTGACACATAGTTGGTCTTCGTTCTTCAATTCTGTTGAACTAGAAATTTTTCCTAGTGAACTCTGCTTCTTGTGACTCAATATTTTATCCTTTAATCTCAGCAGAGAAAATTAATTTATGGGTCTGGAGAACTTCTCTCCTGGTATGCATTCTTTTCCTAGATGGTCTTGTCTGGCCAATTAATGCCATAAGTTTATTGATTTCAGCCCAGCACCATTTATTGTATATTGGTATAGCCAGGCTCTGTGCTAGACACTGGGGCTACAGAGTTTATTCAAAGCTAGATTTTGTCATCAAACAGTTCACAGACTCAATGGGGAGACAACCAGGAACATGAATGTGAACAATCCACTGAAGTAGATGCTGCAGAAGAGATAATTCTCCCTGTTTGGAATAGAAGAAATGGAAGTTAGGAACTTTTCAAAAAAAAAAAAAAAAGATAGTTTAGTTTTGAAGGGTAGTATTACATAGTAGAAGGAAGAGAAGGAAGACAGGAAGGAAAGAAGGAAGAATAGTTTTTGAAAGATTTTTAGCAGGAGAATGATATATTTTGATTAGCCAGGTGTGGTGATGCACGACTATAGTCCCAGCTACTTCAGAGGCTGAGATGGGAAAAATTGCTTGAACCCAGGGGATTGAGGCTGCAGTGAGCCCTGATTGCACCACTGCACTCCAGCCTGGGTGACAGAGCAAGACCATGTCTCAGAAAAAAAAAATTAGAATAAAAAGGGGCAGAGAGATCAAATCAATATGTGCAATTCAATATTCTAAATCATTTCTGAAAGATTCTCCCTCGGGCCTGAAAGCTTAAGGGAATGAGTAACTCCTCCCTTCTCAGGCCCAGTCCCAAGGCAAAAGACCACTTGCACCAGCAGAGTGCGTCAGCAAGATAGCAGAAGCAGGAAGAGAGCTGGCCGGAAGAAACGTACCCCCTGAAGACTAACAGGCCATCCAGGTACCACGTAGCAGTTACATCAGACTGAGATACTTCCTGTTTACAGAAGACTCTAAAACCCCTGTCCCATCCTCATTTGCTACTGACACCATTTTAGGCCTCAGCCCGCCTGCACCCAGGTGCTCATTAAAAATAGCGTGTTGCTCCACATGGCCTTGAGTTGTTTGTTGGCGCACTCTCAGGGTTCGAACCGATATAAGAGCCTTGCAATCTCTATAATCAGTTTTCTGATTATTGATGAGTCAACAAGGGTAACACAGTTATAGATGACCAGGGTACTGAAGTATATTCTAGGGTGGACTTCAGGTTTAGGAGCCTGGAGCCTAATGGTAATGCTTCACATCTCCAGGCAGCATTTTTCTGCTTTAGTCAAGTTCACTTTTAATATTTTGACATAGCCAGGGAATACGCATTCTGCAACTTGCTAGAGGAGTAAAGAGAGTAGGAAGAAGGAGAGTACCCTTCCAAATTCTGATAGCATCAAGCTGATTCTCAAATGTATATAGAAATGCAGAGGGTCTAGAAAAGCCAATACAATTTGGAATAATAAAAAGCAAAGTAGATGACTTATATGATCTAAATTTAAGAATATAAAGCTACAGGAAGCAGGATAGTGATTATTGTCATAAAAATAAAAATGTAGACCAATGGAATAGTAGCACAGAAAAAGAGCCACACATTATAGCTCGTTCATTTCTTTAAAAAATTTTATTTTAAGTTCTGGGATACAAGTTTACATAGGTAAACTTGTACCATGGTGGTTTGCTGCACCTATCAACCCACCACCTAGGTTTTAAGCCCAGCATACATTAGCTATTTATCCTGTGCTCTCCCTCCCGCAACAAGCCCCAGTGTGTGTTGTTCCCCTCCCTGTGTCCATGTGTTCTTATTGTTAAGCTCCCACTTGTAAGACAGAACATGAGGTGTTTGGTTTTCTGTTCCTGTGTTAGTTTGCTGAGGATAATGGCTTCCAGCTCCACCCATGTCCCTGCAAAGGACATGATCTCATTTCTTTTTATGGCTGCATAGTATCTCATTCACTTTTGACAAGGGTGTCAAGGCAATTCAATGGGGCAGAGGGTAGTCTTTTTAACAAATGGTGCTGAAGCAGCTGGTTATTCATATGGAATAAAATACATTTCAGCCCTTATATCACACCACACATTAGCTTGAAATTATCTTGAAATGGATCATAGACTTAAATTTACAAGATAAATATAAAAAACTTTCAGAAGAAAACATGGGAGAAAATCTTAAGATGTTGAGGTAAGGAAAGACTTATTAAACAGGACACATGAAGTACCAACCTGTGATAGTTAATTTTATGTGACCTCTTGGCTGGGCCACAGTGCTGATATTTGGTCAAAGATTATTCTGGATGTTTCTGTGAAGGTGTTTTTTGGAGAAGATTAACATTTAAATTAATGAAATTTGAATTACCCTCCATAATGTGAGTGGGCCCAATTCAATTAGTTAAAGGACTGAGTAGAACAAAAGACTGACCTTTCCCAAGCAAGAGAGAATTCTGCCGCCAGAGGTGCAGTTGAATTGCAACTCTACCTTGAGTCTCCAGCCTGCCAGCCCACCCATGATATTTGAGACTCATCAAGCCTCCACAGTCATGTGAACCAATTCTTTAAAATTCCTCTCTTTTTCGCTGTCTATCTCTCCAATCCCACCCCCCAAAACACACATCCAGTTGGTTCTATTTCTTTGGAGAACCCTAATAGAAATCTATGAAAGAAAAATGTATACATTAAACTTCATCAAAATTAAAAACATTTGCTCATCAAGACTCCATGAAGAAAACAAAAGCTTTGCCACAGACTAGCAGAAATCATCTGGTGTGCGTGTGTAGAAAAAAGGACTTGTGACCAGGCATGGTAGTTCATGCCTGTAATCCCAGCACTTTGGAAGGCCAAGGTGGGCAGATCACTTGAGCCCAGGAGTTCCAGACCAAGCTGGGCAACATCGTGAAACCCTGTCTCTACAAAAAACACAAAACAAACAAAAACCCTAACCGGGTGTTTTGGCACACTCCTGTAGTCCAGTCTACTCAGGAGGCTGAGGTGTGAGGATCAATTGAGGCCGGGAGGTCGAGCTGCAGTCAGCCGTGATTGGACCACTGCACTCCAGCCACAGTGACAGTGATCCTGTCTCAAAAAAAACAGAACAAAACGAAACTTGTATTCAGAATATAGAAAGAATCTTACAACTCCATAAGAAGAAGGCAACTGAACAGGCACTTTACAAAAGAAGATATATGAATGACCAATAAGTGCATAAAAAGTTGATTTGTACAGAAAGTGGGCATTTTAAAGGAAAGCGAGGGAGTAGGGAGTGGGGAATGGTGGGGGCTTGAGCAGAGTCAGGGAAGTGGAAATTTACAAAAAGCAAGAGGAGAGTGGGGTAATTAACATGACCAGGCCATCTTAGTTTGTTAATTGGTTCTTGTTCAGAGGAGGAACAAATTTCTCCTATCTTTATGACAGTAGGTAGTGGTGTAAATTAGAACAGGGTGCCCACCTAAGTTAGACCCTTATCTTCCCACAGGAATTGGAAGCAAAACCAAGAGTTTCAAACAGATAGCTCTCAGCTCCCTGAGAAAAACTGTTTTAGGTGGTAGATTTATATCTCAAAATTCAGAGAAAAGATTTAAAATTGCAAACTTTCTAAAGTAACTGCTATACACATAGATATGTATTGAAACTTCAAATTGTACTCCATAAATACGTACAATTTAAATGTGTCAATTTAAAAAATTGAAAAAAAAATAAAGTTATTGCTCCAAGGGACCTGTCTACCTATTGCCAGGTTTTGGCTAAAACAAATGCTAAATTCTCCTGGCAGCATTGAGCTTTCTCAGGCAGGCACTTCAAGGGAGGCTGAGTTCATTCTAGGGATGCAAACTTTAGCTGCTAGAAACGATGCTAGTGTTTGTTCAAGTCTCTTAGCGTGAGGGACTGGACAAAGTCATTCATGCTGAGAGTCTGCAGTTTTTATAGGTCAAGCTTCAGGCCTTGTCAAGAAGAGGACTCAGAAGAGCTCAACTAGAGGTTAGTCAAGAGGAGAGTCTTTGTCACTAATCATCGGGAAAATGCAAATTAGCACTACAAATTAGCACTAAGATGTCATTACACATGGAGAGGTGCTAAAAATATGACAGTGACAAGTGTTAACATTTGAGGATTGCTGTAGGGAATGTAGTGGTACAAATACTTGGGAAAACAGTTTGGCAGTTTCTGCATAATTAAGCAATAGTTACCATACTACTAAGAAATTTTGCTTCTGCATATTTATTTAAGAAAACTGTCCATCAAAAAGTGAATGCGTAAATGGACTTGGTATATCCATACAATGGAATGCTACTCAGCAATAAAAAAAAGAAACTACAAATAAATGCCACAAATAGATGAATATGAAAATCATGGGGAGTAAAAGAAGCCAGACAAAAAGTGCACAGACTACAATTTCATTTATATGAAATTCTATAAATTCAAACTAACCTATGATGGCAGAAAGCAGGTCAGTAGTTGTCTGGGGACAAAGGTGGAGGGAAAGATGAATTTCAAAGAGCATGAAAAAACTTTCGGAGGTGATAGAAATGTTTCTACCTTGATTGAGATAATAACTTCTTGGGAAAACTCATCCAATCTTATACTTTATGTGCAATTTATTGCATGTAAGTATACTCCAATAAAGTATTAAAAATAAAATTTCAAATATCCATTCATACAAGCATTTATTTAACACCTTAATTTAAATTGAAGAAACAGGAAAGCTATTTTGAAATTTACCTTGGTTTTGCTTTTAATTGTGGTATCTAGATCAGGGGTTGTAAACTTTTTCTGTAAAAAGCCAGGTAGTACATATTTTTGGCAAGTCACGTACAGTTTCTATAGCATATTTCTCTGTCTTTTTTTTTTAATGACACAAAAAATGTGAAGATCATTTATAGCTTGTGGGCCACACAAAACAGGCTGCAGGCCAGATTTATTTAGGCCCAAGTGGGCCAACTTGACCTTCATTTTTTAATAATCCATTTTATTTTATTATTGATTTTTCAAAATAGACTCACTTTCATGATCTTGTTTGATGAATGATAATACATTTGGAAGGCTGGGTGAGCAGATGGTTCTTCATCTTAGCACAAGCCAGAAACTGACTACCAGGGAGCTTAAGTGGATTGCTACACAGTCAATTAGTGCCACAAAACTTTATCTGTAATATTCCATGTTTAGGAGGATCTAACAATTTGGGAAGGGAATTAAGAAAATATAAACAGAACCTGGCCTTGTTGTGCTTAAAATCGAATTGTCACCTTAGAACCTTATCATTCATATCATGAAATAATCTAAGCTTCCCTTCTTCTCTAGGAAATGCATTTTACTCGTTAAAAGAATTTGTAGAGAAGCAAAATTTATAGCTGTTTCTTATATTACATCTTGATGGTATTTGAACTGCAGAAAACCTGCTTATAGCATTCCTTTGCAATAGCTATGTCACCAGAACAATTTTTTCAATATGAAATTCCATAGTACATGAATGGCATGTTCGGGGTTAACATTTATTTTTTTTTTCAGTAAAAGAACACAATCATACAAAATAACTTCCCTTACAAAAATGCAGACACCATCTTTAATTCTTTAGATGATGGATCCCCTTCATTTTGGTGATAACTTTACAGGTGTGTGTATGTGTTCAAACTAAACAAATTGTATACATGAAGTAAGTGGTTTTTGGATCTCCATTATAGCTAAATAAAATTGTTTTTTAAAAAAGAAATAGAACTTTCCAAAATCAATTGCAAAGAGGGAGGTATACATTTACATAGTAGAGTTTTACTTAGTATAAAATATGAAGAAAACAAACTTAACTAAATATTTCCATTTAATAATTCATAAAATAATAAAAATAGTAATATAAAGTATTTAAAAATCTGTATATATAAACATACATTTATATTTTATATATCACATATATCTCAAATGTTTATATATTACATATGTCCCAAGGTAAAGAAACATGTATTGAACCTTTTTTTCACCCAGAGAATTAAGAAAACAAAACAAAACCTCCTGAAAAAACCCCAATTATTCACAATTAGTAAACAATGGAATCAAATCTCATCTTCTTAATTAGAAAATTGGAAAAAATAGAAATGTTTGGGTAAAAGCATTTTTCATCCTGTAAAATTTTATTTATGAATAATTAAGAAAATGTTTAGAAAGTTACATGAGAAACTACATACTCTAAATAAAATGAATTATTAGATGTCCTCACATGAAAACTCAGTGTAATTTTCTAACGATTTCTTGTTGACTATGTTGCTTAGATTAAAATATGAAAATCAAAATCACATTTTGGAAGAATGATGAGTTACATTATTATTATTAGTTTTTGCTGCTTTCTTGGTGTGATTTACTTGGGCATGTACATAAACCAGGGATAATTTATCTAGTTTACACAGAATAGTGATTTCCCATATGATTTTACCCAGTTTCTGCAGGAACTCATTTTGAGCTAACTGCAGTGGTTAATAAATCATTAGAGAGAATTCACTTTGGGATAGGAGGAATTAATACTCAGGATTTCCAGACCCATTCCCTCAAAGGCCTCTCTATTAATCAAATGACTAACATTTCTAAAGGCAGCAATAGGCACCATATGTACTTTTGCAGGATATAGAAATTGTATTAAGCATTGTGCTTGGAAGCATAATGATGTCTTTTCAAATGAGTTTGCACTTCTCTCTGACTCACAGGGTAATTTGATGTAGAGATTGAGTTAAACAGTTGTGGACTTCTTTAAGGCCATTTAATTCTGAAGAATGCAAAATAAAGATGACAAACACTGGAAAAATGTGAAAAAAGTTTCTAAATGTCAGTGTTATTGGGAACAGACAGAAGGGAAAACGTATTGCAGGATATTTATTCAGGGAATGCATTGAAGAATCTTGTATTCTTATAATCCTTCCTTTCAAAGCATACATTTTAGAGTTTCCTGGGGGAATCAGCCCTCCAAAATGCATTAATGATCCATCTTACACTATGGAAAATTGGTGTAGAGCAGGCCAGCTGCTCCTTTCTTGATAAGGGTTGATTTGAACTTCTCTCAGAATTTGGTTAGTCCTAGGAAAATTTGTAACAAAGACATTCTTGTGATAATTCTGATATCTCTTGTGTGTTGGGCCATACACTATAGATCTGCCAGCAGAATCATAGTCATAAATGTACAAACTGCATTGTATAAATGTTCACGTGTACAAATGTGTAATTCTAGCATCTGGAGAAACCACTGCAGATTCCAGCTGCCACCCTCAGTGCTCCGGACACTCTGAGACCCAGCTCTGGTTGTTTTTGCCTCACTTTTGCTCCACATGGGAGCTCCAGCTTCTGGTGGCAGCAAGCTAAGTTTCCAGCCTTGCAGTATGGCATGTTAGGTGGATGGTCTGTGCTGCTGAATTTGCTTCTTGAGGCAGAAGCTACCAAGGCTGCAGGGACAGTCATTAGCACATAAGGAGGCTGTCCCTTCCTGCCAGCTGGTCTTATGTCACTGTGGCTTGGTGCCTCTGGAAAAGAGGTTTATTAGGCAGCCAATGTTACTAGTAATTTTTCAAGATATTCAGATAGCAAGATATGTTAACAGAGTACACACATATTTCTACATACCTCACATTCACACACACACTCATACACACACACACACACACACACAAATTAGAGACAGATAAATCTTTCCCATCAATCATAATGACAGAAACTTTATAGACGCTAAACAAATACTAGGTTATAAAGGCAGAGTTGATTATTCGCCTTAGTTTTAATTAGGCAGGAGAAGAGAGCTGTTGAGTCAAGTTTTAATGCAAGCATTATGTCTACAAGTATAAAAAACAAAAACAACAAAATACAGAACCTTGAACGAAATACCCTCAAGCTTGATTTCCAACTGAATAAATTGGTAGCTAATTTTGGCAGATGCACTAGTAATCCACGATTCTAAGTCAGCATACAAATTTCTGTATCCCAATTTTTCTCATGCAGGCAAGAATCCTGCAGACAACTGACCCAAAGAGCCTTCAATGGGAAGCTTATAACCTTGTCATTCAGGATCATCAAACTGGTCAGAAGAGCGAACAGCACTAACATATTTGTCCTTTTGACTCAAATATCTTATTTCTTTATTTGCAACTTAAAATATTGCCATTGTATTTCACATTCATCCATACAAATGTCAAGTCTTCTGAATTTTTCTAAAAAAAAAAATAATGCTCCAAGAGAAAGAATAATGATACAAAACAAATTCTAAGATAGACTTGATAAATACTGGAACAAATTTCCCTCCAGTGCATACATACTTCCCAATGCTTGACTAGTGGCTTTTTTTTAAAAAAAATTTTTTAAATAATGCAAAAAACAGCATAGCCATTGACAATAATGACAAATGTCTCTAAAGGCCATGATGGGGTCAACATATTCTGGACTGTGTTTACTCACATATTTCTGATACTAGATGTGTGGAGTTTTTTTCCTCCCACCAACCAGGCCTCCAACTCTCTGGACACCAACTAGGTGTCCTACAACTCCATTCAATTCTGACCCTAGCTACCTGGGATTATGCAGATCCCACAGGTTAAGGACTCAGTCCCAGAGGACTGCCCCCACTTCAGATGCCAATCTTAAGTCCTGGGTCTCCCATGCTTCTGAGTGACAGGCTATAAATCAAAGGTCTCCATGACACCCCCCTTCTCAGGTTCAATAATTTGCTACAACAGTGGCTCATAGAAGTCAGAAAAACAGTTTACTTACAATTATAAAGGATGCAACTCAGGAACACCCAAGTGGAAGACATGCATAGGGCAAGATATGGGAGTGGGGTGCAGAGCTTCCATGCCCTCTCTGGTGCACCACCTTCCACCAACCCAGAAGCTCCCTGCACCCCATCATTTAGGGGTTCTTATGGAGGTTGCATTACATAGGCATGATTGATTAAATCATTAGCAATTAATGTTTGACTCCGTCTCCAGCCCCTCTTTCCTCCCCTGGAGGTGAGGGAGCAGAGTTGATAGTTCAATCCATCAGTCACATGATTGATTCCTTTGGCAACCAGCTTCCATCCCGAAGCTGTCTAGGGGCTCACCAAAAGTCACCTTGTTAACATAAACTCAGGTATGTTTGAAGGGCACTTATTATGAATAGCAAATTATGCTCTTCTTGCCCCCATCATTCAGGAAATGCCAAGGGTTTTAGAAGCTATGTGCCAGGAACCCTGGACAAAGATCTAATATACATTTCCTTTTTTCTTTTCCTTCCTTCCTTCCTCTCTTTTTCTTTTTCTCTTTTTTCTTTTCTTTCTCTCTCTCTTCCTCCCTCTCTCCCTTCCTCCTTCCCTCCCTCTCTCTCTCTTTCTCTTTTTCTTTCTTTCTTTCTCTTTCTTCGTGCTCTGTCATCCAAGCTGGAGTGTAGTGGTGCAATCTCCGCTCACTGCAACCTCTGCCTCCCCGACTCAAGCAATCCTTTTATTTTAGCCTCTTGAGTATCTGGGACCACTGGTGCATGCCACCATGCCTGGCTAATTTTTTGTATTTTTGGTAGAGGCAGGGTCTCATCATGATGCCCAAGCTGGTCTCAAACTCTTGAGCTCAAGCAATCTGCCTGCCTTGGCCTTCCAAAGTGCTGGGATTATAGGCGTGAGCCACCACGCCTGGCCTACATTTCTTATTATGTGCAATGTCACACATGTCATCCTCTGCAAATGTCAGGTTCAAAATTTCTGCCACCACTTAAGATTAAAGCATGTGGAGGGTTCTCTAAGGTTTCCATCTTTATTTATTTATTTATTTATTTATT
This sequence comes from Gorilla gorilla gorilla, assembly GCF_029281585.2. Taxonomy (NCBI): domain Eukaryota; kingdom Metazoa; phylum Chordata; class Mammalia; order Primates; family Hominidae; genus Gorilla; species Gorilla gorilla. Next base: position 92,274,062 of record NC_073234.2, read on the forward strand.
TTGTTTGTTTGTTTGAGACGGAGTCTGGCTCTGTCGCCCATGCTGGAGTGCAGTGGCGCGATCTCGGCTCACTGCAATCTCCGCCTCCCGGATTCACGCCATTCTCCTGCCGCAGCCTCCCGAGTAGCTGGGACTACAGGCGCCCACCACCACGCCGGCTAATTTTTTTTTTTGTATTTTCGGTAGAGACGGGGTTTCACCGTGTTAGCTAGGATGGTCTCCATCTCCTGACCTCGTGATCTGCCAGTCTCCGCCTCCCAAAGTGCTGGGATTACAGGCGTGAGCCACTGCACCCGGCCTATTTTTTTTTAAGTCAGGTATACTTTATTCATTCATCCAGTTCAAAGTACAAGTGAAGTTTCCTATAGGGTGTGAGAGATTTAATATATAATCACATACAGTTTTACTAAATTCCATTATGCTGAGTTCTAATTGCTTCCTATTGCATTAGTCATTGTGGTTTTTCCATTAAAAGTAATGGCAAAAACTGCTAATTTTGCACCAACCTGATATTTACAACCACGTCAGCTTGGCTCATGGGGTCCTCCGGGATCTGCCTGGCATCCACTTTTCCAGCCTCAGCTCCAGCTCAGCTTTCTTTCTGTCCATGGAAACTAAGCTTGTTCTCACCCTGGGCTTTTGCTCTTCCTCTTTACACTGATCTTTATGTGGCTGGCTTCTTTTTCATCATGCCATTCTCAGCTCAAAAGTTACTGGCCATTAGAACTGAAAAGGCCTTCCTGTCACCTTTTATCAAATCACCCAGTTTTATTTCTTCATAGCATTTTTCATTATCTAAAATTATGAATGAATTAATTAATTCATGTATTACTAAAAAACTTATTAATGTCCATCTCCAACTGTCCTTCCTGAACATCTTGAATAGAAGCCTCCTAATGGCAGGTACTTTTCCATCTTGTCACTGTTTACCCCAGCGCTTAAATCAGTGCCTGATGCACAGGGAAAGTAGGATTGAGAGCGCAGAGACACTTCATTCAGGGAATGTGGATTGAGGGAGCAGAGACAATTCATTCCAGGAACATGGCCAACTTGTAAAGCATTAAATGATCTTAGAGACACTTTCATCACCACGTATGCCTCCGCCTATGCATCTTTCCTGTAGATCCTGGATCAGCTAGGGTAACACTGCCAGGTGTATCTTATTCTCAGCGGCTTGATATAAGACAAGTCTGTTTCTTGCTTATGTCATGGTGCGATGTGATTTTCTGTTGGGTGGGCTCCCGTGTGCTCATTTAGGGACCTAGATTCCTTTCAACTTGTGACTTTTTCTGAGTCTAGGAATTTGGTGCTCTCTTCATTCAGTTAGCAGATGGGGAAGGAGACCATGGAGAAGACATGGGTATACTTTAACGATTTCACCCATGAAGTGGTACCTATCATCTCACTCTCATTTCGCTGGCCAGCTTCAGCCACACAGGCTTCTTGTAACTGCCATGGAGACTGGGGAAAGCACTCTAGCTGTGAGCCCAGGAGAAAAGGAAATGGGATTTGATGAACAGAGCATCATCCTCCAGGAAAGACTGCCCTCTTTCCCTCACTTGATCTATGGCCCAAACTCTTCTTAAGAAATCAGAATCTTTCTTTGGGGGCCACTTCTGGTTGTAAGCTCTGATTCAATTCACTGGCTTTCCTCAGAAATGCTCCACCAGCCCCCTGAAATCCTATTTTCTTTCATTTTCTTTTAGCCAGTCACTGTTCTTGCTGCACTTACTAAACGTTAATTTTAGAGCCTCTGAGCCTCTGATATTGATTCCCTTAGTCTTGGCCCACTTCTTCTTATTCGTAGATTAATCTAATAGCTTGTGCCTTCGATCTGTATTTTCTCATCTCCCTGACTCATCATATCCATGTCTGCCTTAGCTTTGCACAGCGCTATCACTCCTCTAATCCTTGGCACCAGTTTGTCTGCATTCAGCTCGCTCTAGTCTCTTTGCAATATCTCCATTGGGAGATGTTCTATATGCTTCTTCATATTAACTGCCATTCCTGTTTTCCCTGGGAAGTCTAGACAACATAACTCTCTTTCACATTGAAGCGTCATCTTTATGACAATTGATCAGCACGCTTTTGGAAATTTCCCACAGCCATTCATCAGAGCCTACTCTCATTATAGCCACATAGTACAATTATGAAAGGAAAAGAGCATGTGCCTTGGGATTAAATAGATCTGGATTTAAATTCATATTCTCATTTATTAACTGAATCATCCCATGGAGAAGGTGGTAATACTTATGCTTAGGTTTATTGTAAAGATTAAGTACAATAACAGAGTGCTTGTTATTATCATTACAGCACTCTGGCAGATAGTAATTTCTCAATAAATATTGATGGGTGACCCCACTACTCTCAGATATTATTCTTATTCATAAATGGGAGTTCTGGAATAGATAATACAATGTCTGGCAAAATGGAACAATGTTCTAATTTGACTTTATAATGGCAGGTAGCCTCTGAATGAGAATTTTGCTTTGCAGAATGTGGAGTAGATACTGAGGGATTGGTTCGTTAAGCCAGCATCCGGACAGTAATAGGCTAGAAGAAATCAGGGCCACCACATAGGACCGCAGTCTGTGTACTGCATAACTCAAAGGGGTGCCATTCTTAGAGCTAGTAAGTGAATGACACCTCTGGGAACTATTCAATGGACAACCCTGGGAAAACTGATTAGACTTGGTTGAAATAACTTCCTTGGCTTCCTTCATCACAGTTCAGAGAAATAAGGTTTCCCAGCTATATGCTTTACATGACTCAAGCTCCATTTAAATTATTTTTGTTCAGGTTAAAAAAAATTTATGACATATGATACTAACAGAGGATCAAAAAGTCACCATTTAAATGTTCAAATAATTGTAAACATTTTTTAAACTAAATTTAATTATTTCTCAAACTTGGTAGATTAGGCTGCACGTTAATACAAACTCACTGTGAAGAGAAAATGAAAATAAGAGCATTTTATTTCTTGATAATTCTTAGATACTTGATATTCTTTGGAAACAATGCATAGAATGACGATTGATACACATTGTCTGGTTCAACAAACAAAATGTATTTTTCTCCTCTTACTGCCCATTCTAACATACTCAAGTTAAGGCTCCCCTATAGCATAGATGTAATTTCCTAGACCTGCTTAGACAAGTACCAGAAGGGAACATGTTTCAGATTTATAGATATTAGTGTGCTGTAAGTACCATGGAAAAAGGCAATGTGTTACTTGAAATTATAAATTCTCACCAGAAGTACTGGTGTGGTTTTATATAGTTGTTGCCCTGATACTATACGGTTGTGAATGTTTTACAGATTTCTTATGTAGTCCAAAGAAAACAAATTACAACAATTCCCTCCTGCACTGTCAATTAGGTGAGCAGATGTGACTGTTAAGAGGCAAGTTCTTTGGGGAGCCATTGCTGTGTTACCAAAATTAAAATTGCACCGGATGTTAGGGGCTCCCAGTCCAAACCCCCTAATTACATTTACCAAAGCAAATCATTTTAAAAAAATGACTGCTGCTTTACTCGTAAAGATTTAGAAGATATCATCTAACAGTCCATTAAGGATGAAGGCAAAATGATCAAATGTCAGTTACTATGATTTTTACACTTCCTTAAAGGTGTCAGGGTTCTTTGGAGGTGCTCCTATTTTAATTTTCTCAGTTCGGTGAAAATGAACTTGCCCCCACTAAGGCTGGCTTTGCTATTTGGCTCATCCTCTGACATTTTTATAGCTCCCATGTGTCTGAATCTTTCAGATTCAATTTAAGTGGAGAAGAAATAAAATAACTTGAAAACGGTCTTGTTAGCTTCATATTCTATCAAATTAATAAAAGGTCTTGTCCCTGTGTGCAGCCCTCCCACCGGCTGCCCCCACATTTTTATTAGGAGTGAGGATTTCTTTGTCTGGCTTGGATTTGTGTGTGTACTGGCCAGGCCAAGCTGTCTTCATTTGCTAAATAGAAACTTAATGCACATAAAATTAATGACAAATCTGATTATGGTGATTTGCATAAATTAGAAGACATTTTTATTAATTTCTGAGGGCTTATCTCTACAAGAGAGGACATATAAATTTAGACACTAATTAAGCCAAGATTACCTTTGTTAATGAATATAAGCATTCATTAAGCTTTCTAATGAAAAGAGGGGTGCACACTGGTGGGGAAAGGCACTGTACTGTAGGCTCCAGCAGAAATAATAAAGTTGTGTTGTGATATTTTATAACACCAGGGTGGCCCACTTGTATTAAGAATATTCTTGTTAGTTTGGAATTTTTTCACAACAAATAAAGCCAAAAAAACTGTACACCTATTTCCTTTGAAGGAAGAGGGACTTGAAAGGGAAAGAATGTCTTCTGTTCTTGGTAAAAAATTAGAATGAATAATTTGTCCCAAGGATAAATCAATCTGCATTCTTAATTGGCTCCAGATTATAGTGATCTTGTTCTTCAATTGATCTTAATTTTAGGTACACTTTCTTCTCTGTTTCTTCTACGTTAGTGGTTTCTCAATTTTATTGGCTGGCTGCATTTTATCGATGCTAAAAAGAGTTGTGGAAAACTGGGAGCAGGTCAAAAGCAAAGTTACTCAAGAAACTTATGGAGTATAAAAGACAAGGCAGGGTCAACCCTGAACAGGATTTTGAAAAAGGTAAAATTTGCTTCTAGGATTTAATCTCTTGTTTCTATTCTTTCCTTTTATTTATTTATTTTTTTTCTTTTGAGAGGGAGTTTTGCTCTTGTTGCCCAGGCTGTAGTGCAATGGCAGGATCTCAGCTCACTGCAACCTCCCACTCCCAGATTCAAGAGATTCTCCTGCCTCAGCCTCCCGAGTAGCCAGGACTACAGGCGCACAACACCATGCCCGGCTAATTTTTGTATTTTTAGTAGAGACAAGGTTTCACCATGTTGGCCAGGCTGGTCTCGAACTCCTGACCTCAGGTGATCCGCCCGCCTTGGCTTCCCAAAGTGCTGGGATTACAGGTGTGAGCCACTGCGCCTGGCCTTTCCTTTTATTCTTTAGCTTTTTTAACATGTCCACACATTTTGTCTTCTTTCTATGTTTTTCTTTTACCTTCTTCCTAAGGTGTCTCATGCTTATCCTCTCTAAGTTCTCAGTGTGGGCTTACTTCAACTAGGAGTCATTCTGTACTCCGAACCTCTCCCTGTCTTCTTCCATTCATCAAACCTACTTGTTCTGTGGCCCAGGGTTTGCTCAGGACCTTGTTGGGTGACAGGTTAAACTGATGAACAGAATCAGAGCAAATGTTCATGGCCAGAAGGAAGTTTGAATGAATTACTTCCCTGAAAGTAGAAGTAACATGTCACACTGTAAAGCACACAGGCTTAAGACTCATGTTCAATTCCTGCCTGTAACACTTTCAAAGTATTGTGACTTTAGACAAGTCATTTAAGTTTTCCCCTTCCTTCTTTCCTTCCTTCCTTCCTTCCTCTCTCCCTCCCTCCCTTTTTCTCCTTCCCTCCCCTCCCCTCCCTTCCTCTTTCTTTTCTTTCTTTCCTTTCTTTCTTTCCTTTCTTTCTTTCTTTCTTTCTTTCTTTCTTTCTTTCTTTCTTTCTTTCTTTCTTTCTTTCTTTCTTTCTTTCTTTCGAGACAGGGTCTCACTCTGTTGCACAGGCTAGAGTGCAGTGGTGAGATCTCAGCTCATTGCAATCTCTGCCTCCCTAGTCAAGTGATTCTCATGCCTTAGCCTCCTGAGTAGCTGGGACCACAGGCACACGCCGCCACACCTGGCTAGAGACGGGGTTTAGCCATGTTGGCTGGACTGGTCTCGAACTCCTGGCCTCAAGTGATCCACCCGCCTTGGCCTCCCAAAGTGTTGGGATTACAGGTATTAGCCACCATGCCCAGCCTTATTTAAGTTTTTTAAGTTTCAGTTTCTACATCCATTAAATGGGGCTAGTTGAGGGATTCAAATGAGACCAAATAATAGCTGATATTTTAGTGTTTGCTATATGCTAGGCACTGTTCTAAAGGCTTTACATCTATTAATGCAGCATCGCACTGCCTACCCAGAACAATGAGCATTACTATGCCCATTTTATAGAGGGAAAAAAACCCCACACAGAGATGTTAGTTAATATAAACCATCTTGTTTCTTGCCTGGGTTATTGCAATCGATTTCCAACTGGTCTTCCTGTTTTCATCGTCTGTCTCTTCAATGTATCCTTAACACAACAGGCAGAATAATCCTGCTGAAACTTGAGTCAGATCTTGTCACTACTCTACTTAAAATCTTTCCACCTTATCCAGAGTAAAAGCCAAAATCCACCCTATGTTCTACAAGGCTGCCTCTCTGGCTTTTTCTTATCCCACTCTCTCCCTCACTTGCTCAAGTCAGTTACTGTGACCTTGGACACCACCTTTCCCCTTACTCAGGGTCATCACACCGGGCAGCTTTTGCCCCTGGATGTGTTTCCCCCAATTATCTACATGATTCCTTCCTTTGAGTCTTTTTTTTTTTTCTCAAAATTCATCTTAGTAAGCCTTCCCTGGTCACTATATGTAATTGTGCAGCTCACGCCTCCAATTTTTCGGCTCCCCCTTCTCTGCTTTATATTTTTTCTCCTTAGCACCTATTGCGGTCTAGTATGCATGTGTCTACTTATTTGTTCACGGTCTACCTCTTCCACTGGCATATGAGATACATGATACAAAGAAGGACTTTTGTTTGGTTCATTGTTATGTTTGTAGTGCCTGGTGCATTATGGTCATAAGTGTTTGCTGAATGGATGAATTACCTTGCCCCATGTCACACAACCAGTAAGAGGTAAGGTTCAATCTCAGGCTCTCTGATTCCAGAGTCTTAACCATGGAGCTTTATTGCTTTGTAAACTGTAAAATATTAAGCAAATAACCATTATGCATTTTTTAGGGAGATAGTGATGGTGCATGGGAAGATCACACATACCCCACTTGTCTAAGCTCAGAGTCTGGGATGATATGACTCCCTGCCTACTAGCGAAGAACTAATTGGGGATGTAGGACTCATGAAAAGGTAGACCATCATTTTCTTTCTTTTCTTTTTTGATACAGGGTCTCACTCTGTCACCAAGGCTGGAGTGCAGTGATACAATTATAGCTCACTTCAGCCTCAAACTCCTGGGCTCAAGGGATCCAACCACCTCTGCCTCCCAAATAGCAAAAACTACAGGCATGTGCTACCGTGCCTGACTAATTTATTACTTTTTGTAGAGACAGGGTCTTGCTATGTTGTCCAGGCAGGTCTCAAAGTCCTGGGCTCAAGCAATCCCCTTGCCTCGGCCTTCCAAATTATTGGGATTGCAGGCATTAGCAATTGTGCCTGGCACATAATTTTCTGTTATATCTCTAATATCAGGTAACATGTCGAATGGCATAGGTAAAATCTAGCCTAAGGGTAGATATGGCTTCGAGTCACAGACACTGTAAGAAAGTCTTACAACAATTATTGTAGCTGCCACTCTCCACTGCAGGTAATTTCCATTGTTCTTTTCTGCCTTCCCTTTCTCTCACTTTCCTTTCCAGCCAGTTTTTCCAGTTCTCCATCTGTTCTACAGCCTGAGGGTGGCACTCCTGGTCTTTGTCATGCTGGTGTCATCCTAGTGAAGAGATGACTGACTGTTCTAGTCTGAACAAGATCACCCCTCCCCAAATCCTTCCCAGCTCTGAAATTATACTTCTGAAATCTAAAGTACTTCTACATTAATAAATTGCTGTGTTCACACTATTATGGGTTTCAGGCTCCAGACTCAGAGACTGAAATCAAGAGAGAGAAAGAAAGCTGGAAGACCAGAAGTGGAACACATTAAAGGTTACATACCCTTACCAGCCAGTTGTTAATTTCTCTCATCAATAGATGGTTGGCTCCACACAAGCCCTACTTGGCACCCTGAGACCCCCAGCCTTGTATAAATGAAGCCATCCACCTGCCTCCTACCACTTACCCTCTTGGTCCCATTGCTTGCCTTATTGGCCTAGTTATTCAACAGTCTATAAACCACTAACTACAACTATATTAAGTTTTAAGAATCAATTCCTAGGATTCCAGCAAAGAGTTTATTTATAACTGTTGCCAGTTTAGACATTGATAGGGAAAAAATGTCAGATATTTTTAGGAAATCCAGCTTAGACATTTTTAGGAAAAAAATGTTTCAGGTATAGCAGCTTGCCAAAAAAAAAAAACAAAATCCTGGCATGTCCATATGCTTTTCAAAAGATTGAATTCACTCAGTGCGTTTTAAACATCAAGCAAAACAGCAAAAGATCCGTTTTCATCTTTCTTAGAGAATAGGAGGTCCCTTCCTTTGTGACCTTCTTGTTTTGCTTTTAGTCTTCCCTGTATGACAACTTTCCTTCCAGCCACAGAGGACTGGCAGCTTTGGCACTCTGGAAGCCATGCTCCGTGTAAGAGAGATGTGAGTGTTATTTATTGGCCAGGGGGTGAAGTCCTACTGATCTTGGTGATGGTCCAAGATCATTCATATCATTCATGTTGCAGATTGTTCTAATATTACTTTTTTTCTGTTGCCTGTAGGCACATCTTGTGTGTGTGTGTGTGTGTGTGTGTGTGTGTGTGAGAGAGAGAGAGAGAGAGAAATCTCTTAGAAACCAATCTTCTCAAAGAACACAAGAGGAACACAATAAATTCTCACTCATTGGTGAGCACTGATTGGGGCAGGGAAAGAGAAATAATTAGAATAATCATGATGATGATATAGTTAACAGTTTTGAAACTTACAACATATCAGTCACTATAGCTAAGTACTTTTTATATTATATCATTGAATTCTCACAGTCACTTATCTTACAGATGAGAAAACTGAGACTCACATGTGAAGTACATTCCCCAAAGTCACTCAGCTAGTTAGCAGTGCAGCTACCTTTCCTCTAACAACAACGATAAAAAAAAAAATAGTGTGGTTCTTTTTTTTGCCTTCCTTATACAGAGCAACAAACCTCCCTTTTAATTTCTGATTATTTATCTTACAAATTTCATGTAAATTCCCGTCTAAGGAATTTTTTTTTCCCTCTCAACCTTGTTTGAATCTGCCTCTTTCCCAGAATTTTTTTTTCTAGGCCACATAGCATGGTATTCTAGTAAAATCTACAAAGTATTTTGGATATACTTTGGCAAAGTGTGTTCAATTTCCATTGTGCAGCTTTCCAAAGGTAAAAGCTGAGGCAAATATCTTAGTCCTTTGAGCCTCAGTTCCCCACGTAAAAAAAAAAAAAGATAATAGCTCTTTCATAGGGTTGTTGTGATGATAAAATATGATAATGCATGTGTAACTTAAATGTTTTGGCCTTCCTGAAGTTGCCTACAGTTTCTGCTTTGTACAGCATTTCATTCAATAGAAACATACATCCACTTCTAAGAGTTCTTCAAAATGATACAAATCATTATTGAAGTGTCTAAAATAGAAAGGAAGGACCAATCCCATTGTTCAACATTTATCAAAGCTTCCTAAAAATTCTCTTCTCCCCCAAATTCTGCTTCACAAGGCTACCACAACCTCTTTCTCAGGGTATTGGCTCTTCTTCATTGCTTTCTCTCCCTAAGGTCCCTACTCCACTACCATGTTGTCTAGTACTGCAGGATGATAGTTTTGTTGTCTGGTTGCTAAGGAGACATTGTCTCAGTTATTTCTAAAGCAGTCTTGCTGCGGGCGAGTACATACAACAGCAAAAATATTGCCCTTTTTTTACTCTCCTTCTTTACTCGCTTATCTCTTCTTTCATTATTTCCTGGATAGAAATGATTTATTGGAAGCTAATAGCATTTTTTTCTTTTTGTCTTGTATTTTATGACTATTTTGTCTAATTTTTCCTTTTTTTTCCTTTTCTTTTTTTGGAGATGGAGTCTCTCTCTGTCACCCAGGCTGGAGTGCAGTGACTTGATCTCAGCTCATGCAACCTCCACCTCCTGGGTTCAAGTGATTCTCCTGCCTCAGCCTCTGAAGTGGCTGGGACTACAGGTGCACACCACCATGCCAGCCTAATATTTGTATTTTTAGTAGAGACAGGGTTTCACCATGTTGGCCAGGCTGGTCTTGAACTCCTGTCCTCAAGTGATCCGCCTATCTCTGCCTCCCAAAGTGCTGGGATTATGGCATGAACCACCTACCTGGCCTATTTTGTCTAATTTTTCAAATAGAGTGAGTTCATTATTTGAGTTTGGGATGTGTTAGGCTGCAAGTAACAGAAAAATGGACTCAGTGTGGCCTAAACAAATAGAAGTTGTTTTTCTTATATACAAAACATCAAGATGAAAGAAATTAGCTGCTACCATTGGTTTGGCAGCTCATTCTCTGCAGAGCCAAAGTCTGCTCTGGCTAGGTCTTTCATTGCAGCCAGAAAGCTTTGCTAGAAACTTGAGCTGATTTTTTTCTTATATCTCATCAGCTTGAATTATGTTAAATGGCCATGTTTGGCTTCAGGGAAACCTGGGGAGCTGGGAAAGCTTTGTGGGGGAAGTGGACTAGAGAGAAGGGAATTGAGATTAGGTCTTATGTCTGCCCCACTCCTTAAAGACAGAGTATGTAACTCGTTCAGTCCCTCCTCACTGTGCCTAATGTACTTCTGGGACATAGAGAGTACTCAATCAATATCTGTTACATTAATTAATTTATTAATAAGTAATGGATGGATGAATGACTTTTCAGCTGCAAAGGGCGTATAAGGCCTCAGATAGTAATCTTTAAAGTACCGTCTGGAAGTCAGAATGCAGTGCAGAGAATTTTCTCTGCCAGCATTAGGAAAAAATAACTTCTATGACCCACACCTGAATATTTGGAAACTCTTCAAAAGGCTTAGGAAAGTTCAAAGGACTGCTGCCCATGAAGTTTTGTAATAATTGTATTAGCTGTGGAATCAGGGAAAATATTTCTAAAGAAATCTGGAGAAGTCAATGACCTAAAATAGATAAAATGATGACTTTTTATTGTTTGTTCCATTTAAACATTTGCTTGTTTTTAACATAAAAGTTTTGAAGTCATAGAATCTATGAAAGGCTGGAAGAAGGCAAAGAAAAGATGAGGGTCTGAGTAGCAATGTTCACATGAAGCCAATGCCACTTGGCTTTATTCAGGGATGTCCTTGAATCTTAGAACAACCTCTTCATGCATGGTCAGTACCCTCCTTGGAAAGTATGTATAGATGCACTTTTTGTGGACTAGCTTCATTCTTGCCTTAGTTTTATATCTTCATTGCTTTCTCTTTGTTTTTTTCTCACTTATTTCTAATTTATTTACCTTATTTTATGTATCTTTAGAAGCTGTCATAAGTCCTTTATGAATAAGGCAGGTTACAAATAACTAGTTAGTGATCAAGAATGGTGCTATTTTCTGTGCCTATTTCTGAAATCAAAAGCTGTAATGACTTGCATTTTAAAATAATTAAGCATATTCAGGAATAGTCACAGATTCTGAGACAGAACTGACATCAGAGATAATCCCAGAGTGTTAAAGACTACACTTGAAAATGAATCTAGGCTTCTTTGAAGTGTGACACATTGTAAATTCATGGGTGGTTTGTAATGTACTGCCAAGTTGTGAATTTGGGCACCTCATATGGTGTTCATATTTTTGACTGGCAAATCTGTTGTGTTCACAGTTGCCACCTCACCCTTCTCCAGCACTCACCCTAATATTCCTTAGTGATTACAAATTATGATTATTATGTCATTTGAATTTTTATCTTCAATTAGGTGTATAGGAAAATAAGAAGTTTTTGTAGGACTTGGTTTGGATCTACAAAACAAATGTGATATAAATGTTTCTTTTGATTACTGCTTGTTAGACAAGAAATGAATCTTGCCAAAGCCTTATTTTAAAAAGAGCTAGTCTTGGGAACAATTCTTCATTTAGTGTAAATTCTCAGTCTGCATTGTCAAGTGAGTAGTACTGAATACTTAACAGGTGGCTTAGCAATTGATGTGCAGAAGAAAAGAATTATTATAACACCTTAACCGTTTGCAGATGTCCTGGGTAGGAATATACTTGCTTCTTTTGTTTCATAGTGCAGTCTTTTGTTTTCATGTTTAGTAATTTTTTTATTCTTAATGGACCTGTCTACAAATGAATCCAACTGGTTTTTTATTATGACAAGGAGAATTTCAACTAGAGGGGGAAAAGTCTATCAATATAAGGAAGAGAATGAGAATTGACAGAAATTGAATAAATTTTTAAATTTCTATTTAGTTAAACTAAGGGAATGTGATTGATAGTGAGCACAAAGGAAATGACATAGGGATTTAAGAATTTTCTGTTTCATGGTAGAACTACTCTGGAACCTACATTTAAATCTCTCTATTCTCAAGTTAGGCATTGGTTTTCAAGTATCACAATTCTGTTGTTAAATGAGATTTACTGGTGCACTTAGAAACATTACAAAGCTTTATTGTAGACTAGCTAGGTAAGCTGTTGTGTCTCCCCTTCCTCACTCTGTGGACCCTAGCCCCAGAGTATTAGGAAATATATGGTAATAGGAAATATTGCTTCCCCACAAAAAAAACACAGAAGAATATGAATTCTTTTTGTGAGATTTGTTATAAGCCTCTAAAATACAAACACAAACCCCTAATGAAATAATGAATCAAGGTCGTCATGTTCAATGATTGCTGACATCACAGAGGGGTAATAGAAAATCATGTAACACCTACTGGAAGTTTACAGTACCACCTATAAAGTTTTTTTTGTCAAAAAATTAAAGTTACATCATGCTTCTAGTTATAACTGCCAGTTTATAGTGAATAAACTAGAAAGAAAAATATATCAAAAAGCACCAGAGAAATTTAATAATCAAAATCCAGAATATGAGATACTCTGAGGACAGTCTGGTGTCATTGAAAATGAATTGCAAGGAAAAGTGGGGGACAACTGTGGATGAGAGACTTAAAATAAATATCAAACAAAAACAGTATGTGAGGCTCCTTGTTTAGAGCTGATTTGAAGCCAACTATAGTTTTAAAAAATTGATACAAATGTGGAACTCTGAATGCTGACTGGTTGGTTGTTTAATGACATTAAAAAATTATCAAGTTGTTCTGTGTGATGATAGCATTGAGATTATATTTTTAAAGTTCTTGCCTTTTATAGAGAATAAATGACTTTTATTATAATAACTGGAGCCCTAGATTGTCACTTTATTTAAAAAGACAAATAATCATGTACAAGACAGTACCATTGCCATTATAAGGAGAAATAGATTACAATCCTTATTATATACATATTAGCTATGTTCCATATGGTCACAGGATTTTCCTAAAACTATATCTGTCTGCTTTAAATAGACTTGTGTTTGCTGAGAATGGAATGGCTTGTTTGAGTCTCCAGGATGACATTTTATAAAGATAACTGAGTTCTGTAGGAAAATAAAAAAGACAATTTTTAAATTGACTAGATTCACTGTTACAATCTTATACCGTGAAAGTCTAAGAAATCAGGCAACATTGTTTCCTAGGTTTTTTCAGATATATTATTATGGATTTACAAAGGTTTTTTGTTTCTTGTTTTTTTGTTTTTTTGTTTTTTGAGACCGCGTCTCACTCTGTTGCCAAGTCTGGAGTGCGGTGGCTCAATACCGCTTACTGCAACCTCTGCCTCCCGGGTTCAAGTGATTCTCATGCCTCAGCCTCCCCAGTAGCTGGGACTATAGGTGTGTGCCACCATGCCCAGCTAATTTTTGTACTTTTTTTTTTTAAAGTAGCGATGGGGTTTCACCACGTTGACCAGGCTGGTCTCATACTCCTGACTTCAGGTGATCCGTACGCCTCAGCCTCCCAATGTGCTGGGATTACAGGTGTGAACCACTGCGCCTGGCCTACATAGAATGCATGAAGAAAACCACGAAAGTGCCTTTCTTTCTTCAAAGCAATATTATTTCCAAGTATATTAATTTGTTAGAAAACTTTCCCATGGGAAATATTGTCAGTTACCTGTACTGTAACAACTTATGTTCAGTATTCAAAATTTTCTGCATGGATATAAACCACTCTCATGTGCTCTCAGTAGGAGGCATTAGATAAACATACACAACAGTTGGGTTCCTTTGTACAAATGTGGGATAAGAAATACTTTCTTGACATTTTTCCATGGCCAAGTCTTCCCATTAAAGTAAGAACAAGAATTGAAGAGATATTTTGTGTATAGAAAAATTTTCATTTAAAAATATCATTGGTAACCTTGAAGGCATAGATAATGGGCATGTCACAAAATTATCAATTATAACTGGCATTGAGGGGCTGTCCTTCCAAAACTAAACTGAACCTTACCTGGTTACAGATGTAGAACTAGATCACTCCTTTTTCAAATATAGTGGAATCATCCAGTGCATATGTATACAAAGGATCTTGTGGATCATGTGATGATCACCTGCCTTCTTTGATTGCATTAATGCATCATGCTAAACATTCAGCACAGGTTAACAATTCCAGATTTGTTTCTTCTTGAACAACTCAATGCTCTAAATTTTACTATGTGTTTAATAAGACCTTCCCAAATAAAAAATAATAATTTGGAGCTTTTCCTCTGCCCTCTACCATACATTTGCACCAGGAGGAAAATGGAATGAATATGCAGTGTTAAGCTGATGTATGTGAACAGTGATTTGACATTATGCCAAAGAGAAAACTGCCCCACTTAAATTCGGTTAAGTAAGATGGCTGAAAGTAAATAAGCTGAAACACTGGAAATTATTTTTCTCGTGTTCTCTTGAGGCAATGAAGGGAATATGATACTACAGTATATGAAGTTGTTGGTGTTATACTATGCACAACATATTTTGACTATTTGAATAAATGTTAAATTTTTAATCAATTTGTACCTTAATAGTGACTGGTTATCTGTAAGTACAGAATAGATATGGATTGTATTTTTGTGTGATTTTTTTTGTCCTTTTAGTGATTTTTTAAAATGAGAGATGGAATTAACATTGAAAATGGGATTTTTTCTAACCTAATCGTTACATGAAAAATTTATTTATTTACTTATTTAATTTTTGAGATGGAATCTCACTCTGTCACCCAGGCTGGAGTAGTGGAGTGGTGCAATCTTGGCTCACTGCAACCTTCGCTTCCAGGGGTCAAGCAATTCTCCTGCCTTAGCCTCCCTAGTAGCTGGGATTACAGGTGCACACCACCAAGCCTAGCTAATTTTTGTATTTTTAGTAGAGATGGGGTTTCACTATGTTGACCAGGCTGGTCTCAAATTTCTGATCTCAGGTGATCTGCCCGCCTCAGCCTCCCAAAGTGCTGGGATTACAGGCATGAGCCACTGCGCCTGGCCTTATTTATTTTTTGGGGGCAGAGTCCTGCTCTGTCACCCAGGCTGAAGGGTAATGGGGCGTTCTTGGCTCACTAAAACCTCCGCCTCCTGGGTTGAAGAGATTCTCCCACCTCAGCCTCCTGAGTAGCTGGGACTACAGGCACGTGCCATCACACCCAACTAAGTTTTGCATTTTTAGTAAAGACTCTGTTTTACCATGTTGGCCGGGTTGGTCTCGAACTCCTGATCTCAAGCCATTCTCCTGCCTCGGTCTCCCAAAGTGCTGGGATTACAGGTGTGAGCCATCATGCCTGGTCAAAAATAAATTTAGATAGCCCCTCTGTATTGCTAGAAAAGTTCTTACCTTTCAGAAATATACACTTTAATACCTATGAATGAAATGATAAGTTTGATTCAAAATAATTTGGTCCTGAGAAGATAGCATTTAAATGAGGTAAGTTTGGCTATGATGTGAAGATGGATGCAACTTGGTGATGCACTTCATGATGGGTGTTCATGGTACTCTTTTTTTTAAAAAAAAAAAAAAGACTGAGTCTCACTCTGTCGCCCAGGCTGGAGTGCAGTGTCACAGTCTCGGCTCACTGCAAGCTCCGCCTCCCGGTTTCACGGCATTCTCCTTCCTCAGCCTCCCGAGTACCTGGGACTACAGGCTCCTGCCTCCAGGCCTGGCTAATTTTTTGTTTTTTTGGTTTTTTTTAGTAGAGACGGAGTTTCACCGTGTTAGCCAGGATGGTCTCGATCTCCTGACCTTGTGATCGGCCTCCCAAAGTGCTGGGATTACAGACGTGAGCCACCGCACCCGTACCATGGTACTCTTTTCCGATATTTATGTTTTGAATTTTCTGAAATCAAAGTAAACAAGCCAATTAAGAAAATCCCCACAACACACACACACACACACACACACACACACACACACTCTCTCACACACACTCACTCTCACACACACTCACTCACACAGGAACCCCTTGTAAGAACTCAGATTTTATTCTGACAATTTCAAGCCTTGACCTGAAGTGCTCTTCCCCTGAAGCCTTTTATGGTTTGCTCACAGGGGGTGGTCTGGCCTTCATTTGTATGCAGGTAGTGCTCTGGGCTTCCTTCTCTTGTTTTTGACATTGTGTTGTAATTGCTTAGTCACCTGTGGAATGGAATAATATTTTCGAATGAATCTTTTGTTTCCCATATTTCTTCTTATTCCTTGGCCTTTGCCTGATTCAATCAGCTGAGCATTTTGTGTTCGTTGCCAGCGGGGAATGGGTGATGGAGTAGACAGACAGGGACCAAAAAAGGAGTTGATTCTATTTATTTACCTAGAAGTTGATTTTCAACCTTTGAGTTCCAAAGCCTGGGCATCCTGGTAATAGGAAGAAACCATGTGGAGTAATAGATTTGGTACAAGTTGTGAGGAGTTAGAGAAGAGCACATTTATAACCAGAATTCCCTAGACTGGAGTAAGGGGGAGAAAGGGGAGAGGGAGGGAACATAGCCTAGTGGGAGACAAAAATAGGTGGGATCTAGAGAAAGCCCAGATGTGGAGGGTTCACACAGATAGGTCCAGAGCCAGCCTCCAGAGAGAGCTTGGCCCCACCTGCCCATCCTCTTGAGTGAGTGTTGCTTGGCACCAGCATCAGGGACCCAAGTGCAAACAGTTAGCAGCCACAGACAGTCCTGTCCCCATTCCAGTGTGGCTTAAACATCAGCTTAGCTGTCCTTCTCAGTGCTGGGGTCTTTTATTGTGGAGGAGGGGTGGAGATGGAGGGAATATACGCTGGTGGGAGGCAGAGATAAGTGGGATCTGGGATGGCAGGAGAGACCTGAACTCTGAACAAATTGAGGAATACAGCCAAGAACTGACAAGGGCTACAATATCACCATTCTTATTGATAAACTTCAGGGTTGGAGATGTAAAATAAAATGGATTTACAGAACCCCAGATGGGAGGGCCAGATGCACCTCTTTGTCCCACTGGCAGTGCTGGATGAAGGGCAGGCTCTCTCTCTGGGGCTGGTGGAAGGTCCCGTGAGGTTTTTGGCAGCTCCTACTACTCATCCTGGCAATCAGGTTTGCTACCAAGAGGAAAAAGGGAGAAGATGACATGAGAATACCTAGTTTGTTCTTCCCAATTTTATCAGACGGAGAAGTGACTGTGTTCACTCCTGTGATGAGATTGGGCTGGAGAGCCAGCAGTATTACACTGGTAGTGCTTTTCTCAACATGAAAGAAAATGCCAGGAAAGGGAAAGACACTCTCCCCTCTAACAGTCTGCAGCCAGCACGTCATTTGTTGCTCATCTGGTAGAATGATACCCACCTGCACAAGACTTTGAACAATACCCAATCAACTGACCCAAGTGAAACAACCACCACCCCCAAATCCCAGGACCCTTGGAATAATGCAGTAGAGACTGCGAGCATTAAGCCCTGAAGGGGCAGTGGTGGCTGTAGGTGAAACTTTAAATTCTCCTACTTACCCATAAAAGTGGTGAAATTCATTTCTATCACATGTCTTTTTTGTCTTTACCACAAGTGTATACTTTTTGAGGGCAAAGATGAAGCTTTATTCGCGGTTGTATTTGTGTCCGTCAAAAAGTAGAGACTCAGCAAATATTTACTGAACTGAATTGTAGTAACACTATAATATAGTATCATTTTATTAATGATATTTTAATCAATCAGCCAGATAACCTGATCGCTGTGATCAATCCTTTTTTTCTTATGGATTAATCCCATAATTATAACCTCACATATACTCAGTTACAGATTGCCACACATTACCTAATTTTGCCAGTAGATCTTCAAAACAGTTACTGTCTTGCAGTGTTAACAATGACCTCATTCTCTTAAGTAGTTAAAATAGTTAATGAAGGCTGTTAATTTATGAGTATTTCTTCCCTTTCATGCCCTAGTTATGGAAATTGATTTAAGTGTTCTAACCATATTTCTAATTCAATGTATTATTAGCCAATAAATCAGTCCTTAACTGCTCATGTCACTTTTACAATAGACACACAATTTATCAACTTAATAAAAGAATATTGTGCTCAACTATCAACATTTATAGGATTCTAGTTTCTAAAATGTAGCTCCCATTTCTCTTCAAGTTGCACAAGTTCTCATGGATATATTTTATCTTGTTTCAGACATTTGTCAGTTGTTGACTGCTCCCACAAATACCCCTTTCTACCTCTGCCCTGATTACATTTAGGAGAATTAATTATCCCCCTTGTGCGAAGTCTTGGTGGGGAGGTAAATCCACCTATTTGTTTTTCTATTCTGAACTATAAAGGGGAGGCTCCTTCCATAAGATTCTCTTTTTTATCACTCAAGAACAACCAAGAGGCACATAACATTATTAGAGTCTTGTGTGACTTTAAGTCTTGAGTAAAATTATGCAAGATCAGAAATAAATTGTTGGGAACTCCTTCACGCCAACCACAGCATCTGGACAAGGTTGACAGCAGTTCCTGTTACAAAGACTCTCTAAAGTCACCCGGTTCTATCTGTTTCAAGACTTTTCTTTACAATTTGTGGCTCCCCTATAATCTCCCAATTAATCCCTCAATTTGTGTTTCCATTTGCCAAGATAGTTTCTGTTGCTTGCTACCCTAGAACCTTAACTGATTCATAAAGCTTTGGAGAAAGCATCATGAAATGAAAGAAACCCTGCAATAAGAGGCCTGGGACATGAACTATAGTTGTAGCTTTACAGTTAACTTGCTTTGAGATCCAGTAGCAGTTCCCTATCCTTCCAGATTTTAATTTCCTCATTATAATGCTAATAGCCGAGGCAACCTTGAAGCTTCAGTTTTTAAAGCTATACTTTTATGACATGTGTTGCTATTGGTTAGGAACCACTATCAGGATATAGTGATTATATTACAGTGGCTACATTATCAACACTGTGGTTAACTTAAGAACTTTTATAGAAGTTTTACTCGATCTTTTAACACACAGGAGTATTCCCGATCTGTTAATCCTTGACTGAGCATTTACTCTGTTGGTCATCTCTTGGGTGGGGTGACCAGATATTGGAACAGATGCCTACAGCAGAGAAAGCAAAGGGGCATGTAATTACCTGTTCTTGGAAAGTATTACCTCAGTTCACTGGGGTGTTTATGACAGAGCTAGCCTCAAAAATGATTGATGGGATTTGCTTTAGCTCCAGACAGTAAGAAATGCTGACACATTACATTAATGTTAAAATAAAATCTAGTCAGCAAATACTTACTGTAGGTAAGGCACCCTCCCTTTGTGAGGCCTCGCCTTTGTTGTAAATTTCAGGATCTCATACACAGTGTCTAATTTGGAAGTGGTTGTCACTGAATGTTTCCTAATATTTCTAGGCTTTTCCTTGGTTCTGGTATCATCAAAATTGGGCTATTACAATGTAGATTAGTACTTTCAGTGACCCATGGATGGTACTAACACCAACTGCCAACTGCTTTGCATTTGAACTAGACTTTGGTTATTACACTTGGCCTGTATTTCACAGCTCAATAACTCAGTAAATAATACTATAGCAACACAGCATTTAAAGGAAGTTTGACAATTACCCAGGTACTTCTAATGATTTCTAAAATTAATTTGGATACTATAAAATACCTGTGAAATGTACTTTGAGATCACCATGAATGACTGGTATGCAGTTTGCTTGACTACGAAGGTCAAAGCATATCCAGTTCACTTGGCCTTGTATGGCTGCCTACTTGGCTTAGAGTCTTATCTGAAGCACTTACTTCAACAAAGCAGATGATTTTCACTTCTCAGCTTCCTGCAATGACTCTCCATCTCATTAAAATAAAAATCAGTAGCTGTAGAGTAAGCTGATAGGACCCTCCCATGATTTGGTCCTGTTACTTCTCTTGCTTCACTCCTCCCATCTTCCCCTGTTCACCTCACTCTAGCCACACTGGCCTTCTTGCTGTTCTTTCTCAGAGATCTTGACCTGCTTGAATAAAGAGCCCTCCAGCACCCTCAGAACCAGGTGAAGGAGCTCTTCACTGCCACTGGAGGCCACCATCAAGACACTCCGGCCACCAGCACTGCGTTCTGTTGCTGTGTGAATCAAAGGGTCTCATAGTGCTAGCAGGCCTGATGGCTGCCAGAGTTTTGATTGCAGGAGTCTTTGATGTGCTGGTTGTCTACTGCTCATCAAAGCCAACTCTGTACCATTTTGCTGTACAGAAGCTGGACACCACTCCTACTGGTGCCATCCCCATAGGGCAGAGTGCAACATCGCAGCCCGTTGATGATAGTGTCTAACATTTGCTTAGTACTTACTATATACCAAAAATGATATTCATTTAATATGCATAATAACTTTGTGAGGTGGGCACTATTATTATCCGTATTTTATAGATGACCAAAAGAGAGCCTTTGAAAGAGTTAACAGTATTGTGCAATGTCACACAGGTAACAAGGATAGAGGCTGGATTCCAACTGAGGCATTATAATTCCAGAAACTATGAATTTAATGACTCCAGAATCAAAACATTTAGCCTCACCACTATATTTGGTTAAAGTGGGAAATAACCCATTCTCCCACCTTTTTGCCATTTTAAGCTCAATGTATTCATGTAGTTTTCATTTAAAAAATATAACTATAGTTTTGTGCAGTTTTTACTCACCGCACCAGGGGACAAATCTGAAAGTCAGGCTTTGTGCTAAAAATCAGAACCAGAACAAACTTGAGACCACCTGAAACATTATTATTGGTTCTCACATCACTCCTACAACTTTTAGCAGAATGCAGGAAAGCTTGTCTGTATGATCTAAATTAAAACAATGATGAAGGTGATGATTATTTTTGAGATGACACAGGATTAGGTTGGGAAAAAGTAAGGAGTCAGCAACCCAGGCCCTCGCCTCAGCCATTCTTATTTAAAAGCACCTCTACTTCTCTCATTTTATTTGTTTTACATTTTGGACTTCCTGGTGTGATTTCTTTTAAAGAAAGATTCTGGTGCTTAAAATAAAGAAAAGGAAAAAGAGGAAAATCCGAAATCCAGAGTCACTACTGATGTTCCTTCCTCTTCTCTTTTTTTGGTTGGATATGGTGGGGTCTGGTAAGAAGCATTAATTCAGGGCATGGACTCACAGGGATTTGTCAACAAGGATAGTATATTTTGACAAGGACCAACACGGAGGCCCTGTTTCCTTGGCTGTCTGGACACAGGGGTTGACTTCCGGCAAGGATGCCTTTGAAATGTTTTTTCAGGTTTCTCTTTTGAAGTACAAGGATAAACAGGTCCTCCTTTAAATTCTTTCTATTGTCTTTGATGGTTTCTCTTTTCTCTGTGGATAAAAATAAAAAATTTAAAGAAAATATCAGCTATTTCTGAGACGAGTAGTTTAAAAAGCTCGAGTGTCTCCACAGAGAGCAATTGTGTGGGTATTCGGGCCACATGAAATTCTGATTCGCCAAGGGGATTGTGGCTCAGTCTGAAGCTTTGCCAGGACTTGCACGTCTGGGTGGTAGAGGGGTGAGAAATTCTGCTACAACAGCTGCTGTGCTTTCAACACTGTGAGAGCAACATCACCTTAGTATTCCCATAAGCCTTCTCTCCCACTCCTACTTTAGCTATGGAAACTGCATTTAAAGAGAAAAAAATTATGTGCAGGTATAAAGTTGAAATTATTTTATCGCTTGGTTAGATGCTTTCCAAATTGAGCATTTTATGAGTCCAGAATACAATATCACTACATATACAAGTGTAAATACTTATTTACGTTTAGAAATAACCAGCTCAACAGGTACGTGTGAATGTGGCATAAAATGTAACATTAGAAGAAAGAAATCTCAGCATAGTTCAGGCCATAAAATACTGGAGAAAGTTTTCTTACATTTCATCTGTTAAAGTAGTAACAGAAAAACTCTCATATTCTGTTCCCATGGTTAGGTTGTCTTGCACAGGATGTAGTTATTGAAATGATCTTTTTATAGTTCTGAGTTGATATCTCATAATTATTGACCTGACAGTTTCTTTGCTTTTTTGCAAAATCATTGTAGTCTGCAGCCCATTATCTTTCAAAGAGGTAGAAAATGAATTTCTTAGTGCCTGGCCCTGTAACGACCCATGGTAAACTCCAGAAATGTTTGCTGAATATATAAATGAATGTAGGCATTTCACAGTTCACCGAAAATGAGCACATTGAAACATTTATTTGAAGTCCATTACTTCAGCACTTTTGAAATAGATTTCTATTTTCTGACTTGGGAAATCTTTTAAACTCTGGATAAATATGTAAATTCTCACACTTTATATACTTTATGATTCTGTTCAATTTATGGAAGAAACAACAGGTTATTTTAATATGAAGCTCATTTATTTTTGTTTAAATTTTTCCGTATGTTATTGTGGTATTTTGTTACATGAGTAAGTTCTTTAGTGGTGATTTGTGTGATTTTGGTGCACCCATCACCTGAGAAGTATACACTGAACCCTATTTGTAGTCTTTTATCCCTCATCCCCCTCCTACCCTTCCCCTCAAGTCCCCTAAGTCCATTGTATCATTCTTATGCCTTTGCATCCTCATAGCTTAGCTCCCTCTTATATGTGAGAACATACAATGTTTGGTTTTCCATTCCTGAGTTACTTCACTTAGAATAATAGTTCTCCAATATCATCCAGGTCACTGCAAATGCCGTTAATCATTCCTTTTTTATGGCTGAGTAGTATTTCATTGTATATATATATACCACAGTTTCTTTATCCACTCGTTGATTGATGGGCATTTGGGTTGGTTCCATGATTCTGCAATTGCGAATTGTGCTTCTATAAACATGCGTGTGCAAGTTTCTTTTTCGTATAATGACTTCTTTCCCTCCGAGTGGATTCCCATTAATGGGATTGCTAGATCAAATGGTAGTTCTACTTTTAGTTCTTTAAGGAATCTCCACGCTATTTTCCATAGTGGTTGTACTAGTTTACGTTCCCACCAACAGAGTAAAAGTGTTCACTGATCACTGTATCCATGCCAACATCTATTGTGTTTTGATTTTTTTGATTATGGCCATTCTTGCAAGAGTAAGATGGTATCATATTGTGGTTTTGATTTGCATTTCCCTGATCATTAGTGATGTTAAGCATTTCTTCATATGTTTGTTGGCCTTTTGTATATCTTCTTTTGAGAATTGTTTATTTATGTACTTGGCCCACTTTTTGATGGTTTTTTTTTCTTACTGATATGTTTGAGTTCATTATAGATTCTTGATATTGGTCCTTTTTTAGATGTATAGATTGTGAAGATTTTCTCCTACTCTGTGGTTGTTTGTTTACTCTGCTGACTGTTCCTTTTGCCATGCAAAAGCTCTCTAGTTTAATTAAGTCCCAACTATTTATCTTTGTTTTTATTGCATTTGCTTTTAGTTTCTTGGTAATGAAATCCTTGCCTGAGCCAATGTCTAGAAGGATTTTTCCAATGTTATCTTCTAGAATTTTTATAGTTTCAGGTCTTAGATTTAAGTCCTTAATCCATCTTGAGTTGATTTTTATATAAGGGAGAGATGAGGATCCAGTTTCATTCTCCTACATGTGGCTAGCTAATTATCCCAGCACCATTTGTTGAAAAGGATGTCCTTTCCCCACTTTATGTTTTTGTTTGCTTTGTTGAAGATCAGTTGGCCGTAAATATTTTGGTTTATTTCTGGGTTCTCTATTCTGTTCCTTTGGTTTGTGTGCCTATTTTTATACAAGTACCATGCTGTTTTGGTGACTGTGGCCTTATAGTATAGTTTGAAATCAGGTAGTGTGATGCCTCTAGATTTGTTCTTTTTGCTTAGTGTTGCTTTTGCTCTGCAGGCTCTTTTTTGGTTCCATATGAATTTTAGAATTGTTTTTTCTAATTCTTTGAAGAATGATGGTGGTATTTTGACAGGAATTGCATTGGAATTGTAGATGCTTTTGGCAGTATGGTCTTTTTAATAATATTGATTCTACCCATCCATGAGCATGGGATGTATTTCCATTTGTTTGTGTCATCTGTGATTTCTTTCAGCATTGTTTTGTAGTTTTCCTTGTAGAGGTCTTTTGACTCCTTTGTTAGGTATATTCCTAAGTATTTTATTTTAGTTTAGTTTTTTGCAGCTATTGTAAAAGGGGTTGAGTTCTCGATTTGATTCTCCACTTGGTCACTGTTGGTGTATAGAAGAGCTACTGATTTGTGTACATTAATCTCGTGTCCAGAAACTTTGTGGAATTCTTTTATCAGTTCTAGGGGCTTTCTGGAGGGGTCTTTAGGGTTTTCAAGGTAAATGATCATATTGTCAACAAACAGTGACAGTTTGACTTCCTCTTTATTGATTTGATGCCCTTTATTTCTTTCTCTTGTCTGATTGCTCTGGCTAGGACTTCCAGTACTATGTTGAAGAGGAGTGGTGAGAGTGGGCATCCTTGTCTTGTTCTAGTTCTCAGAAGGAATGCTTTCAATTTTTCCCCATTCAGTATTATGTTGGCTGTGGGCTTGTCATAGATGGCTTTTATTACATTGAGCTATGTCCCTTGTATGCTGATTCTGCTGAGAGTTTTAATCATAAAGGAATGCTGGATTTTGTTGAATGCTTTTTCTGCATCTATTGAAATGATCATGTGATGTTTGTTTTCAATTTTGTTTATGTGGTTTATCACATTTATTGACTTTCATATGTCAAACCATCTCTGCATCCCAGGTATGGAACCCAACTGATCATGGTGGATTATCTTTTTGATATGTTGTTGGATTTGGTTAGCTAGTATTTTGTTAAGGATTTTAGCATCTATGTTCATCAAGGATATCAGTCTGTAGTTTTCTTTTTTGCTTGTGTTCTTTTCTGGTTTTGGTATTAGGGTAATGCTGGCTTCATAGAATGAATTGGGGGGGCAGGCGGTGGTTCCTTCTTTCTCTAACTTGTGGAATAGTGTCAAAAGGATTGATACCAATTCTTTGAATGTCTGGTGGAATTCTGCTGTGAATCCATCTGGTCCTGGACTTTGTTTTATTGGTAACTTTTTAACTACCATTTCAATCTCGCTGCTTATTTTTGGTCTGTTCAGGGTATCTAATTCTTCCTGATTTAAGCTAGGAGAGTTGTTGTTTTCCAAGAATTTATCCACTGCCTAGGTTTTCTAATTTATGTGCGTAAAGGTGTTCATAGTAGCCATGAATGATCTTCTGTATTTCGTGTTGTCAGTTGTAATATTTCCTGTTTCGTTTCTTAGTGAGGTTATTTGGATGTTCTATTTTCTTTTCTCGGTTAATCTGGCTAATGGTCTATCAATTTTACTTATCTTTTCAAAGAACCAGCTTTTTGTTTCATTTATCTTTTGTATTTTCTTTTGTTTCAATTTCATTTAGTTCTGCTCTGATCTTGGTTATTTCCTTTCTTCTGCTGGGTTTGGGTTTGGTTTGTTCTTGTTTCTCTAGTTCCTTGTGGTGTGATCTTAGAATGTCAGTTTGTGCTATTTTGGTCTTTTTGATGTAGGCATTTAGGGCTATGCACTTTCCTCTAAGCACCGCCTTTCCTATATCCCAGAGGTTTTGATAGGTTGTGTCATTATTGCCATTCATTTGGAAGAATTTTTTAATTTCCTTCTTGACTTCATTTTTGACCCAATGCTCATTCAGTAGAAGGTTATTTAATTTCCATGTATTTGCATGGTTTTGAAGGTTCCTTTTACAGTTTTATTCCTCTGTGATCTGAGAGTGCTTGATATAATTTCAATTATCTTAAATTTACGGAGGCTCATTTTATGCCCTACCATATGGTTTATCTTGGAGAAAGTTCCATGCGCTGTTGAATAGAATGTGTATTCTGCGGTTGTTTGATGAAATGTTCCATACTTGTCTGTTAAGTCCATTTGTTCCAAGGTATAGTTTAAATCCATTGTTTCTTTGTTGACTTTCTGTCTTGATGACCTGTCTAGTGCTGTCAGTGGAGTATTGAAGTCTCCTACTATTATTGTGTTGCTGTCTATCTCATTTCTTAGGTCTATTAGTAATTGTTTTATAAATTTGGGAGCTCCAGTATTAGGTGCATATATGTTTAGGATTGTGATATTTTCCTGCTGGACAAGACCTTTTACCAATACATAATGTCGGTCTATCTTTGTCTCTTTTAACTGATGTTGTTTTAAAGTTTGTTTTGTCTGATATAGGAACAGCTACCCCTGCTTGCTTTTGGTGTCCATTTGCATGAAATGCCTTTTTCCACCCCTTTACTTTAAGTTTGTGTGAATCCTTATTTGTTAGGTGAGTGTCCTGAAAGCAGCAGATAGTTTGTTGGTTAGTTCTTATTCATTCTGTAGTTCCGTCTCTTTTAAGTGGAGCACTTAGGCCATTTACATTAAATGTTAGTATTGAGATGTGAGCTACAGTTGCATTCATCATGCTATTTGTTGCCTGTGTACCTTGGTTTATTTGTTTTTGCTTTTTAACTTGTATTTTGTTTTATATATCCTGTGTGATTTATGCTTTAAAGAGGTTCTGTTTTGATGTGTTTCCAGGGTTTGTTTGAAGATTTGGATCTCCTTTTAGCAGTTCTTGTAGTGGTGGCTTGGTAGTGGTGAATTCTCTCACCATTTGTTTGTCTGAAAACAACTGTATATTTCCTTCATATATAATGCTTAGTTTTGCTGGATACAAAATTCTTGACTGATAATTGTTCTATTTGAGGAGGCTAAAGATAGGGCCCCAATCCCTTCTAGTTTGTAGGGTTTCTGCCGAGAAATCTGCTGTTAATCTAATAGGTTGTCCTTTATACATTACCTGGTGCTTTTGTCTCACAGCTCTTAAGATTCTTTCCTTCATTTTAACTTTAGACAACCTGATGACAATGTGCCTAGGTGATGATCTTTTTGTGATTAATTTCCTAGGTCTTCTTTGTGTTTCTTGTATTTGGATGTCTAGGTCTCTAGCAAAGCTGGGAAGTTTTCTTCAGTTATTCCCCCAGATATATTTTCCAAACTTTTAGGTTTCTCTTCTTCCTCAGGTACACCGATTAATCTTAGGTTTGGTCATTTAACATAATCCCAGACCTCTTGGAGGCTTTGTTCATATTTCCTTATTCTTTTTTCTTTGTCTTTGTTGGATTGGGTTAATTCAAAGACCTTGTCTTTGAGCTCTGAAATTTTTCTTCTACTTGTTCAATTGTATTGCTGAGATTTTCCAGAGCATTTTGCATTTCTATGTCTGTGTCCATTGTTTCTTGAAGTTTTGATTGTTTTTTCTTTATGCTATCTATTTCCCCCTTCACGTCTGGTATCATTTTTTGGATTTCCTTGCATTGGGCTTTGCCTTTTTCTGATGCCTCCCTGATTAGTTTAATAACTAACCTCCTGAATTCGTTTTCAGGTAAATCAGGGATTTCTTTTTGTTTTGGATCCATTGCTGGTGAACTAGTATGATTCTGGGGGGCTGGTAAGGAGCCTTGTTTTGTCATATTATCAGAATTGGT
Organism: Gorilla gorilla gorilla; assembly: GCF_029281585.2. Taxonomy (NCBI): domain Eukaryota; kingdom Metazoa; phylum Chordata; class Mammalia; order Primates; family Hominidae; genus Gorilla; species Gorilla gorilla. Next base: position 92,301,785 of record NC_073234.2, read on the forward strand.
TTTCTGGTTCCCTCTCATTTGGGTAGCCTCTGTCAGAGGTAAGGTCTAGAGCTGAAGGCTGTTGTTCACATTCTTTTGTCCCACAGGGTGTTCCCTTGATGTAGTACTCTCCCCCTTTTCCTGTGGATATGACTTCCTGTGAGCTGAGCTGTAGTGATTGCTATCTCTTTTCTGGGTCTAGTCACATAGCAACTCTACCGAGCTCCTAGCTGGTACTGGGGGTTTTCTGCACAGACTCCTGTGATGTGAACCGTCTATGGGTCTCTCAGCCATGGATACCAGCACAGTATTTGGGGAGTCTCCTGGGTCCTAAAGGAGAAGTCTGCTTCCTTCAATGGGTCTGTGGATCCTCTCGGGATCTGTATGAAGCTCTTGAAGTTCAAACTGAGATATAAAGGTGAAATACGTCAATGCAAATATGGAGTATCTAACTTACATAATTTTTAATGTTTGTCTATTTTGAACTGTAGTAGCATTTACTTTTGCTTTAGGTTAACCCTTTAAAGCCTTCAGTTGCTCCAGTGGGAGATAGAATCATTCCCCCAGTTTTCTGAAGGAATAACCACTTTGAAATAGGAGCCAAGAGGAGAATCTGTCCTCTCTCTGAGTGTTTATTGTTTTGAACACAGATTTCCGAGATATTATGTGTCTGGAGAGGACCAGAGTGCTGACATCATTTTTGACTTGAAAATATGTCTATGATAAAATAGGAGTCAACACATAGAATTGAGGTTCATAGAGTAGGCACACAACATTTTCATATAAAGTGATCCATCCCCTCAAACCAATATTAGGTTATGATATATTTACTTAACATACTATAAACAGAGCTTTTACTTCATCAGTGTTAGAACATTAACCTTAGAAAGGACCTTAGAAATCTAGTTGATGTGTGAATTTTCAGAATCGATATCCAACCATTCTATAAATTACTGTGCTCTGTAACTTCATCTCCTCATGACATGGCCAGTCTAATTTAGGATAGCTCTATTAGTTGAATAGGTCTTTCTCATAAGGAGTTGAAATTCCTTTCTGTGTCTTTGGATAGATGCTAGTTGCATTGGTACCTTTTGTAGGGATCCAAGGGATAGAGCTGTGACTGGTGGGTGAAATTTACTTGGAGGCTGATCATTATTATTGAAAAAAATTTCCCTGGTGAAAATTATCTTGGCATATAGAGTGGAGTGCTTCAGGGTGGTGGTGGTAATGAATTACCCCTCACTGAAAGAAAGAGTTTGAGTTAGGCTGAGTAATCAATGCACCAAGAATACTGCTCAGGAGAGTCAAGTATCTAAATAAAGATTGAGATAGGTGACATTTAAATGATTCATTTAACCCTGAGACTTTATGACAGACTTCTTTAGATGCCTCTTCAGGAATCCATATGTGTACACTCAACTGCCTGCTTGCCATCTCCATAGATATCTGAATATCATTTCAAACTCAACATATCTGACATTACACTCTTGATTTATTTTTTCCATTCTGCTTATTCAACTATCTTCCTCAATTTTCATGTCAGTAAGTGGGTCCTCTACATAGCCATCAAAATAATTCTTTAAAAACTCTCCTATCCCTTCTCATCTTACCTCCTGTTCACTTTGCCTGGAATGTCACTCTCTCCCTTCATATATTTGCATGACTAATCCTTCATTTTCTCTGCCTCTGCTCAAATATCATCACTTCTGAAATGTTCTCCTGGACCACAATATCTGATGTAGCACTCCCTGGCACCCCTCTTTATTATTCTTTTTCTCTCATGTCTACTTTATTTTTCCATGGTAAATTGACATCACCATCTAATATTTATTTACTTGCTTAATTGATTATTGTCTGTCTCCCCAGTTAGAATTTAAGCTTCTTTGGGAAAGGAAATTTGTTATATTCATTGCTATATCCTCAGTGCTAGAACAATTCCTGGTCAATATTAGGTATTCAATAAATATATGTTGAAATGATGTTAATGGATAATAATAGAGATTTAGTGTAAACAGGAAAATAAAGAGTAAAAATGTAGCATAAGCTAGCATATACAGGAAAAGAAATGAAAGGTTCTTATTAATTTTTCATAGCAAAGCAAAATAACTTAAGGGCTTTGATGCATGCTCACAGAATCTTCCGTTCAAACCAGCCATTTTCCTATGAACCTTGAATGGTCATTAGTCCATACGTTCACTCTTGGCTTTCATTGCAAAAGGAATGGAGACATTGCAAACGTCATCAGCACTGATTGTGACCAGTTTCTGTAGAGAATACAGATCCCCAGACATACCAGATACCAGAGTTGGCTGACACTGAAAGATAGCCAGGGGTGAGAAGTAATCATTGGTTTTACCCCTAAATCAGTTTTATAGGTGGAAGACAAGATCTGTCTTTGTTATCTACAGGGAGATCCTTATTTGCCCCTTCCACAGATACGGTCTTTCTAATTCCAAATCCTCTGGGTCTAGGCTTTCTAACCTGTGCAAATTATAAGTTTTAACATAACAAACAAAGTATTTGTTTAAACATAACAAACCTCCTATCTCAATTAAACTTAGATGGGATGACAGTCACTTTCAATTTTGCCACAAAAAAATGTAATTACTTCTCTTTTTTGCTTTAATAAAATAGCTTTGTTCTAAATAATAATACATAATGATTTGTACATTTTTCTAAAATTAATGTTACTATATTTTACATCTATTTTTCAGTTTCTATTAATAACAAGAAAATCAATATTCTCTGAGTGTATACATTTTAAATCTTTCCTATGCAACAATAATTTTCTTTTTCTTTTCTTTTCTTTTTTTTTTTTTGAGACAGAGTCTCATTCTGTCACCCAGGCTGGAGTGCAATGTCATGATCTCGGCTCACTGTAACTTCCGCCTCCCAGGTTCAAGTGATTTTCTTGCCTCAGCCTCCCAAGTAGCTGGGATTACAGGCATATGCCACCATGCCCAGCTAATTTTGTATTTTTAGTAGAGATGAGGTTTGACCACGTTGGTCAGGCTGGTCTCGAACTCCTGACCTCAGGTTATCCACCTGCCTAGGACTCCCAAAGTGCTGGGATTATAGGTGTGAGCCACTGCGCCCGGCCCACAAGAGTTTTAAATGCTAGTGGGGAAAGCAGTGGATTTTTATTTTTCTTAAAACTTGAATACATCATCTTATAACTATTATATCATAGAATTTAAATTTGTTGAGAACAAATTTTGTGGGGATTATTTATTTAAGGTCTGGAAGACTTCTATTTTAATGAGAAATGTATCAGAGAAAATAAAGAAAAATGTTTCTAGATTCTTCAAGGAATGAAGTTGTTTTCTTAATGAGTCACACTTAGGGTGATACATTAAATGAGAGAAACGTGGTTGTCAATCTATTCTATTCTGGAACAGTTTAGCAACTTGTGAAATATCAGACCATTTGGACCAATATCCCCACTTCTATGCATTTTCCCTATGGGGATGATCATACAAGAGTGAAAAGACGTAAGCACATGAATGTTTCTTTTAAATCTGTTTTTAATATAGAAAACTTGGAAACATCCCAAATATTCACCAGTAGGGGACTGATTAAGTAAATTACTGCACATACAAATAATAAAATTCTCAAGTCATTAAACTTGATGTAGCTCAACATTTATTGACATTAAGTGATATTTGTGACATACTGTTGAGTCAAAAAAACAAGTGAAAAATGTCTAAGTATGGTTCCATTTATGTAAAATTATATCCTTCTCTTTAGAAAGACATTCATTGAATTTTTTTTATGATTATTTATGGGGAATGGAATTTTGATTTTTTTTCCTTAGGCTTTTTTGGTTTTTACAATTCTATTAGGTATATATATATAATTTTAATAAAAACAATGTGAGTTTATAGGCAAATTTCTTAGAATGAAGTAAAATGTAATTGGAAACATACTGCTTGGAACTATTTATGGAAGCAAATCTAACTGAAGTCAATTTGGAATCAGTTTGTTTAATGTAAGAAAAATATTGGAAATAATATTATATAAAGAATTTCTTAATGAAAATAAAATTTTAAAAAGAATATTAAAAGATAATATAAACACCATAACCTAAAATGTCATTTTTCCTAGCTTCATTGAGGTATAATTAAAGATGAAAATTATATATCTTTGAGGTGTATGACATGATGTTTTGATATAGGATACATTAGAAAATGTTTACCACAATCAACCTAACTAACATATCCATCACCTCACCTAGTTATCATTTCTTTTTTCTAGTGAGAACACTTGAGATCTACTGTTTTGGCTAATTTCAAGTATACAGTAAATTATTGTTAGCTGTAGTTATCATGCTATACATTAAGTCGGTAGAAATTACTCATCCTATAACTGAAAGTTCTATCCATCAACATCTTCCTTCACCCTACTCTCCGGCCTCAAGCCCCTAGTAACCTCCATTCAACGCTCTGTTACTATGAAATTGACTTACTTGCCATTCTGTGTATGGCTTGTTTCATTTAGCATAATGTCCTTCAAGTTCAACTATGTCACAAATGACAAGATTTCTTTCATTTTAAGGCTGAATAATATTTCATTATATATATAATATTCATATATATATCCTTTTCTTTCCATTCATCTCTCAATGGACAATTAGGTTGTTTCCATATCTTGGCTACTGTGAATAATGCTGCAATGAACATGGGAATGCTAATATCTCTTTGTGATAGCAATTTTATTTCTTTTGGATATATACCCAGAAGTGGGATTTCTGGGTCATACATTAGTTCTATTTTTAATTTATTAAGAAACTACCATACACTTCCCATAATGGCTCTTCCAATTTATATTCCCACCAATGTTTTATAAGGGTTTGCTTTTTTCTTAACATCCTAACCAATACTTGTTTTCTTTTGACTTTTTTTGATAACAACCATCCTAACTAGTGTGAGGCAATATCTCATTGTGGTTTTTATTTGCATTTCCTTGATAATTATTGATGTTCGTATACTTGTTGGACATTTGTATGTCTTCTTTGGAAAAATGTTTCTTAAGATTCTTTACCTATTTTTAATCAAGTTATTTGGTTTCTTTTTTTTTCTATTGAACTGTAGGAATTCCTTGCATATTTTGAAATATATGATGATATTATATTTTATATACTTTTATGTATTTTGGACCTTAACTCCTTAATAGATATGTGCTTGCAAATATTTTATCCCATTCTGTGTGTTGTCTTTTCATTTTGTTGAATGCTTTCTTTGCTGTGCAGAAACTTTTAAGTTTGATGTAGTCTGACTTTTAAATTTTTGTTTTGTTTCCTGTACTTTGATGTCAAATCCAAAAAAATCATTGCAAAGACCAATGTCATAAAGCTTTTCCCCTATGTTTCTTCTAGGAGTTTTACAGTGTCAGGTCTTACACTTAAGTCTTTAATCCATCTTGAATTAATTTTTGCACATGGTGTAAGATAAGGGTCCAATTTCATTCTTTTGCTTGTGGATGTTCAGTTTTCCCAACACCATTAGTTGAAGAGACTGTCCTTTCCCCATTGTTTATTCTTGGAGCCTTTGTCAAAAATTAGCTGACAATATGTGTGTGGGTTTATTACTGGGATCTCTATTTTGTTCCATTGGTCTATGCGTCTGTTTCTATGCCAGTATCATACTGTTTCAATTACTATAGCTTTGTAATACAACTTGAAATCAAGAAGTGTGATGCTTCTAGCTTTGCTCTTTTTGCTGAAGATTGCTTCAGCTATTTGGAGTCCTTAGGGGTGCCATATGAATTTTAGGATTGTTTTTCTATTCTGTGAAAAATGCCACTGACATTTTAGTAAGAATTGCATTGAATCTGTAGATCAGTTTGGGGGCATTTTAAAGAACATTATTGTATGAACATTTTAACAGTATTCTTCCAATCCATGAACATGGATATCTTTCCATTTATTTGTGTTTTCTTTAATTTTTTCATCAATATTTTACAGTTTTCAGTGTATAGGTATTTCAACTCCTTGGTTAAAATTGCTCCTAAGTATTTTATTCTGTTTGATGCTGTTGTAAATAGGATTGTTTTCTTAATTACCACAGCATCAAACAGAATTAGTTGCATTGTTATTGTTAGTGAACATAAACATAACTAATTTTTGTATGTTGATTTTGTATCCTGCAAGTTTACTGAATTCATTGATTAGTTCTAACAGTTTTTTGGTGGAGTATTTATGGCTTTCTGTATATAAGATTATGTCATCAGCAAACAGAGGTAATTTTACTTTTCTTCTCCAATTTAGATGCCTTCTATTTCTTTTTCTTACTCTGGCTTGGACTTCCAGTACTATGTTGAATAGAATTGATGAGATGAGCACCTTTGTCTTTTAGTTTTTCACTGGTGAGAATGACATGAGCTGTGGGTTTGTTATATATCCTTTAGTATGTTGAAGGACATTCCTTCCATACCTAATTTGTTGAGAGTTTTTATCATATAAGGATATTGAATTTTGTCAAATGCTTTTTCTGCATTTATTGAGATGCTCATGTAATTATATTCTTCATTTTGTTAATATGTGGTTTTACATTTATTGATTTGCATATGTTAAACCATCCTTGCATCTGAGGAATAAATACCACATGATCATGGTGAATGATCCTTTTAATTTGATGTTGAATTCAGTTTGCTTGTATTTGTTTGAAATTTTTGCATCTATGCTCTTCAGGGATATTGGCCTGTAATTATCTTTTCTCATGGTATCCTTGTCTGGCTTTGGTATCAGGATAATGCTGACCTTGTAAAATGAGTTTGGCAGTATATCCTTGCCTTCAATTTTTTGGAAGAATTTAAAAAGAATTGGTACTAATTTTTCATTAAATGTTTGATACAATTCGTCTGTGAAGCCATTCAGTCCTTGACTTACCTCTTTTTTTGTTGTTTTTTTGAGATGGAGTTTCACTCTTGTTGCCCAGGCTGGAGCGCAATGGCGCAATCTCGGCTCACTGCAACCTCTGCCTCCCAGGTTTAAGCGATTCTCCTGCCTCAGCCTCCAGAGTAGCTGGGATTACAGGTGTACACCACCACACCTGGCTAATTTTGTATTCTTAGTAGAGACGGGGTTTCGCCTTGTTGGTCTGGCTGATCTCAAACTCTTGACCTTAGGTGATCCGCCTGCCTCAGCCTCCCAAAGTGCTGGGATTACAGGCGTGAGCCACTGCACTCGGCCCCTTGACTTATCTTTTTAAGGAGAGTTTTAATTACTGACTTAATCTCGTTTTTGCTATTGGTCTCTTAAGATTTTCTATGTCTTCATGATTCAGTCTTGGTAGGTTGAATATTTTCAGAATTTATCCATTTCTTCCAGGTTATTCAATTTTTTTGGTGTGTAATTGTTCATAGGAGTCTCATATATTTCTATGGTATCAGTTGTAATGTCTCCTCTTTCATTTATAACTTTATTTATTTGAGTCTTCTTTTCTTAATTAGTCTAGCTAGACATTTGTCAATACTTATCTTTTCAAAAAATAACTTTGTTTCAGTGATCTTTTGTATTGTTTTTCTCTTTATTTTGTTTATTTCTGCCTTTATCTTTTTTATTTTCTTCTATCTGCTGACTTGGGGCTTAGTATTTTCTCTAGTTTCTTGAGGTGTAAAGTTATATTTTTTATATGAGATCTTTCTTTTTTTCTTAATGTAGGCATTTATCACTATAAAATTTCCTCTTAGAACTGCTCTTGCTGCATCCTATAAGTTTTAGTATGCTGTGTTTTCATTTTTGTTTGTCTTAAAATACTTTTTGAGTTCCCTCTTGATTTCTTCTTTTATCTATTGGTTTTCAGGAATGTGTTGTTTAATTTCCATATATTTTTGAATTTTTCTATTTTCTTTATACTACTGAATTCTAGTTTTATACCATTTTGGTTAGAAGAGACACTTGATATAATTTCAATCTTCTTAAATTTGTTAATCCTTGTTTTGTGGCCTAACACCTGATTTCTTACAGAGAATTCTATGTGTGTTTGAAAACAATGTATATACCGCTGCTGTTAGGTCAATTGTCCTATATATGTTTGTTGGGTCTATTTTGTCTATAGTGTTATTCAAGTCTGCTGTTACCTTATTGATTTTCTATCTGGATAATCTTTGTATTGTTGAAAGTGGGGTATTGAAGACCCCTACTATTATCATATGGCCATCTATATCTATCTTCATTTCTGTTAATATTTAATTTGTATCTTTAGATGTTCTGATGTTGGGTACATATATATTTACAATTGCTATGTATTCTTGATGAATTGACTCCTTAATCATAATGTAACATAATACTTTGTCTCTTATGGCAGTTTTTTACTTAAAGTCTGTTTTATCTGCTATAAGTATAGCCTGCTCTGTTTTGCTTACCATTTGCTTGAAATATCTTTTACCATTCCTTTGTTTTTAACCTATGTGCACCCTGAAAGCTAGTCTCAGGTGCACAGTGTGTAATTGGATGTTGTTTTTTTAAATAGATTTGGCCACTTTGTCTTTTGATTGGGGAATTTGATCCATTTACATTTAAAGTAATTATTGACAGCTAAGGACTTACTACTGCTATTTGTTAATTATATTGTGACTCTTTTATAGTTCTTTTGTTCCATTCATTCTTTCTTCCTGTCTTTCCTTGTGACTTGATACTTTTCGTAGCGGTATGCTTTGATTCCTTTTTCTTTCTCTTTTGCCTATCTACTACAGATTTTTCCTTTACGGTTACCATGAAGCTTACATAAAACATCTTAAAATTATAGCACTCCATTTTAAGCTAATAATTACTTAACCTTGACCACATACAAATCTCCACATTTTAACTTCTCCTCTCCAAACATTTTATGTTATTGATGTAGCAATTTATTTTATTTTATTTTTGAGATGGAGTCTCTCTCTGTCACCCAGGCTGAGCAGTGGTGTGATCTTGGCTCACTGCAACCTCTGCCTCCTCAGTTCAAGTGATTTTCCTGCCTCAGCCTCCTGAGTAGCTGGGATTACAGGCATGCACCACCATGCCCCGCTAATTTTTGTGTTTTTAGTAGAGATGGGTTTTTGCTATGTTGGCCAGGCTGGTCTTGAACTCCTGACCTCAAGTGATCTGCCCACCTTGGCCTCCCAAAGTACTGGCATTCCTGGCATGAGCCACCATGCCCAACCCTGCAGTTTACAATTTTGTGTGTCATGTATCCATTAACAAATTATTGTGGCTGTAGTTATTTTTAATACCTTTGTCTTTTTATTTTTGTACTATACTAGAGTTAAAAGTGATTTTACGCATCACATTATTATTCTAGATTTGACTATATTCTTACTTTTAGAGTAGGTTTTATACTTTCCTATATTTCCATGTTGTTAGTTAACATTGTTTCACTTTAATTTGAACTACACCCTTTAGCATTTTTTGTAAGGCAGGTGGAATGGTGATAAACTCCCACAGGCTTTGTCTGGAAAAGTCCTTACCTCTCCTTCATTTCTGAAGAATAGCTTTGCTGATTATAGTATTTTTGGTTGATAGGTTTTTCTTCTTTCGGTACTTTAAGCATATCATTCCACCCTCTTTTGACCTGCAAGGCTTCTGCTTAGAAATCCCCTGATAGCCATATAGGGGTTCCTTTGTATGTAATGAGTTGCTTTTATCTTTTTGCTTTAAAAATTCTTTGTCTTTGACTTTTGACAATGATTATAATGTGTCTCAGTGAAGATCTCTATAACTAAAGACAAATTTAATTTACTTAGGGTTCTTTGTGCTTCACGGATGTAGATATTCACTTCCCTCTCCAGATCTGGAGATTTTTCTGCCATTATTTCTTTAAATGAGCCTTCTACCCCTTACTCTTCCTCTGCTCTTTTGTGACTTTCACAATACATATATTGGTTCACTTGATCGTGTCCCATACGTCCTGTAGGCTTTCTTTATTCTTTTCATTTCTTTTTGTTTTTCTGGGTTACTTCAGATGGCCTATGTTCAAGCTCACTGATACTTCTGCCTGATAGAGCCTGCTGTTAAAGCTTTCTAAGGTATTTTTCAGTTTGGTCACTGGTTCTTTAGCTTTAGAATTTATGTTCGGTTCTTTTAAAAATCATTTCTACGCTTGAACTCCTTGTTGAGCTTTTCATTTTGTTTGTATATTGTTTTTCTGATTTTTTTTTTATTTTTTTCCAAGTTCCAAATGTGTTTTTTATTCACTCTTTTTGATGACTATAAATAAGTGTTTCCACTATGGAAAAGAAAGTTAGCACAGTACATTTTCATGACTGGGGAATGGATTTTCTGAAGTCATCTTCAATAGGGCAAAAACTTAGAAACAAACAAAAAAAAAACAACCTGAATGTTGAATTCAGTTCTTTATATAACGTCCCTTGTAAAAATGAAAGAATAAGCCGAAAAAGAGGGGCAGGGTAAAATTTTTTAAAAAAAAAGAAAGGAAAGAGAGGAAAAGGAAATAAAATAAGACGATTTATTGCTTCTCCTCGGCATCCTCCTTGGTCTCCTCCTTCACCGAGACAGCTTCTAGCTTTTTTGCCACTTTTTTGGCATGATCGTTTTTGCCTGATCCTGCTTTGTTTTCTCTCTCTTCAATCGCTTTTCTGCACTCTTCAAACTTTGTTTTGAATTTCTGTGCATTCTCAGCATTCAGGAAGCAGATGGCCAGCAGCTCCGGCTTGGGTACTGGTCGGCGAAGTCAGCATGGGTGTTCCAGACCCAGGCATGGTCACTACCTGCTTTGGGCTTCAGCTCCATCATCCGCGTGATGTAGTGGTTGGCACAGATATTCAGGGTCTTGTCCCTCTGCATGAGGAGGCGGATGGCCCCTTTCTCCTTGTGCTTCAGGAGCTTGATGTCACCAGTGCCTCGCTCCTTCCATTCTGGGAGATCGTTCTCTGAGGCAAATCAGAACAGTTTTGCCTGCATTTTAAAAAGTTCCTCTTCATCATCTTTCAGCGTTTTAATTTCTTGTTCAGGAAGACAAACTGAGGGTCATGGTTGTACTCGTCTGTATTCTCAGTGGAAGTATCATGGTCCTCACGAGTGTCCTTGGCGGCCGCCATGGGGGCGCAGCGGCGGCCGCTCACCTGGGTCTGTTATCGCTGGCTCCCCGGCCTCTCGGCGGCTACTCGTAGCTCCTTCCCGCCCGCTCTTCCCTCCGCCCCGCGACCTGAACCTCGACCCCTGACCCCAGCAGCCGGAAACGCACGGCGATTCAAAACCAGTACAGCTTTATTGGCTCAGGCAGCTGACACTCTCATTGTCCGGCCCGCCCCACGCTTCCCGCCCCTGATTTTTTTTTAAATGGAGTTTCACTCTTTTTACCCAGGCTGGAGTGCAGTGGCACGACCTTGGCTCTCTGCAACCTCCACCTACCAGGTTCAAGCAATTCTCCTGCCTCAGCCTCCTGGGTAGCTGAGATTACAGGCGCCCACCATCACACCCAGCTAGTTTTTTGTACGTTTAGTAGAGATGGGGTTTCACCATGTTGGCCAGGCTGGTGTCAAACTCCTGACCTCAGGTGATCCACCCACCTCATTCTCCCAAAGTGCTGGGATTACAGGCGTGAGCCACTGCTCCCAGTCTCTGATTTTTTTTTTTTTTTTTTGTATACCTGTGTTCTCTTGTAGTTTACTGACCACAGGTGACTGCCTGGCACTAAAACAGGCCTAGAGATTGGGTTTGCAGGGGCAGACCAGTGTTCTGGGGCCACAAGGGCCAGCCGAGAACCTGGGTCTACTGGGATAGATATGAACCATATGTCTGCTGGAGTGTGGGGCTGCAGTGGCTCCTGGTTACTGGGTGGGGATAGAGCCTGTATTTGCAGGAGCTGGCCTGGAACATAGGTACATGTGTGCTGGTTTGGTGACTGGAGTCATGGCGGCTGACCTGGAGCTGGGGTTCTTGGGTACCAACCTGGCACAGGAGTCGGCCTGGAGGCTAAATCTGCCGGGAATTGGGACCTTGGAGGCCAGCAGCCAGCCTGGAGCCTGTGTTTGCAGGGGCTGACCTGACTTGGGTCATGTCTAGAGCCTGTGTCTTAGGAGGGTGGCCAGCATAGGTCTGTGTGTGCTGGTCTGGTACCTGCAGCCACAGTAGTGTGTCTGGAGCCAGAATCCACAGCAAAATCAGATGCTCACTTCACTTTTTTTCTCCACTGGAAGAGTTTCTTTCTGCACACTATGCTGCCCAGGCACGGGAAAAGGCAGTGCATCTTTTCTTATTTCTGTGCTACACCAAGGCGTTGCAATTTTTCACTTGAATCCTTTAGTTTGTTAAAGGTATTTTTGGGCATGGATAGTTGTTTGTGATGTTTCTCTAACAGAATAAGTGCTGTAAAGTCCTATTCTGCCATCTTGCTGATGTCACTCCCCCATATTTCTTGACAGTAGATACTGCCATTGCTCATTTCGTTTCCCTCCCTCCCCTTTTACTTCTTCTTTATACCCCTCCACTGTCTTTAATGTGATTTTACTTTTAACAGCTTCTAACCTGTCACTCTTCTTCAAAGGACTGTCCTTAGGCCACTAGAACAGCTTTACTCACAGACACAGAAAACTAGAAGAGCCTGGGAGTTTTTGATCCCCTACGATGATGCTTAGCCAATGAGTAATCACTTTGGGAGATGAAAGTCTACCTTCCTTGCCTTAGGACACAATGACTTTGAGGCTGTAACTTATACTTCATAATCTCCTGTGGAATCAGACTGAAACTACCCATCTAGGAATTTGCTAAAACCATGGCATCCTTGGTTCCACTGTTTTTCTTTTTCTTTCTTTCTTTCTCTTTTTTTTTTTTTTTGAGATGGAGTTTCACTCTTGTTGCCCAGGCTGAAGTGCAATGGCTCATCTCAGCTTACTGCAACCTCTGCCTCCCAGGTTCAAGTGATTCTTCTACCTCAGCCTCCCGAGTAGCTGGGACTATAGGTGCCTGCCACTATGCCCGGCTAATTTTTGTATTTTTAGTAGAGATGGGGTTTTGCCATGTTGGCCAGGCTGGTCTTGAACTCCTGACCTCAGGTGATCCGCCCACCTTGGCCTCCCAAAGTGCTGGGATTACAGGCGTGAGCCATTGTACCTGGCCCATTGTTTTTCTTTGTTATGTTTCTCCCTTTTCCTTATCAGCTTCTTATGGAAACACTTCCTTGCACACAAATCCTCATCTCAAAGTCTGCTTCAGAGGAATACAACATGACATAGGTCCAACATTGCTTTCCAAATATTTCTAATGAGTTTCCAGAATTGAATTTAACAACACAATATCCATATCTTCCACATTAGACTAAAAGCTCTTTGCTCTTTGAAGGCAGACAGAAATGTTTGATTCTGATACTTACTTGCCATTGAACCTGAAAATAAAAGTTTACACTCAGTGAGCCAAATTAGTGAATAATCGGAAGGCATAGAGTCAGTAGTCAGTAATTTTATTTAGGATTGTCCCTAGATGAATGAAGTGAGACGTCTATGTCTCTCATTATAATCCTTGTGACTAAATTAGTCTGATGTCTCCAGACAAAAGATGCTTCATTTCCATCAACCACTGTTAAGGATTGGATGATAAAAATGCATTCTACCTTAAACATTTCTTAATTCTAAAGAACCAGATGAATAAGGGCAGTACTTCCTCTTCACTCAATTATGATAAATTACCTTATCTTTTATATTGTGTTGGAGAGCCAGGGGAGTGATTGAAAGTTCTTTTTGTTGCTTTTCAATTTGTCCTTGCTTGCATAGTTCTTGAAATTAGAGGACATATGTGGTTTGTAGAAGTCAAGCTGGTAAGCTTGTAATCAGTGTAATATAATGAAAGTCATCTAATTGAGGTCTGTTTAGTTTTCCTTTTCTACATAATGGGGGCATAGTAAGTATTATGGGATATTAAGTTAACTAGTGATATTTTACTATTCATGCCTAGCATGAAAATCAATTTCCCATTGATTTGATTTAGTTCTGTGCATCAGGAAGTAGATAACTAAAGAAAGGAATTAAAGTATTAATTAAATTTAGTTTCTTTCCTTAGTCATTCATCCTTAGAAACCATTACGTTATTTATCCCCCACTCTGTGGAAAAGTAAAATCCTCTCCTCAGATAAGTTTTATTTTCTATAAGTGTTTTTTGTAATCCCAGTATATATTTGCTGTTCAAGAAATAAGTGGTCAGAACTATAATTTGTCTAATGACTTCATTATAAATAGAAATGTAATTTAGATGTTCATTCTCTTTTACTTCATTTTTTTCCTTTCACAGTTATTTTTCACAACTTGGTAGTATCAAGAAAAATAAGACGTAGCATAAGAAGAATTATTTTCTTTCTGCTCTAAGCATCAGTTAATGAATATATATGCATAACCCTCCTCACAAGGAAGATTAACAATTTTGAAACTTTTCCCCACCTGCAACAGGGACACTTGAAGCACATCTTTTCTGAAGGTGGACCCCTGAGATTTGGGTTCTGCCAGGTAACATGGGATGAGAGATCAAAATTAGTCAACAGCTGGATGTACACTAAATATTTGTTTCCTTTTATTATTTTTCAAGCTCTCTTGGATTGCATCTTTTAGAAACACCACAGTTGTGCTTATTAAATTGAACAAGTTAACAAATATAAAGTACTTAGAATAGCTCCTGGAACATTGTAAGTTCTCAGTAAATATTAATTATATTGTAGGTCCCCAAACCCTTCTCTTAAACCTTTGGAGTCAGATGTATTTTTGGGATTCAGAATTTTTTGGATTTTGAAACAGTATGCATAGTATCTCTAGCACCCCAAAATCAAACACATTGAAATTTCTGCATTGAAACACATGAATATTCACACAAAGTATAGTATATACTATATAACAAATAGTCTCATGTTAATTCAGGTCAGATTTTACCACTGAATACATTATTTGAAAACTTAGGGCTTTTGGCCGGGTGTGGTGGCTCATGCCTGTAATCCCAGCACTTTGGGAGGCCGAGGCAGGTGGATCACTTGAGGTCAGGTGTTCAAGACCAGTCTGGCCAACATGGTGAAACCCCATTTCCACTAAAAATAAAAAAACTAGCCGAGCTTGGTGGCACACGTCTGTAATCCCAGCTACTTGGGTAGCTGAGGCATGAGAATCGCTTGAACCCAGGAGGTGGAGGTTGCAGTGAGCTGAGAGCATGCCATGGCACTCCAGCCTGGGAGACAGAGTGAGATTCTGTCTCTAAATAAATAAATAAATAAACAGAAAAACAGTTTGGTTTTTTAAAGCTTTTTGAGTTTTGTCATTATAGATAGGAATTATAAACTTATATCATCATCATCAGTTTTTCCTTAAAACTTACTTCTAAAACATACCTCCTTTTTTGGCACTAGATAGGGCCTAAATAAATAAGGAAGCAAACAAAATTCTTGGAATCCTCTTGTTAAAAAAAATTATTTCAAAGAGATTTTAATTGCATGAAAAAGACTTTACCAGAAGCATAGTAGATAATTATTTCATCAGAATTTTCTCTGGGAAATTATATATTCTGTCATTTTTCTGATCAAAATGTCTTTAGCTCCAAACAAACCTAAATTTCAATTCTGGTCCTGTCCTTTAGGGAGTGGGCCAATCAGCTTCTTTTTGGAATTTCAAGGAAAAGCAGTTCAACATCAGCAAATAGTCAGGACCAAATGAATATGTTTACCTAACAGCCCTGAAAGAATATGAGACAAAGAAGGGCATCTTTATTTTAGACATCCACACAGACACATCAAACCTTTAAACTAAAACAGTCATTTGAATTTTATTGTCATCACTTTGAGATTTTACCAAGAAAAAATTTCTGAAGACTCTCAAAATGACAGTCCGTATTTATCCATATATTAACCATTCTAAATCACTTTATTCCTTTGTGTAGAAACGAGTTTCCATATGATATCATTTTCCTTCTGCCTAAAAAATGTTAACATTTCTTGCAGTGCATTTGTGTTAGTAATGGATCCTCAGATTTTGTGGTATGAGTGTCTTTATTTACTTTTATTATTAAAAGATATTTTTACTGGCTATAAAATTTTAGGTTGAGTTTCTTTCAGAACTTTAAAAATGTCATTCCATTGTCTTTTCGTTGGTATAGTTTCTTATGAAAACCCATGGTTTTCTTCTGTAGTAATGTGTCCTTTTCTCCAACTGCTTCCAAGATTTTCTCTTCATCACTTGTTTTCAATAATTTGGCTTTCTTTGTGTTTATCTTGCTTTCATTGGCTAAAAGCTCTTTGATCTGGTATATGGTGTTCATCAAACTTGGAAACTATTTGGCCATTAATTCTTCAAATATTTTTCGAACCCTTCCTCTCCTTTGGGAACTCCAATTACATGTGTTAGACTGCTTGATATTGTCAATGATGCCTCAGTCTTTCTCTCAGTGATTAATTTGCAATAGTACATGTCTTCAAGCTCTTTCTTTCCGTATTATCTAATCCACTGTTAATTCTATCTTTTGAGTTTTTCATTTAAAATATATTTTTCAGCTTTAGAAGTTCCCTTGCTTCCTTTTTATGTCTTCCTTTTCTTCTCCTCATTGGGTTCATATTTTAAATTCTTTAGAATATTGAATATATTTTTAATAGTTGTTTTAAAGTTATTATCTGCTAATCCCATCATTTGTGTCATTTCTGGGTCTCTTTCTATTGACTAATTTTTCTCCTGCTATGGGTCACATTTTCCTGCATTTTCATATATCTGTCAATGTTTTATTGGATACTTCACCTTGTGAATTTTATATTGTTCCGTGGTGAATATTAATATATTCATTTAAAAGATGTTGGATTTTGTTCTGGTAGGCAGTTAAGTTACTTTACGATTGACTTGAGCCTTTAAAGTCTTTATTTATAAATTTTCTTAGGGCAGGTATAGAGTAGCATTTATGACCAGGCTATTTTTAGCCCCGCTACTAATGTGTAACCCTTCTCAGATGTCTACTGAAGACATTTGTATTTCACAGAGTCTCCCCTTTTGCCATATGTGAACCATTTGTGAGCCCTGAGAATTGCTCGACTTAACCTCTCTGGTAATTGTTCTTTCCCTAACACTTATTCTTTGCTTGCCTTCATGGAATTTCTCCCTACATGAGGGTAGACTGGTATTCAGCCAAAATCTCAAGGGGATGCCCTAGCAGATTTCCAGAACTCTCTTTTTTTTAAAAAAATAATTTCCTCCTCTCTACTACTATGCCCCATTAATATTAGCCTCCAAAGTCAAAACTTCAATCTCTGTCTTCTCAACTCAGCAAGATTGCCAAGCTGTTTGGTGTCTGCCTCTTTATACTGAAATCCAGAACGTGCCTCTAGGCAGAGAGCCAGGGCAGTCATGGACTCACCTAATTTGTTTTCCCTCTCTCAAGGATCACAGTCCTGTGCTGCCTATTACTTAATGCTTAAAGATAATTGTTTTATATATTCGTCTAGTTTTCTAGTTGTGTATTGCAGAGGGTAATTCTGTAGCCTTGGCCACTTTCTAGCTCTGTGACCTGGGCAGATTACTTTGTCTGTCCAAACCTCACTTTTCTTATTAGTAAATGAGGATTATACTCTAATGACTTTTAATGTGGTGAGTATTAAATGAAATAATGTGTCGAGTACTCTGCCCATTGTAAGTTCTCAGTAAAAGGTCGCTGCTGTCAACAATTTAAAGTCAACAGTCACACAAAAAAACTTTATGGAACCAATTAGGCCTTTTCAGATTGAGATGTTCCATCTTATTGAGTGATTTATTTTTCCGTTTTGTTTTGTTTTGTTTTCCTCTGTACTCATCCACTCACAATAATTGGCTAAGGTCCTTCTAACTTGAACAACAGAGAGTGAAGATAGGCCAAAAGATCATGAACTTGAAGGTTTATATGTGACTGTAAACAACAGAATACAATGTAGCTATTCCAGAGCAATAGCTGGAAAACTAGCTAAGCCTGGCTGAACATCAACAAGAGAGTCATGTATGAAATGAGAAAGAGGTAGGGAATGAGTATAAGCAAACAAAAGCCATAGCAATTTATGGGACTGATGAGTTTGTAATAAGGATGATTTCACCTTCAAGTAATGGCAAACCCTTATTCAAAGTGCTTAAAACAATGGTAAATGTATTATCTCATATGATACCTTTATAATACATACCTGTCCAGGGGCAGGGTAGATTCCCGGTGCATTGTATCAGTGCCTTGGCTCTGCCTGTGCTTCTCTGTGATTCTTTGATCTCTGCCTGACTTCGTTAGCTTCATCTTTGGGTTGTCATGACTTAACAACATCTGGAAAATGAAGAAGAATCTTCTCATCCAATTCTCTTTCTTAGGAGTAGATAACTTTTTACTAGAAGCTCTACCTGCCATCTCCCAGCACAGATATGTACTCACCTCTCCTTGGCTAAATAAGGTTAAGTGCCTGTTCATAAACCAAGGAGGAAGTGGGTTAACTGATTGGCTTACGCTAATCATGTGAGGTAAATGGATGTTGGAGGGTCAACTACTATGATCACCACACAAAGAAGAGTAGATTTTTTAGGGTTTAAAGTAAGCAGGGGTTGCACATATCATTTTGCTTCATATGAAACAATTACAGATGTTCCTTGACTTCTGATGGGGTTATGTCCTGATAAGCCCACCATAAATTAAAAATATCATAAGTAAAAAATGTACTTAATGGCCCAATAAACCTATTGTTAAGTAGAAAATCTGTAAAGTCAAACCATTGTAAGTTGAGGAATGTCTGTATTAGTGTCATTTTGGTGATTGGTGAAAGAGTGTAGAATGACACGTTAAGGAGTAACAGATCTACAAAGTACTGCAGGGCTTGGCCCTGGAGACCACCTCCTCACTGTGGAACCTTAGCTTGAACAGTTCTAGGTTGCTGTGGAGTTAATGACCATTCTATCTTGTGGTGCTTCTAACTCTTACAGGGAAGACTGTGGTCTTGGTTAAACTGATATTTATTTATTGGGTTAGACTCAACCAACTTGGAAGCTTACTTTTATCCTAAGTTTATTTTAAATTGGTCACAGCAAAATTTCACACAAAAAATTAGTCAGTTAATGAGAAAGAGAAAATGATATTTTGGTCACAAAGTTGGGAAGTCCATCAGCCATTTCTTAGTTGGCATAATCTTGAAAGCATTTAACTCTAGATAATTATGGGCAAATTGTAAAAGTAGTAGGAACGACTGAATTTTGAGATAAGAATCTGGCCATACCATACCCAACGAGAGCTCTTTTACTAAGTGGAAATATCAGGTAGCTTTAGGAGCTGGCAAAGATAATTTTTAGTAGAAAATGAACTTTAAAACTTTCTTTTTTCTTTTTAAGACACGGTCTCACTCACAGGCTGGAAAGCAGTTGCGAGATTACAGCTCTCTGCAGCCTTTACCTCCCTGGGCTCAGGCAATCCTCCCACCTCAGCCTCCTGAGCAGCTGGGACTACAGGTGTGTGCCACCATGCCTGGCTAGTTTTTGTATTTTCTTTAGAGACAGGGTTTCACCATATTGCCCAGGCTGGTCTCAAACTCCTGGACTCAAGCCATCTGCCCACCTTGGCCTCCCTCCCAAAGTGTTAGGATTACAAATGCGAGCCACTGTGCCCAGCCAAAACTCTTTTTTTTAAAGTTCAACTACTCCTGACTAAAAGCATTAATGCACTTACCTTTAATGTAAAGAGTATTTTCTGAAGCTCAAATTTTAACTAAACATGAAAAGTTGTTGAATTTTGTCAAATGCTTTGAACTTTTTCAAGAATACTCTCAACAAACTAGGAATAGAAAGAAATTACCTCAACATAATAAAGGCAGTATATAAAAATCCCACAGCTAACATAGTACTCAATGGTGAAAAATTAAAGCTTCAGCTTTAAGAGTGTGAACAAGGCAAAGATGCCCACTCTCACCATCTCTATTTAACCTAATATCTGAAGTCCTGACCAGAGAACTTAGGCAAGAAAAAGAAATAAAACATCCAGTTGGAAAAGAAGCAGTAAAATGATCTCTGTGTGCAGATGGCATAATCATATATACAGGAAACTTTAAAGAAAACTGTTAGAACTAATAAACAAATTTAGTAAAGTTGCAGGATACAAAATCAACATAAAAAATTAGTTGTGTTTGTACACACTAACAATGGACTATTTGACAAGGAGATTAAGAAAACAATCCTACTTATAATAGCACCCAAAAGCATAAAATACCTAGGAATAAACTTAATTAAGCAAGTGAAAGACTTATACACTGAAAACTATAAAACTTTGATGAAAGAAATTAAAGAAGGCACAAACAAGTGGAAATACTTCTCATGCTCATGGATTGGAAGAATTCATATCATTAAAGTGTCCATACCATCCAAAGTTACCTGTATATTCAATGCAATCTCTACTAAAATCCTAATGACAATTTTTACAGAAGCAGAAAAAACAAACCTAAAATTTGTGTGGAACGACAAAGGTCCCGAAATAGCCAAAATAATCTTGAGAAATAAAAACAAGACTGAAACATCACACTTCCTGATTTCAAAATATGTTACAAAGGCCCCTTCTTTGAAAATAAAAAAAAATTACAAAGCTGTAGTCATTAAAACAGTATTATACTGAAATAAAGATAGACATATAGACCAATGGAACAAAATAGAAAGCCCTGAAATAAACCCATGCATATGCAGTGAACTAATCTTTGACAAGGGTGCTAAGAATATACAATGGAGAAAGGATAGTCTCTTCAACAAATGGTGCTGGCAAAACTATGCAAAAAAATGAAATTAGACCCTTATCTCACACCATACACTAAAAACAACTCAAAATGAATTAGAGACTGAATTATAAGACCTGGAACTGTAAAACTGACAGGCAAAAACATAGGAAAAAATTTTCCGAACATTGGTCTTGACAATGATTTCTTGGATATGACACTAAAGGCACAGGCAACAAAAGCAAAAATGAACAAGTGGGACTATATCAAAGTAAAAACTTCTGTACAGCATAGAAAACAATGAGCAGAGTGAAACCACAACCTAGGGAATGGGAGAAATATTTGCAAACCACATATCTGATAATAGGTTCATATCTAAAATACATGAGGAGGGGTGGGGAAAAAATTTTAAAAAATACATGAGGAGCTACAATCCAATAGCAAAATCAAAACAAAACCAAAAGAAATAATCTTGTTAGAAATGGGCAAAAGGACTTGAATAGACATTTCTCTAATGAAGACATACAAATGACCAATAGGTATATGAAAAGATGCACAACATCACTAATTATCAGAGAAATGCAAACCAAAATCAAAATATCACCTCATACTTGTTAGACTTGTCATAAAAAATCATAAGATAAGAATTGTTGGTAAGGATATGGAGAAACTGGAACCCTTGTACACTGTTGGTAGGAATCTAAAGTGGTACAGCTATTGTGAAAAACAGTATGGAGTTTCCTCAAAAAAATAAAAATAGAGTTATAACATGATCCAGCAATCTGTGTCTGAGTATTTATAGGAAAGAACTGAAATCAGGATATTAAAGGGACATTGGCACTCCCATGCTCATTGCAGCATTATTCACAATAGCCAAGAGGTAGAAACAACCTAAATATCCACTAATGTATGCATGCATATAGAAAATGTGGTATATGTAAAGGCAATGGAATATTATTTAGCCCTAAAAAAGAAGGAAACCTTGCAATATGTGACAATATGAATGAACCTGGAGAACCTCATGCTAAGTGAAATAAGCTAGTCACAGAAGGAGAAATACTGTATAATTCCACTTATGTGAGGCATCAAAAATAGTCAAACTCATAGGATCAGAAAATTAAAAGGTGGTTGCCAGGGGCTGGGAAAGAAGGAAATGGGAGTTACTGTTAAACAGGTCTAAAGTTTCAGTTATGCAAGATAAAATAAGTTCTAGAGGTCAGTTGTACATCATGCTTATAGTAACAATACTGTATTATACACTTGAACGTTTGTTAGTAGATCTGATGTCAAATGTTTTTACTGCAATAAAAAAAAACTTTACCTAACCAAATGTGCAGTGATTTCTTTAACCATGTTTTCATCAATTTATTCAGCCTAAGAGTTCAGTTGAAGAAAAATTAAAGTGAAGACAAGAAGAAGAATATTTATCATTCAAATATTTCATTAGAGGATTTTATTTCTTTACACTTTTAGATATGCTGTGAGGGAACTGGTAGGAGATGATAAATGGGCTATCTTGTGTATTTTGATATTTTCAATGCTCTTCTAAGATGTCTAGCATATGCTAGCATAAAGGTCAACCTTTTAGGGGGCATTAATTATTTTTGTATGGTGACATTTATCCATCAATTTTAATATATAGCATGTTCCAAAATAATATTGAGCTGGCTGTTTTCCCAGTTTGTAAATATCAAATATCCCCTTAGTCAAAAGCATAAGGATAGAATTAACATAAGACAAATACCTTCCAGTAATCAGCTAAATCAGAGCTACAGAATTAAAAGAATAAATATACAATTAAAAAAAGTCAAGTGTACCAAAAGGTATAAATAAAATATGCCTTGACTTAGAGGTGCTGTCTGGCTAGGGTTTAGTTAGGTTAAGGTTGGCATTAAACTTAAGCTGGAAATATATCTAACACACTACTTAAAATATACCAGGCAATGTTCTAAGCAATTCTCATCTAGCAGTTCATTTAAGCCTAACAACAACCCTATGAAGTAGGTACTATTATCTCCATTGTGTAGATAGAAGAACTGAGATACAGCAAAGTTAAGTGATGGGCACAGGGTCACCTAGCTGATAAGTGTTGAAGCCAAAATTTGAACCCCAGGCAGTTTCACACTGGTGCTCATATACACAACCAATAAACAATTTGACCCTGGAAGTGGGGAGATAACTTTCTGAGGATCTCAGCTCCTGCTACACTCAGGATCTTCAGTAATGCAGTACTAAATAGAGGACTGCTTAGAGGTTAAGGGCAGAGGTTTAAGATCCAGTCCCTGTTGCTTAAGTTGCCAGGTAATCGTAGATAGTTTACTTGAATACCTCTGTTTCCTCATCTGTTAAACTGGTCTAATACAGATGCTCCTTGGCTTATATGATTGAGTTATGTCTTGGTAAACTAATCATAAGTTGAAAATATCATAAATCAAAAATGGATTTAGTACACCTACCAAACATTCTATCTTAGCCTAGCCTACTTTAAACATGCTCAGAATACTTTTATTAGCCTACAGCTGGGAAAAAAAAATCACCTAACACAAAGCCTGTTTTATAAAAAAATTGAATATCTCATGTAATTTATTGAATATTGTACTGAAAGTGAAAATCAGAATGGTTATATGGGTACTTGCTGTGGTTTGAATGGTCCCTTCCAAGTTCATATTGAAATTTAATTTAAATTCTGCCCACGTGAATGGATTAATCCCATCATTGCAGGAGTGCATTGGTTATCACAGGACTGGGCTCCTGATAAAAGGGTGAGTTAGGCCTCATTTCTCTCTGTCTCACACATTCTCCTGCCCTTCTACCCTTCTGCCACGTTTTGACACAGCAAGAGGCCCTTCATCAAATGTGGAACAGATGCTGGCCCCATATTCTTAGACTTCCCAGTCTCCAGAGCTCTGAGCCAAATAAACTTCTGTTCTTTATAAATTACCCAGTCTGTGGCATTCTGTTATAGCAGTAGAAAATGGATTCAGACAGTACTTGAAGAAGTATGGTTTCTACTGAATGCATATGGCTTTTGCATCACCTTAAAGTCAAAAAATCATAAGTAAGTCAAACCATTGTTAAGTTGGAGACTATCTGAAATTGCATGTAGCTCTTCCTAAAATTTACTATGCATTAGATCCCCAGAATGTTGTGATTCAATAAAACTGTGGCAGGGCCCAGGCATCTGCATTTTAAATAAGTGCCTCAAGTAATTCTGATATATTCTGTTCTTGAACACTTTTTGAGAAATACTGAGAGATGAGATCATGCCTGTGAAATAATGGGCACAATCCTGGCACATGACTGGTGGGCAGAAGTGCCAGCTCTTGTCTATTTCAGTGTAACACAGACAGACGTAGGAGGGGTCTCAGATCTCAGATGATATTGCAGATGAAGGAACATATTATGCTAGGATGATGACAATGGCATCAACAGAGATGATAATGAAAATAATCAATATTCTGGTATCCTCTATTTTGGAACAGATATCATAAGCAGGAGAAAAGGAGGTTACCAGTTCCTTTTATTCCCATCCCCAAATCTCCTTAAAAGGACTTAACTAGGTTTGTCTTCAGGTTTAACAGAAGAGGTTTATTCTAATTTTAAGAGTCCTGGCCAGGCATGGTGGCTCACACCTGTAATCCCAGCACTTTGGGAGGCTGAGGAGGGTGGATCATGAGGTCAGGAGTTCAAGACCAGCCTGGCCAACATGGCGAAACCCCATCTCTACTAAAAATACAAAAATTAGTCAGGCACAGTGTCAGGTGCCTGTAATCCCAGCTACTCATGAGGGAGGCTGAGGCAGGAGAATCGCTTGAGCCTGGGAGGCAGAGGTTGCAGTGAGCTAAGATCACGACACTGCACTCCCGCCTGGGTGACAGAACGAGACTGTCTCAAAAAACACAAAACACAAAAAACAAAAGAGTCCCTTGGCTAATTCTCTTCCCATGTTTCCTTACTTACTGGTTATGCCAATTTTCTTTACTGGAAATAATCTTTCACTATACAATTCAATGTAAAAAACAAAATATAAATGTCTAGATGAAGTAATGTTTAGTTTGAATATGCTTCAGCAAAATGTCATTAGCCATTCAACAAGTTCATATACCTCCTTAATAAATCCTTCCTTGTTTTGATAGAGCAAAGTAGTGAGGGAAACTTATGGTACCTAAAACAAGGGAGGGAAATCCACGAGGATGGGGAAGTGGAGTAAGGTGCAAAAAAGTACTGAATATGGAATACTAATCTATGTCTAGCTTTAATTGACTTTGTTCTTTTAGTTGGTTTGGTGCCCGTTAGAGCTCTGAAGGGTAATTTGTCATACAACTGCAAATACAGGCATCTGTTTTGCATAGTTTATGAACTTTAATTAAACACAATGTTTATTCAATTTTCTTAAACTCAGTTTTTAATGGAGACAGGGTTATATTGTAGTGTAATGTCCGGGCCACAGAAATCTAGTCTTAAAATAGGCCCATAACCTATCTTATCATAACTAAATGTTGTGGATATGCTTCAATGTAACAACTTTTACACTACCAACAAAATACCTTAAAGTAGAAAATTTATAAAGCGTGCTCCATTCCCTTAATATATGTTAGAAATCATGGTGCATAAACATAAGTTGGAAGCGTTCAGGGACTGTAGCTTGGATTTTGGTGTAAAGCAAAAGGAAGGCTCCATGCCCCTGAAGGAAGGTACAGCATGAAGTTTGAAATTAGACTCACTAGGCGTGGGGTTTGTGTGACCTCCTGAAAATCACTTAACATCTCTGAACCTCAGATTCATAATGATGAGAATGGAATAATATAATGCATGTAAAATGTCTATTACAATGTCTGGTACATAACACAGAGACATTCAAGATGCAGTAGCTCTTATTGCAATTCCTTAAATGTTTATTATATTTTCTCTGCCTTAGAATCTCAATTTGCATGTGCTCAGAAAATTATTATATATTTAAAAAGCTAACTCTGTTTTAGTTTCCAAAATTTTGTGTGTAAGGTGATTTGTGGTATTTAAATATATATAACAAATGCCATAGTCAGCACTTATCTGATTTTCAGCCTTAGAATCACTTAGAAAATGACCTGATGCTTGAAAGTGCAGCAGGCATTTTGTAACTGTGAGACCATACACATGAGAACAAAAGATACCTAATAATAGTGGAACAAAAAGACTGAGAGAGCCTGGGATTCTGATGGAATTATTGAGCCATTATTTTAGTGCTGGACTGCTTATCTCTGCACATCTTGTAATATTAGAAAAGTAAACCTCTATTTGTTTAAGTAACTGTAGCTTAATTTCTGATACTAGCAGATAAATGCATTCCAGTCAATTAATAAAGACTAAACAATCCTGAATGAGATAAGGAGAGCACCTGAGACAGATGAATCAGCTGACAGAATGGGAGTATGCTTGTCACTAAATAGAATCTAGGGTCATTAAAACTCATGGGAGTGGAGTGGCCAGAGGATCTTGTAAGAAGGATAACATCTAGCATTCGGTGCTTTAGTAGCCAGAGGCTGCTAAATTCAATGCATTTAATGCTTTAGTGGCCGGAGTCTCTGGTAAGAACTGTGTTATGTTCTTAGACTTTGCAATGCAGGATTTTTTTTAGTAAAGTGTATTAGTCTTATTAATATTTTGTGAGTGGAATCTTGTAGAAATTAGAGAAGGGTTAAATTTCTCATCTGGATCAAAAAGTACATAACAGAGGCAGCACATGTGGAAGCAGGAGTCGCAAGGTCAGGTTGAATTTAAGAACATAAGTTCATGTGAAATTCACAGATATTTTGGGGTGAGCTCTAGGCTTGCAGGTTGTGGTATCCAGGGTTGGAGTTTGAACCAATTTTGCTTGGGTATTTGGGGTTGGAAGGCTTCTGGCTGCATTTGATTTGTATATCTTTAATCCAATGACTTTACAGTAAATTGGTCAAATCAAAGAATCCTAATAGTATACCTTTACCACTAATATATCAGAATGCTTTAAAACACATTTTGTTTTTCCTCTTGTAAATAGAGGAAAATCTGAACACAAAATGGTGAATTGATTCTTGTGAGTCATACTACATAAAAATATAAACAACAAAGGATGCCATTTGTGCTAGATACTATATGTTAGTTCAGATAACCTGTATTCCATCCTTTCTTCCAAGAGGGGAGGTTGAAAAGTGAAAACTACATTTCCTAGATTGCCTTGCAGCTAGGGCTTTGGATATAAATTCAATTTTGCCAATTAATGTACCAGATAGAGATTTGAATCAATTCTTATGAATCTTAAGAATTTCAATGAATCTGATGAAGACATTTTTGTTATATACCATATTTCTTGGACTAGGTATTTTTAAAGGTTATTTTAATATATCGCAATTATGAAGCAATTATTGCCCCTGAACACTCTGGAAGCTAGAGAATGAACACTAGAATTACTCTACTTTCAAGGCTCCTATCTCCACATTCAGAATAATATTATATCAGAAGTTACAATACATTACGCATATATTTTTAACTAGTCTTTCGATTTCTGCTTTATAGGTGAGGACAATTAGGCTCAGACCTATGAGAAACTTACTGAAGGTCACACAGCTAGATGCTAGTTACAAATTTTAAACCCAGGGCTTAACACTGTTTCTTCATGTTCCTGTTTCATAAACACAAACACGAGATATGTAAGTGAACAAAGCAGAACAGAGTTCCTGACCATTCAGTGCTTACATTCTATGGGGGAAGATGAAATAAATAAATTAATATAAGTGCTAGTGAGAGACAGGACTAGCTGGATTTCCTAGGCCGACTAAGAATTTCTAAGTCTAGCTGGGGAAGGTGACCACACCTACCTTTAAACACCGGGTTTGTAACTCAGCTCACACCTGACCAATCAGGTAGTAAAGAGGGTTCACTAAAATACAAATTAGGCTAAAAGCAGGAGGTAAAGAAATAGTCAAATCATATATCTCCTGAGAGCACAGGGTGAGGGACAATGATTGGGATATAAATCCAGGCATTCCAGCAGGGAGCAGCAACCCCTTTGGGTCCCCTCCCATTGTACGAGAGCTCTGTTCACTCTATTACATCTTGCAGCTGTGCACACTCCTGTGGTCCGTGTTTGTTACCGCTTGAGCTGAGCTTTCGCTCACCGTCCACCACTGCTGTTTGCTGCCCTTGCAGACCCTCCGCTGACTTCCACCCCTCTGGATCTGGCAGGGTGTCCTTTGTGCTTCTGATCCAGCGAGGCGCCCATTGCCGCTCCCGATTGGGCTAAAGGCTCGCCATTGTTCCTGCACGGCTAAGTGCCCGGGTTTGTCCCAATCGAGCTGAACACTAGTCACTGGGTTCCACGGTTCTCTTCCATGACCCACGGCTTCTAATAGAGCTATAGCACTCTCCGCATGGCCCAAGATTCCATTCCTTGGAATCTTTGAGGCCCAGAACCCCAGGTCAGAGAACAAAAGGCCCGCCATTATCTTGGGAGCTGTAAGAACAAAGACCCGCCGGTAACACTAGGAAGGAAAATCATGGTGAAGAGGCTGCAAAGGGACTAGGCAAGGGGTGTGTGTGTGTGTGTGTGTGTGTGTGTGTGTGAGATATGAGGTGGCAAGGGAGGGCTTCCTTAACAAGGTATCACTTCAGCAGATAACTGAAGGCAGTGAGGGAGTGAGCAATGTACACATCAGGGCAACAGCGTTCAAAGCAGAAGGGAAAGCCCAGTGGGGAGAGAATGTTCACTGTGTGGTTCCGAGAGGTAGAAAATGTGAACACTATGAAAGCATACACTTTCTTACTTGTCTGATTTCTCCCCTTTAATTTTAGAATTATTTTCCCCTTTCTTATCTCTACCATAACCCAACCCTCACTAACAAAGTTGAAAAATTATTTTATATCATCTTTATATATATATAAAATTTCCTGGGCATCAGTGAGCTACAGTTGCATTAGTTACTTGGTCTTCCTTTCACAGTAAAACAGAAAAGTAGTCTAGAGACGTCACAGCCAGAATGTCAATTAAACATGTATTAGATTCCTAGAGCTGCTGTAACAAGTTGCCACCAACTGTGTGACATGAAACAACAGAAATTTATTCTCTAATAGTTCTGGCAGCCAAAAATCTGAAATCAAGGTGTCAGCAGAACCACGCTCCCCCTGAAGTTTCTAGGAAAGAGTCTTTCCTTGTCTCTTCCTAGTTTCCCATGCCTGCTGGCATCCTTGGCATTCTTTGGCTATGGGAGCATCACTCCAGTCTCGGCCTGTGTCATCACATGGTCTTCCTTCAAGTGTGTCTCTTCTGTGTCTCCAAATCTCCTTCTTCTTATAAAAACACGTGTTGTTGCATTTAGGGCCCACGCCAATTGAGTATAACCTCATGTTAACTTGGTTACATCTGCAAAGAGCCTATTACTAAATAAGGTCACTCACATTTATAGGTTCCGGGGACGTGAAGGTGGGGGACTCTATTTAATACAGGAGGGAAATCTCACGTATAAACTGCCTTTCAGTTAAATGGAAATTCAATTCTATTCAACCCAATACAGGAGGGAAATTCTATTCAACCCAATACAGGAGGGAAATCTCAAACTGCCTTTCAGTTAAATGGAAATTATCTCTTTCATCCCATCCCCAGCCTCAAACACATAAATTGATCCACTTGAAGTCTTTCGTCTATAGCAAGAGTCAGCAAACTTTTTCCGTACAGGACCAGATAGTAAATATCTTAGATCTTGGGGGCCTTTAACTCTGCTGTTGAAGTGTGAAAGCAGCCACAGACAATACGTACACACATGAGCAAGGCTGTTTTCTGATAAAACTTTATTTGCAAAACAGGCTGCAGGCTAGATTTGGCTTTGGGCTTCAGTTTGCCAACTCCTGATGTATACTACTGAGAAATTGCTTAAAAAAAAAAAAAAAAAAAGAAATACATACAGCTACCTAAATTCCTCTGAACTTTAGTAGAGTCCAGTAAAACTTTGGTTTAATTGTAGATCAGAAGAACATGAAATGTATAACTTTTCCAAGAAATTAAATTTGCTGATTTGAATAACTCTTGCCTTTCCTTTTCTATCTCAGCTATTGAAGAGCACTAAAATGGGAGAAAAGAGAAAGGAGAAGTTTAGGTGTGCCAGCCGTATTGGAGTTAAAGTGCTAGCTGAATATTACTGTGAACACAATGTGGTTTGTAGCATTTTACAATGAGATAAACGTTGAAGTCATTCCAGGAAATACTGTAACAGTCATACGGGGTAAGCAAGTAGTGCCAATTTAGTCAAGTAAAAATAGTGCACTGGAGTACAATTTAATATGTTATGGAAGATATTCATGAATTTGGAAGTCTCGTTGTGACCATGATATTAGACCCCAGAGAAACCTAAGGGACTTGACTCAATACTTGAAAAGATGGAAAAGAGCAGGATTGCCTTCATGAATAATCAGCACTCCTATTGATTGCGCTATCTAGTACATTATAAGAAATACTGACACAAAACAAAGTAGAGATACTTAAACAGCATTCAACAATGAGAATGGTACTTTACCTTTGGAGAATGACACACCACTGAATGGCCTGAAGTGAGATGGCACTAGTGGGATATGTGTAGGGGGAAGGCAGCAGAAAGGGGAGAAATCCATGATTTAACCCTCCTTGCCTACTCTGCAGACTGCTATAAAACTATGGTACCCCAAGAGTCTAGCAAAAAGTGGAATTTAGGAGAAAGGAAGTCTTCAAGATCCAGGAACATTCTCCTCATGGCAGCAGCAGCCTCAGTGAGGGGATGTATGCCCCTTTGAGATCATCTTTTCGTCTGGCTGATCCTGAGACTCTCGTCAGGACAAATGAAGACAGATGGCAGCTTTACATACATCCTCATTTCAAAATGATGTAGAGTATATAGATGATATCATTGCCAGGTCTGATTTAGAAAATTCAAATGGGGCTATTTTCTCTCTCTTTCTCTCTGTCTCTCTGTCTCTCTCTCTTTTTAAGTCAAGGTTTCACTTGGTCGCCCAGGCTGGAGGGCAGTGGTGTGATCATGGCTCACTGCAGCCTCAACCTCCTAAGCTCAAGTGATCCTCCCACTTCAGCCTCCCCAGTAGCTGGAACTACAGGTGCATACTTCCACACCTGGTTAATTTTTGTATTTTTGGTAGAGATGGGGTTTCGCCATGTTGTCCAGGCCAGTCTCGAGCCCCTGGGCTCAAGCAATCTTCCCACCTCAGCCTCCCAAAGTGATGGGATTACAGGTGTGAACCACTGTGCCTGACCAGATGAGGCTATTCTCTAGTGGTAGACATTACTTGTCAGTGGAGCTGAGAGTTCTTCTCACTCCATGGAATATGCTAGCTGGCTTGTGAAAATATTTTCCATCTGGGCTTCCTCCCACTGATAAGTAATGTGAGCCTTGAACTGAATATATGTGATTAGTGCTTGGGGCTGAGAATAAAGTCATTACTTGTGTATTAGAACTGGAAGTATGCATCAGAACATGGAAAAAGGCAAATAATCTTGCTCTTAGTGTTCGATTAGTAAAATGACACAGATAACTCATGATGAATGAATATGTTAAAGAGAAGTGCAAAAGTATCATAGGAAGAATGACAAGGACTGGAAATCTAATCGAATCCAGATGGAATGTGATAAAAAGTGGTTCCCTAATTATTGTTACTGTTACATCTGGAGGACTACTCTTGGAACAAGAAGGATAGGAGAAGTCAGAGACAAGAAGGAAGACTGAAGAATAAGGAACTGTGTGGGTATCACCAGCTCAGCCCATTAGCAAGGGTAGGAGAATTCCCACCCATAGGCTGGCATACTGACATAGAATTACTGTTATGAAATCTATTAATTGTGCTAAGTACTTTATGTCATAACATCATTCAATCCTAGCAAAACCTCAGGTGATTATTATCATCCCCACATTACACTTGGGTTGGCCATGCCTCAGCAAGGTTAAATGATTTAACTGCTACCTTACAGCTAGTCAGCGGCAGAGCCGGGGCTTCAGCCAAGTTTGTCTGAAATGAAAGAGCATGCCCTTGGCTCCTTGTTCTATTGCCTCTTACATATGTTTCCCTCCTGGAGGTGGGAAATTGGGCCATCATTGATTGATCCCACTAGCATTTCACACTATTCAACTCACATATTTGGCTTTTTACTCTGCACTTGTCAGCTGTATTAGTTGGGGCAGATCAAACTGCTGTACCAAATAAACCCAAAAGCTTAATGCCTCGAACACAACAGAAGATGTCACACGTTTAGTACAGTGCCCACCCCAATAAATATTAGCTATTTATTATTACATACCTGGCACACTTTCCTAAAGATATCTCTGTGACATAAACATTATCCTCATTGTACAGAGGAGAAAACTGAGGTCCCACAGCAAGTAAATGGCAGAGCCCTGGAATCCCAAACCCACGCTCCTAACCACTAAACAATCCCTTCTTATGTTAAGTGGGGGAAATAATTGACTTCTGGCATGAGAGAACTGAGCTCTTTACACTCTATTTAAATGTTTTCCATGTTAATTAGATCTAAAATGTAACTGTCAGAATTATTCTCCATTTTTCCGTCCAACCTGGGTCTGAAGAAAGCCAGTCTGCCTTCAGTTAGTTGTATGGCACCAACAGCCTGCTGGCAAACAGTATGTGCAAATACTTGCTGACACAGACCAAAAGTTTGAACTTGAATAACTTTATTTCCAGAGAAGACTTTTAAAAATACTTCCCTTTAGAGAGTAACCACAAGACAAGGTTATACTTTAAGAAAACAAGTTGAAGTAGAGAAGATAGTTTTTTAAAAATATTATTTTACTTTTTATAAGTCAGAAACTATATGGAATTTCCACTCTTGCCTAGCTCGTAAATGACTTCACCTGGTTTTCTTGAAACTTGACCCTCCAAACTCCAAACTCAGCAAAGTCTAAAGATGAGTTGGTATCTGGAATTGATATTCTACAGGCCAGTCTCTTACACAGGGCAAGTTGTTCAGGAAGGAAGGGAGACTTAAAGATAGGGAGGAATGAGACACCCTTTTCAGCCATCGCATTTTGACCTGATCTTACCTCTCAAAGCCCTAACGTTTCTATTTCTGGACTAGAAAAGTACTTCTCTTGTCATTTGCTTTTGATATTTTTCGAGGAAATGAGGACAATTAGTATACTCTTCTAGGAGCATTTTTATACCATGATCTATATATACAAAGCAGGCGATTGAACAGAAACATAGGGGCACCTTGGGCATCTGATTACTTGGTGCCCTTTGGTTTAATATTTTTAGATATTTGGCAGGGTGTGGTGGCTCATGCCTATAATCCCAGCATTTTGGGAGGCCAAGGCAGGTGGGTCACTTGAGCTCAGGAGTTCGAAACAAGCCTAGGCAACATGGCGAAACCCTGTCTCTACAAAAAAATACAAAAAATTAGCCAGGTGTGGTGTCAGCGCCTGTGGTCCCAGCTACTTGAGAGGCTGAGACAGGAGGATCACTTGAGCCGGAAGGGGACAGGGGACAGAGTTTTAGTGAGCCAAGATCGCACCACTGTACTCCAGCCTGGGTGACAGAGCGAGACTCTGTCTCAAACAACAATAACAACAACGTTTTTAGGTATTTATTAAATGTTTATTTAACGGTGGTGTGGTTGTGACTAAAAGGAGTAATTTTTGTTTTTTATGTAGTAATAATTTCTACTTTTCCAGAAGCAGGAGCAATGTACATTTTGCTAGTTACAAAAGATAGCTGTGGAAAGTAGAGGTAGTTGGTATATATTTCGTCTCTCTCTCTCACACATATATGTTCCTGCGATACTTGGGTGAATCTTTGTGGATTTGTTGAGCTAGCCTGATGCTCAATCTGGCTCTGAATGCCAGGTTTCCCTTGTATCAGTTAGCAGTTGCTGAATAACAAACTACCCCAAAATGTAGTGGCTTAAAACAACAACTCTTTATTATTATTCACTAGTCTATTGGGAATAGACAGTTGGTAGAACTCTAAGATAAACAGACCCGCCCAGTAGACTAGGGAATAATAATAAAGAGTTTTTGTTTGTTCTTTGAGATGGAGTTTCAATCTTGTCGCCCAGGGCTGGGATTACAGGCGCCTGCCATCATGTCCGGCTAATTTTTGTATTTTTAGTAGAGATGGGGTTTCGCCTTATTGGCCAGGCTGCTCTGGAACTCCTGACCTCATGATCCACCCGCCTCGGCCTCCCAAAGTGCTGGGATTACAGGCGTGAGCCACTGCGCCCGTCCAAGAGTTGTTGTTTTAAGGGCTGTGCTTTACTAATTTAGCTGGGCTTGTTCATGTGTTTTCTGTTATCTGGTTGAGGAAGGTTGCTCCTGGCATGAATTTACTCCACTCTAAGTAGTCTCTCTCTCATCTTCCAGTTGGCTTAGCCCAGACAGTTTCTCAGGGTTGAGGCAGAAATCCAAAGATGAGAAAACTGAAGCACATGAGTTCTCTTGTGGTCTGGCTTCAAATTGATGTCATCATTTCTGCTATATTCTGTTAGCCAGAGCAAGTCACAAAGCCAGCCAGGTTTAACAGGTGAGGAAATAGACTCTACCAGCTGATAGGAAGAACTGCAAGTCACATTGCAATGAGCATGGATAAACGGGGTGGGTAGAGAATAGGAGCCATATTTATGATCAATCTATCATGGTCTGTAACTGTGAAATCATGACGTGAATAGAGTTTGTCTTTGGTAAGTCACTTTTCAGTTTTTTAAATAGTATATGTTAGTGGGAAGATTGGTGGATTTGGGGTCAAGGACCCAAGGTCAAGTCTCAGCTCTGCTTTTTTATTTGGCAAATCATTTTGCTCTCTATGCATGAATTTGTGTGTCTTTAAAATGGCATGATGACATTTATCTACCTGTCTTCTAATTTTTTTTTTTTGCCATATAAACTCCCGTGTTTAATAAGTAGGGTGAAAAAGACTCTCCTTCTTAGCTATTCAGAGCCTTTATGCTGGCTCTTGGCTGCTGAAGCTCCATCCACCACCACCGCCACCATCTTGTCTCATCCCATGCAAATATCTCCTGTTCCCCTTAGGTTTGCTTCCCCAGTCTCTTCTCCCACCCTGATCTGGACTTTCCTCAATTCTCACTTTATTTCCCTGTCAAATGTGAACTCTCTTAATTGTTTTTCTTGCTTTAAAATTGTGTAGCTAATTTGATAAATGACTTCAACCAAAAATGATATTGTTTCTAGATAAAACTGGTATTTTTGCATCAGCCTACTGAGGAAATCAGCTATGTCCATGCTTCTGTTAAGCTGCCCTAGATTTGCAAAGCACTTTACATGTGCCTCTTCAATAGTTATCACCATCTCTGGAGCCCTGATAAGGGCTTTAGATACATTTTCCTCATAATCTTGACCAAAAGTTAAGAGCCTCAGCCCTGCCACTGACTAGCATTGTGATTTTAGGGGTGTCACCTCCATTTACACTTATTTTTTTCTTACCTCTAAATAGGGAAAATTTGATAAACTGATCTTGAGAGGCCCCTCAAACACTTGAAATTATGACATTCTAGAATATTTACAAAATAAAACATGGAGAGTCCAGTATTGTTTTGAATATTTCTTTATTTTGTAGTTTAGCAAGTCAAGTATTCTGTAGCCAATGATGTCTTAGAAAAGAGGTAATTATGATCATAATTAAAATAACAAATATAAGTAAGCCTAAATCCCTTCTTGGCAAGAGGTTGTTTTTTATAAAAATTATCTCATCTCTATTTTGCTGTTCTGATATCATTTGAAGAGTTTTTATTCTGTGATCAATGGTAATATCTGACATGAGAAATATTATTTATATAGTAGAATGGATGACAGCAAGAGAAAAAGTGAGAAAGGAATGAGAGAAGGGAAGAAGCTAACACTAACTCAACTCTTATTCTGTGCATAGTAAGAAATGATTACAGAAACATGACCCTTGGCAGAGATCGCTAGGTATTCTCCAAATTCTGGGTTCCTTTCTTCTGGGCAGTCGGGCAGGTTATATCACTCAGCTTCTTGCAGATGGCCGTGTCTCTGTGCCTGAGTACCAGCTGATGGAATGTGAGTGGAAGTCGTGTCCCATCTCCTGGTCTGACTTCCAAAAGCCTCTCAAATATGCTCCTTCCCCTTTTCCCTGCTTCCAGCTTCCCTGGGTGAAAATGATGCCTAGGTGATCTTGAAAGTCCTGTGTTGATGACCGCAGAACTGCCATCAACCTGTTCCCCTGAAGCAGAGGCATGCTGCTGATGAGGTATGCCTGCCTTGCCCTGCAAGGTGAGCGAGAAGAAAACCTGCATAGTGTTTGAACCATCATGCACTTTGCGGTCCATTTGTTACAGGAGTTTAACATACTCCAATTAATATACAACATTAATCTTCAAATCATTCCTATGAGGTAGATAGTACTTACCTTTATTTTTACAGAGGAAAAACTGAGGCCCCAAATGAGATGGGGACTTTCTCAGGTTATACAAGTGGCAAAGCAAGATGCAAACTGGGGTCACAACTCCCCTCATACCACAAACATTTCTTTCATGCATCAAGAGACTACCAGAATTTTAATGTAGAAATTTTCATCATATTTCTACATGTTGGGCAAAGATGTTGAAAGATAGTAATTCCCACATCATTCTGTGTCCAATATGAGCAAGAGGCAATGTGCCACAATGGCGTTACGTTCTGACAGAATCTAGGCAAGTCATTTAACTTCTAAGGGCCTGAGCTTTCCAATCCAGATAATTAAAGTGAAAATTAAGGTAGAAAACTGGCTGGGCGCGGTGGGTCACGCCTGTAATCCCAGCACTTTGGGAGGCCGAGGTGGGTGGATCACGAGGTCAGGAGATTGAGACCATCCTGGCTAACACGGTGAAACCCCGTCTCTACTAAAAAATACAAAAAATTAGCCGGGTGTGGTGGCGGGCGCCTGTAGTCCCAGCTACTCTGGAGTCTGAGGCAGTAGAATGGCGTGAACCCGGGAGGCAGAGCTTGCAGTGAGCCGAGATCGTACCACTGCACTCCAGCCTGGGCGACAGAGGTAGACTCCGTCTCAAAAAAAAAAAAAAAAAAAAAAAAAAAAAGATAGAAAACCAGATTTTCCTAAGACTAACTGGTAAGCCAGTTTCCATTCCCATTTCCCCTTCCTTAAAACAACAATTTACCTTTTGTCCAACTCAATCTTAAAAAGTTGTCCCATTCTGAGGCATAAAAACCTTCAAAAAGTGGGGTTGAGTATTAAAATAAATAATGCATGTTAAGCACTCGCATAGTGCCTAGCATATAATAGGTGCTCAATAAAATCATAATCTTTTAAATAAGGCAAACTTGGCCCTTATGAGTACAGT
Source organism: Gorilla gorilla gorilla (assembly GCF_029281585.2). Taxonomy (NCBI): domain Eukaryota; kingdom Metazoa; phylum Chordata; class Mammalia; order Primates; family Hominidae; genus Gorilla; species Gorilla gorilla. The sequence continues at coordinate 92,338,718 of NC_073234.2, forward strand.
GTTTGTGTACTATGTTCAGAGTTGCTCAAGCATTCTGGATGTCCTTTTCTTGCATTTCTCTATTGGGATGGGATTTGCCTTATGATTAGCATAAGTTATAAGCATCTTGGTCTGTTCTTCAGGCAAAGGAGGTAATTTGGGCTGCAGGCATGTTCTCATTAGAGAAAATGAGGGCAGTTAATGGTTAGTGTTCAAGAACAACAGAGCTCTTTCAGTTGTTTAGCAACTGAAGCTAAGGGGTGGGCAGACACTGTGTGAACAGTGGGGAGGAGAGAAGCAGGGAGGAGTGTAAAAACGAATTTAACGTCCAGCTCATTCCCAGGTGGGTGAAAAGTGATTTATGTAGCTCTGGTATTTATAGCTATTTATTTGTTACATGACTGGAAATTTTAATGAAATATTTTGAAATTCAGCAGTGGTAAGTCACAGTGGACATTTATTGCTCTAATGCAAGGGAAATGTAAACTGTTTATTTAACACGTTGATTGCAAATGAAATATAGAAATGGTTTAGAAGTCTTCTAGCTTTGGAAATCCGTCAGGCTGCACAGACACTACTGCCACCGTGTGGACAATGCGGGGAGCCTAGCGGGAGCTGAGGGATGGGTATAAGAAGCTCTATCTCTGAGACCTTCCGATGGTTTTGCTCACGTGCCCCTGAAAATAATTTTGAAAACTTATGGCACATTTTTAAGTTGATATGTAAACATTTTAATTATAAGTTTAAATGGTTGTAAATAATATAATCTCTTATGGTTCATGAATATTGACATTTCAAAATAAAATTGCTATATTTCTCCTTTAAATGTATAGAAGGGAATTTAAATACCAGTGGGATTTGATATTCACCATCAGCTATTTTTAAATTACACAAAAAAGCTTTTTTAAATGAGTAATTTTCACATAATTCCTTTTCCTCCTTGGTCTTATATTTGAATTCCATTTCCCCAATAGACTTAAATTCTGTTTTACACACATTTATGTTTTAATATATAATGCTATATTTAATATTATGTACATATAAAACACTATATATATTTCTCTGTAACAAAAATAAATATAAATTAAAATTTAAGTTATAATTTTTTCTGTTGACCACAAGGCTTTAGTTATCTACATTTTTAAGTATACAACTGATTGAAACACAAATGTTAAAATATTTATTGAAAATAATTTTATTTACTTTATTTAAATTTATTTAAAATAATATTTAAAATAATTATTAAACATTAAAAAGTAATTAATACTTGAGATATATGAGGCTTTAAAAAATTAGTTTACATATCCATGATGAATATTCATTATTGCTAGAATGAGACAAGGGTCAGCATCGATACTATTCATATTTATCATTTTTCTCTAGTTGTAAGCCTCAAGAAACTTCAGTCACAGAAATAAGTATGGAAGAAATTTTATTAGGCAGCATTAACTGAATTTTTAGAACAATTTCCAAGTTATTTGCCCTAAATGATGTATACTTTTTAAAAAAATTTATTTTATTTTTGAGACAGAGTCTCGCTCTGTCGCCCAGGCTGGAGTGCAGTGGCGTGATCTCAGCTCACTGCACCTCCACCTCCCGGGTTCAAGCAATTCTCCTGCCTCAGCCTCTTGAATATCTGGGATTACAGGTGCCCACCACCAAGCCCGGCTAATTTTTGTATTTTTAGTAGAGATGAGATTTCGCCATTTTGGCCAGGCTGGTCTCGAACTCCTGACCTCAGGTGATCTTTTTTAGTAGAGATGAGATTTCGCCATTTTGGCCAGGCTGGTCTCGAACTCCTGACCTCAGGTGATCTGCCTCCCAAAGTGCTGGGATTGTAAGCGAGAGCCACTGTGCCCAGCCGACTTATACTTTAAATAATTTTCTTTTTTTAATGACCAGTAGACACCTTGATTAGGTTTTGCTTCAAGGTTGTTGACAGCCAAGGAATCGGAAACTACAGGACCTGCAGCAGGATTTGGTGCCCAGTCATCAGAATCATTTACTCTTTCAGCACAGACAATAATATTTCAAATCATCCCTGTGATGGATGTTCTAGAGGTTTCTATACCCCAGACAGGGAACGTTTGTAACCTTCAATTGCATGGGAGGTAAGCTCTTCTTTTGCAATGAGAGGGAAAATTTAGAGAAAGGGGCAGTGGGAACAGAGAACTAGCTTAACAGTTGACCAGAGATTACCTAGGCAAATATATTTTAGAGATGCACCCAAATGGAATTTGAAGATATAAATAAATTAATCCCCTTAAAGTTATCTGTATAGATCTATCCTTTGAAAAGTCTTTCCACACTGATGCTGAAATCACTGGTTTATCCCAAAAGCTTCTCTATAAGGAAGCTTTTCATAAGGCTGATGCCAAAATGAGCTGCCATGGTAGGGGTCGAGGGGGCATAGTTAAGGTTTCAGTGTTGGATTCACTGAGTTTAAGTCACTATTATTTTGCTAGAATAACTTCTGCACTAAAAAAACCCCGAAAAAAACCAAACCAACAACAAAAGATGGTGTTGGAAAATGTTAGCAATGATTTTGAAAGCTCTGACTTTCTAAAATCCCATGTTGGCCATGCTGTGTTGGTCCCCTCACTTATTATTATTATTAAATTATGCCAGTCAGGATAGCCTAAATTAGGTCGAGGTAGCAAACAACCCCAAAACTCAACAACTTGAAGACAAGTCCTTGTTCATTGCAGATTGGCTATAGCTCTGCTTCTTGCCCAAGACAGTAACAGAGCAGCCCATTTGGAGCATCTGGTTTCTTGGCAGAGAGAGAAACAAGATCTTGTAAACCATGAGCAGTCTTTCAAAACTTCTGTTCCAGGAGAACACACATCATTTCCATCTAGTTTCTTTAGAAAAAGTAAGTTCATGGCCTCTGTTGAGTTCAACATGGTAAGGATGTACACACTTCCTCCAGGAAGAGATCACAGGTCTTCAAGCCAATGTAATAACTTATCACAAAAATCCAAAATCTAGGAACTGTTGATAACCATAGTAAACAGATGGTTATCATTTTCTAAAATTGTTAAAAATATAGTTGACCCTCGAACAACATGGGTTTGAACTGTGTGGGTCCACTTATACGGGACTTTTTTTCAAAACAGTTACACCCAGTAAGACTGCTTCTCCTGCCTCCCCTTCCACCTTCTCCACTTCTTCTGCCTTTGCCACCCCTGAGACAGCAAGACCAACCCTTCTCCTTCCTCTTCCTCAGCCTACTCAATGTGAAGATGATGAGGATGAAGATCTTTATGATGATCCAGTTTCATTTAATGAATAGTAAATACATTTTTTCTTCTTCATAGTTTTCTTAATGACATTTTCTTTTCTCTAGCTTACTTTATTATAGGAATACAGTATATAATGCATACAACATGCAGAATATGTGTTAATCAACTGTTTATGTTATTGGTAAGGCCTCTGGTCAACAGTAGACTATTAGTAGTTAAGTTTTGGGGAAGTCAAAAGTTGTATTTAGATTTTTGACTACATGCAGGTCACAGTCCCCACCCGTTCATTGTTTAAGGGTCAACTGTATTCATTTTAATTTTACAACTTATTCCATCATACGGAAAAGTACAGAGATCAATACAAAAAAGACATGAGAATTTATATCCCAAAATTACCAACTGTTAACATTTGCTATATTTACAGCTTTTTCCACTCAGCAGTATATATTTTAGACATATCCATGTTGTTACATACAGATCTAGCTATTTCAGTTAAACTATTTAGTAGTAGTACATTATGGAAAGAGATCACAGTTTATTTATCCCTGTTGTTGGAACTTCAGTTTGTTTATATCTTTTGATTGTTACAAACAATGGCACAATAAACACTGTTATACCTGTCTCTCGGTGTACAAGAGTTTCTCTAAGATTTATGCCAACAACATAATTGAAAGGCTTCACAGAGTGGCCTTGTAGGGTTTAAAAAGCTAATTGCTTTTCAAGTTGCAGCTTTAGAAATGGTGGCTCCAAGGGGGCAGACTTCACAGGAAATGAAACTGTGGCTTAGTCTCACCCTAGACGATTTTCTTGGCAGAAAGAAGCCAAGACAGCCTCATGAGCCTCTCCTGGGCCCCTGGGCGGTGAGTAAGGCAGTAGAAAGCTTTCGTAGGGGCTGTGAGTGCCGTGGTAACATTGAACTGAGAGCCAGCTGACCTAGAGTGGCCTTGCCTTCCAATGAGCGGGGGCCGAGCAAGGCCCGGCCAGGTATTCCAGGGAGTGGATTTGGCACCCAAGGAAGTTGCTGTGACATCAAAAGGGACAACTAGGGCCAAAGAGCAGAAGGGAAAATGTACATCTTAGCTGATGACAATTTGAACAGGTAAGGACTGAGAACCAGTCTGCCCTTGCTCATGGCTTGATGTGTGACTGTAGGAAGTGGGTTCAGGGCTGTAGTGAAATTGCTGTTGCTAGCTAGCATCTGTTTTATGCCTTTTCCATTCTAACAGAACCTGATTTTTGGTCAAGTGTTACCCCCCTCCTCCCCCAGCTTCCAGGAGCCCGTGTGCTTCAGTTCCAGGATAGGTCTACATGGAATAAAGATAATCCCATCTGGACCTAACTGGTGTAGAAATGGGTACGGGACCCAGTTTGGGCCAATAAGAATTGGGGAGAGACTTACTGGGGAATTCTGAGAAAGTTCTTACCCCTCTGGAAGAACTTTGATAAGTTGTTTTCTTCTCTTCCTTTGAAGAGAAGGCTGCAGCCTGTGGATTAAACTGACATATGGAGCAAAGCAGAACCAAATGAACTGGAACAAAAACGAGCTGGAGTCCTTGTCCTACCTCTGTGCTTTTAGTGATGTAAGCCAACAAGGCCCCTTATTGTTAAGCCTGTTTGAATTATGTTTTCAAATACTTGCCACTAAAAGTACTTCAACTGCCTCTAGAGAGTTTCAGGGAGTTGTGTGTAGAGTGGAGGCTGAATTGAATGAGACTAATTTCTGCCAGAAGGTAGAATGAGGGCTTAAAATAGAAATTACTTTCAATCCCAGAAATATATATATATAGGCAGCCCTTGCTTTGCCTGGTTCTAATATGCATGTATGTCAGTTGTCATGGGTTAAATAATATTAATCTTCTAATAATATGATTCAGATTTTAGTTAGTATGATACACTCTCTACATAAATAACAGATGCCCATCATGACCAACAAGCAATCATGTCATTTCTTTCTTCTTTTTTTTTTTTCTTTTTGAGACGGAGTCTCGCTCTGTCACCCAGGCTGGAGTGCAGTGGCTCGATCTTGGCTCACTGCAAGCTCCGCCTCCTGGGTTCACGCCATTCTCCTGCCTCAGCCTCCAGAGTAGCTGGGACTACAGGCGCCTGCCACCACGCCCGGCTAATTTTTTGTATTTTTAGTAGAGATGGGGTTTCACCATGTTAGCCAGGATGGTCTCGATCTCCCGACCTCGTGATCCACCCGCCTCGGCCTCCCAAAGTGCTGGGATTACAGCGGTGAGCCACTGTGCCCGGACGTCATTTATTTCAAAGTCTGTTGTTGATGCACAAAGTCTCTCTTCATGTAGACAGCAAAGCATGGAGTAATGTTGCCTGCTTGTTTCCTAGCGATAGACACATGACATTTAATAAAATGAATAATCAGAAGAGAGAATTGGCCAGGAAAGATGAAAGTGAAGTACCATATGAGAAACTGTAGATATGCAGTTATGGAAACTTAGGGTGAATGTATCAACCTGTGAGGAATGTGGCTGTGATGAAAACCATGAAGGTGCCCCAGAGGAAGAGATGTCTGTAAAAACTATCCATTAAATGAACTCTTGGAGATATTTTCTGCAATCAAAAGTGTAAAAGATAAAATGTTGGAAGCTGATCCAAACTTAGAAAGGAACATGACAATTCACCAAGGCATAAAAAAGATGTTCAGTACTTATCGTAAGTTATATGTTGATGAGAAGGTAAGAGTTCTTCAAGCTGCTCTTGATAAGTTTTTACAAAGAAACAAAACACTTTAATTCTCAATCTCTCTAATACTATAAATTATACACTAAATATTAGTTTTAATATCTTTTCATTTCTCTATAGCCAACAGTAAGAGAATTTTTAATATCTTGATACAAATTCAAGAAGTCACAGAACAATTGCAATTATGCATGCATGCTTTTGCAGCAATCACTTGGCTTAAAATGCCTCCCACCCAGCAATCTAATAGGCATCTTTCAAGACCAGTTCAAAGTGAAGATTGCTTTGCACACTCTCAGTATGCATGACTGTTTTTGTGGTCTTGCATTACTATGTAAAGAGAGGATTGTCTGCATAATAAAATTACAACTTCCTGCACATACAAGTGTGTGGTCTGTAAAATGCGTACAATCTGGGAATTGTATGGATCACCTATTTGATGGGTTTGTATGGACTACACCTATCACATTTTGTTAAAACAATTTGTCTTAGCCTGGTAAGTGGCATAGCATAGGGGTGAGGGTGCGGGACTGGGAAATTTGGAGTTTTGTGCTCTAGTCTCAGCTTTGTGGTTAAATTACTGTTTAATGCAGGGCAAGTTACTTAATTTCCTTGTTTCAATTTCCTCCTTGTAAAATAGGTGCACAAATAAGACAATTTTTAAAGTTCCATTGGGCATTAAGTTTCTAGAGTTCTCTACCGTTATTAAAGAGAAAAAAAGAGGGTGGAATGCCCTCCCACCAAGGCTACTTCTGTTTGCATAGGAACCATGAATGTTTATTGAGTAAATAAATAATTAGCATGACTATGGTGCAATAGAGCTATGCATAAAATGTTTGATTTTGGTGAGAAGCTTCTGTTTATTGTACTCACTATTTTCATGTTGCCATTGCATATTAAACTACAGCTACTCTAATAAGTCAAGGTGCACTATTATGTAACCTTTTCAGCCTGGTTGACTATTTGTTCATATACTAAGCCCAATGCTGGGCCCTAGATGAGAAAAACTTAATTCCTGCCTTGAAGGATCTCACAATGGGGTGAGGAAAACAACTTCTTCCTGAGGGATGGGCATTTGAAATGGGTTTGGGAAGATGCATATGAGGTAGCCTGACAGAGGAAGAGAAATGGGGATGTCAGGGTATGTTAGAAAAAGGGAATGGCTGGCACTAAGGCATGGATGAATAAAATAATATGAAGAATGTGACCACCAAGAGTAGAGTGACAGGATGGGCAGAGGAGTGGGGAGAAGAAGGGAGCAGAGGTGGGAGATAGCACTGCAGGGTTCTGTGTAGAAATTAGAAAACACTCTAGGTATTTCTAACAGGAAGGTTTTAATACAGGGAATTAGGTGCTTACACAATTGTAGGAAGGGAGGGAAAGTGGAAATTAAGGGGCTGCTGTGAAATGTTTTTGGATCATGCCACCATGGCTGCTACTCAGAGGATGGGGGGAACGCTGCTGCTGCACGATGGCTGGGAACAGTGTAAAACCACTACCAGTGTCACAGCTGATACACAGTCCTGGACTAGACAGTAGAATAAAGTATGGCTGCTGCAAAAACTGAGCCTGCTGCAATTTGTGCATGAAGTGCTTCTACTATAAGGAAGCCTCAGCTTCCTTTCTATCTACCAAATCTTGCATAAGTCTATTTTACTAACAAAATCATTTGTAGCAAGGGAATGTGGGAAATGTAGTTGCCTGCCTTGTTGCCCCTGTGATTAAAAAAACTTAGAAAAGGAGTGAAAATCAATGCTGAGGGTCAATAGGCAATATCTTGCATAGCTGGCAGGCAAGTTGAGAGCCAGGGTAGACTCTGTAGGAACTGGAAAGGCATGCCTAAGAGGAAAACACTGCATGGCATGCCACTAAAGTTTAAATGCAGAGGCCAGGCACAGTGGCTCATGCCTGTAATCTCAGCACTTTAGGAGGCCGAGGCAGGCAGATCATGAGGTCAGGAGTTTGAGACCAGCCTGACCAACACGGTGAAACCCCGTCTCTACTAAGGCAGGCAGATCACGAGGTCGGGAGATCGAGACCATCCTGGCTAACACTGTGAAACCCCGTCTCTACTAAAAATACAAAAAATTAGCCGGGTGCAGTGGTGGGCGCCTGTAGTCCCAGCTACTCGGGAGGCTGAGGCAGGAGAATGGCGTGAACCCGGGAGGCGGAGCTTGCAGTGAGCCGAGATAGTGCCACTGCAGTCTGGCCTGGGGGAAAGAGCGAGACTCCGTCTCAAAAAAAAAAAAAAAAAAATACAAAAATTAGCCTGATGTGGTGGCGCGCACCTGTAGTCCCAGCTACTCAGGAGGCTGAGGCAGGAGAATTGCTTGAACCCAGGAGGCGGTGGCTGCAGTGAGCTGAGATTGTGCCATTGCGCTCCCACCTGGGCAACAGAGCAAGACTCCAGCTCAAAAAAAAAAAAAAAGTTTAAATGCAGAATTATCATGATTAATTTTGTTTTATGAACATTGGTGATGCTGTGGAGGCCATTCTAAAGTAAAACAAACCAACAAAAACAAGCAAAACAAACAAGCTATGTACATGGAACCGTGCAATGAAAGAGCCCTGTAAGGTTTTTTAAAAACAATGTTTGTGCTAACTAATCCATCCCATATTCTTCCCCCCAGTTTTTTATTGAGTACACATTTTGTGGTGGGTATGGTGAATACAGATATAAATCACCCAGGGGCTCTGCCCTTAAGAAGCTAGTACTGTTTTTCTTTTCAGTGAAGAGTAAGTAATTTCAGGGTTTTTTAATGGGATTCTTTGCTTCTTGGAGTATCTTCTGCTGCTTGTAAGACAGTCTAAGAAAAAATGGTCTCATAATCAAACCAGTTTAAAAAAACACATTGTATGTATATTTCCTCTTATAAGCTTATGTCTCTAATCTTACAGTGAAAAAAAATAACTGTTTTACCAGTATTATCCACTTCTGATTCTTACTATTAAGAATATTGAGTTAATATCTTAATATTAAGAATACTGAGTTCTTCAGAGCACAGTTGGGGCAAGACTGGATGTTTCTATATTAACAGAAAAGACAGTCAAATTGGAGACTACCAGTGGGTTAGTTACAAAAAAAGGATTTTGATGTAAGAGTATGAAAATAAGAAAATAATTTTAGCTTTGGGTATGATTTATTAATTTCAGAAGCATTTTCGAGTAGAAAAGGACATCGAATTAAACTGATTTTCACACTAAAAACAAGTTGATAGCTATCAAAAGTTACTCTGATAAGTGTGAAATATGGAGTGCCATAACTGCAAATCCTGGACAATGGCAGCTTGTAACTATTGTAACAGGAGATTGAATGGCAAGTTTGGCTACAGCACCTAGTCACAGGAAATGCTGCATTCCAAAGGTGTTGGACTCTGCAGAATTGGTGGAGGAAGTTTTACAAAACTAGTGAACCAGGTATTGAATGCGTTCACCTACAAGTCTGTGAAAGGGTTGAAGGGATGGAAAAAGAAATGGATTTAGTGAGGATCTCTTTGAAGTTATGCTGTAATTCTTCACTTCTGCCACTTATGAGCCAATAAGGGGAGGTGTTCAGGGTGATGCTTCTCTCACACCTCTTTCGTGCAGTGAGAGGTATGCTCTGGTGTCTGACTCACCTGGGGGACCTAAGGGAGATGAGTGGGCCAGCAGCTTTGGCAGTGGAGGGAGAAGCCTGTGTGCTTGGCTGGGTTTTCTCTCCTAGAATCAACGCAAAGAGCACTGGATGTGGCTGATGGGAGATAGGGCCTGTATTAGTCCATTCTCATGCTGCTGATAAATGAACCTGAGAATGGGTAATTTACAAAGAAAAAAGAGGTTTAATGGATTCATAGCTCCACGTGGCTGGGGAGGCCTCACAATCCATGGCAGAAGGCGAAAGGCATATCTTACATGGCAGCAGCCAGAGAGCGAATGAGAGCCAAGCGAAAGGGGTTTCCTCTTATAAAACCATCAGATTTTATGAAACGTATTCTCTACCATGAGTACAGTATGGGGGAAACCACCCCCATGATTCAGTTAACCACATCAGGGCCAGACTAGGACCATTCAAAATCCTGCCCAAGGATCTGTGTGGAATGGACGGCAGGAGAACCAGCAGCAGAGAGAGAGCTGCAGCTGGAAGAATATGTATTGCTTGCATCACAGTTCGGGCAAATGCTCCCAAGATGAGGCCTTCGAAGAATTCTCCACGTGAATCAGCTCAAACATCTCCAAGTGTCACCTCAGAATTTAGCAGGGGAGTCCGACAACAGTGCAACATAGATCACTCTGGAGATATAAAGAGCTAGGGGGACATCAGATTAAGTCTTCTTGCAGGTCAATTTAAAAGTGAGGCTAACAATAGAAATTGGCTCTCAGTGAAAGGTGGGCATTAGCTACAATGAGAAGCATTTGACTTAATGGATGCTACAAGAAGTTGAGGGGTGGTCTGCATTTACCTGTGATTCCTAGATTGGATAAACATCAGAATCATCTGGAAGCTCCAAACCTACAGAGATTGGGACTTAGTAGAAATCAGAAGCTCAGTTACACAGTACCTCAACCCCCGCAAGCTCCCATGTAATTCTGATGCACTAAGATTCAGCATTTAGCAACCACGGGGTGATCTCAGCAAAAAGATCTGACTTGTGTTTATGAGGGCCTGGTTGGCTATGTTGTAGCTGTTAATGGTTTTACTCAAAACAGTATGCAAAAAAAGCCTACCAAAAAAATACAACCACCATCTCTTCTTAAATGAATTATTTTTTATTGCTATTTTATAAAGCTTAATATTTTCCTAAAAATATTAGAAAAAAATCAGAACAAAAAATCAGTTTACATGTAGTACAGTTACAAGTAAATAGCTATAGATAATATAGCCATTAGGAAAAAGAGCAGAGCTAAATAATAAGAAAACAAAAGCAGTAAGCAGCAATAAAATTAATACCTACATACAACTAGCAGTGCAATAAGATAAGCAGAAAGCAGCTTTACGTTAAAAGAAAGTTATTTAAATACAGAAATAGCACCTTACAAAAAGGAATTGAGAAATGTAAACTTGGTAGGTAGATTCAAGTATAAAAGTTATACCCCCGACTCTTGTACCAGAATGAAAGGGTTTTACAAACCCTGGTCAGTGTAGGGCACACACAGCCTCTGTGATAACTCAAAAAAGCTGCATTCTCTTAGTAGGACCACCAATGATTATTTTTTTCTTTTACTAAATTATACAATAATAGACTCAAGATTGCCATTGCTTCTTCACTACCCAAAATATCCAAGTCTAGCGCAGCAGCTTCAATTCCACCAGTTGTTCTGTAAGATTTATTTTCCTGACAGAAACAACCACTGCATTATTATTTTTATATATAAAGCCACATTAAGAAGTGGATACTGAATACAGAAGCAATTGTCCTTGGTTTTCTACTCCTAAGAATGGTCACCAAGTCATAATATCCTCACCAATGGGATTGCTTCTTAACACCCCTCAGGAATTATGAATTCTGAGGTTAAATGGTCATATCATGATCAGAATAATAAAAAAAGATAGCAAAAATGTAAAACAAGTATAGAGCATTCAGGAACAGTGAGGGGAAAAGCAATTTCTGTTTCCGTCTAAATGCAGACCTCTCCATGAAATATTTTGTGGAAGTTCTTAAGCATGGTAGAATTAACATGCATATACCCTGCACAGATTGAAACCTGAAAAAGGTATATTTTTATTTGTTTTGATAGGGAACCCATCAGTTTTAGTTCAGGGTCATTTTACCTTGCAATTGTTGATGGTTAGAACCACATTTTTAACCTAACTCTATAGAAGACTGTAAAAAAGGAAAAAAAAAATCTTGTAAACTTTAAAAGTTTAGTGTTGATAAAAATTTTTATATAAGTAGCAAATTTATTTAACGTAGCTACCTACCTCAAGTTTTAAAAAATCTTGTGGGGGTAATAAGGCTAATATTATACTGTAGTTAATATAAAGCTACTTTATTCAGACTCCCAGAGTCTCTTAAATTAATATTTTCATTCTTTCATATAACATTTTATTGGGTCAAAAAATAAAAATAAAATAAAACCCTACACCAGGATTCTACATCTAAGATAGTTTTAAGAGAGGAAGAGGAAGGAAGAAAAGAAGTAGGAAGGAGGGAAGGAAGAGAGAATGAAGGAAAGTAGGAAGGAAAGAAGGGAACCATTTACTCTGAAGAGACGAGAGAGGTAAATATCAGCAAGTCTAGGAATACAAAGAACTAGTATAGTTTGGCGACTTAATGCACCCCTAAAGTAATGTGGGTTAAAAAAGGGAAATTGCATAACAGTTTCCAGAATTGTATTCATGCTAGAACAACCAACCCGTGCGCTCACCATTCTCATTTTTCAGAGGTACCAACTAACTACAGTTTGAATACCCTTGGATATGAAACATATGTCCATTTTCCCTCTTACTCTTCCGGACATGAAGTAGAAGAAAAACAAAAGAATCATCTCTTGCCCTGTATCAATTTTCACATCATTGCTCTTCAGAATTCAACGAAAAGGTCTCATCCAGGTTCCAATTTTCCATATAATCACTTTCTACCATCCTGATTTATTTTACAAACAGCAATTGTTAGAAGGCATCCATATCTGATGGCACTACAGCTAAACATTTAAATAAAAAATGCAGGGCATGTAGTGAAGGAAACTGGGCACAGTAGGATTTTTAGAAACAAACAGTAATATCTCACTGTTCACACAGTTATTTGAGAAGCAGCAGTTAGGCTGCTAGAGTTCTAGAGTTCATCTTTGTTCTCAAGCCCACAGTCAGGGTTAGCACAGTTCATTTACAGCAAGGTGTGTCATTCACAGTTATTTTGGTCTTGACATGTGTCATGTAGATACATTTATCCACATTATTACTAGGTTGTAAAATAAGTGCAGGGCAAATTATAGAATAAAAGTATAAACATTCAAGTCGTCATACCCTGAAAAAAATGTGTTAAAGACTGTAGTTGTAAACTTTTTGCACTAAATCCCATTTCAGGAACAAAATAAATAATACCATAGGATTCACAACTGAAGGTGGCTTCCTGATGAAGCCTAAGGAAGCAGTAGCTTTTTTAAACTGCAGAAAGGAAGCTTCTCTCACCACAGATTTACTCAGGGCAAGTGGAAATACATGTTAAGAATGCTTACCCTAGTTAAGTGCTAGACAGCGCCCCCCTTTAGAAAAACAAGGCTCCGGTAGCCTATTCAGATCTACTTCCAGCAATAAGACGATTCTTGAATCAAAACCATAAGTCAGTCGGCGCTTTCACTGTGACACCATGCAGAGTCGGAACTCTAACTGGTATTAAATGCACAATTAATTACTTTCAGGAAATCAGATGATTGATGGTGGTGGGAAGTTAACAGAAGTGTGGATGAAAGAGAGAGGAAGGACCCGTGCTCAGGACGCGATGGTTTGCATCCCGCCTCGGACATCCGGGACTCTCAGGGCGTTTGATCCCACCCCCACCTGGCAAAGCGGCAGGTTAGTCAGCGCCGCCGCTGGGGATTTCTAGTCTCCTCTGGGCCGAGCTGGTGTTTCGTGACTGGTTCCTTTCTCTTCTCTTCAGGACAGGGTCTCCAAGGCTGCCGGGTGTCTTGAAAAACGTCTCACGATGTGTGCATTGGATGCTCTTGGGGGTCACTGGAACTGGTGACTGAAAAAAGAAAAAAGTAAAAACAGAAGTGAAGTCATATTGTTTCTGATCTCTGAGTAGAAAGGCAGCCCCTTCTTGACCTGTGTGTTAGGATCCCAAGGCAGGTGTTCCTTCTTCTTTGCTTTCTTATCACACTTACCCCGTTTGTCTCCCCTGCTTACCACAACTGAAAATTAAATTCATATTTGTTGTTTTGGGTGCAGAAAGGCAGTCTACCAAAGAGGTATCTTTGGTATCTGGAGCCAGGGACTGGGCTCTGCCACTGTGGACAAGTTACTTAAGCAACCTGTCCCTCAGTTTCTTCCTCCATCCAACGGCGATGGTAAAAGTACTGACTTCACAAGGTTGTAGGAATTAAATAAGATAATTGTAAAGCACTTTAGAGCATGTGAGGCCAACATGGTTTGTGTGTTGGCTCTTTCTCTTTACTTGCTAATATTTATCCCCTAATGTTAAATGTTAAATATTTATTCCCTTAATGTGCCATAAAATGGCGGGGACCATTATCCTGTTCACTGGTTCACTGCTCTATCTTCACTGACTAGATCGGTGCCTGGCACATGGTGATAAAAAATTCTATGTTACGCTATAATCATCTTGTTTCAAACCTAACATGTTCATTTCAATGTCTCGCAAACTTTTGAGCCTCTGAATAACTTGTCTAAAATATTTTTGGCTAAACATAATTCTTTGTCTGGGAGAGAAAGTAATCACTGTGAACAACCTAATGTGTAATAGGAATTCAACGAATACTTGAACTACAAATGGAGGTTGGGGGACAAATATAGACTCATTGACTTATATTGATAACATATCTTTATGTATATTTGTATGTTTTCTGCATATGTATAGATGTATATACATCTATGTATTATAGATGTATATACATACAGACATTATACACACACACAGTCTCTAAACATCACATCTTAAGAAATGACTGACAGGCTAAGAATCTCTGAGTTACTATCAAGACTTCTGTTTCCTTTGATTGTTTTTATAGCTGTATAATTAAAATTTAGGGTAGCTTCTTTTATTGACCTAGTGAAATAAAAGCTTGAAGATCACCAAAATAATAAAAATATTTAGCATTCCTCAAAAATCCCCCCGAACTGTGCCTAAAACAGGTCCCTCTAATTATAAGAAACAGAATGACAACTAAAAACATACATTTTTGTCTTTAAAGCACAGGATCTCTCACCTCATGTCTCAGTGCTTTATAAAAGGAGCAGATACCTCTAGGTCTACAACGGAAGCCAGGTGGAGCCTGACCTAGTGCCTCTGTCCGGCAGTCATGTGGCTAAAATGAAAGCTAAACACAGGCATACCCCTTCCCAGAGTGACAGTGTCTTCAGGAAACTTCAGGCCTCACCTGATGTAATTTTACTACTGAGACTGGATGTCCCACGTAAACGGGGGACTCAGGTTGTTGGATGACACTGTGTGACCTTGACATCACTGGACTCAGGTTTAGTGAGGGCTGACTCTGAAGCTGAGGGTCTGCAGAAGGGAGTGTGGACGACTTTGGATTAACCACAGCTGTGGGGCCGACGAGAAGCTGGGCTATTGATCCAAGGCCAGGCAAGCTGAAATTCACAGGTCCTGTGTTTGGGAGAGCACCAAGAGTAGAAGAAACCGGGCCCGGCATTGCAGGAGAATAGAGAACAGGAAAAGGGCCCAGAGATGGAGATGGTAAGACCATGCAAGGGACACTGAAAGACGGCAGCTGACCTGAGGACGGGCCCACAGTAGGGGGGGTTTGACTGCCAGATAAAAGTACATTGAAACCATTTAATCCTGAAAGAAAAGCAGAACAGGAGAAAATCAATATATGTCATCATGAGGATATCATTCAAGCTCACATTTGTCATGGCCCTTTCAAACGGGAGTCCACAATAAATCAATGAATGATGAGACCTTCCCCCAGCTGGCCAGGCCAAACAGCCCACACCCTGCTCCTTCACAGCTGTGGCCAAGATTGTAATCCCACATTTATCTGTGTGATCATTTAGTTGGTGCCTGTGAAGTTTTTAACATGAGTTCCACTGAACCCAAACTGAGAAGGCAAAAAGCTTAGATGGGAAAGATTACATCTTTATTTTTATTTATTTACTTATTTTTTGTTGTTTTGTTTTGAGACCCAGTCTTGCTCTGTTACCCAGGCTGGAGTGCAGTGGTGTGATCATGGCTTACTGTAGCCTCGCCCTCCTGGGCTCAAGCAGTCGTCCCATTTCAGTCTGCAGAGTAGCTGGGACCACAAGCATGCCACCACACCCAGCTAATTTTTTTTTATTTTTTGTAGAAACAGGTTCTTCCTATGTTGCCCGGCTGGTGTCAAACTCCTGGGCTCAAGTGATCTTCCCACCTCAGCCTCCCAAAGTGCTGAGATTACAGGCATGAGCCACTGTGCCTGGCCAAAATATCTTTATAAGTTCCTAACTGAAAATTTTTATTTCCCTCAATTATCACAGGCAACAAATTAACAATTTTAACAGTACCTTGACTTTGTCATTAGGAAATAGTACAGATATGTGCATATTACATTAAACCTATTACAGATTTCTTAATATACTGTTAAGCTCATCACAACTTGGAAATTTTGACACTATTGGGCTTGCTGCCAGGTCTTTTTATTACTATCAGTAATTTTAAAAATGATTTTTCTAGTTGCATTCAATATAATTGGCTTCCTTTGTAATCCCATGTATTTAATTCTATGCATCCGTAACATTCTGAGGAGGAATCCATGGCCTTCACCAGACTGCCAAAAGGTCCATGGCACAGAAGAAGTTAAAAACCCCTGTGCTGGGCTGTAATTTTCATTCAGCAGGGGCTGAATCTATTTTTGTTCATTTGTGTATCCCCAATACTCAGTGCTTAGAGAATGCACTAAAAGATACTTACTAAAGAAATAAAGAATTTTTTCTAGATAAGTGAATAATAATAAATACTAACCTAACCTGTTCTAGCAGGTTAGGCTTAAGCCAACAAGGAATTGAGGAAAATCAATTTAGATATCTTTGCATCAAGAGCAGCTTTATGTACAAAGTACATATTTTTAAAATCTGGCATCTGTATTTCGGCTTTAATACAAAATAGTAACAGCATTTATTGAGTCTTACTAAGTGCCAGGTGCTATTATTCTAAGTGCTTTAGATGTATTATCTTATTAAATTTAATTCAATTTTCACAGCACCCATATGAAGCAGGTGCTATTATTACTGCTGTTTAACCAATGAGGATGAATAATACTTAAGTTCACGCAGATAATAAGTGGTTTTAAATGTCAAGCCCTCTTACTCCAGACCTGGCACTTGGCCACAATGCTATATACTCAGTACCTCTAGATGTTCAAGACCTCAAAACACTAGCTGCATGCAATGGCCAACAGGTTCACACTATTATACTAAACCAATGCTAGATTCAGCTGAATTACCGTGCTTTTTCACCAAATAAAGTTTAATGTATTTTTTTTTAATCACCTGCCTCAATTATTTTCCCATTACTCCTGAAGTTGGTGAAAGTAGAAGCAGCTTCTCCCTTCATTTATAGATGGAGAAAACAAAGGGGCTAAGAGTAAAATGACTCAGGCACATCATTAAGCCACTTTGGGTCAGGTGACACAGACAAAAATTTAAAAATCCAATTCTTGATCTGACTGCCGCAAGGGACTCTAAGACATGATGACATCCCTTACCTGCAGGAGACTGCACACAAAGATATTGTAGCAAAGAAGGCTCTTTGGTGCTTTCATTTTCTTTTGAAGGCTTTTCAACATCTGTATTTCTTGAAGGATTTCCCCACTCAGAAGAAACAAAACAGTTTGCTGTTGCCTTTCCTGAAATCTCTTCTGCAGCAGGGAGTTGGCCATTCACATGAATGTCTTTGAGGGGTATAGATGCCCTGTTACCCATAGTCTTGGGAGAGGCAAGGTCTGTGGAATCTGAGGGTTTCTAAACACAACCAAACCAGGAAGCAAGAAAGTAAGTTAAAATTCCAGTAGTAAATCTCTCTCTTTTTTTTTTTTTTTTTGAGATGGAGTCTCACTCTGTTGCCCAAGCTGGAGTGCAGTGTCACGATCCCAGCTCACTGCAACCTCCGCCTCCCAGGTTCAAGTGATTCTCCTGCCTCAGCCTCCCGAGTAGCTGGGATTACAGGGGCATCCCCCATGCCTGGCTAATTTTTGTATTTTTAGTAGAGATGGGGTTTCATCATGTTGGCTAAGCTGGTCTCGAACTCCTGACCTCAGGTGATCCGCCCATCTCAGCCTCCCAAAGTACTGGGATTAGTAAATCTTTTTTTTTTTTGAGACAGAGTCTCGCTCTGTCACCCAGGCTGGAGTGCAGTGGCGCGATCTCGGCTCACTGCAAGCTCTGCCTCCTGGGTTCACACCATTCTCCTGCCTCAGCCTCCTGAGTAGCTGGGACTAGAGGCGCCCGCCACCACACCCAGCTAATTTTGTTTTGTGTGTATTTTTAGTAGAGACAGGGTTTCACTGTTTCAGTCAGGATGGTCTCGACCTCCTGACCCGGTGATCCGCCCGCCTTGGCCTCCAAAGTGCTGGGATTACAGGCGTGAACCACCGTGCCCGGCTGGGATTAGTAAATCTTAATAACAGCTTTCTTAATATTGCTAACACATAAAGGTAGCATATAGCTGCGTGCCACACTGATTTGTGTATGTCAGAGGTTTCCACTGTATTTGTAGGAATGGTCTGAAAAGGTCATGTCCTGTGCATTGATAGTATTGTGATTTCGAAGTAGAGAAATGACAAGAGATTTTAGCAATGGAAAACTGGCCATGGTGGTTAGACTGTGAAATATATTTCTGAGCTAGTAACACACATAAAGGGTGTTGATACTAGTCTTTTCGGGTCTTATAAGAACTGTGGGCTGGCCCAAGATGTCTTGGTTACCTAAGAGATATGCCAGTCAGTCTTTCACTTCTGATCTGCAACCCCAGGCTATCTACAAAATGAGAAAAATTCATTCTGGTAAGAGAAAAAAAATAGAGAAAGGTTCTTAATTATTGTAATGATTTCCACGAAGTGTGCCCAGCCTACCCACTGCAAACCACTGTAATGACAGAGCTCCTGCTTTCTGGATTTACTGGTCATATCTCATTAACCTCTGAATGGCTACTAAGCAGGAGATGTGGACAGCTCATACTTTTGTTCTTTTCATTTTGAAGCTAGGGAAACAGGATCACTGAACAGTGAAGAGAAGTGACCAAGCATAAGATCTGATAGCCAGACAGCACACACATTCCTCCCTCTGGAACTCAGCTGCATCCTGGATTAAGATGTTTATTTCAGTGATCCTAATTTGTTTTAAAAAAAGGATGTAAAAAAGACTGGATGGAAATATATAAACATGTTAATAGTGATGCCTCTATGTGGTGGGATTCTGGGTAACTCTTCTTCTTTATACTTTTTAGCATTTTATAGAAAGTGTGAGTTTTATAAAAATCACCTTTCTTATGCACTATTTTAAGACAAGATTTTTGGGAGAGCCACTCCAGTGCTTAATTAATTATGCAAGTGACATGAAACAGCCCCATATTCCAGACTCCATTGCTTATTAATATCAGTGTATCTTCATTAGGAAGCTCAGGGCTAACAGGATGTCACCAGACACATCCACCTGCACTCCCTTACCTTGGGCATGACGAGCGACAGCGGGCCGTCTTCATATTCCCTACTTTGCCTTTTAGTGGCTGGCTCATCCTCCTCCTGAGGTTTCCTCTCCTCACAGACGCGCTTCTGAGCTGAGGGTGCAGATGGCAGCTCTACTGTGGCTGGGGCTTCTGAGCTTCTGTCATCCCTCTCTGACCCTGACCCTGACGCTGGTCCCTCCTGCAGACTTCCATACAGCATGAACAGTGAGGCAGAGGGCACGTACACTAGAGGCTGGCCAGCAAGGAGTGCTGGCTTCAGGCTCTCCACAGCAGAGGCTGCAGAAGCAAGTGAGACATCCACTTGTCCATTCAGACCGTTCTGCATGGAGAATGCCTGCAGGTCTGTCTGAGCAACAGAAAATACTGGGTGGGCTAAAGGATTAACACAATATTCTGGGTCAACAGAGAGGACAGGGAAAGGAGCAACAGGGTCCAAGCTGCTTGATGGAGGCACCACTCTCTTACTGGCAAAGGCTTTTCCCCTATAATAAAAAAGAAGCGTAACGAAGTTAGCACATTCTACCAACTCCTGACCCTTTACTTTCCCAAAGACAGCCATGCCAAATCAGGAATGAGATAATACTCCTCAGGCAGATACGAAAGCGCACTTGCTGAGCACGTGTTAGCTCATCCCAGAGTTAGACGCCCAGGTATGGCCTGGATAAATGGTTAGGATGGGGTGGGAGAGCCGAAGTGGGAAGAGCCATTGGAATCTCAGGTGAGAGTGAACATTCATTCCTCCTTCATCTCTTCCACATCTGATAGTTATCAATTATCAAGCACTTACACCCTTGCCAGGCATGTACATACTATTATAATTAGCATTAATAGTATAACAATTTTATGCAATTATTATAATAATAGCTACTCTCATTTCCCCAGTTTACTAGCGAGGAAGACTGAAGCGCAGAGGTTGATCACCCTGCCTCGGGTGAGCCAGCTCTGAAGTGAGAAGCTGGGCCCCATGCCCACATCTGTTTGATGGCAAAACCCATGTTCTCAGTGACTGTGAGAGACGCTGGGAGAGTAACAGAGACTGGACTTTGATTTAAAAAAAGGTTAATCTCATTCGTCTCATTTCACAAATCCAGTATGAAAGAAATGAAGTGGGCAGTGAGGAAACAAACTTATCTTCTAAATTATTATTTTCTGTCATTCTTGTCCCATTCTGCTTGGTGTTATTAACAAAATTTTAGGCAGCACACAATCAAAATTAAGTCCCATAAATGTACAAGTTTATAGGCCAGCAGGGTGGCTCATGCCTCCTGTGGGGGGCCTAGGAGGATTGCTCGAGCCCAGGAGTTCGAGGCTGCAGTGAGCTACGATCACGCCACTGCACTCCAGCCTGGGCGACCCTGTCTCTAAAATAAGAAAATGAAATAAATAAGATATAAACAATGTTTGGGCCTTTCGTTTGGAAAAATTTCCAAATATTTAAAGCCATGTTTATGTTCTTAGTATATTTTTAGGAATAGAGAAGAACGATCCTTTAAGAAATAGTAGGAACAGAGGGCCAGGCGTGGTGGCTCACGCCTGTAATCCCAGCACTTTGGGAGGCTAAGACAGGTGGATAACCTGAAGTCAGGAGTTCAAGACCAGCCTGGCTAACATGGCGAAACCCCGTGTCTACTAAAAATACAAAAATTAGCTGGGCATGGTGGCACATGCCTGTAATCCCAGCTACTCTGGAGGCTGAGGCACAAGAATCGCTTGAACCCGGGAGGCGGAGGTTGCAGTGAGCTGAGATCATGCCACTGCACCCCAGCCTGGGCAACAGAGTGAGACTCTGTCTCCAAAAAGAAAAAGCAAAAAGCAGAAAACAAAACAAAACAAAATAAAAACACACAAGAAAAAAAACAGTAAACAGAGGACCAGGATTTCTTTCTGTCTTTCTGATGGAATCATGGAAGACCTGTTTTGCCTACCATCTCACTGCCTACTGTGCTGCTGAGAATAAAATGCAGTACCCTGGGCCGCAGAGATGAGTCATCTCTCCAATCAGCTGCCTCTGGTTGAGTAATGGGTATTGCTCAGCTCTGTGAAACTGAACATGCCCACCCTGGGTATATCACCCACCATCCCTCCACCCAGCCATCCACCTTCAACTTCTCCATCTCCACCAATGACATCACTATCACCTGACATGCAGACATTCTTTCTGATGCCTGTCTCCTTTAGCGAGCCCTGCCAACTCACTGTCTCACACTGGTTTCCCTTTCTTTCCACCTCTGGTGAGCACAGCTCAGCTCTGCCCTACAGCAGACCAGAACGACTACAAATGCTCTGTTCTGTGGCCTGCCTTTCTCTACTCCTAATCCCACCTGCAAAAAGTAGCCAGGATGATCTTCATCAGTGAACCTCCAATAGCTCTTTATGGTTTCCCTGATGAATCCAACTTTTCTCTGGCTTTCAAAGCTTTTTGCCAACTTGACCTACTTGCCTCCAACACCTAACCTCTTTTGCTGAATGATTTTTCCTTTTCCTGTCCTGTTTGGACAAACCATGACAGCAAAACGAGCCAGGCTTTGGTGTCTTCTGCTCCCTGGCCCTGCCTCGTAATCTGCTTCTTCCCATATCTGTCGTTAAACACTTTTCTAATTACTCTGTTTAGCGTTTCTTCTGCTTTCTCTGGTGACACATGATTTCTTTCAAAATTGGGCCCCAAATTTAAGTCAGACAGCCTGGGTATGAATCCCAGCTTTGTCACCTATTAGCAATGTGACTGGGCAAGTTACATAACCTTTTTGCACTTCAGTTTCCTCTCTGTAAAATGAGGGTAATACCTCTCTGTAAAACCTCAAAGGATTGCTCTTATGATCAGATGAGTCAATATACACTAAGGCTCCTGGAACGGTACCTGGTAGTTAGTGGCAAAACCAACTATGATAATGATGAAGTGATTCATGGAACTCTGATGCATCATTTCTCAGGGTCATGTTAATTATGAATTGTCTCTTTTCCGTGTTGGTCTTTTTATCTTGTTCCTATAAGCCATCATAGCTTACAGGATACATTTTTCATACTTTTGTGTCCCTGATGCTACTTTCTGCACAGTGTAGGGCACAAAGAGAAAACTTACCAATTCCTAACAAATAAACGGCTAACCTAAATTTTTTCTTTTGATGGGTGGCACTGTAATTTAGTCAAAGTTAACACTAGGAGATAGAAAAGAATACACTCTGAGCTTTTATAGACTACTTACTGTGAATTGTCTTCTATTTTCTGTCTATAGACAGCTGCCAGGCTTCCAATTTCTAAAGAGTAGCCACCTGATCCTGAAAAGGAAGATGAAGGCTTAACAAATATAGCAAGAGACTTATACATACCAACTATATACTGAGAATTATCTAGGTGAGAATTCATTATTCTCAGCTCAAAGATTACTCAAATCTGCTATGGTTTTGATTCAAAGAGAAATTTTCAGAAGCTAGCTGTTCATGAATTCAGGTCTCATTAAGAATTCAAAATAAGCCTGGGCAACACAGGGAGACCCCGTCTCTACAAAAAACGAAAAATTAGCCAGGCATGGTGATGCATGCCTGTGGTCCCAGCTACTTGGGAGGCTGAGGTGGGAGGACTCTTTAAGTCTGAGAGGTCAAGGCTGCAGTGAGCCGTGATCATGCCACTGTACTCCAGCCTGGGTGACAGAATTACCTTTCTCTCAAAAGAAAAAGAAAAAGAAAAAAGAAGTATTTAAAACAAGCATTGCTTTAAGTCTAATGAATTTCTGAGATACATCAAATAGGGTCAACTATGCCAAACCAATTGGTCTACAAGGTGACTAGGATCAATTTTAGGCAAGGGGTCATGTTCATAGACTGTGATATCAGCATCTCCTTTGCTTCCAATAATTGTTTCACTTCAGCTAAGTAAAAAGTAGACCACTGGAAAAAACAGGCAGGGCTGAGAGAGTCAGTTTGTTTTAAAACGCCAGCACGTGGGTGCTGCACTGGCATGGGCTACAGCTACATGGCAACTGATGGACTCCATAGATTATGCAAGGGCAGATACCTTGTTCTTCTCTGTATGGGCTGCTCGGTTCTGAGTTCACTTTCCTCTGGATCCTCTCAGAAGCCTGAACTGTGTTAAAAGAACCATGGCGAGCCAGCTTCTGTTTTGCACAGACTTGAATCTGGCCATATGTTTCTCTTTTCAATTCTGGTAAGACAGATGCAGAAACATCCACCAGTTCTTCATCTACATAAACGAGAGAATTGGTAGTGTTGTTATACAGCTGTAATTCAGGATAATTTTCGTCTATTTAAGAGATGGCTTTGAACCTATAATTGTAATGGAGCTACCACCCTATAAATCAAAAACTAAGACAATCAAAGGAATTTTATGAGCCTTGTCTCAAACCCCCATTTCTTTCAATGTACTTTTTTTTTTAAGTTAGTGGATGACTATAAAATGAGATTGAATCCATATATATTCTAAAATTATCTGAATTGCAACAGAAGTAGAGCAAGATGTTCTTCAACCTGAATTAGAATGAGCCTCACATTTTAGATGCTCTATTTGAGCAGAGAGTATCAAAGGAAAGCCCGACCATGCTCAGCCCAACATGCATATTTTGAGATTCACTTTCAAGATTAATTGAGATCAGCTTCCTATGCCACAGACCTACAGCAATGAATAGGAGAATCTCTATTTTCTGTGATGCTTTATTATTTCTTTCTTATGCAGTAGGAGGCTCAGTTACTACGTGACCAAAGGAATAAGGTCAGCAGAAACCTCATGGTTGAAATGCTGCAGAACAGTGAGATAATAAAAGGTTAGGCCCTGGAGACACAGTTTGTGTTTAACGGAGTATATGTGGGGTTAAGACACAACTTTCTATATAGACTGAGGCAGCTATCCTTGTTGTACAGTCATCTCTACCATATTCATTTGTGCTGATTTTTTTCTAAGCTCAAAGCATGCACATTTTAGTTAGAGGATTGATTTAATAAACTGAAAGGCCCAGCTGGACTTATGTTTTCTAAAACATGCGCTTTCACATTAATGCAACTTAAAAATGAACAACAACAACGGTTTTCTTTTTCTTATAACAAAAGCCCAATTAGAAAAATCAGAAATTACGAAATCAAAAAGAAAATAGGTCAAGTCAGTAATAGGGGCCATATCTGCCTCCTTCTTGAAACAAAATATTGGACATAATGCATAAAACTGTGGCTCTCAACACATTTGGACATCAGGACATGAAGGACAGTGATCTCTGTGAGACAGGAATCGAATAGGGTGAGCTCTATAACGATTTTTGCTTACTGCCTGGAGAATGTTTCTAGGTTGGGATGAAGGGAGGGGGACCTAGACAGAGACTGTAGGTCTCCCTAAGTTGAGGATAGAGCTGGGAGTCCTGGAAAGTCAAGGCAGCTAGGGTTTGCAGGGCAGAATGCTGGAGAGGGGAGCTATACAGAGAGAGAATGCTGGGGATTTGCAAAGGTCCAAACTGAACCTTCAGTGGAGTACAGATGCATGTCAGAAAGATACCCAAGGCCAGGGAAAGAACCATTCAAAAGCACTAGAGGGTACAATGCAGCTCATATAGGACTGGGAAAAGTGCCTGTTGCCAATGGCTACAGTAGAGAAACCTCCTAATTCAGGAGGCATTTGTTAGAGTACTAAAAAGGGTGTTGCCCCAGTAATGGGGAAAATGTACTAAAGACTAAAAGCTGATAGAGTCTTGCTAAGCCAAACTTAAAAGCAAGACCCAAAAGGATCACTGTTTCCATGTAACTTCACCACATCCCAGAACAAAGCCCAAGAACATTTTTAGGAATACAGAAATGTCTATCACCTAATAATGTATAATTCTCAGTGTCTGGTATACAACTGAAAATATTACCCACAATGAGGAGAAAAATCAATTGAAATGGACCCAGAAGTGACGCAGATGATAGAGAAGTAGATCAGCACACTAAAACATATACTAGTATTGCATACCATAAATTCAAGACACTAGGGGAAAGACTGGATATGTTAAGTCTTAGAGACATCAAAAATATAAAGGCTCAAATCAAACTTCTAGAGATTAAAAAAAATACAGTGGGGGGATGAAAAATACAGTGTATAC
The DNA here is from genome assembly GCF_029281585.2 of Gorilla gorilla gorilla. Classification (NCBI taxonomy): domain Eukaryota; kingdom Metazoa; phylum Chordata; class Mammalia; order Primates; family Hominidae; genus Gorilla; species Gorilla gorilla. The sequence goes on from NC_073234.2 coordinate 92,364,058, forward strand.
ATTTAATGGCAGATTAGAAATTGTAGAAATAAAGAATAGAGAACTTAAAGACACAGCAATAGAAACTGTACAAAAATGAAACAAGAGAAAAAAGACAGAAATGAACAAAGCAAACTGTGGGACAACTTTAGGTAACCAAAAGCAAGCATAAGTGGAATCTGTAAAAACAGGAGGGGACAGGAAAAATACTTGATTAAGTAATGGCCGAAAATTTGCCAAATTTGATGAAAACTTTAAACCCAAAGATCCAAGAAATGCAACAAAACCAAGTACAAGAAACATGAAGAAAAGGACACCAAGTCACACATCATCAAATCGCTTAAAACCAATCATAGAGAGAAACTTAAAAGCAACCAGGGAGAAATGACATGTTACATATAAAGAATAGGATGATGGTTGATTCCTTGCCAGAAACTATGCAGGCTAGAAAACAGTGGAGCAACTTCTTTAAAGAACTAAACGGCTGAGTGTGTGGGCTCACACCTGTAATCCCAGCACTTTGGGAGGCTGAGGTGGGATGATTGCCTGAGCCCAGGAGTTTGAGATTGCAGTGAGCCATGATCATGCCATCACGCCACTGCACTCCAGTTTGGGTGACAGAGTAAGACCTTGTCTCCAAAAAAAATAAAATAAATTTAAAAAAAGGAACAAAAGGAAAAAAATCTTCAACGCAAAATTCTTTTATTTATTTGAGACGGGGGTCTTACTGTATTGTCTAGGCTGGACTCGAACTCCTGGGCTCAAACAATCGGAGGATTGTAGCTGGGACTACAGGCATGGGCGATACCACCTGGTGTCAACCTAGAATTCTCTCTTTTTTTTTTTTTTTTTTTTGAGACAGAGTCTCGCTCTGTCGCCCAGGCTGGAGTGCAGTGGCACGATCTCGGCTCACTGCAAGCTGCGCCTCCCGGGTTCATGCCATTCTCCTGCCTCAGACTCCAGAGTAGCTGGGACTACAGGCGCCCGCCACCACGCCTGGCTAATTGGCTAATTTTTTGTATTTTTAGTAGAGATGGGGTTTCACCGTGTTAGCCAGGATGGTCTCAATCTCCTGACCTCGTGATCCACCCACCTCGGCCTCCCAAAGTGCTGGGATTACAGGCGTGAGCCACCGCGCCCGGCCCAACCTAGAATTCTTTACCCAGCAAAAATGTTTTTCAAAAGCAAGGGCACAATAAAGACATTCTCAGACATACAACAGCTAGAAGAATTCATCTTTGGCAGGCTTGCACTAAAAGAAATGTTAAAGTTCATCAGGCAGAAAAAAAATATTAGATGGAAACTTACATTTACAAAAAAATGACAAGCACTGGAAATGGTAACAACATGGGTTAGGGTTAGACAATTTTCTTATTAAAGTTTCTTTAAAAGGTAATTAACTGTGGGCCAGGCATAGTAGCTCACACCCCTAATCCTAACACTTTGGGAGGCTGAGGCGGGTGGATCACTTGAGCTCAGGAGTTCGAGACCAGCCTGGGCAACGTAGTGAAACCCTGTCTCTACCAAAAAAACAAACAAAAAAACCCCAGTAACACACTATGGGGTTTGTAACATATATAGCAGTAAAATGTTTGACAACAATGGCACAAAGGCCAGGCAGGGAGAAATGAAAGCAAGTTATTGCAAGATTCTTGTACAATACATGTAGTATACTATCACTTGAAAGTAGACTGGGACAAATTAAAACTGTATACTATAAACCCTAAAGGAACCATTAACATAACACAACAAAGAATTATAGCCAAGAAACCAACAAAGGAGATAAAATGGAAGCATAAGAAATACTTATAAATCCAAAAGAAAGAAAAAGAGGAAAAAGAAACAATAAGCAAATGGGACAAACAGAACACAAATAGCAAGATGACAGATTAAAATCCAAGTAGATCAAGAATCACATTAAGTATAAACGGTCATTAAATAACCCAACTGAAAAGCATAAATGGTCAGATTAGATTTAAAAAAATTCAACTATATACTGCCCACCAGACACTCACATTAAATAGAGACAGAAATTATTTAAATAAAAGGATAAACAATATATATTATGCTAACTAATAAAAAGAAAGCTGAAGTGACTATATCACTACGAGACAAAGTAGATTTCAGAGCAAAGAATTATCTCCAGGAACAAAGAGGGTCATTTTATAATGATAAAAGGGTCAGTTCATCAAGAAGACAGTGATCCTAAATATTTATGCAGAGTTCATGATAGAGCTTCAAAATCCATTCCACAAAACTTTAAAGAACTGCAACAAGAAACAGACAAATCTGCAACTATAATCAAAGATTTCAATATCCATCTATCAATAATTGCTAGAACAAGTAAACATAAAATCAGTAAGAATATAAAAGAACTGGACATTTATAGAACATTCCACCAAACAACAGAATATATACTCTGTATATTTGTGTATATTTACCAAGATGGACTCTATCTGTACCATAAAACAAGTCTCAATAAATTTAAAAGATTCAAGTTATACAAAGTATATTCTCTGGTTACATTAAATGAAATTAAAAATCCTTAAGAGAAAGGTATCTGGAAAATCCCAGAATATTTAGAAACTATATGTTACATGTCTAAATAATTTGTGGGCCAAAGAAGACATCAAAAGGGAAAATACAAAGTATTTTGAATTGGAAGACAATGAAAACACACACATCGACATTGGTTAGATACAGCTAAAGCAGTACTGAGAGGAAAATTTATAGCACTAAATGCTTATTGGAAGAGAAGAAAGGTCTCAAATTAATGATTTCAGCTTCCACCTTGAGAAACTAGAATAAGAACTCAAAGTTAACTCAAAGTTAAAGGAGCTATAAAGAGATAATCTGAATAGCTCTATAGCTATTAAAAAATTGTAATCTGTAGTTAAAAACCTTCTCACATAGAAAGTTTTTAACTACAGATAAAAACCAGACCCAAATGACTTCACTGGAAAATTATTTATTTATCAATTCTTCACTGACAAATTCTTCCAAACATTTAAGGAAAAAATAGTAACAATTCTACACAAACTCTTCCAGAAAACTGAAGAGGAGTAACTACTTCCCAACTTGTTTTAAGAGGCCAGTATTAGCATGACATCAAATAGACAAACAGATCAATGCAGCAGTTTGGAGAGTCCAGAAACATTACCATATATATATGTCGTCAATTTGTTTTTAATAAAAGCACAAAGGACATTTACTAGAGAAAGGATAATATTTTCAACAAATGGTGCTGGTACAACTGGATATCCATATGCAACCTCCCATCCCCTCAGAAAAGCACCCCATTGATCCATACCTCACACCACATGTGTGATCTTGTGTTAGGCAAAGATTTCTTAGATAAAAACTGAAAGCATGTCCCACTAAAGAAAAAATTAATAAAAATTAATACATTAGTGGACTTCCTGAAGATTAACATCTTCTGATTTTCAAAAGACACTGTTAAGAAAATGAAAAGACAAAGCCACAGATGGAGAGGAAATATTTGGAAATCATGTATCTGATAAAAAGACTTGTATGCAGAATGTATATACAACTCTCACAATTCAGTAATAAGAAAGCAAACAACCCAATAGCAATAAATGGACAAAAAAACTGAGCACACACTTCACCAAGGAAGATAAACAGATGGCAAAACAGATGTTTAACATCATTAATCACTAGAGAAATGCAAATTAAAACCAAAATGAGATACCACTACACACCTATCAGGATGGCTAAAATTAAAAAGACTGACCATATCAAGTTTTGGCAAGATATGGTTGAACTAGAACTCTCATATACTGTTGGTAGGAATGTAAAATGCTATAACTGCTTTGGAAAACAGTTTGGAAGTTTCTCAAAAATTTCAAACATCCACCTACCATATGATGCAGCCTTTCCATTCCTAGGTATTTACCCAAGAGAAATGAAAACATATGCCCATACAAAGACATGTACACAAATAATCACAGGAGCTTTATTTATAATAGCCTCTTCAGTAATAAAAATAAATTACTGAAACATGCTACAATATGTATCAATCTCAAAATAATTATGCTGAGTGAAAGGGGCCGGACCAAAAGAGTACAGGTTATAGTTGATTCTCATTATTCACAGTAGTTATGTTCTATAAAGTCACTGCAAACACTGAATTAGCAAATACTGACCCATTGCTTCTAGGGGACATAAAGGGTTAGGTTCCTGTGAGCCTCTGGTTACCATATTTTCATAAGCTATCAATATATGACCTTGTTTATGTGTGTTTCTTTTTAAAGAAACCTTGTTTAATATTTGTTGTTGATTTATTAACATTGAACTTGGCCAACAGTACTGTAACTCATGCCTGATCAAAGCTTATCTAACACATGTATATTCTCCATAAGGCACAATGCAGCTTTCTTGTGCTAAGAAACACTAGACAGCAATATTTGGGAGCCAAAAAGCACAAAAATGTGAAAAAGTGGCACTAAAAAGACTGCAAACAGAATGCTGGCTTATGGTATGAGAGCTGGAACAAGAAGGCAGAGTACCGCCTGATTCATCTGGGAACAAGTGCATTGGGAGACCCAAATTCTCCACCAAGCTGTGCATGACCACAACTGACTGTGGAAACACCCTGAGTACCGACTTTGGAGTTAAAAGTACATTTTAGTAAGTAGATAGATTTGCAAATATGAAATCTGTGAATAACGAAGATCAACCATACATGATTCACTTACCAAAAAATTATAGAAAACACAAACAAACCCAGAATGACAGAAAGCAGGTCAGTGGTTGCCTGGGGATGGGAGTGGGGATCAGGAGGGAGGAATTACAAAGGGGGCAGGAGGAGGCTTTTGAAGGTAATGGATATGTTCATTTTCTTGATGATTTCACAGGTACATACATATGAAAAACATCGAATTGTAACTTTAACTTCCTGCCATTTATTGCGTATCAATGATGCCTTGATAAAGCTGTTAAAAAGAAAACACTATTCGTAATACACTGTACCCTGCTGGCAGGAAAGAAGAGGAGAAAGACATTTATGAAATTAGTGAGAAATTGCTAGCCAAGGGAGGAGAGTGGCTCAAGGAATCAAAGGAAACTTGATGTTATCAGTAATGAAACTAGGGAATACAGAAAGATCAGGTTTCTGGAGGGCAGAGAAAATACGTTCAATTTAATGTTCCTGACTTGCCTCCAAAGTCTTTCTCTCATGTCAAATCAGAGTTCTCCCAGTTCTATCCCTCCGTGCAAATACACGAACTCCTCGACTTCTCAACAGCTGCTCATCTTCCAGCTATCTTACTTTCTTTTTTTTTGAGACGGAGTTGCGCTCTTGTTGCCCAGGCTGGAGTGCAATGGCGCGATCTCAGCTCACTGCAACCTCCGCCTCCCGGGTTCAAGCGATTCTCCTGTCTCAGTCTCCTGAGTAGCTGGGATTACAGGTGCATGCCACCATGCCTGGCTAATTTTTTATTTTTAGTAGAGATGGGGTTTCATCATATTGGTCAGGCTGGTCTCGAACTCCTGACCTCAGGTGATCTGCCTGCCTTGGCCTCCCAAAGTGCTGGGATTACAGGTGTGAGCCACTATGCCCAGCCCAGCTATCTTATTTTCTTCAATGGTACGACCACCTTTGAGTCCTTCCTCTCTTTTAATCATTGTCCGAAGACTCTTGGTTAATTCTGTCTATCACATCTAGTCCAAATTTCTTGCCCTCAATTTTTGAGGCCTTCCAAAAATGCAGTCCCCACTGATCACATTGTATCTCATTATTTTCTATCCCATGTTCTCTTCATCCCTCCAAAATCTAACAGCCCATCAGAACTTAATCTGTATCCTCTCTGAATGCCTACAGAGCCAGTACCACCCAGTCTAGCATGTAATTGCTCTAACTTTCAAATGTATGCTAACTATATGCCTAATTATAGAAGCTCATTAACCAACTAAAGTGAGTAAGGCACTGTTCTGGATACTATGGGGTAATCAAGGATGAATAAAGATAACGCTGGTCTCAAATGTGTAGGGCAGGGACGACACCACCATATCTACCTCACCCAGCACAAACAGCACAATACTCAATTGCAGTTGTTCAGATGAGACACTCTGCTCTGGGCTATCAGGAAAACTTCATAGAGGAGTTGACATTTGAGCCAGATCTTGAAGGTTGAGAATATTTTCATGTTAAGAAGAGGGCTTCACAGGTGAAAAGAACGGGAGAAACCAGAGGCAGAAAGGAGAAAAAGGCAAAGTTGTATGCTTCATGCAGGTAGGGACTGTGTTACCCACATCTTCAGTCTCTCAGGGCCCTTAATATAGTCATTGGCACAGAGTCCACACTCAGTGTGTACGCACTGGGTTGAATTTGTTATACTTGATTTTAAGTGGTTTCATCTAGATCCTAAGTGAATAATGTGCTACAAGTGAGGTGGAGAGCTATATATTTATACGCCTGGGTTAAGTGGCTCACATTTATACCACTAACACCAAAATTGGAAGGGTAATTTAAAAATGACTTTAATGGCTTTTTCCCAGGCAGTACAGCTGTATGTAAAATAGCTGGTGCAGTTGGATCTAGTCCCTGATTGCTCATATATTACCCATGAAATAAGTAGAAGATTAATATCCTCTTTGACTCCAGTTTTGTAAAATTATGATATTTATAACCTTTTAAATAAAAAAAGTCCATTACATCCATACTATATTTAGATGCAATCTTAACCACATATTAGTTTTGTGATGGTAACTGATGTGATTTTTACTCATAATTTTACTTATAATTTTTACATTATATAGAATTTGAAAGAGAAACCACGTTTTACTCTGCTAATGTAGCAACAACTGGAGTTCAAAAGAGGTGTCATTTTTAATTCTCGGTCCCAAACTTTCAGGAAAAAGCTTCAGAACAAAGAGCTGCAAATTAGTAGTTACAGAAACTCCCACATTATAAACACTCAGTATTTCCTTTCCTACCATGTGTGGGCAAACCAGCATGCACAATTTGTAGGCTAATGTTAACTGTTCCAAGAGTGGAGTCACTAGTCTATTTTGTATGTGACATGGGAAAAAGATCAGTCTCACTGTGTAGTAGATGTGAGACTTGGAAAAGGAACTGAGAATTCTAAATAAAACAGCCTGCTAGCAAAACCATGCCACCTTACCACTTGAGCTGAAGTCCACAGGCCCGATCCACTTGAAGGCTGGTTTACGGCCTCGCTCTTCTGTTACATGCACTTTCTTTATCAGAGCCAAGCTGGTCAGAACATTGGCTATGTCATAGAGGCGTCGTACCTTTGCTTGAAGATATAAAACACGATTACGGTCATGCTGCCTGTGACACCATGACAGTTTAGTTTATGTGACAGGTAACTTTTCTCGGCTGCCATATAAACCTCAGGTGGAAAGCAGCAGGTTGGGATGAGGAGACCAGTGGCTCTGTCATAAAATCACCCAGGATTTATGTACCTGCGGTATCTGAAGGCTAAGGGAAGGTCAGTGTGTCCTTCCATTTCCACAACTTCACACCTCTTACAAGAGGCACCTGGCAACACACAGGGAGCACTGTGATTGCAAAAACACCAAGGGAGAGAACGGGCTGTAATTAAAAGCTTAGTAAATGTAATTCTGACATGGCATGTCAAAAGCATGCCCTGAGTTTCTCCAAGCAGGATACTGTGGCGCCAGCTCCACAAGGCAGCTGGTCTGTGAAAATGACAAAGATTCCCCAGAGCTTCCTGCCAGGCTGCACTCCTGGGCACACAGGATGCTCAAGGTCAACAGTACAACTGTACTAAAGACAGGGAGCTCCTCACCTGAAATTGTAGCATTCTAGCCACCCAGTGAGAAGGGGTTGGATGGGCCTTGCCTGAATCTTAAGTGGCTTTGGGAGAAACACTTAAATATATACAAAGTACAGGAAATACTCAGAAGGGATGGTAGCACATGAGACAGGCAGGATAATGACCACAAAGTATTTTCTATTCAAGAAATTGATTTACAGGTAGGAAACCCACTTGACCTCAGTGTTAAGATCAAGCAAAGGAGTTTGAATTATCATCCAGAAATAGGAAGCATTCACCCTGGATGCAGCTTTCTTCTTCCCAATCCTGATTTTATCTAGCCATTTCACCCACAGGGTGACTGTAATTTCAGCTGGAAACAAAAAATAGCCAGATGTTGCAGCTCATGGTTTCCCGGGGCTTACAGGCTACCAGCAGCCCAGGGCATTTGGCTCAGTATCCAAGCTGGACAGAAAAGGAGGATGTACTGGGTGTGATGCTTGGAAACTCTCTCCCTGTCCATGTCCCACCACCCTTACCCTGGCCATTCTTCTGGTTCTTACCTGTAGACAATTTTCATCTCCACCCTTCAGAAGAGTATGCAGGGGGTGGGGAAAAAAGGGGAAAGAAAACTCAGACATTCTGTCTTGGATACAGCAATACTAAAGAGAAATGCAAAATAATTCACACCCTCCCTGACCGGAGTTCTCAGGATAGTGTTCTGTTTTTCACTCTACTGAAACCACCGAGGAAAAGGCACTGACAGGACCCTAAGCTGAATTCTAGTAGGTGACTAACTTACCTCTCACAGCACCAAAAACCTTGATGAATGCAGGAAAGGAGTATGTATGTCAAAAACAATATATATATTTTTAATCTTGGAAGCAGAAAATATCAACACATGAAATCCCACCCTTTATGTGCTAGTAAGTTGATGTAGGTGAAGATTCTTACTTTTAAATTTACTATGGTCCGGGGCATCTTGGCTTTCTTCTATCAGTATTTTGGCAGCCACATCCAGAGTGACAATCTTGGTTTTGGAGACGAGGAACAGCATGACAAACTTCTGGCTCATAATTCTCAGAGACTTGTCTTTTCTACTGTTTGCAGATGCTACACAAGGAATGAAACAAAAGCATCAAAGCATATGATTTTCTACAAGAAAGACTATACTTGCAGCTTGCCAAAATGATCTAGCCCTATCAGCAGATGGAAAGATCACCCTTGTCATTGGCAGAAGCTTACTGGATACACATCACAGAAGTCAGCTAAGGAAGAAATGAGGCAGATTTTCTTGTGGCTCGTAAAATTACTCTACAGTAGGCATAAACTCTGAGATGCATATTTTAAACCACTCAATGCTTTATACTTATACTTCCTATAATAGAATCCATACGGTAGTTTTCCTGAAGCAACTTCTTGGAAAGATTAATGTAGAAGGATAAAAAGATAGGGTGGGAATACAGAATTGTTTTCAGAGCCTCAACTCTCCTCTCAAAGGCAAAAACTCCATTTTTATTTCTGTGTCCACAATATCTAGACTATACCCTAAACATAGAAGATGCCCGCCTCTTCCACTTCTTTTCAGAAATATGTGAATAAATGAACTACATATAAACAGGAGACAGATTAGATATGTGCTCCTGTGGATGGCAGGCAAACCATCCCCAACAGATGGCTGTCTTCTCTGGTTATTAAGATAAGTACTGGCTCATGGGGTGGAACTAAAAGGCAGGAGGCAGTGACTCTAAAGAAAACCAGGCCCACCTTTCTTTCCATTTCTTATATTTGCAAGTGAGACGTGATACTTGTACTTTGTCATCTTAGCAACAGGGATGAAGATCAATGGCTAAAACAAGAGGCTAAATATCAATCGGGAAGAACGATGCCGATGTAAATAAAAATTCTGCACCAAATGAAAGCAGAGGTTGTCTGTCTTTCTTATCAACATTTTCTGTGAATGGAGTTCTTTTCTAAGTAGTCTAAGTCTACTCCAATATATAATTAGATAAAATTCTTTGAAAATATAACTTTTTCAAAGTAAATCATACAGATGCACAAAAAGAACCAGCATGGGGCTGCCAATCTAAAAATGGGAGTAATGCTAGTGATCTATTCTCCCAACAGGCCAAACTCGAGTGAACTGCCATGAGCCAGGTTTATTTGAATGAGGTCAAGTGGGCAGTCCAGTTGGGGAGCGATCTGCTTCTCTTTCTTCAGTGAGGAGAATAAGAGAACATCTCCCTCCAGGGTTGTCAACCTGGCACTTCCCATCTGAGCAGTGAATCTGCAGAAGATACCATCACTTGCTCTTTCTCTGCCATTACTCATGAAGTTACAATGGACTCACAAGAGGGACAGTCGGGTTCAGAGAAATCCAATAACTGTTGTTCCTGGGAATCTGGATCACCATCTTTTTTACGTTCTCCAAATTTATAATCTATCAGGTCCAGCTCTTTCTGTTGGAGGTAGGCCATTTGCTCTTCATATTTCTGCTCCTCTCCTAGTCTCTGGAGGTTCCTCAGGGTTTTTGGCAGGCTGTGCCGTCCATGCCAGCCATACTGATTCTTAGCCACCCGGCTGACCAGATGCAGCGACTCCAGCACATTTACAATGTCATAGATGCGTCTCCTTTCCACACCTGTTTGAAAAACAGAGGTTGATGGACATCATGCAGACAAACATTTTTGAAGAGAAGTTCCTTGAGGGCCTGGACTATGTCTGTGAACTACTTTGTCTGATCCCCAATATAATGCCCACTGCGTGGATGCTCAAGAAATTCAACCTGTAAGGATGCAAGCAATAGAAATTATTTTTCTTTTTCCTTCTTGAGATCCAACCCTTAAAAAAATCTAAGATAAAACATCTATCTAGAGATGGTGACATTTCCATCTGTCTGACAAACAGTATAGCAACTGCTCTTTAGACCCATTAGGGAAACCACACAAACATTTCAGCAGCTGAAACTGGTGGCCTGAGCAATACATGTAACAGTGTGCCTAATGGACACTTGATGAATGGATGGTTGACTGTGACTTGTGTTCCTAATTATGCAGACTACAAAATCAACTGTGTCCAATAACTGACACTTCCCTATTAGACAATACTATCTATCCTTTCATGAAGTTCCAATGATATAAAAAAATTACCTTGATAACGCTCTCAATGGACCAGTAAGGAAAATGGATGCAAATATTATGTTTTCTATTTTGAACTGGAAATGCAGGTGTCAAGGGCTTGAATACCCTTCTCATATTGCTGAAAGAAGCCAGAGCTGGGGTTGGAACAACATGGGAGTCTCCTTTTGTTCATCATGGCTATTGACAATTCTCTGTGTTCTCATTCACCATAGCCCGGCAAACAGCCCAAAAGTGAAACACAGAGACTCCAGTACAAGCTGACCACGAAGCTCGGCAGCTCACTACTCACTTTCCCAACACTCCCAAGGCAGCTGGGATTATAAACTGTCCATTAAACCTAGCAAAAAAACTTATAGTTGTTAAGGGTGGGGGACTCTTGGGTCAGACTGCCTACATTTGAATCCCTGATATATCCCTTACTAGCTGAGTGATCTTGGGAAGTTATTTAACCTTTTTGTGCCTTTGTATGTATCTTATATAATAATGAGGATGAAATGTAACTGTAACTGTAGAGTCCCCAGTAGGTGTTAATTTTAAATACATACTTTTGTCATTCCTTTTGGCATGACATTGGTTATACCTAAAATCCCTGCTAGCATAAGAGGTCATAGTAGAAACAGATTTTAAAAATCTCACGTCTGTGACTCATTCTGTTATCCAACAGGCCCTTGGGCACATAGCAAAAGCCTCCAGGCATCTTGCAGAAAACCAGCCCAGCTACAAAGATGCCTTCTTTCATTTCACTTGCCAGGAGCTGTTATATAATCAGGGCAGACTCTGAATGTAGCTGTTGGCCCTTCAAAAATTTAACATGAGAAATATACCAAATTACAATGAGAACTCCAGAGCTGAGAGGAAGTTCTATCACATGCATGAAGAGGCATTTCACAGTAAATCAGAACATTTCAGCTCATGACCCTGAAAGGCTTGTTACCCTCACAAGCTCAGGCTTCGGTGCCAGATGCCTGCCGGAAGGTGCTGGCAGGAGCAGGCAGCAGCCCCTTGTCCAGAACTGCCTGCTTCTTTATTCCAGTCTGTTTTCATGTATTAACATATCTTGTTTAGAGCATAGCATTCTATAAACCTTCCCATTAGAAATGTCATGTGACCGCAACTGACACCCCAGGGCCAGCCATATGCCCGGCTGTTTTGTTAGTTGATATCTGATAACAAGCTGTTAAGTCTCCATCTAGTGGCTAGACATCCCAAGAAGGGAAAACAAAATAAGTTTCTGACCACCTGGAGATTCTCAGTATGATTCTCAGGATGCACAGTGAGTGTTTAGTAGGTGCTTTTGGTGAAAACCAACATGAGAGCTACCTGTCTGCACAATCCCTTACCTCTTTCATCTGAACTGAGTTTACCCATCCACTGGCTGGTGCACTAAAAAGTTCCATTTCACAGGTCTCAAGACCTGTAGATTACTCTGGGGGCTTGCTCTGTCAGAACAGTTTTCCCTGCATTCAGTCTTCTTTTTCTTTTGTATTGAGGTCATTCTATTAATCCCAATCATGGCATTAGTTATATGGTCAAGGATTTACTAATTTTTGCTATGCTTCCCTTAGTTGCTGATGGGACTTACTAAGAATTCTCAGCCCAGAAAACAGTTTCCTAGGCTGTGCTATTAAGTCACTTCCAGTTCTCTAAACTGTTACCCATGATATCCAGTGTTAAATCTACATGGCCCTGGAATCTGGAAAACAATGCAATTTGAATGCTCTGCACGTCCTTAGTTAAATACAGTCCTGCAGTCTGTAACCTGGGATGTAGCACAGACTTCAGACTCAACCCCAAAAGATAGTCGTCAGTGAAACAGCTTCCAGCAAGGGATGCCATTTTATGATGTCACATGAAAAGATGGCATGCTTGTTTGGCAGGTCTGGGTGATCAGGAGGCATTGGGAAGCTGTGGAAAAATCTCTGGAGTTCTGCTCCAGGCAGCCATAACATGGGGATGTGCACAACGATCTGCAGCCATACAAAAGTAGGAGTCCACTTTTCTGTCCTCCCTGGGATGTAACACAGCCCTCCAACATCTAATCCTTTGTCTTCTGCAGTGACACCAGTGCAAGACTCCTCAATGGAAGTTGGGTACACGGAAGAAGTAGGCTTCATGAACCCCAATGAAAAGGATATCAGATGATCTTTCATTTTACTTTCATTACTGTAAGACTGCTTTCTAGGACCCTGGACCCAAAAGCCCTCAACTGGATTTTCACCATGCCTACTGGAAGATGCTGGCAGGAGCAGTCAGCAGTCCCTTGCCTAAAACTGCCTGCTTCTTTATTCTAGTCGGTTTTCATATATTAACACATCTTGTTGAGGGAGTATAACATTCCATATACCCTCCCATTAGAAATGCCGTGTGAATGCAACTGATACACCCAGGGCCAGCAAGGGGACCCAATTTTTTGATGTTCAGTTGGCTCACTTTCCCTTTCTTGATTAATTGCCCCCAATCCTAGAATACTATATTATACTTCTGGGCTCCAAATCGGCCCCCAAACCATAGCATTCTACTTCCTCTTCCTATAGAGATGGACAGGACAGCTAGGGTATCAACATTCTAGTAAGAGCTGACTAGAAACTGTTCCACATAATAAGAGCTCTCCATGCCAGCCATTGACTTTGGCATGTTACTGACATTATCCCTAACTTTGCTATATCTCTGCAAGGTAGGTGCTGCAGTTTCTAAGTTATAGACCAAAAGAAGGTTAATTTACTTTTTAAAGCTCTTACAGCCTGTAAATTAGAGAGCTGGGCTTCAAATCCAGCCCTATGTGACCCAAAGCCCAGCCCATGGTCTTCTTATCATAACCCACTGTCTCTTCTTCTCAGTTTCCAACAACCAAAATCTGTTTAGCTTTCAGCTTGAATAATTCAAGTAGACCTTCCTCTACTTGGGCACATTTCTCTAGGATATGGAAGAAATAGAACTAAGAAACAAACTAAAAATTATAATCTATCATTTATTTATTTAGCTGATTTCTTTAGAACTTTTTCTTTTTTTGTGTGTATGTAAAACCTTCCTATTTTTAAGGGGACACCCTGACACCTTCATGTCATTATGATTTCTGCTTATTTAACGAGTGTCAACAATATGTTCACTCTGGAACTAACTGCAATGTCCACTAGGGGTCTCTATTCTGAAGCAGGTGTATACATATTTCCAGCACACACACCCATCTCACATCATACACTCATGCACGTGCACACACGGATTCTTCTTTGTTATAAGGTTTAGTTGTTTGAGTTATGTCCAAATGACCTTTTTCTAATTTGACCCACTTGCTGTGCCAATCATTGTATAGGGCTTTAAACATAATGCTCTTCCTCTCAAATCTTGCTTTACAAAGTTGAAATAACACTAGTGCTGAACTCCTGGAAGCATTATTAAAAATAAAAAGCAGGCTATTTCTAAATAGTTTTGCGTCTGTCTGAAGTAAGATGAATTTAAAATATGAGATACTAATTTGTAATGTAACTCTATTATAAAAATATTACTTATTATAAAAATATTTTTTAAGGTTAAAAAAGACTGCATTCTCATTTGGTCCTCAGGTCTAAAAGGCTCCCTGAAATTCCATGTATAATGAAAACAAATTTGACGATGACAAAGGAAGCTCTGCCTGTTCCTCTGTCTTCACCCAATTGAGGGGCCCACTCTACCTCAAGCCTTCAGCCTGCCCAAGGAAACCAGTTTCCCACTGTAACTGGAGACAGGCCTCCAGGTAATCTGATGATACATACCAAGACTGACAGCAACTTCATCTAGGGAGATGGTAGTTTTCTCAGTTGACAAGGGATAACTTGGATAGCGAGCTAGAAACTTCTGGCACAGGAGTCCTAAACTTTTCTGTTTTCTGCTTGGCCTTTGCTTTTCAAATTCATCCACAGCACTGTCCCCAACAACATCAAGCTACAGAGGGCAGATAGAAGGGAGGGGGAAGATGTCACAGTTAACATCCTAATGGAGAAATGGCAATGGCCAGTGTTGGCAAACTGGGGGGACATCTCAATCCATACCATCCTAGATTCTAGTTAAAATACATTTCCTAATCTAATTCCCTGAATGTTTTATCTATTGTCTTCTCTGGACTGATTTTTTTCTCCTTTATAATTTGAGGCTGAGTCTATTAGTCAAAAGTTTGACAAATGAAAAATGAGAGTCATTTACAGTTTGCTACAGTCTAGCTACTAGTGCGCTCGCTAGGCCTGTGGAATCAGCATCACCAAGAGCTTGTGAGATGTAGAAGCTCAGGCATCAGCTGTATCAGAATCTGCCTTTTCATAAGATTCTAGGTGATTTCTAATGACGTGGAAGTTTCAGACGCACTGGCCTGCATTCTGTCACCAAACTGTTTTATATTTTACAATCGACCAAAGGTTGATGAAAGTGAATGAAGGCAGTCCAATCATATTCTTCCTTATCCTTTTATTTGTAAATACATTAAACTAGCATCCTGTCTCCTCAACCGACATTTGAAAGGGGCTCCATTCAAGCCCCAAGAAATTAAAAGGCTTTTCGACAAACAGATTCAAAAGAAAAGTGATACAATTATTTCTACAGATTCAGAAAAAGCATTTGATAAATTTAACAGTCATTCATGATTTTCAAAAACACCTTTAAAAAACTAGGAATAACATACCAGGGCCTGTCATGGGGTGGGGGGCAGGGGGGGAGGGATAGCATTAGGAGATATACCTAATGTAAATGATGAGTTAATGGGTGCAGCACACCAACATGGGACATGTACACATATGTAACAAACCTGCACACTGTGCACATGTACCCTAGAACTTAAAGTATAATAAAAATACAATAAAAAAACCTAGGAATAACAGAGAACTTCTTCAACGAAAGGTATTCATGAAAACACAACAGCAAACATCTATTTGTAAAACCTTGGACGTGTTCCCTTAAAGTCAGGAAACAATATGGATGCCCATTATCACTTTCTCTTCTATATCATATTGAAGACCCTAGTCAATGCATAAGGACAAGAAAAAGAAACTGAGGCACAGGGACTGGAAAGTAATCAGCTACTTTCCTTCTGCAGAAGATGTCACTATTCACACAAAAAAACTCAAAAGAATTTCAGACAAATCATTAATAATAGTTTTAGAATTTAGCAAGGTAGTTGAATACAAGATAATATGTTTTTTAAAGTCTGCTGCATTCCTATACAACAGTAACAGCAAATAAATTGAAAAGACATCATTTATGAAAGCAACAAAAATGATAAGGATTTTAGAAATAAATCTAGCAAAAATCTATTTGCATAAAATCCTAAAACTTAGATTTTAAAGAATACTTAAAATTTAGTGAAATATATTGTCTTCATAGATAAGAAAACTCAGTATCTTAAAGAGGTTAATTCTTAATCTCTAGATTAAACGCAATCTCAATAAAATCCAATCTAAAATACACATGGAAGAACAAACAGCCCAGAGTAGCCCACACACCGAAGAAAAATAAGTTGAGGGTCCCATTTTACCTGATATCAGTGCTTATTACAATAGGGTATTAGGGCAGGGATGGACAATGGAACAGGAGGAGTTCAGAAACAGACACACATGTAAATGGAATTTTAATATGAAAGCAGTTGCACTGCCAGCTAGGGGGAAGAGAAAGACCTCCTGAATAAATGGTGCAGGGACAACTGATGATATGTATAGAAAAACAAAGTTGTATCTTGACTCACACCATACACAAAAAGCAATTCCAAATGGATCAAGGATTTCATGTAAAGCAAATTTTAAATGAAGAAAATGAAGGAGAATATTTTTCTAACCTTGGAATAGGGAAGAGCTTCTTCAGACACAAAAAACATTACCCTTAAAAGGAAAAAATGAACTATATTAAACTTAAGAACTTTTGTCCATCAAGAAATAACATAAAGGGAAAAGACAATTACCGAACTGAAAGAATAGATACATAACACATATAATAAAGGTTTAGTATCATTATATAATCAACCCCTACAAATCAATATGACAAAAAAAAACCAATTAAAATTGGCAAACAACACAAACAGGCATTTCACAGAGGAGCAAAAAAACATGGTGGCCAGTAAACATGTGGAAAGAAGCTTAATCTCATGAGTAATCAAAGAAAAGCAAATGAATATCACAAAAAGATACACACTGTATAGACATGAGATTAGCAGAAATTACTAAATTTGACAATTTCAAGTGTCAGAGAGGATATGGATGACTAAAAGTTTATATATTTCTGGGGGGAGGCAAATAGTACTTTGGAAAGTAATTTGGCATTATCTTGTGAACATCTGTATATCTAATGACCTAGCACCTCTACTAGTAGGTATGTACCCAAAACAGTAGTTCTCAAACTTTTTGCTCCAAGGACCCCTTTATGTTCTTAAAAACTACTGAGGACTCCACAGGGCTTTTTGTTTATGTGGGTTATCTATTGATAGTTACCATGTTAGAAATTAAAATTGAGGCAGTTAAAATGTTTTGTGAGAAAGGGGTATTTTATATATTATTTTTCAAATCTCTTTAGTTTCTGGATTAATAGAAGAGAACTGATTCTTGTGCTTGCCTTTTGTAGTCAGTCTGTTGCAATATCCACATTGTGTACTTCCTGGAAGACTCCAGTGTACACTTGGGAGAGAATGGGAGTTCAAATGGCAAAAGTCTTTGTATAATTATGAAAAACAGTTTTGACCTCCTGACTCTCTGAAAGACTGTCTGTGGACACTGAGGTCCCCAGATGACCCTTTGAGAACCACTGCCCAAGGCAAACTTGTATATGTACACCAGCAGACATAAACAAGAATGAATATCATAGCATAGTCTGTATTAGCCCTAAACTGCAAACAACCCAAATGGCTATAAACAGGAGAATGAATAAATTGTGGTGTAGTCATGCAATGGAATATCATACAGCCATGAAAGAACTACAGCTACATGCGAAAACACAAATGAACCTAAGGGATGTATGTTGATTGACAAAAGCAAGTCCTCTAAGACTATAAATACAAATTCAGAAGAATGGTTATTCTGTTGGGGAGAGAAATGTAAATTAATTACATTGCATCCATTTTTGGGCTGAGAGGTAGATTCATGGTGTTAAAGGTACTGCAAAGGATAAGTGTATTTTACATGATCAAATAGTCTATCAAAAGGTAATAAACACTAGTTTTAAAAAGGTATTAAAAGTCTGTTTTAACGCTGAGTACCCCAAGACAGTAAGAAGGGAACAATAGACACCAGGGCCTACTTGAGGGTAGAGGGTGAGAGGAGGGTGAGAATTGAAAAACTACCTGTTGGGTATTATGCTGATTACCTGGGTGACCAAATTATCTGCACACCAAACACTCGCAAAATGCAACTTACCCATGTAACAAACCTGCACATGTACCCACTGAACTTAAAAGTTAGAAAGAAAAAAAAAAACTACTTAAAACACTTGACTTTGATCTAATAAATCAGACATTAAAAGCATCAGTATAGTAAGTTTTCTGGATACAAGATCAATACACACACACACAAAATCAATTGTATTTGTATATACTAGAAACAAACTATTGGAAATTGAAACTAAAAAAAAAATAAAATTTGCAATAGCATCAAAAAATTTGGAAACCTAGAGATAAATCTGACAAAAGATGTATAACACCTGTATACCAAAAATTGTGAAACACTGCTGCAAGATATTAAAGCCCTGGATTTTAAAAGAAAGTCTGTTTTAAATCCACCGAAATTTTAGGCATTTACTTCCTACAGGTGGTGAACCTTTCTAGTGACTGATTAGCTAAAATCTCTCTATAAAGCCTGGGTAGAAAACCAAAATTTTAATTGTTTTAGGGGCGTGTTAAACAAGTAGTTCTGCCAAAGTAAGAGATCAACAATGTTACCTTGTGAAAGAGGTCACTAACGATTCCCATTGGCTGATTTTCACTTTGCTATATTTTTGTCAAAAAAATTACAAAAAATCTAATACTTACATGCCTTTGACAACAAAAGGCACATTTAATCTTATTTAGTTTTTAGGACCCCAATAAAACCAGGACAGGTACCACGACCCTCATTTTACAGGTGAGTAAATTGAGATGCAGAGATCCTGAGTGATATCCCCCACTCACCCAGCTAGTGATTTGAACCTAAGGCCTTAGACTAGCTCCTTGTGTGATCCACATCAAACATAAGACACAAAGGAAGCCAAAGAACAGCCCAGACTTAAAAAAAGGAATTGTGAAATTCCTCTGGCTTCAAGCACATAGGAACTACTGTGTGATTTGTATTTAGTTACATGAAAGAATCTCTTACTACTACTGCTAATCTACCACTGCAAGATACATAACAGATTAAATTCATTTTGTTCTATGAATTTCAAGTTGTAATTCGAGACATCTTTTTTCTCTCTTCCCAATTTCTTCATTTTGGCAATTTTTATAGCTTGAAAAATCCGCCAAAAAGAGAAAAATGGTTAAGAATACTGAAATCTGCAAAACTTTTCTTAGGAAGTCTGAGAAAAAGCTTGATGGGAAGTGAAAATAATTAACTTTTTTTTTTTTTTTAACAAAGTATAGACATGCTGCTTATTCAACAGCACTGGTTCCCCACAGAACAGGTAATTTAAAGATGGCTTAACTTCAATAAAGCCCCAAACTAACCAACTGAACATATATAAGAATAATGGAATTTCCTAAATCAAAAATATTTACATTAACATTATCCCTAAAATCTGGGCAAAATTAAAATTCACAGCAGCATTTAAAAAAATCCAAATTCCTTCATTAAATAAAAATGATTAAATATCATTACTTTAAAATAATTTATCATTTTTAAATGAGCCCTGGTCCAGGGAGTATCATACAGAAAAGAGAGCATTCATTATGAAAAATAAGATAGAATGAGAATTATACTACAAATCAAAAGATATTCAGTTTGCCACTGCTTTTGGCTCAATAGGAGCTGAAAAGTTGACAGTTCTATGACTTTTTAATAATCAAGTAAAATTGTTTAAGTTCTAAAAAATCCCTGAGGAGCACAGTCTGTTTACCTGTAGAGAATCTGTAAATGCATCGTCCTTGTTTTCAATGGGTCGGAATAGTCCCTTTTTCTTCTCCCGGTCTCTTATATCTGGGCTGGCAGCACTAATGAGCATCTTCAGGTTAGCTGTGGGTGTCCATGGTTCCGCTTGCTGTCTGTCAACAAGCTTAACTGGAGTAATGGGATTTCTTTCTGGAGTAAATTTTTTTTGCTTCGATAAATCAATTGGTTCATTTTTTATTGGAGTCTTCGGGGCCATCCTTGATCGATCAACAAATATATTTTCCTATTTTAAAAAAGAAACTTTTAGCAAGAATGAGAAAGGGCAGGTATCAGCTAAGAGTATACTTTGTTCCCACCATTCACTAAGACTTGAAAATACAAATAGGACCATATGTTTAGGGCTGAAAAGTATCAGGATAGGACTAACGAAAAGTAGTCATGGGAATAGAAGAGTGGCTCCAATGAGAAGTAGATTATACTCTGCTACTCCTTTTACACCTATCTTTCATGGTATCTCTGTAAAAGAAATCACAACGTATCTGTTACTGTTGCATGTTTATAACAGATGAGGACTATGAGGGCCAATGTGGGTTGAGTCCATATTGTTTCTAAGTGTCATCTTTTTTAAAACACTACTTACAAGTTTGCATTGACTAGTGAAGAGCAACAATGCTTCTGTAGTTCAATGTGCACCAGTGCTAATACAGCACTTAGTAGCAGGACCAGTTAATGGAAGAGTATCCAACAAAATCCCACATTTTAAGCCAACCTAGAGAGCTCTCTAATGTCATTCTCCAGAGCAGTGCATCTCAAACTACCCATGGTAAAGGACTCGTTTTTTTAGATTTCCAAACTCCTGCAAACTGATATGTGACCTTACTTCACAGGACTAATGTGCAACACAACTCCCACCAGATGTGATTTGCCATTTGAGTTTGTCACTCAAACTGACCCACAGCTTCGTCAACAAGAAGAGACCACTAATCATAAGCTTAGATATGGTGGCAATACTGAATTGCTACTGAGGTTTATTTTTCTTCCTTTTTTTTTTTTTTAAAGTTAGGGTCTCACTCTGTTGCCCAGCCTGAGTACAGTGGTGTGATCATAATTCACTATAGCCTCAAACTCCTGGGCATGTGCAATCTTCTCGCCTTAGCCTCCCAAGTAGCTGGGACCACAGACATGCACCACTACACCCAAATACTTATATTTTATTTTTTGGAGATAGGGTCTCACTCTGTCACCCAGGCTGGAGGGCAGTGGCATGATCACAGCTAACTGCAGCCTCAAACTCCTGGGTTCAAGTGATCTTCCCACCTCAGCCTCCCAAAGTGCTGGGATTTCCAGTGGTGTGCATACTACAGTGGTGTGCACACCACTGCACCCAGCTAATTTTTAAAATTTTGTGTGGAGACGGGGGTCTTGCCATGTTGCCCAGGCTGGTCTTGAACTTCTGGCTTCAAGTGATTCTCCTGCCTCAGCCTCCCAAAGTGCTAGAATTACAGGCATGAGACACCAGGCCTGGCCTTTTTTAATTTTTTGTAGAGATCGGGGTCTCACTATGTTACCAAGGTTCATCTCAAACTCCTGGCTTCAAGTAATCATCCCATCTTGGCCTCTCAAAGTGCTAGGATTACAGGCATGAGCCACCACATCTAGACTACTGAGGTTTTTAAGTGCTTAACTCTCAAGTTCCGTTCTTAATTTTTTGCACCCTGGTGATAGTTTGTGGAATAGCATCTGCCTCCAGACCACCTGTTGAGGTAGACTGTCTTAAATAATTCTAAGAAAAGACTAACGATGGGCCCATTGTAAAAAAGGACTAAGTATATAGAATCCACCTTTGGAACTAACAAGTAATTAAAACATATCTTTCCCCTAAAAAAGTTTCAAAAATTCAATATGAGAATTCGATAATTCAATATTCAAAAACAGAAAGATTCTGCTGTTTCTGTAGTATTCCTTTCCAGTCAATAGTGTCTCATATAATTACAAAGGTAGATGAGTTCTCTGTCACTCCTTCCCTGTACATTCTATATAGCTACTGAATGCTGGGTTTTGGTTGAGCAGGGGGTTACAGTAAGTGTTTTCCTATAAATGAGCAACGTGTGAAGAGGTAAAATATTGGGAGAAACTGGAGTTTGTGTAGGCAAGGCAACTCTTGCTCCTTGGATCAGCAGAAGCTGCATGCTAGCCATGGCAACATTCGGTGCTAGTATAAGAGGAAGGAGAGGAGTCAGTGGAAGTGGCGATTTCTCATACTACAGTAAGTACTCGGCCCAGAATGCTGCATCTACCCACCTCTTTTAACAAGTCCCTGTTAGTGTGCTATTCTGATAAAGGCTTCTACAGGTGAACTCTCAAGGGAAATTACTGTTTACTATGTGCCACGCTCTGTTTCATGTATTTTGCATGTATTGACTCCTCATCCAATCCTGTGACATAGGCACTAATGTTTTTCCGTTGTATAGATGAAGAAACTGAGGCACAGAGAAGTCAAATAACTTGGCTGAGGTCACCTATGACCTTATTCAGTGTAAAATCATTGGTATGCAAGAAACAGCTGAAGGCAGAACTTTCTGAAATTCTACATCTAAAAATGAGCCTGTGTCCTGGGCACAAACTGGGAGGAAGTTATCTTTTCCACAGCTCCAACCAAAGGTACCCAGCAGGCCACTGATCCTCACTAGTACCTAGGGAGAGGCAGCATGGGGAAATAGTTATATACGCAGGATGTAGGGCCAGTTAACCTACCCCTGCTGCTTATCAGCAGGGGTGAGTGTGGCAAGTTCCTGTACCTCACTATACTTTATTTCTCTCAACCGAAAATGAAGTTCATAAAAATACCAATCTCAAGGGTTATGAGATTAGTTCCTGGCATATAGTGAGTGCTCGATAAAACTTAGCTATTATCTTTTCCCTCTTTTCTATTCTTTATTACCATTCACTCTGGCATTTCGAGCTAAATATACTACAGCACATCATATTGCTATTTAACTTCCAGGATGTGTGTCTTGTCTCAGTAACAAGACTGTGCCCTTGAAAAGGTCAAGAAGCAAGTTCCACATGTCTTGTTCATCGCAATTTTTGGCACAATGCGTTGCCCACTGCAGATACTCAAAGAACACTGTGCTTTGATGAGTTATTCCAAAAGGTATCCTCATGGTGGAGGGTGTGGTCCAGGCATGCTGGGTGGACAGAGATTTACATGTCTTCTCCATTGCTTCCAACAGAGTTACTTTTTCTCTAGCGAGGGAGCAACTGAGAATGGATTATTTCTTCATATACTTTGATATATTTTCACTGTAGTTTACTGAATACTTAAAGTAGGAGGGGAGCTAGGTCATGTGGTAGGTTATGATTGTATTACACCTCTACATCAAGAGAAAAAAATGCCAAGCCAATTGTTTTCTAAGGTCTCAGGTGGACAGAAAGTCAACTGCAATCTAGTCACACCTTGCTCCATCTGTCTGTCCTGCTATGCTGACAGCATATACGGCTGTGGAAAGGGCACTGCAATGGAAACCTGATTTGTGTCCCAGCTGTTTGTATCTTTTTGATCCTGGACAACTGTTCATTCTGTCTGGGCCCAGATTTCCGTATGTATAAAATGAGGAATTTAGATGAAAGTATCTATCTCCAAGGTTTTCTAGCAAGGCTGCCTAGCTGTGGAGTGGATGCTGGGATGTACCCTGATCTCTTCAGACATGACTCATTCCCCAGCTGCTAGAAGTAATGCCAACAGTCATCCCATAACTGGACTGCTTTGGCTGAAGACGGCTGACTTGTCCAAGATCACACCACTTCCTGGGAAGCCTCTCCTGTACTCATTGGCTGGTAGAAGTAGCACAGACATATAAAAGCCAGGACTCTGGGAGGCCAAGGCGGGCGGATCACGAGGTCAGGAGATCGAGACCATCCTGGCTAACACGGTGAAACTTTGTCTCTACTAAAAATACAAAAACAAAAATTAGCCGGGCGTGGTGGCAGGTGCCTGTAGTCCCAGCTACTCTGGAGGCTGAGGCAGGAGAATAGCGTGAACCCAGGAGGCAGAGCTTGCAGTGAGCTGAGATCATGCCATTGCACTCCAGCCTGGGTGACAGAGCGAGATTCTGTCTCAAAAAAAAAAAAAAAAAAAAAAAGCCAGGCCTCCTTGCCCCAACTCTGGACTCCTCTGATGGCTGCCCTAGAACTCCCCAGAGGGTCATTTCCACTGTGACTGTATTGCAGCTCCACTTTTCCTTCTGTCCAATTCCATGCCTTCCTGTCCCTTCCCTAGGCATTGATCCCAAGAGTACTTCCTAAAAACCTCCTGCACACTTAACCTCTGGGTAAGATCTGCTTCAGGAAATCTAACCTGCAACACCCTGGAAATCACTCCCTCCATTAGAGTGTCCTGTGAAACGGCCCTCTAGTTCTTATATATAAATAGAGGTAATATACCTTGGCTTACCTACCACAGAGTTGCTGTGATAATGAGCTCAGAAGGTAAAAGCACTGTGTCATCTGTGAAGTGCTATACAAATGTTCATTATTATTACTAATAACACCAGCACACTGACTATAGGTAAACTAGTTTATGCTGCCAAACAAAGGTCTTCGTTGTCTTGGTTCTAGTCCTGCTCCTGTGTCCGACACAGCTTTGATCATGTTATCTCAAACAATATACACAGTCAAGTGTATATATTAGCTCTGGGCCATATTTAGCCAACTTCTTTTTCAGTTCCCTCTCATGCACATCCCACATTCTGCCCAAACAGTCCCCCTGCTACTCAAACCTGCCCTGCACTTTGTCACAGCTAAGCTGGTGCTCACACCACCACTTCCTCTTTAATGCCACTGGCTTTGCCTGTTGAAATTCTGTCTACTATTTAAGTCTCATTGCAACGACTACATGTTAGAAAGTGTCTCCTTCTAGCTATGGACCGACAACTCTCCTTCTTTCCAGAGCACACTTTCTAGAAGCAATCCACACTGAGGGTTTCCTCTGCCTACCTCCTAGGGGTCCCTCAAACTACCAGTCTGTTCTGATCCACTGCTCTTACTTAGGTCACCTCTCAGTTGCCAGATCAAGTCAATGGCAAAATATCTTACTTGACCTCACTGCAGCAGTTAAGACTGTTGACTATTCTTTGTTCTATAGAACTCTCAGCCCTTAACTTGTGAGATACCACTGTTTCTTTCTCTCCTGGTTCTTCTCATACTTCTGATTGTGCCTTCTCAGCCTCCTTCTATTTTCACTCTTACAAACCAAACCGCAAGAGTCCACACACAAGCCTCTGCCGCTCTCTCATTATTTGCCACTCCCACGTATAAAGCTTTAAAATCAACCTGTATGCTGACAATTCCTGTTCGGACCTGATTACGACCTTTCATGAATTCCAAAATCAGGCTACCTGCTGCTTTCTGCACATATTTATTTACCTATAAACCACACAGGTACAAACATATTCCAAACTGAACTCACCTTCATTCTCACCCACTCCCAAGAGAGATGAATGACATTCAAAGAACACCCATGCCCATTAAGTTTGGGCATTGTCCCCAAATATGCCATGCTCATTTCTACTTCTTCACTAACTCCCCTCCTCTCTACTTGCCTGAGACTCAGTGTTCCTTCCTTCCAGCCACAGCTCAGGTGCTAGCTCCTTCACAAAGCTCTCCTAGCCTCTTTGGCCCAGACTGTTTTCCACTTTTGTTGTCTCAAGTGCATTGTAAACAGGTAAGAGGCATAGTAACTTTGGGTAATGAAGTTGGAAACTCCTTTATGTTTTAAAGAAAAGTTTCTCCATGACTGGTAAGAAGATGCATGCATAATACAGTACTTACAGACCTTGACCAACGGGCAAATGGCCAAGAAAGAAATCCTCTAAATGACCGCTGATCCAGCAAGACACCACTCCAGGTATTCCCCGGAGAGATTCCAAGAAGGAACAACTCAGCACCACTAGCTTCCAGCCACTCTTGATTTCTTGAACATTTTTTTGAATGCTCACACCTCACGCTGTTACTTCTGCCTAAAATGTCCATCTCGTTCACTCTTGCTTTCTTGTAGGTTGAGCTTCCTCATCCACTAAGGCTTAGCCCAAATGTTCCTTCCTCTGTGAAGCTTTTTAACTCTCTCTGAACTTCCCATGAATTTATTTCCTCCTCTTCTTTCTGCCCAGGTAATTTGTTCCTACACCTAGTATAGCACTCACCAAATCACAGTATAGTTTTACATCTGGGCCCCTGAAAGTCTCCCTGGTAACTGAGGGCAGGGTGGACATCATGTTCATCTTTAGGCTATCAGTCTGATTCAAAACAGTGTGAAGACTATGTGCCTATGGGTGCTTTACAAAAACCCAATGTGGGGAGTATTATATATTGATTCCAATTTCTGGAAGAAAAAAATTGATTTAGGGAGATTAGGAAACTCATTAAATCACCGCATCCCCAGCATCTGGAACAAAAATATTTGTTGAAAGACTTTCTAAGTATATTTGTTTTAGGTTCACATAGCTAATAAATGGCAAAGTAGGAAATCAAACCCAGGACCTCTTGGCTCTTAAACCCCATGTTTTCATTATCCCTAGAAAGCATCCTTCCTTTACTTCATAGCAGCATGAAAAAGACAGACAGAAGCCCCTCCTAGTAACTCTGTGGAAGCACCCTGTTCTCATCTCTTGCCTTCTATTTGAGTTGACATAATCCCTGCTCATAAATGCTATTTCAAACATTGTCACTGCTTTCTCAATCTCTTTAAGTCACTTGAGTTTTTTTCCCCACACACATTAGAATGTGAAAGCTCAACTGGACACAGTAGCACTTGCTGATGCTAGAGGAGAAGGGTCCTTGTTGAAGGTACTTGATAAAAGTCATTGACCCAGAGGAAGAGAAGTAAAGCACTGACTTAGACGTTATATAAATGTATGGATGTGTATTTTTTCAAGGCTGAACCATCCAAATTGGAAAGGAAAACAAAGTTTTGCTCTAAAACTCTCAAAGCCAAAACTCTGAATATATACTTTAAGTCTGGGCATTTCCATCCTCATGACTTAGATAATTAAGAAAAAAAAAAAAAAGGCCACTTTAAATAATCTTCGCTTTATCTGTGGTTTCACTTTCAGTGGCCAACTGTGGTCCAAAAATATCACATGGAAAATTCCAGAAATAAACAATTCATGAGTTTTAGATTGTGTGCAGTTCTGTGTAATGAAATCTCACGTCATCCTGCTCCGTCCTGCTTCGGATGTGACTCACCCCTTTGTCCAGCGTATTTGCACGGTAGATACTACCTGCTCGAGCAGCCACTGTGTTTTCAGGCTGGCTGTCACGGTATTGCAGTGCTCATGTTCGAGTAACTCTTATTTGACTTCATAATGGCTCCAAAGCACAAGAGTAGTGATGCTGGCAATTTGGATATGCCAAAGGGAAGCCATAAAGTGCTTCTTTTAAGTGAAAAGGTGAACGTTCTTGACTTAAGGAAAGAAAAAAATCGTACGCCAAGGTTGCTAAGATCTACTGTAAGAATTAGTCTCCTATCTGTGAAATTGTAAAGAATGAAAGAGAAATTCATCCTAGTTTTGCTGTCATACCCCAAACTGCAAAAGTTATAGCCATGGTACATAAGTACTTAGTTAAGATGGAAAAGGCACTAAATTTGGGGGTGGAAAACATAAACAGAATAAACAGAAATGTGTTCCAACTAATGGCAATCTGGTTCACTATTATCCACAGTTTCAGGTACTCACTGCAGGTCTTGGAACACATTCCCTGTGGATAAGGGGGACTACTGTATTTCTTTACCTAATAAAAATAAATCAAAAATGCCAGACAAAAAAAAAAAATCCCTAGATGGGGGAGCATACAATTTCGCATCTATCCTAAATTAGCAATTATCAAGTATTCTTCAAAGGCTCATATGAGCCTGGGTTGCTTTGCAACCAAGGAGTTTCACTGTTGATGCTAAGCCTAAAAATAAGACCAGGAGCTCAGAGAAGTTCAATGCCCAAGTTGCTACTCACAGATTTATATTCAAAGTTTCTAAAACTTGGTTTGTTATTTCTATTTGCCTGTGCCTAAAAATGCTCAGATAGTTTAGACATTGTTATGGTCAGTTTACTTTGTAATGTTCTTGAAAACAACATCTTGGTCTTACAAATCACAAGGGGTGCAAAATGTAAGGGAATGGCTCAGTGCAAAACTAGCAACAGTATGGTAAAATATTCAGAATATACTGATGAGTTCAGCCACTTTATCTCCCTATATAGTAGGCACAGGTCTACTCTTGGGTGAATGGAACAGTCTCTGGGAGCTAGTACATTGGTATGAAGACATTTCACAGCACTTTAATAATCCAGCATTTATGCCTGCAAAGGTCTATTTTCCTGGGAACTGAGGCTTAGCATTCCTACAGAGCACTAGCTACACCACCCTTGACAACTGTATTATAAACTTTGATTGCTGTAGCCAGCGTATTTTTGACTTATATAAATTGGTTACAACATTACATGTAACCTTGCCTATTTTTCCCACTATATCTGAGAGTAGAATTCCAACAATAATGGTTTGGATGGCTCTATTTTTAAAAAAGAATGTTTCTATAATGTTTATCAATATTAATTATTATGCTTAAATACAAATACAAATGGCATGTTGGAACACTTAATTGAATTCAACATCACCATCCTTAATATATTAGAAACTAAGGTGTTTATGTTTGCTTACCTTTTGTGCATTTTCCCCATCTTCAACTGCAAAATCTAGTCTGGGCTGCCTGGGGCTGATCAGGTCTTTTAGTGTTAAACAATTTACCTCCATCTGTAATGCACAATTACACTAGAAAATGATTTTGCAATTAGGTATTTTTTCCTCAAACAAAAATATCTACATATGTGTTACTTGTTTGTCAATATGAAATTCCCCCTTCTCTAAGCACATCCTGGGCATTTCCAGGAGTTGTAGCCACCCTCAACTTTCTAAAACTCACGCGAACAAACTCAAACACCTAAAGTGTGCTTAGTAATACTGAAAATCTGGGAAGAAAAAAAATCTACAAAAATAGTAACTCCTTATGAAAAGCTAGATGGCAAAATAAAGTTACCAAGTCGGAAGGGTGTTGGGCAAATCTGTCAGAAAAGTACAGGGTCTCCCAGGTCAGTTAATTTTGGCGCAAAGAACTGAGAGGAATTCGGCTTTGAGGGGTTTTGAATCGGGGGAAGGAAACCCGATCGCTAGACCAAACCCACTCAGCGCTGAGCGCAGCCCCTTCCCAGGCCTCCAAGCAGATCCCCCAAATAAACTTCTCCAGTGAAAGCTCCAAGTTGTGGGGAAGGGCAAATCCCCTCTACTGCCGGGCCGGAGTGAGAGCTGCACCCGGCACACCCTCTGCGCACCGGGTTCCCCGGCAGAAACACCTCGAGCCCTCGCCAGCCGGGGGACGTGAGGAGTGGCAGGCTGGCAGCCGGGGCGGGAGTGGGCCCTGTATCCCAATTCCCGCCTCCCCACTGGCGCTGGGGCCGCACGCTTACCCCTGCTTTCCTAAGGAGGCTTCCTGCCTCTGCAGGGACCTCCACGGACCCAAGCCGATGAGGGAAGGTGGTGCGGCGATCAGCACCCGGGCGGCGGCATCGGGAAGGGAGAGCGAGGCGCGCAGATCCCTGCGCCGAGTGCCCTGGGCTGGCGGGGACCCCGTGGCGTCCGGGCAGCGCCAGCGCTCAGACCGGCCGAGCGCAACTCCAGCCTGGATCGTAGTCCCCGCTAAAACACCTCCTCTGGCGCCTTGAGACCGAATTTGAGAATCCACCAATCAGCGGCGGCCGGCGGGGCGGCTCCGGCCAATCGTGCGGCGGCACGGCCCGGGCTCACCGCCCCTCGGAGTCTTGGCGCTCCGAGCCGCGCGTTTTGCCCTCACCCGCCCAATTGTTGCCGCCTCGGCCCCCTCCCCCTTCCGGGTACCTGGAAACCTCGGGCCCGGGAGCCAATTCCTGCTGGGGACGCGGGCCCCGGCGGCCGCGGGAAGCCAAGGTGGGGGTGGCGCGGGGCGGCGGGAGAAGGAAGAGGAGGAGGAGGAGGGCTCTTTTGTTATGCATAGAAGACCCGCGCACGTCCCCGCGGCTTGCCGCGCCCGGGGACCCGGGGCACAGCCAGAGGAGAGGAAAGCAGATGGGGTTTGGAAGAACGATCTACACCCTCTGGATGCTGCTGCCGCCATCCCCGCCCGCTCTCAGCAACCTGTGCGGAAGCGGAGTTGTCCAGACTTGCCGGGGCAAACTTCTTAACATCGCACGCTGGTGTGACACATGAACCATGGTTACCGCTCTGCTGCGAGCAGATGGCACGCCAGTTAGCCCTGGAGACAAGACTGGAAGCCAAACCAGAAGTTTTTCTAACTTTTTTTGTTTGTTTGTTTTGTGTGTGTGGCAAATCCGGAAATGTTTTTTGGTGTTCCCTTTTCGGCAGATTGCAAATAATTAGGAGGGAAAAAGCTTTATATAAAAAAGTAGTTCTTTGCAATAGGGACTAGCATTCTGGGAGACAGTCTAGAAAATTTCCTCAACACCACTGATCTGTATTAAATGTTTCACTTCTTTCATCCTACAGTTTCTTGTTTAAAATATGAATGTTGGTAGAGATAGACTTTTTACAAAATAGACTTTATTGTTTAGAAGTTTTCAATTTACAGAAAAATTGAGATAGTACCAAGAATTCCCATATATTCAGCACCCAATTTCACCCACTATTAACATTTTGTGTTAGTATAGAATATTTTTTGAAATTAATGATCTAATATTGGTACATTCTTCTGAGCTCAAGTCATTACTTTATTCAGATTTACTTAATTTTTTCCTAATGGCCCTTTTTTGTGTTCCGGATACCACATTACCTTTAGTTCCTATGTCTCTAGTCTCCTCTTGGCTATGACAGTTTCTCGTACTTTCCTCATTTTTGATACCTGGACATTTTTGAGTCCAGGTATTGGTCAAGTATTTTGTAAGATATCCCTCAACTGAAATGTGAAACAGCCTTCTTAAAGCATCAGACATTCTTAAATGTACAGACATGTCCCTACCCCCCATATACTTTACAGCAAAGGTATCATTTTCCTTTCTATACCAAGACTCCATTCTTCACCACTTACCCTCCAAATATTTTTATTTTCTTTTATTTTTGGAGACGGAGTCTTGCACTGTCACCCAGGCTAGAGTGTAGTGGCCCGATCTCGGCTCACTGAAACCTCCACCTCCTGGGTTCAAGCGATTCTCTGCCCCAGCCTCCCGAGTAGCTGGGACTACAGCCGTGCGCCACCACGCCCAGCTAATTTTTGTATTTTTAGTAGCGATGGGGTTTTGCTGTGTTGGCCAGGCTGGTCTCGAACTCCTAACCTCAGGTGATCTGCCTGCCTGCCTTGGCCTCCCAAAGTGCTGGGATTACAGGTGTGAGACACCGTGCCCGGCCTCAAATACATACATTTTAAATGAACTCTCAGCAGAATTCAGAATGCTCAATCAAGTCCTTCACTTCGTACTCTAGATTGCTGGTAAATACGGCCTAAAAAAAAAAATCACTGCTAGGTCATACATTGAAAAGAGAAAAGTGTGCAAAACATTAAACAAAAGAAAATAGTAATAAAAATCTGACATTTTTAATAGGAATAACATTTTGAACTGAAATCTCTTTTGTAGGTAGAAACCTAATGAGAAGTTTAAACAATAAAAAATTGCAGCTTATTAAATTTTGCACATATGTGGAAGCAGAAGTTTAGATAAGGAAATACTTTTCCCAACAGTATTCATTTTCTATGGCTGTTGTAACAAATTACAACTGGCTTATAAGGACAGAGATTTAGTCTCTCACAGTTCTGGAAAGTTAAGGTATTCCCAGGGCCACACTCCCTCTGGGGCTCTTGTCCTTTTCCTCTTCCAGTTTCTGGTGGCTGTTAACAGTCCTTGACATGTGGCAGCCTCACTCCAATTTCTACCTCCATAGTTACGTTGCTTTCTCTTTTGTCTGTTAAGTCTCTCCTGTGTGTCTCCTATGAGGACACCTGTCAATGAATTTAGGTCCCACCTGGATAGTCCAGGATGATCTCATCTTGAGATCTTCAATTTAATTGCATCTGGGAAGATCCTCTTTCCAGAGTAACGTTCCTTCATGGGTTCTGGGGATTAGGACATGGATACACCTTTTTGGGGCCCACCATTCAGCCTTCTAGACCAACATTCAAATTATTAAAGTCCATTCATTTCTCTGATATTTCAAAATACTAATGATCGTTTCTTTGAGGTTAGACAGTTTCACGGTACAGGGCTTTTCCTAACATTTTTAGAGTAAAAGTACTTTTTCTATTTTGATACAAATGTAATTTCTATTCAAGTTACAAAAAAAACTCAGTTGGATACATCACTTCAGGCACTTATAATTTCATTGATTATAAGAGTTATCTTAGATTTGGAGGAAAACTGAAAAATAAATGTTTGATGGACAAATTCAGAGACATTATTCCAACACACTTATTTATATTGATGTTTTTAAGTCCCAGAATGCATACATAACCTGTTAATCTCTCAGTAATTCAGTTGACACTGATGTTGGCTGGGAACTAGGCTGGAGTATCAAGAAGAGTCTCGACATGTGACCTCTCCATATGGCCTGGTCTAGATATCCTGGTAGCTCAAGATAGTTGGACTTCTTCCAGGGTGGCTCCTGGGATCCAAAATGAATGTGTCATGTAGCAAAGTGGAAATAGTATCACCTTTTGTGACGTAGCCTAAGAACTGATAGCATCAATTCCACTACAGTTTTTGGGAGGAAACAGTCAAAAACCCATCCATATTCAAGGGGAGAAGACATATACCTCACTCTCAATGGGAGAAGTGTCAAAGAATTTGGGGCCATATTTCTCTCTCTCTCTCTCTCTCTCTCTCTCTCTCTCTATATATATATATATATATATATATATAAGTTCTGGGATACATGTGCAGAACATGCAGGTTTGTTACATAGGTATACACGTGCCATGGCATGGTGGTTTGCTGCACCCATCAACCGGTCATCTACATTAGCTATTTCTCCTAATGCTACCCCTCCCCTTGCTACCCCTACCCCTCCCCTTGCCCCCTACCCCATGACAGGCCCTGGCATGTGATGTTCCCCTCCCTGTGTCCATGTGTTTTCATTGTTCAACTCCCATTCATTAGTGAGAACATGTGGTGTTTGGTTTTCTGTTCTTGTATTAGTTTGCTGAGAATGATGATTGCCAGCTTCATCCATGTCCTGGCAAAGGACATGAACTCATCCTTTTTTATGGCTCCATAGTATTCCAAGGTGTATAAGTGCCACATTTTCTTTATCCAGTCTATCGTTGATGGGTATTTGGGTTGGTTCCAAGTCTCTGCTATTGTGAACAGTGCTGCAATAAACCTCTTCATGTGTCTCTATAGTAGAATGATTTATAATCCTTTGGGTATATACCCCAGTAATGGGATTGCTGGGTCAAATGGTATTTCTGGTTCTAGATCCTTGAGGAATTGCCACACTGTCTTCTACAATGGTTGAACTAATTTACACTCCCACCAACAGTGTAAAAGCATTCCTATTTCTCCACATCCTCACCAGCATCTGTTGTTTCCTGACTTTTTAATGATCACCATTCTAACTGGCATGAGATGGTATCTCATTATGGTTTTTATTTGCATTTATCTAATGACCAGTGATGAGGAGCATTTTTTCATATGTCTGTTGGCTGCATAAATGTCTTCTTTTGAGAAGTGTCTGTTCATATCCTTTGCCCACTTTTTGATGGGGTTGTTTGTTTTTTTCTTCAACATATTTTAAAACTACCGCACCAGGTTTTGTGCCAGTTGGAGTATCCTATGACTCTACCTCAATAATTTCTGCCTGAGACATCATTGACTTTGAAACAGTATAGTGTTACCTACATGGCAGCTCTCCCTACAGTTCTGTATTGTGCTAATCTTGTAGTTCTCAACCTTGTCTATTCTTTATAGTCATCTGGGGGAGATTTAAAAAAATACCAGCAGCTGAACCCCACACCTAGGGATTTCTAATTTACTTGATCTGGAATTGGCCCTTGGGTATCAAGTATTTTTTAAGTGCTTAGTGTGTTGTTCCTTAGCATCTTGCTAGTTGTACTCTTCTTTCATTGATTCTTTTGGATGCTTTTGACTCAGTGATTTCAGAAATGGATCCTCACGTCCCATCAATGAGGACAGGAAGAGCCGGACAGGTGTGCTGCCCTCCAGAGTAGGCACAGAGGTTTCAAGGGGCTGCATCTCGCTGGTTTGTGGCAATGTCACTGGTTTTTGGAAGGAGTTGAGGCTGTAAATGAGGAATCTGATGAGCAGGGTGGAGCTGTAACAGAAGAGTGAGTAACAAAGGCTGTGCTCAGAAGGATGTATATACAGGTTATGTCTGACATTCCTCTCTGCAAAAATCTCCACCACTTCTCAAACCTGTGAATAGTCTTTTACCCTTTTGGGGTTTCAAATCCCAAGATTAATCACACTTTACAGAAAAAAAGAGATTTATCACATTTTACAGAAAGAATATACCGTAGTAAAAGTACAATTCATGTCAGTCAGCTCTAGGGCAAGATAGTGTGAGTTGTTCGGTTAAAGTATCAGCCTCCTCACATACTTTCCTTTTCTCCCACTACTGCAAGTGCAGTCATCTTGGTGTGACATCTGTTCTCAAACGTGCAGCCACAGAAAGGAATTGGTAACTGATTTTTCACCACAAAGGTAACAGGGATCTTGGCTTCACATCCTGGCAGTTCTCAAGTTTCTTTGCATGGACCTGTTCAACAGTTCTTAAACTGAGTCTTGCCATTTAAAATGCACTTTAGTCTTCAGCCATTTGTGGGTCTGAGAATGTGATGCATTTGCTTCTCTATTTGATAACAACTTCAGAGAAGGCAAAAAAATCTATTCTTGGAGCAACTATAAGCAATGTGAGGAGAATATGAGAAACCAAAGTGATTGGTTTCTGCTCATGACCTTAGCCACAATAAAAGAAAATAAGGCCAAAGGGCATTTATGGCTCCCATCTCAAATGACATCCAGATGTCCAGCTATTTAAAGGGAGGTGCCTCAGCTGTGATCAAATGTCCCATAAGGAATGGAGGGAATTCATTCTTTAAGTTTTAGACTCCTTGTGATCGTTAGCACTATGGAGCAAGGTCGGTGTTCTTAAAATAGTCACGTGATTTGCATCCTCGCTGAATGCATATAGTGTATTTTGTATGCATATGTGTGTATGTGTGTATTTGTGTGTCCATGCTGAAGGCAGAGGCCAGGGAGGAAGTTGTGTTAAAGCAAACATTCCAGATCACAGTGGACTGGGTGAATTTTAAGTTGGGTGTTTCTGGGAAAAGTATGAGAATGATGAGTGTATAATGGACCACTCCTTTACATAATGCTGCATTTATGCTGAAGGTTTGGGCAAGGTTATTTGGAGGCAACACAGTGCACCCATTGGTGCAATAAAAATGGGATGGACTACTGCCCTGGACGTGAGATTCTGGAGAAAATGGGGAACACAAGCTTCCCTCTAATCACCAAAGTCTTATCCAGACGGGAAGGAATTCACTTTGAGGAGTAGAGGGACATAGATTCTAGGTCAACCTTGAGAATGAACTTCCTGGGTACCTAGAACAAAACGTGTTCCCTACATAGGCCTTAGTTTTCTCTGTGAAGTGATGGGCTGACTTGGAAGACCTCTGTAGAATCTGTGAATTCTTAATATTTAATGCTTAATACTTAATTATTCTTAATATTTAAATATTAAGTTTTATTATAATACTTACTTGGATACTTAGTATATCCCTTAAAATGATTTGCTATTGACTCCTAATCACTCAGTGTGGAAATGTAAGAATATTGCTAAAACCACTTTCTTATTTTCATGTTTGGTGAAACTGAACACATTCTCACTAAATTACATTGTGTACATTTATACATTAATAATGAGAATGTTAAATATTGGGCCAAAGTGACCTTTGTGACCTTCATTTTTAGAAGCTTAGAATTAAATGGCTGAAGGTAACTTTTAATACCTACCAAATAGCATTATTTTAATAGCATTTTTTTTTTTTTTTTTGAGATGGGGTCTTGCTCTGTCACCCAGGCTGGACTGCAGTGGTGCGATCTCGGCTCACTGCAACCTCTGCCTGCCGGGTTCAAGCAATTCTCTGCCTCAGCCTCCCGAGTAGCTGGTATTACAGGCACCCACCACCATGCTTGGCTACTCTTTTTTTTTATATTTTTAGTAGAGACGGGGTTTCATCATCTTGGCCAGGCTGGCCTTGAACTCCTGACCTTGTGATCTGCCCACCTTGGCCTCCCAAAGTGCTGGTATTACAGGCGTGAGCCACCACTAGCATTTGTTTATTATGATACGTTGTAGGATGAAATGAGAATTTTTTCAGTTTGCAGTGGAAAGAGGAGTTTGGAGTAAGGGGTGATGGAGAGAGGAGTTTGGGGTTAGCAGCTCAGGGACTGAAAACTGAAGTTCAAATACAATGAATGCATTTTTCTAACCTAGAGCCACCTCATCGGATGTAGAGCTTTCTACCTTGAAAAAACTAGAGATGTGGGATATTGAACCCACCATCTCTTCACTAAACAATCCGAGGGAAATATTAATGGACAAAGGTTAAAGTATTGTCTGCACAAAATCAATGTTAAAATACAAACTTCCTGGAAAGAGTAATCATTTAACCAACATCATCTATGTAGCACATAAGACATCTTTACTCAAAACATACCTGGGGGTTAACTTTAAAGTAGGAAACAATGTTTTCTCTGTAACATCTTATATATAGTACTGAAATCTCTAATCTTGTTCAAAGACTCACCCTGCCTTCCCAGTAAATTTTGGGAGTCCTCAATCATCCATACTCTTGTAGAAGTTCTTTCAGCCTCTGTGACACCCCAGGACTCCACTGACATGTGTTGGCTTCTTTCTGCCCCACTGCTGATGCATGACATCAGGCATCTCCAGGTAGCACAACTCCTTCCTGCTAACTAAGCTGTCATCACTCAGAAGGGCGGGAAGCTCTGTATCCTCCATCAAGGGAGCCAGCTGCTGCTACTGCCATCAGTCTGGGTCTTTGCTGTGTCTAAGACTGGGGCTCCTGCTGCTACTGGTTCTGCAGAGTGTGGAAGATGGCACTGACCGCCCTCTCAAACCCTCACACTGTCTGCAAAGTCGTATCAGGCCAGCACATCTCTGATATCTAATATTTTGTTGCATTTATTTCTTCCCTCTTAGGCTTACATATGTTTATTAAGCTGGTCTAATATTCTTTTTTTCTGTGTGTCTAATTTCTATTTTTTTAGCTGATGAAGTTAAATTCTTCCTATTGTTTTGACTCAAGGAGGATCTCTTCCTGTTATTGCATTCGGTTTTACTGGATGTCTCATTGTTTAATAATGTTCCCATGTGGCCACTTCTGCTATTTTCTTAAGCTTGCTGAAATTTGCACTAGGAATTTCTTTTTCCATTTTACTGATTTCTTTACTTTTCTGATGATTATTAAATATTTTATTGATGTTTGCAATTACAGTGACATAATGCTAGAGTATCCTTTTAGGGTAGTTTGTTTTTGTTCTTTTCTCTAATTTTTTTTTGTAATCTTGTGATTTTATTTATTTATTTATTATTTTATTTTTTATTTTATTATTATTATTTGAGACAGAGTCTCACTCTGTCACCAGGCTGGAGTGCAGTGGCATGATCTCGGCTTACTGCAACCTCTGCCTCCTGGGTTCAAGCGATTCTTCTGCCTCAGTCTCCCGAGTAGTTGGGACTACAGGTGCGCGCCACCATGCCCAACTAATTTTTGTATTTTTAGTAGAGACAGGGTTTCACCATGTTGGCCAGGATGGTCTCCATCTCTTGACCTCGTGATCCACCCACCTCCACCTCCCAAAGTGCTGGGATTATAGGCAAGAACCACTGCACCTGGCCATATTATTATTATTTTTTTTAGAGACAGAGTCTGATGTGGTTTGGCTATGTCCCCACCCAAATCTCAGCTTGAATTGTAACTCTCACAATTCCCACGTGTCATGGGAGGAACCTGTTGGGAAGTGATTGAATTATGGGAGCGGGTCTTTCCTGCGTTGTTCTTGTGATAGTGAATGAGTCTCATGAGATCTGATGGTTTTAAAAGTGGGAGTTTCCCTGCACAAGCTCTCTTTTTGCCTGCTGCCATCCATGTAAGACGTGACTTGCTCCCTTTGCCTTCCACCATGATTGTGATGCCTCCCCAGACACATGGAATTGTAAGTCCATTAGACCTCCTTCTTTTGTAAATTGCCTAGTCTCGGGTATGTCTTTATCAGCAGCATGAAAACAGACTAATACAAGGTCTCACTCTGTTGCCCACCCTCTATGATGGTGGCAGTGGCCATATCATAGCTCACTGTAATCTTGAACTCCTGTGCTCAAGCAATCCTACCACCTTAGTGTCCCATGTAGCTGAGACTACAGGTGCATGCCACTATGCCCAGCTAATTTTTTAATTTTTTGTAGAGATGAAGTCTCACTATGTTGCCCAGAATGGTCTTAAACTTCTGGTGTCATGCAATCATCCTACCTCCCAAAGTGCTGGGATTATAGGCATGAGGTACATTGCCTGGCCTATTTTTTTTTAATATTTAAAAATATCAAGAAGATTCTACCTTAGTCTCTGTCAACATAAACCAAGCAAAATAGTTAGTTGAAAAATAATACAGTTATGTAGACAATTTTCTTTTCTTCTCCACTGACTCTTTTAAAGGAGTAAAAAATTATAAGCTCATATGAAGCATTTGACAACATATTTTAAAGAGAGGAAAGCAGACAATTTTGCCAATATGAGATACCACATGTTATAACTATATGGCTAATTTTTTTTTCAAAAAGCAAGAGATGAATTAACGTTTTTACAATAGTAAGAAAATAATTGGGCTTTCATCATTATCTAATGATTTTTTCATTAAATATGCAATTACACAGTGAAGAAAGGAAATCACCATAGAGTCTGTGAGGCTGATAAGAGGCAAGATTCACTGAGTTTAAGAGCTGTTAAAAGGACATCTTGAAGTTTTCTAATTAAAGTGGTAGTCTGATAGTTAATTTTATATGTCAATTTGTCTGGGCCATGATGTCCAGATATTTGGCCAAACATTGTTCTAGAAGTTTCTATAAAGATACTGCTATGGTTTGGATGTCTCCTCCCAAACTCATATTGAAATTTAATTGCCTTAGAACAGTAGGAGTGTTAATACAAAAATTTTTCAAAAAATTTAATCACCATTGTAAGAGTGCTAAAAAATGGGGCATTAAGATGAAGCAATTAGGCCACGAAGATTAATGGCCATGAGGACTGGATTAATGCCATTATCTTGGGAGTGGGTCAGTTATCTCTGGAGTGTGTTCCTGATAGAAAGGTTCAGCTCAATTTTCTCTCTCTCCCTTACTCGCTCTCTGTGTGATGACTTCTGCCCATTATGATGCAGCAATAAGGCCCTCACCAGATGTAGTCCCTTGATCCTCTACTTCCCATCCTCTAAAACTGAGCCAAAAAAAGAGAAAAAAAATTGTCTTTATAAGTTATTCCCTCTTAGGTATTCTGTTATAGCAGCAGAAAATGGACAAAGATGGGAGCTTTGGTTGAGATTTACATTTAAATTGGTGGACTTTGAGTAAAGCAGTTTGCCCTTCATAATCTGAGTGGTCCTCATCCCATCACTGAAGGCTGAACAAGAACAAAATGATGACCTTCCTGGAGCAAGAGTCAGTTCTGCCTTCTGACATCATCTGCAACCTCTGTTCTTCTTGGTTCATACAATAGACTGCCTTTGGACTCAAAGTGTAACTCTTCCCTAAATTTTCAGTCTGCCAGCCTCCTTCATCAGATTTTGGACTTGCCAGAGTGCCATAGATCACATGAGCCAATTCCTCAGAATAAATGTCTTTCCGTATATACACCCTATTGGTTCTGTTTCTCTGGAAAACCCTGGTAATACAGGTAGCCTAATATTTTTGTTTGTTTGCTTGTTTTGAAATAATCATAGTTGGCTGTTTGAAAGAACCCAAAACAATCTTGTCCCTCAGGCCAATGGCAATCTCATGGTTAACCTGAAAGATGGCACCGAGATGAATATGTATTAATAGCATTCAATCTCAATGAAAAGTATTTATGACCTAGGTAACTCAGAAAGCATTCATAAATCCTTCAGCTAGTTTTATTTACTCTTTGCACATTAATTATTAATACTTGTAATGAAACAATAACACTATTATGTATTGGCAGAACCCTTTCGGTACAGAGGACACCAGGCACTTTATGAGGTGCTGGGAGCCAGTTTCTTCTCTCAATGCGTATATAGTTCTCTGACTTGAGCCAGCCAGAGCGTAAGTAGCATTTATGCCTGAATTACAGACAAGGGGTTACCTTAAAGCTATATTCAGAATTCAAATACTGCTTATGTCCTCCCACGCAACCACCCAATTTTAAACCCCCTTCATCTCTCCCATGGATCATTTTAATAGTCTCAAAACTGATCTCCCTGCATGTTGTCCCTCTGTAACTTGTTCCTCAACAGCAGCTACAGGAATCCAATTAAAATATCAGGTTGTGTCCCCTGTCTGCTGCAAACACTCTCATTTCTCCAACTCATTCAAAATAAGAGCGGAAGTCCTCCCAGTGGCTTGAGAGGCCATAAGGATTTGTCTTCTTTTTACTGCTCTCATCTTATCACCTTCAGTTATTCCCTTTGTTTTCTTTGCTTCAGCCACACTTGGCTCTTTGTGGGTCCTTGGAAACGCTTGTTATTCTTCTGCTCCAGGAATACACATTTACATGCATGTTCTCCCTGCCTGGAATACTTTCCATCCAGTATTTCATCAAGGGCTGCATAGCTCTTTCCTTTTCTTTCAGAAGCATATTCATTAAGGTAATGCTAGATTCTATACCAAGAAAACCTCAAAATTTCAGTGGCTTAACAAAACAGAAGTTTATCTCTCATCCATGCAATGGTCTAATAATGATGTTCCTGGATAGCAGGTGGTTTTCCTGTATGTGGTGACTCTAGGACCCAGGCTTCTTCCACCTTGTGCTTTGCAGTGTCTTTACACAGGCCCCTAAGTCCTCTGTTTCCAGCTCGAACAAGAGGAAAAAAGACAGTATATAAAGCATACATCACTCTACTCACATCCTCTTGAAAGAACAACCAGTCACATGGCCACTCTAGATTCAAATGGAGCTGTGATTGTAGTCACTGGCTCTGCAGCACATTCCAGCAAGAAACTAACACTATGCATAGAGAGAAAGAACTCATGGGGCAGCTAGCCATTGCTGCTACAAACTACCCTCTGGCCACCAAATATCTGTGTGGCCCCTTCCCTAAAGGAGACAAAGTTCCAGCTATGACAAAGTCCAGCAACTCCGGCTAATGTGGCTCCTTTGGTTCAGAGATCTATGAATTTAAAGACACATTTTATTTTCCACTTTCTGCATCCACCAATCTAATACAGCAAATATGGACCCAGAACAAGATAACTAAAATAAAAACTGTTATTTGGACAGGGGAAGACTGGAAGACCTATGGCAGCAACTGGTCCATAGCCATGAGGAATCCAACTGGGTAGACATTATGAAGTCTCTCTGCCCTTGGATAGAGCAGATTTCTTCATTAGAGCATGGTCCTGCTTTGTAGGAGGAACTTCCTTTTCCCTGTTCTCTATGTTCCTCGCCTGTGCTCTCTGTGATGTTCTTTGTTTGTCCATTATACTTCCTGGCAGTATCTGAGATTGGCATCAAGGAACATGACCTCCTTGGAGCTTGCACAGCTTTCACACCTGCTTCCTACTGGTAGATATTTGAAATCCTGGGGAAATTTTTACAGCCACAGGTGTTCAAGACAGAGTTTACTGTTTCTGTGAATTTTTGGGAAACACGATTCCCTTGATTTCCATTCGGTTCAGTGTGACAGTAACCATATCCAAAGTTCTTTCCCAGAAATGATGCTTAAAGACTGCTCTGTTTCTTTCCTTGTATTTGCTTGTGCCTACACTTTTCTCTCTTAATTTAATGCAGTTAACTTGAAGCTCCTTGAAGAAGCAGGGTTGGTAGAAAAAGAATTGAGTTACTATGATGTGTCTGCTTCAACCTTGCAAACCTCTGCTGAACCAAGACAACTCAAGAGCATTTTGGCTGAATGCATTTTAGGTCCTATCGCCTACTGCTTGGTGTCTAGAAGCAGTCAGTTTTCCAAACCTGCAAGACCCTAAACTCATCTTGATTTCTAGATTCTTTTTATCTTTTATTTCTGCTTGCAAACCAGCCAATTGTTTCCTGATCACATTTCTTTCTTATAACCCTTGTTCACTGCAGAAAGGAGCATTCAGCATATTTTATGGCCTTAGTTATGCCCTCCAAAATTCATATGTTGAAGCCCTAACTTCCAATGTACTGTATGTAGAGATAGGGACTTTAAGGAAGTAACTAAAGTTGCAGGAGGTCACAAGGGTGGGGCCCTAATCAAATAGGACTGGTGTCCTTATCAGAAGAGGAAGATGCCTAGGAGTGTGCATGCACAGAGAAAAGGAGGTGTGAGACCACAGTGAGCAGGTGGCCATCTGCAAGCCAAGGAGAAAGGCCTCACCAGAGCCAATCCTGCTGGCATGTTGCTCTTAGACTTTTGGCCTTCACAACTCTGAGAAAATAAATTTCTGTTGTTAAAACCACCCAATCTGTGGTATTTTGTTATGGCAGTCATAGCAGACTAATACAGAATCTAATGACATTCTTTTTTATTTTATTTATTTTTTTATTCCCTGAAACTGAGTCTCACTCTATCACCCAAGATGAAGTGCAGTGGCGCAATCTTGGCTCACTGCAACCTCTGCTTCCCAGGTTCGAGTGATTCTCATGCCTTGGCCTCCCGCGTAGCTGGGACTACAGGTGCCCGCCACCACACCTGGCTAATTTTTGTATTTGTAGTAGAGATGGGGTTTCACCATGTTGGCCAGGCAGGTCTTGAACTCCTGACCTCAAGTGATCCACCCATCTTGGCCTCCCAAAGTGCTGGGATCACAGGCGTGAGCCACTGTGCCTGGCTGACATTCTGCCTTTCAAAGCACTTACTCTAATGCTACAGCATCACTAGGTACTTGTTCTGTCTTTCAAGTGTCCATAGTAAAACTGTGAAATTCATTTTAACATAGCTCTCTGCTTTCCAGATTCTAATGTCTATTTAGAACCACCTGTTAACTGACTGCTAAAACAATGCCTTATGTTTTAGTTTTGAGTTTTAAATATACCACTTCAAGAAATCAATTTCTGCAACCAGCAGACCTCAACATTTTGGAAGCTTAATGTAAAAAAGTTTACTTCTCACTCATGTAATAATGCAATGTGGGTGTTCCTGGTTGACGGTGGCTGTCCTCCATCAGGGACCTGCCCCCTTTAATCTCATTGCTGTAAGGTGTTCTAGACCTGCACTAATACGGTGCCACATGTGGCTACTGAGTTCTTGGAAAGTGGCTGGTAGCTATTGAAATGTACTCTAAGTGTAAGGTACATAGTGGATTT
Organism: Gorilla gorilla gorilla; assembly: GCF_029281585.2. Classification (NCBI taxonomy): domain Eukaryota; kingdom Metazoa; phylum Chordata; class Mammalia; order Primates; family Hominidae; genus Gorilla; species Gorilla gorilla. The sequence goes on from NC_073234.2 coordinate 92,407,547, forward strand.
TGAAAAAAAGAATAGAAATTATCTCTAATATTTTTCATGTTGAATACATACTGAAACAATATTTAGAAATATTGTGCTTGGAAAACGTATTGTTAAAATGAATTTCATGTGTTTCTTTTTACTCATACAGAAAATACAGAAGAACATATATGGCTCACTTTATATTTTTGCCAGATAGAACTCTTCTGAAGCCTCAGAGTCTTCTGTTTCAGCTGGCAGAAGGGGAAAGAGAGAGGAGAGAAGGCACACCTAATTCATTAAAGCTCCAGTCTGGAGGTAAGATAAGGCACTTCTGTTCAAATTCCATTGGTGATAATTAGTTACATAGCTATGTCTACATGCAAGAAGGGCTGGGAAATGCAGTCTTGGCTCAGAGGCCAGCTCTTAGCAATAATTCTGCGCTAAGCAGGGGAGCATAAATTTTTGTGGACTGCTAGTTCTATCTACCACAAGGTCTTTGCTCAAACATCACCTCCTCTGTGAAGTCTTCTCTGACCGCTACAACTATCCTGAGCGCTCACTCTCAGCATTCCCTATCTACTTTGTCTGTTTTGTCTTTCTCTAGAATGCTTTCAGTATTTGGCACATTGCATACTTTGTTTATTTTTTCATTTTCTGTCTTTCTTTTTATACGTATAACATCTATGAAGTCATCATTTTTTGTCTGTATATTCAGTGCTGTGTGTCCAGTGCCTGGAACTGTGCTGCCATGTATGAGACGCTCAAGGACTGTATGCCAACCCAAAGATGATGACCCTTATCGACCTGCTAAACCACAAATAAAGCTTTGAGGAAGACATTTTGGGTCCTTGTGATAACACAGTTCAGAAACTCATTAGTATGGTTCAGATAATTGATGTACTATGTTCTATCAGGACACGTAATTGTGAGAAAACCAGAGTTAGATGTAATGGCAATATCAGCTTGCCTCACAGATGTGAAAGTGGCTGTCCTTGAGCTGAAATGACACCCTGGTGTTCTATGTTGTTGTTTTTGTTCTTCACAGTGTTATGCTTTTCTTGAGAATTTTAATTTTGTATCTATTTTTACTAGTGGCTAACTGGATACTTTTACATTACAAATCAAGATTCTATTTTTAATTTGGCTGTTTTGTAAGTTATAAATTCTACTTATACCCTTTAGTTATTATTTTAAAAATTGTATCATATCAGCATACTATTACTGCTGCTACTCCTCCTCCTACAAAATACTTTGTGGGGTTAAAAAGAAGGCAGAACATAACTTTTCACAACAAATCTATGCAATCTGGGAGGAAGAATATCGGAGTCAAGTTTCTAAATTCCTTGTATTGTTTGGAGAGAATTAAAACATTAACGTGTAGACTGTGTTATCATTTAAAAGATAACCAATAGACTAGACATAGAGTCTGTAATCTTTAACCAATAGAATGGGGAAAAATCAAGTGAGAAAGCAAATTACTATTCCAATCCTAGGTTTATACCCAAAAGAACCTAAGGCAGGGATTCAGATATTGTAAACCCATGTTTCTTGAAGCATTATTCATAATAGCCAAAAGGCAGAAACAACCCAAGTGTCCATCAGCAGATGAATGGATAAATAAAACGTGGCATATACTTACAATGGAATATTATGCCGTCATAAAAGGAACAAAGTTCTGATACATGCTGCAACACTGATGAACCTTGAAGACTTTATGCTAAGGGAAATAAGACACAAAAGGATAAAGATTGTATGATTTCACTGATATGAAATATCTAAAATAGGCAAATTCCTAGACACAGGAAGTAATCAGAGCTTACCAGAGGCTGGGGAAGGGAGGAATGGAGAGTTATTGCTTAATGGTTACACAGTTTCTGCACTGGGTGACAAAAAATTTTGGAAATGGTGGTGATGGTTGCCCAACATTGTGGATATAGTAACACCACTGAAAGAACATTTGGAATATTGGTTGCTTCTCTCTTTTTCTTTGAAAAAAAAAAAGGTTAAAATGGCAAGTTTATGTTATGTATATTTTACCACAAATTTTTTTTAAAAAGCTGGCAAATTAACAATTTACCTGAAGAAAGAATGAGAAAATAGAAGAAAGCACAATAAAGTACCAGCAAGATGATAGAAACAATATCAGGTAACAATGTCTGTAAGTCAGCTGAACTCACCAGCTAAAATATAGAGATCATTAGATATAAAAATGCAAAATCCACTTGCATGTCTGTAAGGGACATACCTGAAACATAAGGAAGAAGGAAGGTTAAAAGTAAAAGAATAAAAAAAAGACACACCAGGAAAATGCCAAAAAAGAAAGTTAAGATTTTTGTAGCAATATTAGCTAAACTTTAAGATAAAAAGTACTCTTAAAGATACAGATCTTGGTGAGGATGTGGAGAAAAGGGAATGCTAATTCGCTGTTGGTGGGAATGTAAATTAGTACAACCTCTGTGGAAAACAGTATAGAGATTTCTCGAAGAACTGAAAACAGAATTTACCATTTGATCCAGCAGTCTCACTACTGGGTATCTACCCAAAGGAAAGGAAATTATTACATCAAAAAGGTACCTGCTCTTCTATGTTTATTGCAACACTATTCACAATAGCAAAGATATGAAATGAAACTTAGTGTCTGTCAATGTCTGTCAATACATATAATGAAAATTATATGTATATATGTGTGTGTGTACAATAGAAAACCACTCAGTCATAAAAATGAATGAAACCACGTCATTTGCAGCAACATGGGTGGAACTGAAGGCCATTATCTTAAATGAAACAACTCAGAAACAGAAAGCCAAATACTGCATGTTCTCTGGGAGGCAGAGGTTGCAGTGAGCCAAGATTGTGGCACTGCACTCAAGCCTGGGAGATAAAGCAAGACCTTGTCTAAAAAAAATAAAATAACAAAACAGAAACAAAACAAATACTGGAAATTCTCACTTATAAGCTAAATAAGGTTATAATGTTACACACGAACATAGAGTGTGGAATCATAGACAATGGAGACTCAGAAGGGTGAGGGCGGGGAGGGGGTGAGAGATGAGAAATTACCTAATGGGCACAATGTACATTGTTTGGGGGATGGTTACACTAAAATCTAGACTTTACCACCACTACACAATATATCCACATAACAATACAGCACTTGTAGCCCTTAAATTTATTTTTTTAAACTACTGTTACAGATAAAAAGAGTCACAATGCAATGATAAACAGTTTAAACAGAAAATTCTAATAATTCTAAATTTGCAGGACTCAATAAAATATATAAAACACAATCAAAAATTTATAAAGCCTTAAAATACAGAGTGAATTTGATATAACTAGAGAAGAAGTAGATAACTCTGATATTCAAATGAAAGATTTCAACACATATCTCTCAATTAAAGTTGTACAAACCAAAAATGAATATATGGAAGACACGAATCATACATTTAATAACCTTGAGTTAATATATATATATAAAACTCTGTACTCCACAATTAGAAAGTATGTATTCTTCTCAAGAACATAAGGAACATTGAAACAAAAAACCAAATCTGATCATGTGTTAGGCCATGAAGTAAGCTGTAAGAAATGAGTAGGTATGACATAACTTATATTTTCTGTCAACAATGCAATCTAGTATAAAATCAATAGCAAAAATATTTCTAAAATGCAAAATCTCATACATTCGAAAATTTAAAAATATGCGTATCTAAGTAACTTAGTGAAAAAGGAATAATAGTCAAAAAGGAAAATATACTTAGACATCAATGATAATAAAAATGCTAAAAATAATTACTGGAACAATGAGTGAGAACATCATTTAGGGGAAATTTTTAAAAATAAATGCTTCTTTTTTAGAAAAAAAAAAAAACAAAAAAACAAAAAACAGTTGGCCAGACATGGTGGCTCATGCCTGTAATTGCAGCACTTTGGGAGGCCAAGGCAGAAGGATCAGTTGAGGCCAGGAGTTCAAGACCAGCCTGGGCAACATAGAGAGACCCTGACTAACAAAAAATAAAATAAAACAATTAGCCAGGTGTGGTGGTGCATGCCTGTAGTCCTACCTACTCAGGAGGCTGGGAAGGGATGATAACTTGAGCCCAGAGAGTTGAGGGTTCAATGAGCTATGATTGTACCATTGCACTCCAGCCTGGACAACAGAGTGAGACCTTGTCTCTATTTAAAAAAAAAAAAAAAAAAGAAAAGAAAAAAGAAAAGGTGGATTGAAAATCAAAATGCGAGGTATAGTTAGAAAAAATATTGAATAAACCAAATGAAAGTAAAATATAAATATCAGACCAGAAATTAATGTAAAAGGAAACAGAGACGCAATGGAGAAGACAGGCAAAGCCTCAAATTCTACACCTAGGTATATATCCCAGAGGCAGTCTTACACATGTACATCAAATAAAATAGACATAAATGACTGTAATACATTACTAAAATTGAGATAAAAATGGCATTAGCAAAAGTTACAGATAATAAAAATTGACTCAAAGAGAAACAGAAAATCTGAATAGCCTTCTATATTTTACATAATTTGAATTAATATTTAAAAGCCTTCCCATAAAGAAAACTCTAGTTTCAGATGGACTTACTAGTTAATTGTACCAAAAATTTCAGAAGTAATATTTCCAGTAATACATGACAGTTTTCAGAAAACAGAGATTAAAAAAATCACTTCCCAAGTCATTTTTAATATTTTTAAGTCAGCATTTCCCTGACAATAAACATATTAAAAGATAAGAAAACTAAAGACAAGAACATAGACCAAAAAATTTTAAACAAAATATTAGCAAACCAAATCTAGCAATATAAATAACACCTCATGACCATATCTGATTTATTCCAGAAATGCAAGGTTGGTTTAGCCCTCAATGATCAATTAATGTAATTCACCATATCAAAAGAACAAAGAAGAAAAACCAGATTATCATCTTCATAGATGCAGTAAAAATATGTTTTAGAAATTCAACTCATTAATGACTAAAAAGAACCCCTGGAAAGCTAGAAATAGAAGAAAATTTCAACCTGGTAAGTGGAGCCTGTGAAGAACCTACAACCAGCATCATACTTAATAGTAAAGACTGGGCCAGGTGCGGTGGCTTACATCTGTAATCCCAGCACTTTGGGAAGCTGAGGCAGGCAGACCACAAGGTCAGGAGTTTGAGACCAGCCTGGCCAACGCAGTGAAATCTGTCTCTACTAAAAATACAAAAATTAGCCAGGTATGGTGGTGCATGCCTGCAGTCCCAGCTACTCAGGAGGCTGAGGCAGGAGAATCACTTGAACCCAGCAGGTGGAGGTTGCAGTGAGCTGAGATCCTGCCACTGCTCTCCAGCTTTGGCAACAGAATGAGACTTCGTCTCAAAAACAAAGCAAAACAAAAATAGTAAAGATTGAATGCTTCCCCTCTAAGACTGGGAACAGGCAAAGGTGTTCACCACTGTGATACAATATATTTTTTCTTTCTTGTTGTTTATTATACTTTAAGTTCTGGAATACATATGCAGAATGTGCAGGTTTGTTACATAGGTATCTATGTGCTTTGGTGGTTTGCTGCACACATCAACTCGTCATCTACATTAGGTATTTGTCCTAATGCTATTCCTCCCCTAACCCCCAGACCCACAGGCCCTGGTGTGTTATGTTCCCCTCCCTGTGTCCATGTGTTCTTATTGTTCAATTCCCACTTACGAGTGAGAACATGCAGTGTTTGGTTTTCTGTTCTTGTGTTAGTTTGCTGAGAACGATGGTTTCCAGCTTCATCCATGTCCCTGCAAAGGAGGTTAACTCATCCTTTTTTATGGCTGCATAGTATTCTATGGTATATATGTGCCACATTTTCTTTATCCAGTCTATCATTGATGGGTATTGGGGTTGGTTCCAAGTCTTTGCTATTGTGAACAGTGCCACAATAAACATATGTGTGCATGTGTCTTTATAGTAGAATGATTTATAATCCTTTGGGTATATACCTAGTAATGGGATCGCTGGGTCAAATGGTATTTCTGGTTCTATATCCTTGAGGAATCGCCAGACTGTCTTCCACAGTGGTTGCACTAATTTACACTCCCAACAACAGTTTAAAAGTGTTCCTATTTCTCCACATCCTCTCAAGCATCTGTTGTTTCCTGATATTTTTGTAGAGATCATGGCAAGAAATAACAGGTATATAGATTGGAAAAGGAGAAGTAAATTGTTCCATTTGCAGAAGATGTGATAGTTCAGGTAAAAAAAGTCCTAATGAACCTTTACAAAAGCTACTAGAATTAATTAGTGAATTTAGTCAGCTGGCATGCTGCAAGTTCAATATACAATACTCTTGAATTTTTTATACTAGCAATGAAACACTTGAAAAATGAAATATAAAAAATTGAATACTATTTACATAGTATAAAAATAAAACATCTAAAAATATATTTAATAGATATATGTAATACTTGAACACAGAACAGTACCAAACATTTCTGAGGGAAAGAAAAGAAAATCTAAAAAGAAAAAACAGAGATATATATCATGTTCGTGGATTGGAAGACCCAATGTTAGTAAAATTTAAAAATGTTCCAAATTGATATATCAATTTAACATAACCCCAATCAAAATCCCTATAGGCTGTCTTTTGTAGATCTTAGCAAGTTTATTATCAAATTTATATAGGAATGCAGGTGACCTAAAATATCCAATACAATTTTAAAAATTAAGAATGAAGAGAATTTATACTAATTTCTAAGTGCCATAAAGTTAAAACTCAAGATCATGAATATTAGCATAAGAATAGGCATACAGATTGATGGGCTAGAACAGGGAGTCCAGAAATAGACCCATATATACAATTGCTTGATTTTTGATAAAAATTTCAAGATAATTCAATGGATAAAAATGGTAATTATTTTCAACAAATGGCATTAAAATAACTGGGTATCCACATGGAATAAAACAAAATCTCAGCATATACATCACATTATACACAAAATTATCTTGAAATGGAGGATCATAAACCTAAACGTAAAAGCCAAAATGATAAAAGTTCTAGAAGAACTTATAGGAGACAATCTTTATGAACTTGGAGTAGGCAATAGTTTCTTAGATAGGACACAAGAAGTACGAATCATAAAATTATGAAAGAGGAGAAATTAGACTTCCTCAAGATTAAGAACATTTATTCTTTGAAAGAAATTATTAAAGAAATGAAAGCCATGACACAGATTGGAAGAAATGATTCTCAATACACACATATAAAAAATGTACTTGTATCAAGAATATGTAAAGAACTGTCACAACTCAAAGACAAGACAAACAACTCAATAATAAATGAGCAAAATATTCGAAAAGATACTTAGCCAAAAAAGATATACCAATGGCCAATAAGCACATAAAAAGATGTTCAGAATTATTGGCCATCAGAAAAATGCAAACAAAAGCTACAGTGGTATACCACTATTCATCCATCGGAATGCCTTGAAAAATGAAACATACTAACAGTATAAAATGTTGGCAAAGATATGGTACATCTGTAATTCTCACACATTGCTGGAGGGAAAGTACAATGGTACACACACTTTGAAAAACAATGTTACAATTTCTTATAAAGTCAAGCATGTAGTTATCATTTATCTGGCAATTCTACACCTAGGAATTTACCTAAGAAAAATGAAAGTATATATCCACATAAACCTTTGTTTATGAAATTTGTAGCAACTTTACTCATAATAGTGCCAAACTGAAAACAACCTGAATGTCCATCAAGTAGAGACTAAATAAGTAAGCTATGGTATAGCCATAGAGTGGAATATTTCTCAGCAATAAAGAAAAATAAAAAGGAATACACAACACGCAAGAATCTCAAATATATTATTTGTGCAGCAAAAGAGCCATTCAAAAACAAAAAAAAAGGATATACTGTGAGATTCCATTTACTTGGAATTCTAGAAAATGCAAAATAAACTTTGGAGACAGAAAGCAGACAAGTGATTTCCTAGGGCCAGGAGTGAGGTAGGATTGATTGCAAAGAGACATAATGAATATTAGCATAAGAGTAGCCCAAGACGAGGCAGGGAGTTTCAGATCTGAGCATATGTCCGAGAGCAAGCCATGCCAAAACTTGCTGGATTCAAACCACAACAGCTTATTATTCTCAGTGTTGGCTTGAACTGTGGCAGGGTGAAGCTCAGTGTTTCCTCTGCTTCATGTGATTGTATCTGGGGTGATTCATGTGGCTGGATTCAATGGGTAGCTCAGCTGGGAGCTGCAACATGCAAGGCCTTTGTCTCTCAGGGCCACTTTCCACATCATTCAGTGTCTAGTCTGGACTTTCCTACATCATGGTGGCTAGACAACAGTTTAGTTCATCTTTTCATCTAACCCTTGCTTTATCCCTTCAGCCCATTCTCTAAACTCCAAAGAAACATAAGACACAAGACCTGCTCATGAAGTTCTTTCTTGCTCCTCTGCTTACCTTCTACCCATCAACATTTTTCTCATCTTATAATGCCATCTCAACTAGCACTTTCTTGATGAAGTCTAGGTCATTTTCACATACCCTTTAATAGCAGCACCTCAGTTACTTCTTGGCTCTCCACAGAATGCTATTTGTCCCCCTGTCTTGGTTTATCTTGTTGTGTGTTTTTCATTCTGTCTTCCGCCTTGTGTTTTGTTCAGCTGTTTAGTTGCTCTAGGAAAAGCCTGGCTTTACCCCATGAGTACTATTCTGGGAACTCCTTTTGTGTGGTCTTGAGAACATCTTCTCTTCAGACACATGTCCTATTTAGGTGTCTCAACTTTCAAAAGAGAATGTCAACTCTTTCCATTTGGACTGACCAATGAAACATATGAAATTGAGCACTGTAAAATAATTTGTACTTCAAATTCCTGTCAGAGGTTATAACCTAGAAATCTCTGCTACCTAGAACCTATCAAAAGCTCACTTATGAAAAGTAATATAGATGGAGAATCGCCTGAAGGATATGCAGTCCATCCTTTCTCTAGACACATTCAATTTTATTCCTGGATTAAGCCAAACCAAGAGAGAACTGCAGCCTGAAATACTTTTGTTTTAGTTTCCTAGAGAATTGCTTTAATGGAATTGCTCTCAGCATTATGCCATAGGCTTTCATTTTGAAGGACATTATGAGGAAAAGCCTTTTTACCTTTTTGCCAATAAATTCAAAAATCTAGATGAAATAGGTGATTCTAAAAAATTGTGAATTATTAAAATGGACTCAAGTGGAGTCAGAGAAACCTGAATAGACTGATGACCATGACCAAGGAGGGAATTGTGAAGATGGCTGAAGATCTATTCTCCACTAGAGCTAAGCCCATTTGTTTTTTTTTGGTCATTATCTACTGTGTTTATTTAGCTAGCAATTGTATGTCTCTCCCTATCTTATTCTCTGTTTTTTTTTTCTTTTTTTTTTTTTTGGTATAAATACTATGCCGTCCTTTGGGGATGGATCCTCTCCTACCCCAATTATATGATACTATGATAGCAGAAAACAATTGTACACTGACTCAGGTATGTTTGAGTATAGTAGCCTATATCCTTCTATATATTAATCCAAGGTGGGGCAGGTGACCCAACAAAGTTAATTGAGTCCTGTCTTGTAATACGTAGTATTGTATTTATGGGAAAAGGTCTCTTTTGGGTTGCTAAATGGCAATGGTGTAAGCCTAGAACTGGGTATGGTCACAGCTACCCTCTCCCACATAGATTAAGCTGATCTGCAATAAGAGAGAGAGAACTCAGAGAGGGATAGGGGGGTGGGGTTGGTATACAGTGACAAAGACAGACACACACACACACATACACACACAGTTAGAAACCTCTGACTGACCAAGAAATGGAGACTGAGACAGGCAGAGATGCATAAGGCATAGAACTTAGATGCAGACATAGAAATAAAGAAAAAGAGGAAAAGAGAAAGATTGAACATTGTCTATCAGTGCTACTCCTGTCCTTCCTACATGTGAGATAATAATTGTTTTAAATTTCTTTTTTTTTTTTTGCTAAAGCTAATTTTATTTAGTCATCTTTCACTTGCAGGTGAAATACTTCTGACCCAAATGGTTTTATCGGTGAATTAAAATAATAATTAAGGAACAGATAATTCCTTTGTTCTTTTTGCTATTCCAAAGCAGAGGGAAAAACACCCATAACATTTTTCCACCTGTTTTATAAGGCTAGTGTAACTATGATATAAAAACTGAAAAGTCACAGCACATGAAAACAACGAGTATAAGACTATAGATGCATATATCCTAAATGTAACCAGAAGACATCTATCTCTTTATCCTCACAGGCTGGTTCCATTTGGCCCTGCATTATTCACTGCAGATCTTACCCTCTTCTCTGGTTTGCACAGAAAACTCAGTCATGTTGTCCCTGTCCAGACAGACAAGGTTTTGCTGTGGTAATAAATAAACCCAAGTTCTCAATGGTTTTAAACAATGAAAGCCTATTTCTTGCTTGCTCTTCCCAGGGTCAGCTGGGGATTTCCTCACTGAGGACTATACAGGCTTTCAGAGTATCAACCATTTGGCACATTACTTACTGATTGCTACAAAAGGAAGGAAACATGGAGGATATTTGAGCTCTTGAAGCATATCACAGAGATGATATACTTAATATTCATTTACATGTCACTGGCCAAGGGAAGTCACATGTCTGCATCTATCTTTTAAAGGTTGATTAAGAGCAATCCTACTTTCACTCCAGAAGTAGAAAGAACTGGAATATTTGCAAACATTCTTAATGATTACCAGAAAACTCTTTCCTTCCTTCCTTCCTTCCTTCCTTCCTTCCTTCCTTCCTTCCTTCCTTCCTTCCTTCCTCCTTCTTTCTCTCTTTTTCTCTTTCTCTCTTTCTTTCTCTCTCCCTTTCTTCCTTCCTTCCTTCCTTCCTTTCTCTCTCTCTCTCTCTCTCTCTCTCTTTCTTTCTTTCTTTCTTTCTTTTTTATACTTTAAGTTCTAGGGTACATATACCCAATGTGCAGATTTGATACATAGGTATACATGTGCCATGTTGGTTTGCTGCACCCATCAACTCATCATTTACATTAGGTATTTCTCCTAATACTGTCCTCGCCGAGACCCCTACCCCCCAACAGGCCCCAATGTGTGATGTTCCCCACCCTGTGTCTAAGTGTTCTCATTGTTCGATTCCCATCTATGAGTGAGAACATGTGGCATTTGGTTTTTTGTCCTTATGATAGTTTGCTGAGAATGATGGTTTCCAGCTTCATCCATGTCCCTGTAAAGGACATGAACTATTTTTATGGCTGCATAGTATTCCATGGTGTATATGTGCCACATTTTCTTAATCCAGTCTATCATTGATGGACATTTGGGTTGGTTCCAAGTCTTTGCTATTGTGAATAGTGCCACAATAAACATACTTGTGCCTGTGTCTTTATGGCAGCATGATTTATAATTTTTTGGGTATATTTATATTTTTGGGTATATTTAAAATTTATAATTTTTTGGGTATATATCCCAGGAATGGGATCACTGGGTCAGATGGTATTTCTAGTTCTAGATCTCCACACTGTCTTCCATAATGGTTGAACTAATTTACACTCCCACCAACAGTGTAAAAGCATTCCTATTTCTCCACATCCTTTCAAGCATCTGTTGTTTTCTGACTTTTTAATGATCGCCATTCTAACTGCTGTAAGATGGTATTTCATTGTGGTTTTGATTTGCATTTCTCTGATGACCAGTGATGATGAGCATTTTTTCATGTCTGTTGGCTGCATAAATGTCTTCTTTTGAGAAGTGTCCATATCCTTTGCCTACTTTTTGATGGGGTTGTTTGATTTTTCTTGTAAATTTGTTTGAGTTCTTTGTAGATTCTGGATATTAGCCCTTTGTCAGATGAGTAGATTGCAAAAATTTTCTCCCATTCTGTAGGTTGCCTGTTCACCCTGATGGTAGTTTCTTTTGCTGTGCAGAAGCTCTTTAGTTTAATTAGATCCCATTTGTCAATTTTGGCTTTTTTTGCCATTGCTTTTGGTGTTTCAGTCATGAAGTCATGAAGTCCTTGCCCATGCCTATGTCCCGAATGGTATTGCCTAGGTTTTCTTCTAGGGGTTTTATGGTTTTAGGTCTAACATTTCAGTCTTTAATCCATCTTGAATTAATTTTTATATAAGGTTTAAGGAAGGGATCCAGTTTCAGCTTTCTACATATGGCTAGCCAGTTTTCCCAGCACTGTTTATTAAATAGGGAATCCTTTCCTCATTTCTTGTTTTTGTCAGGTTTGTCGAAGATCAGATGGTTGTAGATGTGTGGTGTTATTTCTGAGGGCTCTGTTCTGTTCCATTGGTGTATATCTCTGTTTTGGTAACAGTACCATGCTGTTTTGGCTACTGTAGCCTTGTGGCATAATTTGAAGTGACATAGAGTGATGCTTCCAGCTTAGTTCTTTTTGCTTAGGACTGTCTTGGCAATGTGGGCTCTTTTTTGGTTCCATATGAACTTTAAAGTAGTTTTTTCCAATTTTGTGAAGACAGTAATTGCTAGCTTGATGGGGATGGCATTGAATCTATAAATTACCTTGGGCAGTATGGCCATTTTCAGTACATTGATTCTTTCTATCCATGAGCATGGAATGTTCTTCCATTTGTTTGTGTCCTCTTTTATTTCGTTGAACAGTGGTTTGTAGTTCTCCTTGAAGAGGTCCTGCACATCCCTTGTAAGTTGGATTTCTAGGCATTTTATTCTCTTTGTAGCAATTGTGAATGGGAGTTCACTCATGATTTGGCTCTCTGTCTGTTATTGGCCTATAGGAATGCTTGTGATTTTTGCACATAGATTTTGTAACCTGAGACTTTGCTGAAGTCGCTTATCAGCTTAAGGAGATTTTGGGCTGAGATGATGGGCTTTTCTAAATATACAATCATGTCATCTGCAAACAGAGACAATTTCACTTCCTCTCTTTCTATTTGAATACCCTTTATTTCTTTCTCTTGCCTGATTGCCCTGGCCAGAACTTCCAACACTATGTTGAATAGGAGTGGTGAGAGAGGTATCCTTGTCTTGTGCTGGTTTTCAAAGGGAATGCTTCCAGTTTTTGCCCATTCAGTTTGATATTGGCTGTGGGTTTGTCATTAATAGCTGTTATTATTTTGAGATATGTTCCATCAATACCTAGTTTATTGAGAGTTTTTAGCATGAAGGGCTGTTGAATTTTGTTGAAGGCCTTTTCTGCATCTATTGAGATCATTATGTGGTTTTTGTTGTTGGTTCTGTTTATGTGATGGGTTATGTGTATTGGTTTGTGTATGTTGAACCAGCCTTGCTTCCCAGGGATGAAGCCAACTTCGTCGTGGTGGATAAGCTTTTTGATATGCTGCTGGATTTGGTTTGCCAGTATTTTATTGAGGATTTTTGCATCGATGTTCTTCAGGGATATTGGTCTAAAAGTCTCTTTTTTTTGTTGTGTCTCTGCCAGGCTTTGGTATCAGGATGATGCTGGCCTCATAAAATGAGTTAGCGAGGATTCCCTCTTTTTCTATTGATTGGAATAGTTTCAGAAGGAATGGTACCAGCTCCTTGTCGCACCTCTGGTAGAATTTGGCTATGAATCTGTCTGGTCCTGGACTTTTTTTGGTTGGTAAGCTATTAATTATTGCCTCAATTTCAGAGCCTGTTGAATTCAGAGATTCAACTTCTTCCTGGTTTAGTCTTGGGAGGGTGTATGTGTCCAGGAATTTATCCACTTCTTCTAGATTTTCTAATTTATTTGCGTGGAGGTGTTTATAGTATTCTCTGATGGTAGTTTGTATTTCTGTGGGATTGGTGGTGATATCCCCTTTATCATTTTTTATTGTGTCTATTTGATTCTTCTCTCTTTTCTTCTTTATTAGTCTTGCTAGTGGTCTATCAGTTTTGTTGATCTTTTCAAAAAGCCAGCTCCTGGATTCATGGATTTTTTGAAGGGTTTTTTTGTGTCTCTATCTCCTTCAGTTCTGCTCTGATCTTAGTTATTTCTTGCCTTCTGCTAGCTTTCAAATGTCTTTGCTCTTGCTTCTCTAGTTCTTTTAATTGTGATGTTAGGGTGTCAATTTTAGATCTTTCCTGCTTTCTCTTGTGGGCATTTAGTGCTATAAATTTCCCTCTACACACTGCTTAAAATGTGTCCCAGAGATTCTGGTACATTGTGTCTTTGTTCTCATTGGTTTCAAAGAACATCTTTATTTCTGCCTTCATTTTGTTATGTACCCAGTTGTCATTCAGGAGCAGTTGTTTAGTTTCCATGTAGTTGTGCAGTTTTGGGCCAGTTTCTTAATTCTGAGTTCTAATTTGATTGCACTGTGGTTTGAGAGATAGTTTGTTGTGATTTCTATTCTTTTACATTTGCTGAGGAGTGCTTTACTTCCCACTATGTGGTCAATTTTGGAATAAGTGCGATGTGGTGCTAAGAAGAATGTATATTCTGTTGATTTAGGGTGGAGAGTTCTGTAGATATCTATTAGGTCCACTTGGTGCAGAACTGAGTTCAAGTCCTGGATATCCTTGTTAACCTTTTGTCTCGTTGATCTGTCTAATATTGACAGTGGGGTGTTAAAATCTCTCACTATTATTGTGTGGGAGTCTAAGTCTCTTTGTAAGTCTCTAAGGACTTGCTTTATGAATCTGGGTGCTCCTGTATTGGGTGCATATAGATTTAGCATAGTTAGCTCTTCTTGTTGAATTGATCCCTTTACCATTACGTAATGGCCTGCTTTGTCTCTTTTGATCTTTGTTGGTTTAAAGTCTGTTTTATCAGAGACTAGGATTGCAACTCCTGCTTTTTTTTGCTTTCCTTTTGCTTGGTAGATCCTCCTCCATCCCTTTATTTTGAGTCTATGTGTGTCTCTGCATGTGAGATGGGTCTCCTGAATACAGCACACTGATGGGTCTTGACTCTTTACCCAGTTTGCCAGTCTATCTCTTTTAATTGGGGCATTTAGCCCATTTACATTTAACATTAATATTGTTATGTGTGAATTTGATCCTGTCATTATGATGTTAGCTGATTATTTTGCCTGGTAATGGATGCATTTTCTTCATAGCATCAATAGTTTTTACAATTTGGCATGCTTTTGCAGTGGCTGGTATCAGTTGTTTCTTTCCATGTTTAGTGCTTCCTTCAGGAGCTCTTGTAAGGCAGACCTGGTGGTGACAAAATCTCTCAGCATTTGCTTGTCTGTAAAGGATTTTATTTCTCCTTCACTTATGAAGCTTAGTTTGGCTGGATATGAAATTGTGGGTTGAAATTTCTTTTCTTTAAGAATGTTGAATATTGGCCCCCAGTCTCTTCTGGCTTGTAGGGTTTCTGCCGAGAGATCTGCTGTTAGTCTGATGGGCTTCCCTTTGTGGGTAACTCAACCTTTCTCTCTGGCTGCCCTTAACATTTTTTCCTTCATTTCACCCTTGGTGAATCTGACAATTATATGTCTTGGGGTTTCTCTTCTTGAGGAGTATCTTTGTGGTGTTCTCTGTATTTCCTGAATTTCAATGTTGGCCTGCCTTGCTAGGCTGGGGAAGTTCTCCTGGATAATATCCTGAAGAGTGTTTTTCAACTTGGTTCCATTCTCCCCATGAGTTTCAGGTACACCAATCAAATGTAGATTTGTCTTTTCACATAGTCCCATATTTCTTGGAGGCTTTATTCATTTCTTTTTACTCTTTTTTCTCTAACCTTGTCTTCTCACTTCATTTCATTAATTTGATCTTCAATCACTGATACCCTTTCTTCCACTTGATCGAATCAGACATTGAAGCTTGTGCATGTGTCATGAAGTTCTTGTGCCATGGTTTTCAGCTCCATCATGTCATTTAAGTTCTTCTCTACACTGTCTATTCGAGTTAGCCATTCGTCTAACCTCTTTTGAAGGTTTTTAGCTTCCTTGCAATGGGTTAGAACATGCTCCTTTAGCTCAGAGAAGTGTATTACTACTGACCTTCTGAAGCCTACTTCTGTCAGCTCATCAAAGTCATTCTCCATCCAGCTTTGCCCCATTGCTGGCGAGGAGCTGCGATCCTTTGGAAGAGAAGAGGAGCTCTGGTTTTTATAATTTTCAGCTCTTCTGCTCTGGTTTCTCCCCATCTTTGTGGTTTTATCTACCTTTAGTCTTTGATGTTGGTGACCTACAGATGGGGTTTTAGTGTAGATTTCCTTTTTGTTGATGTCGATGCTATTCCTTTCTGTTGTTAGTTTTCCTTCTAATAGTCAGGTCCCTCAGCTGCAGTTCTGTTGGAGTTTGCTGGAGGTCCACTCCAGACCCTGTTTGCCTAGGTATCACCAGCGGAGGCTGCAGAACAGCAAATATTGCTGCCTAATCCTTCCTCTGGAAGCTACTTCCCAGAGGGGCAGCCACCTATATGAGGTGTCTGTCAGCCCCTACTGGGAGGTGTCTCCCAGTTAGGCTACATGGGGGTCAGGGACCCACTTGAGGAGGCCGTATGTCTGTCCTTAGAGCTCAAACGCCATGCTGGGAGAAGCACTGCTCTCTTCAGAGCTGTCAGACAGGGACGTTTAAGTCTGCAGAAGTTTCTGCTGCCTTTTGTTCACCTATGCCCTGCCCACAGAGGTGGAGTCTATAGAGGCAGTAGGCCTTGCTGAGCTGCGGTGGGCTCCGCCCAGTTTGAGCTTCCTGGCCACTTTTTTTTTACCTACTTGAGCCTCAGCAATGGCTGATGGCCCTCCCCCTGCTAGGCTGCTGCCTCACAGGTCAATCTCAGACTAATGCACTAGCAGTGAGCAAGGCTCCGTGGGCATGGGACCCACTGAGCCAGGCACAGAAGAGAATCTCCTTGTCTGTCAGTTGCTAAGACCTTGGGAAAAGCACAGTATTTGGGTGAAAATGTCTTGTTTTTCCAGGTACAGTCTATCATGGCTTCCCTTGGCTAGCAAAGAGAAACCCCTTGACCCCTTGTGCTTCCCGGGTGAGGCAATGCCCCTCCCTGCTTCGGCTTGCCCTCCGTTGGCTGCACTCACTGTCAAACCAGTCCCAATGAGATGAACCAGTTACCTCAGTTGGAAATGCAGAAATCACCTGTCTTCTGTGTCAATCACGCTGGGAGCTGCAGACCGGAGCTACCCCTATTTGGCCATCTTGGAACAGCCGGAGTGCTCTTTTCTATTCACCAATTATTTGGTTAGCTTTGCTTTCTACATTCAAAATACAACTGTCCCCATTGTAAGGGAGACTCAAAATTCGCATAGTGTAACAAGACCAGACTCAACATCCAGGATCTCTGGGTGATGTGTGATGGTCTTTTCATGAAGACAAAGTAATGCCTTATAGTCTCTATCAGGCGTGGGATGTGGTTGCTTTTCATCTGGAAACTTATGAATTAAAATGTTATCTGCCCTTCACATACTCAATATACACAGGTGTTGGGCAACTCAATAAACACTTTTAGAGGAATAGGAAAAGAGCCTGTTTTCTGGATGTGGGAGTTATTCCTTGATCAAGTCCTGATTTGCGTCTCTTGACCATTATTCTTCATTGTTCCTAGCTTCTGTCTCTAAGAAATGCTTCCTTTTTTTGATTATTGTCTTCAGTGACATCTGCAATGAATATTGGGGACTATGGCTTTTATTGGGGCAATTGGCTTTAACAGTCCGTTTTCTGTCAATAGAAGATTGGAGTCTATGGTTGTCTTAAATATAGAATAGTTATAATCATTTTCAGTCCAAATTGTTGGTACTTTTGCCGTACAAATCACTTAAAGACATGGATTGCTTATTTCGTATTAGATTTCAGTAAGCTCCATGTGCCAATAGGTGTAGCCACAATTCTTTTCAGGACAGAATTCTGATAATTGCTATATGCCTTGTTTACTTGATCTCATGCCAAATGATTTCTCACTGTACAGCATAGGTTTTCATCTTTTCATGATCTAGCATTGTTTTCTTCACCAACTATTTTCCATTTCTTAATACAATGCCAAATATTTTATTTTTTTAAAATGTAGCAACAGTCTATGCTATCACTTTCCTTATCCATTAGGATAGACTGGGTTATGCTGTGATAACAATCTACAAATTTTGGTGGTCTAAGACAGCAAGGATTTTTTTTCCCACTCACACTATGCTTATCACAGGTTGACTATGGGTTGTGTTCTATATTGTCCTCCCTCAGGGACATAGGTTGTTAGAGATGCTATTATCTTGAACATGCCTGTATTAGTCTGTTCTCATGCTGCTAATAAAAACATACCCAGAACTGGGTAATTTATAAAGGTAAGAGGCTTAATTGACTCACAGTTCCACATGGCTGGGGAGGCCTCACAATCATGGCAAAAGTCGAAGGGGAAGCAAGACATGGCTTACATGGAGGCAGGCGAGAGACAGCATGTGCAGGGGAACTGCCCTTTATAAAACTGTCAGATCTCATGAGACTTACTCACTTATGAGAACAGTGTGGGAAAAACCTGCCCCTGTAATTCAATTACCTTCCACCAGGTCCCTCTCACAACACGTGGGGATTATTACAATTTGAGGTGAGATTTGGGTGGGGACCTAGAGCCAAACCATATCAATGCCAGCAGCCATGTCAGGGGAAAGAGAGTGTGGGAAGCACACAGGTGCTTCAAGCTTCTGTCTAGAAATGACCTATGTCACTTCCACTTACATTTATTGATGAATGCAAGTCATAACTAATTTTAAGAGGTTGAGAAAATTAAATTCTACCATATGTCTGAAAGGACAGAGAAATAGAGTATCAATGAACACATCCAATGGATAACATACACACACACACACACACATCCCAACATTAATAACCTTTGTGGAATTTATTGAAAATTTGTGGGGACCAAAAGAGGAATTATATCATATTGTATATAGAATTTTGCTAGAAAAATCCTCATCTGAAATTTCTCTTTTTCCTACTTCATTTTCTATGGTGGTAATGCTTTGTTTTCTCTTCTTCTTCCCTCATGCAGCCTCCAGCCTCACTGGCTCTACTCACTTTGTCCCTCTCAGTTTTTCCATTTGGGACTTAAAATTCCGCACTCCTTCATCACAGGAAACAAGTTCCATTATCCTTGTTATTTGCACATCCCCTCAAGGTCTTATATACCACCCCAAGAGGCTTTTGAAGCATTTCTTCTGAATAAATATAGTGCTTCCTCTAATAAGAATTCTGGTGGATGCAATTTTCTCCATCTTATTACATTAATAATATATTAGCAAGTCAAATATAGCATTACCATGTAGGTTTTGTTTCAGATATGAAAGATGGTTTCATTTCATATTTATGAAGATACATATCTTTATATTAATAGATTTAAAGAAACTACCTATGTGATCATCTAGATCTGCTCTGAACATACCCAGAACTGGGTAATTTGTAAAGGAAAGAGGCTTAATTGACTCACAGTTCCTCTGACTTCACAGCTGTGTCCAAAATGGTAGACACTAGCCATATGTGGCTCTTTCCATTGAAATTTGAATGGTTGAAATTAGGTTATTTAAAAAATTTCATTTCTCATTCCTATTAGCCACTTTTAAGTGCTCAGTAGCCACATGTGACTAGTAGTTACGGTACTAACACAGATAATGGATGCTTCCATCATTGGGGAAAGTTCTATTGGATAGTTTTGCTATAAATCAATGCTGCAGAGTCATTTGATAAAAGTAATGGTCATTCCTGATAAAAAACTTATAGGCTGGGCACCATGGCTCATGCCTGTAATCCCCACACTTTGGGAGGCCGAAGCTGGAGGATCACGAGGTCAGGAGATTGAGACCAGCTTGGCTAACATGGTGAAACCCCGTCTCTACTAAAAATACACAAAATTAGCCATGCATGGTGGCTGGCGCCTGTAGTCCCAGCTACTTGGGAGGGTGCAGCGAGAGAATCGCTTGAACCCGGGAGGTGGAGGTTGCGGTGAGCCAAGATTACGCCGCTGCACTCCAGCCTGGGTGAAAGAGCAAGGCTCCATCTCAAAAAAACAAACAAACAACAACAACAACAACAAACAACAAAAAACAAACAAAAAACTTATAGTAAATTAGGGTTAGAAGGAAACTTTCTTGATATGAGAAACAGTATACATAAAAACCAATGGTAAATATAATAAGTAGTAAAATACAAGTGGCATTACATTATATTCAGGACAGAGGATGACCATTACTATCACAACTATGTCTGTTAGAATTAGGTTTGGTTTTGATTAAAACAATTTTGTTTCTCTCTCTTTTCAAGAACACTGAAGAAAGGCAGTAAAGGGTGGAAAAGTGGGTCTAATCCATTGCCTATCCAGGGACCCAGATTCATTCTATCACTGCTAGGGTGTGGTCTTCATTCTCATATTTCAAGGAACAATTCAAGTTCAGCATATCCTTATTTAATTCAGAAGGGTGGGGAAGAATATGAGGACAAAGAACAAAGGAGGCCTAAGTCATATCTGCTGTTTTGTATATAATGCTTGTGGAAGTTACGGCATGATAGTTTTGCTGGCATTAGCCAGTAATTGGTCACATGGCCACACTTTGTTGCAAGGAATGTTGGAAAGTGTAGCTTTAATCTGGTTAGCCATGTGCTTATCTAAAAACTAGGGTTTTCTATGAGTAAAGAATGGATACTGGGGAACAGCTAATACTTTCTGCCTTACCACCTTGTTTAATATTGTTCTGGAAGTCTTAATCAAAACAACAAAATAGAAGAACAAAGAAGTACAAATATTGGAAAGAAACAGATGCAATTATGTTTCTTTTCAGAAGATATAATTAAATGTTCCAAAATCCAATTGAGTTAACTGAAAATCTATTAGAAACGAATAAGATAACTCAGTAAGATGTGGGAAATAAGATACAAAAATCAAGAGGTTTTCAATGATGTTTTAACCCATGAGAGACTAGAAATAGAATGAAAACATATGGAAATAAAAATGTAATTCCTATAGATAAATAAGAAATGACTGTAACTCATGTGATGAAAACTATAACATTTTATTGAAAGGCATAAAAAGAAAACTGAGGTAAATGAAGAATCATGGCAAGTTCATGGATGGGATGATTTAGTGTTGTAAAGACATTAGTTCTCCCCAAATCTGTAAATTTCATATAATTCCATTCAAAATGTATTTTTTAAGTTGATAAGTTAATGGTGAAATTTATGTTAATGATTGACTGTGTTAGAATAGCAAGAAAACTGAAAATGAACAATGAAGGGTACGTGCCCTGGTAGATGTCAAAACGTACTATAAAACTATGGTAATTAAAAGTGTAACACCAAGGTGGGAGGATCACTTGAGCCCAGGAGTTCAAGACTAGCCTAGGCAACATATTGAGACCTTGTCTCAATTTTTTATTAAAAAAAGTGTGATAGCAGCTGAGAGATTGTTAAGGGGACAAACTAGAGTCCAGGACAAGGTATATGTGGCAGACGAGAGCAAGGTAGTGTGTGGTGGAGTGCACAGATTCTGGAACCACACTGTCAAGGTACAAAGCACAGCTTTGCCACTTAACGGCTTGTGACCCTGGACAAATTATTAAGCCCTCCGTATTTCAAATTTCTCATCTAAAAATTAGGGATAAAGTGGTCCAAACCATTTACAGTTGCTGTAGGGACAATAAATGTAAAGCATTTAGAACATTGCCTGGCCTGTTGTAAACACCAAAAAAGTGTTAGCTAATGTTAATGCTAGAATTTAATATATAATAAACATGACACTAAAATCAGTGCACCATGAAGGTACTATATAATGCATAGTGTTGGGGCAATTGGCTTGCCATTTGGAGAGAAAGAAAGAAAAGAAGAGAATAAAGGAAGAAAGAAGAAAGGAGAGAAAAAAAGAAAGAAAAAAGAAAGGAAGAAATTAGAACTCTGACTCACATTCATTATAAATTAAAGAGTATAGATTAAATACTTAATTATAAAAATCATTATAAAAGTACTGGGAAGGTGAAGAAGAATATAAAAAGTATTCTGTGTGCGTGTAAAGTCTTTTCATATATTATTCCTATTTTTAGCGTGATACCAATGCAACAAGCCAGGAAAGAAAACATTGGCAGTTGTTACTTTCAATCAAAAAGGACATTGAGATAGGATGAAGGGTAGGGTGGTGGGGGTATGAGGCAGTAGTTAGGCAGATGAGAGACGGTGCATCAGAACAAGCTTGTTTAAAAGCAATAAACATCTTTTATGTCTTAATTTTTTTTATACACTGTGCCGCATATATGGTTTAGATTTTCATTTTGAAATGTGGCCCTTTGGTAGCAGAAAATGCCAATGAACATAATAGCTTTTACTTTTTAATTTTCAGGAATATTTACTTATGCAAGTAAGTGTTAAATGATTGCTTCTTCTTTGAACTGTGTATTCAGGAGATGCTTACAGCTTTAAAAATTAGATGATAATGATGGGGAAAACATAGCCATTATAAATCAAATGTGTAAGACAGCAATATTAGAGCACCTTGGCTATTCCAGATTCTAAATTGGAAGTGGGTTGTTTCATGAAAGAAAGAGGACAATATCGTTTTTTACATCATAATTGTTTTTATAACGCACGTTTGTGTTGGAAATAACCATTGCAACTCTCCTTTTTTAGCTTTATAGTAAATGTTATACTTAGAAAATTACCTAAATATAAAAAATTATAGCAAAAAGGATACAGCTTGATATTGCATTGACTACACGCCATTCTTTATGATGAGAGCTATAAAAATGTAGACTCTACAAGGTATAGTTTTTATGCAAAAATTGATATAGCAGGTTGAAGATGTATTTGGCAAATAGCTACTGACTTTTAAATTTAGAAACATTAAGATTTATTGTGTCAATCTGGCTGCCACCCATATTGTGCAATATTTAAAGCTCTGAATTAAAACTCTATAAGATGAGCAAGTGATGATATACAACATAAAATCATCATTATAGAAAAATCAGACCACTTGGGTTTTTTTCCTCTCAAATGCCCAAGAGTTTAAATCCTACGTGAAACATTAATGGACTTCTATTTTCACTTAAAAATGCTCTCTGAGGATTATCAGAACATCAAAGTGACTGTAGCTACTAATAGGTATTTTCTTTAGCTGTGGAATGTGAAAAAAAGCTGATTTCTTTTTTTGAAATAAATGTTGTAAGCAAGACCATTTTGTATATTTGATATCCTCTGGTTTATGAAAGGATCCAAACAAGTTCAGTCCCCCCACCCCATCAGATGAGTTCTTCATGTAATTCATTCCCTGTGAGTTCCAAAGGGAAAGAATTAGGTGTCCTGTGTTGCTAATTAGAGCTGCTAATGTGTTAATGCACTTCTGAGAGCATTGCTTTCCTAAACTCTCACCCAGACAAATTAGACACTTACTAGTGATGTGATCATCTTATTCATCCCTCTCTTGCCTTCTTCCTCTTCCAAATAAATATGAAGTTTTGCAGAGTGAGTCACATCATGATAAGCATTGTGGCAGCTGTTACTGTTTTTGTGTTGAGAGAAGCTTCCATTTCTTCAGCATATCAAATCTGCTTCTCAGGCTCAACACCCTTGAAGTGGCATCCAGGTATTTATTCAGAGGCTGTGTGCATTGCGGTAATCTCCACTTCTCAAAAAAAAAAAAAAAAAAAAAAAAAATGGGGGCGGGGCAATAAATGAGCATGAACTCTTCTCTTGTAAGTCACATCTCTAAGCTTTCTCCAAACAATAACCATCAGAATGGGGAATTAACCTCCCATCTTTTTGCCCTAATGAATTTCAGCTTTCTTCAGTGTGGGTGCGCTATGAGGCAGCATGAGACTTTTCAATATTGCCATTAACTGTGGCCAGTCATGTCTCTTTCACTTTCAAGCAATGTCCCTTTCCCTTCTGGACTCTGCCTCCTGTCCATACTACCATCTAAACACTTTCTGACTGTCATTCAATCTAGGTCACTCCTTCTCATTTGTTGAGGATGTTGGCATATGGATCACCATCTTCCAAGTCACGCCATTATCCTAATTGACTTTACTATCACCATGGATGATAAATTGAACACTTTACTCTCAGAGGATCTTGAATTTCCTGTATTTCAGCTACCTATATGGCTACCTGCTGGGTCCAATCAATACCACCTCTGAAATCTTTAACTCAGTCTTTGTCCCTAATTCAGTCACCCTAAACCCACTGCATTGCTTTATCTGCCTTTTCTGTTCTTTTATTCTATCCTGTTAATTCAGTTCTTCCCTGTGGTCTTAACAATTCTAGTCTGTTTTATGTAAAAATAACTTCTTCCCTGATCACAAGTGAGCCTCTAGCTGTCTCCTTGTGTCTTCCATTCACTTCTGCATCAAATGCCTCACAAGAATTATCTTTATTTTCTGCCTTGACTCATTCTGTGGGAGTCAGGCAACTGATTCCATCATGTCAATGAGATTGCCCTGGCCATCATCTCCTAACCATTCTCCAGTGGACTGTTTTCAGACTTCATTATAGTTCATCTCTCTGCAGCATTTGGCCTACAATCAACTTTTCTTCCCTGGTTTCTGTGGCACAATTCTGTCAGAATCCTCTTATGATTTCTTTTCAGTCTCCATTGCCAGTTCCTCTTCTTGTTCCCACCCTAAGATGTAAATAATCTATTCTTCTCTTCTTTTTGTAAGTGCTCAGCCTGGACATCTCATCTTCTCCTATGACTTCTATCTATAGGCTGAAAATCCATGAACTCAAAAGAGGTGAATAAATGAATAATTACTTTTAAAATAATACATCTTGTCTTAAGAAGGTTTAAAATGGTTAACAAGGGTACAAACATCTACTGAGTAGTACAAAATTAGTATGAGGTAAAAGAAAAAAAAATAAGGGTGAAGACAAAATATAACCCAAGTAGAGTGCAGCTAAATGTGAGTACTAAATTTGAAAATTCTAAGCTTTTGAGAAGCCAATGAGAAGAGGGTGACATCTCATCATGGTTACACAATCCAATTGTCTAGAAATACAAACATTCTCGCTACTGAGATGAACAAAGGTTTCTCTCAGGGTGGGGTGAGGAGACCTCCACATGATATGAATCACATCCTCCATGCCATCCTTCCAGAAGATGCGCTCATGAGTTCTCAGGGTCTGTATCTTATAAACATCTTCCATTTAGGATATAGATATGAATAAGATTAAATTTAGTTAAAGCAATTCAGTTATAGGCCAATATAACATGGTCTCTGTTCCTACGGGAATGTTGTAGAATATGTTTTTTATTTTACTTAACTTAGGATGTCTTGAAGTGATGACAGCTTTATTGTCTTGCAAGCAATTCTCCCTAAATATTCTTTAAAACAGCTTTTGATACTTCTTGAGGACATTGAGCATGAGATTCTACTCTGTGACAAGTATTTAATCTCATATACTTATATTTCTAGCTTTATTCTAAATATTTAGTAGTTATCTGTACCTTGATATCCCAAAGATATTTCACTTTCCAAAACTGGATTCATTCTTTCTCTCCAAACCGATTTCTCCTAGTCCTCTGACAGGAAATGACATCATCATGCACTCAGTGTTACCGAGAAATCTTTTGCTTTAGTCATTTGTTTCCTTCATTCCTCACAGCTAATCAATACCCAAGTCCTTCTGATATAGCCTCCTTATATCTTGAGTCTGTCCCTGCTTTCTAGCTCCACTGTCCCTGTTTTAGTTCATTCCGGACCTTATCCTTTCTTGCCTGAAACTACTGTTTCATTGTCTTAACCGGCTTCTTTGGTCAAAGGCTGTCCCTTCCTCCTCTGATCCAGTTACTATGTGGTTCACCTTTGTATCTCGTGTTTACCACAGTGGCCAGCACGTAGGCAAGAAAAGTATTTTTATCAGATGGATTCATGGATGAATGAATGACTGTACACACATGTGGGTCTTATGAGGGGCACTAATATAATGCTGCTTTGTAATATTAGAATTGTTCCTATGTGCATTCCTATGTTGTCAGGATTACGGCAAATAGTTGTGCAGAGTGGTATGTAACAAGGTGTTGTTTCCCAGATTTAGAGCCTTCTTTTTATCTTTCATGTGGGCAAACAACTGAGGAGAAGAACAGAAAACTCCCCTCTGACACTGTTGTTAGAAGAGACTTCAAGAGGCTGGGCATGGTGGCTCATGCCAGTAATCCCAGCACTTTGGAAGGCCAAGGTGGGAGGATCACCTGAGGCTGGGAGTTCAAGACCAGCCTGGCCAACATACAGAAACTCTGTCTCTACTAAAAATACAAAAATTAGCCGTGCATGGTGGTGGGCGCCTGTAGTCCCAGCTACTCAGGAGGTTGAGGCATGAGACTTGCTTGAGCCTGAAAGGTAGAGGTTGCAGTGAGCTAAGATTGTGCCACTGCACTCCAGCCTGAGACAGACTGAGATCCTGTCTCAAAAAACAAAAACATCTTCTTGTGGAAGCTTAATTCCCTGTCCTAATTCCTCAGCCCTTACATCTCCTTGCACTAGACACACTCATTTACAAACTCTATACTTCTACTGTTTTTTAATATATATTTATATATGTATAAAAGTATACATATATATTTTATTATACTTTAAGTTCTAGGGTACATGTGCACAACATGCAGGTTTGTTACATATGTATACATGTGCCTTGTTGGGACAGGGAATTAAGCTTCCACAAGAAGATTCATTCCTTTTCTTAAAATGTGTCATTCTATGATAAGGGGTTAATATCTAAAATATATAAAGAACTCAAACAACTTCATAGCAAGTAAACAAATAACCCAATTAAAAAATAAGCAAAGGACCTAAATAGATATTTCCTACAGGAAGACATACAGATGGCTAACAAGTACATTAAAAAATGTTCAACATCACTAATTATTAGGGAAATGCAAATTAAAACCACAACGAAATATCACCTTATACCTAGCTATAGATTAGCTATTATCATAGATTAGTTATTATCATAAAGATAAAAGATAAGTGTTAGCAAGGATGTAGAGAAAAGGGAACCCTGGTATACTGCTGTTGGGGATATATCATCTAGCCATTATGAAAAATAGTATGGAAGTTCCTCAAAAAATTAAAATAGAATTACCTATATGATCCAGTGATCCCGCTATAGGGTATATATCCAAAGGAAAAGAATTCAGAATGACAAAGAGATATCTGCACTCCAACATTCACTGCAGCAGTATTCACCTTGGCTAAACATACAGAATCAGCCTAAGTGTTCATTGACACATAAATGGAAATGGAAAAAGAAAATATGGTATATGTACACAACCAATATTATTGAGCCTTTAAAAAGATAAAAAAATCTCCTAATTTGTAACAACATGGACGAATCTTGAGGATATTATGTTAAGTAAAATAAGCCAGGCTCAGGAAGACAAATACTGCATGACCTCGCTTATGTATGAAATCTAAAAAACAACAAACTCATAGAAGGAGAGAGTAGAACGGTGGCTACCAGGTGCTGAGGTGGGGTAGTAGGGTGGGATTAGAGAGATGTTTGACCAAAGGGTACAAAATTTCAGTTAGATGGAACAATAGGTTCAAGAAATCCATTGTACAATATAATGACTATAGTTAATAACAATGTATTTTATACTTGAAAATTGCAAGGAGAGATTTTAATTTTTCTCACACAAAAAAATAAGTATTTGAGGTAATACATATGTTAGCTTGAGTCCACTATTCTAGTGTATACATATTTCAAAACTCAATGTTGTACACCATAAGTATATATAATTTTGTGAATTAAAAATAAAATAAAATGTGACATTCAAAAAAACAAAACAAAAACAAAAACAAAAAACAAAACAAAAACTTCAAGAGAGGCCTATAAAGAAGGGGAAGGAGAAGGAGATGAGCGAGCAGCCTTACAGTGGCTGTGTTCAGCCAACAGCCCCGGCGGTGGGAGATAGGAATAGACTCAGAAAAGCAGTCAAGATTTAACTAAAGACCCAGGTGTGGAGACGCTCAGGTGGAGATAAATTCACCTCTGATGGGGTGGCATTTGTTGGGAGAGGAGGAAGGGAAGGAATTTATATAAATCTTAGGAATATTGTGTGGGAATATGTGAAGGAAGCTGTAGGGAAAATGGCAAGGTTAAGTACAGTACGTGAAATGGTAATTGGTGGAGGGTATAAAGCAGCATTATGAGAGGCTCTTGAAGGGAGTAATTGTGTTAAGTCACTTGATAGCTACAACCCATCATCTGCTAGAAGTAGGGTCGCTGTTGTGTTTACAACCAAGTAGAACAGTGCCATGAGTAGGCTAATAGAAGGGTGTCAGAAATGTATGCAAACTGCATTGAGCGGGAGCCCTCTTTCTCAGTTCCCATGTGAGAGGAGGGAATGAGCTAGAGTAAATTGTTTCAATAAACATCACTTTATTTATGATGCTGGTCCTGGCAACTCAGAGGTAGCAGTGCACACCCTTCAGTACTGCATCTTACCAAAGGACTGAGCTAGTCAGGAAAATAGATTTCATATGAGGTATTAACTCCTGTTACATACTCAGGCTGTGACTTACACAACAAGCTCTGTCTTAAGGGAACTGTACACTGAATAGCAGAGAAGATCTCTTGGAGCAAAAGCTTTTGCTGAAATCTCTTGAATCATGAAACCATTTCTTTCCACTTAAAGGCATACTGATCTCTCTCTTCCTTTCCACCATGGGAGAAGAGAAAATAAAAAGAAGTCGATGTTTCTAGCTTATTGAATATCTACTGACACTAACAATCACATCAAGAGCTAACATGTACTGAACACTCATATGTTGAGGCACTGGTCTCAGTGCTTTAGTTTATTATTTTCTTTTATTTATTTAATCCTTGAAACAACTCCATAAGGTAGATATAATTCCCCATTACCAGGACATGTCTTCTTCCAAGGCAGTGGAAAATCTTACATATCAACTCAGGGAAGATGGGGGTTGAGCAGGCCACACTGCTTCTGTGGTGCCTTTGGAGAGCTAGGGAAGACTGCAATACTTAGAGCCTTGGTGTGCTCATCTGTAAATTGCAGATATAATAGCTATCTTGAGGAGTTATCTTGAGAATTAGAGATCATATTATATAAGGGGTCTAACACAGTGGCCAACGCAGAGAAAGTACCCAATGAAAGGGAATTAATGTCATATACTTTCTGACTAAACTCTTTTCTATGCTCATATCTTAAAGTCAGAATAAAATTAATCATCACTTTTCCTTTTCCACACCCTGCTTTAAAAAAAATCTGTAGAAAAGGGAGTTCTGAAGCTGATCATAAGAGCAGCTCATAATGAAAATGAGCTGAGAGAGTTCTTTCTTCTGGCTAATATATTTAAGCCACTTCTATTAAATAATATCCAAATTTCTAGCCCAAAGAGTTAATATTATAAACAAGTTCTCAGTTTTCCATAAGTCTGTATCTGAATGTCCAGTAGAGACTGAATTAGAAAGAAAAGTTCCAGGAATCCAGGACTAAACCAGATTATTTTAAGTTAATATTTGACCTTCCAAGGGGCAGGGCAAACCACAAGTAAAAGAGATCAAGCCACAGGTGGTCCTGATGACATATTTCCCTAACTAGACTTGAATAATCTTAGTAGAATGAAGTGATATAGGCTGGTTTTTGATCACTTCAGATGGTCAAAGTTTATTTGGGTGCTTTTAGCAAAACAAATGGCAGAAGTGAGAAACACTGACATATGGTGGAAATGGTTCATGAAAAAACTAATAACACTACTAATTTCTGTCATGAGCATCCTGGGGAAGCTACAGAATTATTCAAGGCTTGGTCTTAATTATCTTCTAATGAAGATTTGATTTAATTTGCTCTTTGTAATCTCTCATTCTTATTTTTCTTTCCATACCTTTGCCTTGTTTTTTAATTTCAGAGTGTTAAAATATTCCATGCTTAGTGTTCTCAGTTCAGCAGCTGAGCTCTTCAGAGGAAGTCCTGTATCAATCAAATATTCCATGCTTAATGTTCTCAGTTCAGCAGCTGAGCTCTTCAGAGGAAGTCCTATATCAATCTTACAAGTACTGTAGCTACTTTTGAGGGGACCCGCGTTACTGCAGCTAGTCATATTTTTATGTGCTACCTCTACTCAAGGAAAGGAATGAGGGAGGGGTTCAGAGAGAAGCAATGTGGAATCCACTTCTATAACTCTGTCCAAATACTGCTCTCTCAGTTTGCTTTAGCTTTGTTAAAAAAATAACTTTGAGGCTTTCTTTGTATTTGTTAAATTAAAATTTTCTTTCTTTTTTCTTTCTTTTTTTTTTTTTTTTGAGACAGAGTGGTGCTCTGCTGCCCAGGCTGGAGAGCAGTGGTGCGATCTCGGCTTAGTGCAACCTCCATACCTTGGGTTCAAGAGATTCTCCTACCTCAGACTCCTGAGTAGCTGAGATTACAGGCATGCGCCACCACGCCTGGCTAATTTTTTATATATTCAGTAGAGATGGGGTTTCACCATGTTGGCCAGGCTGGTCTTGAACTCCTGGCCTCAAGTGATCCACCCAACTCGGCCTCCCAAAATGTTGGGATTACAGGCATGAGCCACCGCACCTGGCCTAACATTTTCTTTATGTAAAAGTACTACATTCACATTGTTCAGAGAGTCAAACAGTTCTATGAGGGTCATTAAAATAAACACCAGCCACTGATGCCTCCCACATTGCTCATTACCCAGAGATAAGCACTTTTGTCTATATTTAGATGTTTTCATTGATGCTTGATATCTGGATATCTTTAAATAACTTTAATGTATTGCTGTTTCTTGCTTTTTCAGTTTTAGCCCTTATTTACTGCTTTCCTACAATGAAAGGTAACAGTTTAGCTCTTTCACTTGCCTCCCTGTCCACCCCAAATGCACGCATGTACTTCCCATCCATCCATTCTGTCATCTGCTCAATATAGTTTTATGATATTTAAACATTTGTTTGGATCTATATTTAGCATTTAAATAAGTATCCCTATACAAATGCTGGTTATACTTGAGTAATGTGTTATACTCTATGATTATTTTTTTCTTACTTCGTGATATGGTTTCGCTGTGTCCCCACCCAAATCTCATCTTGAATTGTAGCTCCCATAATCCCCACATGTCACGGGAGGGACCCAGTGGGAGGTAATTGAATCGTAGGGGTGGGTTTTCCCATGCTGTTCTCATGAAAGTGAATAAATCTCATGATATCTGATGGTTTTATAAAGGGCAGTTCCCCTGCACACACTTTCTGTCTGCTGCCATGTAAGATGTGCCTCTGCTCCTCCTTCACCTTCTGCCATGATTGTGAGGCCTCCTCAGCCATGTGGAACTGTAAGTCCATCAAACATCTTTTTCATTATAAGTTACCCCGTCTAGGGTATTTCTTCATAGCAGTATGAAAATGGACTAAGACACCTGGCAATACTTTGGTTTTGGGGGATTAACAATGATCTTCCTTGATGATAATTATTTTTATGTATTTACCACAAATTCAACCCCAACCACCCCCCCACCCCCATTGTCTAAACCTTTTATTAACACAAGAAATATTCTATCAGTTTCATCTTTTGGAGATAACTTTCCTGAAAACTTCCAATTCACTCAATTTACATGGCAACTTTCAAGACCTGCTGCAGAGCTATCCCCTAGGTTCTCATCCTGGAAGTTTCTTCTCTTTCTTTCTTGTGTTAGAATCTTTGTTTCTTCAGTTCTGAGTCTTTCTCTTCATTTACTTCCCCATTTTAGTGGATCACATTCTTCAGGAGCCTCTGGAGAATGAAAGATGGGAGGTAAATTTTTTGATACTTGTATACCTTTAAGTGTATTTATCCCATCTTCACATTTAATTGATAGTTTTGCTGGATATGAAATTCTAGGTGGCAAATCATTTTCCCTTACGAGTTTAAAGTCATTGCTCTGTTGTTATTTTATAGCTTCAACTGTTGTTGATAAGAAACCAAAATGCCATCATTATTTTGGATTGTGTGTAAAATCTATTCTTTCTGGAATTTTTTTTTTGTGTGTCTGCTCTTCTTTCTTATGTCCTGAAGTGTTACAAAAATGTGCAGTAATGTGGGGCTGTTTTCATCCATTGTGCTCAGCATTCACTCTGGAAACCTGTCTTCAGTTATGTTCACATTTTTCAGACTTGGTTTTAATTTTATCCCTCAACATGATCTTTTGAAACATGTCTATTACACTGCAATTGGATTTCCTAAGTTAATCATCTGATTTTCCTATTTTTGTTCTACTACTTACTACTTCTGTCCTTTTCCTACTTTCTGAGAGGCTTCCTTATTATTTCCTCTGTGTGTGTGTGTGTGTGTGTGTGTGTGTGTGTGTGTGTGTGTGTGTTTTGAGACAGCATCTTGCTCTGTCACCCAGGCTGGAGTGCAGTGGTGCCAACCTGGCTTACTACAGCCTTGACTTCCTGGACTCAAGTGATCCTCCTGCCTTAGCTTCCTGAGTAGCTGGGACCACACTAGTGCACCACCGTGCCTGGCTAATTTTTTATTTTTTATTTTGTAGAGAGAGGGTCTTGACATATTGCTCAGGCTGGCCTCAAACTTCTAGGCTCAAGCAATCCTCCTGCCTGGGCCTCCCAAACTGTTAGGATTACAAGCTTGAGCTGCTGTGCCTGGCAATTATTTCTTTTAGTCTTTCTGCTATTTTAAATTTCTACAATCATCTTTTAAATTTTTAAACATCAATTTTATAGAGGTATAATTTATACAAACAAAACACACTTATTTAAGGGTACAGCTTAATAAGGTTTGACCATGTATACTCAATCAATACATGGACATTTCAATTACACCAGAGTGTTTCCTCATGTTCCTTTGCAGGGTTTTATTGTACATCTTTTTTATCTGTTTACTTTTAACCTATCTATTTTTATATTTAAAGTGGCTCCTTGTACATAGCATATAGTTTTGTTTTTATTCTTTATGCAGACTGACAACCTCTGCCTTTTAATTGGCATGTTTAGATCATTTCATTTAATGTAATTATTTATCTGGTTGGATTTAAATAGACCATCCATTATGCCATTGGTTTTCTATTTGTCCATGTAATAATTGTTCATTTTTCCTATTTTTCTACCTTCTTTTGGATTAATTGAATATTTTTTTACTGTTCAATTTTGTTTTTACTCTTGGTTTATTCACTATAATTCTACTACCATCTTTTAATTTCCTTCAAGAGATTCTTTTTGATTTCTGAGTATTCGTTTTTATGCCATCCTATTTTTGTCTCATAGGTACATTTTTCTATAAAAAATATTAATACATTTTTGAGGTTTTCTTTCCATTGCACAGTCTTTCCAAGTTTCTTGCCTCTGTCTATTTGTCTTCCTTAACAAATTTTTGTAAACATTCGTGGTATACAACATGATGTTTTGAAATATGTGTACATTGTGGAATGGCTAAATCAAGCTAATCAATATATGCATTACCTCACAAAAGTATCAGCTATTTGTGGCAAGAATATTTAAAATCTATTTTTTAAGCAATTTTCAAGTATACATTATTATTAACTATAGTCACCATCGTACAATAGATCTCTTGAACTTATTCCTCCTGTCTAACTGAAATTTTATATCCTTTAACTTAGATATCCCCATTTCCCCTCTTGTTACTTCCTACCTCTTCCATGAGTTTGACTTTTATAGATTTCATATATAAGTAAGATAATGCAGTATTTGTCTTTCTGTGCTTGGCTTATTTAACTGAACATAATGTCCTCCAGGTTCATTCATGTTGTTACAAATAACAAGATTTTCTTTTTTTAAGGCTGAATAGTATTCCAGTATGTATGTACAGCAGATTCTCTATATCCACAAGTTCTGCATCTGCAAATTCAACCAACTTTGGAATAAAAAGATTTTTAAAAATGACAGCAGTAGAAAACAGAAACAAAAAACGATACTATATAACAGCTATTTACATAGCATTTACATTGTATTAGGTATTACAGGTAATCTAGAGAGTTTTTTTTGTTTGTTTGTTTGTTTGTTTTGAAACGGAGTCTCGCTCTGTCGCCCGGGCTGGAGTGCAGTGGCGCGATCTCCGCTCACTGCAAGCTCTGGCTCCTGGGTTCACACCATTCTCCTGCTTCAGCCTCCAGAGTAGCTGGGACTACAGGCGCCCACCGCCATGCCCGGCTAATTTTTTGTATTTTTTAGTAGAGACGGGGTTTCACCGTGTTAGCCAGAATGGTCTGGATTTCCTGACCTCGTGATCCGCCCGCCTCGGCCTCCCGAAGTGCTGGGATTACAGGCGTGAGCCACCGCGCCCGGACTAGAGATGATTTAAAGTATATGGAAGGTTATGTGTAGGTTATATGCAAATACTATGCTATTTTATATAAGGAGCTTGATAATCTGAGGATTTGATATCCTTGAGGTATTCGAGAGACAATTATATATTATATTTTCTTTATTAATTTATCAATTGATAGACACTGAGTTTGATTCTGTATCTTGGGTATCATGAATAACACTGCAATGAACACAGGAGTACAGATATCTCTTCAATATCCTGATTTCATTTCCTTTTGATATATACCCAAGAGTAGAATTGCTGAATCATATGATAGTTCTATTTTTAAATCTTAGTCTCCTAAGAGACTTTCCTCAATGTTTTCATGGCATACCATAAGGGATTCCAGTTTAGATATTGACCTACCAACCAAACTGAATCCTTTCTCTTTTGGAGTTTGTAAGGTAAGGCACACAGCAGGAGAACAATTAGGCAGCAGTAGGACAGCCACATTGAAGAGAGGCTGGGACAAAGGGAAGCTGAGTCACAAGAATGAGTCAACAGCTCATGACCATTTCAGGGGATGACAAACAGATGCTATGGGGTCTCTGGGACTGTGGATGTCTATTGTTTTCTGAATGGGGATGAATAACTTACCAGGTCCATGAAGGCGAACTGAGCGACTACTGAAATAAGTTTCCGGGTTGTCCATTTCCTTGTACATCCTTGCAACCAATTCCTACTACACGGTTAAACTGATAATACTTGTGTCTTGTAACCTAAAGGATTGTATTAGGACTGTATGTATCCTGAAGGAACCCCTTTAGGGTTCTCTAGAGAGACAGAACTAGTAGGATAGATATATATGTATAAAGAGGAGTTTATTAACTCACATAATCACAAGGTCCCACAATAGACCATTTCCAAGCTGATGAACAAGGAGAGCCAGTTCCAGTTCCAAAACTGAAGAACTTGGAGTCTGATATTCAAGGGCAGGAAACATCCAGTACGGGAGAAAGATGTAGGCTGGGAGGCTGGGCCAGTTTAGTCTTTTCACATTTTTCTGCCTGCTTTATATTCTAGCCATGCTGGCACCTGATTAGATGGTGCTCACCCAGATTAAGGGTGGGTCTGCCTTTCCCAGCCCACTGACTCAAATGTTAATCTTTTTTGGCAACACCCTCACAGACACACCCAGGATCAATACTTTGTATCCTTCAATCCAATCAAGTTGACCCTCAGTATTAACCATCACAAAGGCCTTAGCACACACAAACGATACAAAGTTGAATTAGAAGAAATAATTAATATAAAGTTAAAATCTGCAGGCTATAGATTTTTGGCTAACAGTTTCACAAAATTCCCATTTTCTCTGGGTGCCTGTAAGGCATATAGACACTAAGAGTGTGTACTCTGTGAGGAATGCTCTGTGGATTTGAATCCTGGTTGTGTGACCTGAGCTTCTCTGAGCTATATTTCCTCATCTGCAGGGATAATAATCAAAGATAGTTCCAGAATTTCTTTTTAGAAGAGGTTTGTGCTGGCAATCTGGCTGAAAGGGGAGCTTTACACTGAGCTTGCATAGCACTTTTCAAAAATGTCAATTGTCCACATCAAAGAGTCAGGAATGGGTAATGGTGATTGTTGGTGTGTGTTATGCATATGTTAAAGACACCCAGTTGTACCATCATTCATAATAACAACACTGGTTTCTTATGAAGGCTAAATTAAATCATATATTTAAAAAGTTTAATATAATGACGAGCAATAAAGTATCCTATACATTATTAATGATAGTATTAAATTGTTATAATAGTTTTATTATCAAGCAAATGAATGAATGAGTTATGACTAGGAAGAGCAAGAATATCTTGAAGTAAGAGGTAGAAGCAGGTTCTGGTGTTTCTACATTGGTTCTTACCAACAGGCTTAATAAACATCTAGTACAAATCTAGAATTGAATGAGTATTAGTTTGTTTGCTGTACTAAATCATATCTCTTTAACTCTCCAGAGAACTCCTCCTCTGTGGTCACTGCCTTTGTTGAAACTATCTGCTCACTGGATCTTTGCTCTATTACTGTGTCATGCCCTCTTACAACTGCATTTCTAGGGGACTGTCTTTATAGTGTGTACAATGATTTGCTCCCCAAAGATGCTGCTTCTGATTTTTATATTTTTGTCCTGACAGTCAATTCAGTTTCAGCTCCTGATGGCCAGGCACCCTATTGTTTTTCCTGGATTGTTTCCTGCATCAAGTCTTTATTTACTTTGCAAATCTCATATACCTATAGGATAGGGCTGAGACAAGGCACACGGAAACAACCCCCAATGTAGATACAAAAGGTATAGTAAAATTATACTGTTAATCAAATCTTATAAAATGTATTTCTCTTATTTTTGCTCTTTCAGAACTTCCCATGAATTATCATCTAAGTTGAGACATAGTTTTAGGAAGCCATTGTTGCTGAGGCTTGAAGAATTAATGCTCTTTGAGGCAGAACGGGGGCATCTATTTGCCTGCTCCAACTGTTTAAGATAACTCAGCATTCCCATGCAACACACATATAGAACTAAATTTGCTTTGATGATATCTCCTTTTTCATCACTGTCATGCTTGCTTCTACTTACATTAGTTACTGCTTTTTCATGCTAGATTTGGTGTTGCTTTGGTTTGGCTTTTCTGAACAGGTTTCAGCTTGATTTGTCCCTTATCTCCATGCGGCCCTTAAATGCAACTCCGTTGTCCACAGCTTTGACTTGTGGTCTTTAGGAGGGACCTCTCCCTTTGACCCTTCAGTGATTCATCCATCCTTCCTTGGTCATGGGTTGGAAGTTGGGGAGTTGGATATTCTCCAGCTTTTAAGGACTTTGGCTATCATCAGGATGGCCAGCTCTCAACATTTATTTCTATTAACACACAGGAAGGATGACTTTCACATAAACAACACATTCCCACTGTGTAGCTGGGTTTACTAAAACTCCTACCACACTAGAAATATCTTTAGTCTTTTTCTCCAACTCAAGAATGCAACTAGAAGTGTTAGCAAGAATGGCATTATTAGTAGGATATCTTTAAGTTGACTGTGATTTATAAACATCATTACTTTATAATACAAAATAATACTTCAGATGTACTTCAAAATTGGATAAGATACTTCAGTTATTTTTAAGCTTTTTATTTTTAAAGCAATGGAATTCTTTTTTATCAGGGGCCTTTAACTAAGAAGCCCAACATATAAAAAAAATTGAGAAAATTTCACTGATTGGATTAGGATGGGGTCCAGAACTTGATTCCTTCAGTGTTCTGTGAACCCTAAAGCCCCTCAATAAAATCTTTTGGGCTTTGCACTGCACAATTTGAAAACTCAATGGCCTTGCTTACATTGTAAATAACAAGCAATGATTCCGTGGAGTTGGAACCACTGAACTGTGACAGCATAGTACCACTTGGAATATTGGAACTGAACTTTAGTGCACTGCCCTATTCCATCATTACCATGTTTCTCCAGGCCATTTGGTAATTTTCAGACTCTTCTTGTGACTCATGAAAATGACCTAGGAGACAAGGATGCCTGGACTCCTGCCCTCTCCTAGGCTCTCAATGCCATCTCATCTTCATCCAACTCACCCTCTTCTGCCTGGCTCTTGTTTTATAGAGTGCCATCTGTCCACTTTGCCGTGCCCTCTGGAACCCTCTTTCATTGTCAATATACTCCATTATCTACTCCACACCAAGTTTTGCTCTTTTCTGTATGTTTCCTTATCTTAGTTAATGACAACACCATCTTCCCCCTGCTCTCTAAGTCATCATCCCTGATTACTCCCTTTCAAGTACCCTCCACTTCAAATTAGTCACCAATTCCTATGAATTCTAGTTCTGAAGTGTCTCACAAATCTGACACCATCATCTCTCCTCTAAGCTGTTAAAATAACTCCTTGAACACGCACCTTTGAATATAGTCTGTACTTTAAAAAGTTTTCTGAATGCAGTGCTTATTAGTTTTAATGTTTCCCAAATGTCTGTGCCATCATTCTTGGCTTCACCCCTGCTTGTTTATATTCTTCCTGGCTTTAATCTCATATTTGGATAAAGATATTTAAGATGTTTTTCTATGCAATGTTTATAGTGGGCTGTCTTTTGAAAGACCAATAGTCATAGCCTTAAGGTAAGATTTATATATATATATATGTATATAATAAATTTTAGCAATTTTACTTACTTTTATTTTCTTTTTTATTATATATATTTTTATTATACTTTAAGTTCTAGGGTACATGTGCACAATGTGCAGGTTTGTTACATATAGTGTACATGTGCCATGTTGGTGTGCTGCATCCATTAACTTGTCATTTACATTAGGTATATCTCCACTTACTTTTATTTTCTAGAGAAGAAGTTCTCAACCTTGGTTTTATTTTGATCAGGTATTTTGGAGATCAAAATACCAGGGAGAAGTAAAATAATAGCATGCTTGGAAGCGTGCATGACTCAAAGTCATTTTTACATTGCAGTTGGTCAAAAATCTGAGTTTTCTCAAGGGTGGGTGACATGTTTGATAACATCATCTGATGTGTATAACTTAAATCTCCCAGTGTCTCAGTTTCCTCATTTGTAAAGTGGATATCTTAATGTAATCCAGATCAATGATACCCAGGTTATAGGAAGGCAAAGTTAATTGTATGATTAATGCAGAATTCCTAGCACAGGGTGTTACTCAAAATGAACTTTCAATGACTAGGAGGCATTACAATCAATCCAGAGAAGAGACGTCAGGAAATTTTACAGCTTATAGGTCTTACCTGACCCAGCGATGTATTAAGTTTTGATTGTACTGTGTTTTTTATTCT
Source organism: Gorilla gorilla gorilla (assembly GCF_029281585.2). Lineage (NCBI taxonomy): Eukaryota > Metazoa > Chordata > Mammalia > Primates > Hominidae > Gorilla > Gorilla gorilla. Next base: position 92,446,488 of record NC_073234.2, read on the forward strand.
TTTAAGGTGAATTGGTTACCATCATTAACAAACTGGGGGGATATTATATAAAATACATATTTTAGTTTTCTTTTGAAACACTTGAAGATGTGGTAATACTAATTGATAGTGGTCAAGAACTCTATAAAGTTAATCCTAGTCACTGCTCTATCTATTACTTTATACCAAAGGTGCGTTATTCTTTCACTACCAGTCTGTTTCCACCTCCTGGTCTGAATAATTTTGGTGGACCTGTCCTGTTACTTTAGGGATTAATAAATTTGATTTAAATTACATCAACTTTTGCAAATGATAGTACTCTCTCTTCAAAGAGCAAGCATGAGTCATGCTCTTCTGATGGCTTTTCTGATGTAGTTTAAAGAGTTACAAAGCTGTTCATACTTGGTAAACACCTCCCATTCGAAAAATTGTGGTAGGCATGAGTGTCTCCTTGAGAAACACCCTGTTGTTTCTCTCAGGGATTTTGTTATCTAGTAAGAAGGAAAATACAAGGACACGTGTAATCATACATCAGGGAATAATGTGGTTATGTCCAGTAATAGAAGTACAGAGAGCTGTTGTGCCACAGAGAGAAAAAGTGTATTTGGATGAAATCTGGGAAAGAACAGTGCAGTCTTCATGAAGCGTTTCATTTATTCAGCAAATGCATTTAGCGACATTACGCAGAGGAATAAGTGGTGTGTATTGGGCATACAGAACCTGCTCTTAAAGGACAGGGAGTCTAATGGGGGAGAGATGAGCAAGTGAGACCAGCAAAGTATTATAGGGAAAGACTATAAGGGAAATGGATAACAAATAGTTTAGTGCAGTGATTGATTCTACCTGAAGTTAGAGACATGGGGAAATTTATCTTGGGGGACTCCAAAGAGGATATAACTCTCACATTTGGAATTTAAATGGTGAGCAGCTTGCTCAGGTAATGAAGAGGAGATAAGAGTGAGTTTTAGGTAGATTAAGCCAAAGAAAGTAAGATATGTTAATTGAATTTTAAAGAAAAGATAGGGTTTTAATAGTTATACATGGAAATTTGGTGTATTAGGTAGAGAGAAGAGCCATAATTAAGGCATGTGGTTTAGGGCATATTCAAGATTGATCAATAACTCGCTTTGACCCCATCAGAGTGTAGTGAGAGTTTAGAGTAGAAAGCAAGGTGGGTTTTTGATTATGGAAGGCCGTGGGAGCCAAAGCAAAAAGTTTAACTTTAGGAAATGGGGCATGCCAGAATGTTCTTGAATGTGGAAAGACAGGCCCAAGGCTAAACTGTAAGAGGAGAATTCTGGTGACAAATGTGGGTGCGGGTGGATCATAGTGAGGAGAGACTGGTGTGTGTGTGGGAAGGGGAGGTGAGATTAACTGGACTTGAGACTGCTGAGTCTCTTAAGGATTATTGAAGATTTTTGGGGGGGCAATGCCCAGATGTTGCCATAACCTTATCTTTTGTTTTAAAATGAAAGTATTACGTAAACAGAGAGGAGAATAAAAATATTATGTAAAAAGAGAGGAAAACTACACAAATAAACGTTGTACTGGGCACTGTACTGTTTGATTTTTCCAGGAGACCACTGTTGCTGAAAAGCCTTGTTTATTGTGAGGAGGAGGGGAGAAACTGGGGTGAGAAACACTGCTACCTGTTGCAGCAGCTACCTGATCACCCAAGAGATTTGCATAATTTCTTCCTCCCACTATATCCCATTCCAGCAGCCAATATCTTAACAAAAGGGAAGCTATTATGGAAGAAAATTTAATAAAAATATTATCTAGGCATTTGTTTGCACTATCTGTAGTCAACATTTTATGGATTCTGACTCATTCAATCCCCATAACAACACTGTGTGGTAGATTATTTATTCCATTTTACAGTTGAAATAACCAGGACTTTGAGAGGGGAAGTGACACATGCAAGGTCATGTAATGAGTAAGTGGCAGGGCTGAGATCTGAACCCAGAAATATCCAGATTCAAAGCCCATTATTTCTCCAACAAATCCATCCTATTATTTTGCATTTTTGTATTATTTTAGAAAATGCTCTTATAAAATATTATTGTTGATATATGTATCCCAAGTTGATATCACACATCTCAAATTTGTACATTAAGGAAAGAAGCAAATTAAGGAAATTCAGATAAACAGAATACATTCCTTTCCAATTTTGTTCATGCAAGCTTAACTTTTACATACTGAAAAGCCTACGATTACAAAATTAGGCAACCACAAATGTAAATGTTATTTAATTTTTTTCTTATACTTATTAGACTGATTGTAAAAGTTGATCTCACCTAAGATTAGAAAATAGTTTTGTACATCACCTCTCACAGGAATATAACAAATTAAACTGATAAATTTATGTGCCATTGTGAATTCTTTATGACTGAGTTGTCAATTGCTTTCTTTAGGCAATGAGCCAATGTTTATGAAGTAGCTACAATGGGCAGAGTGCTTTGCCAGGATCTGTGGAAAGTTTCAAAAGATGCAGCTGTAGACATGATTTTCATCACAAGAGAGTTATGATCTAACAAAGAAGATGGAGAAAATATATAAAATAGGGGAGGACATGAGCACATATATAACTACATCTCTATGACATGAGATCATGTATGCATTGCTAGAAAACAATGATGACTATAACAGTGATAGATACATGTCTAGGGACTACAAAAATGGCCAGAATTAAGCAGGAGTGCTTCTCATAGACTGAATATGATAAAGTAGTCAATTCCGAGAAAAATTTGGAAGAAATTTTATAAAATTAGAAACAAAAGAAGTCTGTAGAATTCAAATACTTTTTAGACTTTTAATCTTTCCAAGTTGTACAGTCTGTGACTAATAAGTGATATAAAATAGAAAAACTTCAAACCAATTTAGCATGCAATGTTTTACATTCTCAGTAGAGCTTATAAACTTCATTCGTTTTCAAAGTTGCTCAAATTTAAACAGAAGATAACTGGAAAGCTAGTGGGTAAAAAAGAAACAGTACACAGAGTCATCAAAACAAATATATATGATATTATGATAAAAGTTGCTCATATTAATTCATGATAACATTCATTATTTTAGATTTAACAGTAAAATAAGGTATTATATTGAAGTTATGATTCAGTGAAAAATCCATTGAAGTAGCAACTATTCTCTGGGTCTTCCAGTTTTGAATATAGTTGTCAATAATTATTGATTAAGAATAATAGTCATATTCACAATAGTTTAATCTATGTTAGCGATAGCCTATGGTTCACATTAGTCATGGAATGTGGCAGTTTTGAATTAGGGGTTTGAATTCTGAAAGTCCTTAGTTTCTGCCATTCTACTCTATGTATAACCAGAAAAACAATCCTTTATGCTCCTTGAGGAAAAGTATAATACAATGGCTCAAGAGCTGGATGAAAACAGAAGGAATTATGGTTTTATTTCTGACTTAGAACAGGATTAGCTCCTACTTTGAACAAATGTTGTATACAGTAGTCCCTCGTTATCTGTAGGGGATATGTTCCAAGATGCCTGAAATTGTGGATAGTAGTGAACCAGATTGCTGTCAATTGGAACAAATTTCTGTTTATGTCTTCTACCTACAGATTTAATGCCTTTTCTATTTTGCCTAAGCACTTATGCACTGTGGATATAATTTTTGCAGTTTGAGGTAGGACAGCAAAACTAGCATGAATTTCTTTTTCCTTCTTCACAGTTTGACAAATAGATTTGTTCTTACCATAGATCTCAGCAACCTCAGTGTATGATTTTTTTCTTTACTTATTAAGTCAAGGGCTTTCACCTTTTCACTTAAAGGAAGCACTTTGCAGCTTCTCTTTGGCATATCCGAATTGCCAGTATCACTACTCTTGCGCTTTGAGGCCATTATGAAGTCAAATAAAGATTATTTGAACACAAGCACTGACATACCACAACAGTTAACCTAATAACTGAGGCAGCTGCTCAGTGACTAACAGTCTGGTTGATTAGGCAGCAAGGATATGCTGGACAAAGGAATGATTCACGTCCCTACATGAGACAGAGCAGGATGGCCTGAGATTTCATCATACTACTCAGAATAGCACACAATTTTAAACTCATGAATTTTTCTTTCTAGAATTTTCTATGTAATATTTTTGTACTGCAGTTCACTGTGGGTAACTGAGACTGGAAAAAGTGAAACCACAGGTAAGGAGGGACTACTACATCTTTGAGCACTGATTTTTTTTTCATTTGTCCTTTCATTCATTCATGTTTTTATGAGGGTCTACAATGTGCTAGGTACTGTTATAAAGTGGATCAAAACAAAACTAGTCCTTGCCTTATTAGAACTTATATAATGGAGGGAAAAGAAGTAAATACTGATAAAGATGAAATTTCAGATTGTGAAAGATCTTTGAAAAAAAAGTAGGATGCTATGAGAGAGAACCAGGGGCTGGCAGTGAACCAGTTTTAGGTTGTCTGGTTAGGAAAGTCTCTCTGAGGTAGTGACATTTGAGCAGGGACTTGAGCTGGCAATTTCAAGAGAAGAAAATGAGAAGGCCATGCCAGGCCCAGGAAACAACACTTACAGAGACCCTAGTGAAAGGATGTGGCAAGTATTAATATGAGGAACTTAGAGGAGGCTGATATGAGTGTAGCTTTGGAAATAAAGAGGAGAGTGGTCATGGGTTAGAATAAGTTTTGAGAAGCTAGATCAGCACAGGGCTTCTTACACCTTAGTCATGTTAAGGGCATTGGATTTTTATTGTAAGGACAGGGGACGCCATTGAGTTTTAGTTGAGGAATGACAGGAGCCTCAGACTGTTGTATGGAGGGTGGATTGAAGGGAGACAAAAGGAATCAGGGAGAACAATGAAGAGAAAGAACTTTAATACACTGCCTAGTTGATAGATGATAGTAGTAGACTTTCCCCCAGGGATGACAGTCTAAATGAACGGAAGGGGAAAATCCCAGGATGTATTATGGAAGCAGAATGAATAAAACTCATCAATAAATCAAATGTGGGATAAGGAGAGGTGTAAAAAATGACAGGAGCTATTTATAAAAATTATATTCTGGCTTAGAATAATATACTAAACATCAAGGGCATTGCTACCAATATTATAAAGGTAATAACTTTTTAATTAGACTTTATTTTTTGAGTAGTTTTAGTTTCACAGCGACATTGGGTGCAAGGTACAGAGATTCCCCAATACTCTCTGCCCTCACACATATGTAGCCTCTCCCCATATTAACCTCTGCCACCAGAGTGGGACCTGTGTTATAACTGATAAACCTGCATGATGCATCATTTCATCCAGACTTCATAGTTTACATGGCCCACAGTTTACGTGGTTCACTCTTGGTGTTATACATTCTATAGTTTCAGACCAATTTTAATTGACATGTACTCACTACTATAATATCATACACAGTAGTTTCATTGCCCTCAAAATATTCTGTGCTCTGCCCACTTATTCTTTTCTTACTGCTACTCACTGTAAACCACTGCTCTTTTTACTGTCTTCATAGTTTTGCCTTTCCCAGAATGTCATTTAATGGGAATTGTACAGTATGTAGCCTTTTCAGATTGGTTTCTCTTACTTAGTAATATGCATTTAAGTTTCCTTCATGTCTTTTCATGGCATGATAGCTAACTGCTTTTGGCACTGAATAATATTCCATTGTCTGGACAAATTAAAGTTTATCTACCGATTCACCTACTTAAGGATGCCTCAGTTGTTTCTAAGTGTTGGCAATTATAAATAAAGCTGTTTTAAACATCCATGTGTAGGTATTTGTAGGGACATGGTTCCAATTTCTTTGGGTAAATACCAAGGAATGTGATTACTAGATCATATGGCAAGAGTATATTTAGCTTTGTAAGAAACCACCAAACTGTCTTCCAAAGTGTCTGTGCCATTTGCATTCTCACCAGCAGTGAATGAAAGTTCCTGTTTCTCCATATTCTTGCCAGCATTTGATGGTGTTAAGGTTTTGGATTTTAGCCATTGTAATAGCTGTGTAGTAATTGTAAAGAAAACAACTGCTTGTTTGTTGATTGTTGCTTTTATTTGCATTTCCCAACATCAAAAAATTCAGATAATGAATTCATTTCTTTTTCCACTTGGAAGAAACATCTTGAAAAAATTTGAATGTTAAACAATACATGCTACTAAATTGTAAGAGAAACCATGAATTTAGACATAAACCTTTAATCCAGAAGTAGCAAACACTGAAATAATTTGATACCTAAATTACAATTTTAGACCAAGAAAATCAGCCAAAGGCACTTAAAAGTATAAATAAATTGGCCTAAGAATCTTTTTTAGGGACCATCCTGCTCTTTCCTTGAAGAAAAATTACCAGTCTTAAAGACACTTTGGTTTGGAAACACTATAATATTTGAGGTTAATCACCCTTCCAGAAAAAAGTCCCTATGGGGATAAGGCAACAGTGTGGGTTACTAGAGAGAATTCAGGGATGAACAAAGAGATGGTTATTCTGAGTCAGAAAGGACTTGGTCATATATTCAGTTCTGGAAACATCAGTCATCCTTGCTGTGCAAATCAGTGAGAATGAGAAATATCTCTTGTGTTGGAGAAAGGATCTTAATAAAAACACCCACATGGGGCATTATCTTTGTCATAGAGAGAGATAGAATTCTAATAAATAGCATTTGAAGTAGATGGATCCATGGCGACATGTCAACCTCCTTTGGTGCCCTAGGACCATTGGTAAGTGAAGGCCCAGAAGGCAACCTAAAGTGGGAAAGCAAAGAGCAAAAAAAGCTCATATTTCTTAATTTTAACTATTACCTGATAAATGTAGTTCAATGAAATGGAATGAGCATCAACAAATGCTCCAGGGGCGCATAGAATTTCAGAGATTTCAGTAAGCTCCTGGAAGCTGACACAAAATCTGCAAGCTTATTGTAGGAGGGTCTGACACTCAGATGTAGATCTTTGGAGTCATGTAGATAAGGGCCTTCTTCAAGCAGGACCAGGGGCTGGGAGGGATTGGAGTACAGCAGTCATTGTAGAAAAAGAGCAATGAGGTCTGGGGAGCAGGAGGGAGCCTGGGGACTTAGACTTGAACTCACTGAGAATCAGGTGTGCAGAGAGCTTGAGTATCCCACAAGACTTAGTTGATGCTATCAAAAATGTGACTCAGCTCACAATAAATTACCACTTCACACCCACTAGGATGGCTAGAATAAAAAAGACAGTAAGTATTTTCAAGAATGTTGAAAAATTGAAACCCTCTTAGATCACTGGTGGGAATGCAAAATAATACAGCCACTTTGGAAAACAGGCTGGCAGATCCTCAAATGGTTAAACATACTTACCATATGATCCAGCATTTCTACTCTTATGTATATAACAAAGAGAAATGAAAACATAAGTCTGCATAAAAACTTATATTCAAATATTTATAGCAGCATATTCATAATGGCCCAAAAGTCTATCAACTGATTAATGGATAAGTAAAATGTGGTATATCGATACAATGAAACATTATTTGGTGATTACAAGAAATTTACTTCTACATGGTACAACATGGATGAACCTTGAAAACACTGTGCTAAGTGAAAGAAGCCAGTCACAAAGGAATACATATCGTATGATTCTATTTACATGAAATGTGCAGAATAGGTAAATCTATAAAGATAGAAAGTAGGCCAGGCACAGTGGCTCACACCTGTGATCCCAGCACTTTGGGAGGCTGTGGTGGGAGGATCCCTTGAAGCCAATAGTTCAAGACCAGCCTGGGCAAAAAGCAAGATTCCTACCTCTGAAAAGAAAAAAAGCTGGACATGGCAGCACTTTCCTGTAGTCTCAGCTACTTGGGAGGCTGAGGTGGGAGAAGTGCTTGAGCCCAGGAGTTTAAGGCTGCAGTGAGCAATGACTGTGCCACTGCACTCCAGCCTGGGTAAAAGAGTAAGATCCTGTCTTAAAAAAAAAAAAAAAAAAAGAAAAGAAAAGAAAAGAAAAAAAAAAGAAAAAAGAAAGTAGATTAGTGGCTTCCCAGGGCTTAGGGGGCGTGGAAGGGTCAGAGACAAGAGCTACAGGGTTTGTTCTTTTTCTGGGGGGGTGACAGACATCTTCTGAAATTAGTTGTGCTGACAGATGCACAACTTTGTGAATATATTAAAAGTTATTGAATTATACTCTTTAAATCATTGAATTGTGTGGTATGTGAATCATAACTTCCCACTGCCTCCAAAATAAATATGTCTTCACTAACATCCTATCTTTGTTTCCAGTACCTTAATCTGACAAGAGCGGGCAGGGCTGATTCCCCAAGAAGGGATTGAAGATAGAGGACAAAACCAGCCCCATTTTTATTTCAATAAAAACAAAGTAGAATTATAGGTGTTAATTTTGCAGAGTTTTAATGGGTTGATTGATTTGGTGTAAACTCTGGGGCTACTGGCAATAAAAATTCTTTGGAAAAAAGATGAAGTTGAAATAACGTCAGAGAGAATACATCAGGAAAAAGGTTGAAAATGTAAGTTCTATTAAACACAACATACTTAGAGGGGGAGAAAATCACAGAAGAGCCAGCTATGGCAGCTGAAAGAGGGGCAATGCTAAAGACTCACATTTTTAATTTAAAAATCAGTGTTCCCTGGGCAGCAAGAAATTTTTGCCTATACTATATACAAAAAATTCACTCAAAGAGAATAAAAGACCTAAACCTGAGAGCTAAAACTCTAAAACCTTTAGAAGAAAACATAAGGGAAACGCTTCATGACATTGAACTTTACAGTGGTGTCTTGGATACGACACCAAAAGCATAGACAATGAAAGAAAAAAAAAACACATAGATTTCATCAAAGTAAAAACTTCTGTGCATTAAGTAACATTCTCAACAGAGTGAAAAGTCACAGAGGAAATATTTGCAAATCATATATCTGATAAAGGATTAATATCCAGAATAAATAAAGAATTCCTACAATTTAGCAACAAGAAACAAACAACCCAATTAAAAAATAGACAAACGGCTTGAGTAGATATTTCTCCAAAGAAGATATACAAACGAACAATAAGCACATGAAAAATGCTCAATATCACTAAAAGCAGGGAACTGCAAACCAAAACCACAATGAGATACCACCTCATATGATTAGGATGACTAAAAAACCAGAGAATAACAAGTATTGACAAGGATATGGAAAAATTGGAATGCTTGTGCATTTGTAGTGGGAATGTAAAATGGTGAAGCTGCTATGGAAAATAATACGGCAGTTCCTCAAAAAATTAAAAATACAATTACGATATGATCCAGGCATCCTACTTCTGTGTATTGAAAGCAGGGACTTGAGTGGATTTTTATACACCCATATTTATAACAGCATTGTTCACAATAGCCGAAAGGTGGAAGCAATAAAAGTGTCTAGTGACAGATGAATGGATAAAAAATAATGGCATATACTACATACAATGGAATATTATTAGCCTTAAAAAGGCAGCAAATTCTGACACATGCTATAACATGCATAGATCTGGGAGACATTATGCTAAGTGAAATAAGCCAGTCACAAAAAGATGAATATTGTATTATTCCATTTATATGAGGTACATAGATTAGTCAAAAATCATACAGACAGAAAATATAGGCCGGGCACGGTGGCACATGCCTGTAATCCCAGCATTTTGGGAGGCCGAGGTGGTGGATCATCTGAGGTCAGGAGTTCGAGACCAGCCTGACCAACACGGAGAAACCCCATCACTACTAAAAATACAGGCATGGTGGCACATGCCTGTAATCTCAGCTACTTGAGAGGCTGAGGCAGGAGAATTGCTTGAACCTGGGAGGCGGGGGTTGTGGTGAGCCGAGATTGCGCCATTGCACTCTAGCCTGGGCAACAAGAGCAAAACTCCATCACAAAAAAAAAAGAAAAAAAAAAAGAAAGAAAGAAAATAGAATGGTAGGTTTTAGAAATTGGGTGAAAGAGAGAATGGGGAGTCATTGTTTAATAGTTTTGGAGTTTCAGTTTGAAATGGTGAAAAAATTCTGGAGGTGACTTGTGGTGATGGTGGCACAACAATGTGAATGTACTAAATGCCACTGAATTACAACTTAAAAATGGCTAAAGTGGTAAATTTTTTGTTCTGTATATTTTATCTAAATACAAAACAGAAACAGGCCGGGCATGGTGGCTCACACTTGTAATCCCAGCACTTTGGATGGCTGAGGCAGGTGGATCACCTGAGGTCAGAAGTTTGAGACAAGCTTGGGGAACATGGTGAAACCCTGTCTCTACTAAAAATACAAAAATTAGCCAGGTACGGTGGCACATGCCTGTAGTCCCAGCTACTCAGGAGCCTGAGACAGGAGAATCGCTGAAACCTGGGAGACGGAGACTGCAGTGAGCTGAGGTCGTGCCAATGCACTCCAGCCTGGGAAAGACAGAGCAAGACTCCATCTCAGAAAACAAACAAACAAACAAAAAATAGGCAGTGGGCTGGATTAGGTCTGTGAGCCATAGTTTGAGAATACCTGATCTAGGTGTACTCTTGATTCACACCAATTCAATAGCAGTGTGCCTGCCATGGTTTGAATGTGTTCCCTCCAAAATTCAGGTGTTGCCAATGTGATGGCATTAAGAAGTGCAGCCTGTAAGAGGTGATTCAGCCCTGAGGGCTCCTCCATCATTAATGGGATTAAGGCCCTGGAGGCATTACATAGCCAGCCAGTATTTGGCTAGCTTGCCCTTCTGTCTTCTGCCTTCTAGGGACACAACAAGAAGGTCCTCATCACACCAAATACTGGCACCTTGGTCTTGGACTTCCAGCCTCCAGAACTGTAAGAAGTAAATTTCTGTTCTTTGTAAATTACACAGTCACAGTTATTCTGTTATAGCAGCACAAAAGAACTAAGACAGAGACCTTGGCAAATAAGCTAATCTAAATTGTGTTTTCCTTTCAGGAATAGTATCTGTCTTTATAGGAATGTGGTAAGATAAAATAAGATAATGCAATATTTACCAAGCTCCCTGAGGATAAAAATTCCCCAGAGTGCTTGTTAAAATAAGTTTGTAGACCCAGGAGGACAAGGGGTCTGGGAAGCTAAACAAACATTAGAAAAGCCTGAGAAGCAACAACAACAACAACAACAAAATGCACTTGTGCTTTACTATGCTTGTACTTTACTTTTTTTTTTTTTTAAACCACAGCCACTACTGCCCATAGTAAGTGGTCAGTAAATATACGTAGCTTGTTTTTAAAAAATTTCTAACTCCTTCGATCAAATTTCCTTATTAGAGCTTTTTGTTATTATGCTACCTCCCCTGCCCCTAAAGTCTAGGGTATAATATGAATTTTCACAAAGGCTGAGGAAGTGCATTCTGTACGCTGTTGAATAGTGAGCTTGATGCCTCTGGAAAGTCTCTGAGACACAGGTTATTTTCACAGGTGTCATTTATAAAGAATGATCAGACTTACCTCCCCAAGTCAAAGTTGGCTAACTGGAAGGCCTTCTGGGACCAGCCAGTAACTCACCTGGGTCAAGCAGGCCCTGCTGGAATTAAGAACTAAAGAGTGACTGACTTTCTGCAAGGGGACATCTGCCACTTAGCTCTTGCCCTTTCTGGCTGTGTGCAGCGTTTTCAAGAGAATACAGGCATTTGAACTTTAAAAACATTATCAGCAAATTTTCATGATTTTTCTTAGCTTATTGGCCTCCAGGTTTTCATTTTGGATCAATTCATTCAATGATGGTTAGGCTCTCACTTCTCTGGCTGAATCTTAGAGGTAAATGACCAGTGAAAGAGCAGTGCTTGCTCCTGGGAACTAAAGATGTTGAAGAATCCAAGTGTTTAGTATTATGGACAATGAAGGAAGTTAAACTAACTACCCAACTCCCCGTTCCAGATAGCCTACGTAAGGTTTTCCCCAGGTGGCCTCACAGTTGAGGCATTCTCCCTCAAGAGATGAAAGGTTAGTAAGTCCCCAAAGTACAATGTGATGTGCTTGGATTCGATTCCTGCCAATGGCTCTGTCCAGGAAAAGCAGATGGGGCTGAGTTAGGTATTAGGGCATATTTCAACTGAGAAACTTGTGACAAAAAGAGCAGTCTCACCTCCTGACCAAAGCTCAGTTTTCCTATAGTGTTGCCACTGCCCTCACCTACCACCATCACTAGCCTCGCTCAAATTCCTGTGCACCAGAGCGGGGCCCTGTCCCTTAGGGTTCATGAAGAAGCAAGAACTTCTCTTTCACTGGTTATTTACAAGGAATTGGTGAACCCCTTATTGTGTTGGAAAAGTAAACACAAAACCCGTCATTTAAGTTCCCAAATTTATTCTAATTATCTGGTATTTTGATTTATGAAGAACAGAGGCTACACTGATAAAGGACTGGAAAAAACACTGGGCTGGGAGCAAATGCCAGACCTGCTATGTAATGGATATGAGGTTTTGGGCAAATTCCTTAATGTCACTAAATCTGCTTTTTCATTTGTAAAGTAGGGATCATAGTACCTACCACAAGAATATCTTTAAAGGTCATATAATATTTTCTTTGCTGAAATGTCTTCTATTGTGCCTAGAGCTCAGTAGGCAGTGAGTGAACATTTATAGAATCAGAATGATAGAATTGCTGCTTTTAAAATAGCAGATATTGTGAGTTGAAAGGTAATGAACTAAAGCCACTTTTAGATTTCCAATTTTTAAGTTGATGTTTTATATAATACCTTAAGGAAAGTTCTTAGGTACACTTTTTCATAAAATTTTTATCTTGAAATAATTGTTGATTCATGTGCAGTCTTAAGAAATAATACAGAGAGTTTCCATATACCTTTTATCCAGTTTCTTTTAACGGCAACATCTTCTATAACTATAGCATAGTATCACAGCTGGGAAATTGCTATTGATAAAATCCATCAACCTTATTCAGATTTTATCAAGTTTACATGCACTCATTTATTATCTAGTTCTATGCATTTTTTATACGTGTGGATTATAAAGCTCGAGAGCCAAGATACAGAGCAGTTCCATCACAAGGGTTCCTTATGCTACTCTTTTATAGTCATATCCATTTCTCTCCTTCCCTCAGCCTCTAGCAACCACCAATCAATTTCCTTTCTATAATTTTGTCATTTGAAAAATGTTATATAAATGGAATCATATGGTATATAATTTGAGATGGACTGTTTTTCATTCAGAACAATTCCCTTGAGATTCATCCAAGTTGTTGCATTTATCAACAGTTCATTTCTTTTTATTGCTGAGTAGTATTTCATGATTTGGAAAGACCAAATATAGTACTAAGTACCATAGTTTGTTTATCTCTTCACTTGTTGAAGAGCATTTGGCTACTAGGAGTTAATTTCTGGCTATTAGGAGTAAAACTGCTGTGAATATCCATGCATAGATTTTTGTGTGTGTACGAATCTAAATTTTCACTTGTACCTTATTTTTTTATTTTGTTAATTCATTATTTAGTGGTGCCCAGTATTTTTAGCTAATGAATAAGGAAAATATACAAATTAGCAGTGAATATTCTATATTTGTTGGTAGAATTTTTTTGGTTGAAATAGGTATAAATTTGCCATTTTGTTGATAGAATATAATTAAATTATATTGCTTGACACACAGGACCTTGTATAAGAGCTACATATATATATAATTTATAAATATCATATATCTGTGCCAGCTGCTGGTTAAAATGCATGGCTGCATTTACACAGGAAAGATGTCTATATGCCAATAAACACATTTGCTTGCAAACTAGCTCCCAAGCAACATACTCTTACAATTGTAGCATGTGCTGGAATTTAATGCTGTATTACAAATAAGTACAAATATTTGCACAGTTTCCTTTATATATCCTATTTCTCCAATTCAGATTTCACAGAAGTGTTAAGTAAATATAATACTTGGCACATGCCCAGACCACATCAATTATTACTCATCTAGTGCCACTAAATGAGAAGCTCTTTGCATGGGTGATAACTGATAAGGTTACAGCAACTAAACAGTTGTTTAATAATATTAGCAAATCCATATGCAATGCTTACTTTATACCAATCACTGTGTTGATGAGTTTATATGCCTATGCTGCTTATTAATGTGAAATAATCTTCACTAAAATCCTAGGCTATATATACTATCACTAAATTCATCTTATAGCTAGAAACAGGGAAGCACAGAGTGATAAGTAACTTTTCCAATGTCTCATAGCTAATAATTGGTGGAACTAGGATGAACCCAGATAGACTTGTTCCAAAGACTATCATTTAACTACTATACTCTTTACAAGATTAGGATTAGCAAATCCAAATAAGCAAACAAACCAATATAAGATTTTTTTTGAGACAGGGGTCTCCCTCTGTTGCCTAGGATGGAGTGCAGTGGCACAATCTGGGCTCACCACAGCCTCCACCTCCTGGGCTCAAGCGATCTTCCCATCTCAGCCTCCTGAGTAGCTGGGACTACAGGAATGTGCCACCACACCTGGCTAATTTTTATTGTATTTTTTTATAGAGACGAGGTTTCACCAGGTTGCCCAGGCTGGTCTCAAACTCCTGAGCTCAAGCAATCCACCTGCCTCGGCCTCCCAAAGTGCTGGGATTACAGGTGTGAGCCACCATGCTTGGCCACAATAAGATGGTTTAATTAAAATTGAGGACCTGGATTCTTTGCTTGTCAGGATGAAACAAGAACTCATTCTCTCAACTAAACTAGGTTTTTAAAGAAATGTGGTATAGTGGGGATTTTCGAATACAGCCTGAGTCTTGCTTATCTTAGAATGAGAGACATCAGGGCAGGTTCACTCACGGTCTGTTAGGAAGAAGGCCTGAGAAAACTCTCCAGAATGAGCTTATTTCAAGAGAACAGACAATTAACAGGCAAGCTGGATAATTAGAAGTGGGAGCCAATTTTAAATACAACATATTGTCTGCTATTGAGATTTGCTTTTCGGCATAATGCTCATGAATTTATCTCTAGGAAACTGAGGGCTAAAGATGAAAATGGGAAGAACCCATTTTCACCAAAAACTTAGTAACACAGCAAGATCAGTAAGCAAACTGTATTCGTTCTGGTTGAAGAAGCATGGTACAAAAAAAAATGAAGGGATTAAAAAGGTGAGTACAGAGAATATGGAACTTTGGTATATTTAGGGCACCAACATATTAATAACACTTGCAGCTTCAACCAAACCCTGCCCCCAGAACCATGAGAATAGTCAATATCTTTTATGGGAGCATCTGGCAAAATCCAGAGTGAAGCTCTGGCTCTGATGTCTGGGGCCAGTGGTTTTTATCAGGAGTATGAGGCAGTGCTTTTTGTCATTAGGTTATAGTGCCCTTGGCACAGATATCAGCACCACGGACAGCAGACGCTGATGGTGTACTAGGGTACCTCTCTTACAAGACTTCGCAAGTCAGTGGCAGGTTCAACACCGGACACTCCGAATGGGGTATGAAGAAGTGTTGAGAAAGAATGAGGGGGCACCAAGCAGAAGTGGAGAAGATGGTTTTTTTGCCTGCTCATTTAAGAGAAACCTCAAAAGGGCACACAGAAAAATTTGAAGATAGAGAAGGAGAGCTTTTAGAGAATGGAGGCTCTAAAAAATGGTGGGGCTGCATCTGGAGAGGTAATGTTTATTATCATTAATTTGATATCATTGTTATTATTTGTGTGAGTCTGGTACGTTGATGCAGCAAGGGAAAATCCAGGTTACAAATGTAGTTCCCTTCTCTAAGAATAGGTTAGGAAGCATTTTGTTGTGTATATTTTTAATATAGTCTTGACTAAAGACACAGAGGAGTCTTTGATTTAGAGCTCAGTGGTGTAATGAATGAAAGTGTATTTGGATTCAGAAACAGTACTCTACATCTTCCTTTATTTTGCCTTAAGTATGAGAGGGATGCAAAATACATACAAGCAGTATTTTCCAATGATTTAGAGAATTCCTTAGAAAATGGCCAAGTAATAGGAAATGTTCTGGTTATCTATTGCTGTATAACAAACAATTCAATCTTAGTGGTATACAAAATAACCATTTGTTTATTGTTTATGGTATTTTATGGCAGGCCAACAGAAAGACTAGCCTGGAAACAAGGTTAGCAGCTGACACTTCCATCCGCAGGTAGAATTTCTTCTTTTTTTGGAAAACCTCAGCTCTGTTTGTAAAGCCTTTTAACCAATTGAATAAGGCTAGCCTAGGTTATCCAGACAATCTTTACATATAGTCACCTGATTATAGATGTGATATTAATCCAATCTATAAAGTTACCTTCACAGCAACATCTATATTAGTGTTTAATTGAACTGGGTACCAGATTCTAGCCCAGTTTGACACACACGCACACACACACACGCACACACACACACACACACACATGCACATACCTTGTCTCTGCTCCATGATGCTTGCAGTTTCACTTGGGAAAGCTCAAATTGTTGGGGTGATCCAAACTGCTGGGGAACCACTGGGGGGCTTCTTCATTCATGAATTTGGTACCTGACCTGAAGGCTGGGCTCAGCTACACCTGTCATCTGGAGCTCCTGCAACTGGCTTCTCCATCTGGCTTCAGCTTCTCACAGTGTGATTACTGGGTTCTGAGAAGGAGTAAGTGGGAGCTGGGCAGCCTTTTCTGATCTAGCCTCAAAAATGCAGCATCACTTCTACACATTTTATTGGCCATAAACATGTCATCAAACCTGGCCCAAATCCAAGAGGAGGGGAATTAAACTCCACCTTTGATGGAATAGTGGCAAGGTCACATTGCATGAGAGTATGTAGGACAAAGGATATTGGTGTGGCCATCTTCTGAAAATATAGTCTGTCACAGGATAGGAAAATGAACAATGCTTCTGCCAAATAAAATAAAAGATATTGTTAGACATTTACTAACTGTTTACCAACTCTCCTCAGACACTCAAAAATGGCTGAAATTAATAGCACTAGAAATTGATCTCTGTAAATATATTGCTCTTTCTTTGCCTTCAAATACCTATCAAGTTAGAGGCTTGTTATTAAAAATGTGACAATTTGAGACTGGTCTGGAATTGACCCACTTAACTTCGGTTACCATTTGGGAGTGGGGCAGACATTGGAAACTATATTAATGATCTGCTGTATAACATATTACCATAGACTTAGTGGCTTAAAATAACACACATTTATTAGCTCACACTTTCTGTGACTCAGGAGTCTAGGCATGGTTTGGCTGGGTCTTCTATCGTAGGGTTTCTTGCAGGACTACAGTCAAAGTGTCAACCAGGGCTGGGGTCTCATTTGGGGCTTAACTGAGGAAGGATCCTCTTCTAAGCTCACATGATTATTGGCAAGATTGGTTCTTTGTGGGATGTTGGACTGTGAGTTTTGGTTTCTATCAGGTTATTTGCCTGAGGTCACTTTTAGTTTCTTGCCATATGGATCTCTCCATATGCAATTTCACTACATCAGAGCTAGCAAGAGACAGAGTCAATGATAAGAGTCTGCTAGCAAGATGGAACATAAAATCCTATGTAACCTAGTCACAGAAGTGGATCCCATCACTTTTGTCATATTCTATTGATTAGAAGCAAGTAGTAGTTTTCACTCATACGCAAGAGGAGGAATTATACATAGGTATGGTTACCAGAAGGTGGGAACAATTTGGGGCTCTCTCAGTATTTTTTCATTACAGAAACGTTAGACGAAATTGCTGGAGCTTTGGAGAAGTCCCCTCTTCCAGATCAGTCTCTGTGTCAGGAAGCATTTGATATAAAGGTGAGGGTGGGAGTTCAATCCAAGATGATAAACAATTCTAAATGCATCATTGGGGAAAAAATGAATCATCTGAAATTCCAGGTGGATAGACAAATAGGCAGCCAGAAAGTCAGACTAATAGACAAGAAATTGGCTTGAAATGTTTCAGCAACACCTGACAGGGATTAAGGGGCAGATCATGGTTCCTGAAAGGAAGCTGACAAGAGCAAGCCAGAGAAACCCCATTTCTACAGGAACTGTGGGTCTGAGTGGTTTACTGAAGTGGAAGCTCACAACTAGGGGAACAAAGCAAAGGCCCATTTACTAGAATTGTAGAATAATGGAGTTTAAAAATATCAGAGTTTCCATCTAGGCTAAGAATTCTGTGAGGCCAGAGATAATGTGTCTTGGAATATATGACTTAATATGTTAAATGTTGATTGTAGGAGGTGACAGAGTGGAGAACTTGCCCCTCTCTGGGAGGAAAAGCACCTGTGGGCTCTCTGCTTATTGTCACTGGCTGAGGCCACCCTACAATAGCTGTGAAAAGAACCCATGCGGTACCTGTATGTGAGGAAGCATGGTGGTGAGGTATGGGTGCTGTTGGCTGCTGCACTTTTTAACTACAGATAGAGGCAATAGATGACCATGAGGTGGATACCAAACTTCATCTGCTCAACTCATATTCCTTCTGCTATTCCTGCTGGACCACAAGCTGAAGGTGGCTCATTTGGATACCATTTCTTTTTATTATACTTTAAGTTTTAGGGTCCTTTTTAGGGACATGGATGAAGCTGGAAACCATCATTCTCAGCAAACTATCGCAAGGACATTTGGATACCATTTTAACCTCTCAGTTAGATCATCTAACATTGACCTAAAGTTGATAGTTAACCTGTTTCCTATTTTTAAAGATAAAAGCCTCTTAATATATATTCTTTCCTGACCTGGAAAGACACCTGGAAGCTGTTGAAATATTTTCTGGCCTTTGTGAAAGGCACATATTTGTCTGTGTAGTCCTACTCTGCATCAGAACATAAGGATAAAAAACCTTGAAGGCCTTCTAGGTAAGCATAGACAGTGAAAAAGTTTGTAAAGGGACAGTTAGCTAATGCATGGTCCAGGAAAAGCCTGCAGCTGCCTCTAAAACAAATGAAATTGAAAAGGAACTTTTGGTGATGTCAGCTGGAAAAAACAACTGAGAATCATCTTTGTTTTCAGCTTTCTTTGAAAGCTAGAGCATATTTTATGGAACAAGTAGCTTTTTGATTGTATCTAAGTAAAATTTCTGCATGAATTCTTTGAGATAGTAATAATATGTTTGTGTTGGATACTTATTTGTGGTTGGTAGTTCTCCAGTAATTTAGTTGTAATAGCTTTTTAAGGCATCTATGCTGAGACACCTAGTTTCTCGAAATTGTTTCTTTAAAATATTGCTTTATAGTTATAACCCTTTTTCAATTGTACATAATACTATTTTCTACTTAGTTATAGATATCCTGTTTTTTTAAAGGGAATTTTTATTGATGTATAACACATACATCAAAGTTTGTACAAATTGTAAATATACAGCTGGACAAATGATCATAAAATGAATGCCCCTAGTTAAGCACTATTCAGATTAAGCATTAGAATATTACCAGAATCCAATTATTTTTACTTCCTCCTTTCTCTACAAAGAAAATCAGTATCTGGACTTTGATAGATGGGACTCAAGAAAATTATTCTTATAAGTTGCAAAGAGAAACGGGGCCTAAATTAAAAAAAAAAGGAACGGAGTCAAGATGTGCGTTGATGGTTACGTTTGTAAGAAGAATGAAGAAGGAGAAAAAGTAACACATGACTGCCTGGTTTCTCACTTGGGTAATGAGATGGGTGATGTCAATACAGCAGGAGGGGGTCTCTTGGGTTAGGAAAAGGGGGAGGACATGACAAATTCACTCTGGACAATGTTGATTTTGAGATGTCTTTGGGAAATACAGGTACCTGCATGAGTATAGGGCCTAATGATACCATTAAGGGCTGGAGATGAATAAGATTTATAGGTTATCAGTCTGAAATAGGTGGTTGTAGAAACCATGAAATCAATAGCTAACTCAGAGGAGATAGGGCTTGTAGAGTGGGGAGGAGAGTGGGCCAAAGACAAGGCACCAACATATAAAGGACAAACAAAGGGAGAGGGAATAATTAAGGAACTCAGCAAACTATTATCAGAGACGTAGAAAGAAAAGCAGGACAGAGAACCGTAATCAAACCAACGAGATAAGTATTTTGAGGAAGGAGACACAGCAGTGTCAAAGTTAGAGAAAAGATTTCTTAGAAAAATGTGTTCATTGCATTGGAACATTAGAACCTCATGGTTTCTGCTGAGTGGAAGGGAAAGATGCCAGATTTCAGTGATCTGAGAAATGAATATACCTTGCTCTTGAGATGTTCAGATAAGAAGGAAAAGAGAAAAATTGCAGGGCTTAAAGTGACTGAAGGACCAAAGTACATTTAAAAAATTGTGGGTGTTTCACTGCACGTAGGCTGGAAAGTCAGGGCTGTATTGTGGCAGAAGGAACTGGGGCTGGGCTGATCTTGAAGAAAGAGAGGTCAAAAGGTTAATAGATTGAGAAAATTTGAAGCTGTGCTCAGAGATTGCTAGAAGAGTAGCAATTCTGGCTAATTGCAGGATTCTTTGCTTTCTATATAATGCTTTTCTGAAATATGTGAATTTCTATAGTAGTACAGTATAGCATTATTCTTATAATCAGCATAGTATTATAATCAGAAAAGCAATAAAGATTAAAATAAAGATGTGATAAAAAACACTGAATTTTCTGTAATGATTTAAGAAAATCAGAGGAAGTAAAGTCCTGAAAATACGAAATTAGATGACTGAATATTCTTCCTATACATTTGTTACTTAGATGAAAAATGCTTATTTAAAAACCAAGAATTAATACTATTTGTGTAAGGCATCATTCTGATTTTTTTAAGTTCATAAAGGAGCATTCCTTGGTAGGAAGACAGTTTTCTAAATATCTAGATCATGTAATTCATTAGAAAACACTATTCTAAGAAGACTGCATTGAAGCATTAATCATCTATTATTTTCTTTCTCTGCATAGTATTATTTGTAGCATAATTTGCTTGATTCAGTACTATGTTTAATAATTCCAAAAATAACCAATTGATTCTGGCAAAAATTTGACAAGGGAAAGGATTTGGCAGAAAGTAATGTTATACTTCATGAACTAGTGCCTTGTACCACTCAATCATTTGTTTTCCCTTTGCTAGGTTGTCCCTTTTGGTCTAGCTCTGCAGCTAGAAAATGAAACATGGAAAATGACAAACTATTCATTATACATAAATGATGGTAAAAGCAAGACCCTTAAGTAAAGTCACAGAATATTATAAAATCATGCAAAGTTCTAGTGACCTTTCTCCACCCTCCTTTCCTTTCCTCTTTCCTCCTTCCTGCACTGGACAGAATTGGGACAGAATGTCCAATGTCCTGCTGAGCAGTGTACTAAGATAATTGTACTAAGTCTGAAGTAGTCAGGTCCAGTGCAGCCTGATCCAGCCTTTGCTGTTCTGAGATGGACACTGTGATACCTCCACGATCCCTGTATCCAGGATGGCCAACAGTCTTTATTTTGGTTGCAACTCTGATCACTTGGTCTTGGCTGCTTGCGGGGACACTGTAACTAATGGGATGAAAGTAGAAAGAGGGTTGTGATTGTGGTGATGTCTGGCAAAGGCAGATGGGGTAATGGTGATCTGTAAACTGAAAGGTAAAAATCACAGTGCCTCTGCCCTGGAAGACAGCACACCATGGAGATACTGCTCCTTGGACCAGCATAAGCTCATGATGGGCATAGTCTGAGAGGTTTGGGATCAGGGGATCTTCTTGGGTGGGAGAAGATGTGACAGGAAATTCCCTGGATCTGGGCTCAAGTCTTGGTGCTGCTACCTTCCAACTGTGTGACTTTGAGTAATTCATGTAATCTTTTATCAGCAGTAAAGAATGAGGGTAATAATAATTTTCTTGTCTTGTGTATCAAAGTATTTAAAAGGATTACTTGATTCTGTATATTGGTGAGACATGCCTTTGTAAACTCTCAAGCACTATTCAAATTAAAAAACATACTAGTAATGGCATAGCTATGACATTCACAAGTAGCATTTATTGCATTTTGCATTAAATTATAGCTATTTGAGGGTTACATAACAAGTGCTTTGAGAGATCATTTCCTGTTGAAGAGGCAAGGAAGGCTTCATGGAAAAGACAGTGTTTCAGCTGGCCCTTGAAGTTTAGATAGGAATTTGGCAGTTGCAGATAGAAAGACTCTTCCAGTAGAGAAAACTGTGTGAGCCAAGGCCTAAAGTAAAGAAAATACAAAGTATTTAAATAATAAACAAACCATGGAAATTTATATGGTTCTTTATGATTTGCAATGTATTTTCACTGATTGGGAACAATAATTAATGCAATTTTTCTACAGCGTGGAGTGGAGATAGATACAGGCTGGAGATAGATAAGGTTGGAGATCAGTTTAGGATCATATTTTGAAGAAATGTGAATGCGTTTTAAAGAAATTTACATAGAAATGGACATCTAGATAAAAAATAGAATGACAAGAGATTCAAATTCTTAGTTGTTACAGTGGAAATACAGTATTGATTTTGTATGTTGATAGGTTATATGTTTCACAGGTTTTATTTACATCTCTTTTCTAAGATACTTTCTTATAACTGCACAGTTTGCAAGTCTTCAATGATGCCTTTTGTACCTAATCCTTCTTCTTTACCTGGTATATGTGCTTCGTACATTGGTACTTTGCCAAAGGGCTGCCAGATTCACTTACTGCTCTGATCATCCCATTTCAAACTCCTGCAAGGATTCTCCATTGCTTTCTAAATAAGGTTTGGACTTCTTAGCTTAGCATTCAACTTATCCCACTGCAACTTGCCTTTCAAGTCCCATCTCTGATTATTCTGACCCTATATTTCAACCATTCTGTTTTCCTTCTCTCTTCTCAAAACACAGCTTGACCATTCATGCCATTCTCACCTATCCACACAGTCTCTTCATGTATGTCTAAGTTGTACCTATTATTTAAGAATGAACTCAAATGCTAGTTGCTTCCCTGGCTCTCACACCTGGAATTGATTACTCTTGCCTTTTACCCATAATAGCAAACACTTATAGACAGCTTACTATGTGCTTGGCACTATCCTCAACCCTTTACATAAATCAACTCATTTCACCCTCACAATGCCTTCTATAAGTCAGATATAATTGTTTCTAATTTGCAGATGGGAAAACCCAGTCATATCACCCAAGGCTACACAGCAAATAACTGGTGCAGTTGTCTAACCGAGACACATTGACATCAGTATTTGTGCTGCTAAATGCTATGTTATGCTGTCTCTTCTGCAGTCTTCTTTCTTATGAAACTTAATATTTCTCATTTGGTTGCTTGTAGATTTACCCTACTTGTCTGCTTTTCCTGATCCCAGGCCTTTTACCCTGGTGAATTCACCTGTAGTAATTGGAAATGCATTTATTATGAGAGAAGTCTGCTATCCTGTTCTGATGATGGCCAAAGTCCTTGTAATTTTTGTCGTAGTCTCACCTTGGTCCTTAACTCTTGCTCCGTGGCTGCATTTACCTTACCTTTGTCTTTGTCTCATATTTTGGCATTTGTATTTGCTTCTTGTACCTGTTGACAAATTTAATTTCTCATATTTTTTCTTCTTTTCCTTGGGCACATTTGAGACATTTCGGCCCTTCTTAAGTTGCTGTTATATCTGGCTCTAGCCCACAGATCCTGGGCTGACATGGGCCCACATGGCTGGCACTTCATCCTCATCTTTTCTTGGGAGAAAGAGTAAGAATCTGCTAGACTACACATTTCTAAAGGCAGGGATTGTGTCAGCCTTGTTTCCCACACAATAAGGATGGTGTTTTGTACTTAGAAGCTCAATAATCTTTTGTTGAATGAAAGAGTGAGCAAATGAAAGAGGCCACTGTCTGCACAGTCTTCCTTGACTGCCAGTTGAAACTTCTCTGAGGAGTTTCACTCTTAACGTATTTCTTGTATTACCTTTATGTTTAAC
The DNA here is from genome assembly GCF_029281585.2 of Gorilla gorilla gorilla. Classification (NCBI taxonomy): domain Eukaryota; kingdom Metazoa; phylum Chordata; class Mammalia; order Primates; family Hominidae; genus Gorilla; species Gorilla gorilla. The sequence goes on from NC_073234.2 coordinate 92,470,247, forward strand.
TCAGATTCAGCCTCAGGTCTCCAAATCTTGAAGATCCTGCTATTGGAAAGCTGAGTTAAAATAGCAGGTTTTACATTCTCACCAACAGTGTACAAGGCTTCCAATTTCTCTGCATCCTTGCCAACCCTCGTTTTCTTTTGTCTTTTTGATAATGGCCATCCTGAAAGGTGTGAGGTATATCTCATTGTGGTTTTGGTGTGCATTTCTCTGATGATTAGTGATGTTGAGTGTGTTTTCATATACCTGTTGGCCATTTCTTTGGAGAAATGTCTATTCAAGTCCTCTGCCAATTAAAAAAGTTTTTCATAATTGACACATAATAATTGCACATGTTTATGGGGTACATTGTGATGTTTCAATATATGTGTACATTGTATAATGATCAAATCAGCGTAATTAACATATTCATCATCTCAAACCTTTATCTTTTCTTTGTGGTGATAACTTTCAGGATCCTCTTTTTTTAGCTATCTTGAAATATATGATACATTGTTATTTGCTATAGTTACCCTACTATGCAAAAAGATGCCAGAATTTATTCTTCTTTTCTAACTAAAACTTTGTACCCATTGACTAGCCCCTCCCCATTCTCTTCTTTCCTTTTCCTCGCAATACAGTACCCAGCAAAACTATCCTTCAAATATGAAACAGAGATAGACTTTCCCAGACAAACAAAAACTAAGGGAATTCATCAACACCCAACTTATCTTACAAGAAAAGCTAAATGCACTGGGCACGGTGGCTCATGCCTGTAATCCCAGCACTTTGTGAGGCCGAGGCGGGTGGATCACCTGAGGTCGGGAGTTCAAGACCAGCTTGACCAACATGGAGAAACCCCATCTCTACTAAAAATACAAAATTAGTTGGGCATGGTGGTGCATGTCTGTAATCCCAGCTACTTGGGAGGCTGAGGCAGAAGAATCACCCGAACCCGGGAGGCAGAGGTTTTGGTGAGCTGAGATTGCGCCATTGCACTGCAGCCTGGGCAATGAGAGTGAAACTCTGTCCCGAAAAAAAAAAAAAAAAAAAAGAAAAGCTAAATGGATCTTTTTTTCAGTCTGAGAGAAAAGAACATGAATGTGTACCAAGAAAACATCTGAAGGTATAAAACTCACTGGTGAAAGTAAATATGCCAATAAATTCAGACTATTCTAATACTATAATTGTGGTATGGATATCTTTATACACTTATATCTTGAGTATGAAGATTAAAAGACAAAACTATTAAAGAATATCACTACAAAAGTTGGCTAAGATATACAAAATGTAGAAGATGTAAATTGAGATATCAAAAAGTCAAAATGTAGGGGGAAGGAATGGTGTTAAAGTTAGAGATTTTCTTTTGTGATAAAAGTCAACAGTTAAAAATAACAGAAAGCATTTTAAAACCAGGTTGTTAGTTTTTTGCTATTGCATTGTAGGAGTTCCTGATATGTTTTAGATATTTTAACCCCTTATCAGATATATAGTTTGCAAAGATTTTCTCCCAATCTATAGGTTGCCTTCACTCTTTCCCATCCCTGGTAACCACCATTTTGCTTTCTGTTGCTTTGAATTTGACTACTTTAGATACCTCATATATGTAGGATCATACAGTATTTGCCTTTTTAAGAAGAAGGTAGATTTTGAGCTAGGTCTTTAAAGACAGGTGGGACTAAACAGGCAGAGATAATAGAAGCTAAATAAGGTAAATAAATTAAGATAGTATGAAAAGGTATGTTTCCCTAACGTGTGCTGAGAGAGGTAGGAGCCCAAGAATAATGCTTCTTATTCATTTTCCTCAGGGCAAATTTCTCTTAAGTTGTGCATATTTTGGGTGCTGTTCACTGTGTCTGCCTATATCTGACTTCACCTGGAAGTTCTTAATTCAGGGAGAATCATCATTTGGGCATTGGTTATATCTAAGGCTCATTAGTGTAAGTCATGGTCTAGAGGGCAAAAAAGTACCTGCCTAGGGCCAAAAAGCTGGGATACTTGGGTTTCTTATATTTAAACATTAACTGTTACAGAATGGAGTATTTTGATTTGCTTTGAAATAACAGGTTTTGTTCTATTGTTTTAAAGAAAAAAAGCATTGCTATAAGCAATCTACATACAGGTTTATGTAATACTGAATGCAGGTACATGTATAACAAATTTCCTCAGGTGTTTTACTGTTGGATTGTTCATTTAATCATCAATTCCATGTCATTAGGAATTGGTAAATATTTTTATTTACGATTTGCAAGAGACAAGGCTTTGACATTGTTATGGTTCTTTTAGGCACAATATCTTCTCCTTGAGTTTTGTGCTCAATCCTACTGAACTGCTTATGTGATTTCCCTTCATGTTACAGCAGAAATAGACCTCACATGTGGGACTATCAGAAGTTGTTATGTTGCCTTAGTGTGAATTAGAAAATATGGCTTCTTCATTCCCTTTGAAAACTGGCGCAAGACAGGGATGCCCTCTCTCACCACTCCTATTCAACATAGTGTTGGAAGTTCTGGCCAGGGCAATCAGGCAGGAGAAACAAATAAAGGGTATTCAATTAGGGAAAGAGGAAGTCAAATTTTCCCTGTTTGCAGATGACATGATTGTATTTCTAGAAAACCCCATCGTCTCAGCCCAAAACCTCCTTAAGCTGATAAGCAACTTCAGCAAAGTCTCAGGATACAAAATCAATGTGCAAAAATCACAAGCATTCTTATACACCAATAACAGACAGAGAGCCAAATCATGAGTGAACTCCCATTCACAATTGCTTCAAAGAGAATAAAATACCTAGGAATCCAACTTACAAGGGATGTGAAGGACCTCTTCAAGGAGAACTACAAACCACTACTCAATGAAATAAAAGAGCATACAAACAAATGGAAGAACATTCCATGCTCATGGGTAGGAAGAATCAATATCGTGAAAATGGCCATACTGCCCAAGGTCATTTATAGATTCAATGCCATCCCCATCAAGCTACCAATGACTTTCTTCACAGAATTGGAAAAAACTACTTTAAAGTTCATATGGAACCAGAAAAGAGCCCGCATTGCCAAGTCAATCGTAAGCCAAAAGAACAAAGCTGGTGGCATCATGCTACTTGACTTCAAATTATACTACAAGGCTACAGTAACCAAAACAGCATGGTACTGGTACCAAAACAGAGATATAGATCAATGGAACAGAAGAGAGCCCTCAGAAATAACGCCACATATCTACAACTATCTGATCTTCGACAAACCTGTCAAAAACAAGAAATGGGGAAAGGATTCCCTATTTAATAAGTGGTGCTGAGAAAACTGGCTAGCCATATGTAGAAAGCTGAAACTGGATCCCTTCCTTACACCTTATACAAAAATTAATTCAAGATGGATTAAAGACTTAAACATTAGACCTAAAACCATAAAACCCCTAGAAGAAAACCTAGGCAATACCATTCAGGACATAGGCATGGGCAAGGACTTCATGTCTAAAATACCAAAAGCAATGGCAACAAAAGCCAAAATTGAGAAATGGGATCTAATTAAACTAAAGAGCTTCTGCACATCAAAAGAAACTACCATCAGAGTGAACAGACAACCTACAGAATGGGAGAAAATTTTTGCAATCTACTCATCTGACCAAGGGCTAATATCCAGAATCTACAATGAACTCAAACAAATTTACAAGAAAAAACAAACAACCCCATCAACAAGTGGGCGAAGGATATGAACAGACACTTCTCAAAAGAAGACATTTCTGCAGCCAAAAGACACATGAGAAAATACTCATCATCACTGGCCGTCAGAGAAATACAAATAAAAACCACAATGAGCTACCATCTCACACCAGTTAGAATGGTGATCATTAAAAAGTCAGGAAACAACGGGTGCTGGAGAGGATGTGGAGAAATAGGAACACTTTTACACTGTTGGTGGGACTGTAAACTAGTTCAGCCATTGTGTAAGTCAGTGTGGCAATTCCTCAGGGATGTAGAACTAGAAATACCATCTGACCCAGCCATCCCATTACTGGGTATATACCCAAAGGATTATAAAACATGCTGCTACAAAGACACATGCACACGTATGTTTATTGTGGCACTATTCACAATAGCAAAGACTTGGAAACAACCCAGATGTCCAACAATGATAGACTGGATTAAGAAAATGTGGCACATATACACCATGGAATACTATGCAGCCGTAAAAAATGATGAGTTCATGTCCTTTGTAGGGACATGGATGAAGCTGGAAACCATCATTCTCAGCAAATTGTCGCAAAGACAAAAAACCAAACACCACATGTTCTCACTCATAGGTGGGAATTAAACAATGAGAACACATGGACAAAGGAAGGGGAACATTACACACTGGGGACAGTTGTGGGTTGGGGGGAGGGGGGAGGGATAGCATTAGGAGATATACCTAATGTTAAATGAAGAGTTAATGGGTGCAGCACACCAACGTGGCACATGTATACATATGTAACAAACCTGCACGTTGTGTACATGTACCCTAAAACTTAAAGTATAAAAAAAAAGTTAAAATCAAAAAAAAAAAGAAAATAGCGCTTCTTCATTAAGATGCAACTTTTATCTGATGGAATATTGTCTTGATAGAGCAAAAACACTTGTTGCCATCTGCTAGAACATTATATTAATACCTCAGCCAACTATGTGAATGATGGCCTCTAGGGTTACACAGTACACATTGCGCAATTGTATCCAATTATCCTTCAAAAGCACAATGACAGCAAACAGCAAATGGAGCAGCCTACCTGGGTCAATTTCTTTGGAGTCATGGGGATTAGGAGGAGTAGAGTTGTATCCTTTAGATGTGTCAAAGGGCAAAGACAAGATGGAAAGCCAGAACTTGAGTCTCAGTGTTACAGGATACACAGAAAATAAGAGCTAAATATGGGACCAAATGGGGAACTAGGATATTGAAGTTGCCAAGAGCCAGGAGTTGGGTAGACAAATGTAATTCATTTATGCAGAAATTTTGAATAAGGAATGTAGCTTGCCCATTTAGCCCTGAATTCCATCTTTGCTCAGCTACTGCTGCAGCCATCTCCATACTTTCCCCACTCTCCTGAGTCATTTCCACCAGCAGACCCACCTATTGTAATCCCGTCTTACAAATTCCTCCCTTGATCCCACGTCTTTTAGATTCTGCCACATTTCTCCACTCCCTTTCATAGCAAAAGTCCTCCAAATAGTTGCCTGTATGTACAGTTTCTACCTTCACGCTCTTGAAAGCATACCAGCCAGCAAAATCTTTCTTATGAAGTCAGCAATGACCTGCATGTTGCCAATCAAATGATCCACTCTTAGTCTACATGTTCTTGAACCATCATGTGTAGTTAGCATATCTGACCACACTCTCCTTGGAACAATTTATTTTTAAACTTCTCAGCCACCACAGTCTCCTACTTTTCTTCCTGTTTCATCGATCCTTTCCTTCTCAACTTCCTTTCCTGACTTCCCCTGCTCTACTTCACCTCAAATTTTGGGGTACTCCAGGATTTGTGTCTGGCCCTTCTCTACTCTCTGCATACATTTTCTCCAGTAATTCCATCTGAATCACTTTCTAAGTGATTTCATCCAGCTTTGTAGCTTTAAAGTATCACTCATGATTAACTCCCAAGTGTATACACCTGGCCCACACATGGATGCCCTACTGCCTATGTGCCCATGTAACAGGCATCTGAAACAGCCCAGCAGGCAGGGGACCGGACACAGTACAAATTGCAGCCTGTGCCCTATTTTCCAACCACTCTGGCAATACTGGTGAAGGAATGAATAATAATAATAACAATATTCAGTGCTTACTTTGTCCTGGGTACTTTACATATAAAAATATTTAATCCTCACAGCAAATCAATTAGGTAACATCATTATTTTCATCTCTGATTTACATAAGAGGAAATCGAGGCTCAGAGAGGTTCAAGTCCAATGGGCAGGGTCAGTGTTTGAATGGAATAATCAGAAATTAGCAAACATTTTTTGTAAAGGGTCCATTCATAAATATTTTCAGTTGTGTGGTGCATTCTGCCTCTATTGCTATAACTCACATTTGCTCTTGTAGTGTGCAAAGCAGTCACAGACAATATGTAAATGAACACAAAGTTGTGTTCCAGTAAAACTTTATTTATGGAAACCAGTGGTGAGTCACATTTGACCCACATGTGACCCACTACCTGATTTCATTAATAAAGTTTATGAAACTTTATTTATGATTGTAATAAAGTAGTAGATTGCCAACCACTGCTTGAAACCATTATTCTTGTATTGCTTGGATAAAATGAATGACTGAACAAGTGAAAGGACCAATGAATGAATGAATGACTCCTCTTTGGTCTCCTCAATCCTCTCATGAGTATTCAGAAGATTGTTACAGAATCACATTACTACCAAGGGTAAAAACACCACAATCTGTCTTTAGGGTGAAATGAGGAATACATGAGTGACAAACCTTACAGGTTTACTGTTTCGGCTCCTGAGTTGGGTCAGGTCAGCAGTGTTCTAGCTCCCTGAGACTCTACTTCCATGACAAAGAACTGCAAATTATAACTTTCTATTTGGGGATCCTTTTCCCCCTAGGGGAAAATATATGTGAAAAGATCTTGAAATGATTGTGGAAAGAGCTTGACTTTGGATTTAGACTAAGTTCACATACCATGAGCTTGACTTGGAGTTAGACTAAGTTCACATACCATTTTTTTCCCACTTTTTAACTTCTCTGAGGTTCCATTTCCTGATCTGTAAAATAGGGATAATAATACATATGCTGCAAGATTGTATCAATACTGAAAGGGGTTAGAGTTCATTTGCCCAGCATAGTGTCTTGATCTGGTAGGTCCTAATCACAAATGGTAGCCACCGTCGTTAAGTCCTATCATAACCCTTTAATAACCACTTTAAGGGACAACAGTATGTAGGGCTGCTCAGAAAGCAAAATGTCTGTCTAGAGTGAATTTAATTACAACATCAACTTGCATCCTCACAGCAGCAACTTCACTTGGGGATTGTTCGTCTGCACTGGTGGATTTCTGATCTCTAGTAGCGCTGAGGTAAATGTACAAGGCTCTAAAGTTCCCATAAGCACATTTTCTCAGGTCAGTCTTTCCCATTTAAATGCAAAGCATGCAATCCTCCCTCCCTCAACACACACCCAAGAGAATTTCTCTATTTATTATGTTTTACGTCAATTTGCCATTGTTTGGGAGTACACAAGGTGTGACAGCCTGATTAGTAAGTCAGATTGTATATACTTGTGTGTGTGTGTGTGTGTGTGTGTGTGTGTGTGTATTTGAGATGGAGTCTCCCTCTGTCACCCAGGCTGGAGTGCAGTAGTGCAATCTTGGCTCACTGCAACCTTCACCTCCCAGGTTCAAGCGATTCTCCTGCCTCAGCCTCCTGAGTAGCTGGGATTATAGGTATGTGCCACGACACCTGGCTAATTTTTGTATTTTTAGTAGAGACGGGGTTTCACCATGTTGGGCAGGCTGGTCTCGAACTCCTGACCTCAAGCGATCCACCTGCCTCAGCCTCCCAAAGTGCTAGGATTACAGGAGTGAGCCACCCTGCCTGGCCAGATAATATTTTTTTGTTACAAAATAACACCGGGATAAGTGCTATTGTTACTTTCAGCTTCTCCTCTTTAATATTGAAACTCACTCAGAAGTTAATTGGTTGACAGAAGAGCTAATCACCCAAGAGGAGTGTTTGAGCAAGGGTATTCTTCCTCTGGTGGTTGGCTGTGAGGCTGGGGAGGAAAGCATTACAGGTGTTTCCCATGGTTGCCAATTTCCGTAATGTCTTGGGTGCTGCAAACTGATTTTCCTCTGCCAGCACATTTAGTTTACAAGATGATTCTTGCATAAAACCCTGCTGGTTACATTTATGAGAACATATGCAAAATTAAACCAATGACCCAGTAGTCAAATAAAATTTCCCATAAATTGTTGAGCTTGTTCTTTGCTTTTCTTAAAGCAAATGAGCACTTTGTCTATTAATTTTCCAAATAAATGCTCTTGTAACAAATATAAGCTTTATGGGTCCAGAATGGGGTGCAAGCAATAAAACTGCACCCTCCCAGTGAGATCAAAGACCTCCCTCTGTTTACTGGACACGGGTTAGGGCCCCCACGCCTGGTTCTACTAACACAGGCCCAGCATCTGTGGCAGCACCTTGGGACATTACTTAGTACGCCAGAGCTCAGAATAAATTGGACATAAGGTCTCACGATAATTTGGACTTCACCCAGGCAGGACTCAGGTAGAACCTGCTCCATATGGAGACTTGTGTTAAGCAAATAAGATGCCTTATTTAGCACCAACAGGAGCCTCTGCATTTCTTCCTGGGTGCACTAGTAAAGAACACAGATGTCAGTCAACACTCTGTTAGGATACTGGGGGAAGAGAGAATGAGAATATAAATGCATAGAATGTATTTAATTGTGCTACCCAACCAGATTTTTCACAGAACTTTTGGCTCATGGTAGAATCTTGGGATTCTACCATTCTAGTCACTTTTGAGGAGTTCTTGCATTTGTTGTTACCACCATCATCATTATCAATCATTTAATGAACTAACCTGTAAGGTGTTATGGCAGGAACTGTGGAGGATCCCCAAAAAGAAATAGGAGACATAATCCTTGCCAGAGATCCCATCCTCACCTAGGAATGGTCATTGCTGACTGGGGGGTGGGGAGGCTGCAGGAAGATGATAGTGAGAAGGGAGCTCATTAGCTCCTTGAACTCAGATAATTTGGGATTTTGGGACATATCTCCAAGAATCTTATTTACGCAGAACACACATATCTCTTTGGAGACCTCGGTGGGGAAAAGGGGACTGTGGTACTGGTGAGTCAGAGTTCTAAGCCCTTGAGTATTTCTAAGGCTGGTGAATGAACACCAAAGTGAAAGAAATATCTCTAGTGTGAGGCAGCATATCCTGTGTATGTAGGTGTGCCCATGGGTGGCACCCAGCAGAAAGCTACATTCTGGCATTTGCTATCTGGCATTTGAGTCTATACCTGATGGTTAGGGACTAGCCTACTGCAAACAATGCTTTGATCATGAATCAGCCTCAGGTTGGCCTGGGGCCTTTTCCTTCATTCAGTTTTTCATAACATTTCCTACATCTTGCACAGAAAGATAAGACTTTCAGGTGCCTTTTACAGCAGGGAGCTGATGTGCTCAAGCACAAGAGTAGAACGTTTCCCAGCCGTTCACCCTTAGAACTAACTTTGAAATGACAAGTTCTTTCTTTTTTTCATTTTTTCTATCTCAGCATTTATAATACTTCCTTGCACTTCTGATTTTAATCTTTCTAATAGATTATACACTTCTTGAGGACAGGAACTATACCTCTTTTCTCTGCTGTATATTCTGATTTTGACCTTCTTTCTAATAGATTATAAACTTCTTGAGGACAGGAACTGTATCTCTTTTCTCCACTGTATAGACCCAGTGCCTAGTAGAGGGGAATCCTCTTCCTCCCATTCAGTATGAATTAGCATTTAGGAAGCCTTCCCGGAATATGTAAAGGAGGCACTTCAGCCCCGTTCTCCCCGATTCTTCTCGACAAGTGAATATTTCTACATTAGGGCATGCAATTAGATGTGCACATGTACCCTAAAACTTAAAGTATAATAATAATAAAATTAAAAAAATCAATCAATAAATAAAAATAAATAGATAAATTAAAAAAATGTCAGCATGAATTGAGGAAACAAGGAATGCATTGATTCTTGATTCTAAAATTATTATATGGCAATAGCATGGCTTTGCTTTCATAGTAAGCTTGATTAATATTAATCAGCTTCTCTCTCCAGAATGCATTTCAATTAATGGAAGGAGAAGAAACTCTCAAGTGTATTGGATGAGGGACAAACTGGACTGTTAACGTTTCAACTGAAGAATTTACAAGTATGTGAAAATCTACACTATATATGCCTTGATAGAATACATATTTACTATTTTCAATATTTATTGGCTGTTTACAGTGTGCCAAATAGTTTCTTGACAGGATGTTCCCTGAATAAGCCTATAATTTACTTTAGGGGTTTGACTATGGATGTAATTTCATGTGATAGGACAGAAAAATGACTCCATTAATCAGATTGATGTATTTGTAAATTAAAATAAATAAATCAGGATTTATGCTCCTATAGTACATTTATTATAAATAAATATTAGGAGTCTACATATAGACTACATTAAAATAATAAATATTTTAAAGAAAAGGTCATATAAAAAGTTCACTTTCAAGTTATTTAGCTTACAGAGTTTGTCCTAAATCTTCTCATAACTAAAGAATATATTCAATATGTAGGTTGTGTTTTCTTTGGAATTTGTTGTGTTAAATGATTAGTAATTGAAACAGTACAGAACTTCCTTTGCTTTGAAGTATGTATATGTCTGGGCACATTTCTGCTGTCGTAGTTTAGAGTGATTTTTTCCCCCCTTTGCTCTTACATGATTACTGCAGAATTTTTTTTGTTTTAGTAAGAGAAGCTGGTTGCAAGTCCAGCAATAAAGTAGGCAAAGTAGAACTTTCAGTGAAAAACAAAATTCACTTCTATGTGATTGACCAGAAGGAGGCTCCCTTCCACCTCACTGTGTAAAGTTAGAACAAAAGCTTCTAAACTTACATCTTCCCAGGCAGCTCTAGTTTTTCCCAAGCTGTATCTGTTGTTGGGGGTGGTAGGAGGGGGCACCCTGAAATTTTCCCTGGAGGAACAGAATTTAAAGATGCATCGCTGGTAAGAAGGCTTCAGCAATTGCAAAGTACCCTTCCTTCTACCAGCTCCTTCACATAATTTTCTCTCTTGGTTGAATAACTATGGAAGTAGAATGATACTTACTAGAGACTGGAAACAGTGTATGGGGGAGGGAGAAGGGATGAAGAAAGGTTGGTTAATGGGCACAAACATACAGTTAGATAAAGTTCTAATTTTGGATAGACTAGGGTAACTACAGTGAAGGATAATGTATTGTATATTTCAAAACAGCTAGCTGAGAGGACTTGAAATGTTCCCAACACATAGAAATGATAAATGCTTGAGGTGATGGACATTCTAAATACCATGACTTGATCAATACATATTCTGTGCATTTAACAAAATATCACAGGTACCCTATAAATATGTGCAAATATTATATATCAACTAAAAAATGAAATTTTCCTCACTAACTTTGAATATCACATTATTCCTTAACTTTGTTGCTACAGTATTGTTTTTTCAAACTTGTTCTTGAATCTCTAATACAATATTTTAAAAATTAATTTTTTGGAATGAATCAAAAGAGTTGGATTTTAAAAAACATATAGTTGTGGCTGCTACTTGCCTATTTGTGTTTGTCTCTATGTATCTATAAGAATCACTTCTCGTGTTTGTAACATAGGATAATCACAATTCACTCCAAATGCTCTAATTACATTGCATTTTCCAATGAAGAAGATACCAGGGGATTCTGAATGTTGAACAGTAAGTCCAAAATCTTTGGAGAGTAAAGAGGGATGTGAAGATGCACTCATCACTGCAGGCACATTGTCCACCATAAGATGTCACGAGATCATTTTCAATCAATTAATCTTCCTGTTGTTGTCCTTCATGGTCCAGAAAGGCAATTTGTGTGTTTATTGCAAAAACAGCATTGTTGCTCTTTTGAAAAAAGCCTTGCCCTTTAACAACAGAGCAGAGCTGGTTATGAAATAGCCAACTGTGACTAATTTTGGAGGAGTAACATCTCAAATAAATTGTCTTCTGGAGATGCTGATGGAGTCAGTGAACAGCAGAATGATGATGAGTTTATCTGTGCTAATTGTGCCTTTGAGGGTTTGTTCATACGCAGGGTAGAGAACAGATTGGTGCTGTACTTTAAACCTCTGATTGGCATGAAGATTCTGGTTTTGGAGAACTACGGAAGGCAGAATAATGTTCCCCAAGGATGTCTGTACCAAATCCCTGCAACTTATGAATATGTTACATTACATGGCAAAAAGAGCTTTGCAGACGTAATTAAGGTGTGGTATTAAAATGGAGAGATTACTGGGGGGGACTCAATTTAATCACATAATTTTTAAAAGCAGAGAATGTTCTCCAGATGGAGGAAGACGTAGTGGAAAGAAGGGTCAGAGAATTCAGAGAGTGACAAGTATTTGATGCACTCTTTCTGATTTTGAGATCTAAGGGGTCACATGTGAGGACTGGAGAGAAGCCTCCAGAGCTAATGATGGCCACTGATTGACGGCCCCCAAGGAAACAGGGATCTCAGTCTTACATCCCCACGGAACTGAATTCAGCCAACAACACAAATTAGCTTGGATTAAATTTTCCCTCAGTGCCCGCAGTAAAGAATGTAGCCCTGCCAACATCTTGATTTCAGCCTGCTAGTACTCATGTTAGATGGATACCCTACAGAAACTGTGATAATAAATTTGTGTTGTTTTAAGTCACTAAATTTGGGTATTTTGTTACAGTAGCAGTAGAAAACTAAAACATGGGAAAAGTTTTGAGGGAAATGATGCTTATATTGCATTATTACTTTGCTGTAGACTATTATGATAAACCATGGCTTTGTGAATTCAGTTCAATGACTCTAGGCTTTAGCCATGCAGTATTAACAAATGGGATATTAACAATATTAACAAATTGGATAAAAACCAAGACTTGACAAATGTGTTAGTTTCCCATTTCTGTTTTAACAAATCACACAACCTTATTGGCTCAAAACAAAACAAAAGCATTAATTTATAGTTCTGTAGATCAGAAGTGTCATTGGGCTAAAATCAAGGTGTCAGCAGGGCTGCATTCTTTCTGGAGGCTGTAGGGGAGAATTTCATTGTCTTGTTCAGCCTCTAGAGAATGCCTGTATTCCTTAGCTTGTGGCCCTTTCTTCCACTTTCATTTTCAAAATCAGCAGCATAACGTGGACAAATGTCTTACTTCTACCTCCCTCTTATAAAATATTTTTTTGATTGCATTATTGGGTCCACCTGGATAAACCCAGACACTCTCCCCGCCTCTCCCTAACTTAATCACACTGCAAAGTGCCTTTTGCTATTTAAGGTAACATATTCATATGTTTGGAAGTTTTAGAGCATAGATGTCTTTGGGGGGGGCCTTTATTTTATTTTATTCTGCTTACCACAGTAAGTGTTTGCATGTTGGGTTAATACTGTTGAAATACTCACTATTACAATGCTCTTTCTTGGAACCAAATTGCTGTGCTGTGAGAATTTAAGTAACAACGTACAATGGCCTCTATAGAGTAGAAGAACCAAGACCTCTTGCCAACACATCCAACTGAGCTCCCTACCGGCAGCCAACACTAGTTTCTACTATGTAAGTGAGAGCACTTCCAGCTAGCTCATTGCCCCAGTCATCAGCACAGAAGCCGAAATGTCTAGTCAACACACAGAACCATGAGAGATAATACATGTTTGTTGTTATTTTAAGCTCCTGAATTTTGGGAGTAGTGTGTTATACAACAAAGAATACTTAAAATAACACTGTAGCCTGTTTTGTAAGTGAGCTAACTATTAGAAATTAAAGAATTCTGCTTAGAGTAATATAGGTTCTTCTATCACATCTTCAGGATTAAATTGATGACATAGGTCAAAATATGTAAAGTCCTTAGCATAGGGAATGGCACATAGCAAGTTCGCTGAGATATTAGTTACTTTTTCCCAGACAATCTTTTTGCTGCAGAGATTACCACCTACCACTCCATTAAAAAGGAGAGGATTCCTTTCTGTTAGGTATATATTTAATTTCATACGTAACACAATATAGTATATTGTCTAATAATTTTACTTGGTGGTCTGTGATTTAAAGTTATGAAGCCTTAACTGAACAATACTTATTTGCTCCAAAAAATCATTTCTCTGAAAATATAACATCATAACTAAATTTTATAATATAAAGTAGAGCCTTGCAGTTCATATTGTTTAATTGCTGTCACATAAGAATCTTATAATTTTTCTTAGTTTGTTCAATTGCTGTAAATGACTTCTGAAAGTAATATAATTATAACTTGTAATGGTAAATGCATTCATAGAATTCATGGAGCAAGCTGAATATGTAACTGTTCATTTGGAACTGAGTTGATTACCATTTGAAAACAGTTAATGGAATAGCTGATTAGAATACATTGCAAAGAATCATGATTTAATTTTAATCACCTAGAAAAAATCTGATGCCATGCGTGTTAATGGCAGTTTTGAGGGACATAAGGATTGACATATTTTCCTGAGCTAAGCAATATACGCAATGCTGGCTCAGTGAAAAACTTATATTTCAAAATACATGAAGTAAGTTATACAATATAACTTTATGTGATTAAATTCATGTGAGTATTAAAAATGTGAGTGAAGTTTATAAGTAAGGTTTAAGCTCGTTTAAAGCAATGCACTGTGTGATTTGGGCAGAAACCTAGCTCAATGGTGGCTTTCAAGTATTCACGGAAGACTATTTGAATAGGTTATGTTCACTTCGTTTTCAACCTGCTTTTCTCCTCCCCACCTTGGAATCTCTACACTGAAGTTACAGAGATTTTTTTTTTAAACCCACAAAACTGTTATGTCATTCCATGCTTAAAGTGGTTTTCCCCTTACCTCCATATAAAGTCCAAATTCTTTAACTCAGCATAAAGGCTCTGTCTGATCTGCCACTGATGATCCTGCAGACTTAATCTCTTGAGAGTTTCCTCAACTTCTGTGGTTTCAGTCATGGAGAAGTACTTGTAATTCCCTGAAACTCTTTCCTCTGTAGGTAATGTGGCCTGGCTATTTCCTACACACCTATAAAGCCTCATTTAAGTGTCACTTCATCTAGGAAGCTTTTCTTGACCCCTTTTCCCAAGTAGCAACTCTATGTGCACCTACGGCACATGAGTTTCACTCATTTGATGACACTGATCAAGCTATATCCCAATAGCATGTTTGTCTTAATTGAGCATGTGCACCCTTAATTGAGCATACGCACCCTGCAAGAAGTACTGAATGGAGTCGTAATTGAATTTAATGCCAAGTACCATACCAAGTATGTAGAGGAGCTCAATACAAATTTGTTAAATAAATAATGGATGCATTTGTTCAAAGTGAGCAGAATATAAAAGAACCTTTATCAGTGCAAAGCATTTAGTAGGCACTGGGTATATGTTCATTCATTCATCCCTCATCATGGATCAATACCGCAGGATCCATCGTTAGTTGTATGCCATTTCCCACTGGTTTACCATGTGTTATTTACAAAGAATTAAGCTGTTTAGTTGTATGGTAACATTCTATAGAGTGATTTTCTTGGACTAAGATAAGCTAGATTCCATGAAAACTGAAACTGTAGTTTCTGATCTCAAGGCTTTTGCATAGTCTTATGACTTAATGCTTTCCCTTTCAGGCTTGGCTGGCTCCTTATTCTTTTTTAAATTCTTTTGTTCTGTTCTTTTTTTGTTCCTATAAATCTAAGGGGTACAAATGCAATTTTGTTCCATGGATATATTGCATAGTGGTAAAGTCTGGGCTTTTAGTGTAACGTCAATAGCATAATTTAATGGTGAGATAGGGTCAATCACTCAAAAAGTATAAATTGTACCTATTAAGTAATTTCTCAGGTCTCACCTCCCTCCCACCCTTTTACTCTTCCAAATCTGCAGTGTGTCTATTTATTCCACACTTTCTGTCCATGTATACACACGACTTAGCTCTCACTTATAGGTAACTACATGTGGTATTTCATTTTCTGTTCCTGAGTTGTTTCACTTAAAATAATGGTCTCTAGTTCCTTTCATGTTGTTGCAAAAGACATGATTTCATTTTTAAATGGCTGAATAGTATTTCATTATATATAATATATATATATATCCATCATATATATTATATATATACACACACCCACATATATAAAATATATAATTTAAAAAATCCAATCATTCATTGATGGACACTTAGATTGATTACATATCTTTGCTATTGTGAATAGCGCTGTGACAAACATATGAATGCAGGTATCTTTATGATAGCATTATTTTTTTCTTTTCCTTTGAGTAGATACCAGTAGTGGGATTGCTGGATCAAATGATAGTTCTATTTTTGGTTATTTTGGTTATTTGAGAACGCTATATACCGTTTTCCATGGGGGCTGTACTAATTTACATTCACACTAAAAGTGCATAAGCATCCTTTTTTTCCGTGCCCATTCACCAAGATCTGTTGTTTTTTGACTTTTAAATAATAGCCATTCTGGCTAGGTTAAGATGATATCTCATTGTAGTTTTAATTTGTATTTCTCTGATGATTAATAATATTGAGCATTTTTAAAATATGTTTCTCGGCCATTTGTATATCTTCTTTTGAAAAATGTCTATTCATGTCCTTTCCTCACTTTTTAATGGGGCTATTTGTTTTTGTTGTTGTTGAGTTGTTGAATTCCTTGTAAATTCTGGATGTCAGTCCCCTGTTGGATGTGTGCTTTCCCATTCTGCAGGTAGTCTGTTCACTGTTGGTTATTTTTTTTGCTATGCAGAGCATTTTAGTTTAATAAAGTCCCATTTGTCTATTTTTGTTTTTGTTGCTTTTGCTTTTGAGATTTTAGTCATGAATTCTTTGCCTAGATCAGTGTCCACAAGAGTTTCTCCTAGGGTTTCATAGTATTTTTTATAGCTTTAGGTCTTACTTTTAAGTCTTCAACCCATTTTGAGTTGATTTTTATATATGGTGGGAGACAGGGGTCCCATTTCATTCTTCTGCATATGGCAATCCAATTATCCCAGCACCATTTATTGAAAAGGGTATCCTTTTCCCAGTGTATGTTTTTGTTGACTTTCTCAAATATCAGTGGACTTTAAATGTGTGACTTTGTTTCTGGGTTCTTTATTCTATGTGTCTATTTTATTCTAGTACCATGCTGTTTGGTTACTATCCAGAGATGTCCAATCTTTTGTCTTCCCTGGACCACATTGGAAGAATAAGAATTGTCTTGGGCCACACATAAAATACACTAATGATAATTGATGAGCTAACAAAAAATCACACAAAAAAATCTCATAATGTTTTAAGGAAGTTTACAAATTTGTGTTGGGCTGCATTCAAAGCTATCCTGGGCTGCATGCAGCCTGTGGGCCATGGGTTGAACAAGCTTGTTATAGCCTTATAGTATAATTTGATTCAAGTAATGTGACATCTCCAGCTTTGTTCTTTTTATGTAGGATTGCTTTGGCTATTGGGGCTCTTTTTTGGTTCCATATGAATTTAAGAATTTTTTTTTCTAATTCTGTGAAAAATAATATTGGCATTTTCATAAGGATTGCATTGAATCTATAGATTGCTTTGGGTATTATGGTCGTTTTAATGATATTGATCCTTCTGATCCATGAGCATGTGCCTGTGATGTTTTTCATTTGTTCGTGTCATCTACATTTTCTTTCATCAGTATTTTGTAGGTTTCCTTGTAGAGCTCTTTCGCCTTCTTGGTTAAATATATCTTGATTTGGTTCTCAAGTTGATCATTACTGGTGTGTAGGAATGGTACTGATTTTTGTAGGTTAATTTTGTGTCCTGAAATGATACAGAATTCACTTACCAAGGTCTCAGCTCCAATGGTTTCTCTTAAGGGTTTTCTTGACCACTTAACCCAAAGTCCTCCCTTCTGCAGTCTTCAATTGGTGATTTCAAGTAACTATCACATGGAGTAGTTTTAGTGTCTATTTATCACTATATAAAATGATCTTGCTTATGTATTTCTTTTACTCATTGACTATAACTGTCTTCTTGAATGAAAGTCTATGAGAACAGGGCCTTGCCTGTTGCCCTAGTACTTTTAACACCCCCTGGTATGGGTTGGGTGAATACATGCGTAAAGTAACCTTGTAAGACAGCTTCCTTAGTATTATTACATGGGCCAGTATTTCTCAGGATCATTTCAGTTCCTTAAACAAACAAAAATTCTCGTTAGACAAATATTCAGATGCCCATGTGTGGTGATACACTTGATAAAATTTGCACATCCTATGTTGACTTTTCATCAAGTCAATAGAATAGATGGCTAATTCTATCATCGTAACTATTAGTGGCTTTCATTGGGAATGAGAGAAACTGGCCAAGTGATTTTGTATAACCGATTAATTTGGAAAGTACTGTGACAAAACAATGGAATTTTAATTTTTTTTAAGAAAAGAACATAAGAGTAATATAAACACAAAATAAATTTTGACAAAATTTGTGTCTCGGGGAAATGTTAGTTGACTTTTCTTTGATTTTTTTCTTGAGTGGGATTGTGTCCTAAACTCTGAAAGGAGGGCAGTATTTGGGGGAAAACATTTTGATTTTTTCTGTACCCTTCACTGAACTCCCTCTACATGAGGGAGAATGACATAATTTAATGGTGAGATAGGGTCAGGAAGTTATTCACTGGCTCATGATTTAACAATAGGTAGAGGTACCATGCACAGTCTCTCTCTGGCATTTCACAGGGGCTGTTATACAGTCCATGATGCTCCACACAGTTGGTTGAGTAAGAGATCTTTGCAGATTCAGATTTTCCCAAGACAGGCCCCAAGGTCTAGTACTGGGAAGCTTTACTACTGCTTGAATACAGCTAATACCAGAGAGTGCTAAATACATTTGATAGTTTATTTTGATCCCCATCAGGTTTCCTTTGTCAATTTTTCAACTCATTGGAATTCATAGGGAAAAGAATAAGACAGTGGGCTTTCTAGAACCTCCAACACCATAATTCCCACTTCCTTCTACAAGTGAGAAAACTTCTTTGGTTTTGTAGGTGAAGAAAAATTTAGAGAATATGAGAAAATTCCATATTATCATCATCAAAGAACAACATGAGAATAATGCGTTTTTTAAGTAAAGTAAAAATGTAGGATTTAGAAATGACTCTTATTCAGAACCTGAAATTGTGGCAGTTAAATGATTCCTGTGGCTCTGTGGTATTCCTGCCATGTGAATCTGGAGCCCAGCTCAGTAATACGCTTCATTTGGCTAGAATCAGCAAAGCATTAACAAGTAAACATTTCTGGTTGTCGATTTTTAAGCAATATACTGTTTTCCTTTATTTTCACTAATTCTATACACTTCTGCAATGAAATGGTGAAGAGTGCTTGTGATAATTGCTGGGTTTCTATATTTGTCTTAGAAATTGACACTTCATAAACACCAAAGTGCTATTTTATAGGTGCTATGTTTGCACATGTGTAGAAACTTAGTAATTGTCACTACAATAATTTGATATTCTTTAAAGGGATATGGAAAGTAGAATAGAATTTTTTAAAATTTTCATTTTAATTTGACCCCGCTCTAAGCTCCTAGGACTCTAACAATCTCATCTGACTGAAATTCAGATTTAAACAATGGGCCAACATACTTTGATATCTAAGAATAAATGTTAGAGCCTGTTCTAAGTTGACAATAAACTCTACTTGTGTATAAAGATGCTCAAGAAATGCCCTTTTATACTTAAGTAATGAAAGGGCATTTCCATTAAGAGATGATAAAGGAGCAGAAAGTGGCAAATACTGTTTTGTCTTAGGAAAAAAAGCTATGGATCTTTTAAATGTCAAGAATGGAATTTACCAAAATTGCCTAAAATTTTGGAAAGTAAAAAATTTTAATACAAACCACAGTCTTGATTATTTCAGCTTGTGGCATTTCTTAAATAACCTTTAACCCTTATCATCTTCTGACTATGATATGCAAGAGGACTGATAAATAGTGATGCAGATTTTTGTTTTTTATTTTCCTAGGCTTACAGACTCAGAAGTCAAACCTACCCATTTTGTGATCTAATCAATTTTCTTTGGTTTAACACCAAGACTAAGGCATCCCCTTCTTAGGCTCTTCCAGCTTATCTGAACTTAGAGTTTTAGTCATTCATGTAAAGCCTTTCATGCTGGTTTTTTATTTGAAAATGGGTCCCAGCTGCTCTGGCTTTCTTAATCCCTCCCAGAAAGGCATATGCGACAGCGTCTCCCCCTGGGAGACTGCAGCTCCAAAGCTTTTTCTCCTAGGTAGGGAAAGTGCAAAGCCAGACACTATTATCATGCTTACTTCCCCAGCTGGCTAATCAGATCAATATATGGTTTATATTTTGATGAATAGACAGGCATATAAGAATAGTGTGTGTGTGTATATATGTGTGTGTATAATATCTAAAAATATATATAGAGAGATAATGGAAATTGTTATTTAATTAGCATTTTTAAAACTTCTATCAGGTTCTAGCATATAATAAGGATTCAATAAATATTCAATGAATACTTGAAAATGTGAAGAGATAAAAGTATTACATAGCCAGTACAGGAAATTTTGTAAGTTTAAATACTTCCCCATATTTTGTCTTTAAAATAAGATTGAAAGCTAAGTATTTGACTTATATGTTTTAAATCCAATCAAAGAACTAAAGACTATGAACTCATTCTCTAGCTTCTTTTTATAATTATGTAACTTTAGTTTTGAACCTGATCTCTAAGAACTTTTAAATTATTATCTCTTATCTGTATTTGATATTATTAAATCATTCATTTTTACATTTAGAAATTTTTAAACCAAAGAATTCATAGGATAGTTTTAATTTGTATACCTTTCATATATAATATATAAAATTTTGTTCCTGAGTAAAGTTATAGACTCTATTCTTATATCCTATATTATGCCAGTGATATATAACAATATATACTTTATTTATACTCAGAGTAGATACTTACATTCTTTTTTCTTTTCACACATCAAGGGTAATGTGCTGACATCATAACAAGGTTTGAGGGAGGCCCATCTCACAAGAATGTGGAAACCCAATCATCATGCTTATGAACCACAAAAGGATCTAGATACTGATGTTCCTATACACTTATTTCTTATGTCGAATAGTGCAATTCAAATTCTATTCTTGAAGCTTAAAGATAACATTGGAGCTGGCCCAAACTAGTAAAATATATGATTGTGAATGGAG
The DNA here is from genome assembly GCF_029281585.2 of Gorilla gorilla gorilla. Lineage (NCBI taxonomy): Eukaryota > Metazoa > Chordata > Mammalia > Primates > Hominidae > Gorilla > Gorilla gorilla. The sequence goes on from NC_073234.2 coordinate 92,491,174, forward strand.
TTTATCAAAATGTAGACACAGTAAGTATCCTAAAGCTTTAAATCTACTTCTGAAACAATGACAAGCAGGCATTTTGCCAGTGCTAATTTGCTTTACTCTATTGATTCAAGCTTTATTGGGCATTCTGTTGTCTCTTCTAGGGAAGGCATAAGTGGAATACAGAACAGTGAAGGCTTATTCAAGATAATGTTATACTCATGAATCACACCACCTAATACCTGCACTGCTTAGACATGCAGAACATAAAGCGTCTTCTCAAGATATCTCAGTAAAAGATATCTCTTTTTATATACAAAAGTGGAACTTGTTTTGTGCAATCACTTCTTGGTACAGTTACAATAGAAAATTCTCAGATGTACTCCACTACTTTAAATAGATTCCTGCATCATTGAAAAAAATTTTCCAAGTCAACGTAGTCTTAAAAACTAGGCAATCTTTTCTTTAACATCTTGAATGAATAAAAGCTCACTCCCCTTATTACTACTTATTGCTGCCTGTCTGTCTCTAATTGCACACCCTCTTTGAGCACGTTACTGAGTGAGGATAAAAAAGCATGCATTGTTTTTTTGTGTAGTAAAGTCATCAGAATATTATATGTTCAAGGGAGAAGAAGAAATTTTTGAAGACAAATGGAATGGTGATCTCATTTTTCATCCTTATTATAGGCTAAGCATAACAGTCATGGTGTGACTATGACTGTCTGAGCAACTGATTTACATTTCTCCTTTACTGCATTTCTTGCCCTGGTTGAATGACATAATGGGTATTTGTCCAACTCATTGTTCTCGGGAGAGTTGGCTTCTTATTTTCTGTGCAGTTAGAAACACCAAATCTTGTTTTTATACATTAATATCACCTACTAGGTGTCAATACTAGGCCTTTAAATATAGGGCTTTGCAGAAGAGGGATTTAGATTCATGGTTTCTAGAGTTTCACAGAGGATAACCCTATGTATGCAGTTCAAAAATTTACATTTGTTTCTTGACACAGGTATTGATCATGATTTTCTATTTTGGTAAACTTTAGATATGAAGGTAAAATAAGCTGACATCTAGCTTCTTTGTGTGTTTGAAAAATGGCTTAAATGAGGCAGGTCTGTTGGTTACTGCAGCAGAGTGAATAGAACAGCAGGATAGCACAGAAGCTGAAAAAATGTTCTCATAGCATCTCAGTGGGGTTGAAAATAGGTACTACTCTTTTATCAAAAAAGAAAATAGGACATCATAAAGTTCATGATATCCACTTAGAGTTATCTATTATTATTCTTTAATATCTTAAAATGTAAAATTTGTAAATAGATCACTAAACAGGTGAAACATTTAAAGCTATTCCCTTTTCTTCTTTATTAAAGAGATCAAACCTAAAATAAAAATTAAAAAATAATAATTAAAGAAGAGATGAGCCACTGCTCTTCTTCTTGCTGGGTGAGTCATTTTACCTGAAGGACAGCCTTGCTTTGGTTCTTAACTGTTTTGTTAGGTCTTCCTCTTACTGATGGAAGATGCTCCCTTGTGGTAAGCAGGGTAAACTGTAAACTTAATTAAAAACCAAAAGTAAACTGTAGATTTATCTTTAATCAAACCATAGGGCAACTTTGACTAATCTATTTTTACCAGGCCGTACCTTTAGACTAAAAGTAGGGACAGCCAGTATAGTGGCTAAATACTGAAGAGGAGTGGACAACATGGGAAGAACAATCTGAAAATTCACTAATTGGTGGTTAATTGTGAAAGACAGGCTTTTAGGATCACATGGTGTTAGAACCAGGTCACTTAGTTCAACCCACTGATTGTATAGAAGTAAACCCTGATCCCAGAGAGATGAAGTGGCACCCACTCAAATGTAAATGGGCTGGCCATTGGAGGCTGGGGATGTAGGGCACTGCCCACTTCTCAGGTCCAGCTTGTTGCTGGTAGGAAGCAAAATGGGACCAGTACTACCAGTCTTCAAGGGAAGGCATAAATCTAGATGTTAATGTAAAATTTTCCAATTTTAAAATATTGACAAGTACATAATTCAAAAATTTTGAAACATTAAGTCGTACAATATGTCTGTGGGTCTCAAGCTTGTAACTTTTGGGTGAAAACATGTGACAGAGTCCATAAAATTCTTCTTTAATAACTATAAACATAAAATAAGAGTTTTACAAAATTATAACTACAGTAACCAACATAGCATGGGATGGCTACAAAAACAGACACATACATCAATGGAACAGAATAGAGACCCAAGGAATAAGGCCACACATCTACAATCATCTGATCTTCAACAAAATCAGCAATAACAAGCAATGGGGAAATGACTCCCTATTCAATAAATGGTACTGGGATAAATGGTTAGCAATATGCAGAAGATTGAAACTGGACCCCTTTCCTACACCATACACAAAAAACAATTCAAGATGGATTAAAGACTTAAAAATGAAACCTAAAACTATAAAAACCCTGAAATGTAAGGTAGGGAATACCATCCTTGACATAGGCCCTGGCAAAGATTTCATGATGACACCCAATGCAATTGCAACACAAAAAATCTACAAATGGGACTAATTAAACTAAAGAGCTTCTGCACAGCAAAATAAACTATCAACAGAGTAAACAGAAAACCTACAGAATGGGAGAAAATATTTGCAAACTATGCATCTGACAAAGGTCTAATATCTAGCACTTATAAGGAACTTAAACAACTTAACAAGCAAAAAGCAAACGACCCCAGTAAAAAGTGGGCAAAAGATGTGATCAGTTTTTGAAAGAAGACACGTGTGGCCAAAAAGCATATGAAAAAATATTCAGCATCACCAATCATTGGAGAAATGCAAATCAAAACCACCATGAGATACCATCTCACACCAGTCAGAATAGCTATTAATAACAAGTCCAAAATTAACAGATGCTGGTGAAGTTGCAGAGAAAAGGGAACACTTATACACTGCTGGTGGGAATGTAAGTTAGTTCAGCCATTGTGGAAAGCAGCTTGGCCATTTCTCAAATGACTTAAAACAATTACAATTTGACTCAGAGATCCCACTATTGGGTATATACCCAAGGAAATATAAATCATCTTACCATAAAAACACATGCACACGTATGTTCATCACAGTCCTGTTCACAATAGCAAACATACAGAATCAACCTAAATGCCCATTAACGGTGGACTGGATAAAGAAAATGTGCTATGTATACACCATGGTATAATGCAGCCATAAAAAAACAAGATTATGTTTTTCACAGTAATGTGGATGGAGCTGGAGGCTATGATTCTAAGTGAACTAATGCAGGAACAGAAAACCAAATACTACATGTTCTCACTTTTAAGTGGGACCTAAACAATGAGAACACACGGACACAACGAAGAGGACAACAGACACCAAGGCCTACTTGAGGGTGAAGGGTGGGAGAAAGAAGAGGATTAAAAAACTACCTGTTGAGCATTATGCTTATTATATGCTAATGAAGTAATCTGTACACCATACTCCCATGACACATAATTCACCTATATAACAAACCCTCACATATACCCCTGAACCTAAAATAAATGTTAAAGTTATCATTCAATGAATAGTTGTTGAGTACTTTCTGGGTGACTTACAGTTTTTTTTATTTGATGTTGTGGTGGATATGGAAGAAATAATTTCACTTATGTCTTCCAAAAGATTATAATTTGGCTAGACAGAAGAACCCAAGTATTCACAAAACAACCAGAAGACAAAAATGCTTCACGACTTTGAGATGAGTAATCATGTTGCCTACACTTTAGAAAAAGGAGAGAATGATTCACTAAATGCTCAGTGATTTTATGGATGCCATATTTAGAGGCATAAACTGTGAAGGTCTAACTCGCTGTACTCTCTACAATACGTGTGTACACTCAGTACCCAGTCTGGATACCAAGGGTTGGTCCTTTCTAGTTTCTATGTTTCAGACCCATAAATCAAGAGGTCTAGACTCGTATTCAGCTCTCTCACAAAATGAGACTTCAGAGGTTTTGTCTCCTAAACCTGTCTTCTTCCTGTATTATTTAGGATGCTTTCTTACTCAAGTAATGAAAAGTTCAACCTGAGCTGGCTTCAACTATAAGGACACTTATTACATAACATCCTCATTGGGGATGGTATGGGGGAGAACAGAGGTTGTTTGATTCAGCAGATCAGTGATGTTGCCAAAGTCCTATTTTTTCCCACTATTTTGTTTTTTCATCCTCATTGGCTTTGCCCTCATACTGGCCTCCCTCGTTTTCATGAGGGGTCTGCTGAAGGGCGTGTGCCCTTCTGGACATCACATCCAAACTGTGTTCAGAGGAAGAAAGGGGCTGTTTCCTTCTGTGTCTCTGTCTTATGAGTGAGGAAACCTCTCATGGAAGCTCTCTGAAATATTTTGCTGCAAGTTTTAGTGGTGAGGATGGAATCACAAATCTATTCCTAAGCTAAACATTAGTGAGTGGAATGAGATTATCATAAAAGGCTCAGGCCAGTAATTCTCCACAGGGATGGACTAGTGCCTCAGGTAGGATGATTCCAATCTTTGTTTTGTGTGACTGTTTCATATATCTCAGGATGTGTATCATAGTGAGTGAAAAATACCAGTAATACCTCTCGATCACCAAAAACTGATAACTTTTAGTGAAAAAAAAGATGATGGAAGGAAGACCAGTAGTGACCTCTCAGTCACTAAAAACTGTAATTCTCAACAGGGTTGTATTGATGTTTCAGGTAGGATGATTCCGATGTTTGTTTTTGTGAGACTGTCCCATCCATCTCTGAATGTGTATCATACTGAGTGAAAAATACCAGTAATACCTCTCAGCAACTGAAAACTCTCCTGCCCGACATTTCGCAATAACTCCCAATGGGGAGGGAGCATGCCCTGTTGAGGACAACTGGCTTCAATTGGTCATGTCAAACGAATGAATTGAGGGAATTAATCACAAAGACAATGATACTCTTCCCATGGGTCTGTTTCCCCATTTCAGCATCATCGTCTTTGTTATGTAAGTCAGAACCTCAAGCGGCATCCTACACATGTGCTTCTTTCCCACTTATAACATCTGATAGTGACCAAGTCTGCTAAAATATACTTTAACTCTCTTTATCTCTCTTGATCGCCTTGGTCATCACAATAGTCCAGGTCACTATTATCTCTAGCTCAGACAATTGTTAAGAGTTTCCTAACTGGTATCCCTGCTTATATTCTTGCCCCTTATTCTCCCAATAGCAACCAACATGATTTTATTTTTATTAATTTATTTTATTTTGAGACAGGGTTTCACTTTGTCATCCAGGCTAGAGTGCAGCGACGTGATCACACTGCAACCTCCGCCTCCTTGGCTCATGTGATCCTCCTACCTCAGCCTCCCAAGTGGCTGGGACTACAGGCATGTGCCACCACGTCCTGTTAATTTTTGTATTTTTTGAAGAGTCAAGGTTTTGCCATGTTGCCCAGGCTGGTCTCGAACTCCTGGACTCATCACCTGCCTCAGCCTCCCAAAGTGCTGGGATTACAGGCATGAGCCACCACGCCCACCCAGTGAATATGATTTTAAAATATATTCAGTAAATCTAACTTCATTAAAAATTATTGAGTGAATTTCCATCGAGCTTAATAATTATCTGTTTACTTTCTCTGCCCCCTCACTTAAGCCTCGTGAGCAGAGTCATGTATTTGTAGTAGATTATATTATTTTCCCAAACACTTTTCTTCCTCCTATGTGAGAATTATACATCCATGTCTTCTGCCATGTGACTTTTCAGCTCCTCCCACTGGAGTAGGAACATCATATTTCCTTGTTGTACTGATGTTGGGCTTGGCCACGTGCCTTCCTCTGGCCAATGTGAAGTGGGTGGAGGTGAGTGTTTCCATAATGTGCCATGAAAGACATGGTGTATTTCCACTTGCCCGTCTTGTGGTCGTCTGTGTGAAGATTGTGCTATAGGTAGCTTCTGATCTTTGAATGAAAACATTTGGTGCACACCAGAACCCAATACAACCTGGACTCAGGCCCAATTGCACTCCAGCTGAAGTCTTGGCAATCTGCAGACCTGTGAGCAAGAAAAAGAAGTATCTGCTGTTTTAAGTCACTGAGATTTCGAAGTTTTTTCTTATGCAGAATTATTGCAGTAATAGTTAAGTAATTATCGTTAGTAGTAATAACAACAGTTGAATAATCTTATTCAGAGTTTCAGGATAGTACATTGGCATACAAGGTATTAAATAAATTTTTTTAGTAAATAAAAATATACTTGGTAAAACCAATTTTATGATAGGTGACTACATTTGAACTTATTTGAACTGTTTCTTCCTATTTGCTCTTGAATGAGGCCATGTCAGATTTCTCTAAAAATGTTGCACTGTGGATCATATTGATCCTTTGGAAAATGGGAATTCTAAGACTTTCTTGAATGAAAGTTCACATTTTCAGGTCTGCAATTCCAGGGTCAATTATATAAGGGGTATAGCTTCATTAGGGGCTGTGCAGAAGCATGAGAATTGAGTTGTTCCACGTAAAACTCCTCATCTTGAAGTTCTGCCACTCAGTATGCCTGTTTCCTACCACAAACTGTATACCCCAGTCCTGACTTTGGTAGATACCTCTGTATTCTGGCTTTAAAGATGATAGAATGACAGATGTGGTGGCTCCTACTTGTGATCCCAGCACTTTGGGAGGCCAAATTGGTAGTTTTGCTTGAGCCCAGGAGTTTGAGACCAGCCTGAACAACACGGCAAGACTCCATCTTTACAAAAAAAAAAAAAATTAATTGGGTGTGGTGGCACATGCCTGTAGTCCTAGCTACTCAGGAGGCTGAGGCAGGACGATTGCTTGAGCCCAGAAGGTTGAGGCTGTAGTGAGCCATGTTAGTGCCACTGTACTCTAGCTTGGGTGACAGAGTGAGACCCTGTCTCAAAAAAAAAAAAGAAAAGATGATGGAAGGAAGACCAATCATACATTCAATCAACAAGCATATTATTAAAGATGTACTTACTAAGTGTAAACTGTGTGCCCATGTCTGGGCAGGATGTTCAATGGGAAGTGATATGAAATGCTACCTCTGCCCTTAAAGAGCTTACAAATCTCATGAATGATAAGCCCTATACCAAGGTACAATGCAAAACAGTTTACTTGCAAAATAAAACCATAGTTTTTTCATTTGGGTATAGCTTTTTACATTGCATAATTCTCATTATACCAATGCTGGTGACTTTGTTCAACAGGGCCCACTGTGCTGATGGCTGTCTTGTAGACAGTATCAAAGGGATTTCCTTATTTAATGTTTACAGTGATGATTGCAGATGGGGTTCTCTGCTTCAGTGAGGCTGCTGGGAATTTTGTTCAAATGGCTTCACTCAGGCATACTTATTTTCTAATTGAAGGATCAAGGGAAACTTAGCCTAGAGGACAGAAGACAAAGGGGGCATGATAGCTATCAAGTATTTGAAAACTTGTCATATGGAAGAAGGATTGAATATGAGGTAGGGATACCAGACTGAGAGTAAGTTGTGTGCATCATAGGATTCAGCATTTTTCAGGATGCCTGGAGGACTTTATGGAGGGGGAAGTGGAGGATACTTACTGTTCAGTGTTCATTTGTAAGAGTATAATCATGGTTTTCACTCCTCTCTGCCCTTGGTTTGGGGTACACAAATGTCCTGAGTTTGGCCCCAAAGTCCTGGACTTTCTTTCTCATCCTTTGACAGGTAGAGCTACAGCTGTGATGTACACCTCCGTCCCTCCCTGTTAGGTGTTGATGGGAAGAAGCATATTCTCCAGGAGAGATAACGATGGGGTGTGCTGCAGGAGGTGACTAGGGAATTCGTGTGAGTGGCAGAGCAGAAGGCTGAGTCCCTTTTTCTAAACCAAGGCACAGGGAGGGTCCTCTGGGCTGTCCTCAGCAGGGGGTCACTACAGAATCATCTTATTTGTGGCAGTTGCAGTCCTTCCCATTGTTCATGCCTGCACATTTCCCATGCCCTGGGTGAATCCCAGAACTGGTCTCAGATTGTCTGCTGCCTCTCAGATCAAGAGCACCACTCCTTCTCCTTCTTCCCATCTTCTTCCCTGGGTAGCACCTTGCCACTGCTGAGTGACACTAACTCATCCCATTCCTCTTTAACAATTGTGCTGTTTATCAGAAAAAGTACAGAGATTAGAAACCACGCAAAGCCTTACTTACTCTTCCCTTGTTGGGGGAACATCTTACAGGTTTCTCATGGTTGCAAGAAATTTCTGATGATTTATTTCTAAGCAGGGAAAACAAAATAGAAGCTAAGTCTTTATCTGGAACTCTGCCTCCCACATGAGGATTTCGGGTGCTTTGGGGAAAAATTCATCCCCCGAGAAGATAATTGAGTTATTGACATTTTCTTAAGGGTAACAGGATATGGCTGGAAAGAATTAGATGAGAGGCTTAACAAGACGACTTGTAAGGCCCATAGTTTAATGAATTAGCTGAGATTCTGTATGGATTGTTCTGTGACTCAACCTCTACAGGTTTATAATCTTCATACTCAATCCCTTAGGGATGGAAACCAAAAGCATGAACTACTAGAGAAAGACTAGAAAACTACTTGAGTTATACTGTCAACATCTTTGGTGTAAGAGGCTTCTACATGAGGTGAGGAGGTGCTGAGAGCTTTGACAGAGGCGAGTGTAAGACCCTCAGAGCAGACACCACAGTGTTCGCCGTCATATATGAACAACCTGGCACTGACACCAGTGGGCAATTGCTGAGGTAACCTTGGCTCTGTTGCACCTAAGCAGTGATGTCACTGTTAGTGTGGACCCTAAACAGTGCTGCTGCTTTTGGGCAGTATTAAGGGATGTAATTATAGTCAATTGAAGCATGAAAGGAAGAAAATGCCGTGTGCCACAAAGTGGCAAAGAGGACTGGTCCATGGAGTCTGTTTGATGTCTGTCTGGGGAATCCAGGAGGAATTTGAGGCTTTTAGATTTCCTGTGGGGTGCAGCTAGAGTCAAAGAAAAACTGGTTGGAGACAGGCTAGTGTGGCTTAGGATGTATGAACTGCAGACTTACTCTGTTTAGCCTAACAAGAGAGTTAGTGTCACTAGTTTAGATGACAAAGATGTTCTGATGACTAGATCTATCCTGGTATGAAAAAAGGCTGCCTTCAAAATCGTGTTTCTTTTATTCTTGCATTTTATTTTGGATTAGTGAAGAGGTGAAGAGAATTGGATCAATCATAACCTTTTGTTCATGATACCCACACCAGCATTCTAGTGCACAGCCATAATTAATTAACTAATTAATTAAACATAAACAAGATCTGAGCTCTGAGCTTGTAGTTACTCCAGATCCCAAAAATGGAAGCCTGACAAAAGTTTTTTTTTTTTTTTTTTTAATCACAGGAATGGTTCAAATAAAAGATAGCTGAGTACTCTCAGAGATATTTTAGAGAGTGGGTTCTTGAATTAAATGGGACACTAAAGATGATCTCTAAGAGATTTCTTTTTTAATTTCAGATTTTCTGGGTGACATTTAGTCATGTGGATGGAGGAGGTGCTACTTTTCCAACACAATAGGTATATTTCTTATGAGAATGTCTATAAACTGAAAAAATTTGCTGTATGAAAGGACCATTGTGAATATGAATTTACCCCCAGAAACATAGGTGTGTGCTCTACAAGTAATTAGACAACAAAATCATACTATTTAGGTTTTTCATGGAAGACAAAAATTGAATTCTCCATAAAAGTGACTTGTCGGTTGGGCATGGTGGCTCACGCCTGTAATCCCAGCACTTTGGGAGGCCGAGGCGGGTGGATCACGAGGTCAGGAGATCAAGACCATCCTGGCTAACACGGTGAAACCCCATCTCTACTAAAAATACAAAAAATTAGCCGGGCGTGGTGGCAGACGCCTGTAGTCCCAGCTACTCAAGAGGCTGAGTCAGGAGAATGGTGTGAACCTGGGAGGCAGAGCTTGCAGTGAGCCAAGATCACGCCACTGCACTCCAGCCTGGGTGACAGAGCGAGACTCGGTCTCAAAAAAAGAAAAAAAAGTGACTTGTCTAATTTTGAAAAGAATTTTAGGTTAGCTTTTCTCCATGATTTTTCAAGTAGACCTCTTTCTTCTGAAAGATAATGAAATGAAAATACTGTCCTGACATTTTAATATCTGTGACATGTATATCAGTTATCTTTTGCTCTTTAAAAGTATCATCCCAAAATGTGTTCACCTAAGACTATAACCATTTATTCAGCCCATGGATCTGAGAGTTGCCTGGGAGGCTCTGCAGGTGGGCTAGGCTCAGCTCTTCCCAGCAGGGCTGGCTGGTGGGACTGTGAGCTGTTGCCCCATTGACTGTGGGCCAGCTGGCCCAGGATGGCTTCAGCTGGGGACAGCTCCTTCCTGCTCCATGAACTGCCTCATGGTTTCCAAGAGGGGTAGACTCATGCGAGGGTCTCTTGAGGCCTAGGTCAGAACTGTCACAGCATTATGTCTGACACGTTTTGTTGGTCAGAGGAAGCCACAAGATCAGCCCAGATTCTAGGAGTGAAGAAATGTACGTCTTGACAAGAGAAGCTGAAAATTCAAATTGGAAAGAAGCATGGGTACAGGGAAGGAGAAAACTGTGGTCATTTTTGCAATTTACCGTAGCATGGTACACACTGTCAAGTGCTCTCATACACAGTATCCTTTATGATCCTCCCAAATAACACAGTGAGATAAGTAGTACAGGTATTATCATTCCCCTTTTACGTAGGTGCAAATTGAGACCAGCAATAAAGAGAGATTTTCAATGGGTCACACATTCTGGAAGTGGCATGAGCTCAAATCTGTTTTGAAAAGCATACAAGTGAAGAGAGATGTTAGTATCATCAAAGGGAGGTAAATTAATGTTTTTTAATGCTTTGCCCCATGCAGACTCATTGAGCCTTATTTAAATAACTTTTGGGAATTGAGGCAACAGGCAATTTAATGTTGATTTTTTTTTCTAAATACTGTCTTTCAATACTAAAGTGAGAGTGTAAGTCCAAATAAAGGCGCTTCTTGAAGTCTAGTTAGTGCGGGGGATATTGTGGGATTTCAAGGTCCTTTGGCCAATCCACTTTATTTCTAACTGTAATATTTTTCTTTACAGTCTCCTCTCTTGAGTTGTGTGAACAAAACACTTGAAATAAAACTGCTCACTAGATTATACCTAGGCTGTATCATTCTGCTAAAGATTGGTATGGAAGTTATAATGGAGGCAGAGGTCAAAAGTAAAGAAAACCTCCAGGTCTTTTTTTTCTTAGAAGCAGCTGAATTCTACCTACTTATTCTTTTCCATTCCCTTTCATACTTAGAAATGACACTCTCTGGACAACCATCAATGACCAAATTCCATGTGATATGGTTTTACAAAAAATACAAGTTTTCAAGGAACTGAAACCTAAATTCTTGTTTGTAGGTTCTTGATATCTTAGTTATCAAGGGACACAGGAATGTCATAAAGTGGCCCAAGTTTCTGGACACACAAACTGAAGTGTTACCTGTAGAAATTTATTCTTTTTTGAGTAATTAAATCATTTAATTTATGTGAAATTCCTTAATATACTTCCTGATTCACGTAAAAACTTTTTAGTTATAAAGCAAATGACTCAGGGAAAGTTAATTTCTCAAAACATTTTTAATTTAAATTTTCTCATTAACTACCATATTTGAAGCATGATATTCAGATATCACATTTAATTTTCACAATGCCTTCCTGAAAGGTGTATTGCCTTAGTTTTATGAAAGAAGAAATTGGACTTGGAACCCCCTTGAGACACATTTTTGTCCCAAACTCAATTCCAAGCTTTGGGTCAAAGCCCTAGGAAAGAAAACCCAATCAGGAATTCAGAGGCAGATGGCAACAGAGGTTAAAAGGCACATCGCAGGTAAGCATGGACTCCTTATAATAAGCCAAAGGCTAAGGTGAAGCTGTGGAATTAATCCCTCATCCAACAAGGGAGAGAAAAGAATGTCTTGTGACACACCAGGATAACTGGTAGTTATGCTTGCTAGGATTTGGGTGCATGGTGCTTGGCTTTGGTTAACCCCCTTAGTCTTACTTTCTCAAAAGGAAACTTCCAAGTCATGAGCATTTTGTTTATTCTCATCACCTGGCAGGATTTGCAGGATAATTGCTCAGAACCAGAATATTGATCCAGAATTTTATATTACCCATCCCTCTTGTTCTTTCTGAGCTGCAGCCAGGTATTGCTGGTTGGTTTACAAGAACAAGCAGAGTTAGTCTAAAATGTAGGCAAAAACTTAAAAAAAAAACTGGTGAGTCTGGAACTTAATGACAAATATATGATAAGCTTTGGAATATGATTTATCTCTCTCCAGTCCTCATGTTTGCTAAAAAACAAATTATCATAGGACTGAGTGGTTTGCAAAATAGACTTTAGTCTTATATTTGGCCTGATTATTTGCATAAAATGCAGCAGAAATAATTATTTCTACATAGACCTTTTGGATTGGCTTTGATCGACGTGTGTTCCACAAGGAATCACAGATAAGACCTTTTAAAGCCCAGCCCAGCCATGGGTTTGCATCCTCAAATGCCTGTGAGTTGGGTGATTCTTTCCTCTTAAGGTCCCAATATAAACTTGGAGCTCCTGAATCTGTTAGAAAGTGACATTCTTTACTGACCACAGGTCAGAAACCTCGTACAGGGACTGCGTAGACAAGGGAATGAGGCCAGTTTCCCCACTGGGCTTGTATCGGCTCTGCAAGTTGAGCTTGACTCCTTAAAGGGAAGCATACCCTTCCAGTCAAAGCCTTGGTAAAATACCCAGTTTTTCCAGTTGCATCCTGTTGCAAAAGAAAAAATGGATTCTTATTGAACTGATGCAAACAACTGTATCACCATAAGTTAAGAATTCTCGGCCGGGCGTGGTGGCTCACGCCTGTAATCCCAGCACTTTGGGAAGCCGAGGTGGGTGGATCACGAGGTCAGGAGATCAAGACCATCCTGGCTAACGTGGTAAAACCCCGTCTCTACTAAAAATACAAAAAAATTAGCTAGGTGTGGTGGCGGGCGCCTGTAGTCCCAGCTACTCGGGAGGCTGAGGCAGGAGAATGGTGTTAACCCAGGAGGCGGAGCTTGCAGTGAGCCACCAAGATGGTGCCATTGCACTCCAGCCTGGCTGACAGAGCGAGACTCTGTCTCAAAAAAAAAAAAAAAAAAAAAAAAAGAAAAAGAAAAAAGAAAGAATACTCACAGATAGTTTCCAAATTCTAGAGGAACTAGGAAGAGAGAAACAAACATGCTCCAAATTTTCATCCCAGGAGTATACCCTACTTAATTATTAAAGGCCATAAATAGTTCAAAATAAGTTTCATTGACTCTGAAAACAAGAATAAGCAATATTCTAAGCAAAAGTCAAAAGGTTGCTTCAGCTTTCTGAGTTCAGTCCATTTGGTTAACTCTGGTTTTGCTTGATATTTGTAAACATTTCAACTCTTCATGAATCTTGTACATTTTCCTTTATTCTAATATTACAATCTCCAAAGTTATCAGAAGCCTATATTTTAGAGCACCTATTAAAGTTCCATAGCTTATTATAAACCATCTTTTGAAAAGAATTAAAACAAGACAACAATTTTCTGTGAATAACAAAATGTCCAGGGTAGTTACAGTTAGAAACACAATTGACATTTTCTTTGTCCATTCATTTGTTGATGAACACTTAGGTTGCTTCTAAATCTTGGCTATTGTGAACAGTGCTGCAATAAACGTGGGAGTGCAGATATCTCTTCAATATACCGATTTTCTTTCTTTGGGGTGTATACTAAGCAGTGGAATTACTGGATCATATTGTAGTTCTGTTTTTAGTTTTTTGAGAAACCTCCAAACTGTTCTCCATACTGGTTGTACTAATTGACATTCCTACCAACCATATACAAGGGTTCCCCTTTCTCCACATCCTTGTCAGCATTTGTTGTTGCTTGTCTTTTTGATAAAAGCCATTTTAACCAGGGTGATATGTGTATTAGTCTGCTTTCACGCTGCTGATAAAGACATATCTGATACTGGGCAATTTACAAAAGAAAGAGGTTTAATGGACTTACAGTTCCATGTGGCTGGGGAGGCCTCACAATCATGGTGGAGGGTGAAAGGCATGTCTCACATGGCAGCAGACAAGAGAAGAGAGGTTGTGCAGGGAAACTCCTTGTTATATAATCATCAGATCTCATGAGACTTATTCACTATCATGAGAACAGCACGGGAAAGACCTGCCCCCATGAGATTCAATTACCTCCCACTGGGTCCCTCCCACAACATATGGGAATTCAAGATGAGATTTGGGTGGTGACACAGCCAAACCATATCATGGCTACTATGAAACAAACTGATATGAACATTCTTATGCAAGTCTTTTTGTGGACATTGGATATACATTTTTATTTCTCCTGGAAAAATACTTGGGCAATGGAGTAGATATATTTTTAACATTGTAAGAAACTGCCAAACTACTTTCCAAAAGAGTTATACCATTTTATAACCTCACCAGCAATATACGAGTGTTCTAGTTGCCCCACATCATCAGTAGCCTTTGGTGTTGTCAGGATTTTCTATTTTAGACATTCTCATGTGTAGCATGTACCCATTTGACTTATTTTGCATTTCCCTAACATCTAATGGTATTGAACAAAATTCTCTTTCTTATTGTCATTTTTATACCCTATTTGTGAGGTGTCTATTTAAGTCTTTTGATCATTTTTATTGTATTATTTGGGTCTTATTGAATTGTAGGAGCCTCTAATATGTTCTAGATATATATACTTCATTATATGAAGTATTGTGCATATTTTTTCCTAGTCTGCAGCTTATTTATTCATTTACTTAAATGAGATCTTTTGATGAACAGTAGTTTTAAGTTTTGGTAAAGACCAATTTTCCAATTTTTAATTTCATGATTAATGCTTTGTAAAAAAATATTTGTTTACCTTGATGTTGTGGAAATACTCTTCTATGTTTTCTTGTGGAAGCTTTATAATTTTAGCTGAAAAGTTCAGGCCTATTATCTATTTTAAATTATTATTTTTATATAATAATACAAATGATAATCTTGAACATAATGACCAAGATTCATTGTTTTTTTTTCCTATGAATATGCAGTTATTTCAGCTCTATTTGTTGAAAATGCTTTTATTTCTTCCATTGAATTGATTTTTGCCTTTGTCAGAAGTCTTTTGAACACATAAGGGCGAGTCCATTCTGGACTTTCATTCTGTCCCAATGCATTATTTTTCTATTCTTACACCAATAGCATGCTGTCTTGATATTGTAGCTTTATAGAAAATCTTGTACTGAGATAGTATTAATACTCCAAATTTGTTATTTTTCTCTTTGTTTGAGCTTTTTAAGTCATTGGACTAGTCATATAAATATTAGAAATAGCTTGTCAATTGCCACAAAACAGTCAGACCTTTCTTAATCAGCAAATTTTTCCTTTATTGCTTTGAATATTGATATTTTTTCTTTCTGGAATTTCCTATTAATCAGAGGTTGAAGTACCAGGATCTATCTCTGTCTCTCTTCTTTTCTGTTCATAGTTTAAATTATTTAGGGCTTTCATGAGAGTTCTGGGTGTCTTTCTCAAATTTATTTTTTAGTTTACTGATTTCATTTTCTGTATTTTTAATTGCTTCTATTGTGGCTTTAATTTGGTTTTTATTTTCAACTAATTCTTAATCTTAGATTTGCCCCTCTTATTTATTTATATTTCTCACATATAAATCAACTCAGTGTTCCCTGGAATCTTTCTGACACATGGATTAGTTATTTTTAAAGATTATTTGATTCTGGTAGCAAATCAAAAGAAGGAAGAAGTCAGGGTTGCTTTATTTTCTCTTTTTAACCTAACACAGTGCCTGACACATGGTAGTTACTCAAAAAGTTCCTGTTGAGTCACAGGATAAGTGTAATTTTTCTAAGTGCTTCCCTTTATTTATACTCCCCCAATTTTTAAGTGTATCATGATTTTTCAGTGTTCTTTTTCTTCCAGAAGGTTGCCTATGCTTGCCAACCTTTGTAGGAGTTGAGTGGGTTCTGTTAGAAACTGGTATGCTTCTTGTTCTCCCTGAATGTTCCACAGAGGTCCTTCAAGTCTAGACAGAGGGAAGTGCAGAAGAGCAAACAACCAAATCAACAAAAATCTCACAGTGTGTCACCAATATAAGAGGATCAGGGAGGGAGCAGGTGCAGGTCATCGTGGCTGGGAGATATGTCACTGCACTACATTGTGGATTAATTTTCTCCCATATTCCCACTTCTTGCCTGCATTGGTTCTGTCTGTGCTAGAAGAAAACCATGAAGCCTTCCAGTGTTGGCTGCCAGGTCCAGTGCTATCAGTCTGGAAAGACAGGAGAGCAGGAATCTACCCATGATCATGTTTCCTGCCTCTGGTTCTGGATGTCCCTGTAGTGAATAAGGGTTGGTTGAAGTATCCTTTTACTTATTGCCTAATGTTTTGATCCCCACAGGACTTTTCCATCCTTACCAATTTCTGGTATGGAGAGCTGGAGCACCCTTCTAGTGTCTGATGCTGAGGCAGTGTTTTCCATTTGAATATTCCATTGGTCACTTCAGTAGGAATTTGGGAAGAAAGCTAGACAAATATGCTCATGGTAGCTACCTTTTGCAGAAGTCACTCAGATTCTAAATGCCCTACTGTAGTACAACATATCATTTAATAGCTTGAAATGAATGTCCAGTTTCAACTTCCTTTGTGTCCCCAGCTGTTCCAGAATAATTGAGAGGTTTCCTCTGTTCCAGACCTAAAAGTATTACTCTCCTAATGATAGGGCCTATGTTTTCAACCAAGTATTGTCTGAGCTCATAGTTTGAAATGTCCCCTACCAAATGTTTTTTTTCTTCCATAAACTATTATTTTAAATCAGAAAACACAGATATCGATAAATCAGTGACCTATGCCACAGATATGTACATTTAGTGACATTTGTCTGATGTACTGGGAAAAGAAATAGAATCATCCTTTGCTAGGTTTCTTCAGTCGAGAAAGATTGAATGTCAGTACGTTGGAGTTCTTGCTGTTTTTTTTTTTTACTTTTTGGCTCTCTTAGTACATCTGTGCTTAATGCAGTAGGAGTAGCAGCAACAAAATAAAATGATTGTCCTTTGCAAAGAAGGAAAATGCCCTGTACAGCTTCATCATAGAGCACAATAGATGGGTTGCCTTGTAGATGCTTTTAGCTAGAAAGGGTTCTGGTTCTGGGCTGCTACACCACTGCTCTGCTCATGACTAGTGTCCCTGAAACGCACTTTATTATCAGTTTCTAGCACCAACAAATTTAAACAATTAGAACTTAAGCTTGGCAATGTAATTACTTGACAGCTAAGGAAGATTGCATATTGCAGAGAGAGCAATAGATCTATTTTATGTGGCAAGTGGATGGTCTCACTTGCCATGATTCACTTACCTGCTGTATTGTGTGAACAGTCTTTGTCAAAGTGATGGGTGACACAAAATGCTCAGCTAACACAAAACACATATTACTATTTTAACACAATATTCAGAGGCAATCTTTGTTCTTTGTATATACAAATTTCATGCAGATAAAGATCAATTAACAAATATTTATTGAACCTCCTAGGTTATGTTCAGTTCCTTGCTAGACTCAGCAGAGGATAAAATATACATAAAATAGTTCCTTATAGGAAAGTTTGAGACAAAATCATTCATAGAAGAAATCTATGTAGCCTTATCTGTTCTAACACATCTTAATAAGTTAAGTTCAAGTGTTTGTTGGAATTCTTTTTATGTTGGCCTTTTAAAAAACCCGTAGTTAGGGTTGGGCATGATGGCTCATTCCTATAATCCCAGCA
Organism: Gorilla gorilla gorilla; assembly: GCF_029281585.2. Lineage (NCBI taxonomy): Eukaryota > Metazoa > Chordata > Mammalia > Primates > Hominidae > Gorilla > Gorilla gorilla. Next base: position 92,509,008 of record NC_073234.2, read on the forward strand.
CTTTGGGAGCCCAAAGCAGGGAGGATTGCTGCTTGAGCCCAGAGGTTGAAGACCAGCCTAAGCAACATAGTGAGACCCGATCTCTGCAAAATAAAAAAATAACTAATGAATAAATAAATAAATAAATAAAAGAATTAGCTGGGTGTGGTGGTACATGCCTATAGTCCCAGCCACTCTACAGTCCCAGCTACTTGGGAGGCTGAGGTGAGAGGCTTGTTCGAGCCCAGGAAATAGAGGCGGCAGTGAGCCATGATGGCACCACTGCACTCCAGCCTCGGGGACAGAACAAGACCCCCATCTCTAAAAGGAAAAAAAAGCCAACACTGTTTGAAAAAAATAGAATTGGACTTTTGCATTTAATAAATAGAACTGATTTTATTCAGTTGTACTAGATAAGTAATCCCTACACTTCAGTGGATTCTGTTTTAATGAGTGAAACACCAAGTAAATGAACAATTGCAGTGTGATTAGTAGTTTAATAGAGGTCTGTATAGTTTTTTATGGGCATATTGCCTTATCTTAGTTTTGATTATTTGGAAAGATTTCTCAGAAGCAGGAATATTTGAGCTCTGTCTTGAAAGTTGAGAAGGCTATGCTCAGGATTCCATCATTTGCCACCCACTCACGAACCTCAAGTATTTGAACATACTCTAGAGGAAGCCAGGCTTCCTCTGCTCCCATTGACTCTTCATTTCAGCACAATTTGCTTCCACCCATACCACTTCCCTGATTGGCTCTTGTCAAGACCACCAAGAACCTAAAGACTTCAAAGGACAATATTCAGTTCCCACCTTACTTGAACTCTGTTCGTATGTTTTATCAGCTCTTCCTTCTTGATAAACATGCTTCTTCCTTGCCTTCCATGAAATTAACATTTTCTGATTTTTCTATCGCTTTGGCTACTTTTCTTCATTTTCCAAAAGTGATTTCTCCTTTCTAATCTTTAGGTGCTGTTGCTTCTTATGGCCACATCCTAGGACCCTCTTCTCTTGCCTCCCTGGGAAATTGCATTCTGCCCCAAGGACCATACATATCATGTGTGTTTTTAAGACTCTATCCCAGACTTCTCTCCTGAGAACTTCTCATAAATGTTGAAGTACTCACTTTGCATCTCTATTTGAATGTCATGTAGGCATCTCAGATTAAATTGTTCAAAACTGAATTGATGATCTTCCCCTTGAAATCTATTCTTCCTTCAGGTTTTTTGCTTAAATCAATTTCTCAAATATAAAACTTTGGATTAATTTTCAATATCTCCTCCCTTACTCCACACAAACATCAAGTCTTAAGGACTTTGCATCTAAAATATATTTTGAATCTGTCTTCTGTTTTCTAGTTCTGTATCCTCTACCTTGAATTTAAGTTCTTTTTCCCCCTTCCTATATTGTCCTCATAAAGGAAGTATGATCTTTTAAGAAGACAAATCAGATCATGCAACTTACTTGCACAAATTGCTTCTCTGGATTCTCATTGGGTATGGGTCCTGCATGATCTGGATTTGTTCCTGGTCCTGCTCTCTCTGTGGTGTCAAAAAATCTAGGTAACTATTTTGAAATATCATGAAAATATCTTTCATCCAGATTTTAATATACATAACCAGCAAATAGTTAGATTGAGACTTTGAGGAACATCCTCTGAATTTACATTTTGGCAATACTAAGGGGGTGCTCACTGTGTGGTTTCATACTCCCATATCTTTTATTACTATTTCCTCTGCCAGGAACCTCCCTCCTTTGCCTGGCATTTTCTCCCTGGGATTGTTCCTATAACATTCATGTATGGCAAAATTTCTCACTTTTGTCTGTTCAAAAACTCTATGCAATTAAAAAAATCATCATAACCCACAGTTATTATTAACTCTACACCAGGGGTCATTCTAGGTGATTTAAATATATCTTCTCACTTAATCTTCACAACAGACCTGTCAGTCAAGTACAATTATCATTTCTGTTTTACAGGTGAAGAATTTGAGGAAGTTGGAATTTAAGTAACATGAAATTACATGATGGTGTTAGAATTTCAACTCAGACTTTCAGACTTTTACTACCTACCTGTCTGCTAACCACTGTGCTTTTTACACAATCTTAGGGGTTGTAGTCACCACTAGACTGTAAGTTTGCAGACTTAAGGAACTCTCTTATTTACTGCTATATCCTTATCACCTACATGAATGTCTGGCATATAGAAAATACTCTGTAAATAGTTGTTTAAACAAATTGAATCAATTGGCTGTCTTGATATTGTATAGATAGAATTTCATTTCTCTTCTTGGCTTAGAGCTCAGTGGGTATTTAGTGCTAATGGAATTTATAACCATTATGGAATGTATGTGGTAGAAAAAACCCCAGCATCCGAAGATCACAAGTTCTTTGTGAAACATTATCCATTTGGCTGTGGTTTGCTTAGTCGTGTTCAAAGGTCTGTGATTAGTTCTCCTTGCTCGTCTCTTAGGCCGCCTTAGGATGATGTTACAAGGGCTTTAAAGCAATCATCTTTGGCAGCTGAGCTCTTAGCTGGTAATCATCATACTATTAAGAAGTACTTGGCTCGATGAGTATCAGAACAGAGGGAAGAAGTTATCAGATCTCTTGGCTTTCTAATACATATGAGAGGAAATTGATATGGTTCAAGAAGATGACTCTATGATATGTCACATGTATGTATTTTTTTAAAAAACAATTTCCACTGTACTTAACGTTCTCTAGTATTTTGGGTAGGTAAAGAAAATTAACAGTGATAGTAATTTTAGTGCTTATAATTACTGACTCATTCCCACTTCCTGGGAACAGTAAAGTTTTACATTCTTGCAACAATGCAGAAATGGGATTTTTTTTCCCTTAGCTATAGATCATGAGCCACAGATGGGGAAAGATTTCAGGTTTTTCTTTTTACTCCAAAGAAAGCAGAGATTTTAGCACAGAAAACACGCATTATGAAGCACTTTGGATTAAACGAAGGCTCCAACATACCCAGTAATTTATTGCAGGCAGCATGTTTCATTCTATGTGAATGTGATTGCAGTCCCATAGCATCAATGGCGTAATGGTTTCTCTGCATACCAAAATGTTTAGCAAAGCCACTTGTTTCCCTGTCCTTTTATCTTATGCACATGGGATTGGTCAACTGTGAGCTGAGAAAAGAAAGACAGACTTTCATAACTAAATTGCATTTGACTTTGTTAACTTTAATTTATGAAATAGAGATTATGTTTAATTGGAAAAAGAGGTCTAGTTTTGGAAGATTTGTTCAGTGAGATTAATAAAAAAATAACCTCAACTGCACTTTTGTCGATTATAAAAGTGTGTCGTAAGTCACAACACAGTTGTGTTCTTTCATTTATTCTTCTATTTAGTTAGGGTGGCATGAATTTCAGAATGAAAACCAGCATGATCATATTATTTAAGTACTGCTAAATCACTTATTATTAAAAAAAATCATATTATTTAAGTACTGCCTCATATTACTTTTCAAGTAGCGTATAAAACTAAGGCCTGACCTTTTCATGCTCGTTTGAATTTGCTGTGTCTCTTCATGCAACACTGGGGCTTCCATTTCTGCCATTGTGGCCCAAATGGCCAAGCAATCCCCCTGTAGTTTTTTCTCACTTCTGTTACCACTGTGTAGCTATTATATTTGGCTGAAAAAATGACTGAATTTCAAAAAGCTGAAGGTGGGAGTCACATGAAGCAATGCTTCTTTTCTCATAAGAAAGCTTCAAGAGAATTCAACAGTAAGGACGCCTGGTAAGCCGTTGTGTGACGTAGTCCAAAACGCTGATAGCCATGTTAGAATGCAGGATTGCTCTGCAGTGAATTCCAATGTAACATTGGCTTTCAAAAGACGGAAGTTCATTTATTTTACAAGAAATAGTCCAAGGGTAAGCAGACAGGGCTGAAGGCTACCCTTCATCCAGGACCCAAATTCCCGCATTGTTGTTCTGCTATTCTCAACCTGTGGCTTCCATCTTAATGGTCTAAAATAGCTGCCTCAGCTCCCACTGGCATGTCTGCCTTCTAGCCAACAGTAAGGGGAGTAGGTGAAGTGGAGACAATGCTTTTTTCCATCAATATCGTGACAAAGAAATTCCACCCATCATTTCACTCACATCCCATTAGTTGTATGAGCTATCCTAGCTGCCAGGAAATTTGGGAAATATAATCTTTGATTGAGTGGCCTAATTAAAATCAAGGGTTTTGCAATTCATGGAAAAAGGGAAGAATGGATTTTGGAAAATAATTGATAATGCTATAATCACTGCCAGTAAAAAGAAGTCATAGAGAAATAATGTGGTGCAAGGGTAAGTAGATGATTATCCTTTAGTTCTGGCAACCTGTAAGTGTATAAGATACAGATACTAATTACAGTTATTTAAAGTTGAAAACCTATGTACTAGATGGACATCAGGTAAATCATAGAATTGATGAAAACGTTGGAGAACTAACTAGGCATAGATCTAGGCTCAAGACAGACATCCAAATCACAGCATGGGATGATCTTCTTATAACCAGGACTACTGATGACACCACTTCTAGATTCTTGGCTTCTTGATTTTGTTGCCAACATCATCACTGGAAACTAGCTACTGGCCGTTGCCAAAGCTGAAACCAAATTATAAACTGTTTCTCCTTTGAATATTCATGCCAGACTCAAAATCCTAGATAGGACACCAGATTTGTTGAGTTTAGCACATGAGTCTTCATCCTAGCTGCCAGGGGCTAGGAACAAAAGTATTGGCAGTGATAGGTGAAATTCTATCTTGCACGAAGACTGGCCTGTTCAGTGGTGAACCTAAAGCACGGAAAGGGGTTCATTTTCTGAGAAGCCATTTTTTAAAATGCCAAAATGTACATTATAGTGACCAAAGTATTTTTCAAATAGGGCAAAAGTAGTTTAAGTCCTTAAGTGCATGGTTTTGGAATTAGAAAAAATCTGGGTTGTAATCATTGCTCTATAAAATGGGGGTATTAATAATGGCTAATTCCTAGAGTTTTGTGGATAATATAAAGTACATGCTTAATAAATTCAGGAAAAAGGAAAATATCTTAATCTTTAAAAAATCTTCAGATTTGTAAAATGCTTTCTTCCTATCTAGACAGTCCTAATGTTATAGTTTCATCCATATCATTAGCTTAGTAGCCATATTTCAACTCAGTTAACAAATAGATGCTGACATTCTAAAATTAACTTGAGATCTGTAATAAACCAGATTAACAATTGGGGTGATTTGGTACTCATCCTAAAGTTACCCAGATTTATAAGCTAGGTGAAGAAAACATTGTATACTACCATTTTGTTTATTTATTTATTTATTTATTTATTTATTTATTTATTTATTTTTGAGATAGGATCTTTCTCTGTCACTCAGGCTGGAGTGCAGTGACACAATCATAGCTCACTGCAACCTCAAACTCTTGGAGTCAAAGTGATTCTCCCACCTCAACCTCCTGAGTAGCTAGCACTACAGGTACATGCCACTGCTCTCAGCTAATTAATTTTTTTTTTTTTTTTAGAAACAGGGTCTCACTATGTTGCCCAGTCTGGTCTTGAACTACTGGCCTCAAGTGATTCTCCTGTCTCAGCCTCTGAAAGTACTGGGATTACAGGTATGAGCTTCTGTGTCCAATCTGTATACTACATTTCAGAGTTGATTAAAGTCAGCAAACTTGTCCCTAAAACTGAGAAGTACCAAGAATAACACAAACTCGTATTCCTGTAATAGTTCCCCAAAGATATTCTTTTTTTATTTTTATTTTTTATGATATCTTTTTTTTAATTATACTTTAAATTTTAGGGTACATGTGCACAACGTGCAGGTTTGTTACATATGTATACATGTGCCGTGTTGGTGTGCTGCACCCATTAACTCGTCATTTAACATTAGGTATATCTCCTAATGCTATCCCTCCCCAATCCTCCCACCCCACAACTGGCCCTGGTGTGTGATGTTCCACAACGAATGGCTTTTGTTTCCTTCTTTCAGAAGGGAATTCTCCTTGACAGTACGTTTGCCCTGATAATACAAGACATTCGAAACTTTTTTCCACCAACTACTTTAAACTTTTACCTCAAAAAACATTGGAAGCAGCATTAGGAAGAATGGCAAAGGAAGACTTAAATACCTCTACATGTTGCCAAAAATACAGGTTGGCTGTTGTTCAGCACCTGGAAAATTCGTTGAGACCATATGGACTGTCAAAATTTCAGTGTACTGGAGAAGAAAGCTCCCTGCAGTGACAGTATTGAATTAAAAAAATTATTGTAAACAGTGGCTCTAGGGGATTACTGTGGTCATTCAAAAAGCTGCACATTCTGCTGTTAACAGAGAAATTATCCACTAAATTATAAACTCAGTTGTGGAGCAAGCAACCAGAGGCAGAACTGGAAAGAGTTCTTTGGGCAAATGAGATCAACGTCCTTTTACTTTAACTCTTAGGTGTCTTAGACTTAGACATATACTATGTCCTTGAATATAAAGGAGCAAAGTCAATGTAGTAAAAATTAAAGTCTTTTGGTTTGCTTTCTGTGATTGTTTAAAAGTAAGATTACTATCTGTTCAAAATGTCTATAATAGTAAAATAGACACAAATTACGAACGACCTAAAGTTATGAAAATATTTTAAAGTATCTCGACAGCTTTTTAAAATTAGAATTTGCACACCACAATTTGAATAATCGTTTTTGAGATTTATCAACCAATTATAAGCTCTATGAGTATTGGTTTTATATATTCCTGAGGTAAAACTGATTTTATTCATTTTCTTTAGACTCAGATGAAACTTGCAAATTGATGCAGGAAATCTACCCGCCAACCTATTTATCTTTTTCTCATCCCAGGTACTGTATGATGTTATTAAGAGATTGGAAAATAAACCTGCTTTTGTTAAGTTTCAGAGATCATAAAAATATTGTGATAATATATATTGGCTAGGTAAATCTAGGATATTATTATATTTCTCTCCTATCAAAGAGGAAAAGTGATGAAAAATTTGTAAAATGAAAGACAAGAGGCAAAATGAAAGAGGCCACATATATAATGTGTTAAAGGAAGGTTTACAAAATACTTGACTGTTCCATCGAAAAAGAAATTCTAATTTTAGATTTCAAGAAGAAGCTATAGTGTAGGGTATGTGTGTGTGTGTGTGCGTGTATATTGTTAAAGTACTAGGTGCTCTATTTCTTTAAGTGAACTGACCAGCATCATCTCCCTCTTTATTCACACTACAAGGAGTAATGGAAATTTTGCCAAATCCTAAATATTCTTAAAATGATCCACAACAGGATGGTGTTACCTATAAAGAGCTTAGCCTCAAACAATGAAGAGTAAGAATATTTTTCTAATTAACTTTATTTTTTAAGTATAAAACTAGTACCTTCTAATTATGGAAAAATTTGTAGAATACAAATAAATAAATAAATGTTATAGCACATTTGCCACTCAGAGTTAATCACGATCAACATTTGGTTCACTTCATTCCAATCTCCCCACTGCCCAGTATACATAAAATGATGCAGAGCCATTAAGATGATGTCCATGAAAAATCGTGGAAGCCATGGGAAATTGCTCAGAAAATAAAAAAAAATTACATGATACAGAACTATGTGAACAAGTTCCAGAGTATCTTTAATACTGACTGAACATTATACAGCAGCAGCTCTTTATTTACACACAATCAGCGGGGTCGTTTTTACTAGGTATTCCCCTCTTCTTTATTTGTTTGCACATCTAGACTAGATTATTCTTTATGGGTCCCAATGCCTGGATTTGGTTTTTAAAACAGTTTAAATTGGGGGTAGAATATGCTATGTGGTTAGGGAAAAAATATCATCTCAAAATTATTATATAAATAAAGGAAATTAACTGATAGCATGGGTATTTCTTTGCTTTAGAAGGCCTGGGATTTACATAGAGAGGTTCAAAACGTGTACAGAGTAGAAATGGCAGGTGTTGAAAAGTGAGTTTTGAATTTACATCGCCTGTTTCAAGCAATAGCATTTCACCACAGGTTGCCTTATGAACTTTTATTTGATGACAGGAGATGTTCCAAAACAAGTTCTAACTTCGCAAATGATGGAGATGTTAATACGAAATTTATCACAGTTCTAGTCATCCTTGTTTGCTCATGGGTGCCTCTGGGTAACATCTACAATGGCTAGTTACAATTCCTCATTTATTTGGCCTTAGGATTTAGGTATCATATAGAGCTGATCTTTTCTTTCAGAGTTCTAATTTAATCCTGATATTTATCTTAATAAAATTAGCCCTGGTGTTTCTCCATTTATATCAAGACTGGTTCTTTCATGGTGATTCTCCAGTCTGAACTGAAAATATTATAGGCCCAGTCTGGGGCTCTGTAAAATATGTATTTATGGTTTTTCAGATCTCTAGGTGAAAAATCATCATGACTTGAGGGTATTATTGTTATAGAATGGTGGATTTTCTGCAGGGAGGTTTCATCACAACACAAAGATATGAACTTCATTGTGGGAAATACTTTGATGAGTTCAAAAGAGTAACTCAGGATGAATGCTGCTGTCTGGTCAGTGTGTCCTGGAATGGCACGTCAGCTTAGGTTGCCTTTTGAGTGTGAATGTTAGTGATAATCAAAGCAAATTTCCTGCAGCAGCTGTGGAGTTCCTGCATTGTTTTCAGCTTTGTGATGGGAGGACTATATTACAGTCATAGGATGGGTACCTCTTGGTTTCAGGTGTCAAAGCCATAACTCATGACCCATAAGGAAGACTGATTCTACATTAAAATGTGGAATTAATTACATGTGAAATAGGAGCTCACCAAAATGAGTATTCATTGTGAACCCAGGTATTTGAGGGAAGGCTTTATGGTTGAAGTAGAGACTAAACTGGGCCTGGAAGAAAAAGCAGATTTGGAAAAGGCAGAAAGAAGAGCAAAGAAAATCTTACTGGACAGATGGGCAGGGAAGGGAGTGTTTGATTTTGGAGGATATAATTCCCAAAGGAATTTGGATTTGATATTGTAACTCTAGGATGTTAACTAGGTATCAATTTGCATGTCAACTCTGTTTGAGCGGTAGTGGTTGTCAGGTGATGGCTGTGCTGAGAAAGATTCTAAGCCTGGTCAAAGGCTAAAGGACCTGGATCCTAGATTAGTAATATCTGCCAAGGGGAAGGAGGGACAGGTTTGGCATAACTGCTACATAATTGTCTAGGATGCAGTAGAAAACACAGCAGAGGATTTTTTAAATAGCCAAGACACCTTGAAATATAAAACCTTCAGCAAACATTTTGTATTTCAACTGTAGAAAACGAAGATATGAACAATATTTGTCAGTAGAAATATTGTTTAATGTGACACAATGAAGTTCAAATCACTATTTCTTCAGTTGATATAGGGAACTTAGTTCTGAAACATTTTTTTCTGGGGAATAACTTGTTGGACACTTCTAAAATAAATTGAATTCATCAGGCAGGAAGAAAGTAATTTTTTCCAAAATTTATTAATATTAAGATTTTATTTTGCCTATAAATTTAAAATGCTAAGTATTAAGTATTATTTCAGCCTCTTTAGTCGAGTGATCACTTAGGAGAAGATACTCTTCATTTTTCCAAATAATTTGTTTATTGTAATTTCTAATTGTTCATTGTGGTATTTTGAAAGTTAGTTGATTTTTACATATTGAAATTGTATCCTGTGTCATTGCTAAGCTCACTCATGAGTTCTAGTAGCTTTTTTTTTTTGAATCTTGAATCCTTTGGGATTTTATACAAAGACAATCATGTTTTCTGCAAATAGACATGAGACAGTTTTATTTCTTGTTTTCCAATCTGTATGACTTTTAGCCATTTTTCTTGCCTTATTGCACTGCCTAGCACCTCCAGTATGATGTTGAATAGAAGCAGCAGAAGTGGATATGCTTGTCTTTTTTGTAATTGTAGAGGAAAAGCATTGAGTCTTTTCCCACTAAGTATGATGTCAGATATATCTCTACTCATTTTATGTTTACTTGTTCTATTGATCACTGAGAAAGGATTGTTGAAATCTTTAACTATAATTATGGATTATCTATTTTTTTCTTGCATTTTTAACAGCTTTTTCTTGATGTGTTTTGAAGCATTGTTGTTAGGTGTATTTCCATTTAGGATTGTTATGATGCTTTGTGAATTGATCCCTTTATTATAAAACCCTTATCTTCATCCCTGGTAATATTGTCATTCTAAAATCTACTTTGTCTGGCCAGGCATGGTGTTTCACATCTGTAATCCCAGCACTTTGGGAGGCCACGGTGGGTGGATCACTTGAGGTTAGCAGTTCAAGACCAACCTGGCCAATGTGGTGAAACCTCATCTCTACTAAAAATATAAAAAATCAGTATATATATATATATATATAAAATATTATTTTTAACATATATGTTGTCTAATATTAATATAGCCATCTCCAGCTTTATTTTGAGTGTTTTCATGGTGCATCTTTAGCCACCTTTTACTTTTAACCTATGTATGTATTCTTACTTAAAATGGATCTAATAATAGGATCTTGCTTTCTTATCCAATCTATTTCTTTGAATAGCTGTATCTAGATAATTTACATTTAATTTTATAATTATTGATATGGTTGGATAAAAATATCCATCATATTGCTAGATATTTTCTTCTTGTTCTGTATTTTTTTGTATCATTTTTATTTTCTGCACCTTTAAAAATTATTTTTATAATTATGTTTTATCTCCATTATTGGCTTGTGTTTTATACCACTTAAAAATTTGTGTTGATTTCCTTAGGTTTTATAAAAATATGTATCTTTAATCACAGCTTGCCTTCAAATAATATTATATTACTTCACGTGAAGTGTAAGAATCTTATAGCAATGTACTCCCAATTCCTGCTGCTCTCAACACTTAGAGCTGTTGTTGTCATGCACTTTACTTTTATGTCTGCAATAAACACATACAACACTGATTCCATTATTGCTTTAGATGGTCAGTTATCTTTTAGAGTAAGTAAAAACTGGGGAAAAAGAACCATATATTTTCCTGTATATGTTTTCCATAGCACTGTACTTCTTTATATAGATCCATGATTCTGCCTGGTATCATTCTTTCTTCTGCTTAAAAATTTTTCTTAATTTTTTTTTCTGTAGGAAATAAATCCTCTCAGTTTTTGTTTGTCTCAGAAAATTTTTCTCCTTCACTTTTGAAAGTTATTTTCACTGGATATAGATGTTGGATTGGCAGTTAATTTGTAATTAGCACCTTAAAATTGTTATTCTATGGTTTTTTGACTTGCATAGCTTCTGATAAGAAGTCTGCTATAATTCTTACTTTTGTTTTCTCTGACTGTCCTCAGGAATTTCTCTTTATCTTTGGTTTTCAGTGGTTTGAATATAATGTATCTAGGCATTTAAAAATATTTCTTTTGCTTGATGTCCTCTCAGCTTCTTATATCTATGCTTGATATCTTTAATTGGGAAATTCTGGATCATAATTTCTTACATTATTATTACTTAATACTCAATGCTTGTTATCTTGCTTACTATTTCTTCCAGCGTTTTTTTTTTCTGTATCACTCTATCTCTTCTCCTTCTGAGACACCAATTACATAAATTTTAGACTTTTTAATATTGTACCACAACTCTTGGGTTCTCTATTTTTTTTTTGTTTGTTTTTACTTTTTTTTTTTTAATCTTTGTGCTCCAGTTTGAGTAATTTTTATTGACCTATCTTCAAGTTCATCGATTTTTTTTTTTTTTTTTGACGGAGTCTTGCTCTATCACCCAGGGTGGAGTGCAGTGGCATGATCTCAACTCACAGCAACCTCTGCCTCCCAGGCTCAAGTGATTCTTGTGCCTCAGCCTCCAAAGTGGTTGAGACTACAGGCATGCACCACCATGCCTGGCTAATTTTTGTGTTTTTTAGTAGAGAGGAGGTTTCACCATGTTGGCCAGCTGGTCTCTCACTGATTCTTTTCTCAGCTGCCTCAGTTATACCGATCAACTCTGCAAGGGCATATTCGTTTTGTTACCGTATTTTTTATTTGTGACATTTATATTTGATTCAGTTTCATAGTTTTCAGCTTTCTGCTGAAATTTCCTAATTGTTTATGAACATTGTCTACTTTTTTTCACTAAAGTCTTTACCACGTTCATCATATTTTAAATTCTTTAATAATTGCAAGATTGAGGTTATATCTGAGTCTAGTTCTGTTAATTGCTTTGTGTTTTGAAAAGGTGTTATGTTTTCTTGTCTTATTGTATGTTGTGTATTTTATCTGAAGGTTGGACATTTTATGTAGAACAAGAGAGACTGAGACTAATATTATTTACATTTGTAAATGTCCACCTTTTCTTTTGCTAGGTTTTAGAATCAAGATGTGATGGAAATTGAGTCAATCTAATCAGGAGTGGAGCCGGGTGTGGTTTTGTTGCAATTGTGAACCTCAGCATGCCACAGCCTTGAAATTCCTTGTCCTTAGATTAGTGGCTGGTTTATTGGAGAATTTTATCAATATCTGTTCCACCTTCAGCTTTAGGCTTTCCCTGCATGCCTGTGCCTCAGACTGGGTCCCTTTCTAAGCTTTTGGGCCTCTCCCAGCAATAGACTGCTATTACTTATTGTGCAGTGCTTGCTGTCTTGGTTGTACTGTGTGGGGTGCAGGACATTTAGGCTTTGTTATACTAGTTCAGCCTCAATTATAGGAAAGTACTTATGTTCCTGAGGATGAGACATTTTCAATGATTGTTTCACTCTCCCAGGTGTAGGAGAGCACTAATCATCTGAGTTTAGGATGACTCCTTGCCTTTCCTGGAAGAGCATAAGAATTTTATCTATTCTCTTTCTCTAGCTGCAATAGATCTTGGCTTTTTGCCCAATAATAAGTGGGTTTGCTGAATCTTCCCTCAGCGGTGTAAGGCTTTTGTTGCCTAAGAAAGACGGAGAGAAGAATCCAGATGGAGTTTTGTAATTTTGCTCGAGTGGATAATATTTTCCTCCCTCAGCTGACTTTATAAGAAAGGCTTTCTTACCTGTAGTCCCAGCTACTTGAGAAGCTGAGGTGGAAGGAATGCCTGAGCCCAGGAGGTCAAGACTGCAGTGACCATGCCTCAAAAAAAAAAAAAAAAAAAAAAAAAAGTCTTCCTCCTAACTCTTTAGTTGCCCCACATCTCTCTTGTTAGTAAGTAAGGTCCATGGAGGAGTTCCTGTGAGTGGGTGCAAATTCTCTTTGTGTTTGTGATCCCCAAGGTTTCTATTCTCTCAAATTAGGTAACACTTGGCTTTTAGCAATTTGTTTAAAATTTTGGTTGTTTTCTTCTCATCTTATATACTGTCCAGTGTATTCTCTAGCTAAGTAAGGACTTATACTCTTTATCTCCTGTCTTTCTTTAGATTTTGTGTTTGTTTGTTGCCCTGAGATTGTAAATGTCTGGCAAAAGTTATGAATTTGTAGATTATTTTACTTTTTTTGTAGAAACAGTGAGAGCAGCACTCTTTCCAGATTTCTAAATTCAAAAGAGAAATCTAAATTCAGTTTATTTTGAATTATTATTATATAAGACAAATCTCTTATCACTGATTTAATCATGATATCATATACAATATGTTTATTTTTATGTCATATACAATGTGGTACAATATCATGTACAATAAGTGATACAATATACAATAAATATATAATACATATAATTAGAGATACTTGAACATGCATTATAAATATTATAAGTTTTGGAATCAGATAGACCTGGGTTTGAATCTTAGACCTGCCATATTCTTGCTATGTGACTTTGGAAATATATTTTTTTGTCTGAATCTCCAATTCTCTCATCTATAAAATGGAAAGAGAAGTACTTATGCAATACAGTTCTCTTTAGGATAGTATAGAACATGTAACAGGTGCCTATTAATGTTTTCTTGGTCAAAGATTACTTGGTTACAAAAATAAAAACTTCTTGTTCAGCATTGAATAAAGGCAGTTTATTACAACAACTAAACGATTAGGCCTCTCCTAGAAGGGTGGAGAGAAGAGGTATTTCAATTGCAATACATGGACTTTTACTTTTGTGCTCTGCCATTAATGTGACTTAACCACCAATTGGCTTAGTCACCATATTTCTTTAAATTTTAAGAGTGGACATCTGCTTCATTCAGCTTAACCTAGCACTGGTTTCTTTTGGATTGTTGATTATCTCTGGGCTCATAGTTGTGGCTAGGGAGAAGGAGGCAGGTGATGTGGTTCAAACAAGGTTCTGGAGACTTTGGGCAGAAGAAGCTTATTTGGAAGAAGCTATGAACAGCTGGACAATGACTACTGTCTCCAGTTCAAGACTAATTTTTTTTACTCTTCCTTTTCAAATAATCTTTGCCTAGGATGAAACAGCAGATTATTTAACATCTATGAAAATTATTAAATTAATTTTATAATTCAGCCTGAACTTCACAAATTAACATGGATCCTTTTCTATGTACATAATACCTACATTTGACACAAATATGGCCACCTTTCCCTAAACCATTACATTTTTATGCCCCCAATACATCCTATAATAATAGAAAGAAAGCCATCTTTGATTAATCTCAATGGACCAGGCTCACTTCTTGACTGTGTAAATGCCTCAGGTGGATGAGTAGACAGACTGTTGTGTTTGAATACCAGCTCAGCCATTGACTAGCTATAAGATGTAAGTTACTTATCTTCTCAGTTTCTTCTTTTCTAAACTGAGAATAACAATAATAACACTTGCCTCACAAGGTCATTGGGGGATTAAATCGGATGACACATATGGAGTACTTAACACGTTGCTCAATAAGTTATAGGTACATAATAAATATATTTTTGTTCTTATGGTAGTGGCATGCCTCACCAGAGATTACATTTGACTTTTTCCTCATGAGAGGGGATAGAATAGTGGAAAAACCAAAGACAGTTCATCTGCCCACCTCTCAACCCATAAGGGTGGGCATGGTATGTGTAGGGGAGCATATTTAGGGAAGACTTCGTTAGAGAGTAATCACCTTTGAGTCACAGAAGGCAGCTCCTTTATGAAGTCTCCCTCGTTGGAACAAGGGAGTGATCTGTCAGAATTACTGAGAAACCACATTTTCCAAAGAAAAGAGATGCAATCACATCTTTCATGTGCCATGAACTTGTGATTTTAAAAAATTGTCTAGACTGCTACATGGATCTCCTGTACGAAGCAAAAGGGGCAGTATTTAGGGTCTTTGAAGGGGTAACCATCTGATCCACACCTAATCAAGCACTGTGAATGCTGGCCACTACTCTGTGAGAGGGTAGGGAGTGACCCCTAATGAGCTGATAAGGCAAAACTGCAACCCTGGGGGCCCAAGTGTAGGACATTCTTTGCCAACCTTAGCTCTGAAGAAGTAGGGTGGTTCTACTCTAAAGAACTGAGGTGTCCTGCATGTTAATAGCTGGTGGCATTTCATTGTAGAGTGGGCAGCTTCATCTGTCAGACTTCGGAGGACAAGTTTTCAACAATAACACCATGTGGCAGATGGAAGCAACATGTTAATAGCTGACATCTATTGTGCATTTACTACATACTGCACAATTCTAATCTGTTTTCACGAATTGACTCATTTAATTCTCATTACATATTTTATAGGTGAGGTAACTGAAGCCAAAAGAGGTAGTAAATTACCCAATTGAAAAAGTGACAGAACCAGAATTCAAACCCAGGCAGTCTCTCAAGAGACTCTGTGACTAGCCGCTATATATGATGTGGACATAAATGATCTTTCCAATAGGCAGGAGAAGGCAGACAAATCTCCGGTTGCACTGCATGTATCTGCAGGAATTCGGATGATTCAGAGGGAGAATGAGAGCCCCATGAGAAAGATTTCTTGCTTTTGCATCAAATGTGACCATATTAATAATATTATTATTGTAGTCTCTAGGTAATTTTCTACATATGATTTTCCAATTAGATGTTAACCTCCTTGAGGAAATAGACTGTTGCTAATTTGTTTTGTAAACCATATTTTCTTTATAATACTCTGAAGAGCATTCTCCTTATAGGAGATAATTGGCAAGGTTTCTGTGACAGAAAGATAAGACTAGGCCTAAAAATTAGATTTAGGCAAATTGAACGTGGAATAATACCTAAGAACTCATGATGTATTTAGGTTTCTGGTGATTGAAGCCTTCAGTTTCACTATTGCTAGGAAATCATTTATAAAGGAAATTCTGAAACCATGGTTTACAAGTTACTCTCCTGAGAAGCACCTTAAGTGAGTAGTTTGAGTGGCACACATTCAACCTCCTTTTGTGGATAGAAGTGACCCAACGTAAGATGACAGTGACTATTTGTCAATACAAATCTTTTCAAAATATAGGTCAACAGGAGAAAGAACATTCATTTTCATGTTACCTGGGTTCTTCTATCTCTTGGGAACATGTCTGTTGATGTGGAGCTTGACACCAATGCCATCTGAAATAGTCCCTGCTAAAATTTTCAGGAAAAAAGCCTATTATCCTTGCATTTTTTGTGTACTGAGAGGTAATTATTTAACTATCAATATATCCAGAGCACTGTAGTATTTTATAAGCAGTCTCAAAACAGTGACACACCAAAAATCAAAGCATGATCATTTTCCTCAAGATATAACAGAAATAAAAAATGACACTTTTTTACCCAGCAATAAACTCTTTTAAAGAAAAAGTTAGGAAAGAATGATGGTATCTTACTATAGATTCTTAGAGAAAGCAGCAAATGTCACTGCACCACAAAAGAGAAATTCATTGGCACTTTTAACAGTACCTTATTATTTTCTCATTATAAAAATTATACTTTATTGTTTAAAAGTATAAATTGTTCATATTTGCATATAAGTGAAAAAATGAAACTACCTGTAACCTCACTATGCAACAATAACAACTGTGAATATATTATTTCAGGGTTTTCTTTATTCATCTAGATTGAGATGTAGATCTACATTAATATCTACATAACCTTTCCCACCTCGCTCTCTCTCTAGATCACAAAAGTGACATCACACTGGAGATATTTTGTTGTGTGTTTTCTTCTACCTAGGCTAGAAATTGAAACATTCTCCATTGTGGCAGAAATAGCTGGTTGAGTTACAAAGATATGAGCTCCCCTTCCACAGTGTGGAGCTGTTGCTGAGAAGCAGTTGCCCAGCCAAGAACTGCATCTTCCAGCCCCTATGCAGCTATGTAGGGGAGATGTTACCGCTTTTGGTAAAGTGTAATAGGAACTGAAGTGACGTGCCACTTCTGGGCCAAGGGGATTAAGTATGTGCTTAACTATGTGCTTCCCCCATACTTTCATTCATTTCATTCATTTCTGATTTAACTCGGAGGCCACTCTTGTACTTTTCCATTGCCATGAGAAAACATGACATCTGGATAACCTGCTGGTCCCAGGAGGAGAACAAAATACACATGGAGCAGATCCACCCCAGCCTCCCCATGATGTGAAGCTGCACACTGAAGCAGAGCTACCCCAATTGGCCTGCAAACTTGCGATTAAGATATAAATGATTATTGTTGTATTGCATTAAGTGTGCAAGCTGATATACGCAAAGTACATGTAATCGAGTATGGAAAGAGAGATGTGTCTCAGAAAGAATTGTGCCTGCTTTATTTCTCTTAGCATTTTGTCCTCTAGGGATGTCCATATTGTCAAAAATGGCAGGAATTCCTTCTACTTAAAGGCTGAATGATATTCCGTTTTCTTTATTATTCATACATTGATGAATACTTCAATTGTTTTTATGTCTTGGCTATTGTGAATAATACTATAATCAACGAAGAAGGGCAAATATCTTTACAAAGTGATCTCATTTATTTTTTTGAGTGGGGTGGGTATTGATCCAGAATAGAAAGAAAAATACTCCATGATCTCACTTACATGTAGAATCTAAAGAGAAAGAAACTAAATACATAGAAACAGAGAGTAGAATGGTAGTTACCAGGGGCAGGGGGTGGAGGAAATGGGAAACTGTAGGTGCAAAGCTGCAATTATAAAGATTGAATAAATCTAGAAATCTAATAGTAGCATGAGGACTGTAGTTAATAATATCGTACCATACACTGGAAATTTGTCACAGGGTAGATTTTAGATACTCTTAGCACCAGAAAAGAAAAAAGTAACTATATGAGATGATGGATATGCTAATTTCCTTGACTATAGTAATCACTTTACTGTATATGTCAAAACATCATGTTGTACACCTTAAATGTATACAATAAAAATTGTGCATGTGGTTTTTTTTTTACAAAAAGCCTTTATTATAATCAAATACATGGAAAGCCTCCAGAGTTTATGAGAAAATGGTATTGGCAAAACAACCCCAGCCTAGACTAAAACAAGTTGATACTTTATGAGGTAATAAAATAACTCCTTAAGATTCTGTAGGTAGAAAACAGGCTAAGAAAGCTATTCAGGATTCAAGAGTGGTGAATTCTCTACTGCTCTTTTCAGAAGTGACCAAGGAAGAGAATGTAAAAGGAAAGCTCTTCACCTGTACCCAAGAAGGGCTTTGTCAACACCTTTGGAAAACAATGCAAGAGACTCCCAGGGATCAGATCTTGGGTCAAATCAAAGAACATATTTTTCCCTCAGAATAAAATGGCAACATATTGACAATGGGCTTTCAGAATTGCTAAGGAATTCTAAGAATTGCTAAGAATTGCTAAGAATTGCAATTGCCATGTGCCTCTCATTCTTTCCTTTTTCAAGTGCGAGTGTTTATTGTGGGTATCTTGTCCCAGTTCCACTGTTGTATATTGAATGCAATGAGGGACAGTAACTTATCTGTTTAGATCATGGGTCTCTGGATCACACAGGGAGGACAACAGGATTTTATGTAGGCCATGGGATCTTGAACTCTGAACCAAATGTTATCAATGGACAAGACACTTTTGGAGACTTGAGATGGGGGTGAGTATATTTTGCACAGGAAAAGAATATAAATATTTATAAACAATATAGAGAACTGTGATATATTAGACAGTTGCTTAGAAATATTTACTTCCTTCCTTCACCCTGACCCTTCTCATCATTTCACCCTGGCCACATGACTTGGCCTTGGCCATATGACTTGCTTTGGCAAATGGTACATTGCCAGGCTTGGTTCAAGCAAATGCTTGAAATATGCTTGAGTTATAAGTCTTACCTTTTTGTGCTTCTGTCTTTGTCATGAGATGTACAAACCCCTGGCAATCCACTGGTCTCAGGTGAAAGATAAGGGACACATAGAGAAAAACCACCCCAGTGACTGCCACCTGAAACAAAGCTACACAGATCACCCACAAAATTGTGAGCAAGAAATAAATCTTTTGTATTCACGTGAGTTTGAAGTTGTTCCATGACATACCTATGTGGCTTTGTCCCTCACCCATTTCATGTTTCTGCTAAAATGTTACCTTCTTAGTGACTGACTCATCCTATTTGAAATAACAACCTTCACTCAGGCCAACACATTGCATCCGTCTTCTCTGCTATATTTTTCTCCATAGCGCTTGCCACCTTCTAATATACTATACAGCTTATTCATTTTGGGGGTTTATGTTCTGTTCTCACCATCTAAAATATAAGTTCCATTTGGTTAGAAATTCATGTCTGTTTTCTTTACTGTTGTATCCGCAACACCTAGCACATTGCCTGGCACATAGGAAGTGCTAAATTTTTGCTAAATGAATAGACTAATCAGTGTAAACAAGGAAAAAAATACCAGAAAGAAGTATAGAAAATATCAATGATGGATATCTCCAGTTTCTATGAATGTGGCTGATTTCCACTTTCTTTATATTTTCTATAGTTCCTAAATAATTTACAACATATATGACTTGTTTAATGAAAACAAAACAACTTTAAAAAATTATTTCAGGTAGGCATAGAAATCTCAGAGGGTTTTTTCTGTTTATTTTAATATTATTGGGATTGTCCATTTCTTAGTAGGCAGAATTTGTGGCCTAGTATATCTTGTGGCATAAGGATATGTGGGCAGGGGAGAGTCAAAACAGAAGACAAGTGGGCCAAGGAGAGGAATTTGAGAAGCTGAGAGTTGAGAATGGAGACTGGGTATGGGAATCACATCCTAGAAATCAGTTCCATACGTCTCTGCACAAATCTGGGCAAATTTTATTTTTCATCCTCTCTCAAGCTAAAGTGTTGCCAAGGACTCCCATTTCTCACTATTCTTGAGCTTTAAGATGAGTTCAACTTTTACTACTTCTTTAGACATTTTAATGAATTATTTTACTGCACCTGTAGATTTATGATGAAACCACAGTAAGGAATCTAATTAATATGCCCCTAGTTAAAAAAATGTTGCTGTCCTATTTCATAGGGTACTGGTCAGGATACTGAAACAGCAGCAGTAACAATTGTAGCCGGAATAATACTAGTAGGACATCAGGTATTTGTCAAATTATTAAACTCCAGTTAGAGGAGCTGGAGTCATTTCAGAAGTTGCTTCTCGTAGACTGAATGATAGCTTTAAGTCTGAGATGACCATCACAAGTTGTAACGGGACTATGGATGAAAGTAGCACAGGCATATCTCAGATAGATGGTGGGTTTGGTTCCAGACCACTGCAATAAAGAGAATATTGCAATAAAGTAAGTCACATGAAATTTTTTATTTCCCAGTGCATATAAAACTTATGTTTACTATACTGTATTTTATTAAGTATTCAGTAGCATTATGTATTAAAAAACAAAATACATATATTAATGTAAAAATACTTTATTGCTATAAATGCTAATGATCATCTGGGCCTTCAGCAAGGCACAATGTTTTTGCTGGTGGAAAGTCTTGCCTCAATTTTGATGGCTGCTGACTGATCAGGGTGATGGTTGCTGAAGGGTGGGGTGGGGTGGCTGTTGCAATTTCTTAAAAATAAGACAATGAAGTTTGCTGCATTGATTGACTCTCTCTTTCGTGAAATATTTCTCTCCAGTGCATTTTACCCACAGTAGAACTCCTTTCAAAATTGGAATGAATTCTCTCAAACCCTACAGCTGCTTTATCAACTATGTTTACATAATATTTTAAATCTTTTGTTGTCAGTGGAACAACGTTCACCACATCCTCACCAGGAGTAGATTCCGTCTCAAGAAACCACTTTCTTTGCTCCTTCACTTTTGTTCACTCCTCATCTGTTCAAGTTTTATCATGAGATTGCAGCAATTCAGTCACATCTTCAGGCTCCACTTCTAATTCAAGTTCTTTTGCTATTTATACCACATCTGCAATGTCTTCTTCCATTGGAATCTTGAAGCCCTCAAAGTCATCAGTGAGGGTTGGAATCAACTTCTTTCAGAATCTGGTAAATGTTGATATTTTGTCCCCCTCCTATGAATCATGAATTTTCTGAATGGCATCTAGACTTCTGATAAATTCTTTCCAGAAGGTTTTCAATTTACTTTTCTTAGATGTGTCAGTTGAATCATTGTCTATGATAGCTATAGCCTTATGAAATGTATTTCTTAAATAATAAGACTTGAAAGTCCAAATTACTCCTTGACCCATGGGCTGAAGATGAATGTTGTGTTAGCAGGCATGGGAACAACGTTAATCTCCTTGTACATCTCTATCAGAGCCCTTGGGGGACCAGGTGCATTGCCAGTGAGCAGTAATATTTTGAAAGAAATGTTTTTTTCTTGAGCACTAATCTCAACGATGGCCTTAATCTATTCAGTAAACCATGCTGTAAACAGATATGCTATCATCCAGACTTTGTTATTCCATTTATAGAGCGTAAGCAGAATAGATTTAGCATAATTCTTAAAGGCCCCAGGATTTTCAGAATGATCAATGAACACTGGCTTCAACTTAAAGTCACCAGCTGTATTTAGCCCTTAGCGAGAAAGTCAGCGTGTCCTTTGAAGCTTTAAAGCTAGACTTTGACTTCCTCTCTCTAACTATGAAAGTCCTAGATGACATCTTCTTCCAATATAAAGCTATTTTGTCTACAATGAAAACTTGTTGTTTAGTGTGGCCACCTTTATCAATTAACCTCAGTAGGTCTTGGGATAACTTGATGCAGCTTCTCCATCAGCACTTGCTGCCTCATCTTGCACTTTTATGTTACAGAGACAGCTTCTTTCCTTAAACCTCATGAACCAACCTCTGCTACCTTCAGACTTTCTGTTTGCAGCTTCCTCAACTCTCTTAGGCTTCATAGAACTGAAGAGAGTTAGGGCCTTGCTCTGGATTAGGCCTTAAGGGAATATTATGGCTGGTTTGATCTATCCAGACCACTGAAAGTTTCTCTATATCAGCAGTAAGGCTGTTTCATTTGCTTATCATTTGGATATTCACCGGAGTATCACTTTTAATGTCATTGCAGAACTTTTTCCTCTGCGTTCATCACTTGGCTAACTGTCTGGTATAAGAGGCCTGGATTTCAGCATATCTCAGCTTTTTACATGCCTTCCTTACAAAGCTTAATCATTCCTAGCTTTTGATTTAAAGTGAGAGACATGTGACTTTTCCTTTTACTGGAATGCTTACAGGCCACTGTAGAGATATTAAATGGCCTCATTTCAATACTGTTGTGTCCCAGGGAATAGGAAGGTCCAAGCAGAGAAAAAGACATGGAGAGGAAGAGAGACTGGGAAATGGCTGGCTGGTGGAGCAGTCAAAACGCACACATTTCTCAATTAAGTTTGCCATCTGATATGAGTGCAGTCTGTGGAGCCTCAAAACAATTATAATAGCAATATTAAACATCATTGATCACACATCACCATAACAGATATAATAACTGACATTTTTGAAATATTACAAGAATTACCAAAATGTGACAGAGACACCATGTGAGCACATGCTGTTGGAAGAATGGCACGAGTAGATTAGATTTGCTCGATACAGAGTTGCTATGAACCTTCAATTTGTAAGTAGATTAGATTTTCTCGATACAGAGTTGCTACAAACCTTCAATTTGTAAAAATATGCAATATCTGAGAAGTGCAATTAAGCAAAGCACAATAAAACAAGGTGTGGCTGTATAGCACGGGGTTAAGGGCATGGGAATTTGGAGTATGATGGAATTTGATTTAAATTTCAGCTCCATCTCTTACTAGCAGTATTGTCTCAGCAAGTAACTAACTTTTCTGAACCTCACTTTTATCACATGCAGTTGGGAAAAATACAGTTGAAAAAAGATGCCATTTGTAAAGTGCTCAGTATTTAATCACTAGCAAGTACTTAATAAATTCTAGTTGCTATTACTACTATTGCTACTCCTATGACTATAATTTTCTTAATTAATACCTGCTTAGCTTGCTAGAAGGCAGGCTGGCAAGCTGGCCTTTCACAAAATGAAGAGAGGAGGAACTTGTGAGAAATCTTTAAAAAAATTTTTAAACTTAAAATTTTTTATGGGTACATAGTAGGTATATACATTGATAAGTTACATGAGATATATTGATACAGGTATATGGTGTGTGATAATCACATCAGGGTAAGTGAAAGATCCATCACCTCAATATTTGTCATTTTGTGTTACAAACATTTCAATTATACTCTTTCCACTATTTTAAAATTTACAATAAATTATTGTTAACTGTAGTTGCCTTGTTATTCTATCAAAACTAGATCTTATTCATTCTAACTATATTTTTGTACCCATTAACCATCCTCACTTCACCCCTCTTCCCCACTAGCCTTCTCAGTCTCTGGTAACCATCATTCTATTCTCTCTTTCCATGAGTTCAATTTTTGCTTTAATTTTTAGCTCCGTCAAATGAGTGAGAACATGCAAAGTTTGTCTTTTCCTGTCTGGCTTATTCCACTTAACATAATGTCCTCTAGTTCCATCCATGTTGTTGAAAATGACAGGATCTCATTCTTTTTCATGGCTGAATAGTACTCCATTGTGTACATGTACCACATTTTCTTTATCCATTCATTTGTTGTGAACACTTAGGCTGCTTCCAAATCTTGGCTATTGTGAATATTGCAGCAGTAAACATGGGAGTGCAGATATCTCTTTATTATATGATGTCCTTTCTTTGGTGTATATACCAAGCAGTGGGATTGCTGGATCATGTGGTAGTTCTGTTTTTAGTTTTTTTGAGAAACCTCCATACTGTTCTCTATAGTGGTTGTACTAATTGACATTTCTACCAACCATGTACAGGGGTTCCCCTTTCTACACATCCATGCCAGCATTTGTTATTGCTTGTCTTTTTGATAAAAGCCATTTTAATTGGGGTGATATGATATCTCATTGTAGTTTTGATTTGCATTTCTCTGATGAGTAATGATCTTGGGCACCTTTTCACGTACTTCTTTGCCAATTGTATTTCTTCTTTTCAGAAATGTCCATTCAGATCATTTGCCCATTTTAAAATCAGTTTTTTAGTTTGCCTATAGAATTATTTGAGCTCCTTATATATTCTGGTTATTAATCCTTTGTCAGATGTATAATTTGCAAATATTTTCTCCCATTCTGTGGGTTGTTACTTTACTTTGTTGTTTCCTTTGCCGTGCAGAAGCTCTTTAACTTGATGTGATCCCATTTGTCCATTTTTGGTTTGGTTGCCTGTGCTTGTGGGGCATTACTCAAATCTTTGCCAAGATCAAGGTCCTGGAGAGTTTCTCTAATGTTTTCTTTTAATAGTTTCTTAGGTTGAGATCTTAGATTTAAGTCTTAGTTCATTTTGATTTGATTTTTATATATGGTAAGAGAGAGTGGGCTCAGTTCATTCTTCTGCATATGGATATCCAGTTTTCCCAGCACCATTTATTGAAGAGACTCTCCTTTCCTTGGTGTGTATTCTTTGCACCTTTGTCAAAAATGAGTTCACCACAGATGTACGAATTTATTTCTGGGTTTTGTATTCTGTTTCATTGATCTGTGTGTCTGTGTTTATGCCAGTTCCATGCTGTTTTGATTACTATAGCTCTGTAGTATAATTTGAAGTCAGTAATGTGATTCCTCCAGTTTTGTTCTTTTGTTCACAATGGCTTTGGCTATTTTGGGTCTTTTGTGGTTCCATATAAATTTTATAATTCTTTTTTCTATTTCTATGAAGAATGTCACTGGTATTTTGATAGGGGTTGCAATGGATCTGTAGATTGCTTTGGATAGTATGGAGATTTTAACAATACTAATTGTTCCAATTCATGAACATGGAATCTGTTTCCATTTTATTGTGTCCTTTAACAATTTCTTGCATCAATGTTTTATAGTTTTCATTGTAAAGTTAATTCACTTATTTGATTAAGTTTATTTCAAAGCTATTTTATTTGTAGTTATTGTAAATGAGATTACGTTCTTGATTTCTTTTTTAAATTGTTTGCTGTTGGCTTATAAAAATGCTACTGATTTTTGTATGTTAATTTTGTATCCTGGAGAAATACATTTAAAAAATACTCCTAAGATTCCCAACTTTGCACTAAGTGGTGGCTGTTGATTGTATTATCTTTCTGAAATTTAACAGCAGGGCATTACTATATAGCTTCCACAGTGTCATAAAATTTGGTACATCTTGTACTTAAGTGATGCTACACTGGCACAAGCTGTTGTTTCTTGAGTGTTCTAGCAATCAATACCTATCCTGAATCACAGCTGTGTTGATCAAATCTATCTATCTATCTATCTATCTATCTATCTATCTATCTATCTATCTATCTCTTTTTAGAGACAGGGTCTCATTATGTAGCTTATGAACTCATGGGCTCAAGTGATCCTCCTGTCTCAACCTTCCAAGTAGCTGGGACCATATTTTTTACGGGGGAAAAAAAACTTAGATCAAATATTGTATGTTCTCATTCATATGTGGAAGGTAAAAAAGTGAATCTTGTGAAGATAGTAGAGTGGTGGTTATGAAAGGCTGGGAAGGGAGGAGAGAATGAAGGAAAAAAAGAGAATATAAATATATTTATTACCACTGAACTGTACGCTTAAAACTGGAAAAGAAGGTAAATTTTATATGTATATATTTTCCTCATTTTTTTTTTAAAAGAGTCTAGAGCACCACCAGGATGGAGGATTGCAGCAATTTCTCCTGATAAATATGTAAGACATAAAATTCAGTGGATGGACAGCAGAGAGTTATGAAACGCTCCCCTTGACTGAAAAACAGTACCGGGAAAAGCTAATTCATTCACATTACACATTTTCTTTTTAATCAGGATTTCCTCAAATTAAACATACATTGATGGGCAATGTAAACATCTCATGTGATATTGAAACAGTTGTCAACATCCTTAAGGAATTAACCCCCCTCCCTCCATGGTGGGCCTTTGCTGCCCTGCTGGTCTTTTTTTGTTTTTGAGTCTAGCCTCATTACATTAATAGCTCAAAACCTTCTCAGGCGTGTTAAAAATAGATTGCAAGAGAATTGAATATAGTGTTTCCCTCCTCCCTCCCACTTTTTTTCTCGACTCTAATATAATGGCACTCCTCAGAAACAGTCCACGGAAATCCAGATTTTCTCAGTGGCTTGTGTGGGAAGTGCAGACTATTGTGTGCAAGTGTTGCAGCCTACTGCTTGGCAGGAAGTCGTTTTTCGGAAAAGTTAACTGAACAAACACCTTCCATTGTCTACAGAGGTTGAAAGTCCAATGAAATTTCCTTATTTCTATCTCTAAAGCAATTTGGTGGCTGTGATTACATTTAACCCTTTGTTTCTAAAGTCTCATTTTTATTGAAAGCTCTTCCCTTCAGTGATTCTTAACCTTTTCTGATTCTCAGACTCTTTTGAGAATTTGGTGGGACAATAAACTCATGTATTCTTTTTTAAGGGGATCGACAATTCTTTCTCTCATCCTCTCTCCCATGTCAAACTGTAGCAGGTCAAAGTAATTAATTATCAAGGGAAAAACTCTAAAGAAGAGAAGGTGAGGATCCAATGCATTTCTCATTTCTTTTATTGCAAATTAATTTTTTTAAAGGCTGAGCTTTGCTGTGAACTATTTTAAAATCTGTTAATCGCTTTCATAGTCTCATTTATCAAAGTGATAATAATACATAGGCTTAGTTTTCCTGTGCTGTAATACAACTGAAAAAATTAACATTATAAATGAATATACAAAGACTTAGACCAGAAAGGCAAAAATAAAAAATAGGCTACCTTAAATTTGGTGATGACTGCTTTCATTTGGTGAAAAAGTCTTTAAACAAAAAAACACATCTTTTGGTTTAATTTAAGATTGTAAGATTTAGTTATTCCACAATGGAATTTGTTGACTCATAAGATAGTGAGTGAGTTTGCTGTCATTGGGAATATTCAGTAAAAGCATACTTACATTATGTGTCAGGTATATCAAAGAAAACCTTTCTGTTCTGTGGCCAGATAACTTCTATCAGGCCTTTGCATCAGAAATCCTACAAGTTAAAACAGAATTTAGTTGGTCTATAGGAGGGAAACTTTTGAGATGTATTTCTTTTTGTTTTCTTTTTTCCTATGCATATGACCAAGGCAATGGTTTTAATTAGTGCTGAGGTGGAGTTCCAACTTTCCAGTATCATTTACTTTCTGTATGGTCTTGGATATCTATGATGCTATTACATGAAAACTACAACCTTTTCCTCAATGTCTAGAAAGTGACAAATTGTCCTCTTATTCACTGGGAATTGATTTGGGAAGAGGGAAACTATTGTGTTACCTTCAGGGAAAGAGTACATCTGAATGAACTCTTTTCATCAAGTACTTCGATTTTTGTCCCAAGTATTTTGATTAACTAAAATTTGAGAGTGTATATATAAAAGTATTCTTTTCTCATTTAATCTGTTGTTATTTATGTTGAATATATGGGTTGTGAATTGCCAGGTCAAGTAAATGTGATGGCATTTAGCATCTATGGCTATTTTCCAAATGGATTCCTCATAACAAAGCCTTTGCACAATCTGAAATCCATTATCCTGAAGCTTTCCTATAGCCCTAAATTTGGTATATGTATTACTCAGCTCAGGCTGCCATAACAAAATTCTATAGACTGAGTGGCTTAAACAACAGAATTTGTTTTCTCATGATTCTGGAGGCTGGAAGTTCCCTACAGGGTGCCAGCATGGTCCAGTTTTAACAAGGGCTGTCTTCCTGGTTAGCTTCCTGCCTTCCTGCTATGTGCTCACATGTCCTATTCCTAGAGAAATCTCTCTCTTTCTCTCTCTCTTTCTTTTTATAAGAAGAGCAATCCTATCAGATTAGGAACCCATCTCTATTATCTCACTTAACCTTAATTATCTCTTAAAAGCCCTATTTCTAAATACAATCACATTGGAAATTAGAACTTCAACGTATGAATTTTGGGGAGGACACAATTCAGTCCCTAGCAATATCACATATGTTGATATCGTTTGGCTGTGTCCCCACCCAATTCTCATGGTGAGCTATACTCCCATAATTCCCATGTGTTGTGGGAGGGTCCTGGTGGGAGATAATTTGAATCATGTGGGTGGTTTTCCCCATACCGTTCTCATGGTAGTGAATAAGTCTCATGAGATCTGATGGTTTTATCAGGGGTTTCTGCTTTTGCTTATTCCTCATTTTCTCTTGCCACTGCCATGTAAGAAGTGCTTTTTGCCTCCCACTATGATTCTGAGGACTCCCCAGCCACGTGGGACTGTAAGTCCAATTAAACCTCTTTGTCTTCCCAGTCTCAGGTATGTCTTTATCAGCAATGTGAAAATGGACTAATACAGTAAATTGGTACCAGAAGAGTGGGGTGTTGCTGAAAATATACCTGAAAATGCGGAAGCACATTTGGAACTGGGTAACAGGCAGAGGTTGGAACAGTTGGAGGGCTCAGAAGAAGACAGGAAAATGTAGGAAAGTTTGGAACTTCCTAGAGACTTGTTGAATGGCTTTGACCAAAAGCCTGATAGTGATATGGACAATAAGGTCCAGGCTGAGGTGGTCTCAGATGGAGATGAGGAACTTGTTGGAAACTGGAGCAAACGTGACTCTTGTTATGTTTTAGCAATGAGACTGGTGGCATTTTGCCCCTGACCTTGAGATTTCTGGAACTTTGAACTTGAGAGAGATGATTTAGGGTATCTGGCAGCAGAAATTTCTAAGCAGCAAAGCATTCAAGAGGTGACTTGGGTGCTGTTAAAGGCATTCAGTTTTATAAGGGAAGCAGAGCATAAAAGCTCAGAAAATTTGCAGCCTGACAATGTGATAGAAAAGAAAAACCAATTTTCTAAGGAGAAATCCAAGTCAGCTGCAGAAATTTGCATAAGTAAAGAGGAGCCAAATGTTAATCCCCAAGACAATGGGGAAAATGTCTCAAGGGCATGTCAGAGACCATTGTGGCAGCCCCTCCCATCTCAGGCCCCGAGGCCTAGGAGAAAATGGTTTCGTGGGCTGGGTCCAGGGTTCCCATGCTGTGTGCAGCCTAGAGACTTGGTGCCCTGTGTCCCAGCCACTCCAGCTGTGGCTGAAAGGGGCCAATGTAGAGCTCAGGCCATGGCTTCAGAGGGTGCAAACCTCAAGCCTTGGCAGCTACCACATAGTGATGAGCCTGTGAGTGCACAAAAGTCAAGAATTGGGGTTTGGGAAGCTCTGCTTAGATTTCAGAAGATGTCCGGAAATGCCTGGATGCCCAGGCAGAAGTTTGCTGCAGGGGCAGGGTGCTCATGGAGAACCTCTGCTAGGGCAGTGCACAGGGAAATGTGGGCTCAGAGCCCCCACACAGAGTCCCTACTGGGACACCGCCTAGTGAAGCTGTGAGAAGAGGGCTACTGTCGTCCAGACCGCAGAATGGTAGATCCACCAAAAGATTGCACTGTTCACCTGGAAAAGCCACAGATGCTCAATGTCAGCTCATGAAAGCAGCTGGGAGGGAGGCTGTATGCTGCAACACCACAGGGTCAGAGCTGCCTAAGACCATGGGAACCCATCTCTTGCATCAGCATGACCTGGATGTGAGACCTGGAGTCAAAGGAGATCATTTTGGAGCTTTAAAACTTGACTGCCCTGCTGGATTTCAGACTTGCATGGGCCCTGTAAACCTGTTGTTTTGGCCAATTTCTCCCATTTGGAATGGCTGTACTTACCCAATACCTGTACCCCCATTGTATCTACAAAGAAACTAGCTTGTTTTTGATTTTATAGGCTCATAGTGGAAGGGACTTGCCTTGTCTCAGATGATACTTTGGACTATGGACTTTTGGGTTAATGCTGAAATGAGTTAAGACTTTGGGGGACTGTTGGGAAGGTGTGATTGGTTTTGAAATGTGAGAACATGAGATTTGGAGGGGCCAGGGGCAGCATGATATGGTCTGGCTGTGTCCCGACCCAAATCTCATCTTAAATTGTGTTCCCATAATTCCCACGTTTGTGGGAGGGACCTTGTGGAAGATAATTGAATCATGGGGGTGGTTTCCCCCATATTGTTCTCGTGGTAGTGAATAAATCTTATGAGTTCTGATAGTTTTATCAGGAGTTTCTGCTTTTGCTTCTTCCTCATTTTCTCTTGCCGCCTCCATGTAAGAAGTGCCTTTCACCTCCTGCCATGATTCTGAGGCCTCCCCAGCCATGTGGAACTGTAAGTCCAATTAAACCTCTTTTTCTTCCCAGTCTTGGGTGTGTCTTTATCAGCAGTGTGAAAATGGACTAATACATATGTCTATTCTAGACCTTTTTCAGAAAAGTTTTGGACACCTGTCAATGAAAGAATGGGAAAGAATTTCATTATAACATGATGTTACCTATATGTGTTATATATACCATTATAACATGATATCACCTATAATATGTTCCTGTGACATGGGCTATGTATGAAGACATCAAATTTCCAATATAATTGAGACAGTTAAATATGTGCAGATGATATATGACACACAGAATGAATTAAATCAACGTGTGATTTTAAACTAATTTAAGTAAGTAAAGTGAACAGCTAGATGTAATGAAAGATACATCTTTTTTCCTCTACAACAAACAAAACCCAGAAAGGTATTCACTCTGCCCTCAGGGGTTCTGAATTTATTTGGGGGAGATTAAAAGCTATACAAACAAATTGTACATTAAAAAGGGAAGCCCACTTTGTGTTAAGCATTGAGTAATCAGATTAGACAAGAAGTATAGTGTTCACAGTGTCATGGTAGGGTGAGAAGGTAAGGGAAGATGCTGATCTTATAGGGTGTAGGATGTAGAATAAGCTGGGTAGTGATGAAAGTTGAGGATTTGAGGGGATCAGAGAGGGCTTCTTGGAAGGGGCCCTCGGCTAAGCAGTGAAGGACAAGAGACTGGGATAAGGGAGCAGGCAAAGCAAGCAGACACGTGCAGCAGCAGGAAAGAGTGCAAATAGTGTGTGGGGTAAACCACAGGCAGGGACTGTAGCTGGAGGGGGAAGGTCACGCATGGAGGGAGAGAGAAGAGGTGGAGTAGCTTGTCAGAATTCGTATCCCTGAGGGCCTTGTGGGCCATGTTTTACCATGTAGACCACAAGACCTTTTCTCAAATGAAAAGCTTATGTGAAAGCTTAACATACATGACCGATAAGGGCAAAGCTGCTCTAGTTAGGGCCAGAGTGGGGATTAGAGTCTTGCCTCCTCCTCACCACCTCTATCTGTTGCCGTCCCTGCAGCTACCCTGGTAGCTCAGACTGGCATTTCCTGTCACCTGGATTATAGCAACAGCTTCCTACTTCCAGTCTTGTCCCATTTCATCTACCTTCCACACTGTACTAGAAAGCTTTCTAAAAGGTAGTTCTGATTTTGTTGTTCCTCTATTTTAATCCCTGCAGTGGCTCCACACTGCCTTTGAGGACAAACCTAAAATTCCTAGACCCTACCTACTGGTTTTCTTTCCATTCTTGCATCACTTGCATCACACTTGCACACAGCTTTATGTTCCACCCATCCTGAAGGGCTTGAAATTTGTCTTGCTGAGCCCTTGGTTTTGTTGCTGTCACTGCCTGCCAAGGCCTCCATGCCAACCTCCGTTTAAGCCTCTGCTCAGTCACCTTCTCCAGAAGGTCTTTCCTGACTTCCTTTGCCCCCCAGGTGGATCTGACCATATTTTTCTTTGTTTCAACTGTATCCATGAGTACAGATCTTTTTTTTTTTCTTCACATTTTGGCTAGTTTTGTTTTTTGTTTTTGTTTTTCTCTTTCAGCTTTTGTTTTAGAATCAGAGAGTACACACACAGGTTTGTTACAAACGTATGTTGTGTGATACTGAGGTTTGGAGTATGATTGAACCTGCCACCCAGGTAGTGAGCATAGTACCCAGTAGGCAGGTTTTCACCCCTATTATTGTAACTCTGTGTGGGGACAGATATGAGAGATGTTAAGAAAGTCAAACTGACAGGATTCTGTCAGGGAATGGATATGGGTGAGGTAAGGATTTGGAGGTGTCTGGAAAAACTCCCAGGCTTCTATCTGGATTGACATGCTGCACTGTCAGAGAGAACACAGAAGCAGAAGAGTTTGGAGAGGGAGAGACAATGATTTTTGCTTTGGTAAGGTTAAGTTTGGTTTGTCTGTGAGGATCCAGGTTGAGTTGAGCAAGAGATTGTCAGATATATCAGCTTGGAGCATAGAAAAAATATCTGAAGGTACACATTTGGCAATCAACAGGCAGGTGGTGGGTAAATTTATTGGTGTAAATAAGATGATTCCAGGTGAGACTTATGTGAGAAGCTAAGAGAGATGTGGATGAAGTGGTTAAAGAAGGTGGAGTGGAAGCAGATGTCAGAAATCATCCTGGTTTCATTTTCTCCATCATTTTGGTCTTTGGGGCCACAGAGATAACAGAGCAACTTCACAAAAGGCCTGCAAACAGAAAAGTTATGTGTATTATTCAGGCCTGGGCTACTCCAAGGCTCAATGAGGTGGCCAGTCTTATCAATGGCCAGATGATTTATCCTGACTACCACAATGGGGAAATCTCTCTAATTTCATTATATAGTATTGCATACAATACCAGTACAATTATCATTCAATATTTAGAAAATATAAAATACAGTAATATTAAAATAGGGCTTTGAGCTTTGGGAAATTTCTGATTATTACAAGTTGATTCCTTAAGTAATTTAGACACTATTGAAGTAGTGTCTAAATTCTTTGAATGTAGGAATTCTGTAAATGTTGTTCCTAGGCATAGAAGTACATTTCCACTAGAAGTTATTTGTTTTTCCAAATTAACATATAAACAAATAGATAATACATTTTACAGCAAGAGAAAAGTAAGTATGGACACATTATCCCAAAGATTCTCTGTATTCTTTACCAAGAAGAAAAAAAAGTCTTCTTAGTCACAGGAAAAGAGAATAATAAATGTCTAATCATAATGTGTGGACCAAGTGACTTCATCTTGTGATAGATGAAGATGATAGAGAATTCCCTTGATGTCAAATGTGTGTTAAGTTAAATCATTCAAGCTATCTGTGATGGCTGCTATGTTATTCAGTGTGAGCATTTCCTAGAGCTAACACTTTTTATTTATTCAAACACTGAAGAAGAACTTTTTTAAAACTAGAATAAGGGGGCTTTTTAGTTTTCTGGAGTGCTATATTTCATTAAATACTAACCTGTAGAAATGGTACCAGTTTCTACATGTGGGTTTTGAAGGCTGGTCTCAGTTGTCCAGGGCACTGGACTCATTTTCTTTTTTTGGGGGAGTGCTCATTTTCTACAAGGTGTCAATGAATAGGCAGGATGGTAAAAAGAGCAGCTGCCTCTCAGCCAGAGCAGTTAAATCAACCTTGGCCCACTGGGTTACTTGTCTCAGCCAGGCTACTCTTATCTCTGTGTGGTCAATGAGAGGAATATCTCATGAGAAATGAAGAAGAAGAAAAAAGAATGATGTGATTTCCCTTATACCCTTCCTGGCAGGATTTCTATGAATATTCATTACTGCACGTGGGACATATATATTTTATCAGATCTGGGCTTAAACATAGAGGTACCTTTGTGCAGAAAGAATAATTCAACATGGACTCTGCATTTTTCTTAAGGAGGTATGAAATATTCAGAGCTTGTATAAATTAGGGACATAAGCGTATGCTAACTTGTTTCCAAATGTTTATTTTCTGCTATCTACCCATAATTGTCTAATTTGGGCAGTAACTATTTTTGTCTTAAAGTGAAAATATGCCTTCAAGTCAAGCAAAAATTATGTGCAATACGTTTCAATTATTTTATAATAGGAAATATGTATTTTCATTAGGTAGTATACTTATTTTTCAGAACTTTCTTGTTTTTTAAACTAGAATTTGATAAAGATGAAATGTTTATGCTATCATTTTCATTGTACCATCTGTTTAATTGTTTATTTTTACAAAAACAAAGATTTCCCATGTCATGTTTTTAGATATCTTGGGGGAAGAAATTTCAAAAAGCATTTTAAAGCACTGGTAAATATGTAACAAGTTATATTTTACATATTTTAAAAATATCTGGCTGGGTGTGGTGGTGTGTGCCTGTAGTCCCAGCTACTCAGGAGGCTGAGGCGGAGGAAGGCTTAAACCCAGTGGTTCAAGTCCAACCTGAGCGACATAGCAAGACCTGGTCTTTATGAAAAACGTTTTTTAGAAATATATTTCAAAATAAATTAAATCAGAGAAATTTAAATGATATTTCAAGGTCAAAAATAGAGTTAGGAAGAAAATTGGGGAATACTTTCAGGTTCTCTTTAGCTCTAACCTCTCTCCAGCTCTAGCCCTGTATACAAACTCCATTTAGATGTCTTTAAGCTCCAGGTAGAACCCATCTTTATTTCTACCAGAACTGTTTCTTCATTATCTTCTCCATTTAGGACAGTGGTATCATCAGTCACGCAATTGATTAACCCCCAAACTTGGGTTCATTTTTTATTCTACTTCTTTCATGCATCCATCCTGTGGCAAGTCCTGTTGGTTTGACCTCCAAATTACTTTTCACTATTCTGCTGCACCCAAACTCATCTGAGGCACCAGTACCTCTCACTGGGATCACTGCAATAACCTCCACAATGGCCCATTGGTATTACTTTCTCCCTTCTACCATCGATTTTTTCTTATTGAAACAAACAAACTCAGAACAAAACACTGCTCCATTTAAAAACCTCTGTAGTTAGAAGAAAACTCAACACTCTTAACCCAGCCTGTGTGGTCTCTCATTTACTTTTCCCCTCTGGCCCTGTCTCCTCCTGTTCTCCCAATAGCCCAAGTGCTTTCTGACTTGTTCATCAGTCTATCCACAGCAGAGTGCCAAGCTCACGAGTAGGCACTCAATACATCTGTCAAATTTATGAGCAAATATTATACATATATTTTTCTGAGCCTAAAAGGAGGTTCTCTTTTGCCTCGGTGATAATCAGAACTCAAACTAAATCTTTAGGTGGACGTTCCTGTGAAATTGTGGGATCAATAATCAATAAATGAAAGTTTAGTGCAGTCAGGGCCTGTTGTGTCACCTGTACTCTGGTCTTTCCTATAGGCTTAGTTAGCTACAGCCAATGCTGAGTTAAGATAAGAGTGATTCAAGGGCCTGAATTTTATCAGCAGGTGACTCAACTTGATGTTTCCTTAATACCAGCCCAACCCTGATCTTGTACCCTTACACTTGAATTTCTGTCTCATTTCTGAACCCAAGTTCATCTCTTGTGCCTTGGTTTGGTCACCAAGTTTCTGCCTGTTTCCTTCTGCCTCAACAACTGCTCAGCAATTCCTTCCTTCCCAGTCCAGGACTCTCCTATATTCTCGTGTCTGCTTCATTCGACCTCTATACCCAATGTCTTACTATATGGAACATTGCCATAGATCTCCCCTAAAACTGATCCTAGTTGGGGCGCGATAGTACCAGAGCTATCCATATGATGATGAATGAACAGCCACAATATTGAAACTAAGCCTTTAGAAAACACCCAGAGCTATTTATGCATAATCGTGTGAAATCTCTCAAAAGTAATTAAAAAACAATTACAACAAAATCCCCATGGTGTTCAGTATTCGCATAGTCCTCAAATATTTCTAGCTTCTTTAAAGCAAGGAAAAACAGAAGTAAGGAAGTAATGTAGAGCAGCTTCTCATGTCCTGAAACATCAGTTCTAGTTATGGACCAAGTGGGCAATGCTTAAGGTAATGCCCTTATAAATTACTTTTCAAATATTGGAACTCACCATTGATTCTATCAGAGAACCTGGATCCCACCATGACAGATAGCAAATTTTTTTTTTTTTCTAGAAGGATATTTATATGTTTAGAGGCATTCTACTATTGGAGATATAATTTATGCCTTTTAAAGAATTTAAAATTATAAGGATAAAAATTGTAAGGTTATAATTATAAGGATATCAATTATAAGGATATAATTTATACCATTGCAGTTATCTTGTTGGGAGTTTCTGCTGAACTTTAATGCACAAACAAACCAAAATAATAACTCTATTACTGTTTTTTAAAATTGAGATAATACTTTGGAGTATACATTTAAATGTTATGATAACTAGGAAAACACAAAAACAGTAAGTTTCAGTGCTATTATTGGGGATATATTTTATTGTTAAGGTGGAAATAGGAGAAAACACAAATGAAAATAAATTTTATGAAAAATTTTCATTTAATCTAGTAAACTTCACATTCCACAATTGATAATGTACCATCAGCTGAGAACCACTAGTCTAAGAATTATTAAGTTACTGTTGTGGGTTAACTTGTGTTTCCCTAAAAGATGTCAAAGTCCTGACCCCCAGTACCTGTGAATGTGACCTATTTGGAAATAGGGTCTTTGTAGATGATCAAATTAACGTGAGGTCATTGGGGTGGGCTCTAATCCAATATGACTGGTGTTCTTACAAAAAGGGGAAATTTGGACACAGAGACAGGTACATTCAGAGGGAGAATGCCATCTGAAGTTTGGGATGATGCAACTGCAAGCCAACAAACACTAAAGGTGGCCACAAACTACCAGAAGCTAGGAGAGAGACAGGGAACAGATTCTCCCTCACAGTCCTCAGAAGGAATCAATCCTGCCAACACCTTGATCTTGGATTTCTACCCTCCAGAGGTATGAGTCAATGAATTTCTGTTGCTTGAAACACCCAGTGTGTAGTACTTTGTTATGGCAGCCCTAGCAAACCAATGCAGCGAGTCAGCTAGTTCTATGCATTATTGCGCGTGCACTCTCTCTCATTTAAATACTATTGAGCAACAGTAGAATGATTTCTTCCCCAAATTTCTACCTGACAGCTGTGCTATCTTCTGTTTACTCCTCCTGGTCCTCTCCTTTCCTGCCACTCTATGCTCTAGGAGGCGTCTCTATGAACAAAATCAATGGACTCCCTTGCCCTCTGGATTTCACTAGGGTTCATCTAGTGGGAGGCAGCAGCAAGTGATGCAGAGACAGACAGAAAAGTGAGGTTGAGGTATTCTTTGCCCTGGTTCCTCCTTTTTCTCTGGCTGAAGGTCACAGTTCCTGTCAGGTCTCACAGGTGTCCTCTCCATACAACATGACTCTCTGTGGCCACTCCCTCCATTGCCCCTACAGGCCCAGCATGCTGCCCTAATCCCTGTGGTTCCCCCTACCCTGCCACCACACATTAAACCTTCCTCAAATCATCTCACCTTCAGTGAGCCTTCTGTTTCCTGCTGGGAAGCTTGGGCTATCAAACTCAGTATGTAAAAACATATGAAAATACTGATGATTGGTTTAAGGTAAGAGGTATGGTCTGGGGCCCAGTTTCTTAAACTTTTAAAACAAATGCCTTCGAGACTTTATAGTGGTTCTAGTTTTCTGGATCCTTGAAGCCTAGAAGCATAAATTTAAATGCCCCCAAGGACCAGTCAGGTAGCAAAAACAAGTGGAGTGGGGGCAGTGGGGTGGGACTTTGGGGACTTGTGGAAGAAGCCGCAGTTGAAGGGGCTGCAGCTACCCAGCTTAAGCTGACTTTTTGCCACTTGGAAATGTGAACCCAGTGTGCTAAGACTGATTTTTTTAAAAAATAGAAGCCAGAAATCATCACTATTTTTATGTGGATGCCATGGTTATTCAATATTATCAACCAGTCAAACACTATGAAAACACAGTAGGCTAAGAAAAATAGTGCTGCAATCTAGATTTGGGTCACAGGCCACAAATCTGTGACCTCTGCTCAGCTCAGTCATTGCATCCTCTTGGATGGCCAGGAACCACCTGGACCACATGACCCTAGACCCTCTGGAGGAATTACAATATAACAATATGCCTAGGTTGTGTTAAATTAAAAGTTGATGCAGAAGAAAACATCCCTACCGTTTGTGTAATGCACTTTTGAAGACTTTTTTTTTTTTACTAGATTGTCATTCTTTCCTTAAAGATATATAAAATAAATTTTTCTCTAGAATTTAGCTCCAGAAAAAAAGTCTATACTTTTCCTTAACCAGAAAAACACACACCTCGTTTTTCTGGTTAAGGAAACAAGTAATAGAGTGGCTCCTATGTCAGGCATCACACTTGGTAATTTATTTAGAGCAAGCTAAGCTCTAAACTCTGAAATCCCGTTGACTAAACACCAAAAGTTAATCTCTGACTTACACAAAGTCCTCTATGGGTCAGGTAACTGCACAGCCGCTATTTCCTTTGTGATCCAAGCTGCCTGGATGGGGTGGTGCCACTGAATCAATATGTCTGCCTCACAGAGGTGGTGCGGGGCTTGTGTGGCCTCAGTCTGGAAGGAACACTGTGTTGCTTCTCCTCACAATTCATTGGCCCTAACTCGTTTCGTGCCCCTGTAGAATTGTCAGGTGCTGAGAAACGTAGTTTTCCATGCACTCAGGAAGGAGGGGAGATCACAAGTGGTGAGCGCTAGCCATGTCCTCTATAGAGTCATCTTCAATCCATTATCTGAATGCTATGAAAGCTATTATAGTTCTCTTTTTTTGCCTTTGATGACAGAAGCTCAGAGCTACTAATTGTAGTATAGAGTTTTCCTAAATATCCTTCAGACATTTTTCCTTCTTCCTTCCCATATTAGGTATTCTTTCTTATTTTAATGTCCTTATTGTTTGTATACTTTTTTTCTTTAGGTAAACTGCTTCTGAGTCATTGTGGAAGAATAGTAAAGGAATTAA
Source organism: Gorilla gorilla gorilla (assembly GCF_029281585.2). NCBI lineage: Eukaryota > Metazoa > Chordata > Mammalia > Primates > Hominidae > Gorilla > Gorilla gorilla. The sequence goes on from NC_073234.2 coordinate 92,547,957, forward strand.
TTAATGGAAATAAATAGGAAAAAGTGAAATATACAGATGTTTGCTTCATAGCTATCACTGATGCTTAACCAGGGTTCTTGAGTCTAACAAGAGGCATGGATACTAACAATGGCGATGGTAGCAACAAAACTAGTCCTCTACTCGGCAGGGCCTTTTCTCTCCTGTTCGATCAGTGTTCTCCAGAAAACAAAAACAAAAACAAAAACAAAAACCAGAATCAATGGGATGTGTATATATAAAAATAGAGATTTATTTTGCAAAAGTGGCTCATTCAGTTATGGAGGTTGACAAGTCCAAAATCTGTAGTTCCTGTCTGCTAGCAGTCAGGAAGAGCCTGGGGACAGGCCTAGGGAAGAGCTGATTTTGCAGTTCAAGACAGAAGGCAGTCTGCTGGCAAAATTTCCTCTTGCTTCAGGGAGGTGGGGTAAACAACTAATACAGCAGGACAGCTGGCAAACAAACAGACATCTGTGAGCTGTCCAAGAGTGTGTTATTGCTATTATTCTATTCAGGCCTTCAACTGATTAGGTGAGGCCCAACCACATGATGCAGAGAACTCTGTTTTACTCAGAGTCCACTGATCCAAATGTTAATATCATCCGAAACACCACAGAAACATTCAGAATAATGTTTGACCAAATTTCTAAGCACCGTGGCCCCAACAAGTTGACATAAAATTAACCTTCACACCTACCATGCCCTTCCCTGAGATGGCCCTTGTGAGCTCACTGTAATCCTACAGTCTTGCCTCCTTGTGGGTCCCAGTATGCATTGACAGCCGTTGCTATACTCCTGCCTGGTTCTGACCTCACACTGCTACCTACTGTCTTCACCCAAGTCTCCCTTTTCATTGTAATTCTTTTCCCAGGTTCTCAAGAATGGTGGCCCTGTTCTGACAGTTTTCTTACAGTCCTTTGCCAGAAGAATTTAAGATAAGCACCTCCAGAGGCTTTTCGATACCCAGTGATAAGCATCTTGGAGGATATTTCAGTAGCTTTATTTATTTATTTTGAAACGGAGTCTTGCTCTGTCACTCAAACTGGAGTGCAGTGGCATGATCTCAGCTCACTACAACCTCCGCCTCCTGGGTTCAAGTCATTCTTGTGTCTCAGCCTCCTGAGTCAGTAGCCTTATTTATTATGGTCAGGAGTTCTCTTTCAGTTGCTACCACTTCTCAGAATCCCAAGCCTGTTGCAGCTTAGGGTGACTTATTTGACTACAGAGTGTTCTGGGGGCTTTGATTTCCTCTCATTTTGAGACCCTGTCAGTCCTAACGAATTCTCTCTCACAGTGGACCATTAAGTTGGCATATAGCCTGGGTAACATGGCAAAATCCCATCTCTACCAAAAAAAAAAAAAATAGATACATGAAATTAGCCAGGCATGGTGGGGTGTGTGTGGTCCTACTTACTTGGGAGACTGAGGCAAGAGATGCACCTGAGCCCCGGAAATCAAGCCTGCAGTGAGTCATGATCCTGCCTCTGCATGCCAGCCTGGGTGACAGAGGAGACCCTGTCTCAAAAAAAAAAAAAAAAAAAAAAAAGGTGGCATAGATATGGAGCTAGAGGCAGGGTAGCTGCAACCAAGTGGTGAATGTTTCTGGCAGAAGAACGTTAAAGGTTTTATAAACGTTTTGTTCTAATGATCAAATGCATATTATGTGGCAGGTTCATGTGCTATTTAATTTCTCACAACAACCTATGAGATTTACAGTATAGCTCACTTTACAGATGAAAAACTGAGTCTCAGAGAGGTGGATTCACTTACAGATGAACAGCTAAGACAATAGCACAACTGGGAAGGAAACAGTCATCTGAAAGACATTTAAGAGTGCTCTGTTGGCCAGGCACGGTGGCTCATACCTGTAATCCCAGCACTTTGGGAGGCCGAGGCAGGTGGATCACCTGAGGTCAGGAGTTCGAGACCAGCCTGGCCAACTTGGCGAAACCCTGTCTTCACTAAAAATACAAAAATTAGCCAGGCATGGTGGCTGGCACCTATAATTCCAGCTACTCAGGAGGCTGAGGCAGAAGAATCACTTGAACCCAGGAGGTGGAAGTTGCAGTAAGCCCAGATCGTGCCACTGCACTCCAGCCTGGGTGACAGAGTGGACTCCATCTCACAAAAAAAAAAAAAAAAAAGAGTGCTCTATTGCCACTCTACTTCCCTGTCTCCCAGACTGAGGAGTACGTGTACAAGACGAGCCTTCCTCTGAAACTCCAGCTAAATGGCAATTGTTCAGAAATGGATTTATTCCATATGCAATAATTAATAATATTCCACGATGGTCCATTTATTGGTAAGTTGTCAATGAATCAAATTCCTCAAGATCTCCACCTTAAGGGGATTAAAGAAAAACCAGCTCTAAGGAAGGCATATTATTTATAAAAAGCTGAGGTAGGAAGCAAATGAACTTATCTCCAGAGATAATCTCTTTAAGCATGAAGGAAGCACCTACCTTGACTTCTTAGTTCCTTCTCTAGGGCTACTTTCCTGACTGAGATAGGAATGTAGGATAAAGTGAGGTGTCCTCTTCCTGATGCTGCAGCTAAGATTTTCATCTTGCTTGGGTATACAAAGCACTCTCAGGCTCAGCAGGAAAATATTGAAGTTAAGTTTTCTCTCCCCTCATGAGCTTTATCAGATTTTCATGCTACAGAGAATAGTGAACATGCTGGAGTGGCAGCGATAAATGAAAAGTCCCCATGGGTGAAGGGAAGGCATGATCACCACCAGCACTCTACTTTTTCATTTCTGCTGAACAAAAAAGAAATGGTTTAGCAATCTGTGGGTAACTATTCTGTCATAAGGAAAACATGCGATTGGATTTGCACTTACTTCGAGGATAAATGAATCTCTTCTTAACACTCATTGACTTCATTCTTTAACTTCATCATTTTAAGTTTTCAACCTTCTTTCTCTCGAGGAAAAGAAGAGGAACAGCAAGAAATAACATTTGGGTGCTCTTTTACATAAAATAATTTGATGAGACCTTTTGATAACACCTAGGAATGGACAGACATCAAGATAGTTTTAGACATCTCCCTATTATTTGCAGGTACCAAGAAGCTAGTGAACAGTGCAAGAGCAAAATTAATACAAACTCAAAAAAAATTATAGATTTCAAATGAAGTGTTTATTTTTAAAGAATAGGATCTATGCCTTGAGAATGATATAAAATTGGGCTACTAAAATCTTTTTTATTTCCTTATTGGATAGCATTTTAAAACCAAATTTACATGGACACATAGTTGAATTGGTCAATTAATCCTGTAAGATGTATGAAGACCTCAGTTTCCTTCCTCAATTTAGGGGATGCTGGTTATGTTAATAGATTTTAACAAATGACAAAAGAAGCGGAGCTAATTAACTCCTGTTTTGTTTTCGTCTTCTCTAACAAAAACGATACTCAAAACAGGAAAGCATTTATCAAGCAACATACAGGATAAACTATAGTTTAACATGGGTTAAGGTGTAAAGAGAAAACAACCTACTTTGGATGAACTCAAATGTTCATGCCTTAACAACTTATTTCTAAGGATGCTGAAGTAACTTTTTAGGTTCATTTTAGAACTCTGAAATTCCAAGCCATCACCTGGAGAATGAGAAAGTGTGTAAGAAAGGTCAATGTCCTATTTAAAAAAAACAAAAAACAACAACAACAGGAAATGGCTGCTTAAATTCCAAAGTGACTTTGCAAAAGATAATTCACAGCATTTAGAAGCAAATGAAGTGGTCACTAAAAGGCACTGTGATTTTCCACTCTGGGTTCCCAGGATATCTAGTGTGTCAGTGAGTACAGAGGGTGGCATTGCTGCCTTTCCCTTTCCTCGTCTCAGTAAGTTTGGGAGCATATGCTACAACAATGTTATAGCTAGCTTTCAAAAACCATTTGAAAAAACATTAGAATATCTTTGTGAATAATACGGAGAAAGTTAGGCTGAATGACAGTATGGCACGGTGATGTTGTGGTTGTTTGAGCAGTGCTATCTCCTCCTTCTCCTCCCCACGTCAAAAGGTTACTATAGAGAAATGTCAAGCATCAGCATAACTGAGTGAATTAAAGCTGTTGAAATTTCAGGCATCAGCGAGGCAATGGGGAGATGGTTTCTGCAAAGGTCTTTTTGGCATCCCCTCAAATAATATCAAGTTGGCAACTTCTTGGTTATAGTTCCTGATGATAATATCCCTTGAGTAAATATTTTTAAAGCCCAAAATGAGCTTTGCAAAGAATGAGAAAGGCAAAACAAAGGACTGTTTCATATTTAAGATTTAAATCTCTGTTCTTGGACCTGTGCCTAGTTCTATCAAAACAGTGATATCCATCCAACAAATCCCATACAAACTTTCTGCAGTGAATATCTACAGAAATGCTGATTTTCCAAATGAACTATTGAAAAACTACTTTATTCTCTTTATATTTTAAAAAGCTCTTTAAAAAGCTAAATGTGCCTAATAAGTGTCACTTCAGAAAACTTATTTTCACCATGAAGTAAATAGGAAGATGGTTTTATTATTTTTACAAATGACAAATAAAGCCCTTATACATGAGTTGGACAAGATAACTGACTGAAAAAACTGGTGTCAGACCAACATTTCTCATCTCCTTTCCTTGTGTAACTTGCATTAACTTTTTTTGAAATGAAGATTTTTATTAAATAAAATTTGTATCTGTATTTGTATTTGTATCTGAATTATTTTTATTTTTATTTTGAGATGGAGTCTTGCTGTATCACCCAGGCTGCAGTTTACTGGGGCGATCCTGGCTCACCGCAACCTCTGCCTCCCCGGTTCAAGCAATTCTCCTACTTCAGCCTTCCGAGTAGCTGGTATTACAGGCACATACCACCACACCCGGTTAATTTTCTGTATTTTAGTAGAGATGGGGTTTCACCATGTTGCTCAGGGTGGTCTCAAACTCCTGAACTCAGGCACTCTGCCCACCTCAGCCTCCCAAAGTGCTAGGATTATAGGTGTGAGCCGCTGTGCCTGGCTGTATCTGAAAATTTGATACTGAGGTAGAAAAAGCTTCTTCACTGTGATATTTCACTAGGTTTATGGAAGTCTTGCATCTATGCTCTGACAGTTTGAAAGGAGGAAAAATGCAGCTTGGTTCACTGTTTAGGGTGCTACTTTGTTCAGTTGTACAGATTTAATAAATCCTGCCATGTTGTGGTTCAGCTTTATTTGGTTTTGTGCTCACCCAAACTCTTGAGAATAAACTAAATCACTTTCTCTCTCTAGTACTGTGTTAGCTCTGTGCCTTGAATGGAAATTAAATGCAAATGCTTTCATTGCACGATTCCCTTGTTAATTTATCACGTTTAAACACAGCAACATATTGGAAAACCTTGTTATTTCGTAATCTTCAGATTCTTTGCACAATGATATTAAGAACAGAATAATGAGTAGAGATAAGCCAAAGGGAAGCACATTTCTACAGGGCGACTGGCAGCGGTCCCACAGCCATTAGTGTGTGGTATCTGGTGAAATTGCTGGAGTTGGCTTGCCCTCCGACTTCATGACAGAGCAAAAAAGAAGGAAGAAAAAAAAATCCCCAGAATTAGAGGAAGTGAGTGAAGCACCACTTTAGAGTCTTAATTATGCTCTAAAATCGTTTATTCTCTCCTTCAAAAATGTGTGTTTTGGTAATGCTCATGCTGTGTAGATTTTTAGTTAAAAGTTAATAACAAATACTAATAAAAAGCAATACGGAGTTTCAACTTCCAGGAAAGGATGAAGTGAAAGAAGTGTTTAGCAGGGTATAGCATAAACTCTTACACCAGAGGTACCCAATAAACATTTGTGGACTTGACTGATGCTTCATGAGTGGATTTAGAAGCTGTTCTGTTGTAGTCTTGACATAGCAGGAGTAGAAGTGCTAACCACAGCCAGATGTTGGGGATCATCCAAGAGGCTAAGTTTGTGGGTGGGAATAGGCACTCAGAGATGATTATACACACATGAAGGGAGAGATAAAAGGTGTTGAACTTCTTCCTAGTTGGCTCTTCTTTCTTAGCACATCTTTTTATCCAAGTTGGAGCTCTGACTCATCAGATTTGGTTTCAAATCCCGCCTTAGAATAAACAAACATCACTCAACATGCATTTAGACAACATTTTACAAATGGTTGCAACCTAAACCTACTTTCCTTCACATATGCCATTGTTCTGGACCTCATTCTCAAATCTCAACAATCGTGTTTCAAAAATAGCTGGTATGGTTTTCTGTAGAATTTTTTGACCTCAGGAGAACATTGGTGAGCTTGATTGCACATGAAGTCATAGAGACATTTTACATGGCATTTGCTGACCATATATATCATCCAATTTGTTTTATAAATTTTGACCCTCTGTGATGCCTGTCTCCAATTCTTAATATGTATTAATAGTTTAAAATTTGGATCAACAAATAAAGCCTAAACAACCCCTGAGGCAGTTTTTGAAAGTATTTTGTCCACCAAAATTCTATTTTAAAATGTCCATGTCTGTTTATATATTCTCCAGTATCATAGGTTAATTATCCTATTAACCCGTTGTCTTCCCTAATTTTCTACCTCCTTTTCTCCCTTCCTTTTTCCTTCCTTCCTTCCCCCTCCCTCCCTCCTTCCCTCCCTCCCTCTTTCCTTCCTTCATTCCTTCCTTTTTCCTTTTCTTCCTTCCTTCTTTCATTCCTTCCTTTCCTTCTTTCTTTCCTTCCCTCCCTCCCTGATATTTGATAATGTACCTTACTCGACCCACCTTTCACTCCTTCCTTCCTTCCTTCATTCCCTCCCTCCCTTCCTTCCCTCCCTCCCTCCATCCCTGATATCTGATCATGTACCTTACTTGACTCAGCCTTGGAAAGCCCCCTTCCTTCCTTCCTTCTATCCATCCATCCATCCATCCATCCATCCATTCATCCACCCATGGGGGGTGGTGGAGCTATTTACTAAGATTGGCAAGACTGAGAGAAAGAGGGGGAATCAAGAGTTCAAGTGCAGACATAAACATGTTATATTTGAAATGTTAGCAAATGTCCAAGTGAGGATGTCAGGGTACAGGGTATATGAGATAGGAGCCCAGAGGAGGGGGTTAAGCTATAGTTAGACATTTGAAAATCAACAGTGAATTAATATGCTTATAGCCACAAGATTCAATAAAATCTCTTAAAGAGTAAGTGCAAGTAAAGAAAAGAAACGGCCAAAGACAAAACTCAGGGCATTCTAACATTTCAAGCTCAGGTAGAGAAAGAGGTAAAATAATATTTAAATGTGTTAATGCAATTTTATTTTAAAGAGTCACTCATCCCTGTTGACCTGCTATTTATTTAGAGTTCACATAATGCATAGTTATCTCTTTGGAGAACTTTAAAAAAATTGCTGTTTTTAGTCTAGAATATCTGATGGAAGTTGTTTGGCCCAGGACTGTGAAGGTGATCATATTAGTATTAGGAGTATTAGTTGCAAGGCCAATTCTTAGATAATGGGGCTTTCCAAGGCTGAGTCAAATAAGGTACGTTATCAAATATCAGAACTACAAAGGTGTCAGTACCTGTCATGGGGAAAATGTAAAATGCAATTGGGGAATAAGATAGGAGTGTCTAGAACTGGGGATCTCAGAAAAGTGAAGGTAAAATTGGGAGGAAGCAAGATAAACAAAGGTAAAACTAGTAGGTCAGAATAAGGCTGTTTGAGATGAGGCTGGAGTTTGAAGCCAGTTCAAGAACCAATCTCCTAAACACTTTCTGCCATATTCCTTTTAAGCTGTGCCTGAAACAGCCAAACCACATCAGACAAAAGCTACCCTCCCTCCTGCCACTTTTTTTTTTGGCATTTCTAATTTTGAAATGCACAGTCAATTTCTCCCAAATGTTCTCCTCATTTTCAATTCTAATGATTAGAATCATGCCCAATGCTTCCTTCTAAGAGTATCACTCAGATTTAATCAACATGACTGAGTGTTAGCTATCCACCAGGCTCCAGGCTGGTCAACTGCACAAACACTGGCTTATTTTTAGGGATTAAATTGTCATCTCAGAAAAGGCAGAAGTTCATTTTAATAGCTTACACTGCCATAGTTTAGAAACCATGTGTAAATTTCCTAAATCCTCTTGTGTGCCATATTCACTTAATAGATTGTCTCATCTGGAATATTTGAAAATTTAGTCCTGTATGATTTAAATATGGTGTCAGGGGAAGTCTTCACAGTTAATTTTCTTCTCCCATGCAGAGAAGGACACATCTGACATAATATAACAAGTCACATTGCCAGAGTAAGAATAAATAGCAAGCTATAAACCAACAAATAAGAAACCGAGTCATAAAATGAAAGTGCTTTAAAAATGTGGCCAAATACTGTTATTGTGGAGAAGCCTGAATCTGGCATTAAATTACGCCAAGTGGACCTTTGGCTATGTTATTCAGGTCATTGTCTTTTCTGAGACCAGATTTTTTTTTTCCTGGGTTTTCTGGGTTCTTAAGACCCTCAAGTGAATTAATGGGATTAGAGAATCATTTTCAAAATTTTAAGAACTTAAAGAACATTTTACACTTACTCATCTGGGACAAAGCTACACCAGCTCGGTAAAACTTTGTATCTTTGCCGTTACCTTCATTTTCCAACTGTACCATCATATCATTTCTGACAACCTTGTCAGACCCAGAAACTTCAATGTGTTCATCTAGTCTCAGTTCTTCATCCCCTTTCCAATGGGATGCTGGTTACTTTATCATGAACAGATTCTATTAATATATCTTCAAACCAACACACATGAATAAATTGGTTACCCACTAAATGGTATGGACTCCCTGTCATGTTTTCCACTTGGAGTTGATCTGTTCCTCTGGAGAGGCAGGATGGGCAGGAGAGCAGCCAAGCTTTCCCATCCCCAGATGTTAGGAGACTGAGCCTCTACTGTGTCCCATTCCAGGGTTCTCCCGATCCCTTCCTGTCAGGGACGCTGCTATGTACATCAGATGGATCAGTGTCATAGGAAAGAGCATGATTTGTTACTTGACTAGGACCAGTAGCAGAAAAAGAAACTCTTGAGGTGCACAAGCTTAACGTCATCTTCTTCCCCTTCAGGACAGTGCTCTTTGTCTCTGGTAGAAACTTCTCTCAGGAGACCCCCAAACCAGTAATTAAAAATATTAGATATCTATTAGAATCACCTGAAGAGTTTATAAAACTCAGTTTTTTTATGGTTTTTTTTGTCTGTTTTATTTTTATTTTTATTTTTTTGAGACAGAGTCTCTCTGTGTCACCCAGGCTGGAGTGCAGTGGCACGATCTCGGCTCATTGCAACCTCCGTCTCCTGGGTTCAAGTGATTCTCCTGCCTCAGCCTCCGGAGTAGCTGGGATTACAGGTGTATGCCACCACACTTGGCTAATTTTTGTATTTTCAGTAGAGACATGGTTTTGGCCAGACTGGTCTTGAACTCTGGCCTCAAGTGATCCACCCACCTCAGCCTCCCAAAGTGCTGGGATTACAGGCATGAGCCAGCATGCCCTGCCAAAACTCAGCATTTTTTTTTAAAGCTCCCAGGTAATTCCAATGTCCCTCTAAAGATATCCACCCCTGCAATATGCCTTCTCCCAGGTTCCAGCTAACAAGATCAAGAGTAACTCTGCCTCTTATTATCATCTCATTGTTAATTTGCATTTTTTCCTAGCATAATGTCATTATGATCAGGTGGAGGCAGCCAGGAGTAGAATAGGTACAACTGAGTTTGACTAAGTCTTTTGCCTCTACTTGGTAAAACTCTGTTCTTTGCTGCTCCCACTCTTGAGGTTAAAAGAATGCAAGCCACTTCACATTTCTGCCAGTTTGCTTTTGTTTTATTCTTCTCTCTCCACATGGTTTGGCTCTCTCTCTCTCTCTCTAGAAGTAGTTCTGGCTGATCTACAAAATTTCTCCAGAATTTGATATTGAATAGTTTGATGTCCTTCCCATCTTTTAAATACTTGATTTCCCCTCTCTGGTCAATATTTGCCTGTCAATAGTAGATCATATCTTATAAAACTGGGTCTTATGGTGAAAGAGAATAAAAGAGACTTTGGTGAAAGAGTGGGTGATTTAGAAAATGTCTGTGCTTGGGTCAATGATGGAGATTTTAATCACCACGTGGTGAAAGTTGAGGGTATCTTGGGCTCACTGTTCAGGGTAGCAGAGACAGCTCCCTGGCCTGCAATTTCTGTTCAGGGTACATAGCAATGCCTAACTGGGGTCTTTACCAGAATCAACCCGCAAACCACAGACCAGGCTCCATCCCTGAAAGGAATTGGCTTGCTCTGACATTAGTGGTTTTGAATTAGGTCAAATATTGCTGGCTTCACAAGGTCTCCAACTACAGCTGGGACCTCCACTAGTATTTCCCCTTCTAGAAAATGTATTTCTAGAATACATTTTCTAGAAGAATAAAATGAATACATTTTCTAGAAGAAATGAATATGGGCCAGGCATATTCATTTCTATGGGTATCTCTTGCTTGACATCATGAGTTGTGCCTCCCATCTAAAAGAAGACCCCAGATTCACTGGTCCCTGAACCAAATTTCATTCCATGATAAACCAGCTTCTCTATATTCTCACTTTGTTTACAGAATGCTCTTGTTATTTCTTTACCAGAACTAAAATATGACTTCCTCATGAATGTATGTCATTTCCACTGGATCTCCTCAAATTCAGGGACCATAAAGTCAAAAGATGGTGTCAACCTTCTGCCTTTTCTACAAAATGTAATTTCACTATTCTTCCATCTTCATGAGAAAACATTCTGCCATTCTGAAGATTCTGCCATCTAGGATGATGTCCTTTCTCTCTCATCCCCAGCATCTACTTCCCTTGGTTAGTTCCTTATGTGAATTACAAATGTGGGCAACTGTTTCACCATCATCATGTCCAACACAAATTCTAGCATTATTCTTGCTATATTAGCTATGTTTTGTTTGTGAGTAGAGAAGGGTGGAAATTTGTATATTATACTTCATCTGTGCATAAAGTAGGATGCTGTTTAAAAGATAATTCATCTCATCTTGCACTTTAGTCTCCATTTTCCTCATAGTGGGAAAGATAATGATAACACCAAAAAAAAGAAAAAAAAAACCAAAACTAAAAAACCCAAAGCTTAAGCTTATCCTTTTGAAGTATGCAGTCTTTTTGAACTTTAAAACATATCTTTGAGGTTGTTTCAGGTTCGTCATTTGGATAAATGATCATTTAAGTCAATGTTGCATTCTTTATCAGGGTAATTTCTCCCCTTTCTTAAAAGGAGTCCTCTTTTATCCTCTTTCTCAAGAGAAAGTACAAGAGATGCTAATAGACCTCTTAGCACTGAGGCAGAGGTTCCTGGTCTGAATCTACCTGGACCATTGCTGGTTTTGAATGCAGTGGGCTAAGCTGATCTTACCCTAGGCATTGGCGTTGGCTGGGGTGTAGCTAATCCTGCTTGATGCTTTGGGGAGTGTGTCCTGGTATTCACATAAGTTAGAGGCACCCACCACAAATTCCTTGCATGCTGTGGCCTTCTCATCCCTACCTAAAACCCACTTCTGGTTCACTGGTTCTCTTAGCACCTCTATGTACCCATTGGGGGTTCAGAGACAGGGAACCCTCAGCCAATTACTTTACACCATGCTGGAGTATGCGGTGCTCTGTGTTACTCTGTGCCATAATGGAGTATGTGGTGCTCTGTGTGAACTACCCTTGACTTGAACAGCTAGTTACCTTCTTCAGACCCTTCTAATCCCTTGTCCACAAGATCTCCACTCACACCTCCAACCAGAAAGTAAAACACAAGCCTTTTCTGTTTATAACTTTCCCTTCAAATCCCCTAAGATTTCTGTGCAGCTTTCTGCCTTCTGCATCTTCCTTTCTTCTCATCTGTATTTCTCAAAACAGAGGCTGCTGCTCCCAACATGGTACTGAAACTGCTCCTCATAAGGCCACAAGGAATTCTTCTAACTGCTCAGGCTTTTCTGTATTTTCTTACTGTGCCTCTCTACTTCATTCAACATCCTGGTCCCTTTATTTTTTAAATGCTGCTCTTTCCTCGTTCCACTCAGAACCTTTTGCCTGTTTCCTATATTGTTTTCCTTTCAGTGCTGGTGTTTATGGAAACTCCGTCCTTGAATTGTTTCTATTCTTATTACAGCCAAATCCAGGAAGAGAGGATATTCTCCCTGAGTGACTGCTTTTATTGTCATGTTAAAACACTTTCTTTATATGGCTGCTGCAAAAAAATATGTGTATCTCCAGCTCAAAACTTTTCTCCAAGCTTTAGACTCGATATTGAACTACCTCCTGGATAGCTCCAGGCCTCCCAGACTCAACATATACAGACTGAACTCATCATTCTTCCCTGCTTTTAAAGATGTACTATATTTTAAATCTCAATCCAGCCACCAAAGCTAGGGAACCTCATCTTTGGTTCCTTTAACTTTTTAAAATTACATATTTATTAAATCCCAATAAATTTCTTCTTCTTCTTTCATATCTGTCAATGACCTGTCAGTCATCTACCTATCTATCATCTAGCTATCATCTCTCTCTCTCTACTATCTGTCTATCTATCTATCATCTCTCATCTATCCATCTGTCTTCCACCATTATTTGTCTACAAAGAAAATTTCCTAAAAGTTTACATATAGTAAGATGGTTAAATGTTAACACAAATAAAAATTTCAGAATGGGGTAAGTATACATTTTCTAGAAGGGGAAAAAGAAATATGTAAATAATTAAGACCCAAATTGTTAGTTATTGTTGCCATAATTAAACCTTAAATTTGGCACCAAACTTTTGAGCAGCTAAAGTAAAAGTAAGACTAGGTCACTTACCTAACTCTTCTTATTAGAGAAAACAAGGGAATCTTCGTAACCTAAGTTGAAAACTCTGATTAGCTGAAGCTTTATGCTGAGAAAGCTTTTCTTATCTTTTCCTTTTACTTAAAGGTCACCTGAAATTAGCCCTTTAGCCAATTCCCTGTGGAAAATGTCCTTTGAGTATTTAATGCTGTCAAACCTCTCTCTGAAAGAAAGATCTTTTTCCATTTTTCCCAGCCTGACTGTCTGAAGCTGAGGACCTGTATTCTCTGTAGTAGTTCCTAGTCCTCCTGTTTGACTTACAGTTGTTGTTTCTCTTTCTTAAAGTTCAGGTTTCTTTGCAACTCGCATTTTCAAACCATCAAACTAGTTTCAAGCAGATTTACATGTTTAGAGACTTTTAGTTTGGGTCTAAGTTGTGTTCTCTTTTGAATTCAGATATGTCTAGACAAGCCCATGGGCCCAGTGGGGCTGACTCACTTGCCAGGGCCATATTTCATCAAATGATAGGGGAGTTTTTGAAAATTGTACCTGCATTAATGCCATTAATGGGTAGTGAGAGTGCCTCTTACAGTTATGATTCATGAATGAAGCAATATCTTTACAATGGATGCTTGTTAGCCTACATCTACACTGAGAAGAAGAATATAGTAGTATCTCCTGGCACTAGAGCAGGGAGGCCACACACAATGTTTCTAGTATTTGTGCCACCCCTTCACTGGGAATAGAGGTGGCAGTGGTGTGTTGTGACGGAGGCTTCCAAGTACAGTGCAGTGGTGAAGAGCTCAGGCTGGACTGGAATTCTGGATCTGCTTTCTCATGTAGTGGCCATGGGGCAACTTCCTTTGCCTCTCTGAACCTCAGTTGCTCTGAGGATTAAAAATAAGGCATGTGTCACGCCTGTCATCCCAGCACTTTGGGAGGCCGAGGCAGGCGGATCACCAGGTCAGGAGATTGAGACTATGCTGGCTAACATGGTGAAACCCCGTCTCTACTAAAAATACAAAAAAACAAAATTAGCCAGGTGTGGTGGTGGGCGCCTGTAGTCCCAGCTACTCGGGAGGCTGAGGCGGGAGAATGGCTTGAACCTGGGAGGCGGAGCTTGCAGTGAGCTGAGATCGCGCCACAGCACTCCAGCCTGGGTGACAGAGCGAGACTCTGTCTCAAAAAAAAAAAAAAAAAAAAAAAAGGCATGTGAAGTAGTTGGCACACAGTAAGTGGTCAATATCAGATATTCCCATAGAAATGTGGGTGAAGGGAGGGGGAAAATGACATGCCATCACAGGTGAAGGATAGTTTTGGACAGCTCAGGTGAGATACCCTGTAGGGGCTTCATAAACCAATTGAGGAAAGGTTTGAGGAGGGCTGGAATTCTTCGACTATATAATATATGGAAGCTCAATAGACCTGTGTGGTCTCATTTCCTGTTTGCAGAAATTGGGGCCTGACCCAGGGATATGGTAGTTTATAAGAATTAGGATGAGAAAGTCCTTTCTTGAGCTTCTTTCCACCTCTGGATTTATTAAAGTCATATAATCTAGAGTCCTTTATATAAGGTTTAGAACTGTTTCTAAGCTTGGGCTTTATCCTATAAATATTGTACAGCTATATTTGACCTTTCTGTAATATTTTACAGAGTTGACAGCTCCCTTTTTCTTGAAGTTGTCTTTTCCCTGGACTGCTATAAAACCAACTTCTCCTGGTTTTCCTCCAGCCATTCAGATATTTCCTTCTTGGTTTTCTTCTTGGAAACTAAGATTTTTTTCCCTTGGCATTTCTCCATTTTTAAACCTCTTAAGTACCCATATTTCCCAAGATCGTATTCGATCTTTAGAGATCTAATGGTCTCTAGCATACTGCAAACCCATAGCATAACCCACCATTTATAGGCAGATGACTTCCAAGTCTGTTATTGGAGCTCAGATCCTTCTCTTGAGCTACTCGGTCTATATACCCAACCATGGCAGCATCAGCAAAGACGGCTTAAAAACACAATTGTTGGGACTGAGCAGCAGCCATTGAAACAAATAGGGGGGTTTCCATTCACACAGGTGCCCACTTGGCCTCAACCATTTTCCAGCCCCAGGTCTAGGTGCAATCATCTCAGTGGGAAGAGTACAGACACTGGATCAGAGAGCTGGGTCAAATGATTTCTACTGCTTTTTAATTGCGTAAACTTGAGAAAGTTAACTCCAAGCAGACTTCATTTCCCCATCTTTAAGATAGAGATAGTGTATACTTTTAAGAATTTGTTATCTCGCAGCCTAATGTATGATTCTGGGATGTACATATGTTCTTGCTCTTTGTTAGATTTTATACATTTTCTTCTTGGAGTATTTTATTTTAAAGGGGGAAAGGGCTCCATATATACAATTATGACAATGTTAAGTGGTATTTTTCCAATATTTCATTTTAAATTACCTCTTCCCTACTGGTTTGATCCAGCTTGCTAGAACATATATTGTAATGTTACCTTGGTAACCCAGCCTTCACTCCATTGGTTAGAATGTCCCAAGGTTGTCCATTATATTTCCATCTCCTTTCTTACCCTCAAGAAAGCAAATGTCCACTATATTAGAATTAGCCTTTAACCCTTAACAATCTGTTACCGACATTTTAAAATTTGTTATGGGTTTTTATTCCTAAACTGTTAAATAGACTTTTTTTTGCATGGAAGCAGATTTTTTCCCCCACAGTTTTGCTCTGAACGCCAAGCGTTTGTGGTCCATAGTTTTATGATTGAGAAGTATATTCCCTGTTGATAAAAGAAAGAATCCAAAATTGCTTCCTTCCTTTCAGTATGCTTGCTTTAACAATTTAAGATGGGTAGGGAGATTGTCCCTCTGGAGTTGCTACTGTGCTCAAGCAATAAATAGATTGAAAAAAGAGGGTTTTAACCTGCCCTCTCCAATTGACATAAGCCAGATTTTTCTTCTTCTTACTACTCTGCCTTCTTAGGGAGTCTGGATTACCTGATCTCAGTTAAGAGATGATGATAGCCTTTCAGACCCTCAATATTAACTTTCCTGATGTCATTACTAAATCTGTTTGTTTGCTCTTATCCTAAGCTCTACAAAGGTGGGTGATCTACTGGTGTACATGATCTCTATCTCATTGCTCTTGAGAAAATCACTTTCTTCACTCATAGTTATTGATATAATGAAAAATGGACATTAAACAAAATAAAAAATCAAGTTGAAAACAATGTTCCACTAGGATATGCCTCTGAATTACGTTAACATTATTAATATATCTATTCTCATTTCCTTGTAAATGTAGTCTACTCAGTGCTTTATTTCTAGTGATCTTTTCTTTTCCTAAATGAACATGTAGATTAAACAACATATATAACGGTCTCCAAATATGTATATATATGTATATTTTTTTTACCATTTGGTTACTTTAAATAGATATAAATTTGAAGCATAACATTGCTACTTGGTTGGATTAAATGTGATATTTCTTATACTCTAAGCCAGATTTTTTGTTTTGAAAAATTAAGTAGTACATAAAGGAAGTATAAGGCATACACATGGCTAAGTATAAAATTGCTTTTGAAGTTTTCTGTATTATCGTGTCCTGTAATCTAGAGAAGAGAGTCAATGTGGAATCAGAGAAAGAGCATTGCTCTGTGAGTCAGCACATCTACAGTATCCCAGCTGGGCCATGCACCAGCTATGTGACCCTGAGCCATTCCAGTCACCTTCATAGGCCTCAGTGTCCTCACTAATAAAATAAGCATAGGCTGGCTGGATGTGGTGGCTTATGCCTGTAATCCCAGCACTGTGGGAGGCTGAGGTGGGTGGATCACTTGCGGTCAGGAGTTCGAGACCAGCCTGACCTACAGGGTGAAACCCTGTCTCTACTAAAAATAGAAAAATTATCTCGGCATAGTGACACGCACGTGTAATTCCAGCTACTTGAGAGGCTGAGGCAGGAGAATCTCTTGAACCCAAGAGGCAGAGGTTGCAGTGAGCCGAGATTGCACCATTGCATTCCAGCCTGGGTGACAGAGCAAGACTCCATCTCAATAAATAAATAAAAATAAAATAAGCATAGGCTAATAGCATATTTTGAGTTTACTGTAATAGTTATTATGAAGAGCGAGCTAGTAGAACCGTAGAAAAATACTTCAAAAAGAATTTGGAAAACTTGCAGAATTTCTTATAGAAACAATCCTTATTTCTATAAGGATGTTTGGCATAGGCCAGATGATATAATAAAGAGTTTCACAAGTCCAGAGAAGAATTATTATATAACCCTTACCATATAAGCTTCCTTATTGTTCAGAGGAACTGAATGTATGTTGGAGCTAGCATATATGTCTTTTGCTTTCAGCATCTCAACTCTTCTCCGGCTTTAAGGAGTTTTCTTATAAACTTGTGAAACACAAAGCTCTTGGCTACATTTGCTTTTCTACCATTGGCAGAAAATGCCCTTTCTGTTAGTTCTGTTTGTTGTCAGTATCGGCTGGAGAGAATTTCCTGTGTTTACTCTTTTCTTCTCTCTACACTTAGACCTGTACTTGGAAGGCAGAATGATATTGTGAAAAGAGCACTAGACTGGTTGAGATCCTTGAAGTAGGTTCTAGACACAGTTCTATTAGTAACTAGCTCAGTAGCAGTTACACATCATTTAATTTATCTTTGCTTTATATTCGTAGAGTTGTAGAAGCTCCAGGTTTGAAAAGATAAACATCAACAATATAAGATAGTTGATTTTACCTGTCCCTTAAAAAATAAAGACCTACTTAAATCTTTTAAACACCATCTCCAATGAAAGAATGTATAATAAAATAGACTTGGGAGTCAGAATTGAACTTAAATCCCTGTTTAGCTAGTTACTACCTGCGTGACCTTGGGAAAATTATTTATATTCTCCATGCCCCAGGTTCTTCCCTCTAAAATGTAAATAATAATATGCCACATAAGGTTGTGGTGAGGATCACATGAGATAATGCATGTAAAGCACTTAGTATGGGGCCTGACAAATGGTGAGATATGCAATAAATGGTTGATGATGACAATGGTGATGACGGTAATGATGATGATAAAGAAAATAATAAAGATGATGTTGCTCAGACTCAATCTGAGCACTGATAGTGATGGACAACTATTACTATCTAAGATAGCACACTCTAATTTGTGAAATTATAATGGCTAGAAGTGTTTTCTTCTAGCTAACCAAAATTACATCTTCTTATCTCCAGATATTCTTTGTCCAAGTTCTGCCTTCTAGGATCATAACTGCCTTTTATATGTTTGAAGATGGCTATCACATTCCCTACACTACCCGCCTGTTGTCATAACTCCCTTGATTGTTTTTCTTTTATTTTCTTCCTTCCAATTTCTTTCAATCAACTTCTATTTAACTATCGAATTCTTGTCATCGACCCCAAACCAACTCTTTTAATCAACATTGATATACTAAGATGTAGTAGTCTTCATTTCCAAGACACTTAGTAATTCTTCAGGTTAATATTCCTTTTCTGCATCTGAAGGAGACCAGAGGTCACTCAGGGCATGGGCCAGCCTTTATGTGTACCACAAATTCTGCTCATTTTGATTCTGCATCTGGGAGAAAACTCTATTTTATTTATGGTTACAGTGTACTTTACAAAGTTTATGGAGAATATAGGTTAGTAGTCTCAATCCAATGATGATTTTTAAATACAAACACTCATAACATTTTTAATTACCCTAAAGGGTTAGATTGGCTAATCAAATTTCATTTTAGTAACATCCCCCCTGAAAGTTGAGCCTTTTAAAATATTACACAACTCATCCAGAGAATAAGCCTGTGCAACAGAGAGACTGTAGTATTATTTTCTTCAACTTTACAGAGATATAAAACCAGAATTTTCTCAGGGACAATGACCAAATTGCTTCTAATTACAGGTATTTCCCAACCAACTGGCCAATGGATGGGTTTGTATATATCATGGCAGACTGGCCAATTTTGAAAACATATTCTCTCCTTTTATACAGAGTTGTCCTTTATACAGTTGAAGACAACTTTGTATCTCACTCATTTGCCTTGTATCATTGTACTTGCCTCATCCACCCTATCAGATCATAAGCTCTTGCAGGACAGACAATTTCTCTTATTCTCCCTGGTGTGTCTTGTTCTGCCTAACATAGCACCCTGTTCCAAATGTCACTCAATAAATCTTGTTGAATGGAATTGAAATAAGGACTATAAAAGCTGAGTGAACAGGTGAGTTTAGTTCTGAAGGAGACAGAAGATACATATAGCCATATGGTGACATTGTATATTCTGAAGTTTTAAGAAATTTATATTCAAGTTTCCAATTTATATTCTTCATTTTCATCAGTTGCTTATAGATGGGTCAATTTTGATCATAGTAAGGGTCAAAATAATTCTCTAAATTATGTTAGAATTAAACATTTATTACCATTAAAGATAACTGAAATGCAATAATTATAATTGCATTTTTCACTTTTGTTTTCTTCACCCATTATTAGTGGTGATTATAGCATTGCTTAGGAATCAAAGATGACTAGTATTCATTCTTGTTGACAAAATTTCATTCAACCATTTGTTTCAACATTTATAGAAATACTTATTGAAAAGCCAATCCCCCAAATGGATGTTTTAAGTATGTGAATAATTCTTCTCAGCTCTTCTGCATTAATTGTGCTATGATCTTTTTTTAATCCCTGTGATATTGTAATAATCCGTAGTAAATCACACTTACACTCTTTTCTGTCTTAAAGCAGGTAATTAAAGTAGGATATGACAGAGTGAGACAGAAAGAGAGAGAGGGAGAGAGACAGAGAAAGGGGGAAAGAGACACACACAGAGAGAAGGGAATTGGTCTCCAGTTTTTCCTTTAATCCACATTCTGCCCAACACCTTCCTGCCATCAGGGATCAATTTGTCATCCCTTCAGACTGAGCTCCAGGCAGGATTGATTCTGAGAATTAATAATTGCTTGGATGATCTGGTTCAGGATCATTTTTCATCAGCACCTCTCAGAGGCTGGCTTATTCTGTTTATTCAACATTCAACAATATATATTAAACACCCACCATGTATCAGACACTGTGCAACTTTAGGAAACAGGAACCTTTCTGTAGTGTGCCTGTATAATTTTTGGCTGCCCAGTGTCCCTTTACAACTCTCAACAGCATCGTAATGTTTTGGGGGCACCGTCTCTCTCTCATATGTGTAGCTTTGCAGGGCAGAAGAGTCTAGGTTGGTGCCTCTTACCAGAGAGCTCAATGGGACTAGAGACTCTGAAGAAGGCATACAACCTCTGTTCAACCAGTCGCAAGGTCTTTACTGGTCTTTTGAATCTTCAGTAATTGAACTAAACACAGGAGTGACCTTGGCGCTCACTCATTGCAGCAGTGGTATGATGACATGAATGTCCATAATATGAAGCCACTGCTAAAGTTTCTCTTTCTCGGCCCTCCATACTCCCTTTCCTGTCCAGAACAGAGCCTGTACCTCTGACTTTCTGTCAGTTCTATGAATATATTAATTCTGCTCCCATATTCTTCTAATACATTTCCTGTGTTTAAGTTAGGCAGAATTTGTTTCGGCCAAGGGCACTCAGTGATGCACCTTGGCCCACAGCTAGTGACCATTCCAGCATCCCAAAAACTCCAAGGACCAGGCATTGTTTAGATTAGCTGAAACTATTGAAGATCACCTGGTTTGTATTCATATCTGAGCCCACCCAAGTTGTCCTAGACTCTGGGTGGTGAGAGCTCAGAGCTTTACATGCTATTTCATTGACATCATATGAAAATTTAGGCCATTACTTATTTTCAGCAAAGAAGATAAAAAGGAGCTCTGTGTCATAAACAACTACCAGCAGAGGGAAGGAGGGAGAGATGAGGATATACCTTACAGGCCTGTGCCAAAGGAAAGAGCAGCCAAACCTAGCTCAGCCCCAGGATGAGAGAGGCCATAGGAAGTGAACACAGATATCCCAATATTTTCCAGATAAGAAAGAGAGAAAACGGGAAAATGAAATTCCCACAAGGTTTGAGAGGGTTGTGTGGGAATGTAAAGGAGATAACTGCCAACATTCAGTGACATGCTCCAGGCCTTATCCCAGGGGAACCCATGAGACTAATCGTGCTTTCTCAGGAACATTCACGTCCACAAATCTTGGCTCCACTTATCTGCCCACACACAAGCTGGAAGGCCATCTTTGTCCCAGGCCAGATCCTAGAGGGTTTATAGGACAGGGTTATCCATGCCTCTGTGTGTGTGTGTGTGTGTGTGTGTGTGTGTTGTGAGTGTGTAAGGAGAGACACACACACACAACTAAGTTCTAACTTTGTCAGGACATCTTCTTCTTAGAGAGAAAACCCTCTTTGGAGTGTCTTATTCAGTCTCCCTAAATCTCCTCTTCCCCTCGGCCCATCCTATTATCTACACGTTTACTCTCCCTGCTCCTCCAAACCCAGTGTAATGGGCGCTCCTTTGACTGTGCATTTTGATCCTGTCTCCAGACCTTTCCTTTACCCTTTTTTTGGGGGGGACTTAGATATACACAATCCTTCTTATTTCTTCTGCAAACTGAATAGTTATCCTAGTATTTTGTTCAGTAAGAGCGCTATTCTGGAAATCTAATTTTCCTTCCAAGAGTTGCATAACAAATTTGGGAGCTTCAAACATCTGTAATCCTAAGAAAATTTTAGGGATTTTTTATAAACCCCCAAACTCAGACATACACAATTTTAAAAACCATAAAGTAAGTTTGCAAAGTGAATGTCTTCTCATTCTAGGTATTTTTATCTCTCCAGTACAGTTTCGCAGGAGTGTTTCCTTACTAGTCTTTTCAAAGTACTTCTTGCAGTTACTGATTTTCAGGCTCAGTGTCTTTTCAAAGATGCTTTTCTGGGGACTGTTGATTTCAGGCTGTTTCAACTGCATGAGTTATGCAAGTGTGATAACTTTTTCTCCTTCTAAAAAGAGATGCTCCAGCCTATTTTTTTGTGCTCATAATAAAAGCAAAAGATAAAGACCAGCATTGGGGATTAGTGTAGACTTTGCAGAGATAGGAAGAGCTAAGAAAATTTATATCCCAAATCAATAGCACAATCAAAGCTAGGAATAGAGGATGGATGATAAAAATTAAGCTTCAAGTTAGGCAAATAATTACATCTTTATTGCATTTATAATTACATTTTTATTAACATTACCCTTTTATTTGCTTCTTCAGATATTTAGGGAAACACAAAAAGTTATTCTGACTTTAGGAGTAAGAAGTTATGTAAGATCTAGCTAATACAATGTGTCTGCTGTATGAAACAAGTATTTATTGAATTTTGAAAGTTCTCTTTTTGTCAAGTGATATTAGTTCCCCAGTAAGTGTGTTGCACTGTGAACTCTTGCTGAGTTTGAGAAATTTAGAATCTAAGGGGAATTTAAAATTTAACTCCTATTTTTAAATACAATCTGTGTGTGTATATATATATACATAAACACATATTTAAATAAAACCATAAACATATCTGAGGTTAAATACACATGAAGCAAAATTTGGTGAATTTCTATGCATCACTGAATTCCCTGTTGCCTCTTGGAAGCAAAATGTCTGTTTCTAATAAACTTATTGATATGAATGCCAAATGAAACAAAATGTCATAGGCAAGACAAAGAACTGATTGAGGAGTTGGTTGACTGTTTACCAGTGTTTTTTTTTTAATCTCCAGTATTACTGCTATTAATGAAGAACATGTGTCCTCTCACACTTGATTGTGGGAAACTTTATTACTAGAGGTAGAAAGAGCATAGAGATGTACCTCTGAGCATGGCTTCCCTCTTCTCTGTTGACCAGCAGAACTTATCTCTTGGTTTGTCTCTTTTCCATGGTAGCCCTGACAAAGTGGGCTATAACTCTCCATAAATCATGGGATGATTGTAGTTTTACAATCAAGGTCTGTATCAGGTAAGACACATTCAGCAGCAAGTAATACAATTCTCAACTAACAGAGACTTCTAAAATAAAGATCTTTAATTTTAAAATAAAGCACTTCTCATTTCTCACAGAGTGAGAAATCTTAGAGTAGATGGTTCTAGATTTGGTACAGAAACCCAAAGTTCATTTCAAGGAACCAGCACTTTTCTATCTTTCTGCTCTCTCATCTTCAGTTTTTTTATGTTTTAGTCTTCAAGCTCCAAAGTGGCACTGAGGAAGCATTACGGCCTCTGGCCACCATGTTTGATTCAGTGAATAGGCTTGAGGAAAAGGGCTTTTGTGTGTGTGTTAGGAAAACAAGTCTTTCCCCGAAGATCCTTGTTAGACTTCCTTTTGTGGCTCATAGGCAAGAATTTGGTCACATGTTCCCCTACTCTGATAGCTGCCTGGAATACTGGCAAAAAATGATTAACTAGCAAAGAATAGGGCTGCTATGATTTGCTTAGACAAACCAGGAGTCATCTTTACAGGCTGGGCACATCGACTCCCTTCCACGCTACAACATTGGCAGGAAAAGCGGGAAAGGCTGTTGTGCAATGAAGTTTTCCAATTTCCCAGGCTGTGACTTCCATGACATCTCCCTCAGTCTCCTGTGACTCTGCAGTGGGCATCCTCAGAACCTGACTCTTGCTTCGCCTTGGGTTCTATCCTTCCAAGCAGAAAACCTCCCAATCATCGATTCATAGAGAAAGACAGCTTGTTTCTTGTGATTAGGTCTAACTTACCATCCCAAGGTTTGTCACATATAATTCACAGCTTCATATTTCTGTGCTTTTCCAGCTATTTTTAAATTTTAAACCTAAGAGGTTCCAGCTTCAAAATATGCCTTTATTGGGCCGAGTACCGTGGTTCACGCCTGTAATCCCAGCACTTTGGGAGGCCAAGGCGGGTGGATCACCTGAGGTCAGGAGTTTGAGACCAGCCTGGCCAACATGGCGAAACCCCCATCTCTACTAAAAATACCAAAATTAGCCTGGCGTGGTGGCGGGTGCCTGTAGTCCCAGCTACTTGGGAGGCTGAGGTAGGAGAATCATTTGAACCTGGAAGGCAGAGGTTGCAGTGAGCCAAGATAGCACCATCGCACTCCAACCTGGGCAACAGAGCGAGATTCCATCTCAAGAGAAAAAAAAGGAAAAAAGAAAAAAGAAAAAAAATACCTTTATCCTTTTTTCCCTCCACTATGGATGCTTTTATCTGGGTATGAAATAAAAGGAGATATAAGTCTGTTGCTTATCTTCTCTAATTTCTGGACCCATAAGCCTCTGCCAGAGGATAGCTTGTGATGTATGGCATCTATGTTCCCTTGTTTCTGCTATTAAATATGCTCCTGGCTGTTCTACCTCTCCCATAAATGTTTAACTAATGTGTATAATGGTTCTTTCAGAATGAGTTTTTCATTATGGAAGTTATTTTTCACCAAAGGTGTGTCACTATTTCTAGAATAGTATTTTAGTATGTTTTAAACTCAATTTTTGTACTAGTTTCTTCACAGAAGAAAGGGGGTAGTTTTTAGACATTTCACATAATTTATATGTTGGAAGGTATGCAACTATTCATTTAGACTTTATTTACACTTAAGAACTGATTTGAAAACAATTGAAAGTGCAGATAAACTGGTGTTATTTATGTTCATGTTTGAGCATACTAGGTGATGTTTACAAGTCAGAAATTTACCCTCAAAATAATATTGTTGTTACAGATAATGAACAATATTGAATACTCCTGCAATCCAAGATGAAGAAAAATGAAGTTAATGAAATTAATTTCTCAGTTTTGAAACAGTTGCTTCTTTTAGTTTTTTTTTTAATATTAGAGGTCTTTTTATGTGGAGTTTAATTTTTCTTTCTTCTCCCATTTTTAGTCATCTTTAAATTGCTAAATGAGTAATTGTCACAATAAATTGCCCCATTGTCTTGATCACCTAAAATCCAATACAGGTGTCAATTGGTTCACAATAGGGAGGTTCAGAAAGTGGCTGGTGTTGAAGAGAGAAATATGACTATAGAGGAAGAGCCCAAATTGCCCACTATAAAAATTTAACTTAATATTTTTAAAAATTAAAGCTCTTGTAATATGGGGTGGGCCCATCTGTATCCCCTATTACTCCACAAAAGAAGCACTCAAAAATACCTCCAGAAAGGAAAGAAAGATAACAGTTATGCTTCCTTGGGCCCGAAGTCTTGTCTGGCAGATCTTTATAATGAAATGAAGGCGGAGACAACAAATCATTTTTTTTTAAATTTGCTTCATTTTCTTAAAAGCCATATACCCCAAGATACCATAGAACTGAATAAAATAGCTTAGATACTGATTGAAAAGGCAGACTCAGAGTCTAGAAATGCAAAATAACAACCCATATGCCAAACCACTTGCATTGTAAGGCTGGATACTTCTGAAGGAAGATTTTAAAGGCGACAGAGAATTCCAAATTTGGAACCCACAGAGACATCTGGTATCTTAGAACTTTCCATTTTCCTTTGGCAGATATTTCAGTGAATTTCCCACCTTGGTCAGAGTGTATAATTCTTTTTTAAGCTTATTCTAATTTTAACATATTCTATTTCACTGTTACTGTGAAATGGCCCTACTGTCAGGACCAACCATTTAATTTTAACACTTGGGTCATTTAGCAATTTCTTAGAAGAGCCAAATAAGGGGGTAGAATTTAATTAACACAATGGGTACACTATTGACTTTTGTGGGTATTTGTGGCATTTATGTATATTTCCAACTTTTGGTCTTCAAACAGATGCATGTGAAATAAATAACAGATGAATCAAAATACAGAAATGGCATTGCATTCCAAATGGCAATGTTCATCATCAGTGTGCATGAAGTGGCTCTACCAAAACAGTCTTAAAAGGTATCATCATGATAACACTTGCTCCTTGCAAACCATTTGTTAATGGCTGGTCTGTGTCTACTTGAAGTATTCATTAGTTTGGATCCACATTTGCCCAATGTGGGTAGTAGGATGGGATGGGAACTTGAGGAGATTGATGAGCCTTTATTACTGTGAAGAAATATACTAACACGTGCATACAAGGATTACTGAGCAGCAATGAGGGCTCAGTTGAAATTGCATAGTATGAATATTTAGTAGTGTCAACTATATCTATTTAATGACTCAAACAGTATCACAGAATTATGTTCATTTTAGAGTGGAAAGGGATCATCTTATCCAACTCTCTCAATTGGCAAGTGGGAAAACTGAGGCATAAATAAGCTAAATAAGTGGCCCAAGTCTACATAGTAAATGGCAGGGCAATTCTAATGTCTAGACCTAAATGTAAGACCCGAAACAATAAAACTCCTAAAAGAAAACATAAGGGAAATTGTTCAGGACATTGGTCTGGGAAAACATTATATGAATAAGACCTCAAAAGCACAGGTAACAAAAGCAACAATAAACAAATGAGATTATATCAAGCTAAAAATCTCTGCACAGCAACGGAAACAATCAACAGAGTGAAAAGACAACCTCCAGAAGGGGAGAACATATTCGTAAACTACTAAACTGACATAATTAGTATGTAGAGACTATACATGTCTACATATCTAATATGTTCAACAGCAAAAAAGCAAGATGATTAAAAAATGGGCAAATGATCTGAACAGACATTTCTCAAAAGAAGACATACAAATGGCTAACAAATATATGAACGAATGCTCAATATCACTAATCATTGGGGAAATGCAAATCAAAACCACAACGAGGTATCATCTCATCCCAGTTAAGATAGCTATTATCAAAAAGACAAAAAGTAACAAATGCTGACAAGAATGTGGAGAAAAGGGAACTCTTATAAACTGTCATTGTTAATGTAAACTAGTACAGCCACTATAGAGAGCAGTATGGAGGTTGCCCAAAAAACGAAAAATAGAACTAACCATATGATCCAGTAATTCCACTACTGGGAATTCATCCGAAGGAAAGTAAATCATTATATTGAAGAAACAACTGCACCCCTGTGTTTATTGCAGCACTATTCACAATAGCCAAGATATGGATTCAACCTAGGTGCCCAACAGCAGATGAATAGATAAAGAAAATGTGATATATAATCACAATGGAATACTATTCAGCCATATGAAAGAATGAAATTCTGTCATTTGTTGCAACATGGATGGAACTGGGGTACATTATGTTAAGTGAAATAAGCCAGGAACAGAAAGTTAAACACCACATGTTCTCACTCATCTGTGAAAGTTAAAAAAAGTTCATTGCATAGAAGTAAAAAGTAGAACAGAGGATACTAGAGGCTGGTAAGGGTAGGGGGAAGGGAGGAATAGGGAGATATTTCTTTGAAGGGTACAAAATTACAGCTAGATAGGAGGAATAAGTTCTAGTGTTCTATAGTGCTGTATGATGAGTATAATTAAAAATAATATATTCTATAGCTTCAAATGGCTAGAAGGAGGATATTGAATAGTCGTCCCAGCACAAAGAAATGATAAAAGTTTGAAATGATAGGTATGCTAATTACCCTGATCTGATCAGTATATATTATATGTATTGACACATCACTATGTACTCCATGAATATGTACTATTATTATTTGTCATTTTTAAAAAAATAAAAAATAATGAATATTACATTAGAAAGACACGGTGGCCATACAATATTCAAAGATGTTTGAAAAATTTAGGCTTGCAGAACTATAGATTTGTCCCGCTGGAACTTTCTTCTCTATTAGTGAATTTCACTGACAGTATACCTACGCTTCTTATTCAAAAGGAAGCACAGCATAAAGTTACTGGTATTCAGATTCTCTCATTTTATCATTAGTGAAGCAAAAGTAATAAATTGTTTCTTAGGCAAAGTAGGTTAAAGAATTATTGGTCTTTTTATTCTTCTGCATTTTTTATGGGGTAAATTCGCAATTAGTAAGGATTATTAAAGTCTCAAATTGCCAATTTGGGGGCTGAAAACTGCTAGGAGCCCTGCTGTATTTGCTTTGTTTTTTTGAACCTCCTGAAGTTGTAATAAGGCTTTATAATTTGGCAAGTGTAATGGCTGGTCAAAATACAACCACTTAGTGCCTCTTACCTTACATCTGTCCCTGTTCATACTTTCATATCACCTGTTTGGCTCTGGTGTATACTTAGAGACAGTCTAGTGTGACTGACCCTTTGATATAAAACCTAGTTTATTTCCTAGAATGAGATATCCTGTGGCCTAAATAAAGTGAAAACAATGATGGGAATCAATGCTATATTAAGACATGACTCAGAGACTCCCTTGTAGTAGCACTTAATATAGAAGGATGTTTTAAATATGGAAAATATTTTACAACATAGATAGCCCATTCAATATCCCTTTAATTAAAAATTTAAAAATTTATTCATCATTTCTGGGTATTGTGATCATAAACCTTTTTATATATTTTATGTGTATATTTCAAAATGTCTACAAAAATAAGTCACATTTTAAGAAAAATACAAATATTCTTTTTACTCAAAGAATAGCCAAGTAACCGTAAAAATTAAAGCATAAAAAAGAAGTCTCCTTATTCAATGTAACAAAGTTAAAACATATCGTGGCTTAGAGGATTTGGATGTTTTTAAAAGGAGGATGGTGGTAGAAGTAAACTTTTATACTTTCCTGATTGGTGTTACAGAGAATAATGAGAAGAGATAACAAGTAAGAAAATACATAAACAAAATTACAATAGAAATGATTTTAAGGATAATAAGCATTTGAATGCTATTGTCATCTATAATGATAAGGTACCTCTTTTTTAATGTGGCAACTGAGTTGATACTGAACTTTCAACACACAGGGAGTACAAATAACCTAACCATCAGATGGAAGAATTAAACAGAATAATAATACTTTACATTTATGAAGCATTCTCTTGCGTTTATTTCCTCACATAGAATAGTTTACGCAGACTGTGTTTTTATAGGTCATAACTGATTTAATACTTACGGTGTTATAAGATGAGCAAGGCAGTCATTTTTTATGCCCATTCAATACAGAAGAGGAAACATACTCCAAGAGGCAAAATGATTTGCTCAGGCTGAGATGGTGGCTTGGTGTCTTTTCATAGCTTGATGGTAAAATACCTGTTTGTCGAGCTACATCTTTGTAGATGGATTTAATTTTTGCCCTTGTGTAATCTCTTCCTGTCCACTGAAACATTATCCTTGCTCTTGATGTAGTTATGTTTCTAAACACTAATTTATTATTCAAACTCTTTTGATAAAAAGAAAAGGTTATGTTTAAAATATTTTAACAATCAGAATCATATGGGTAGTAACCAATCTGAATGGTTGCTGGATCAGGCACTGCTTCATCAGGATGTCCCACAATCAAAGGTCATGGCCGTATGGGTGTGTATCAGCTGCAGATCAGTGCTGTGACAGAAAACCCAACTCACACTGTTTTAGGGAATTCAGGAGAATTTTTTGACATACATAACTGAGCTGTCCAGATATGTCCTTATTTAGACACAACAGGAGTCAGGGGTGCAAATGATGTTACGTCTTCCTCCACCTCTTAGTTCTTCTTTTCTCTGCACTGACTCCATTTTCAGGAGGCCTCTCCCTCCCTGTGGTACAAGGCGACTTACAGTGGCTCTGAATGAATTTACATCCTCTTTCCTTGGCAAAAGTGAGTGTCTCTCTATTGGTTGCCTCGGCCAATGCCTTGGACAAACTTTAAATTGGCTGTGACTGTTGTAAGCACTGGGGATGGCAGTCAGCTCCACCCAAACTGTTAAACTAGAAATGGAGGAGGAGAGCTCCTGAAGGAAAACCTGTGGCTGTAACCCAGAGAAGGGAGAAAAGCGACAGGCAATGACTATAAATGTCTACTCTACTATCTCTTTCATCAGAACTTTCATACAACTTTATTACATTAAATATTTTTCTAAATTTTAAAATAAAGGTAGTCTCATTTGGAAAATTTTAAAGATGAAGTAAAATATAAGAACAAAATCTATAAAGAAAAATGTAAAAATAAGACATGCAATTGAGTTGGAATTAAGGGTTTATTTCTAATTCATTATGACACTGAAGCACAGCCTGTGGAATAGAAGTTTTCCTAGGATCATTTACTAGGTTCCTAACTCCGAGAGGCTCAAGACTCTACCTCGTGTTCTCAGAGAATCTCACGCAGAATTGAAGTGAAATCACAGCTTGTCTAGAGGAACAGCAGAAATCTTCAGGGCAATAGCTGCTGGTTTTGGTGTCACTCTCCTTGTAGGGTTTCAATGTTCAACGAGTTTTGAAGACCTGCAGACTCTTTGCTTTTGTGCTAGTGCGAGAATGTGCTCAAATATTTTCTTTATATTGTATCCAGCATTTAGTTGTTTCAATCAGTGGATCATTTAGTGTATGGAATCTGCCATAATGTTAAAAAATAAAGTGATCTTTTGTTCCTTTGTCTTGTTTGCTGTTCTATCTTTTATTCCTTACCTATTTCAAACATAGTTATTTCATCGTTTATATCCAGTAATTCTGATATCTGAAATTCTTGGCAGTCTAATTCCGTATAGTGCTGTTGTTTCTGTTGACCCTTGTCTGGGTGAGTCTTGTTTTTTCATGTATTTTGCAAGTTTGGATTGTGAAGTCATGGTTACTGGGACTTTGTATGTGAGAATCTTGGGAGGAAGCCATCCTACATGGAAGATTAAGACTTGCCTTTGTCAGGAAGCTCAGCCTTTTTTCATTCTGGGACCACTTTAAGCTAATGTGTTGGTTTGGGGTTTCGGGGATGACACATATTGCATACAATCAAATAGCCTTCCCAGGTCTGTGATGTGGTCCCAGCTGCAACTCCTGCCTTGCTAGGTCACAAGGCCTTTCTTGTTTCCTGTTGCTCCAGTGGCCACTAACACCTGAACCTCTTGGTTTCAAAAATCAGGAAAGGCTCCAAGATCAGCCATGGCTTTAGCGTCAGTCCACTTGCCACCCTCCCTTCCAGCAATCTGGTCTGTTTAGCTTTCTATTTCCCTTCAATTTCTCCTTGTTTATTTCCTTTCCCTTTTAAATTTTAGAATGAACAGATTTTTCTGTTCAATTCCTCTCATCCGAGTATCAGCTCTTAGACTCTAATTTTTATCCTATTGTTCTGCTGTATTTTGAATAATTTATTTCTGCTTTTAGTTTTACTTTTTAAAAATTCTGCTCTCCACTGGTTTGTTTTATTGTTATCTTTGTTGTTATTCTTTGTTTTTCTTATTTATTTTCTTCAGGTTTTCATTTGCAAGTTTTTTGTGTCTTTCTCTTTTGTATGTCTTTTGTTAGCATGTACCGGACATTTTTAGTTAGCATATATTATATATTTCTAAGTTAATTCAATAATAAATGTATGTTATAATAATAAAAGATGAAAACATAATAAGTGATAAAAAATAAGTGACAGTAAAAAAATAAAAGATAAAAAGGGACAAATCATAAAACCTACTCTCATTGAAGGAGGAAAAAAGATTCATTATCTACAAATAGTAGATATAATATTCAAGAAATTTAAACTATTATATATATATATCTGATATATTTCTTCCTTTCTGTCATTCTTTTTGTTGCCTTATTTATTTTGTTTTCAGACTTTTGCTATGTAGTTTAACTATTTAGACTATATTTTGTGACTGACAAGAATATGAACATTAAAAAATATATCCCCTTGACATTTGAAAATAAAGATTTTTACATGGTTAACTCTATAACTATTTGTTCGAGCCAATTAATTGTATTATTTATTTTCTATCTTTTTTAATATGTCAAAGGTAGAAAGAAGTATATTTTAAAAAGTCTCTCTCAACAACTGTATTTTTGTCTTTTTTTCTTGTATTTCAACTAGTTGTGTGTGTGTGTGCGTGTATGGGGTCATACCATGCAGTCTGTTAAGGTTCATTATTTTCAAATCTTTATGGAGTATTGTGCCTTTTAATCATCTAAATCTTGAATTACATAGTATGTTACCTAAACCAATTATTCAACTTCTATTTATAGACAATTATAAATGTTTGAAGTAAATCTTTTAATTTTTCCCTATGAAAAATGGGGACTTCAAACCACTTTTACTTACTTTCATTCATTTAATCAAAAAATAATTGTTGATACGTATCGTATTTCTCTAGGCACTGTTAAAGTTGTAAAAAATAAAGATAAAAGTCCTTACCTTCTTGGAGCTTAATTCTAATGGGGGAAACAGGTAATAAAACAAAGTAATAAAACAGGTAAATAAAACAAACTTTCATGGATTTAAAGAAATACATTTTTTTTTTGGCCACAACTTATCATCTTTGAGATAAGGATGCCTCTTAGTAACTGATGATATATCATAGTTTAGTTGTACATGTCTCCTTTGGTATAATATTTTTAAAATGGTAAGCCTTGTAATTAGTGACATCTTAAATGAAATATCGTAGTATGTCGAATAAATGTTATGGGGAAAATGAGGCATATAAGGGGGATGGGAATTTCTGGATAAGTTTTGCATTAAAAATATTTTGATTGATCTATAATATTTGTACATATTTTGGGGGTACATGTGATATTTTGATAACTGCATGCAATGTATAATGATTATATCAGGTTAGCTGGGCTATCCATTACTTTGAACATTTATCATAAATATTTCATTTTTTAATAGGATGGTCAAGGGACGTTTTCCTGAGAAGGTAACTTTGAACAAAGACCTGGAGATGAGAGATTGAGTAGGACCATAGTATTAGTCCATTTTCATGCTGCTGATAAAGACATACCTGAGACTGGGCAATTTACAAAAGAAAGTGGCTTAAGGGACTTACAGTTCCATGTGACTGGGGAAGACTCACAATCATGTTGGAAAGCAAGGAGGAGCATGTCAGGTCTTACATGGATGGCAGCAGGCAAAGAGAGAAAGCTTGTGCAGGGAAACTCCCCCTTATAAAACCATCAGATCACGTGAGACTTATTCACCATCATGAGAACAGCACGGGAAAGACCTGCTCCCATGATTCAACTGCCTCCCACCAGGTGCCTCCCATGACACATGGGAATTCAAGAAGAGATTTGGGTGGGGACACAGCCAAACCATATTATTCTGCCCCTGCCCCTCCCAAATCTTATGTCCTCACATTTCAAAACCAATCATGCCTTCCCTTCAGCCCCCCAAAGTCTTAACTCATTTCAGAATTAACTCAAAAGTTCACAGTCCAAAGTCTCATCTGAGACAAGAGCCTGTAAAATCAAAAGCAAATTAGTTACTTCCTAGATGGCAATGGGGATACAGGCATTGGGTAAATACAGCCATTCCAAATAGGAGAAATTGGCCACAACAAAGGGGCTACAGGCCCCATGTGAGTCCAAAATCCAGTAAGGCAGTCAAATCTTAAAGCCCCAAAATGATATCCGTTGACTCTATGCCTCACATCCAGGTAACGCTGATGCAAGAGGTGGGCTCCAAGGCCTTGGGCAGCTCCGCTCCTGTGGCTTTGTAGGGTATAGCCCCGCTCCTGGCTGCTGTCACAGGCTGGCATTGAGTGTCTGTGGCTTTTGTAGGCTGTCAGTGGATCCTCCATTCTGGGGTCTGGGTGATGGTGGCCTTTTTCTCACAGATTCACTAGGCAGTGCCCCAGTAAGGACTCTGCATGGGGGCTCCCACCCCACATTTCCCTTCTGCACTGTCCAAGTAGAGGTTCTCCATGAGGACCCTGCCCCATAGCAAACTTCTGCCTGGGCATCCAGGCATTTCCATACATCTTCTGAAATCTAGGCAGAGGTTCCCAAACCTCAATTCTTGACTTCTGTGCACTTGCAGGCTCAACACCACATGGAAGCTGCCAAGGCTTGAGGCTTGCACCCTCTGAAGCTGTGGCCTGAGCTCTATGTTGTTCCCTTTCAGCCATGCCTGTGACACAGGGCACCAAGTTTCTAGGCTGCACACAGCATGGGGACCCTGGGCCTGGCCTGGGCTCTTTTTTGGTTCCATATGAACTTTAAAGTAGTTTTTTCCAATTCTGTGAAGAAAGTCATTGGTAGCTTGATGGGGATGGCATTGAATCTATAAATTACCTTGGGCAGTATGGCCATTTTCATGATATTGATTCTCCCTACCCATGAGCATGGAATGTTCTTCCATTTGTTTGTATCCTCTTTTATTTCATTGAGCAGTGGTTCGTAGTTCTCCTTGAAGAGGTCCTTCACATCCCTTGTAAGTTGGATTCCTAGGTATTTTATTCTCTTTGAAGCAGTTGTGAATGGGAGTTCACTCATGATTTGGCTCTCTGTTTGTCTGTTATTGGTGTATAAGAATGCTTGTGATTTTTGCACATAGATTTTGTATCCTGAGACTTTGCTGAAGTTGCTTATCACCTTAAGGAGATTTTGGGCTGAGACGATGGAGTTTTCTAGATATACAATCACATCATCTGCAAACAGGGACAATTTGACTTCCTCTTTTCCTAATTGAATACCCTTTATTTCTTTCTCCTGCCTGATTGCCCTGGCCAGAACTTCCAACACTATGTTGAATAGGAGTGGTGAGAGAGGGCATCCCTGTCTTGTGCCAGTTTTCAAAGGGAATGCTTCCAGTTTTTGCCCATTCAGTATGATATAGGCTGTGGGTTTGTCATAAATAGCTCTTATTATTGTTAGATACATCCCATCAATACCTAATTTATTGAGAGTTTTTAGCATGAAGGGCTGTTGAATTTTGTCAAAGGCCTTTTCTGCATCTATTGAGATAATCATGTGGTTTTTGTCTTTGATTCTGTTTATATGCTGGATTACGTTTATTGATTTGCATATGTTGAACCAGCCTTGCATCCCAGGGATGAAGCCCACTTGATCATGGTGGATAAGCTTTTTGATGTGCTGCTGGATTCGGTTTGCCAGTATTTTATTGAGGATTTTTGCATCGATGTTCATCAGGGATATTGGTCTAAAATTCTCTTTTTTTGTTGTGTCTCTGCCCGGCTTTGGTATCAGGATGATGCTGGCCTCATAAAATGAGTTAGGGAGGATTCCCTCTTTTTCTATTGATTGGAATAGTTTCAGAAGGAATGGTACCAGCTCCTCTTTGTACCTCTGGTAGAATTCGGCTGTGAATCCGTCTGGTCCTGGACTTCTTTTGGTTGGTCAGCTGTTAATTATTGCCTCAATTTCAGAGCCTGTTATTGGTCCACTCAGGGATTCAACTTCTTCCTGGTTTAGTCTTGGGAGGGTGTATGTGTCGAGGAATTTATCCATTTCTTCTAGATTTTCTAGTTTATTTGTGTAGAGGTGTTTGTAGTATTCTCTGATGGTAGTTTGTATTTCTGTGGGACTGGTGGTGATATCCCGTTTATCATTTTTTTTTGCATCTATTTGATTCTTCTCTCTTTTCTTCTTTATTAATCTTGCTAGCGGTCTATCAATTTTGTTGATCTTTTCAAAAAACCAGCTCCTGGATTCATTGATGTTTTGAAGGGTTTTTTGTGTCTCTATCTCCTTCAGTTCTGCTCTGATCTTAGTTATTTCTTGCCTTCTGCTAGCTTTTGAATGTGTTTGCTCTTGCTTTTCTAGTACTTTTAATTGCAATGTTAGGGTGTCAATTTTAGATCTTTCCTGCTTTCTCTTGTGGGCATTTAGTGCTATAAATTTCCCTCTACACACTGCTTTAAATGTGTCCCAGAGATTCTTGTATGTTGTGTCTTTGTTCTTGCTGGTTTCAAAGGACATCTTTATTTCTGCCTTCATTTCATTATGTACCCAGTAGTCATTCAGGAGCAGGTTTTTCAGTTTCCATATAGTTGAGTGGTTTTGAGTGAGTTTCTTAATCCTGAGTTCTAATTTGATTGCACTGTGGTCTGAGAGACAGTTTGTTATAATTTCTGTTCTTTTACATTTGCTGAGGAGTGCTTTACTTCCAACTATGTGGTCAGTTTTGGAATAGGTGTGGTGTGGTGCTGAGAAGAATGTATATTCTGTTGATTTGCAGTGGAGAGTTCTGTAGATGTCTATTATGTCTGCTTGGTGCAGAGCTGAATTCAATTCCTGGATATCCTTTTTAACTTTCTGTCTTGTTGATCTATCTAATGTTGACAGTGTGGTGTTAAAGTCTCCCATTATTATTGTGTGGGAGTCTAAGTCTCTTTGTAGGTCTCTAAGGACTTGCTTTATGAATCTGGGTGCTCCTGTATTGGGTGCATATATATTTAGGATAGTCAGCTCTTCTTGTTGAATTGATCCCTTTACCATTACGTAATGGCCTTCTTTGTCTCTTTTGATCTTTGTTGGTTTAAAGTCTGTTTTATTAGAGACTAGGTTTGCAACCCTTGCCTTTTTTTGTTTTCCATTTGCTTGGTAGATCTTCCTACCTCCCTTTATTTTGAGCCTATGTGTGTCTCTGCATGTGAGATGGGTTTCCTGAATACAGCACACTGATGGGTCTTGACTCTTTATCCAATCTGCCAGTCTGTGTCTTTTAATTGGAGGATTTAGCCCATTTACATTTAAGGTTAATATTGTTATGTGTGAATTTGATCTTGTCATTATGATGTTAGCTGGTTATTTTGCTCATTAGTTAATGCAGTTTTTTCCTAGCCTTGATGGTCTTTACAATTTGGCATGTTTTTGCAGTGGCTGGTACTGGTTGCTCCTTTCCGTGTTTAATGCTTCCTTCAGGAGCTCTTTTAGGGCAGGCCTGGTGGTGACAAAATCTC
Source organism: Gorilla gorilla gorilla (assembly GCF_029281585.2). Lineage (NCBI taxonomy): Eukaryota > Metazoa > Chordata > Mammalia > Primates > Hominidae > Gorilla > Gorilla gorilla. The sequence continues at coordinate 92,584,355 of NC_073234.2, forward strand.
TCAGCATTTGCTTGTCTTTAAAGTATTTTATTTCTTCTTCACTTATGAAGCTTAGTTTGGCTGGATATGAAATTCTGGGTTGAAAATTCTTTTCTTTAAGAATGTTGAATATTGGCCCCCACTGTCTTCTGGCTTGTAGAGTTTCTGCCAAGAGATCAGCTGTTAGTCTGATGGGCTTCCCTTTGTGGGTAACCCGTCCTTTCTCTCTGGCTGTCCTTAACATTTTTTCCTTCATTTCCACTTTGGTGAATCTGACAATTATGTGTCTTGGAGTTGCTCTTCTCGAGGAGTATCTTTGTGGCATTCTCTGTATTTCCTAAATGTGAATGTTGGCCTGCCTTGCTAGATTGGGGAAGTTCTCCTGGATCCTGCAGAGTGTTTTCCAACTTGGTTCCATTCTCCCTGTGACTTTCAGGTACACCAATAGATGTAGATTTGGTCTTTTCACATAGTCCCATATTTCTTGGAGGTTTTGTTCATTTCTTTTTATTCTTTTTTCTCTAAACTTCCCTTCTTGCTTCATTTCATTCATTTGATCTTCAATCGCTGATACCCTTTCTTCCAGTTGATCAAATCAGCTACTAAAGCTTGTGCATTCGTCACGTAGTTCTCATGCCATGTTTTTCAGCTCCATCAGGTCCTTTAAGGACTTCTCTGCGTTGGTTATTCTAATTAGCCATTCGTCTAATCTTTTTTCAAGGTTTTTAACTTCTTTGCGATGGGTTCGAACTTCCTCATTTAGCTCAGAGAAATTTGACCATCTGAAGCCTTCTTCTCTCAACTTGTCAAAGTCGTTCTCCTTCCAGCTTTGTTCCATTGCTGGTGAGGAGCTGCGCTCCTTTGGAGGAGGAGAGGTGCTCTGATTTTTAGAATTTTCAGTTTTTCTGTTCAGTTTTTTCCCCATCTTTGTGGTTTTATCTACCTTTGGTCTTTGATGATGGTGACGTACAGATGGGGTTTTGGTGTGGATGTCCTTTCTGTTTGTTAGTTTTCCTTTGAACAGTCAGGACCCTCAGCTGCAGGTCTGTTGGAGTTTGCTGGAGGTCCACTCCAGACCCTGTTTGCCTGGGTATCAGCAGCAGAGGCTGCAGAACAGCTGTTCAATATTCGCTGAACAGCAAATGTTGCTGTCTGATTGTTCCTCTGGAGGTTTCGTCCCAGAGGGGTACCCGGCCGTGTGAGGTGTCAGTCTGGTTCTACTGGGGGGTGCCTCCCAGATAGGCTACTCGGGGGTCAGGGACCCACTTGAGGAGGCAATCTGTCCGTTCTCAGATCTCAAACTCCATGCTGGGAGAACCACTACTCTCTTCAAAGCTCAGCTGGAAATGCAGAAATCACTTGTCTTCTGTGTCACTCATGCTGGGAGCTGTAGACTGGAGCTGTTCCTATTCAGCCATCTTGGAACCACTGGGTATATTTTCAATAGCACCCACTCCTGGTACCAATTTACACTATTAGCCCATTTTCACACTGCTGATAAAGACATACCTGAGACTGGGCAATTTACAAAAGAAAGAGGTTTAATGGATGTTCAGTTCCATGTGGCTGGGGAAGACTCACAATTATGGTGAACCTCAAGGAGGAGCAAGTCACATCTTATAGGGATGGCAGCATGCAAAGAGAGAGAGCTTGTGCAAGGAAACTCTCCCTTATAAAATCATCAGATCTTGTGAGACTTTTCACTGTCATGAGAGCAGCATGAGAAAGACCTGCCCCATGATTCAATTACCTCCCACTGGGTCCCTCTCAGAGCACATGGGAATTCAAGATGAGATTTGGGTGGGGACACAGCCAAACCATATCAATCACCACATGCAGTTGTGCAGGTCATACATCATACTCTGCTTAACTTTAAAGGCTGCCATTCATGCAGATTATGTGAAAAGCCTCACAACTGCACTCAGTGGCTATGAGACAGAGCTACGTAGATATCAAGAAGGGCATTCTAGGCAAAACTGCATTATGTACAAGGATGTTGAGTCTGAAGTGCACCCTGGCATGTCCAAGCACAGAGTAAGTGTGAGGGAGAGTAGTAAATGAGACTGGAGAATTAAGTAAGGGTCAACTTTATAGAGTCTTATGACCACTGTAGGACTTTTGACTTCTACTCTGAGATGGGAAACAATTTTAAGATGTGGAAAATGCAACTGACAACATCTGACTTACATTTTCAAAGGGGTTCTCAGAGTCTAGACAGATTTTGAAGGTGTGTAGGACCAACAGGGTTTGCTAATGAATTACATATGGTGAGTAAGTGAAAAAAAGCCAAGGATGTTTCCAAGGTTGGGGACCTAAGCAATTGTTCTCACTCCTCTGTTTCTTTGTTTATATAGCCTATAGTTTAAAACCCAAATGGTCCTTATAAAAATTGTTGATAACATGTATTTTTAAAAAGTATTATCATTGATATTTAGACTCAGTTTTGTAACCAAATCTATTATTATGTATGCATGTCACAGTTTAACTGGTTTAGTTCTCATCTGCTTTATTACTATTCTTGGGTTCATGTTTTGAACTATCTTTTGATTCCCAGGACTATTACCACATCTAATCTCTGCCCACAGCTTTCTACTCTGTAGTTTCATATTTGCAATTTCCATTTCGATATGGGATATGATGTGTAGGCAACACAAGCAAGAACAATGACTTTTTTTTCCCCCAATATCTATCCATATGATAGAGACTGGGTATGACAGAAAGATGACTACTTAGTTTTCTGCACGCAGAAAAACTTTGTATTTCTGAACCACGGGAAAGATAGAAGACGGAAAAGTGTCACATACCTACTTACAGGAAGGCAGGTCTGCCCTTTTCTAGGGGTGCAACTTGGGTAGGCCACTGATTTGGTCTTTCAATCTGGTTCCATTGACTTTGTGGAAAATATATTTCCCTGATTCTGGAAGCAGAGTGATTGTTTGGTCTTGTTTTCAGTGTTTCTGTTTATTTTTCTCTTGCTCTAAACCTTCATATATTTTAGGGGGCGCTCATGCAATGTATGTGTCAGGGATAATTTGTTAGGCATTATTTTAAGCAGCATACAGTGCCTTTAAATTTCCCATTACTAGATTTAACAAGTTGCCTTAATTGGAGAAGACATCAACTGAGAATAAGTTAACGTACAAAGCGAATATATTTCCATTGGATCAGCAGCGTTCTGACTTTTAATAACATTTTAAAAGGGCGCCATTGCCTTCACATAGAATTACCACATGGAACATTTGTGAAAAATGATGTCTTGTGTGACATCATATGTAACATCCCACTCTTTTCTCTCAAATAGACTTTCGATTTGTGCTTCTCTTGAGTAGAATTTTAAAACAAAATCCCTCGCATATATTCTTTTATTTATTTATTTATTTATTTATTTATTTATTTATTTATTATTATACTTTAAGTTTTAGGGTACATGTGCACAATGTGCAGGTTAGTTACATATGTATACATGTGCCATGCTGGTGCGCTGCACCCACTAACTCATCATCTAGCATTAGGTATATCTCCCAATGCTATCCCTCCCCTCTCCCCCCACCCCACAACAGTCCCCAGAGTGTGATGTTCCCCTTCCTGTGTCCATGTGTTCTCATTGTTCAGTTCCCACCTATGAGTGAGAAAATGCGGTGTTTGGTTTTTTGTTCTTGCGATAGTTTACTGAGAATGATGATTTCCAATTTCATCCACGTCCCTACAAAGGACATGAACTCATCATTTTTTATGGCTTCATAGTATTCCATGGTGCATATGTGCCACATTTTCTTAATCCAGTCATTTTGAAATCTAATTGAAGAATATTGTTTTCATCTGGACCAGAAAGTAAAGAAGCTTATCTAGAAATGTAGGATGCAACATTCGAACTGTGATGATGTGGTTTTGGGTAGTGCCTTGCTCTGCCTTGGTTGCTTTGTGCATCGTCATGTTGAGGTATATTTGTGGAAACTGCTGGTATCTGTGTTCATGTGCACTTCAGTGGAACACCAAGATGTATTGCCTCTGTGAACTTCCTAGAATAGCAGCTCTAAGAATGCAGCTTTTATAGTATATATAGGAATGGCCAATTCCTATATATTTTTGTATGTATTTTTTCTATATTATATATATATAAAATATAATATATTATATTTAAATAATATATTATATATAATATATTATATATAAAATATATGTATGTGTATATATATCCACATATATAGTTATATATTATATATAACATATATATTATATATAACATATGTGTATGTGTATATATGTATATGTATGTATGTGTAAATATTTATGTGTATATATAACATATATGTATGTGTATAGATATAACATATATATGTATGTGTATAGATATAACATATATATGTATATGTGTGTGTGTATATATATATGTATGTATTCTGGTATAAGTCCTTATAGGCAAAATAATATTGTCTCTTTTTAAATGTTGGACAAGGCTAGTGCCAGCCCATCAGGAAGGCCTAAAGCCTAGCCATCTGTTAACAGAAGGAAAGAAGTGCTACCAACTGAAGAGAAATGGCCTTGCACTGAAGGGAGTTTTCCTTAGGATATTCTAGTCATCATTTGTGAGTTTTGCTTCATTGAACAATAAAAACAAAAGCTGTTTTATGTTTTATGTCCTGCTTAATCATGGCTTCAGAATTCTACAATGAAGAATTTCTTTTATGGGTGATGGTGGGTTGTCAATATTCTACTGAATGATATTTTAATGTAATTTAAACTTAATAGGATTATGGAATTTGCAGATGTATACCTAGCATTGTTATTCCCAGATAACTTTGATAAAATATCTTAATATCTTATGGAAAGAATAAATAGTCCATGGTAGAAATAGAGAAAGTGGTGAAGACAACTTACTGGTATTTCTTTGTTCTTCTCCAGGAAGGGCCATATGGGGTAACTTCTGGATGTTGCCATGGCATTTGTAAACAGTCGTGCTGGTGGGAGTGTCTTTTAGCATGCGAATGCATAGTAATTAGTGTATAATGAGCAGTGAGGATGAACAGAGGTCACCTTCATTGCCTTCTTGGTTTTGGTGGGTTTGGCTGACTTCTTTACTGCATCCTGTTTTATCAGCAAGGTCTTTGTGACCGGCATCTTGTGCTGATCTCCTGTCTCATCTTGTGACTAAAAATGCCTAATCTACTGGGAATGCAGCCCAGCAGGTCTCAGCCTTATTTTACCCAGCCCTTATTCAAGATGGAGTCGTTCTGGTTCAAATGCCTCTGATAATGTGACATGCCTGTTCCTGCTTTGCCTTCTGTTGTTAGTAAAAGCTCCCTGAGGCCTCACCAGATGCTGAACAGATGTTGACGTCATGCTCCCTGTACAGCCTGCAGAGCCATGAGCCAATTAAATGCCTTTCTTTATAGATTACCCAGCCTCAGGTACTCCTTTATAGCAATGCAAATGGACTAATAAAGGGCCTCTTCTGTGCATTGCAAGAAATTAAAAGAAAGAAACAAATTTTAATATAGTAGGGGAAATGACATGTTCTGTCCAAACCATGGTAGAAAACAATCAGAATCAATTTGTCTTGTCATTCCCGTCTAGTTGCTAAAGAGATTATTCTATTTTGTTGGTGGGGATTGGGGAGAGCTAACATTTTATAGTCTTTCTGTAGAATGTGATTAATTTTCTTTAAAAAACCCCAAAAACTTAAGAGCTAGTGTTAAAAAATCTATAAATTACTTCTCTCTTTATTGTGTACTATAAGCAACTATGCATAATCTTCCACAAATGTCTTTTAACTTCTGTAATATTTAATATATTAAGAAGTTATTTAATTTCAATATTATACTTTAAATATTTAAAACCTAATAAATAACTCGGCTAAGAAAAAAAGCATGTGCCATTGGACACAGTGTGGCTTATTCTATTCTCAATATTAATTGGAAGAGTTGTGGGAATGGTCAAATTAGACCAGATTTTTCAAAATAACAGAAATTATAAGAATAAATAATATTTACCTTTGGGAAGTATTGAGGTAAATGCGTAGAAAAACAAGGCCATTTATTTCTGTTATTCTTCGTTCTGAGTCTCTGTTGGTGCTTTTCCTGGCTGTCATGCCCTAGTAACCTGCTGAGGTCTCAGGTGGGGAAGCCACAGTTGGCCAGCTGTTCTAAATAATCTGCAGAATTCATTATCTATCTGTGAACAGTGTTGAAGACTATAAGTATAGCCTTCTTTTAGAAAAACCTGTGCTACAAAGACTGAAACTCACAAGGCAATCTCACAGATCATTATTCACGCAATAGAGAACTTTTTTTTTTTTTGGTTTACAAAAGGAATTACCCTGAGATCTCTGCAAAAATCAATATCCATGTGCACCAAAACACAAATTGACTACCACAATTTATTTTGACACAATTTTCAGGAAGACTCATTGAGAAAGTAAGTACATTGAATTCTTTCTAGGGATTTTTAGAAGGGAATTTTGATTGTAATTGAAGAAATTCTCAAAATTGTTATTTCTGATAATTTTTTTTTGCCATTCAGATCTTGGGCAGGATTTTTAAGTCCAGTTATTAAATATTAATGTACATTTCTCTGTTGAGTTGCTTCCATTACCAACAAAGGATGGATTTTTCTTCTGGAAAGTGATCGTTACAGCTTTTTAGTGGAATGCTTTACTGGTTTATAATATGAAAAGGAATCTTTGAATATTGGGTAGCTATTCTTATAAATGTTACTTAAGAAGATAGGGGATTTTCATATCTAAAACCTTAATATTGATGTCAATGGGGTACACACATGGGAATGTGAGCTATAGAATTGGGTCTTTTATTAGCAGTTACCTGATTGGAATACTTTCTATAGCCAGGTTTAAATCTCTTTTAAAGCAAAGGAAGATGATTGCCTTAAGAAGCTAAGTCAGTCAAGCTCAATAGGAGACTGTTTGCTGCACAAATAAATGCTAATGCTGTGGAATGTTATTTGTGGCAGTCTACTCCTAAATACCTTAACTTTCTCTTTTGCTATTCCAAATGCTCAATTAAATTCTTCAGTTTTTTTTTCTTATGGAGAATAACTTGAACATACAATTAGTTCCATCTGAAGCAAGACTATATTAACCTGTTATTTCTAGGCTGCATTTGTGTATTTTATATACTAGCTTTAAAATGATTCAATAATGAATTTTCAAATCATGACAAAGTAATTCTATTAATGCACTGAGATATGTGGTTGAATGAGTGCCAATTTTTAAGCCAGTATTACATTATAATGGTTTCCAATTAAGATTTTCCTTACTATAAATTTTTTATAGCACTTTTTTCTGAATCTATTTTCATAGTTTATGCTACTGTAGCAGGACAAGCCACAGACAAAACCCCTCAGACACCGAGTTAAAGAAGGAAGGGCTTTATTGGGCCGGGAGCTTTGGCAAGACTCATGTCTCCAACAACCAAACTCCCTGAGTGAGCAATTCCTGTCCCTTTTAAGGGCTCACGACTCTAAGGGGGTCCACGTGAGAGGGTCATGATCGATTGAGCAACCGGGGGTACGTGACTGGGGGCTGCATGCACCGGTAATTAGAATGGAACAGAACAGGACAGGGATTTTCCCAGTGCTTTTCTATACAATGTCTGTAATCTATAGATAACATAACTGATTAGGTCAGGGATCCATCTTTAACTACCAGGCCCAGGGTGTGGCGCTGGGCTGTCTGCTTGTGGATTTCATTTCTGCCTTTTAGTTTTCACTTCTTATTTATTTGGAGGCAGAAACTGGACATAAGACAATATGAGGGGTTGTCTCCTCCCTTACTGCTACTGAGAAACCACACTAAATAGAAACAAAAATAAATTTCAAATAAGACCCAGGAGTAGGACTATGCTAATTAGAGATATAAGAAGATAGCACAAATGTATATCTTTTCTTATAAAGCCAGTGGCAAGGAATTTGAATTTTATTGTGCTTTTATTTGATACATTAAAGGACATTATTATTTGGATAGTGCTTTGGAAAACATGACTTTATTTTGAAATGTTTTCTTTTTCTACAAAATGTTGAGTTAGCAGGTTTATGTGGCGATAGAGATACAGAAAAATAATGCAATGAAGAGCCAGCTATCATTGAAAAAACTCTCCTTTTGAAAGCTTATAGTGGAAAATATGAGACAGTGATGCAAACGTTTTCTGTAAATACTAAATTTATTATAGAAATTATACATTATAATTTTATGAAATTAAAATCTAATCTTGAATTTGATGTCAAGGAGGGGAAGTTTGAATTGGAAACACTATGCCCACTCTGTTTAGTAAGACTGAGGAACTTGATTCCTTTCTTTAGCCTCTGATGAAGGAAATTCAGTGCTTTATAGAGGAATTTAATGCTCAATGCAACCATGAAATTCTTACATATATATATACAAAGCAAAACTTCTCTTTATAGTTTAGCTGTGAAACTTAAATTTATGACAGCAATGTATACACTTGTACATATTTTATTATTTAAAGCAAAAATACCTATTGGTTAAGATTAAAAGAATCTTCAGAGACAAGTGCGATGTGTGGACTTTGTTTGGATCCTAACAACCACATCTAAAAGGACAGTTCTGAGATAACTAGGGAAGCTAAATGTGGATTAGAATGGTGACAATATTAAAAAGATTTTTGAAAGTTTGTTGGGCATAATAATGTTGCAGGACTTTTCCTTAGTTCAGCTAAAGACGAGGTCCTTTTCCGTCCCACGACCATGAAAATTTAGGCTTGCAGATGGGTTGAAGGGTGAGTAAGACAGGGTTTTATTGGGTGAAAAGGGAAAAAAAAGGTGAAACAGGGATCCTCCGCAAAGCCAGAGTCCCTGGTAGAACGCTCCTGCCTACAGCTTGAATTCCAGGTTTCACACGGGAAGAGGAGGGGGGGCCAGGCTCCTCCCTACGGCAAAGGGCGCAAACTTTCTTAGGCTCCACCGCAGTGCGCATTCTCAAAGCACTGGCCAGTTGGAGTTTTTCTGGGGACCCCCTCCTACATGGCTGTCTCAATAATAGAAGTGTGTTTAGTTTTTCTTTAATTTTCTTTTATCTGTTAGAGATAATTGCCAGAGTATTTCTAGGAGAAATAATATGGATTTCAAATAATATAGCATTTTCTTTAAAATACTCCAGGAATAAACTTGAAGGGGGTTGGTGAAACAAGAACAGCAGAAAGTTGATTGTCAAAGCTGAACAAAAATGTATAAAATCTTTCATAATAAAAAGTTGAAAAAAGTAAAGTATTTATATCAGAATATATTCATTCAAGGGAGTATTATCCTTAAGAGTAGTCACCTTGGAAGGGTTTATGCTTATTATGTACGATTCCAATAGTAATAGTGTTAAAGTAGCTCTGAAACACATCTTTCGGAATTGCACTCATAACAGTGGAATTCTCAGGATTTGAGCCACATGGCTTATGTTGGTGTCTGGGTTTCAGAAGGAGCAAGGTAGTGTTGTCTTTGTCAGTAAACACAGTGCATTCAAAGACAAGAGAAAAATTTGAAGTCAGAGTTTATTTGGAAGAGTAGTAGTTCAAACATTGGGAAAATCATTGCTAACACCTGGTTCAAAGACTCAGAGGTAGAATCAAATGCTGGATTCAAGATCTACGAGTCTGGAGTAGAATGAAGATGAGATGGAGTTGAGAAATACTGTTAAACAAGCTGAGGGCAGAGGAGTATGATTAGAGAAGAGCTATGACCATTGGTAGGTGTCCATTGCTCCCCTAGGTGGGTGGGTGGGTGGGCAAGAGTATAGGCAAAAAGCCCACATGGGAAAATCAGGCACTTTATCTTAGAAGTGCACCTCAGCGTGGAGCCTAGATTTGATCACCCAGTTTGGTCATCTACTTTTAGTCATTGAACTCAGCTCTGAATGACTTTTGTCTATTTTTACAAATGAGATCTACCCTGAAGAAATGCCACTCTGGACAATATTAAAAAAAAAATATGCCACAGGTTCTGAAGGTCGTTCCAAAGTAAGAATTTGCAAAAGACTAGCCAATAGAGTCCTTGAAATAAACATGTGGCTCCCTTTCTTAAAGAAGGCAAAACTTGTTTATACAATGTAAACATTCATTATGATTGTTAAAAATTCAGCCGTATTACTTTGTGGTTATAGCTCATAACTGCTATTGCTTTGTACTTTCTAACTTAAAGATGACAAGATTAAGTAGTATAACTAAATTATAATAATTCAGAGAAAAGGGAAGGGTGTATATTTGTGTTTGTTCATATATTTGTGTGTATATGTGTGTGTGTGACAGAGAAAGTGATAGATAGAGAGACAGAGAAAAAATGAGAGACATTTATTTCTACCTCTGAGCAGCCGCCAGTTCTACCTTCCTACCTCCTACTTTAATGTAATCTATCTTGGCTCTTATGACAATTGACTCGGTCATTGATTCATGTGAGAAGCAGCACTAATTCCTCTAAAAGGTTGTCTATTTATTCATTAAATGTCACCCACCTTGTCATATACCATGGCATGAGAGCACCTTACCTGACCCTTGGGAACATTGAGATAAATGCAGTCACTTCATTTCCTCCTGCATGGATCCGTCACCACCTCGCCAAACAAAAATGAGGATGTTGTTGATAAATGCAAAGTTGATGCTGACACACGTTCCCACTCACACACAAAGCAGACAAACAAGGCCCCTCATGATTGCCATCTAGACAGAAATTATTGCAAAGGAGCCCTTGATGCTGCAGGATCCCTCTTCTGTCACCACCCATATGAACTGGAGATTGCTCTGCTAGTGACACTACCCTGGGGAGAGGAGGGAGGAAGACATTTGCAAACATTTCTTCTTTTCTTCTTTGCAGATCTCACAGTCATACTGTATACCTGACATCTGACACATGAATGCATTATCAAATCATTAGTCCCCATCAAATATGTGGTGATTGAATCTTCTGTCAGTCAGTGCAATATAGATCCAGAAGAGAAGAAGTTAAGTGGTAATGGATTTGCTCTAGGCATTTCACAACCTATTGTCCTAATTGGACTGAAAAAGGGTTGCTACAAAAGACTTGAAAATTTAAGTAATGCATTTTATAGTTCTCATATATTTTTCCTAAACAAGCCAACATGAACTAGGAAAAAGAAAGATTTCTCAAAGCAGTATCAGGTTTGGTTTTTCAAAACATATAGCTGAAGTTTTATTTGTAATTGATGAAGTGGCTTAGCAAATCTTAAAATGGTATTCTGGGCATAGTGCATGCAAGAAGCTTACAGCATGTATTACCTAAACGATGTAGTTGCAAAAGAAATTTAAATTGATCACTAGAAACACAAAAAATAAATTGTAGAAAAGCACAGATTTCCCAAACAAGGAGCAGGATGTGATCTGAAATCGGCATGGGTCCTGTTGATGTTAAACTTGGAGAAAGAAGAGCAGAGAGGCCGTTTATTACACAAGCTTTAATGAGCTCTCTTGCAGCAGCAACGGTGGAGGTACTCTGAAATATCCAGAACCCTCAGATGCAACATTTGGAGAGACACACAGACATTTGCAATAATCTATAGGAACAGTGGCAAAAGCATTAATTAAAGCTGCTGCAGTTTCTTGCAATCCAATGAGATTGAGATTTCAGCTAGTTGTAGTACAGTAAATGGAGGAAAGAAACAAAAGCTGTTTGTCTCATATGCAGGCCAATGTTGTATGCACAATCAAATTTCACTTCTTATATTCTCTAACAGCTGCTGAAACCCATTGAGGGTTTGGAAGTCATGATACAACATTAGTAAGAAAATTAGAGTGGTGGCAAATCATAAGTTGCTTTCTGAGCAACACAGTAGGAGGTCAGTTAATATTAAATATCCACAGCCTGTGTGCACAGTCACATTTCCTAGGAGAGTCTAAGCAAAATACAGCCTTCGGGGATACACACTTAGTAGTTTTTGCATAACAATAACTAAGATGCTGATGTCAGCTAATGAAATTCTAATACTGAAGAAGGGCCCCCAAGGCTTAGAACAAAGCTCTCTAGGAAAACAAGGATAGACTCCCTGTTTAGAAAGTAAACAGTCAATGTCATGTATTTATTAATTCAACATAAATTTATTGAGGGCCTTTCCTCTGTCAATTTTGGATAGGCCCTGGAGATGTCCTAGTGAGAAAATACAGTCTATCCCTTAACCCATAGAGTTTAACGACTAGAGGGAAACAGATTTTAATGAAACATCAACATAAATAAGTGTATATTTGCAAACTGTGAAAATTGCTTTGAAGTAACCGTACCTAGTACTACAAAAGCATGTAACAGAAGAAACTGACCTTAACTGGGGAGGGTAATCAGAGAATATGAGGAGTGACTAGGAATTCTAGAAGGAGAATGCAAGATAACTCTTTTTAGTAGGAAATGTGCAAAAGGTCTTGACCCAAAGAAGCATAGTGCTTTTGAAAACTGTTGAAGAGCATAGAGCAAGGAGTGTGATATGAAATGAGATAAAGATGGAGATGAATACACATAGACAGACACCGTTTGGTGGCCATGGAGGCCACAAGAATTTTTTATCCCACAAACAATAGGAAACCACTGAAATTTAGGCAGAGGGGTGTCATAAGCCTATTGATGTCATCACTTTGGGTAAAATATTAATATTAAAATATTATTAACAAAATATTAATATGAAGAATGGATTTGAAGAAGGCAAGAAGATTGATATAGCCAGTGGCCCAGGAAAAGAGGATGGCAGGTTGGACAAGGATGGTAATGAAATACTTGGAGAGCCATGAACAATTCATGGAGAGATATTTAGGAAGTAAAATACACCGGTATTAATACAGTTTTAGATATGGAGGAGGGAATAAATGAGAAGGAGGTGTTAAGGATGACTCCTTGATTCTGACTTCCATAAGAAGATGGATAGAGAACCCTGGAAAAGTAACTGGTTTATTACAAGTTCATTTGGGGGCATACATTGAGTTTGGGCTAACTTCGGTGCACATAAATGGAGGTTTTTGACTCCCATTAGATCTAGATCTAAGCCAAGAAGTCTGGGATGAATATATAAATTTTTATGTCATTAAAATGTGGTAACTAGAGCTATGGGTATACATGAAATCATCAATGGAAAGAGTAGAAAGTGGAAAGAGAGGGCAGATACGACAAAACCTGGAGGAACTATAATATTTAACACAGTGATTCTCAAAGTATGGTTCCCTGTCCAGTAGCGTGAGAATTCCCTGGGAATCTATTGGGATTGCAAATAGACCTACAGCCTTATAAACCCAGGGGTGAGACATAGCAAACATGCTCAGCAACAGGCCTCCTGATGTTTCTAATGCCACTGGTATCCGGGAGAATAAAGGAGGACATGTTTGTGAAGATTACTGAGACTGAGCCACCTGCTAGATGGTAAAAAGAAAACCAGAAATGTATGGGGTCATTAGGGTAAGGGAAGAGAATAGTTCAAGGAGAAGGTCAAGGTCAGCAGGGTCAAATGGTGGTGGGAGATCAAGTGAAATTGAGACCACTTTTGACTTTACAGAAAGCTGTTTCGGTCAACGCTTGGTATGAAAACAAACTGGAGTGAGTGGCATAGGAAGAAAGGGAATAATGAATATAAAAAATTCTTTGAAATTTGAATAGGCTAGGAATCTGGAGGAGAAAAGCGGATGCATTTTATGATATTAATGTCATGAGCATGTTTAAATGCTGATGGAAAAGAGATGTAAGATTGAGAGGAATATAGAGGAGGCAGATGTAGTCCATTAGTAGCGAGAGTTCTTGGGAAAGTAAAGGGCATGGTCCAAACCCAGACAGAAAGATGCATCTAGATCTACTTCTCTCTTGTAGCTTCAGGCATGAGTGAACAGAGCACACTGTTTCATGCCATTTTCTCCTGCTTATGCTCCAGCCACATGGACTTTTTTTTTTCTTCTTCCTTTTTTGGGCTCCTTGAACCTGTAACAAATGTGTCCTTCTTTGGGACCTTGGTCCTCCTTTTCCCTCTTGATCTTCCCATGGCTGACTTTAGTCATTTCAGCCATAATTTAAATGCTAGCTTCTCAGAGAGGCTTTCCCTGAGCACCGTATCTTATGTCTCACTCCCTATAACCATCCCTAATCATTGCCTACTGTGTTATCCTATCTTGCATTCCTTACAGCACTTTTCCCTCTCTGAAATTATATTATTTGTTCACTGGTAGGTAACTTGAAGGGAGAGAGCTTTGTCCTGTTCGTGGGTACAGCTCTAGTTTTTAGGATGGTATCTGGAGTATAGGTGGTAAGCAATCTATAAGCAAACATTTGTTGAAGGAAAGAACAAAAGAATGAGTTTAGATACATCTGTACATTTGATACAGGGAGGTAGAGGAGTTTTCTTTGGCTGGATTCTATTTTCTCTCCAAGGAATAAAAGGGAGATCATCTTCTGAGACCAAAGTTAGGGGAAATGGGGATGTTAGAAGTTTGTCGATGAGTGGAGAAGGTTTTAACTAGTTCAGAACGTGGTGGGGTGAGCATACCACAGAAATCCAGAAAAAATCCCAGACAGTATTAACAGTCAATTTGAGGATGATAAGCTTGAAATTTGACTGGTACAAATTGCTCTGCCGGGTGACTTTCCCAGTGATATTCAGATAAGTGGATGAAGACATGGGAAAAATGACAATTGGATGAATTAGTGTTGGTATTTTTCTAGGTGGTGTAACAAAAACTCAGGAAGCCCAGGAGACTTTGGAGTACTGGCAGGCATGTTATTGGTGTCCTAGACTTCAGGGCCTGATGAGTTTAAAGGAATAGTTGAACAAAAAACATCAAAGTTGGGAAAGTTGTAATCAAAGAGTTAGATGTCTGAATTGGAGATGTTATAAGAGTCACTTCCATGATACCAAGGATGAATGTGTGGCTGAGGTGGAGATGGAAGAAGTCCATCTAGAAATGAAGATCAGTGAATTGGGTTTTTAACTTCTAAAGTGTTTTGAGGCAGTGAAATATTTCATAATCCAACCAGAAATTTCAAGTCTTAATACTTAACTAAAAATAAGAACAGATAATAATTAGCTTCCAAATCCCAAACCGTGAGTGTAATTAGTAGGCATAATCATAATGGTAGCATGTCATTTTTGTGCAGGCTGTAGAACTGCATCTCTGAATTATGAATGATACAATGAAAGCTTATTACTTCATTACAATAATTAAGAATTAGTGATAATTTGGTTACCAGCTACACTGATACTTTGTTTCATTAGCGAAAGAGTTATAGAGTAAGAAGAAATGTATTTGTATATTGATTCTGTCACTTTTATCTATGTGTATGCCTTCAGGCTAGCTTATTTACTAAGTCTCTTGTTTTTGCATCTGTGAAAAAGAGAAAATTAAATGTCTTACAGCATTATTGTGAAGATTAAATGAGAACATGTAGGTGAAAGGGTTTGAAAACTATTAATCCTCATTCAGAACAAAGGCCTTATAATCTACAAAAATATACGTGTTAAGGAAATTCATATTATCATAATTTTTAATAAGCAGTCAATAAAATGCTTTTTTACAAGTAATTTTTAAAGTATTATTACAAATAATATATCAAATTACAATCATTCTTAATTACATATTAAAGTAGACCAAAAAGAACTGGCCTATTTGCCAACTGTATATAAAATTAATTAAAACGCATTTATTGAAATTAGTTTAGAATCCCAATTTTCCAGTTCCCAGAGTATACATTTGTTTTGTTATTTTAAAGTATAGCAATTCTAGGACCATGACTCTGTGTGTGTGTGTGTGTGTGTGTGTGTGGCATACCTGTAACTTCTATAACTTTTTTCTTTTTAGAGCAAAGTACACACCCATAATTATTATTTTCATCTGGATCTCAACTAGTTCAATTGTGGAAGCATCAGTTTCTTATACCAATAATTAAATTGATCAGTACAATTTGTCTATTAAAATCACATACTGTATTTTATTATAGTTTTGCGGTACTTTTATTTGAGGAGACATGCAGTGGCTCAACCTAGTATTTGATGTTATGAGCAGAAAGAGACAGAAGAAAGAGGTAATTTATTTATTTGTATCAAGAAATGGGGACAAACATCATTTTTACAATATGATCAATGAGGCCAGGCGTCGTCGCTCATGCCTGTAATCCTCACACTTTGGGAGGCTGAAGTGGGTGGATTGCTTGAGCCCAGGAGTTGGAGACCAGCCTGGGAAACATGGCTGTATTAGTCTGTTCTCATATTGCTATAAAGAAATACCTGAGACTCAGTAATTTATAAAGAAAAGAGGTGTAATTGGCTCACAGTTCTGCAGGCTGTACATGAGGCATGGCAGCATCTGCTTTTGGGGAGGCCTTAGGGCGCTTTTATTCATGGTGGAAAGCAAAGTGGGAGCAGGTGCCTTACATGGCAGGAGCAGGATAGAGAGAGAAGAGGAGGTGCTACACACATTTAAACAATCAGATCTGATGAGGCCTCATTATCAAGAGAACAGCACCAAGGGGATTGTGAGAAACCATTTATAAGAACTCTGTCCCCGTGATCCAATCACCTCTCCCAGGCCCCCCCTCTAATATTGGGGAATTACAATTTGATGGGAGATTTGGGCAGGGACACAGATCCAAACCATATCAATGGCAAAACCCTGTCTCTACAATTAAAAAAAATACAAAAATAGTGGTCATGGTGGTGCATGCCTGTAGCCTCAGCCACTTGGGAGGCTGAAGTGGGAGGATGGCTTAAACCTGAGAGTTGGAGGTTGTAGTGAGCTGTAATCACACCACTGCACTGCAGCCTGGGTGACAGAGCCAGATCCTCTCTCAAAAAGAAACAGCCAGCCAACAAACAAACAAAAAACAAAACCCAGTAGGAACAATGACCATATCTTCAAATCTTCTACTTACTGACTTGACGATACCTATAGTCAACCCCTCCCATGCTTTTTACCTGGTTGCTCAATGGGAATCTAACTACTCCTGTGGATAAAAATTATGACCGTATTCTCTAGTGTGTATCTAGGCAGTGCCTAATGAAGACACCACTTGAAAATTCTATGAATATTTATTTTGATTGCTTACATCTAGGTTGTCTCAAACTATTAAGAGAAGGAAGCTAGGTTCTTTATTTTCCCATCTCAACTCACTGAAGTCCAGGCTCACCTGTCTATGGAGTGAAAATGGTATTTAATTGGTGGCTGCTGAGAAAGTTTAACAAAAAGTCACCAATACTATTTCCCATGCTGTGGATGGTTTCTGAGTTTAATTTGCCAGGGCACCAGCAAATATGCATACATTTTCAGTAAATATTTTGTTATTTTACAATTCTTGGAAGGAAATTCTTAATTTATGTTTTTTCCTTCACTTGTTATGGAAAACATTACTCAGGAACAATACAAATCATTGTACCATAGGTAGGAGTAAGGGAAGTAGAATATTTGCAAGTTGCATGTAATAAAGGGGAAACAGGTCAAATATAATATTTGTAACAATGATGCAAGTTTTTTTCCCTTCAAGTTGGATACGCAGGAAGAAATGTAATTAAGCAAACCAAGTTTGTGATTAATGTTGCCTCCTGATTAAAAAAAAACCAACACAATGATTTGAATTCTTTTATGTTTTTCCATCTTCTGGAAGATCATAAAAGTCAAACCTGGGCCATGTGGCTCACAAAGAAAACATTCTACACACACTGTCTTTCAAGGAAAAAGTCAAAACTTAATTTTTACCAAGAAATGAGGAGAAACCTCTCATTTTTACAATATGATCAATGATCACAAAATAACTCCAAATCCTCTATGTTTTTTCCTCCACTTGTTACGGTGCCACCTTTGATTACAGAGACCGGGAAACTCATTTCCTTTCTACCCTTGAGTGGCACTAGCATGGGGGCCTGGGTGTGCCAACATGTTCTTTAGTGTCGGTGACAGGTGGGGACTCCTGACCAGGCAATGAACAGGGATGGATGTTTCAGGGACTAACCAGTTAAAGGGGCTAGTGTCAAGGCAGGGCAAAGGCCAAGAAACAGAAATCCCAAATAATGTCTGGCACTCTGCAGTCCTTGTCATGGCTTACCTCACTCGCTACACCCTCCTCACACTTTGATTTTCAGCCACATGGAGCTTCTTTCATTTACTTGAGCAGTAGTGTATCTAGAAGCAGAAAGAATGTGGTGGGACCAGGGGAGACACACTGTGCATGAACACATGCTTCAAAAGCAGTGCTGTTTCAGAATGAGAGGTGGGGAAGGAGGTTGAAGACAGGCCCCATATCACCTGGGGGCAGACCCTGACTACACTTACGATTCAAGAGGCCACTCATATACTCATTCTCTCTCTCCCCAGTCTGTCTACATGCAGTTCCTTTCCCTGATCTTCTCTTTTCTCTTGGATGACTGTTACTCATACTCTAGTCCTCAGCTTAGACGTTACTTTCAATAGGAAGCTTTCCTCCATCTCCCCCAGTCTGGGCTAGGTGCTTCTTTTCTATGTCCACGGCCTCATTCTGTAGCTCGGCATTCATCCCACAGTTTTATAATAGCCTAGTGCCTGGATCCTTCTGTAATCCAGGTACTCTCTAAGGAAGGACACCCTGGCTGTCCAGTATTTCCTGTGTCTGCCAGACCTCCTGGAACATAATAGTGATGTGACAAATACTTGTTAAATGGATGAATGAATGATGAATGAACTGCAACAACATGCATCCCATCTCCAGTGGATTGGAACTACAGTTCTTTTCTAATGTCACCGTCACTTCTGTGTCAATGAAACATCAGAACTGCCATGGAAGAGGGAAGTACATGTGTTTTGTTTTTGGTGTAACCATTAATTAGGAGGCCTTAAAATAAGTCTTAAAAGATTGCACTCAGTTAATTGATTAAAATATCAATATCTATGTAATGACTTTATTATTTATAAAATAGTAGAATGTACATGCATGATGGTATAAGTTAATGTTTATGCAGCTTCCATAACTATTCTTTGTGGCAGTGAATATAAATCTGAAATGACAAACTTTTTTTTAAAGTCTGAAATAAGTAGCATACCTACAAAGCCATTTGAGGATGGTATGGTAGCTGTCTTACTGCTTTTGTGTGAGAGTAGGTGGGAAGACACATTCTAGAAGTGTTATCACTTAAGACAACACAAGGAAAATTTCTGCTGAGGGTCAAGTTTGAACTTAAATATGATGGGTGAAAATAAACTTTGGTAACACTTAAAAGAGGCTAATTATAATGAATTTGAGCTTCCCTGGGAAATTCCTAACAGGGATTTGACAGTATTAACTTTGAGTGGGGTAAAGGTTTTTATTTTAATAGTTTGTCATACACATAGAATGTGGGAGAAAGGACCATTTTCATATTCTACTATGTCCTCAGCACCTCTTTTGGGAGGAAATTTCTCAATTGTGTTAATTCTACTGTCTAAATAGCTCTTTAATACACACCCCACTTTGTTTCTTCCTACCTACTGCAACTAATTTGAATTGCTTTCCTCTATATTTTTAACCTATTAGGTTGGTGCAAAAGTAATTATGGTTTTGCGATTAAAAGTATTAAATAATCACAAGAACCACAATTACTTTTGCACTAACCTAATATTGCTGGGCAGCCCTCTCATGGGCTCTTACTTGATTCTAGTCTCTTCATTCTTAGTAAATTTGCTGCATCCATTAAAGCAATAATCTAAAGCAGGGATTGGAAAATCTCTTTCTGTAAAGGGCAAAATATTAATTATTTTAGACTCGTGATCCATATGATCTATGTTGCAACTATTCAACTACCTGTAGTATTGCACATGCAGCTATAGACAATATGTAAATGAATGAACATGGCTGTGTTCCAATAAAACTTTTTTATGGGCACTGAATTTCATGTAATTTTCACATAAATTATTATTCTTCTTTTGGTTTTTTTTCCAGCCATTTAAAGATGTAAAAGTCATCTTGCTCACAGGCTATACAGAAAGAAGAGGTGGAGGTGGGCCAACTTTGGCTTATGGGCCATAGTCTTTTTTTTTTTTTTGAGATGTAGTCTTGCACCATCGCCCAGGCTGGAGTGCAGTGGCACGATTTTGGCTCACTGCAACCTCTGCCTCCCAGGTTCAAGGGATTCTCCTGCCTTAGCTTCCCGAGTAGCTGGGATTACAGGCACCCGCCAGCACACTCAGCTAATTTTTTGTATTTTTAGTAGAGATGAGGTTTCACCATGTTGGAAAGGCTGTTCTCGAACTTCTGACATTGTGATTCGCCCTCTTTGGCCTCTCAAAGTGCTGGGATTACAGACATGAGCCACCGCGCCTGGCCGGGCCATAGTCTTAAGTGTGACTGTGACTTTCTCTTGACACACTTAAGATACTGATTCACCTGCTGTGACAGGTGGCCACTATACATTGGCTTAAACTAGATGGCACTCACAATGGAGGCCCTGTTCCAATGTCTTCAGTCCCCGTGGGTCTCCATTTGGTTTTAAACATCTTGGAAAGAGAGAGTGACTGGCCTAGTTTGAATTGAAGACCACCTTGTAGACAGGATATGGTGGCATATTGTCAATGATACATCCAACAAGGTAGCATGAAGTGGGTGAGAGGCAGTTCCCAAAGAAGGGGATACCTTTCCACACAAGAAAAAAACCAGATATCTGTTACAAAGGTTTGGGGAAGATATGCTAGATAAAAGTTGATATTTATTTTTGCGTAACTGTCCAAGAGTAACTTATGTGTGGAACATGGAACTGAGGATCCAGGAATCTTCAATCTATTTGGTCCCATCCTCAAGGCTCTGCACTCATTTGCATGATCCAAATTGCCTCACCATCACTGTGTTTACATTCCCAGTAGAAGGGGAAGAAGGCAAGGAGATGGCAAGTACCTTCCCTTTAAGAGTATAGCCACAACTTGCATGTATTAATTTTGTTTACTTCCTAGTGGTCAGAATGTGGTCACATGGCCATATCTAGCTATTGAGAGACCCTGGGAAATGTATTCTTTATTCTGCGCATTGATGTGTCCAACTTAAAATTGCAAATGCTAATGCATAAAAAGAAAGAAAGAATATGGAGGCAGGGACATCTAGCAATATCTGTTCTTATCTCTCTTTAGCATTCTGAGAGAATAATCTGGCTTTACTAATCTAACATCTTTAACCATTCCCGTCCAATTTTCCATCACTTCTCAATTTGAATCTGGGTTCTAGTTTAACATGTGTAGTAGTTCCCAAAGGCAAGACGACTTCTTGCTTTTGCCAAAGCTGCTTTGCTTAGAGTACACTCCCTGCTTCTTTCTATCTGGTAAAATGCATATTCTCTTTCCAAGAGAGTTCACATTCACATGTTGCTTCTTGAAAATTCTTTCCCAAAATTTAAATTTGTGTTGTATTATCTCATGCTGGGATAGAAGCTGCTAAGTGCAGTAGTAAAATCTCAATCTATGTTTGTTGAATGAATAAATGATAGGATGCCTTTACCCATCATTATCCAGATGGATTTTACTGCCTGTCAAGAGTCTGTTGGACTCAGAGAGGAAAAGGAGGCAGGCAGGGAGTGAAGGGGTGGAGGAAGGAAAGATTGGTTAGGGTCCTCTGATTTAAAGAAACAAAATTGAGTCTCAAAAACTTAAACAAAAGAGGGCTTACTAAACACATACTAGGGAGCTCCAAATTAAAGAAACACTCACAAAACAACTGGGTCTGAGGATGAAAAGGAAACAAAGGAGCACAGGAGAGCTTCTCAAACACACACAATGGATGCCCTGTTCCAATGTCTTCAGTCCCTGTGGGTCTCCATTCAGTTTTAAACACCTTGGGGAGACAGAGAGGGACTGCCCTAGTTTGAATTAAAGACCACCTTGTAGTTACGATATGGTGGAATATTGTCAGTGATACCTCCAACAAGGTAGCATGGAGTGGGTGAGAGGCAGTTACCCAAAGAAAGGGATACTTTTCCCCACAAGAAAAAAATAGGTGTCTATTACAAAGGTTTGGGGCAGCCATAATGTATTTGTGCTCCACCACTGCTCCTTGGAGATGTTTTCTTATTCTGCTGTGGAGGTAGCATGCTAGTCTTGGAACTCTACTCATGGCATGGTGGCTTGAGGTGGTAGGGGCTTTTCCATCCTGTGGTCTGTCATGGGAGTCTTAGCTTACAGTGTTGACAGGCTCTATCTCTGTGAGTCTTTTCAGGAGTAGAAGAGGAGGACAAGGATGTAGAAAAATTCCTGATGACATTCCAAGTGGAGAAGAGAAAGACAAGAAATGTAGGCTTTTTTTTTTTGTTTTTCAAAGAAAGATGTTTTTCCTGAATCTAGTTCAAAATCATTGATTCACCTTTTTGATTGGTTAATCTCCCCCACAAAAGGAATTAGAGATGAGATTGAAAAACTACTTTGTTTTTATTATTACTCTCATTCCAGAAACCCAAAGCAGAGGGCTTTACTATAAAATTTATATATACCCAAGATAAAAGAAGGAAGATATAGCTTCATCAAAGTTACAGAAATTATGTATCATTAAATATCTTGAACATAAACGTGGTATTAGGGTTGAGACAAAGTAGTATATGTAGGAATATATAGTAAATAACATGAGAGACTAAATTGAAATTAAAAAGATTTGGAGGAGAAAGACCTTTGACAAACACATCCATAGAATATCTTGAACAATGACAGAACATTGGCAGTAGAAGCTTTGGAGGGAAACAAATTATTCTGAGGGAAAATGTGAGCTGATTCTTAGGAAGTCATACCAGGTGCCTTTACCTATGAGGGCTTAGCTGAAACAGCCAGCACAGACACAGGCAAAAGAACTACATGGAGAACAGTTTAAGACACTGAAAAATTGCATAAATGTCATGTGTTGCATTAAGCAGTGTTTAGTGCAAGAAACAAAAATACTCCATGTCTTTTTATTAGGGATCTAGTACATGAAATTTGATGCTTATAAATTATTACAGGGAAAGAAGTGGGTTCTAAGGTGGACCTCCAGGAAAGACTTCCAGAAAAGTTCATAATTTATTTCAGGATCCTACCACCTGTCACATCATGAGGGGTGCTATGAGTTCAGGCATATATCCCAATGATCTATAATAAAGCAAATCTGTAATAAAGCAGCTGAAGCAGACAACTTCCTCTCATCACCTGGGAATCTGGAGAATGGACCCACAGCTGTGATCCAAAGATTAGAAAGTCAGAAGTACGAAACTGATGCAGTCATCTCTTAGCACCTAGACAGCTGACAAACAAATCCTGGATCACTGCCGATTATTGCTCATACCAGCTCCCATTTCCATGGCACTGTATGCCGACAAGGAAAAAGAAAAAAGAAACAGGACAAATTTTTCACCTTAATGTTTTTCTCCCAAATTGTGCATAGGTGCATCCAATTGGCATAATCTAATTTGCATCAAGAATCTTAGATACAAGGGAATCTAAACATTTAGTTTTTAGCTTTCTAGTCCCCCCAACTATAAAAAAGATAGAATGGAGCTTAAGAATGCTAACCTCACTGAGCACCTGGGGAAAGGGGTGGCTGTGGGTGCAGCTTCAGTAGACTTAAACGTTCCTATCTGCTGGCTCTGAAAAGAGCAGTGGATCTCCCAACACAGCGCTTGAGTTCTGCTAAGGGACAGACTGCCTCAAGTGGGTCTCTGATCCCCATGTCTCCTGACAGGGAGACACCTCTCAGCAGGGGTCCACAGACACCTCATACAAGAGAGCTCCAGCTGGCATCTGGCGGGTGCCCCTCTGGGACGAAGCTTCTAGAGGAAGGAGCAGGCAGCAATTTTTGCTGTTTTGCAGCTTCTACTGGCAATACCCAAACAGGATCTGGAGTGGACCCCCAGCAAACTTTAGCAGACCTGCAGAAGAGGGCCCTGTTAGAAGGAAAACCAACAAACAGAAAGCAATAGCATCAACATCAACAAAAAGGATGACCACGCAAAAACTTCATCTGAAGGTCACCAACAGCAATGACCAAAGGTAGATAAATCCACAAAGATGAGGAAAAACTGGGCAAAAAGGCTGAAAATTCCAAAAACCAGAATGCCTCTTCTCCTCCAAAGGATCACAACTCCTCACCAACAAGGGAACAAAACTGGATGGAGAATGAGTTTGATGAATTGACAGAAGTCTTCAGAAGGTGGGTAATAATAAATTCCTCTGAGCTAAAGGAGCATAATCTAACCCAATGCAAGGAAGCTAAGAACCTTGAAAAAAGGTTAGATGAATTGCTAACTAGAATAACCAGTTTAGTAAAGAATATAAATGACCTGATGGAGCTGAAAAACACAGCACGAGAACTTCGTGAAGCATACACAAGTATCAATAGCTGAATCGATCAAGCAGAAGAAAGGATATCAGAGATTGAAGACTAACTTAATGAAATAAAGCGAGAAGACAAGATTAGAGAAAAAAGAATGAAAAGGAACGAGCAAAGCCTCCAAGAAATGTGGGACTGTGTGAAAAGACCAAACCTGTGTTTGATTGGTGTACCTGAAAGTGACGGGGAGAATGGAACCAAGTGGGAAAACACACTTCAGGATATTGTCCAGGAGAACTTCCCCAACATAGCAAGACAAACCAACATTCAAATTCAGAAAATACACTGAACGCCACCAAGATACTCCTCGAGAAAAGCAACCCCAAGAAACATTAATTGGCAGATTCATCAAGGTTGAAATGAAGGGAAAAATGTTAAGGGCAGCCAGAGAGAAAAGTCTGGTTACCCACAAAGAGAAGCCCATCAGACTAACAACAGATCTCTGCAGAAATCCTGCAAGCCAGAAGAGAGTGGGGACCAATATTCAACATTCTTAAAGAAAAGAATTTTCATACCAGAATTTCATATCCA
Source organism: Gorilla gorilla gorilla (assembly GCF_029281585.2). Taxonomy (NCBI): domain Eukaryota; kingdom Metazoa; phylum Chordata; class Mammalia; order Primates; family Hominidae; genus Gorilla; species Gorilla gorilla. Next base: position 92,609,120 of record NC_073234.2, read on the forward strand.
GCCAAACTAAGCTTCATAAGTGAAGGAGAAATAAAATCCTTTACAGACAAGCAACTGCTGAGAGATTCTATCAGCACCAGGCCTGCCTACAAGAGCTCTCAAAGGAAACACTAAACATGGAAAGGAAAAACTGGTACCAGCCACTACAAAAAAAAATCCAAAATGTAAAGACCATCAATACTATGAAGAAACTGCATCAACTAAAGGGCAAAATAAATAGCTCACATCATAATGACAGGAGCAAATTCACACATAACGATATTAACCTTAAATATAAGTGGGCTAAATGCCCCAATTAAAAGGCACAGACTGGCAAATTGGATAGAGTCCAAGACCCATCTGTGTGCTGTATTCAGGAGACCCATCTCATGTGCAAAGACACACATAGGCTCAAAATACAGGGATGGAGGAATATTTACCAAACAAATGGAAAGCAAAAAACCAAAACCAAAACAACAACAAAAAAACAGGGATTGCAATCCTAGTCTCTGAATAAACAGACTTTAAGCCAACAAAGATCAAAAAAAGACAAAGAAGGGCATTACATAATGGTAAAGGGATTAATGCACTAAAAGAGCTAATTATCTTAAATATATATGCACCCAATACAGGAGCACCCAGATTCATAAAGCAAGTTCTTGGAGACCTACAAAGAGACTTAGACTCCCACACAATAATAGTGGGAAATCTTAGCACCCCACTCTCTATATTAGACACTGTCAATATTAGACAGATCAACAAGACATAAACTTAACAAGGACTTGAACTTAGCTCTGGACCAAGCAGACCTAATAGACATCTACAGAACTCTCTATGCCAAATCAACAGAATATACATTCTTCTGAGCACGACATAGCACTTATTCTAAAATCGATCACATAATTGGAAGTAAAACACTCCTCAGCAAATTCAAAATAACAGAAATTGTAACAGTCCCTCAGACCACAGTGCAATCAAATTAGAACTCAAGATTAAGAAACTCACTCAAAAACACACAACTACATGGAAACTGAACAATCTGCTTCTGAATGACTACTCGGTAAATAATGAAATTAAGGCAGAAATAGCAAAGTTCTTTGAAACCAATGAGAATGAAGACACAACGTACCAGAATCTCTGGGACACAGCTGAAGCAGTGTTAAGAGGCAAATTTACAGCACTAAATGCCCACAGAAGAAAGCAGGAAGGATCTAAAACTGACACCCTAACATCACCATGAAAAGAACTAGAGAAGCAGCTGGGCTCAGTGGCTCACGCCTGTAATCCCAGCACTTTGGGAGACCGAGGCAGGTGGATCACGAGGTCAGGAGATCGAGACCATCCTGGCTAACATGGTGAAACCCCGTCTCTACTAAAAATACAAAAAATTAGCATGGTGGCAGGTGCCTGTAGTCCCAGGTACTCGAGGGGAGACTGAGACAGGAGAATGGCGTGAACCCGGGAGGCAGAGCTTGCAGTGAGCCAAGATCATGCCACTGCACTCCAGCCTGGGTGATAGAGTGAGACTCCATCCAAAAAAAAAAAAAAAAAAGAACTAGAGAAGCGCAGAGAGCAAATTCAAAAGCTAGCAGAAGACAAGAAATAACTAAGATCAGAGCAGAACTGAAGGAGATAGAGACATGAAAAACCCTTCAAAAAAATAAATGAATCCAGGAGTTGGTTTTTTGAAAAGATTACCAAAATAGATAGACCGCTAGTGAGACTAATAAAGAAGAAAAGAGAGAAGAATCAAATAGACACAATAAAAAATGATAAAGGGGATATCACCACTGATCCCACAGAAATACAAACTACTATCAGAGAATACTATAAACACCTCTATGCAAATAAACTAGAAAATCTAGAGGAAGTGGATAAATTCCTGGACACACACACTCTCCCAAGACTAAACCAGGAAGAAGTCGAATCCCTGAAGAGACCAATAACAAGTTCTAAAATTGAGGCAGTAATTAATAGCCTACCAACCAAAAAGCCCAGGACCAAATGGATTCACAGCCAAATTCTACCAGAGGTACTAAGAGGGGTTGGTACCATTCCTTCTGAAACTATTCCAAACAACAGAAAAAGAGGGACTCCTCCCTAACTCATTTTATGAGGCCAGCATCATCCTGATACCAAAACCTGGCAGAGACACAACAACAACAACAACAACAACAACAACAACAACAACAACAAAATTTCAGGCCAGTATCCCTGATGAATATCGATGTGAAAATCCTCAATAAAATACTGGCAAACCGAACCCAGCAGCACATTAAAAGCTTATCCACCACAATCAAGTTGGCTTCATCCCTGGGATGTAAGTCCAGTTCAACATATGCAAATCAATAAACATAATCCATCACATAAACAGAACCAATGACAAAAAACACATGATTATCGCAATAGATGCAGAAAAGGCCTTCGATAAAATTCAACACCTCTTTATGCTAAAAACACTCAATAAACTAGGTATTGATGGAACATATCTCAAAATAATAAGAGCTATTTATGACAAACCCATAGCCAATATCATACTAAATGGGAGAAAGCTGGAAGCATTCTCTTTGAAAACTGGCACAAGACAAGGATGCCCTCTCTCACCACTCCTATTCAACATAGTACTGGAAGTTCTGGCCAGGGCAATCAGGCAAGAGAAAGAAATAAAGATATCCAAATAGGAAGAGAGGAAGTCAAATTATCTGTTTGTAGATGACATGATTGTATATTTAGAAAACACCATTGTCTCAGCCCAAAAACTCCTTAAGCTGATAAGCAACTTCAGCAAAGTCTCAGGATACAAAATCTATGTGCAAAAATCACAGGCATTCCTATACATCAAAAATAGACAGAGAGCCAAATCATGAGCAAACTCCCTTTCACAATTGCTACAAAGAGAATAAAATACCTTGGAATACAACTTACAAGGGATGTGAAGGACCTCTTAGAGGAGAACTACAAACCACTGCTGAAGGAAATAAGAGAGGACACAAACAAATGGAAGAACATTCCATGCTCATGGATAGGAAGAGCCAATATCGTCAAAATGGCCATGCTGCCCAAAGTAATTGATAGATGCAATGCTACACCCCTTAAGCTAGCATTGACTTTCTTCACAGAATTAGAAAAAACTACTTTAAATTTCGTATGGAACCAAAAAGGAGCCCATATAGCCAAGACAATCCTAAGCAGAAAAAACAAAGCTGGAGGCATCATGCTACCTGACTTCAAACTATACTACAAGGCTATAGTAATGAAAACAGCATAGTACTGGTACCAAAACAGATATATAGACCAATGGAACAGAACAGAGGCCTCAGAAATAACACCACACATCTACAACCATCTGATCTTTGACAAACCTAACAAACACAAGCAATCGGAAAAGGATTCCCTATTTAATAAATGGTGTTGGGAAAACTGGCTAGCCATAATGCAAAAAACTGACACTGGACCTCTTCCTTACACCTCATACAGAAATTAACTCAAGATGGATTAAAGATTTAAATGTAAGACCTAAAACCATAAAAACCCTAGAAGAAAACCTAGGCAATACCATTCAGGACATAGGCATGGGCAAAGACTTTATGACTAAAACACAAAAGGCAATTGCAACAAAAGCCAAAATTGAGAAATGGGATCCAATTAAACTAAAGAGCTTCTGCAGAGCAAAAGAAACTAACATCGGAGTGAACAGGCAACCTACAGAATTGGAGAAATTTTTTGCAATCTATCCATCTGACAAGGGACTAATATCCAGAATCTACAAGGAACTTAAACAAATTTACAAGAAAAAAAACAAACAACCCCATCAAAAAGTGGGCAAAAGATATGAACAGACACTTCTCAAAAGAAGACATTTGTGCAGCCAACAGACACATAAAAAAATGCTCATCATCTCTGGTCATTAGAGAAATGCAAACTGAAACCACAGTGAGATACCATCTCACACCAGTTAGAATGGCGATCATTAAAATGTCAGGAAACTACAGATGCTGGAGAGGATGTGGAGAAACAGGAATGCTTTTACACTGTTGGTGGGAGTGTAAATTAGTTCAACCATTGTGCAAGACAGTGTGGTGATTCCTCAAGGATCTAGAACCAGAAATACCATTTGACCCAGCAATCCCATTACTGGGTATATGCCCAATGGATTATAAATCATTCTACACATGCACACATATGTTTATTGCAGCACTATCCACAATAGCAAAGATTTGGAACCAACCCAAATGTCCCTAAATGTTAGACTGGATAAAGAAAATGTGGCACATATACACCATGGAAAACTATGCAGCCATAAAAATGAATGAATTCATGTCCTTTGCAGGGACATGAATGAAGCTGGAAACCATCATTCTAAGCAAACTAACACAGGAACAGAAAACCAAACACCGCATGTTCTCACTTGTAAGTGGGAGTTGAACAAGGAGAACACATGGGCACAGGGAGGGGAACATCACACACCGGAGCCTCTCAGGGGGTGGGGAGCAAGGGGAGGGATAGCATTAGGAGAAATACCTAATGTAGATGATGGGTTGATGGGTGCAGCAAACCACCATGGCACATGTATACCTATGTCATAAACCTGCATGCTCTACACATGTATTTCAGAACTTAAAGTATAAAAAAAGTTTTACTTCTTTCTTTCCAAAAAAAAAAAGAATGCTAACCTCCAACACCCACTGTATATGTGTGGTGTCTATTTACATGTATTGACTTCTACTGTGATTTATTTACTGAAGGTGACTTTCTGTGTAGCTTAATAATTAATGTGGTTATACATAAAATATACACATTTTTAAGAAAAATGTTCAAAGTCAATAACCTCTATCTTCTTTGATTCTTAGACTCGTTTATTTATAGGTTGTCTTTTGCACTTTCTTATTTTTTCCCCTTACAACATAGAAACTCTGGCCTAATATAAAGTGCTTGATCCTTGCAAGTTACCAGCTTGCCCTTTTGTTGGCTGTCTCCTTTATGCAGCAATATAAAGAGAATACAACCACAGTGAGCTAATTTTTACCTAATTTCCTTCTCCTGGGGAACAAGACAAGGGAATGTAGTTTGACCTCAATAAAACAAAATGGATTTGTACTAATGGCATACTAGAGAAAATCCATTAAAGTCGTTTCAGATGATAAAAAAATTTGTTGAGATTTTTCAGACCATATTAAGGTTTTTAATAGAAATAACTTTAATTTTCTTATCATTGAAATAAAATTAAAGTGCAATTTTTTCTCATTTATCTGGCTGGAAAAAAGTGCAAAGGTTTGAGTTAACTGATCTACTGAGCTGAACACACACAAATACAAGTGAAGCTTTTGAAGATGCTAGGGCAATTTATCCAAGACACAGATTCATCTAAGGCCATTCTGTATTAGTACTTTTTGAACCTAAAGAAGCAGTATATTGGGGAAGGAAGAGTCATACTTTAGGACTAAGGTTTCTTAGAGGTCCCAGATAAAAGCAAGCAAACAAACATGTAAATATTGGTCATATTTTGTAAGATGAGGGGATAAGATAATTAGAAAGAAATACTTTGTGGTCGTTGCCACTGGGGGACATTTTAATGGATTTTTCTATTCAATGGGAGATAAAGTTCATATTTAGCTCCCTTTCTCCTGCCAAAGAGAATGTTTCAAGCACCCTCTACTTACTACAGGGCAGGAAAGCACATGAGGCCAACTCACAGCAGAGGATGTCAGACTTAGAGAAAAGCCATTCCTGGTTAATAACTAATTCGAGGCAGGCATTTTACAAAGCACAATGGTTGGAGAAAATATTCTTAGGAATAAAAAACAAATACATTAATTATAAGTTGAATCAACTTTCAGCAAGTCCATAAATAGAGATTGAAAATAATATCTTTGATGCAAAGAAATAACATCTCAGAGGAATGTGGGGTCAGGAGATGTGGACACTATGGCCGAAACTGGCTAGCTATTTCAAATTTTCTTTTCTTTTCTTTTTTTTTTTATTTTGCTTTTCTAAACTTCCTAACCCCCCTTGCATGTGACTGAGTTATGACCAATGGAATGTGAGAAAAGAGACACAGGCCACTTTCAGGCCTTGGCCCATACCTATCTCAAGAGAGCCTTTAGGGTGTACAAACAGGATATTTATTGGGCCTGAGCACAAAGGCAAGTCAGAGGAAAATATATTTTCATACACAGGTTTATAAATATTTTCCTTCAAGTCCAAATGTTGAAGCAACCTTTGTGCTACGGGCATTTTTGAATGTGAGATTGAGCTTTTGCTGCTTGAAAGGAAGAATGAGTCATTTTAAACAAATGACCTAGCAAAACACCAGGGATCTTGATATAGAATCATCAAATCAACTTGTACCTGACTACTTTGCTCTCCAACAAAATTGCATAATTTTTCTTCTTTAAAGCCAATATTAATTAGATTTCCCTTTGACTTCTGTTAGTGTTCTCCTCCAATGTCTTTACTGGAAAGAAACATTTCTCTATATCTTGTAATTTTCCTTGCATAGGATTTCCACACTGAAGTTTGTTCTTTATGTAGGTTAAAGAACATAAAAACTTTAAAACTTTTAGTTTCTTGAATAAATATATGTATTGAACACTATGTGACAGAGGATGTACTGATGACCACAAAAAAGTTATGGTTTTTGCCTTATGGAACAGGGAAGATGATATTCATCAAAGAATCACACAAATATAGTAAAATTACTACTTTGATCAGTGTAGTTAAGGAGAAACAAATGACAAAATGAGACCTGATAAGACCTGGTATAATAGTCCGTTCTCATGTGGCTAATAAAGACATACCTGAGACCAGGTAATTTATAAAGGAAAGAAGTTTAATAGACTCACAGTTCCATATGGCTGGGGAGGCCTCACAATCATGGCAGAGGATGAAGGAAGAGCAAAGTCACATCTTACATAGTGGCAGGCCAGAGAGCTTGTACAGGGGAACTCTCATTTCTAAAACCATCAGATCTCATGATACTTATTCACTACCAGGAGAACAGTATGGGGAAAATTGCTTTCATGATTTAATTATCTCCACCTGGCCCTGCCCTTGACACGTGGGGATTATTACAATTCAAGGTGAGATGTGGGTGGGGACACAGCCAAACCATATCACCTGGTAAGAGCTTTCCTGAGGAAGATGATCATGGAGCTGGAATTTAATGGAAGAGTATCCTTAACCAATTAAAGAGTAGTGTACCTCTGGGGGTAAGAAGTGGGGATAGATTTTCAGCATATTAGAAATACCTATGGTAGGTAGAAGCAAAGACTGTGGAGAAATCAGAAGTAGGCAGGTATAGGGTATGGTGGATCACAGAGAATTGGGGAAGGAACAGCAAGATGTCCTTGAAGGGAAGGAGATTGTGAGAGCATGTGGTACCAAGGTGTAGAGGCACAGCTTTGTTTTTTTCCCCCAATAATAATGAAAAGCCATTGACATAATTAAGAAGGGATTTGAAGTTGGAAGGTCCATTTAGAATGATATAGTTTGTCTTTGGCTTATTTTTTTCAGTTCAAGTTAATACTTATCGGAAAATTAATTATGGTATTTCCTGTCATTACATACAGGGAAACACATTAAAGTATCCAAATAGGAGCTATGCAAGACATCAAAAATAGGGTCAATTTTACTCTCCACAGGAACAAGAGTATTCTGTTTTCAGAAACAATAGGATTCTGAATTGAAGGATGAATGCACAATTTGCACATAATGAAACCTTCTCCCAAACAGAGAGAAATCAGCCTATTCTAAAGGTATTAATTGCTTATGTGAAGGACCTTTGAGGTCTTTTTATTATTATTTTGCAGAAGATCTTTCAGCTTGATGAGAGACTGAGTGTTGGATCTAAAAAACACTTTGAAGATGGTAATATTATATTCCCAGTGGATTGCAAACCGCAGTTTCCATTAAATTATGTAAAATGACATATCAGAGAAGCCTACTGTTCAGAGTGATCTATACCCACAGATTAAATTTTTAAAATCTGTTCATGTGCAGTAGAGAAAAGGGATTGAATCATGAATTGTTGATATTTCACACACAAGAAAATGCACTTTTAATTTATCAGTTGCCTAAATGGAATGAAAATGTAAGCAGGGATTGGAATCTTATGATGCATGATTTCTACTTAGGAAGAGAAAGTAGAGGGCTTCATTTCTTTAAGAGTTTCAGCCTTAGCAAAGGACTTTGGTTGATATCAGGGACAATGACCTGGCAAAATGAATGTCTCCAAATCTAATGCCTAAAACCATACAAACAGGTGGCAATGCTTGGGAACACCACAGCAATAAGATTAACAAAGAACCAAAGAGAAGAGCCTGACACTATCAGGGACCGTCTGGAATTATGTGCATAAACAAGAGGTGATTGATCTTCTTTTACTTATTTTTTGAGCATTTGTTTATGTGTGTGGTGTATAGTTTGTTTTCTTCTTCTTATTCCCTAAACTAATTTATATGTCTACATTCTGTTTTTCCTCAAATGCTGTTATCATATATGCAAATAAGGTGCTTATATTTTTCATGTAAATGATTTTTCAGAACTTCTATCCATTACCCCACAAAGAGTGAAAATCTGATTTTTAAGCCTGTGCTATTTGAGAAGGGGAATGTGTTGAAAGTCACCTGTGGATTAGCTTTTAGTTTCTTGACAGACTTTATCCCAAGGGACCTTTTACTCATTAGTCACAGTAGGTTCTCTCCTGCATTCAAGGACTCAGAACTCTCTCTTTGGTAATATAAGGTATTGTCAGATAAAATTTCTGTTCTTTTCCTTTAAAGGTTTGTATTGAGCATAGACCCATGGAATCCTAGCCTTTCTGAATTGAACAAAATCTTAGAGGTTATCTTGTCCAGTCTTCTGGTTTTAAAAATGAGGAAAATAAGGTTTTAGTATATACTGCCTAATGAAAAGACCTCTGATCCTGAAGCCAAAAGACTTGGCTTGGATCCACCCACCCATTCATTCATTCATTCAGTCGTTCACCATCGACCGTCTGCCTGGGTTTTAGTCTGCAGGATGCTTGGCAGTGAGGGTATTAAAGCAAGACAGTAATAGTCTCTCTTTTCCAGAAGCCAAAAACTAAGGGATGAGAAAGACACACTAATCTGGGTGATCCTAGACAAATAAGGGAAACAGAGAGATTCTGTTTCCTTGTCTTTTAATTGGCAGTAACAGTAATAGTAACAATAACAATCTCCTAGGGTCAAACTGAGGATGTGGGAAAAAAAAATGAGGTTGACAGAAAGCTCCTTTTGGGTATCCCAGATGGGTAACTAAGAAGCATCTGCTTAACAAAGTCTTTTTTTTCCCCCCGAAACAAGGGGTGGAGCTGAAAAATATACTTGGCAAAGATCTCTAGGGAAAAGCTGGTGGTCTTTCACCCTCCTCTTCCACAGTGAATAGAGAAGAGATTGCCACTGTGTTGTGAATCTCTCCCGTTTTTTGCCTCTTGTCTCTTGCCAATGGTTAGAGCTGGGGTTACTTCAGTGCTTTGGAAGTTTCTTTAGGAAGAAGACCATTGGTTTTGCCGTAGAGGGAATGGAGCTGGGTTTGAATTCTGGTTGCACTTACCAGCTGTTTGACTTTGGGCAATATTTAGTATTTCCTGAAATCTGTTTGCTATCGGTAGAATGGGGTATTGGAGCATCTGCATGCTTTGGCTAGAAGAGATAGATACATGAATTATTTCTCTTAGCCCTGCCAGTAACTCTCTTTTATTTAGCTGGGGTCGATTTGAGAGAAGGCCTAAAATATCATCTGATACTTCTTAAATTTCCACCAGCTATGGAGTATAAAATTACACAAACATTGGGAAATTCTTCTCCTATGAAATAAATACACACTCCCTTATGACTCAGATTGATCCCCCCGCAAATAAAAGTATGTTCACACAAAAACTTCACATGAATGTTCAGAGGAGCTTTATTCACAATATCCTTAAACTGGAAACAACCCAAATTCACCTGCCTATCAACAGGATAGAATGGATAAACAAATGGTATATCCATACAATGGTATACTATTAGACAGTAAAAAGTAAAATACTGACTGCATTTGCAACAACATAGATGAATCTTAGAAATACGGTATTAAGTGGGAAAAATAGACACAAAAAAGTACTGTATGATGCCATCTATATGAACTTCCACAATAGGAAAAACTGATTTCTGCTGATAGAAATCAGAACAGTGGTTGTTTCTGGGAAGTTTAGAATGGACTGGAAGTGGGCATGAGAGAGCTTTTTGGGGTGGTTGTATGAATGGATATCATATCATCAAATTTTATACTTAAGATTTGTGCATTTTCTTGTATTTCAAGTTTACTTCAATAAAAATACGTCCACCAATGAAAGACCCATTCAGCTTGGCAAGTTAAAGCTTCTGGAAGAATAAGCAGGAAGCGTAGAAATCATTCTCGTCTTTTGCATGAATTAGCTTAATCAATTGCTGTCTTGACAAAGAGAAATCTGTTTACAGCAACCTGAGAATTGGAGAATTATGCTGAAACTCTAAAAACAAATATTTTCAATATATACATATATGGATCTAGAGATCAGCCTAAGACATATTTGCAGTAGTGGGTCTCATCTGAGAAGTGTGTGTGTTCACCAGGAGAATGAGCTTCTCGTATTGCCAATTGCAGGGAGCATCATTGACTAAGGACTCCAATTGCTGGACTCTGAAATTCATCACCCAGTTTGTGCTGAGGCCACATTTCCCACAGCATGCACCTGCCAATGACTGGGCGCAGCTGGGTTACTGAGGCAGACCTGTCCAATTAGAGATGAGGGCTTCCTTTGAGAGGCAACTTTGGCTTGAGGACTTCTCGCCTTCCACTATCTCTATCCCCACAGCCTCACCAAACATTCTTAGAATGTACTAGACACTAAGATACATCCATCCAATCTTCCTCTCTCTCTCCTTCACTTGTGGTCAGACCCGCATCAAGATCTGACTGTCCTCCCAGCTTCTGCCCCTTTTCTCTTGCAGGTAGATCCCTAGTGCATGTCTTACATATATCATTCTGTTTTGGTATTTGCTTCTTGAAGGATCTGACTGAAAACATGTGTGTGCAATGTGTGTGTGTGGGTGGAGGGAGGGAATCAGAATCACGCCACATTTTCTAACCACACCCAACCCTCTTGTCCATCTTTGCTGGACACTCATGGGCATGCAGCAGCCATAGCATTCAGGCACCTTGGCAAGATTACAAAACATTTGCTAGGCCTTCTCATGCTCCTTTTTATAATAGATCTATAGCAAAAAGCACAAAGCAGCTGTAGCCCAGGAACAGTTCTAGTGCCATTCGTAATATTAATACTTGTGATACTACTACATATCATGATACTATTAGAACTAAACCTTCACTGCTTTGAATCTTGCCTAATTTCTTTCAGGCCCTGTGTTAGTTCCTAAAGTTGTAATGTGCAGCTTTATTATGATCTAGTATAAATCTGAATCTGACCTACGAATATCTTTAGATTTTTTTCTTTAATAGGTAAGATCATTAACAACCTTACCCTTAAAAATCAAAGTAAATGGTAAGAGTTGAGTGATCTCTCAAAATATATCATAGAGAATGCTGCGAATATTTTATCTTTGAAGGAAGAGATTTGTCATTTGGAATCTGATTTTAAGAAGATACATTATTTTGCTCTGAGAATAAAACTAAAAAGGCATTTACAAAGTTTGATTGAGCTGACTATGATACACAGGACATTAAGGGCAAGAGTTGCTGAATATTATTCATTAGCAATATATTTTTTAAAATAGGCTTCTTTTACCATATAGTGAGATGTTGCCTACTGGGTCTAAAAAGTGTAAAATCTACTCAGAAGATTTGGCATAGGTTAGGGTTAATCTTGTCAGAGACTGTGGTCTAATACTACAAAAATGTGAGAACTCTATGATTGAGTAAGAATGATTTGTGCTTTGGTGAAAAGGGCTTTCTTTAAAGGGAGACTTCAGTATACATAAAATATTTCCGAAAAGATCCGCTTAAAGCTATTAACACAGATTGCTTCCCAGGACTGGGACAGAGACTTGGGCTTGGTAGGAAACTTACTGTTTGCATCCTATGCCCCTACATGCTGTTTAAACAAATTTTAAACCATGTGACTATGTTACCTTTTAATAAATAAAAAATGTTCAGATAAAATCTAGGACCTGTGACAAAAGATATAATAAGGATATAATTTGGAGAATACAGCTTACGGTTGTAAATGAATATAAGAAAAATAAACAAGTGACTGGCCATCTTCATGTGAGCCTTTGGAAGGCAGAGTATGACTACTGCAAGAGAAATCAAGAAGGAGATTGTTCAGTTATGATATATTTAAAAAGGCTTTTTATACACATCATGGTTGTAATTCTATAACTGAGTCATTTGGTGTCTGCTGGTGATTCATAACTTACTGGATATTCTGGTTAAAATGTCAACATCGCTTAGAATGAAAATGCAGAGGTATCAAAAAATCAAATGTAATATTTTGGGGGAAATCAGCAGACCATTACTCTGTGACCAAGCTCTGTTAAGTGAGCATTATCTCATGGTGTTTTTGCAGAATCAGTCTTGGTATATGAGAGTGTGATTAATATTGTGCACTATGAAAGCTAATGCTCTGTATTTTTGTTCATGGCTCTATAACCACAGATTTTTTTTAAAATTAACATGCAACACATACAGGGAGGAATTTTAAAGGACACTTACACGTTGAGAAGCAACTTTATTATATGGCTTTATGGAGTTCTATGTTTGTTTTCTTTCACTGGGTGTCAGAAAATCTTGTTGATATTAGAAGCCTACAGCTGAGTTTTAAAAAAATCAACACAAGGATTTGAAAATCCAGCTATGTTCTCTTTTGCTTTTCAATTTCCCACCAGAATTCCCTGTAAATTTTATGGTTCATACAGCAGGAGGGAAGTCAGGTGGTTCTTTTCACCATTCTGCAACAGTCCCAATGGAGGAGGGTCCTGGACATAGACTCAAAGGTTATTTTAGTAAATCTGTAACTCACTGACTTTAGCAAATTTGCCCTTAATCTCTGTGTCTCATATTCTGACTTGTATCCTCCTATTTTCTAGAACATTTATGAACTTAATGTGATGATAGATTATCCAGAAAGTGTTTTGACTTCTTAGGAAAAACAGTATTATCTATGTAGTGAGTTGAATGGTGGCTCCCCAAAAAACACCTCTAACTGGACCACCTAGAACCTGTGATGAGACTTTCTTTGTAAGATGAGATCATGCTGGATTCTTTGGTGGGTCCTACACTCAATGACAAGTATCCTTATAAGAGACAGAAGAGGCAGGGACACAGAAGAGAAGTCCACGTGAAAATGGAGGCAGAGATTCGAGTTATCCAGCCACAAGCCAAGGAAACCCTGGAGTCACCAGAAGCTGGGAGAGGCAAGGAAGGATTCCCTTCTGGAGCTTTTGGAGGGAATGTGGCCCTGCTGACACCTTAATTTCACTCTGTCCTCCAAAACTGTGAAGAAAAAAACATCTCTTGTTTTAAGCCACCAAGTTTGTGGTAATTTGTTACAGCAACTACAGAAAACTAATACACTTTGATTTGAAGTACTCATTGCTATCTGACCTTAAATCAATGATCAAGCACAGGAAAGTTATTTATGAAAAGTTATATAGGTACTAGTATATATAGTATATAAGGGGGCGGGCGCAGTGGCTCACGCCTGTAATCCCAGCACTTTGGGAGGCCGAGGCGGGAGGAATGCTTGAGACCAAGAGTTCATGACCAGTCTGGGTAACATGGCAAAACCCTGTCTTCATAAAAAATACAAAAATTAGCTGGGCATGGTGGCATGCACCTGTAGTCCCAGCTACTCAGGAGGCTGAGGTGGGAGGATCACTTGAGCCCAGGAAGTTGAGCTGCAGTGAGCCATGATTGCGCCACTGCACTCCAGCCTGGGCAACAGGAATGAGACCCTGTCTCAAAAAAGAAAAGAAAAGAAAAGAAAAAGTGGTGTGATTTATGACAGATTCTCAGCTGGGGGCAATTTTGTCCCCCAAGAGACATTTGGCAATATCTAGAGGCATTTTTCTTGTCACAATATAGGGGGATGTGCTACTAGCATCTGGTGGCTAAAGCCAGGGATGCTCTAAACATCCCACAATGCATAGGGAAGTTCCCCTAAAACAAAGAATTATCCAGTCTATAAAGTCAATAGTGCTGAGGGTGAGAAATCCTTGTGCACGAGAAAGCCTATAGCACTGTGTGATTAAAACCTTAGCTCTGCCATGAATTTGTGAGCAAGACAATTTATCCTGGGAAGTAAACCTTTTGAAGCTTTAGTTTTCTCATCTGTAAAACACGTTGATACCTGCCAGGCCTTTTTAAAGTTTCAAAAAGATAATGTCGGTCAAGGAATTTTATACTTTAAGAATCCTTTAATAGTAACAACGTGCTTTCATTATTACTATTCCTATGTCTTTAATGCAAACAAAAGCAAATCTTTGATTTTTAGTTAATATCATAGGAAGTCCACAATAGCGAAGTTCACTGAGCCACAGGGGAGCCACTTTTATACTTTTATGGTTATTATCTCCAATAGAATAGTTCTCAGAAATTTCATGAGTATTATTGTTTAATGATGTTTTTCAGTGGCAAGGATACTCTGGAGGTACTCATAAAGTTTCTCTGGGGAGCTTATAGTTTATGTCAGATAAATAACAAAATCGAAGCCAAATGGAGAGTTGAAATTTTAAAGTAATATGCATGGTAAAAGCAGGGCTAGCACTATGTAGCCTTTACAGTGATTTTGGTATTTTTTTTCCTAATGGTTATTACAACAACCCCATGAAGCTAGTTGACAAGTGCCGTCTTCATTTGACTTAGGGGCAAACTGAAGCCCAGAGCAGCAAATGTGCTTAGACAGCAAATGGCAGGGCTATGATTAGAACTCAGATGTTCTCCTTGTTCCACTACGAGGTGTCTGCAAACACCAGCACATTGAAATAGGGTTTTAGTAATGATCACTGGAGTATGTCATGAAAAGTGAATATTTATTTGAAACTCAAAGGCAAAAATTCTTTGATAGGCATTTCTAGGAAGAAAATTTTAGTTATAATACAGAACGTGAGAATTAAACTTGTTTCAGAAGCAGGCTGGGAAAATTCCTATGATGCTCAAACCCAGGCCTTCATCTAAGAATTTTTATTGAACACCTAAAGTATAGAAAATAGTGTTCTAAATGCTGTAGGAAGGGCAGAGGGGAGAAGAAATAAACATGATGTGTAATTCAGAAGGGTTGTATACTAAGAAAAAGACAAATCTTTTAAATCAATTTATGCCAAAATGTAATGGCATATATTGATTATTGATTAGTGGCAAAGAAGGAATACATTAAAGCAGGGGTTCCCAACCCTCAGGCCTCAGACCGGTACTGGTTTGTGGTCTGTTAGGAACTGGGCCGCACAGCAGGTGAGCAGCAAGTGAGAGAGAGAGTGAAGCTTCACCTGTATTTCCAGTCGCTCCCCATCACTCACATTACCACCTGAGCTCTGCCTCCTGTCAGATGAGTTGTGGCATTAGCTCCTCACAGGAGCATGAATCCTATTGTGAACTATGCATGTGAGGGATCTAGTTTGCATACCGCTTATGAGAATCTAATGCCTGATGATCTGAAGTGAAACAGTTTCACCCCAAAACAGCCACTCTGCCACCATGCCCCACATGTCCGTGAGAAAATAGTCTTCCATGAAACTGGTCCCTGGTGCCAAAAAGGTTGGGGACTGCTGCATTAAAGAGACAATTTACCAAAAATAAGATTCATTCAATACTAGTCCATTGAGACAGTTCTTTAAAAAGTGAGGGGTTCTTTTTTGGTGAAACAAGTATGGAGAAGACATTGTATCCACTGATTCTATAATGGTGTGTGTGTGTATGTGTGTGCGTGTGAGTGTGTCTATAAGCAGCAGGTGTGACATAGCTGTACTTGTCTACATATCAATGAACATAGTTATTATTCTTGGAATAATGAAAACTTCTGGATGCTTCAGTCACTTTACAGACCATTTGAGTCCTTGCCTGATCTCTGGAAACTTCTTTGACATCTTCTAGTCAAGAAAGTGCCAATATCAAAACTTCCATAATAGATACAAGTAGCTTGAGATGATATTTTAGGGACCATAGTAAAACACTCTTAAATATTGTGTCAGCAGTGCTCTTGATGACACCAAAAAATATTGTATAAAAAATGATAGCAAATCTTAGTTTGAAAAGTTATTCAGAGAGTCAGATTCTAAATGTGAAATTTTGTTAATACTATAATCAATTACCTTTGCCTTTTTATATACGCATGTGGCTGATACACAACTAAACTCTACCTATAAGTTTGCAGCACTGTCAGTATTTAAAAAATTATAAATGACTAATAAAACATCATGTCATATTTGGTATTATTATTTCTTACTTAACAATACTCAAAATGATATATCTTAATAATATTATATGGCAATTTAAATTCAATGAATATATTTACCTCTTGTAATGCATGGAAGGATATATACCTCTACATATCAGCATATAGAAATGCTAATAATTATGATATTAGAGGCCCTAAGTTTTACAGTAGAGAAGTAGATTAATTTTTATATACATTTTATGATAATCCTTTTACTATAAAACGTATGTCTTATATGACTTAATTTTATATTTCTAATATCAGTTCATAATACAACTTTCATAAAGACATGCAATATATGCCTACATTAGAACTATGTTAACTTCTAAAACTGTTTTTGAGATAAATATTTACTTTCTTTAAATAAGAAGGATTATTTTAATTATTTTCAAAGGCAGGTACTCTAATCAACCAACATTATTCATGTCCTTAACTTGCTATAGGTCAGTTCATAATAAATTCGGCATTTGAAAGAAATTCTTTGAAATTAGATTTCAAAGATTAAATAATTTGATTAAAATTATTTTAATTAGATTACCACTTGACTGAAATAAACAACATATGTGTTAGAGTAGCAATAGCACTTAGGATGGTTAGTTTTACGTGTCAACTTGACTGGGTCATAGGGTACCCAGATATTTGGTCAAACATTATTCTGGGTGTGTTTGTGAGGATGTTACTGAATTAGGTTAGCATTTGAGTTGGTAAACTGACTAAAGCAGATTGTTCCCCCTAATGTGTGTGGCCCTCATCCAATCAGTTGAAGGCCTGATCCAACAAAAAGGTGGAGGGAACTCCTCCTCCCCGGCTGCTTGAGATGGAACATTGGCCTTTTCCTGCCTTGACCTTGAACTGAAACATACTCTGCTTGGGGCTCCAGCCTGCCAGCTTTTAGACCATCAGCTCTCCAAGGTTCCCAGTTTGCTGACTGCAGATCTTGGAACTGCTCAGCTTCCATAATCATGTGAGCCATGCATATATAAATATACAACCTATGGTTCTCTGGAGAACTCTACATCAAACCTTGATAATTCTTTTCTTTTTATTTTGGAGACAGGGGCTCGCTCTCACCCACGCTGTAGTGCAGTGGTGTGTTCACAGCTGACTATAGCCTCAACCTTCTGGGCTCCAGTGATCCTCCCACCTCAGCCTCCCAAGTAGCTGGGACTACAAGCGGGCACCACCATGCCTGACTAATTTTTAAAATTATTGTTTGTAGAGATGGAGTCTCACTATATTGCCCAGGCTGGTCTCAAACTGCTGGGCTCAAGTGATCCTCCTGCCTCAGCCTCCCAAAGTGCTGGGATTACAGGCCAACCTTGATCATTCTTTTTAGCCTCTCACTACTCAAAGTGTGACCCTGAACCGGCAGCATTGACCTCACCTGAGAGCTATTAGAAATGCAGAATCTCAGGCCCCACCCAAGACCTACTGAATCAGAATCTGCATTTTGACAAGATCCCCAGGTGACTTGCATGCACATTACACTTGAGAAGTACTTCTTTAGACTATTTTGAAGTCTTTGCCTATAATTTGTGTTACTAGAGTACAAAAGAACCTTATAATTATTTGACATTAATACTTCAAGGGAGGCACAATAGGGAGATTGTAACAAAGGTTTTTTTTTTTAGAATTTTGCATAATATTTGATGAATAATTTTGGAATGACAAGAGGAAAAAAATTACCTTTGAAATTTATATTCCTGGAAAATTTTAAGATTTACCAATTTCCAAATAATAATATACTACAATTGACATCTGGTTATTCTGTAGCAATAACAAGCAGATTTCTATAATTAACATTACAAATAAACCTTGTAGATACCACTGTGAACACCTTCAAACATTTTAACATTGATTAAGAGTGGATTGCACAACTGGCCTGTGATACACTGTGGCTAATAGTAATAGTAATATCTTGAATTTTCTCATGCAAAGAATAACATTAATATAGCACTTTAGAATTTTCAAATAAAGTTCACATACATCAATAGCCTATAAGATTCTTTCGATAAGCTTGTGAGATAGCTATAGGACATTTCTTCTGAAATACTTTTATAATTATTACTTTTCTTATATATTTACCTTTTTCAAGTCAGAAAAGCCAGTTTAAATTTAAATTTAATAAATATATTTTTTGATACTGGCTCAATTTTATTATTTTCAATTATTATTAGTACCACTCCTATTGCTCAAGCAAGACTAGATTTTGTTGTTGACTGAGTTTTCCTCTTATTTATATTTTTTGTGGCAAAGAAATCAAGCACTATTGCTTCTTTCCTTGGCACCCCACTTGCCTCCTTTCTGAGTGCAACAGGGAAATGGCCACTTGTGATTCATTTAACAGCCTCTGCTTTTTGTTTCTGAGGAAGTAACTCTACTTAGTTATCATCACCCAAAAGTGTCTTGCTGTTGGGCAGAGATGAAGTTGCTATTGTATCTGCATGTCTAAGGTAGGATTTAATTGTGAGAGAAGATGATATCCTATCACACTGAAATTTTATCTTGCCCAAGGGATATTTAGGCATGGGAGGTTAGCCAAGAGATATCAAGAGAGCAGCTGATGCAGCTGAGACTGGATCTCAGTCCTGGAGAATTGGGCTGCTGGTGCTTAGAGGAGTGAAGAGGACTACAGGGTACTTGTCTTTTGGTTTAGATAAGACAATATTTTACTCTGAATACAGGAAATAAACTGCCAGTTTTGAATATTGCATTATAATAACTTGGTGTATTTGAAAGACAGTAATGTAAGAAATGAGAAAATTGCTTTCTGTTAGTTATTCCACTTCACAGACACATTTATAGAATTTTCAGACAATGTGTTAAGAGGAAAGACAATTTGAGGGTATAGAAGTATCACTTCTATGAGATCAAACTTAAAACTGTTTTTACTATATTATGTGAACAACATCCAGTTGTTTTTTTTAAGATTTGAAATTTCCTGGTTGGGTTAAAAAAATAATTCATAAATGTAAGATTGGGTGAACAATTAGGCTGATTAGTCAAAATACGTACTTCTTTCTAAAACTAATTAACTGTTCACAAGAATATAATATAATGAAAAAGACTTTGTTTCTAAGAATTCAAAGCCATAAAAGTAAAGGGCAAAGAGACAAGGAGAGGTGATGTAGAAAAATGGACTCATTCCATGCATAATTAAACAAAATTAACTCTTTCATGAAGATTCAAGATTGCTAATTAATACTAAAACTTCAACTTTTCAACATTTGCCATTGCAATCACTTAGCTTCTATCATACTCCCTCTAATCTCTCTCTCAAGAGGTTTCTTTCTTCCTGCCTTCAAACAAGCAGTTTGCTCTATCTTGACACAAGAGAACAAAACAAAAAAAATTTCTAGCTAGGCCTCGCTATTCCCCCAAGACACCACTTTGTATTTATTGTGCACTCCTTTCCTGCCAAAATTTTCTTTCCAAAGTCACTGCCACACTCTTCGTTCTTAAAATATTTAACATAAGGAAAAGCACTGAGCATATAGCTGGTACTCAGATATTTGTACCTTTTTTCCTTGTATAAATTCCAAGGGTTTATTTTCAGAGTCTTTGGCTCCTTTGATCTCTCCATAGTAGTTAATACTCTTTACTTCCAGTTGAATTTCCCACTTCAGGTTTTCCATGGTTTCTCTCTGTTCAGATTTCTGTGTTACACTGGCATTTGTCTCCATTTGTAAGTCACACACCACACTGTTCTCTCTTTGACCACACTTGCCTCGACTTCTTTGATGACTTATCTTTTTCTTCCCACTCTTTCCCCTTGATGAGCTCATCCACAAGGCTACAACCCATGCTCTAAGATGCGAAAGACTCCCAACTCTGTATTGTAACTACTAATTTCCTTACCAAACAAAGTCAAATTGTTTGTTAGATATTTCCACTCAGATGTCCTACTGTTAGCACAAAACCAATATTTTTCAAATTCGATTAATTATATTTGATGCTAAACCAGCTGCATTAACTCCCACTTCCTCTTGGCATCAGTATTATTCTCATCACTTAAAGTCAAAACTCCTGTTTTTTGCTTGATTTTTTTCCCTTTTTTATTTTTTGGTTTATTAAGAAGCCTAATCAATCTCTAGATTCAGTAAGGCTTTTCTTAGAAAATGTCTCTAGTTGCTATTCCATCGTTTTCATAATTTCTATAGCCAACACAAATATTACAATCTTTTTCCATGTCTTTATGGATCACAATGATGCTCACTTGGCAAATAGGAGACACATTTCAATTTTATTAATCTGTGCATAGAAGAGTATCCCACTAGAGTTTAGCTTTTTTAAAAAAAATTTCTCTCAAGAGACGTGCCAAAAACTTGCTTTGGAATCAAAAAAGGTATCCTCAACCTTCATCATCCCCCAAAGATATAGGGGTTCTTTCATAGTAGGGTAAAACCACCTTTGGTTGACAGAGGCCTACATTCCTCAGAAGAGTAACAACCTTGTGTTTGGAGAATATAAAATGAAAAGCTCCCCAACAACCTGGGGAGGGAAAGGGAAAGTGGTCTCTGAGTGGCTCACACTGAACCAATCCAGACCCCAAAGAACTGAGAGCCAAGAGCTACAGCACTGGAAACTCAAGTAAGGGGTACCCTTGCCCTTGTGTTAGCACTGAGGGAACGGGCTCCTGCTTCCATGCTGAACGACCATAGCCTGGAGCTGGGTTATCAGGTCATTATTTCAGAAATGGGTTGGCATTGACTTTTGAGTGTTATAGAACCCAACTTCCATAGTTCCAACCACACAGTAACAAGAACCACAGTGTACTAGAGTCCAGTGTTCACCCTTATTGGATGTGCAAATTGGGCCTCGTGGATGCTGAGGGTTTTGGTTGATGAAAGGAGGGTTCTCAAGAAGAATATATGTGACTATCTACTAATAAAGATACTAGGGACTCAAGATATTATGGGGAAGGTGAATTTTTTTATTATTTATTTATTTATGTATTTATTATTATTATTTTTGAGACCAAGTCTCACTCTGTTGCCCAGGCTGGAGTGCAGTGGCGTGATCTTGGCTCACTGCAACCTCCACTTCCTGGGTTCAAGCAATTTTCGTGCCTCAGCCTCCTGAGTAGCTGGGACTACAGGCATGTGACACCACACCCGGCTAATTTTTGGACTTTTAGTAGAGATGAGGTTTCACCATGTTGCCCAGGCTGGTCTTGAATGCCTGACTTCAGGTGATCCACCCCCACTTTGGCCTCCCAAAGTGCTGGG
The DNA here is from genome assembly GCF_029281585.2 of Gorilla gorilla gorilla. NCBI lineage: Eukaryota > Metazoa > Chordata > Mammalia > Primates > Hominidae > Gorilla > Gorilla gorilla. The sequence continues at coordinate 92,630,756 of NC_073234.2, forward strand.
ATTACAGGCGTGAGCCACCACACCCGGCCAAGGCATTTTATACTAATTTCATATGTAAGCATACTATACTTTATAGGATATCACAGGTTTACTCAGGATAATCTCAGTTTAAACCTGTTATCCTGGTGTAATTTTGAATAGTTTTCTCTTTTTCTTCAATGGTGTCCTAGTTTGGGTGATGTATTATGTGATTTCCCTTCCTATAAATCCAAAATTCTGAGGTATTGGTTTGAGGAGGGGCCTCTTACCTCCCGTATGAATTAATATTGGGACTTTGGTCCTCAGACACACACAAAAACTATGCATTTTTTGAAATACTTGACCAATCAGCTTTCCCACAAAGACCACGGGCTGCCTAGTATGTCCATTTTTATATAAACTAGAGAAGAGAGTTGTAGGCTTCCTCTACCCCTTCACCTTCCCCTCAGTGGGCAGGATGTGCAATGTCTGCTCTGCTGTGCATATTCCACAGAAACAAGAGGGACAGGATAGTTCTTTAGTGAAGGAATAGAATTCAGGCTCACTAGCAAGACAAAGCTCAGTGAATCTCAGACACTGATCAATTGGAATAGCTTCTCTCTTTTGGGTGCATGCAAGAATGTTGCTTTTAACTCTTTTTTTTTTTTTTTTTAATAGGAGAGAAAACTCTTACATGGACAACTCCCAAAATGAATGGTGTGACTTCTTCAGCCTATGGTTTTCTAATTGGTATCTTTGTTCCCCACATATCTCTTCTTTAGTACATTTTACACTTGATCACTGCAAAACACAAACATGAATTCAGATTGAACTTTCAAGGCCCATTACTATCTGGACTGTGACTCTGAATTTAACCTCATCTTTTTAGTTTTTTCATGTCCAGGTCAAGTATTAACTTCCTTCATTACAGAGCAATCTCAAATGTAATGGGCAATATGAATGATCCTGGGATCCACTGAAAATGAAGATTCTGATCCACGGGTCTGGGTTGGGTCCAAGATTCTGCATTTCTAACCAGCTTCCAGGTGATGTATGTATTGCTGCTCCTCTGGGCCACATTTTTAGTATCAATACTCTGTAAGGCCTAGTTAAACGTCTCAAGCTCAGTTTAGACCTTATTCTTCAGGACGTCCAAATTAAGAGTTGCAAAATTGTCTTTGATTGTTCTTAATGACAGACTACTCATTTTGAAGCATATAATCTCTAGGAGTCCTATTTAAGTGTTTCATTATCATATGCTGTCATCCCATGTAGATAGAAACTCTTTTAGTGCAGGCATGGTTTTCTATAACTTTTGCAGTCTTCTGTAGTGGGGTTACACTGCCTTGCACGTGGTAGGTCAACAATAAATATTCTGATTATTCTTGAGAGGTGACTTCCAACTGTTCTATCACATGAGATCCTGAGATACATTTAAGTGTACAGTTTGGCAACAAGCAAATATTTTAAGCAAATTATAAAATATATTGAAGTTAGAAAATCTGACCCATCTGAAGAAAATACTTATTTAAATTATGAAGTTACAATGACAAAGCAAGAAGCAAAGTTCTTTGCATATTAAAGGTGTTATAAATCTCAATAGATTTCAAGAACTAGGTTAGGGAAGAATATGTATTATTGGTTTGATTATACTAGTTCTGGAAAACACACAAATCACAAAATTGTTGGTTATTATCCTGAAAATTATTTCTAAACTCGTTTATGTAAAATTCATTTATTGGCCACAAACATAATAAACTGTTATGGGTAGAGTATATCCTCACAGTGAGTTCCTATTAAAGAGTTCTGAAGCATTTCAAAAGATAGACGGTCTACAGAAATAACATGCTGTAAACACTCTTCAGAACTTTAAAACAGAGTTGGAAACCTCCCACAGACATCAGGATGTAACAGCCTGTAGAAAGGCTGGTGGAAATTTTAGGAAAATAAAGGAATAAAATGGTCATAAATCTTGACTAAAGACTTTGAATCTCAGTTTTCAAATGAATATATTGATTGAGTCATCTCTTAAAGTTCTCAAAGGAAGTCATATGTTCCTGAGTAAATTTTATGGATATAGATGTTTCAAAACATGTGCTTTGCCAAGGGTTTGCACTTGCCTTCAGTGGAGCAAATATATGTCTGCAATAACTTTAACCTTTTCCTCATGAAAATCTCATCATTTCTTTAGGATCTCATGGTTCAGGAAAGAAATTGAAAGGACCAAAGATTTTCTTACCTTTACCTCATTTTCTATGGGATTTTTATTCAATTTTGCTTCATTTTCAAATTAATGAAGTGTTATTTGGGCATTCCCCACTTATATTCTTTTTGGTAGCATTGTTAAGAAAGAAATGGTTCTTATACAGATGTTCTTAAGATGTGTCTTACTCTGTTTTGTGTTGTTATAACAGAATACCACAAACTGGGCCATTTATAAAAAATAGAAATTAAATTCTCACAGTTTTGGAGGATGGGAAGTCTAATATCAAGGTGGCAATATCTGGCAAGGGCCCTCTGGCTGCATCATCTCAGGCAGAAGGCTGAGGGGCAAGAGAACACAAGCGTGAGAGAGAAGAAAGGGGCCAAACTCATCCTTTTATCAGAAATCCCCTCCAATGATAATGAACATATTCCCTCAATAATGGCATTAGTTCATTGAGAAGGGCAGAGCCCTCTTGATCTAATCACCACTTAAAGGTCCCACCTGTTGACACTGTTGCACTGGGGATTAAGTTTCTAACACATAAACTTTGGGGGATACATTCGAATAATAGCATTCCATCCCTGGCCCCCAAAATTCATTTCCTTCTCACATGCAAAATACACTTATTCCACCTCAACAGCCCCAAAACCTTAATTCATTCCAGCATTAACTCAAAAGCCTATAGTCTGGAGTCTCATCTGAGTCAGATACGCGTGAGACTAAAGGCAAGATTCATCCTGAGGCAAATTTCTCTCCAGCTGTGAACCTGTGAAACTAACATTACATATGCTTCCAAAATACAATGGTGAAGCAGGCATAGGATAGACACTTACATTCCAAAAGGGAAAAATAGGCACAAAGAAAGGGGTAACTGGTCCCAAGTATACCTAAAACCTATTGGGGAAAATACTATTGTCTCAAAGATGGATAACAGTCTCCTTTGACCCCATGTCCTGCATCCTGGCACGCTAGGGCAGGGTTTGTACCCCAAGACCTCAGGCAGTCCTGCCCCTATGGCTTAGCTGGGCTCAGTTAATGCAGCAACCCTCATGGGCTGGAGTCTCATGCATGCAGCTCTCCCAGTCTGGAGTTGCAGATTGGCAGCTCTATAGTTCTGGGGTCTCTGAAGTGGCCTGTCTCCTACGGCTCCACAAGGCCTTGCCCTAGTGGGGACTTTCTGCAGTGGCTTTACCTCTGTGACAAGTTTCTGCCAAGACCCTCAGATTGTCTAATACATCCTTTGAAACCTAAGTGGAGGTCACTTTGGTGCCACAGCCTGCATAGTTGGCATGTTTGCAGAGTCAGCATCACGTGGACACTGACAAGGCTTACTGCTTGTGCCTTCTGGAGCTGCAGCATGAGCCACACTTGGCCTGCTTGGACCACAGCTGGGGTAACCAAAGGGAGTTGTGTCAGAATTCAGGGAGGAGAGTCCCAAAGTAGCATAGGGTAGCAAATGCTGAGGTCCCAAGACACCTCTCTGGAAACCTTGCCCTCCTAACTTGTCTCGAAGATCTCTGAAATGCCTTCAGGGTCATTCTCCCATTGTGTTGATGAATAGAACCTAGGTTTCTTCTATTCATATTAACCTCTTTAACAAAAGGTAGCTTGGTCATGGTCTCAGCATTCCCTCCCAAACATTCTTTTTCATTCTTTACATGGCCAGCCTGATAGTTTTCCAAATCTTTCTGTTCTGCTTCCATTTTAATTATAAATTCCATATTTCAATTTCTCTCTTTCCTCATTTTATTGTGCACGGCTACAAGAAGCCACACAGCACCTAGAACACTCTGCTGTTTAGACATTTCTTTGGCCAAATATCCCAGTTCATTGCTCTTAAGCTCTGCCTTCTACAAAGTCCTAGGACACAGACACAATTCTGCCAAATTCTTTACAACTATATTACAAGGAAGGCCTTTCCTCCAGTTTCCAATATGTCATTCCTCATTTATTTCTAAGATCTCATCTGAAAGGCTTTTACTCCCCATGTTTCTACTGGCATTCTAGTCATGACCACTTAATTAATCTCTAATAAATTTCGGAATTTCCTTACAGCTCTCCTATTCTGATCCCTCACTAGAATTGCCATTAACACTCCATTTACAGCAATCTAGGCTTTTTTCTAGCCTGCTCCTCCAAATTCTTTCAGTCTGTACCCATTACCCAGTTCCACATATTCAAATATTTATCATAGCAACAGCCTCACTTCTCAGTACCAATTTTCTGTCTTAGTTCATGTTGTGTTGCTATAACTAAATACCACAGACTAGGTAATTTATAAAAAACAGAAATTTATGTCAGTTATTGGAGGTTGAGAAGTCCACTATCAAGGTATCAGCATCGTGTGAGGGCCTTCTTGCCGTATCATCTCATGGCAGAAGGCAGAAGTGCAAGGGAGCACAAGTGTGAGAGAGAGAGAAAAGGATCTAAATTGATTCTCTTATCAAGAACCCACTCCTGTAATAACTAACCCACTCCCACAATAATAGCTTTGCGTTCATGACTGAATCTCCTCTTAAAGGTCTCACCTTTCAACAATGTTGCATTAGAGATTAAGTTTCCAGCAGAAGAACTTTGGGAGACATATTTAAACCATAGCAAGCTATTAGTGCAATTTTCTTACAAAGGATATAATTATTTATCTTTACCAGCCCCAGTAGCTGACATTGTAACTGGATACTGGTTACAATTAAGGGTGGGGACGTAATAAGCTTTGATTCTTAGGTTGATTAATGATAATTGGTATTAACATAGGACAAACACAGTTGTTTGACACAAGTAGTAAGTACCCCCTTTTGGGGTAGGACTCTTGATAGAGCTGATAATGAAACTGGCTTTGTAAGTGCTTACAACTTCAACAAGTTTATAAATTACCAGGAAAACCTCCTAGTCTGCAAAACATCAAGGAGACAGACATTAGCATTTCACATCTGCTCTTCTGTGACAGTTATTATAGGAGCTGAGATATGACTCTGCATTTCACATCACATGATTCTGTTTCCATCCATTCTTGCAGTGTCTTGGATTGTGGATTGTGGCTTGAGTCAGTGTTTATGCAGAAGAGTTACACAGTGAACAAAATGTCAGGGGGTCCAAAATGAAGTGCCACAATTTGTCACAGAGTTGGGGTCCTAACTGAGCTAAATTATAGACTCTTTTTAGTAAACAGAAAATAATTTTTGAGAGTAGAAAATCAAACTAAACCTCTGCACACACATACTGTCTCTCATACACACGTATACATACTTTTGATACTATTTAGGTGCCAATAAGGAAGCATTTAAATAATGCTTTTTAATGATTTTAATGAAACATATGCAGATCAGAAATATGATAGCTCATTCTTATCAAACATGTAGAGTGAACACTTACACGTACATTTTAATATATTAGGAGCTCGGAGGTTTAAGTTTTTACTCAGTAACTCAGAGTTAGAATATAGATTAAAATACCTTTATATATGTATGTGTGTATAAAATTTGATATACATAACACACATATATATTACATAAAACATAATATGTTTTGAGTATTTGGGGATTATATTCATTGACAAGTAGCTTTAGGTTAGATGAGATTATGGAGATAAGCTATCTTCATGCTATTTTTAATGAGTTATTTTAGCACTTAGTACCTATTTGCCCATTATCCACATTATTTGTAATATGTTGACTTTGCTATGTTTGAACTTCCAACATCTACAGAAAAGGGGCATTCTACGAGTGGAGTAAACAAATCAATAAGCTGGTCTGTGTTAAGTTTTTAGTTCCCAAAGGTACCTTGCCAAAAGCATTAATGGATGCCTATAACCAATAGTTGGAAGCCAATGAAATCTCTCCCCAGCTGGCCCTTTCCAATCCCTTAGTACGAGAAAAAGGTACGCTCTTGTTACTATGCTTGATGGAATGAAAAGTAAAATTGTACGCTCTATCCACCACTAGTTACTACGAGAGTTCAGGACTGTTCCTTCTCTCTTTTTATTCCATATAACTTCCCATTTAAAACTAGGAACTTTGAATGCATGGAAATAAACAGAATTTTCTTCAGAGGAGAAATTTTATGAGGAACTGTTGATCTGAGGCACAAAATTCTCATGTTTATGAACTTTTCACATATTCAATTAGACTCCCTACAGGGCTGAATGAGGGGTGATACTAGCTTTCCATTTATAATATTTTATACTTATTCAGTGGCTCTATATTCACTGATAAGGATAATTCAGTGGATAATTCCTTTTCCTATATATTGAGCTACTGAAATAGAAATTCCCCTACCTAATTCTGGATTCCTGAAAGAAAGTGGAACAACAGTCTTTTCTTGGAGTCTCTACCTAGCAAGTCCCTCTTGAATTTTTATTTGTACTGTCTCTGTGTGGTAAGAAATGCTTCCCTTTTTCTAACTTTATCTTTTCTCTGTATCATCAAGCCCGTGAAAAAAATTATTCTCCATTCCATTTTATTTTTATGCTAATTCTCCTATTTTTGCTGGTTTTTCCCAATAGATAAGAAATCTGTGTAAGGGTTGACCAACCACTAACTTTTTTTTTCTCTCTACAACTAGAAAATCAGGATTGTCCTAACAGAAACAAGGCAGCTAGTTTGAAGAAATTGGATATACTCAGCTTGTTTTGATTCTATATTTATTGGTTATTTATGGGAATATATGTCTGCCAGGGAATTCCAAGTCACAAAGCTTAAGGCAGGTGCCAACCTCCTCTTATTTCATTACCTCAGTTTGATGTCAGAGGTAGGGATTGTTGTAGAATTTTTAGACCATAGCATGGATTACTGTGATCAGCATTCATATAAATTTAGTATAAGAAAGGGCATTTTGATAGATTAAAAAATCATGAAAATAGGTAAAAGTGATTTAATGCTAAAAAAGATAATAATCTGGATATATTGTGGTTTCAAACACTAGATATATTGTCTGTCTGTATTGTGTGCACTCTATGTTTTGTAGAGGTTTGTAATTCTACTGTCATAGTTTACAATACAGAAAAGTATAAATCTGCTGCTACTGGTGTTCATTCAATCGAGTACCTCTAAGGAGTCCACACAACTGCTTATAGCTCTTAAACTTGTCCTTATTGAAGATTCTTGGTGCTGCTGCTCTCTAGATCAACAGTAAGCGTTGTCATGAAGCCTTTGGGAGAGAAAGAAATGTAATTCTGAGCACTGATGAGAACAGAAATGCAGGAATCACAGCTGGCCAGTCTCATTTTCTTCTGGGTTACCAAGGCTATAAACAAGGGAGAGTGGGAATGGCCTGGAAATCAATTTGCAGAATATTTAAAAGGTCACCGTGGTCCAGAGTAGTGTGCTGCATTACTTGGAATGTATGATGTGCACAAACGTGTATGCCATATCTCTAATGACAACAATTGTGATACAAGAGAGGAACACGGTGCCCATCTCCTGCTAATGGTTTTAGAACAGACTGAAACATATTTTCAGGACTCTAATTTAAGCTCACCTTATACCATGTTTTTGGGTAACTTATTTTGTAGCGATTTTATTTATCTATTCTTGTTTAAACTTTTTATTTTGTAAAAGTTTTAAACCTGTGGGAAAGTTACAAGTCTATTACAATTCACCTATATTCACCTCTCACTAACGTTTAGTCACATTTGTATCCTCTCTCCTCATATATATTTATAAATGTATACATGTTCACAGACATACATATGTAGACACACACATTCTTTTTAAAAAATATTTTTAATTTAGCTGGGCACGGTAGCTCACACCTGTAATCCCAGAACTTTGGGAGGTCAAGGCAGGCAGATCACATGAGGCCAGGAGTTCGAGACCAGCCTGGCCAACATGGCAAAACCCCGTCTCTACTAAAAATACAAAAATTAGCTGGGCGTCGTGGCACATGCCAGTAATCCTAGCTACTTGGGAGGCTGAGGCACCAGAATAGCTTGAACCCAGGAGGCGGAGGTTGCAGTGAGCAGAGATTGTGGCACTGCACTCCAGCTTGGCTGACAGAGCAAGACTCTGTCTCAGAAAATAAATAAATAAATAAATAAATAAATAAATAAATAAATAAATAAATAAATTTAAAACTTTTAAAAACCTTCTTGTAGAGATGGAATCTCACTATGTTGTCCACGCTGATCTCAAACTTCTAGCCTCAAGCAATCAGCGTTTTAAAGCACTGGGATTATAGGTGTGACCCACTGGGCCTGGCCTCTTATATAAAAATTTATTTTTTACCCATGTCAGTGTAAGTTTAGCTGAAACCTCCTAACAACAGGTATATTCTCTTAAATAACTTCACTGCTACTTTTTTTCAGCGGCATGATCTCAGCTCACTGCAACCTCTGCCTGCTGGGTTCAAGCAATTCTCCTGCCTCAGCCTCCCAAGCAGCTGGGACCACAGGCATGTGTCACCATGCCCAGCTAATTTTTTGTATTTTTAGTAGGGACAGGGTTTCACGAGGCTGGCCAGGCTGGTCTCGAACTCCTGACCTTGTGATCTGTCCGCCTCAGCCTCCCAAAGTGCTGGGATTACATGCGTGAGCCACCACGCCAGGGCCCTTTCAAAGACAGGTAGTAATCTAGTCTTAAGATTTTTCTGATTGGAAAATTTACCATTTCATTATTTTTTTCCAAGGAGATCAACTCCATAATGAAACAGCCTCAGATGCCAGTCTATAATGGACACTCTCCACATAAAGGCCTCCTTGTTACTCACAGCAACCTCCTTTCCAATTACTCTTACATGCCCTTTCTTTTCATCATCTTTCTTTACTTTTTGTTCTCTTTACATTTTTCCTTCACAATTGATATTTTAAAAAGCCACTTGCTGCCGTTCTCTGTTCACCTAAACAACTTAATTACATTTCTGGGAGTTGCTTGGCATTTTTAAGTATACATGCCTGAAAAAAAGCAATCTAGGTGACATTTTGTAGTTTGGTGATGACTATTATTTCCTCCAGCCTTGGTAGGAGATTTCAAACTTTAAGATCTTTCCAGAGTTAGTTCAGTAGCTGATGTAGTTATTAACATTGCAGTTATTTGAAAAAGCACAGGCAAAACAAATACTGATAATTTACTCTTAGAAAGCCTTTTCTCTTGTCAGTAACAGCACCTGATGCTTTGGCTGGCAACTCCGAACTCTTTTAGGATATTTTCCTGAAGCCCTGCTCTATTAAGTAGAGAAATTCCACTGATCCCAAGGAAGTTTCAGGGAAAAAAAATGCAATTTTATAGTCTATTGTAGAACTTTTCAAAAGCAATTGCCAAGTAGAGGCAGGGTCTCATACTATAAAAAGAGCTTATCCCTGAAAGATCCTCCCTCAAGGGTCCAAGTTAGTAGCCTGAAATCAATTGAAGCAGCTGAAAGGATGAAAGAAGATTTCATGGTCTAGGGTGTCTTCTTTTGAGTGCTCTGGTTGGGGTTTTCTTTGGCCGCTTGACTAGAGGCAAAGATTAGTGACACAATGCTGGCTTTCAGTCATCTAGGCTTCTATGCCTGTGGAACGAAGCTGAGGCTGTGGAAACTAGGGGTCCTGTTAATTTCTAGGTTTGGATGGGCAGGACTTTCATAGTTACATTCACCCCAAGTCATTAAGAAGAGCACTTGCCTTTTTAAGAATAACCAGGTTCTTCTTTCTTCTAAAAGCAGTGACAGGAAGAAGAATAGCCTCTTTGGAAGGCAAATTGGGCTTATTTGTGTAGCCAGAAAAAATCAAAGTTTTGATTAGTTTTTTCTTAGGCCTTGGATCTGGTGGTTTGGTTTGAGAAAAAAGGCAAACATCTTTCTCTCCCACCCTGAGATTTTCCTGCAATCTAATATAGTAAATGAACTCTTCACAACCATATTCATAACTAAGGTGCCCTTAGCTTTTAGTTCTGAATGGTTTCTTTTTTTTTTTTTTTTTTTTTTTTTTGAGACGAAGTCTCGCTCTGTCGCCCAGGCTGGAGTGCAGTGGCACGATCTTGGCTCACTGCAAGCTCCGCCTCCCGGGTTCATGCCATTCTCCTGCCTCAGTCTCCCCTCGAGTAGCTGGGACTACAGGCACCTGCCACCATGCCCGGCTAATTTCTTTTGTATTTTTAGCTGAGACGGAGTTACACCGTGTTAGCCAGGATGGTCTGGGTCTCCTGACCTCGTGATCCGCCCGCCTCCACCTCCCAAAGAGCTGGGATTACAGGTGTGAGCCACCCCGCCTGGCCGATAGTTTTCTTTTTTCTGATCAAGTAAGTAGGAATAGGTAAAAAAAATAAAAATAAAAATAAACTACATGCGATTTTTCCATAATTTTTTAGGGAAAAGGATTTTCTAAAAATTCAACCATTTTCTAAGTTGTTTTCTTGATGGAGCCACACCACATTGGTATGTTGTAATAGGTTCCTTTTGAAAACAAAGTAACTCTCAAGATTCTTAATATTTAATTTCAGGGGCCTGGCGTGTAACAGGACAGTGGTCCTCAAACTGTGATCTCTGGGCCTGCAGCAGCACCATCTGGAAACCTGTTAGAAATAATTGTTAGAACTTCCATAGTAGGAGCTCGACAGATGTTTGCTGAAGATAATGTGGGGTTCTCAATTGTAAAGGAGAATAATATCACTAATACCACGTGGCAAGGCAGTGACTCCCAAAGTTTCGCGTGCATCAGAATCACCAAGAAGACTTGTTGAAATATAGATTGCTGAACGCTACCTGCAGTGTTTCTCATTCAGTAGATCTGGAGTGCATTTCTTTCTTTTATTTTTGAGACAGGATCTCAAGCTATTGTCCAGGCATGATCTCCGCTCACTGTAACCTCTGCCTCCTAGACTCAATCAATCCTTCCACCCCAGCCTCCCAAGCAGCTGGGACTAAGGCACGTGCTACCACGCTCAGCTAATTTTTTGTATTTTTAGTAGAGACTGGGTTTCACCATGTTGCCCAGGCTGGTGTCAAACTCCTGGGCTCAAGGGATCTGCCTGCCTTGGCCTCTTACAGTGCTGGGATTACAGGCCTGAGCCACTGCAGGGCCTCTGGAGTGCATTTCTAATGAGTTCCCAGGTGATGTTAATGTTACTGTTCTGGGGCCTCCACTTTGAGGACCATTGTTCTACAACAGTGATTTTCAACCTTACCTCAAATTAGAATCACCTGGGGTTGATTTTAAATGTATTGAGGACTTGGCCCCACCGCAGACCAAATAAATCAGATTCTCTGTAGGTGGGTGTAGGCACGAGAACCTTTAAAATTTGTTCAGGTGATTCTAATCAGCAGCCAGGTCTGAATTCCACTGACGTTCATCTCAACAGAACTGGTCCTCAATCCTGATTTCTCATTAGAACCACCTGGAAGGCTTTAAAAACCTTGTTGCCTAGATCTCAAATCCTAGAGATTCTGATATAATTGGTTTGAGGTGCAACTTGGGCATTGAGAGTTTTGAGAACTCCTCAGGTGATTGTAATATGCAGCTAAAGTTAAGAACCCTTGCCCTAAATATAACTTCCAGCTATAAGAATTTCATGTTTTAGTATAATCCTATGTAAAAGATACAACATTCAAAGAAAACAAACATTCCTATACTGATTTAATCTATAGACATTATACAGGTTCTAAGTTTATCTTGAGCTGATTTCATTAACTATAAAAGTTGGTATATTTATAGCAAATTAGCTAAGTTTTGAATTAAAGCCTTATCCTAAATGGCCATAAAATCCATTTACTTTCCAATACACTCATTTTTTGTTCACAATGTATTTTTTGTTTGGAAAGATATCCAAATAATTTCGTCAATCATACTTTAATTTATTCACACATTTTCTTGCCAGTTAATGGTTATCTCTGTTACAGTAAGATACACTAGAGCAGAAACATAGACAAGCAAAGGAGTCTGGCCCCATCACCATAATGGATTACTATACTTGTCTGCTTTGCTTGACTGTTTTACAAATTTACAGAGCACTAAGGATATGGTACAAGGGTAGAGCAAGACTGCACAGAAATGACAGAGGCCAGAGGAGCCCCTTACATCAGCTGAGGAGACTGCACTTCAGTAGACTACTGAGTCAGGGAAGCCACAATAAAGCTTTAGAGGTTCCTACCCTAGGCTGTGAGGGAGACCCCTTCTGGGAGAGGGGTGGTGAGAGCTCAAGTAATATTAACCTAAGTAACAAAATGCTCATGAATATTTACAATACACATGAAACTTACTTATACCTGTGGAAAACTGCCTTTGTGCTGCTTATAGTAAATCAAACAAATCATCCCTCCCTCAGTTCTGCAACAGCCACCAAACAGCTGTGTGATGTTGAGCAAGCAACTTCACTTTTCCAAGTCTTAGATTTCTCATATGTAATATAATATTTGTCTTGCAAGGTGTTTTAAGGAATAGATGAGGTAACATGCAAAGCATTTAACCCAGTACCTGATACATACAGTACAAGGAGTTCAAAAATATTAATTCTCCTTTCTATCTCTGTCCTTTCTAATACTATCACGAACTTTGTCTTTGATCATTATCACAATCATCAACAACCAAAAACCTTGTTTCTCTTCTCCCGCTCTCATTCTCTTTCACTCCCCTGCCTACCTGAACATTTATTGAGCTGCTACAAAGTCTCAGCCAATGTGCTAGACCCTTGGGAATACAGGGATAAATAAGTTGCCATCCTTTCCCCTAGTACATACATTCTAGTGAGGAAGCAGACAAATAAATGTACTATTATTATTCCTAATGTGTGAAAAGTGGGTATAGAGGCAGCACAGAGAAATGGCATCTAAACTTTATTGTAGGATCTGGGAGTGTTTGTGGAGGCATTCCAAAGGAGTTTAGTCTCAGGGGTTGAGCAAGTGTTACCCAGATGTGGTGGTATGGGATGTGGAGAAGAACTGGGTTGGGAACGTGAGAGAATTCCTGGTGGAGAACAGCACATGTACAGATGGGGTGAGAACAGCATATGTACAGGTGGGGGTAAGCTGGTGCTGTATGAGAAAGCATGGAATAAGTTATTAAGTTTGACCTGCTTGGGAACTGAGGAGCAGGTGTGAGGGATGAAGCAGGAGTAGGTAGGGGCTAGATCACAAAAGATCTATGCCAGTGTTTCTCACAGTGTGATTCCCAGCCCAGTAGCATGATATCACTTGGGATCTTGTTAGAAATACAAATTCTTATACATCACCCTGGACTAGACCACCTGAATAAGAAAAGTTGGGCATGAGGCCTACAAATTTTTAAAAAAGTCATACAGGTGATTGCAATGCATGCTAAAGTTTGAGAAACACTCTTTGCTGTGGTTTGAATATTTGTGTCCTTCCAAAATTCATGTAGAAACCATCTCCAATGTTATAGTATTAAGAGGAGGGACCCTTGGGAGCTGATCAGATCATGAAGTCTCCTTTCTTATAAAGGGGATTAAAAGCCTTGGCCCTTTTACCCTTTGTCCATGTGAGGACACAGTGTTGGAAGCAGGGACTGGGTTCTCACCAGAAACAGAACCTGCCAGCCTCTTGGTCTTGGACTTCTCAGCCTCCAGAATTGTGAGAAATAAGTTTCTGTTGTTTATAAGTTAACCAGTCTCAGGTATTTTGTAATGGCAGCACAAAGGGGCTAAGAAACTGTTCTATGCCCTAACAAGAAATGTGGTTATTTTCCTGAAGGAAATGGGGATATATATAAAGATTTTATATAAGACTCATAATATTTATTTGGAAGGCTTGCTCTGCAAGCAAGGTGGAAGAGCAACATGAAGGAAGCGTGGTGGAGGTGAGAGGACTGGAGGTTAAGTTGGTAGAGAGATACAGGAAAGAAGCTTAAGACACTTGAGTTAAAATGTAGCATCCTTCCTATGTGTAGGGCTCATAAAAATGTATAGTCTAAGATAGAACACAGAATACTCTATGAATCCTGCCCACAAGGTGTTGGTAATCTAGATTCACTTTTTTTTCTGATAATGCCATCCATATGTATGGAGCGTCTACTACTGTATGCCAGAGTGACTCTGGAATCAGTTTGGTTGATCTAAGACAAGACCATAAGGAGAGACACCTTACTACCTCTTCTCCAGGGGAGGGATTCAAGTTGAACTAGTACTTCAGAGACTGTTTAGTAATATAATGCATGAAAGGTGATGGTTAGGACAGAAAAATAAATGGATTGCATCATAATTCCTCAGGTTCTCCAAATATGTGGTGGTCTCAAACCATGTGAATTGGTCTGCACATCCTGTTTGGGTTGCGTGTCAGCAGTTGAGATCTGAGCCTTATTTGTAACAGTGAAACAGTGAGAGACCTGCCCACTGAAAGCTGTTTTTCAGCTAGGAATAGAAAAGGGCCAGGCTAGACTCCTCTTTCTGCTGGATCTTGCTTCTTCTCAGCAACAGAAGTAGACCTGCCTTCCTAGCTGTAGAGAAAAGGTGCCGGTAGGCGGGCAGGTGAGTATGTGGATAATCCTGGAGTAAAGGTTCAATAGACCTTCAAGTCTATCCTACAGGATTCGGAGTGAGGGGAGAGAAAAGGAGACGCTTCTCTGGCTGAGAGAGGAAGAGAAAAAAAAATCCCAGATATCTGACAGCTATATCTTCCCATCACCACCTTCCTCTAAACCCATGCCTCTCTGCTTAGTAGGACATAAAATGAAGAGTGACCCACCCCCCACCCCCAGCCCATCCCCCGTTTGTAGGTGTGCTTTCAATGAAAATAAGTCGGTGTTCATGGACGGAAACTAGAGCAGCTGAAAATAGATGCAAGACTTGTTGAGCATACAAATCATTTCCCCCTTAGTCTCCAAGGGAGGAAAAAAAATCCCTCTTATTCTCCTTGCAGCCTGTGTTCTGCATTCTGGAGAGGAAGCTGAGGCTGGTCCTCAGGCGCTCCTCCCGCCGTTCCCGCAGGAAACTTTTCTCGCAGGGCCCGCTCCGTCCATCCCGCGCGGTTCCAAGACGGTGGGCCTCCCGTGGGCTCCTCTCCTGGGCAAGGGCCCAGACCCCGCGACGCGCCTGTCTCTTTAAATTCCAGCTGCGCGGCTGGGAAACAGCGCCACTCGCCGCCCAGGCCGGCTGGAGGCTGAGAGCGAGCTCGCGCTTTCGCTCCCGGCTGCGCGCCGCGGAGAGCTCGGCTCGGCCCGCGGGCTGCTAGGTGGCGGCGGCGCGGGGCGGGGAGGCGCGGCCCGGCCGAGGAGGGAAGAAAGAGCGAGCCGGGCCGGGAGAGGCGCCGCGCCCGGTCCCGCGCCCGGTCCCGCACCCGCTCTCAGCGGCCCGAGCAGTTTCTTTCTGGGTGACAAGGATGTGCCTCGGTTGGTTTTTCTTTTTTTTCTCCATCTCCTTAAGACGATTTCCATAGTAACCTGATCAAGTGGCTCAAAATCGCAAACCTGAGGATTTCCGCGGCCCGCCGGCAAGACCTCGGCCAGGTAACGCTGCGATCTCCTCCTCTTCCATTGCAAACCGCTGCGCTCCTTGCAAAGTTCCTTTTGTGGAAAATCGCCCAGCCCAACGGAGCCCGGGGTATTTGCAACAGCGTGTTCGTTTCCAGGTGCCTGTCACGGGTCTCCTCCCTGCTGCTTCTCCAGGACCCATGATGAGATTATTTTTAAAAATTGTTTTTGGTCGTCTCCCCCGCCCCCTCCCCTTCTTTATTTTTTTCCTCTTCGCTGCACTCTTCTCGGCTTTTCCCCTGACACTACTGATGGGGGTGCGGGGGAACGTCGGGGATGGGGGTGGCCAGCGCGGTCCTGGGAGTGGCGGGTTCGGATGGGCTGGCTGCGGTGGGCCACTTTGGGCATCTCGGCGTGGCCTGCGCCGGGGTCACGGGGAGGGCTGTCAGCGCCAGGGCGGCGGAACCCCAGGTCTCCAGACGAGTGAGGGAGGGATACAGGCTTGGGGGTGATGGAGCGCTTGGCTGGTGGCTGGTGAGCGTCCATACATCATAGCTCTCCTTCCCACTCCCCCGCCCCTCTTCGGGATTCTCTCTTTCTCTTTCCCCGTCCTCATTTCTTTCTTCCTTTACTCACCACTTGCTTCATTCTCTTCCTTCCATTTCCTCTTTTTTTCTCCCCTCATTTCCTTTTTTTCCTTTCCCTTTTAAAGAAAGGGGAATCGTTTGTAACCCTTTCGTTCTACCAACGTGGAATAGCTGTGAAACCTGCAGCGTGGTCACCTCAACCTGGTCGTTTTCAGACCCGTCCTCATCCATCAACATATTTGTTTCCCGAGTCTATTGATCTCCCTGAATTCTACAGAAATGCATTCTAAGCTAGGCGCCTGTGTGTCAGAATCAGTTCTGCAGCTAGCTTCCGTGCTCCAAGTATGACATGTATTGTAAGGGATGCATATGTTTTAAACCCACATAAGCCATGGGTATAAATAAATGTAGCTTTGAAAAAAAATCTGGCCTTATTCTAGATAAACTTCCCTCTTAAATTACTGATATACTCTTCTCCCTCTTTGACATTTAATTTTAGGAAAGTTGGGAGACAGGTTCTTGTCCTCCAGTTTTTAAGGAGCAGGCAACTTCTATTATCTTAATTTTCTCGTCTTTGAACATCACTCACGTTTGCACTACCCAGTCAGTGGAACGAGTGGGTCATAATTAAGGTTCAGATTCTAGCTTCCAACGTCCAAGCTGGCTGGAGTGGCAACCTCTGGTACAGGGTCCTAAGAAAACTGGAGAGCCAGCCAGACCTTGCCAAAGAATAAAGGCATAGCAACTCTTTTGTGAAATATCGAAATTCAGACTGTAGTACTGAAAACATGAAAATACAATGAAACCAGGCTTTTAGTTTGTTTTTGGTTCTTAGCATGGGTACAACTAGGTAGGTATAAATTAGTACTTCTTAAAAATGATCCACTCTAGTTTAGAACCTATTCTGCCTTGTTTATGTTAAGGCACTTCCTTACTATGGTTATATATTTTTTTCTTTGAAACATAAGATGTCTGTATCATGTGAAAACAAAGGCAAAAACCAAGAGGACTTTTATTTGTCCATAAAAATTTTATTTCTGGTTTTTTTATTTAAAAAAATCTAGTTGTTTTGCTCAAGTTTTCCTGAGGTCAAAATATTTCACGTGGAAAAATGATTCTAATCAATGAGGTTCCTCCGCTCTGTTTTAGAGGTGCATATAGTTTATATAGAAAAAAGTCTCAGTTTGAGAGAGCTCTATTTGCCTCTTTTCCTTTGTCTGCACATTTTTCTTTTAAATTCAACTATTAATATAGGATAAAGGATCTTAGGGCAGAGAATAGATCAGGCAGAAGGGAAACTACTGATATAATAGAAGATATGTACGTAAACCAAGAGAAGTAATTATTGGCATGCCACTCCACACAGTTGTTGTCTTTGTTTTTAGCCAATTTAAAGGCTGTACAGTGAAAATGTATTATTTTCTGAATTCTGCACCTAATGCTGTTCGTACCCAAGATCATATTTATCCAGTTCAGTTGAATATTTACAAAAGACTTAAAATTCCCTTGCCACTGAAATCCAAATAGCATGTTTTTCTTCTAAAAATTTTTTTTTCTAGTGAACAGTGATAGTAGTAATGGTCCTGCATTATTGTTTTTATCTGACTTCCAATTTTGGTGTTCCCTGGGTGGGTGGGTTTTCCTGACACATTTACAAGATGCTTTTGGCAGGTTGGCTGGAATTTGAAGGCACATTTAATTGTAGGTGCAATAAAATATTCATTTTCTCTTGTTCTTGGTTTGAGATGTCATGCCCTTTTGGTCACTTATATTTTGGTGTGACTGTGTGTGTGTGTGTGTGTATGTGTTTGTGTGAAGGATTTAACAAAGTCTGTTCTAATTGTCATGTGATTTGAAGTTAAAAGGTATATTAGTGACAAGCCATAAATTTCTCTTATTTATAGTACATTGATCCTGAAACCATTTTTTCCCTTGTGATTTCTTCTGTGCGTGGATCATTTAACGAAAGGTTGGCAATGATGAGCTATTTTTTTATAATAGGAAAAAAATTCCTCAAGTTTACTTACCAAGTCATATTTTTATACAGAGGGATTAGCAAATATTTCTGATCTAATATTTTAATGGACTGAATTGCTGACCACTGCTAATTACCAAGAATATATTTTCTTAATTCTGAAATTGCTGTACCTCTCAAGTTGTCTGGAGGACTCCAAGTGACCCAACTTGTAACTCATGGCAACAGGAAGTGGTTGTTCTGGGTGCAAGCTGAAGTGTGGACATGGACCCATACTTTGTTAGCACTCGGGGACTTGATATGGAAAGAATTAATGTACTGGCTTTTTTGTATAAATGAATGTTAACTTTTTGGCATTAGTCAGAACTACATCTCCCAAGCCTTGTTTTGCAGTGTCTGTCCCTTTGCTCTTCACTTACAGTAAGTCCTTACTTAACTGACTTGATAGGTTCTTGGAAACTGCAACTTTAAGCAAAAGGAAGTATAATGAAACACTTTTATCACAGGCTAATTGGTAGAAACAAGACTTAAGTTCCCATGGCATATTTCTGGTCACAAAAACATTTCCAAACTTCTCAAAACACTTTAATATTAAGCATTCAAATACATGTAAACTATGTATACATGTAAGAAAGGTTACTATAAACCAGATCAATATTTACCCAATTATTTAAGTTCAGGGTCTTAGGTGGCTGGAGCCTATCCGGGTAGCTCAGGGCACAAGGCGGGAAGCAGCCCTAGACAGGACACCATCCTGTTGCAGGGCACGTTCACACATGCCCACACGCAGGCTGGGACCATTTACATGTGCCAATTAACCTACCATGCACATCTTTGAGACGTGGCAGGAAGCAAGAGTACCTGGAGAAAATCCATACAGATATGGGGAGAATGTACAAACTCCACCCAGACAGTGGACCCAGCCAGGAATCAACATTTGGGCAACATTATAATGAAACGAAGTTGAATGAAATGATGTCGTTCCACGACCTGCTGTACTTGAGGGGTGTTATAAAATTCTCAGAAGACAGAGGTTTAATGCTATCTTTTTAATAGAAAATAACTTATAGAGAAGTGTGTACATGTGACTTTGTGTGTAGCAGGAATCATTAGGATGAGAATCAGACGTAAGAGGTGGTGCCAACATGAGGAATGTTGAGATTCAGGGAGCTGTGGATGGAAGTAGAAGCCAGAAGGCCAGGGTTAGGTTCCTACTTCTTACTGTTTCAGTTATTGCAGTGTTGGCCTGTTTATTCACAGATGTCACCTAGCTTTGTTTTCTCAAGAAGAAAAATGAGCATAATCTTTCCTGTTATGAATTCTTAAACACACATGACATAACCACAGACACAGAGGTGCACATATGTAGCAGTAATGGATACTAAATGACACACTCGGAGGAAACAGAAAAGACTTCTGAATAGAGACTGGAGATACTTCCTTGGACCATTGATGAATGGGCAATGATGCATTTTTGTCTTCCATTCAGAAGGCTAATATATTGCTCTCTATGTTCTATGGATAAAGGCAGTAGACGCTCAAGGATGAATCACATAATATGCATAATAAATCCAGCAGGCATTATTACCCTTTTACTTATGTGACTGCAAGTAGGAATACATTTCCCCCACTCTAACCATGTAAGATTTCTTTCCCTTCTCCCATTTTGTAAGCAAAAGTAAGTTCCTGAAAGGTTAAATGGACCTCAGGATGGGAAAAATCCCCAGAGCTATCTTTCTGCACAGACTTCATTTTTTCTCCCAAGTCTGACTGTCAACTACGATATCTGATATGAGGCTCTGGTGCTGATGTTTCCATAGGTCATCATCCTTCGGTGTCCCAGATGAAGTCTCAGGTCGAACATTGCAATAGCACAGATTCTGAATTTAATGCATCATTAAAGTTGGTTATGTAATCCAATGGCCTTGTTAAACTCCAGATTTTTAAAATTATATGTATTTACTATTCTCTTATTTTAGAATGATCTCACAATGTTCACAAGAAATAAGCCCGGTCCCTGCAAAGACTTTAAAAGCTGCTTGTTCACATCATTAGATTGTACAACGCTTGTACAATGACACTTCTTGCTAATCTATGCAACATTTTTGTAACAATTGCACACATTTTAACTACTTCAGATAATCAGGACCTAGAGACTTCAAGATCTGGAAGCATTGCTGGTGACATAGAGCAAAAACTTTCTTGAGAATAGGAAGTCAGTGTTTTGACAAGTGATTTATAACAGTTCAGGTATAGCCAGGAAGGTTTGAAACAAACCTTAAGTATTATTTCTTTCATCTTGATTAGTATATATTTATATGTGATCTATTTATGTATATTAATAGATTTTTGGGTCTTATAGCCAGCTTTCATTTTTCTCTATTGGAAAAGATCTAAGTCCCCATCCTTCCTTGGTGGCTTTTGGTAGGTTTGTAGACAAAACATTGAAGAATCAATGGTACCTTTTATACATTAATACTGCCAATATGACCATAAAATCATATTTTTTGGGAATTTATTCCCCTGATCAAAAGAAGCATTTGTTATTGAACACAGTCTTATGCTACCTTATTAAGATGTATCAAACACCCTGATTGATCAAAAACACCTCAGTCCATTTTAAGGCAGTATTGCCCAGCAATTAAAGATGTAGCTTCTGGAGGAGTCTTTCTGAGTTTGAATTCCTACTCTTCCACCTACTATATAGGTGATCTTGGGTAAACTTCTTGAGTCTCAGTATCCCTATCTGTAAAATAGTTGTAGAGAAGAATTTTTGTGATGATTAGGTGAGAGAATATATTAATATAATATTTAGGAGAGAAACCAGCATGTAGCATATATTCATTACATATCAATTTCTATATTATTGATGTTCATACTGCTGATGTTGAAATGCACAGGAAGGCCACAGTTATTTTCTGTTTAGATTGATTTTTCTTTTAAAGTCTGAACATAAACTGTAATACTGTGCTTATTTATATAGGAACTGTGATCTCGTCTCCTCCTTTTCCCATCTCCCCCTCTCTACCTTAGTTTTTCCTTATAGTCTCAAGCTGAAAACAATGACCAGGTGCCTAAGAGATAAGAATACTCTTTCTTTTGAACTCATGGCATTAGCAGTGACCTGGATGAGATTGGAGGCTATTATTCTAAGTGAAATAGCTCAGGAATGGAAAACCAAACATTGTATGTTCTTACTTATAAGTGGGAGCTAAGCTATGAGGATACAAAGGCATAAGAATGACACAACAGATTTTGGAGACTCGGGGAAAGGGTGGGAAGGGGGTGAGGGATGAAAGACTACAAATAGGGTGCAGTGTATACTGCTTGGGTGATGGGTGCACCAAAATCTCACAAATCACCACCAAAGAACTTACTCATGTAACCAAACACCACCTGTTCCCCAGTAACCTATGGATATAAAAAAATTAAAAAAAAAAAAAAGAAAACTCTTTTTTGCAGGGGGCAGGTAAAGGGTAAGAGGGGATCCCATTTTTGAGTTTCTAGAAAAGCTTATCTTAACCTACTTTTTATATATATAGTATGAAAGTTATCCATGAATGGCTGGGCGTGGTGGCTCACCCCTGTAATCCCAGCACTATTGGAGGCCGAGGAGGGTGGATCACAAGGTCAGGAGATAGAGACCATCCTGGCTAACACGGTGAAACCCCGTCTCTACTAAAAATACACAAAAATTTAGCCGGGCGTGGTGGCGGGCGCCTGTAGTCCCAGCTACTCAGGAGGCTGAGGCAGGAGAATGGCGTGAACCCGGGAGGCGGAGCTTGCAGTGAGCCGAGATCGCACCACTGCACTCCAGCCTGGAGGCAGAGCGAGACTCCATCTCACAAAAAAAAAAAAAAAAAAAAAAAAAAAAAAAAAAAGGTATCTATGAATTTTTCTCGAAAGTTGAAATCAGGATTAGCTATAGTATAATGTGTTATAAAAACAACAAATATGTGACAAACATAAATTTCTGGCTTTACTATTACAGAGCTGTTCACTTACAAGCTGTGACTGCCTACTAAAACCCCAATGTAATCCAATACTACAGGTTTGCTAAGGAAGGTTGTGGAATAATTTTTTTGTGAAGTCATTTGAAGTCTTACTTATAAGAAGATGTCATTTGGTAAAAGATGTAATATTTCATTCTTAATTTATTTTTCTTTGTGTGCTCCAATATTCTAGGTTTCATTGCATAAGTAATTTTCTTTCATATTGAGATGGCCTTATCTGAAAAATGAATTATTGAATTATTACGCCTATTTAAAAAGTTTTATTATGGAAAGTTTTGAATGGACGTGAAAGTAGAAATGATGACATGATGGATTTCAATGGATCCATCATTCAGTTTCAACAAGTTAGGTAACCTCTTCAGATCCTTTCCTGTGATTCTCTGACTATAGAAATTTTAATTCACTCTGGTTATGAGAATCTAGAATATCTGCTTTTTAAATAATATTGATCTACTATTGATAATATTGATGCTAAACTGATATAGATATTAACACCAAACATTTAATGGCAAGTCAGTAAACTAATATACAGAAAATGATGAGTGAAAAATGTGTTGGAACTGAGCAAATAAAAGAAATCAGGGTTAGAAAACACAAGATTAGTTTGATTCGACATTTAAGCATCTCCTTGAAAGAGCTCATAAGATGTCATGATCAATATATTATCATATGTAAGAATACTTTTCAGGAAATTGTACAATAAATAGTTCTAAAAGTATGTTGAGCATTAATCTTTCATTAGGAAGCTCATCTCAAGATTGTAACTGTCAGACTCGGAGATAGTCCCCAGTGACCTTTTCCTATTGCTATTCATGCTTTGTGAAGTCCCCTCCCACGTTATATATTCTGTGTGATCAATAGAAGATGACGGAAGTGATGGTGTATGACTTCTGAGGAAGTATGACTTCTAAGGCTGTCATAAAAGATATTGCCATTTCCACCTTCCTCTATTGGATCACACACTCTGGAGAGAGCCAGCTGCCGTGTCTTGGGAAGACTCAAGCAGTCCATGGAGATTCATGTGGCAAGAAAGTGAGGCCCTCTGCTGACAGCTCCAATTTACCAGTTGTATGAAGGAGCCACCTTGGTAGAGGGTCCTCCAGCCCTGGAACTCTTCAGATGACTGCAGTCCTGGGTAACATTTTACATCCTCTTGGGAGCCCCTGAGCCAGAACCAACCAGTTAAGATATTTCTGAAATCCTTACCCACAGAAGCTGTGTGAATTATTAAATGTTTATTGTTAGAAACTGCTAAATTTTGGAGTAATTTGTTATGCAGCAGCAATAGATAACTAGTATTTATAATTACAACCCTGAGGCAGTTTAAGGTTTTTGTATTAGTTATCACAGTTTTATAGATATGTAGAAGTGCCAGTTAATAGAGTTCTAGTTGACAGAAGGCTATTTAAATCTGTATTTGCCACAGTGAATAGCTAACATTCTACCTTGTTTTATATTTTCAACTCCTGGGAATGAATACTCTGTAGACATTATCTATAATGAGTGCAGAAGATACAATATCTGTTCTTTCATTAGTTGCTAACCTGGATCTCAATCTTGATTCTTCCTTTTGGCAATATATCTGTTAAAAATTCAACTGTTTTGGAATTTTGAAAGAAAGCAGTCCTGGAGGGTTGAGGACTGGGACATATTTTGGCAGAAACTTGGGTAAACTTTTGAAATAGTATTATAGTTTACCTTCACGTTATCCCCAAAATCACCCCTGTCCCCAGCATACACACAAAAAGGCCTTTGCAGCATGGGCTTTTATTGTCGTAGAAGCTTTTCTTCTGTTTTCCAGTGAACTATGTAAGATTAAAGTGCCCCAAATATTATATGACCCAAATAAGGCTCTGGTGAGATATTATGTTATATCCATTCTTCATCAATTTGTACTTTGTTCTTTTGTGTGTATTGCTAGGTTTTCCTTCTTAAGCCTGGTTCTGGACGGTATGTATCAACCTGTTTCTCTCATTGTTGTATTACAAGGCTAATAAAACCTAAAAATTGGGTATCACTGTGGGCTGAGAGAGATTCTGTATACGTACAAAGTTCTGATACATCCTTGCAGGTAAAATGGTGTGGACTGGAGAACCAAAAAAGACAACGACCTCACTTTTTACTTCATGGATCTGTTTAATTTTATATAAATAAATTATCCCATAAAAATTTAAATGGTGGCTGAATCTTTAATATATATAAGCACCAGGAACCTTTGATAACAGAATTAAAGTTTTTTAGCCTTTAGATTAGTGAGATTACTAGGTCATTTTCCTAAATGTGCCACCACTTGTCTTTTGATTTACAGCATAAGGTTTTTTTATGTTTGCTGTTTAATTTGTTAGGTAGGGTAACTAATTGGAATCTTGCCTCCAAGAATTTTTTCAGTTCCAAGGTTATCTTGATATAAAAACAGTGATGTTGTTCACTGATCTATGCCAATCTCATGCTCTCTGGGAATTGAAATTGATTTTTTTGCTTTATTTTTTTGGTCCTTGGCATACACATTTATGTACCCTTTGAACAAGCATGATGCAAAAGGACTCAGGAAAACCAATAAGTAGTCATTCAGAAATTGGTTTTCAGGACATCACAAATTAGTTGCATCACAAGCCTCAGGATAAAACTAATGAAGTCACTAGTTCTTCCTGGTATTTTTATGTTTGAGCACACAGTGTGCAGTAAGAACTGCCTTTAGAATTGAGAACAAACAACATAGATCTGATTTTTCTGGTCCTCATGAAATATGTAGAAATTAAACGACTCCTAGTTGTTGGGGAAAAGGATAGATGGCAGATGTACATAGAGCCTGGGAGTATTTTCTTAGGTGTCTTTTGATAAGCATGCTTTTGTTTGTTAGTTAGATAATGGGTCCCATCTTGTGTGCTTGTTTTATGTGCATCGCACATGGGGCATTGCATTCATTTACTCCATGAAGTAAACATGATGTTTAAGCAAAAATGAAGTTTGTAGATATATAGTAATGGTCATATATACTATATGAAGGTAACAGGGGTATAAGAATGAATAAAATATGCTTGCCCTTCAGAAAGTTGTAATATATTTAATTTTTAATTAAAAAATTTAAAACTTATTTTTCAGAGTGTTTGTTATTTATAGCTAGACTTTACAATTTATTGTGGCCAGGCTGTGCTCAACACAAGATTCGGTTGGATCAGGTAACCATAATTGAGCATTATCCTGAGTTCTACACTGTTAATGAATGCTAGTGCTCTTTTGAAGGTCTCCTATTTATGGCCTCAATAACCACAAAGGCTTTTCTACCTATAGCAGATAAAGTCTGAATAATGTCACAGGAAGTTGCATGAGAAATTATGCCGTTACCTATAGCTTTTCCCCTTTTTGCCAGCTAACTAAAAATGTTCATTTGGGATATTCCCATAGGGTAAATGCCTGTATCATACCTCAGATTTTTTTTTTGTCAGAGTGGTAAAAGCATTTCATGCACTTTTGAGTAAGTTTCCTGATATTAGTGCTTATTAATTGTATATTAAAAATTGAGGTGGAGTTTTGATAGTAGTATGGTTAAAGTCTCAGAAATACCTGAACCTGCCCTGCCAATTACCTCTGTCCCTGTACAGAGTCCCCAGGGAAGATGCATGCAGGCAATAGCAGCCAAATGATAATCAGAATACCACTTTATTAATAGCTTGAGATGGTGCCAATTACCCATAAGGCAGGGCTCTTTGGTAAAAGGCCATTTGGAGCACATATTTTTGGCTTGTGTCTCTATATGTACATTTTCAGTATGGATTCCCTCTAGCCTAGCTACAATTCAGGAAAGAAGTCAAAAAGAGAAAGAAATGGTCATGCCCCTAGAGGGGTTCTAATTTCAACTTATCAGGCATCTTCAACTAAGAAGTTAAAAGAAGGCAAGAGGGAGTAGACTTTAGTTTTAGGCTCTTCAATGTATAGTGACATTGTCTGCTAATATTTAAGGTCCAGTCAGTGTTTTTGGATCTGATATATGAAAAGAGCAACTGCTCCTTTGAAGAGGATGGACAGAGGTTGACCTGAAGAGGAGAGACAGGTCCGGTAGGATGGATAAACCATGGTACAGGTCAACCTGAAACCCTTGGAGTAAGAAATGTTTCACAGTTTGGACTTCTTCATATTTTAGGAAAACAATAAGGTGTATGTTTGTTTTTATGTCTATATACAATTATATGTAAACATATACACACATACGTCTATGTACAGTCATATGTACACATATACACACATATACACTGTACTTAATATATCAACCTCAGTGTGGGCTAAGGAAGCACTCCTTGATTAAAAATATTATTGTTTCCTTAAGAAAATACATGAAAATGCACAATAAGTGGCTGTAGTGGAATATTGCCCCCTACCCCATGTCCACATCTCAATCCCCAGAACCTGTGAATATGTCACTTTTCATGGTGTATTAGGCTGTTTTCACATTGCTAATAAAGACATACCCAGTACTGGGTAATTTATAAAGGAAAGAGGTTTAATGGACTTACAGTTCCACATGGCTGGGGAGTCCTCACGATTATGGTGGAATGTGAAGGGGAAGCAAGACACATCTTACTTACATAGCAGCAAGTAAGAGAGAGCACGTGCAGGGGAACTCCCGTTTATAAAACCATCAGATCTCATGAGACTTATTTATTACCATGAGAACAGTATGGGAAAGCCCCGCCCCCATGATTCAGTTACCTCCCACCGGGTCCCTTCCCCGACACATGGGAATTATGGGAGCTAGAATTCAAGATGAGATTTGTGTGGGAACACAGCCACACCAGATCACATAGTAAAAGAGGCTTTGCAGATGTGATTTAGGTTTAAGGACTTGAAGATGATGATATTATCCTGGATTATTTGAGTGGACCCAATTTGATTACATGGGTCCTTGAAAGCAGAGAATCTTTCCCAGCTGTAGTCAGAGGATATGATGATGGAAAAATGGTCAGAGAACTGTTACCTTCCTGACTTTGAAAATGGAAGAAGGGGGAGCTCTGGTAAAACAAATGCAGGTGGCCTCTAGCAGGTGAGAAAGGTAAGGAGACATATTCTCACCTAGAGGCTCCAGGACAGAAAGCGGTTTTTCTGGCACCTGGAATTTTAGCCCAGTGAGAACCCTGATGAACTTCTGACCTCTAGGACTGTAAGATAAACGTTTGTGTTTTAAGTCACTAAGTTTGAGGTAATTTATTACAGAAGCAATAGAAAACTAATAAAGTGGGATAAAGAGCTGTAATCTTATTTTATTTCAGGTGAGGTTATGAAAAACCTTTGGATTTTTAGAGCTTTGGGGTTATGAATTGCACTTAGGGATTGTAGACCTGTAGAAGGAATCGGGAATCTTGGTATTTTAACTGAATGATCTTATTGGGTGTGAATTTTTAATTCTAGCAGAAAGCGTTCCTTATAAAAATGTATTTTGGTTGTTACCTTCCCAATACTTCAGCCTTTGCTGATTTTTTAAAATTTGTATTAACTTCCATTGCCTTTATGGCTCTTATGCTGGATGATGATTTATCCGACCAACTTGGCTGATCATGGGCCTTGGTTCACTGTAAATCAGATTAAGTAATGTATATGAAGAGCCTCACACTCTAAAGTACTGTGCAAATATACATTGGTCCTTGTTGATTATTTTTATTATTGAGCACCTGCTTTCTGTCCCTCCTTCCTTCTAGGATGGTTGGGGGTTGGAGGGGAGGAAATACTGCAGGGTGATTTTGTGAGTGTGGCAGTGGTACCACCCCTTTCTCTGGCTGCCAGAAATCCCTTCCTGTACTCAGTCTTTACACTGTGTGTGGCTCCAACGGAGGTGGCGACTGGAATGAATGCCTCACCACAGAAAGACTGGATACCCTTGGGCTCACCCATGTTCCTCATTGTTAGCCACCTAATTGCATGAACATTTTAAGTGAGGAAGAGAGATTATCGATGTTCTGGTTCTTCTCTTGGCAGAATCCAGGGCAAAGTCCACATACTGAAACTTGCTGAGAAAATATACCGTAAAGTATAAAGCATATTTTACCATACAGGTCAGCTGTTCACATTACAAATGCAGTATTTGTTTTTCTTGTAATGCTGTGCCATTGTAGTATACTCCATTATTATGAAATGATTGTGGCTGTCTGATTCATGTTTGAAGTTTATGTTTTCAGTGATCTATTTCAGAATGATGATATTACCTTTGATTCAAATTAAACTGCCAACTCTTGTACTGTCCTTAATCTGTAGCTGAATCTTCAGGAACGTCAATTTTCCTATTGATCCTTTTGATGTCCAGTCACTGGAGGAATGTCATACTGTGCCTGAAAATTATGCGTGTGGTTGCATTATTGTTTTTCCTTCATTTTTTTTAAGAAAACTGATAGGTTTTGAGCTATAGTTTACAATCAAATAAGTCCAGACTTTTTTCCTTGTTAAAGACATGTATCTTCTCTTTGCCTTAATATTCTCATTGTCCCTGCCCCCAACACAATGCTTTGTCTTTCCAACATTTTTGGTATGATACATTTGAAATCTTTTCTTTGCTTTTAATGAAAGTGATTGCAATTCAAATACAACTTGACAACTTTCTCTAGACAAGTCATGTCTTTGTAATCAATAACAAGATAGTTGGCCAGGTGCAGGGGATCATGCCTGTACGTTGGAAGGCCAAGGAAAAAGTATTGCCTGAGCCCAGGATTTTGAGACCAGCTTGGGAAACATAGTGAGACTCCATCTCTACAAAAAATAAAAATACATTTGCTGGGTATGGTGGTGCACAACTGTATCCCTGCTACTTGGGAGGCTGAGGTGGAAGGATCGCTTGAGGCCAGGAGGTTGAGGCTGCACTGAGCTGTGATGGCACCCTTGTACTCCAGCCTGGGTGACAAAGTGAGACCATGTTTTAAAAACAATGACAAAAAACAAATATGGCTATTTATGTCAAAGTTTTAAATAACTTTATCTAGACCATGGGCTCAAGTAAAAAATTTAGCATATTAGGAATGCTGTAGAGAAATTTTCTCACCTGAAATCTATCCTGGAATTGCTATAATACATAATTATGATTTTGTTTCAATGCTTATTGATTCCACTGAATTCTAGTTGAAGTATTTATTTAAAAAGTTGCAGAACCTGGAGAGTGCCTTATTCTTCACACTACAATGTATTAGGCTCAGGCTAGCTGCTGGGGGTGAGTTTGGAGGGAAAAAAGATATAGACCTTAATAAGTTTATTTCTAGTATGTGAAGTAAGACTTGTGCAAAGGTGTAGTGCTGTAGAAAAGTATGAGTTTCTGTAGAGAGGAGCAGATTAAGGAGGAGAAATCTGGGTAGGAAATGCTGAATGCTTAATGGAAGAAGTGGCATATGAACTATGAAGGGTGGCATTTGGATGTGCAGAGATAGAAGGAAAGATATTCTAACCGGGAAATGGGGTAGTGAATTATTCAGGCAAAATTCTGTTTACTGTATGGCAAATGGGCCTTTAGGAGTCACCCTCACCCTGCCCTGCCTTGCATCCAGTTGTCTTCACCACACCTTCCAGCTGTGTTGAGCTATAGGGAGTGTCCTGCAGGTGTCAAACTCTTTCCACTTCGAAACTGTGTGAACAGATGAATTTCTGTACAATGAGACTTTCATGTGGAGTTTTTAAGACAATTCATATTAAGGTGTGGAAATTGCTGTTTTTAAATGACTTCTTCACAGTTGTTTAGTCTGGCCAACCACAAAGTCCTAGCTTTCCAGAGCTTGTATTTAGGGGATGTGTATTGCCTGACTCCACTAATGCCACTTGTACATTCATTCCTCTGCTTATTCTCAAAGCAGGTCTATTCTGTTCAGTGCTCAAAAGACATGGATGAAAGACAAAATAGTTGCTTCTGAGCTCACCGGTGATGAGAGACTTTTTTTTTTTTTACTTTTTTGAAAATATAAAACAATCATAGTTGTACTAAATGTATGAAGAAGGTGTATGGAAACAGAGGTGGGTGTGACAATTCTGCCTGGTGGCTAGGCATCAGGGACGAATGCCCAGAGAGATGCTTGAGCTGAGTCATGAAACATGAGTGGGAACCTGCCAGATGGACACAATGGAGGGGGATGTTTCAGGATATGACTGCAAGTGTACAAAGGGAAGGGAACATGAAAAGTTTGGGGACACTTAGTCCTCAGGAACAGAACTGTGTGCATGGGACATGTAGAGCATGATGAAGCTGGAAGGGTAGGCAGCCCATGTAGTGTATAAATTCTAGATCAAGGGTTTATGTTTTATTCTGGAGGTAGCAGTGATCATTGAAGGATGTTAAACAGGGATGCCATATATATATTCCCTTTGAGAACAGGTGTCAGGATGATAACATCTTAATATAAAATTGTTCAATGCAGGAGCAATACTAGGTGTCAGCTAAGAGCTGAGGCTTCACAATATAACATTTCTTATAGGCGGTATGAATGGGGTCAAATGAACTTCTCCATATCTCAGTTTCTTTATCTGCAAAGTGGGGCTAATAATAGCAGCTGTCTCTGAATTGGTATGAGAATTAGATGAGCTATTGTTGCCAAAGAATCCAACTATTATAGTAAATGCAATAATCATGTGCATTTACTGTGCATTCTAATTTTATTAAGAATAGTGACTAAGTGTCCAATGAGAAGTTGGTAGAGTGAGAACTGAAAGGGTACTTGAAAGTCAATTGGAGTCTGCATTTTAACTTACTAATGAAGTCCAGAAGCTATAAGATGAATTTTAAATATTTCTTAATCTGAGGTTGTTTTGTTTACTGGACTGAGCAAAGACAACTGGAAAATGAGAAAAGGTAGAAGTTAAAAATGCACTGCTAGTGTGGCAAACAAACAGCATCTGGGACCCTAACTGGTATTAGCCTGATTCAGGTGAGGTTATTGAAACTCCATTGCACAGTTAATATTATTGTGTCCCCATACTGGCAAAGGTAGAATCATCACAGGGAAATTTACAAAACATAGGGAATGCTGAGGTTGGAAGAGCTTTACCACCATGACTCAATTGGCCCAGGTCAATGTGGCCTGAAGTCTGGGGCACCAAAATGGTGCAAAGGTTTCCTATGACTTCTACTGGCCTTTTAGGGATGAATACTAATCAGTAAAATGTGGATAACCATAAAATTGTATGTTTGAATACTCACTTAAAAATCTCTCATATACTAAGTAACTTAAACATATATTTAATGAAAAAATTTCAGAAAAGAATGAGGCACAGATTTAGTGCTTCAGCTGGTAAAAGCATATTAGTGTGTGCAAAGTATTTCACAAACTGCCATGCATATTCTAACTATGTGATAATACCTATATGTTAAATATATATATTTGTATTATATATATTACATCTATATCTATATATCATAGGTCTTTCTGTTATTAAGAAACAAAATATCATTTTTAAGAAGGAAAGATAGACTGATACTTCATAACATATCTGTGGTTTTGTTAATTATAAGTATATTTTCTTTGCTATTTAAAAAGATGTTTTGATTCATCTCCCTAACACTTTAGCAAATTTTAAGGTAATAACCATTATAATTTTTGGCAAGAGAGTGATTTTATTTCATGGGATTTCCAGTTAATATTGAAACATTCTATTTTATTGGATAGATAAATCTAAACAGCAGGTCAGGACTTTTATTTTTGTGTTTTGTTTTTTTGAGACGGAGTTTCGCTCAGTTGCCCAGGCTGGAGTGCAGTGGCGAGATCTTGGCTCACTCCAACCTCCGTCTCCTGGTTCAAGCAATTCTCCTGCCTCAGCCTCCTGAGTAGATGGGACTACAGGGGCGTGCCACCGTGTCCAGCTAATTTTTGTATTTTTAGTAGAGATAGGGTTTTGCCACATTGGCCAGGCTGGTCTCAAACTCCTGACCTCAAGTGATCCACCCACCTTGGAGGACTTTTAAATGTTTGCAACTTCTCATCTAATCTCTCCAATGTTATACAAAGCAGCAGTCAGACCTTGGCCCCTTTTGCTGAGCATTTACTTAAAGATAAAAAGATGAATAATTGCTACTCTCCCAGTCGTGTGAATCACTAGTACCAAAGGAAGGAACAGTGGAAGTTTTTAATGAGTTGGCGCTGTTAATAAAAAAAGAAGTGGGTGGTAAATTATGTATCCAAGCCCTTGAAAATTAACCTCCAGCACACGTTATTAGTTTCTTTCTTTCTTTTTTTTTTGCTTAGAGTTACAGTTTAATTTTTTGATAAAGCAGTTTATTGCCCTCTAAAAGATACTTAAGTTAGAAAAAAGTGTTGCTTATCCGAAAGGATCAATTTATCAATGGCCGTGTTATGCTGTTTTTTTTCATTTGCATTGTGAACCCCCTTTTAGGGTTCTTGTTAGAAACCTGTGTGGATTTATTTGTAGAGTAGCACACACTGAATTGGACTTAAGGATTAAATGAATTCCATGAACTAGAAGGATGACCTTGTAAACAGGAAAATATTTCATTATATGTTTTCCTTGCTATCAGTGTAATAGAATTTGTGTTGTATGCCTGATGTTCAGACCTTTCTTTTTTATTTTTGCATGAATTATATTAAAAAAAAGATAGAAATTTATCATCCAGACAGCAGACAATAAATTGGCTGAGTTCTAATTGTGAGGATTATAGCACTACATTTTATTTTCCCTCTGTCATGCTCAGCAAATAAATAATCCCGTTTACACTTCAGCCTCCAAAACATGCTTGCATCTTTGGGCATGATGGGAATACCACGTGGTCACATAGTTTTATGGTCAGAATCCTAGTTATGTGGATTTTTATTTCTTGTCTATGTAGCCAACTAGTGTAAAGTCTGGTATTTTGTGCAGGTATTAAAGCTTTGTTAGACTGAGAGAAGATAAAATAGAGGGGGGATGAAAGAATTTAGCTGTCAGTTTCTGTTTCTGGTGGAAATACAGCCCACTGCTGCTGTATGCTAGAGAGGGAAGCTTTGGAAGCCTCAAAATGATCAAGCCAAATGGTAAAGTTCTAACAGTTTACTGCTAATTGATTAGCTTTATGTATAAGGAGGTGCAATTATATGCTATTCCAGCCAACTCTCTTTTTAAAGTTTGTCTGACTTTTAAACCAGATTAATTCCGTTTGTTCAAAATATCCGCCCCCCGCCACCCCACCCCCGCTTCCGTACAAGGGCCTGATTCATTTGACCAAAGACCTAGGCCATGACAGCCAGCTGTGACAATAGGGGGTAAATTAAAATAGCCTATGGCCAGGGTCAGACCATCTCTGAGAGATAATAGAGGAGTCCCTAAGGCCTGGTGAATGAAAGTGTTCAAATTCTATTGTGTACTCTGGTTAAGAACAATCTATAAAAAGGTAGCATTTAAAGTACATGAGAAGCAATAAATCGTTTCCTCTTTCTACAAATTGGTTTAGAGAAAATCTCTAGGACTACAAAAGGATATTTTACTGTTTCTATGGCAGTTTAATATTAATAGGAAATACTTATTTGGTATATATTGTGTTGTTACATTTATATAATTCTTTTGATATTTTTTGGAAAGCCTTTATCGTATGATAGCTTCAATTTTGGAAGGTACATAGTATATGTATTTGTCACCAGTTTACATGTAACTAAACTGAGGCTTGTAGTAAAGTTCAGAAGTGTAAGTTCCCAAAAATGATTAGTGGTAGAATCGAATTAGAAGCCAGCCCTAATTTCTATACTTTTGAATTGACATCTATGATTCAGAAAAGCATGTAGTTGCTTAGGCAATGGGACAGGGATTGTATTACTCATTACTTCTGGGGCATTCTCAACTATGATAGGACTTTAGTCATACCTCTACAGTGTTGGGAGGAGAGATACATATTTAAAAAGCAATAACAGCAGTTCAAGGGAAAAAACATAATCTACTTGTTTTCTTAGGGGGGCATAAATGGAAGGAATTATTTTTACAGAAAACACATCTATCCCACTTGTTTTGGGGATACTGTGTCTTATCTTTGAAATGGGCTTCTGCAAAGTCAATAGTGATGGAGAATTAGTAGTTGCATGATGCAGTGTTTTCTATATATCATAAATTGGTCAAGTATGATGATTTTTATTTCCATTCTTATTAGAAATGATCATTGTGAATAATCTGCCCATTTTTCTCAGGAGTGTATGATTTAAAGTGTCATCATATTTTTCATTCTCAAAATGGACTAATAAAACCTACCTCTGGAATGAATAAATACCTTATTATAGATGTTGAAATTATATGAATAGGAATGTTCATCCTCTCCTTGAGTGAAGATTTATTATTCCAAACACAAACATTCCCAATCGAAGGGTTTGAAAGTGTCCTTCAATCAACTCAAGATCATTTTGTATAGCCAGGGTTCAATCAAATACCACTTTTTAATCAGCTAATTACATGAAGCAGAACAGGTTTTCCTGCCAAACAAATGACTGGGGAGGAATAATTCTCTAAGTGCATATCCTTGAATATTTTTTTCCCCAACAAAATAGTCCTGTCAGGAAACCAAGCTCACAAGGTTAAAGTGATACATGCGTTGGCCAGTTTCTAGGTCTGCTCTTAAACTTCAGTTGGAATTACATCTTGTGGGCACAGGCTTGCTGGTTTTAATTTTGAAATAGTTTATCATTATTTTAGGAAGAATATGGGAACATTTGAGTGTGTTTGGGAAAGAAAATTAGTTCCTCATTACCTCCCCTGTCCCTGCCAATAAATTCATGAATCTTCATGTTTCTCATTCTGCGTTAACCTTTTCTCTCCATCATCCAGACATACTGAGGCTCAGGAAGCCAAGAACAGTCTCCTATTGGACATCATCAGTTTGTCATAGGGATAATTTCCTGGCCTTCTTAGATAAGAGAGTTCAACTTTCCTGTGGTCTTTTTCTAAAGCCATATACTACTTGTATATGGCTTTAGATATTTCTAAAAGATCTTAACTTGTAATCCTACAAAGTTAATAGTACATATGTTTATCTCATGGAGGCCCAGGGAGCCAAAAAGATTTGCATAAGCAGGTTAGTGTTAGAATGCAGAGACAGGAATGCAGGTCTTTTTTCCTGCCAGATCTTTGGATTTAAACTAGGAAACTCAAAAGTAATGCAGTTGCCAAGGTGAAATAATCTATTCATCTTCCTACTTACAGTGCAGTCTCAGTTACAATAGGAAGTCGTATCTCAGTTAGGCATCTATTACACTGAGCACACACAATAAATGTTTTTAAAGCTTCAAGAGTTGAGAAAATAACATACTGTTCCAATCCAGGGACTACTGGAAGATATGCTATAGCTTTTTTCCATCACTTTCCATTGTTTATTGCCTACTTCTACTACTTAGGTTTTTTTTTTGTTGTTGTTGTTGTTGTTGTTTTTTTTTCTAACACCAGTAGTTTTCATCTGAGCATTAGGAAAATAGCAGAGGTTGATAAGATTTTCTCATGTCAACAACCTAGCATATTGCTGGGAACCTGGGAACATACAATATTTGGGCACATGATATATTGATAAGGGGCTTGATATAACGCTTGTTCTTTTCTCTCTGCATCTGCATTTTGTAGGCAGGCCTCTGGATGTGGAGGCCACATGGCTATGCTGAAGTTAATGTGGCTGGGTCAGCATTTGTGGGACTTCAGTGAGTTTCAGAAGTCTTTTTCCACTAGCTAGCAAGAAGCCTGTTTGGATGTTGATAGCCCAAATGGGGCTTGGCCCTAAAAGTTAGGGGAAAAGGCAGAGTTCATTTCAGGGAGGCACAGAGAAGATCTCATTCTGAAAAGCAATGATAGTGATTACCATGGCAGGTCAGGGATGTCAGCCACAAATCCTAAAGTGTTAACATGGAACACCACTGTAAAGCTTATCAACTTGCAGTGCTCCTAAAAATGGAATAAGACTATAAATACATGCCCTAAGGTTCACGTGGCAGTCTACAGACACAAGTAGGAAATTGCTCTGAAATCTCAGATTTCATACTAGAAATGAATGTAGATTCTGTACTCCATAATTTTTGCTATATTATCCAAACATAAATAAAACAAAACAAAAACATCTAGAAACCAGGACCTGATTTATACTGGGGTATTATTCTTGTGTTCTCTGGTATACCTCTCTGGATCAGTTCCAGAGAGTTTTCACATCTCAGTTTTAGTCATAACTCTACTGAAGAAGAAAAAAAACCTAAATAACTTTTCAAAAGGATCATACAAACAAGCTCTACAGTGTTTGGTTCATATCCAAGGCAAAGAATCAGTGTGGTATAAAACAGGAAAAATATCCAGCGACAATTTAAATGTTTTCCAAGCCTGCTATTAGGTTTTAATGGAATTTTTCCCCTGCTGGTGAAACAAATAAAAACAAAAAGTAAATAAGTGAAACATTTTCTGTTGACAAGAGAAAAATACTGTGTAGTAGGAAGAATCTTAGGAGGCACGTTCTGGTACTGGCTGAACTTCATATGAACGTGGGACCCTAGGCCGACCTGTAATGTCTCTAGCTTGGTGACTATGTAATTTATTGTCTCTTTGTGGAGGTGCTATTCAAACCTGGAGTGTCCTGGTGTCCTGGGCAAATTGGGCACCCTGTCTTCCATTCTTTTTATTTGTTGGCGAATGAGAAGGTTACATTACGTTAGATGTTTTTAAGCATTCTTTTGTCAGCAAACTCAAAATTAAGACAAAGTTCAGTTTGAAGCATGGACAGGGGCAGGATTCCAGTTCCCCACCCTCTCTTCCACACACACCCCACCCAAGGACTCTGAGGGATCCTTGGCATGCAGTTTAAAAATTATGACATTCCATGGTTTATTCCACCCATTATTAGCCTTCAGTTGGAATCACATGCCACATCTTCATGTACAGATGATGTTTAGGTAAATGCAAATCCTAACAGAAGAAAGAAGGATGCAATCTCATCTAAGATAAAAGCATCTTCTTATTCAGCTTTGCTTGTTTATGCCTTTCCTTTCTTAATACATATTTTGTCTATTTGGAGGATGAGTTTGAGTCAGACTTCATTTCTTATATCCTTTTTAATGCCTTTCATTTGAAAGACTTGAACTTGAAGAATATAATTTTAGGGGTGGGCCCATATAGAGAGAGCATTTCAAGACAAATATCACATCAGACATTCTTCTGGGTGCCCAAGAAAGCAACTGTGTTGTTACCTTACCCTCCATAGTCACCAAGGTGACTATTCCAGGGCTGAGACCTTAAGCAATATGCAGTGTAAAAATGAGGCTATATTCAAGAAGGTATATGCAGGTCCTCAAGAAGCAGCCCTGACTGGCATTTCCCCAGTGTGAATAATCAGTTGATTCTGCCATTTATTCTGTCCTCTTGTTTCTCTGCTGTATTCTTTCCCCTTCCTAGTCTCTTTATTGCAGATATCTCATCCATCTTCCTGCACCTGATTTGAGAGTGTTGCTCCTAACACCACTCTAACCACTGTGTCTGTATAGTACTCTCAATTAAGCTGCCTCTCCTCTACACATATAACATTCAGGCAGCAGGAAGCCAAGTCCCTTGCAGAGGGAGTGGAATGAACTTGCCACCCCTTCCCATGTCACTGATGTACTTGCAGACACACTGCCAAGAGAGATTGTAATATTCCGTCCACACTGGACATCAGCTGGAACAGGAGGGAGGGGAAACAACTTTTATGATAGCTCATATGTTAGTGCTTTTCCTCAATATTGGCTGGTGCAGGCTCTTGAAATTTTGTGTCTCACACCTCACTGGGGATTATCTGGAGGCCCCTTATTATGGATGCTATCAAATTTGTAGGGTTGGTGGTCTTAGACCTGACCCAAGGCACGTAGAAATGCTTCTTTTTTTAAATAACATTTACTGGTTTACTATAAGGGATATTATGAAGGATATAGAAGAAATGCATAGGACAAGGCATAGGGGAAACTTCCATGCCCTCCATGGGTGTGCCACCGTCCAGGAACCACCATGTGCTCAGCTATCTGGAAGCTCCCTGAACCCTATTCTCTTGGGTTTTATGGAAGCTTCATGACTCAGCATTCCTTCCTCTAGGGTATGGAGCCAGATCTTCTCTGGAATGAGGGTCTTATGACCCACAATCAGAAAGGTAAGGAAGATTAGAGCCCTGCCTTGGGACAGGTGAAAGGAAGGCAGGAGAAAGTCAGAGCGGCTCTGTTTCCTGAGGCTGCCCCTGAGGCTTAACACATCCACCATTATAACAAAAGACTGTAACAAGGGCTATGGAAGTTATGTTCTGTGGCTTTCTTCTGTTTAGTTACAAGACAGCCTTGGGCCTAATGACATTCCTGTGTAGATCTGCACATCTTCAGAATTCAGCTGCTTCTTGGCTGATGGTACTTCCCCTTCTGGTTCATTTAGTTACCTGGACTATTTCAGGCACAGTTATCTAAGAATGAGTGGTTAGAAGACAGTATCTATCTCCAGCTGTTTGATATACAGTAGGAAGCATATAGGTTGCAGCAGGTAACAAGCATTAGCTGCCATGGCATACTAGAGGGCTGCTGTATTAGTCCATTCTGGCACGGCTATAAAGAAATACCTGAGGCTGGGTAATTTATGAAGAAAGAGATTTAATTGGCTCACGATTCTGCAGGCTGTGCAGAAAGCATGATTCTGGCATCTGCTTGGCTTCTGGGGAGGCCTCAGGAAACTTACATCATGGCCGAAGGCAAAGGGAGAGCCAGCACTTCACATGGCTGGAGCAGAGGGAAGGGGGAGGAGGAGGTGCTACACACTTTCAGACAACCAGATCTCGTGAGAACTTACTCACTATCATGAGAACAGCACCAAGGGGATGGTGCTGAATCATTCATGAAGGATCCACCTCCATGATCCAATCACCTCCCACCAGGCCCCACCTCCAACACTAGGTAGATTACAATTTGACTTCAGGTTTGGGCAGGGACACAGATCCAAACCTTATCACCTATGGTTCCTTGGAGAGGCTTGGAGTCTCCCTGAGTTACTGCCATCCCTCAAATATAGCTCACCAACCATCATTTATTCAGTGCCTACTATGTGCCATGTGTTTTCCCCAGACTTGCCTATTTTCTATATTAATAAGGTAGTATGTTAGTATCCTATTGCTGCTGTAACAAATCCTACCAATGTAGTAGCTTAGAACAAGACAAATTTATTATCTTACAGCTCTGGAAGTCAAAAGTTCTAAAGTCAAGGTGAGGTGTAAGCAGGGATGCATTCTTTCCAAAGTTCCCAGGTTCTAGAGGCTACCTGCACTCTTTGGCTTATGGCTCCTTCTTCCATCTTTAAAACCAGCAGTGTGCCATCTTCAGATCTCTCTGTCTGACCTCTGCATTTGTCATTCCATCCTCTTCTCTTTCTTTACCTTATGAGGACCCTTGCGATTACATTGAGTCCATCTGGAATAATCCAGGATAATAATCCTGTCACAAGATACTTAATGACATCTGCAAAGTCTCCTTTGACACATAGAGTAACAGTCATAGGTTCCAGAGATTATGATATGGGCCTCTTTGGGGATGGGGGCCATTCTGTCTACCATCGATGGTAATAACTGTCACCACCAGAATGATAGCAATAGCCAACGTGTATTGTGTTCATGTTACACAAGCAAAGCATTGTCTTGTTGTAATCTTCACAACAACTGTAAGGAATAGGTAGCAGTATCCTTATTTTACAGTTGAAGGCACTGAGAGGCAAGTAACTTGCGAGAGGTTAAGCAGCTTGCCTAAAGTCACGCAGCTAGTCAGCTGCAGAAAAAGGATTCAAATCCAATGCATAGCATTGTCACTGCTATGCAACCCTACAATTATTATTTCTGTAGTACAGGTAGGCTTAAGTGAAAAGAAGGCTCTTTCTCCAGATCACACAGGCACTCAGTAAGGGAGTTGATATTCAAGTTGAATCTCTTGGACTCTGAAGCCTCTGCCTTAAACACTGATCTACGTGTGCTGAGGATATCAGAGGACTGTTCCACCTCTGATTTTGCTTTCAGCTGTGGTTTCTCTGACCTTTGTTTTGCATCTTTGTTTTGTTTCCCTTTGTGGATAGTGCTGGTCTATCGGTGAAGTCAGCTGGAGTAGGTTGCCGCTTTGGTCATGATGTCACAGGCTGAGGGTTAATGGGAGAAGCCCTTTGGCTTAGAGCAGCTGAGCTTGCTTGTTTGTGGCTGCTGCTGTGCTCTGCACAAATGGAGTTCGTTCTTGGCGTAGTTTATTGTAGGTTGAGGGGACCACTAGCTGCCTCATTTGAACTAAAGACCTTGACTTGCATTGAATTTTAAACATGGGCCCTGGGATAGAAAAGCTAATGTTTTATGGAACCAGCTACAATTTAGTTACCATAACAACTTGGTAACCCTTATTCTGTCTTGGCTTGCTGCCTCTGAGTGTGATGTACAGCAGTCATTCTGGCCAGCTGAAATGGGCTCTCACCTTATTCTTGTTAGGCTTATTGATAAATAGCTTGGTTTCGTGATACACATTTCAAAGTCATCACCTTTTTTTATGCTGCTGACCTTCCCTTAAGCTGCAGGTTGTATAAGGAGAAACTGCAGGAGTAATGCTGTGCTGCTTTTCTGTTCCTGAGATATTTTATCATGAAATTGTATGCCTGTGTGTGTGTTGAGAGAAAGGGGTAGTGAGGAGGGAAATAGGTAGATGAATGAATTCGTGTTTGTGGAGCAGAGTATCATAGTAGTGTATTTCTTTCATCTGCAAAAGAAAAAAAAATCTTTTGAAATAACAGTAACAGTAATTTAATCTCGTTCTTTAAACAGTGAATTTGACATACTCTGAAAAAGTTGTGGGCAATACAATCGAAGACGGGATTCCTTTCTTTCATTCAAGCATTTTGTTATTCACTAAACTATTTAAATGTGAAACTTCCTTGATAAGTAACCTGAAGTAGAGTTTAAATTTTGTATATGGGAAAATAGTGAGGGGGCTGGTGGGAATTTGAGGGAAAACTTAGATCAGCTTTTTTTAAAAAAAAATTCTAGTAGGTAGAAGAGTGTTCTGTTCTGTTTCATAAAGGGTTAGTAGGTATTTCGGTTGTGGGGAGGCAAAGGTAGGGTGTTGATGCCTTACGTATTCCTCCTTGGGAGATACAGATCTATATTTGTACTACATGGCTATGAAAAGGTCAGCAGTGGAGAAACCTATTTAACTGTTTCTTTCTGCATTTGGTCCCAGAGTCCCGTTTTCAGATAGGCAACTGTGAACATCTCATAGAACAATGTTTGGGAAGTGGTGCTTTAGAGGTGTAATAATAAAGAGGAAACCAAAGTCAGGATTTCACCTTCTATTCCTAACCCTCTCTGTAGTGATTTGGCTATAGAACAGATTCAGTACTTTTATTCTTTATTAAGAACTGATGCATTTTCTGTACTTCCCTCCCCAAATGTTAAAAAGGCCATTTCTTGTGGTTTGTGTTAGCCAAGACTCCATCTATGCATTGATTTGAGCAATTTGTATAACATTTTATTCTGCTTTTTCTCCTTATCGAAATATGACAGTATATTGCTAAGGGACATTATAAAGTCACCTTTGGAGAATTCTAAAGGAAAACAGTGACCACCGTTTTTATAGGATAGCTAGAGTTCAGTCTTCCAGTGGATAAAATGTGCATTCACTGAAATCTGTATTATCTTTATTCTAATTTGTTCACTTTAAAAAGTAATAATAAACTCCAAGCTGTTTTTGTACACTGGAGATAATTTAGACTAAGCTACATACACCTTTCTTTTTTTAACAATGAAAAAACTCTCATCTAAAGAAGTGAGAAACCCAATGTCACCAAGTGAGAATACTGGATGTAGCATCTGAATCTCTGACTCCCCAAGAATGCATTTCCTTGTTTTGTCATTGGTAATCTTAAGAAGTTGAATTAAGCAAAAATATTTAGGAAAGGGATATTAAACCCCTCTTGACAGTATCCCTCCTTTAAGAG
Source organism: Gorilla gorilla gorilla (assembly GCF_029281585.2). Taxonomy (NCBI): domain Eukaryota; kingdom Metazoa; phylum Chordata; class Mammalia; order Primates; family Hominidae; genus Gorilla; species Gorilla gorilla. The sequence continues at coordinate 92,672,736 of NC_073234.2, forward strand.
GTATGGCTCTCTAATACTTTGCCTGTTGTTTAAGATACAGACCTCTTATTAAGGAGGGAATTTTTGGGATTACTTTCTTCATGTATGCCTATCCATGATGTTATCCAGTGTTAAATTATTTTCTTCCAATGCAAAAAAGCTGGAAGACAGCATATTTGAGTAATGAGGTGGGCAGGAACCAGGTCATTGACTACTGTTTACTACATATGTGTTCTGACATTTATTTCTGGCCCAGCTAGCTTGCTGAATACTTAATCCTTTGTGTGCTAGTGGCCAGTATATTGTGTGTGATTTAGCAGAGTCAGTAGCTTTTCTAATTCTGAACAGCCTTTGTGTACTGTGGTGTCTGTCCATATTCAAATAACAATGCCACTTGATGATTTTGAGGCAATTGTTAATCTCTGTCTGAAGCTTCCTCAGGTCCCATTTGCTAGAATTTTGTTGTCTTTCTCTTTTTTCCCTTCTCTTTTCTTTAAAAAATTTTGGCTGGGTGCAGAGGCTCATGCCTGTAATCCCAGCACTTTGGGAGGCTGTGGTGGGTGGATCACGAGGTCAGGAGATGGAGACCATTCCGGCCAACATGGTGAAACCCCGTCTCTACTAAAAATACAAAAATTAGCTGGGCGTGATGGCACGTGCCTGTAATCCCAGCTACTTGGGAGGCTGAGGTAGGAGAATCGCTGGAACCAGGGAGTCAGAGGTTGCACTGAGCCGAGATCTCTCCACTGTACTCCAGCCTGGCAATAGAGTGAGACTCTGTCTCAAAAAAAAAAAAAAAAAAAAAAAAAAATTCTACAAGAACATTGTATGAAATTTTGACATAACTGATTTTTGCATTTATGTTTAGATTAGAAAAATGTATGTCCTAAGCAAGGGAGTTAGATTCATCCAGCACTGTCTACATTATTACCCAGAGGAATTGTATGCTAGGAAAACTTGATGATGGAGGACCCAAATGTGTAGGTTCATTTAATATTTTCAAGCAATATTCTTTCCTGCTGATATAAAATTAGAGTTAGTGGCAATCAACAACAGATAATACCTCAAAGTGGTATAACATGTTTTAAAATATTTTGGTCTTATACACACCGCAGGCAAAAGAAATAGCTGCTCATGTGTATTACTGCTGAAATGCTGACTTTGTTTATTTTCTATAAACATAATAACTAGTTTCATGTGAGTACATAATTTCTAGGAAGAAATTAGAAAGAGTTGGAGTAAAGTGGAACATACATAAGACATATTTACCTACTGCAAATATACTTCCTGGTATACACTAACTCAATTTTTATTTTTAGGAAGGAAATCAGATAAAGACAATGTGTTAAATCCTTCTTGGCTTCAGAAATGTTAGTAGTTTGCATATTTTCTTAGGTGCTGTTAGCACGATTACTCATTTTCTGGCATGATGTGGTGAAAGCATGTCTTTATGAAGATTAAAATGAAAAGGAAAAGAGATATAAGGATTTGGCTTTTTGAAAATCATCTCCCAAGGCAGGGCAGACAAAGAAAGAAATGATCTATCTTGCCTCAATAAAGCTATAAAAATAAGGCATGCTTCAGGCATAAATAGGATCAGAACCTAATGTGAATCAGATATAATAAAGACAAAAAGAAATGTGTTGACACTGTCGTTTCACATGCTTTTTTTGATGTCCCGATTAGCTGATGAGCTAAAGACTACATATGTCATTTACTGCTTGGTTAGTGAGTATGAGTTGGCTTCTCCATTCTGGTCAACTCTATCACTGATGGAATTGAGCTACACTAGACTGTGGTGAAATTAACTGAGTTTAAAGCATGCCCTTGGGGTGGGTGTCCAGCCTTTTCTGTTCAGTCCCCCACACTCTCACCAACTGACTTCCACAGAATGAGCCATGTGCTTTGGAAGTGTGAAGAATACATGTCTACTTTTAGGCTGCCATTTCTTGACAGGTGGTGATTGCTAGGAGGTCAGGGTTTATGTCATGGAAATCTTCACAGAAGTGATGTTTGAGTTGAGTCTTGCAGGGTCTATAACAGTTTGCAGGAGGCATGGAGAGGTAAAGTGACATGGCCTGTGTAGGGTACTAAAAATATGATGAAAGTGCTGCCTGGCTGGAGCCTAGAACTAAAGGTTGAAAGGGGCAGTAAAGTCTTGAAGGGCAGATAGGATCTATATTATGCAGAACTCACATGCTCTGCTAAGGGTTTAGAACCCGTGGCACTGGAAAGAATGACAGCTTGCATTTATAAAGGTAAGTCCACCAGCAATATGGGGGAAGAGCTGGAAGAGGGCTGAGACTTGAGAATAGGAGTTTAGTAAGGAAATGCATTCACTGGTTCACGTTAAAGGGGAGGAGGGCCCAGTTTAGTGTAGTGGTAGTGGCGATGGAAAGGTGCAGATGGCTGGAGAGAAATTTAGGTGCTATAATTATCAAGAGTTGGTAACATTCGAAATGGGGAGTGAAGGATGGTAATGAGAATTAAGTGAGATATTAGATCTTAAGTGCTTATTAACACAGTATACGGCACCTGGCACATTGTAAGCACAAAAGAAATGGAACATGTAATTCTGCTGTTACCCATAACGGCAATAAGAAACATCTTGGAGATTCCTGTCTGTAATAACAGTAACTCAGGACTTCACCTCTATGTAGCCCCATCTCCAAATACACATGCTACCTTACAGATTTCATACACTTGCGTTTTTCTTTCTGTGGAGACTTTTCTTTATATGATGGCCTGACAATAATATTGAAGTACTTTATAGTGCTAATAACTTAATTTTTACATGCCCTTACCCAGTGACCTGCTACATTTTAAAAATGCACTCAGATGTGGACCACATCTGTTTACCTCTATGCTATCATTAAGAGAGAAAGTCCCAGCCTCCAATTCAAATTTGATTATTTGCCCAGGGTATTATTCTGCAAGTATTTCCTTTCTCTTTGTGTCTTTAGAGCTGTATTTTAATCCTTGTTTCAGACACAGTATTTCTTCCAATTTAGTAACTTATGAAATGAAGCTATTCATAACTCTCCAGTAATACCAGCAAACAGTTCCTTGATAGTATGGTAAAACTGGGGCTGAGAAGTTTGAGAGTCTGTTGGTTTTATGCCCTGCCTTATACTCTACCATTTATAGACCAGTCTTGATTGTCTTATGCTGGTAGTGTCTGTTGTTTCAGATATGTCAAAGAGTCATTGCTGATTCACTAAACAAGCACTGAGCTAGGATTCAGAAGTCAATAAGATATTTTTTGCCCTTAAAACCTATAAAGCACAACTGTGGTTTCCAAAGTGAAAGGAAAAACAAATGCATGTACAGATTTTTGTGGGAGTAATTGTCTCTTAGGGGATGGCAAAATTGGGGATGGTACAAAATAAGCATCTGAGTAAGGATGCTTTCCAAGATCACTTTCAAGGTCAGTATGGTATTTTATGTGCTACTGAAATTGACATTGCATCATGGTGTATTTCTGTCTGGTGATTGAGTTAATCTTCATTGCAAGCATAGATAATTTTCCTTCAGGTATAGTCCTTTATTTATAGAAAGCTGTTAATTTAATTACTTTTAGTTAGTATCATTTCTCTTTGATGCTAATAAATTTTTCCACATTTTAAAATCTCTCAAATCTTTACAATTAATAATGCATCTTGGTTAATTGGCACTCTTCTCTTTTCCTCCCTAGTAAAATATGTTATTCCTTTATCATTTTTTAAATCTATTGTTTCCTATTTTCTTGTTATAACATGATAGTGTATTTTACAATTGGTGGCAATGAATATTCAATTAATACAGTAGTGTACATTACACTCAAAATTCCTGACTTATGCTAGTTTTTAAACTATATTATATTATGATTTCTATATTTATATGTTGTCTAATTTTGGCTAGTATACTCTGAACCACTTGAAACATGGGACTATGTCTTTTATCTTTATATTCCACCATGGAACTTGCATATAGTAAGCACTTAAAGGTAGAATGAATGGTAGAATTTACAGCTATTAGACACCCAATGCTTGCTTGTTGATTAAAGGCTCATAATAAATAGAAAACCACTTACAGGAAGTAGTTTCTGATCACATCGTCTGTGCCTGATGATGAGTCCATGCATCTAGGCATTGGAATAGTACTCTTCAGCTTTTGAATAGTTATTACATACTTTTCTGATCCATCTAGTGCTTAATCTATTAAGTTTTCATAGAATTGTGCTGTCTCTGAAAATTCTTAGATCATATTTTACTATATGACTTATACATTAAGTATGTATACATATATACATTATATAATCTTTATGAATGAATGTTTATAATAGCTTGGGTTTTTTATAGTTCAAGTATTTTAGAGTGTTCAAATGTGTCACTATTTCTTTAGTTTATTGCTGTGGATTTCTTTATTTTATTGCTGTATGCCTAGTTCCTAGAACAGTGTTTAGCACATGGTAGGTATTCAGGTATTGAATGAATTAGAAATTGTAACACACTCTGTCTTCTTGGGGAGAGGAAAAATATCAGTATTTCAAAAATCTTTAGGTTTGGTATATTGTTTGCAGTTTGATTCAGCTTTGATTTCCAAGTTGCATAAGTTCATCAGCTCTTAGGTTTGAAAGAGAGCTTAAAGCTATCTAGTCCAGCTTCCCTACAACAGAATAGCTAATGAATAGGTATCATATACACATCAGTAAGTAGAAACGACCAGTCACATAGCTGCGAAACACCACTGGGGAAAGGCTGATTCCTTAAGCACTTCCCCCCACTTAGCCCACCACTTAAGGCATTGTTTATAAAGGAACTACAGAAAATTATATTAAAGTGATTTGTGATGTCAGCTCAAAGGGCATAGAAGTGGCTTGTTGATTTGAGAGATCAAAACCTATTTTTCTATTGTGTTTATTCAGTCTGTTCTATCTTCTCTGCCAGTGGAAAATGGCCTAGGGATTAGAAGGAAAGAGGAATAAAGTATTTGAGCTGTGTTGGTGCCATATTGAAGGTTTTGAGTATTTTCTTGGTTCATTTGCTTAGTCCTGTTTTGATTAAAACCATATTTTGAGAAAAAGGAAACAAATGTTGGTAACTTAAATTTTGGATGACCATTTGGCATTGGCAGCAAGCAACTCAGTTGCTAATTAGTCCTTAGAGTGTTTCCGAGTAGTGCATGTCATTATTCTATATGTGGTTAACATTTCCAGTGATCTCATAACATAGTCTATCTGGTCCAAAAGGCCCTGAAGTATTATGGAGTCTAAAGTGAGACTATAACCATCCTTCTAGGTATTCTTTCTAGACAATTCTTACACACTAATTTATGAAGCTCTTCCTATCTTTAAGTCATGGTAATTTTTCTAAATAAAAATTTTCATTTTAAGTTGGTATCTATTTCCCTAAACCTCCTAACCATTGTTACTACTTTGATATCTGGTGCCATCAAGAGCACATCTAATTCTCCTCACACATACCTATCTCTTCTTGAGTTGAGCTGACCTCCCCAGGCTAGATAATCACCTTCATTGGCTTTTCACATGCCATGGCCTTAGGCCTTACCATCCTGATATCTTTAGATTAGCTGTATCTCTTTCATCACATGCTATTTTTAAAACTTTAAGAAGAATATAATATGATTATAATCTTGGATGTACTTATAGAGGATGTTTTTTGAAATAAGTGAAGTTTTATGCATTGTGAAGTAAAATTTTTTTCTTAACAAATAAAGCCAACCACCTCTGTTCAATTTATAGTGTTTGAAAATGATCACTAGGTCCCTGTACCTAATATTATGATCTTTATAAAGACTCAATGATCATTGCTTCTCCCTCAACTATAAACATTTACAAACAAGACATAAACCTGTAATTGTATAGCTAAGACAACACTAGAAAGATTGTTTAATAATGTATTTAGCATATGTAAATGAGATTAAAAAGTGAGAAGCTATATCATGTGTATTTGTTCCAGTCCAATTCTTGTTCATTAAAATGAAAGACAGTGTATTCTATCTTGGAACACTGCCATTATAAAAATAAATGTCAATATGTTTCATACTCGCAGAATTTTCGCACTTGTCTACAAAATGCCAAAGGATGACTACACCAGTACTTCTGGGTGTGGGCAGTATATTCACAGTAGAATGACATCTATCACAAAAATGTAAGATTGTGCTCTGTTTTAGGGGAGTTTCCCAGTTGCAATGGTTGATTACACCAAATGCCTTCTTGATCATTGTATTCTTTTTTTTTGTTAGATGGAGTCTCGCTCTGTCACCAGGCTAGAGTGCAGTGGTGCCATCTCGGCTCACTGCAACCTCCACCTCTCACGTTCAAGCGATTCTCCTGCCTCAGCCTCCCAAGTAGTTGGGACTGCAGGCACGTGTCACCACGCCCAGCTAATTTTTATATTTTTAGTAGAGACGGGGGTTTCACTGTGTTGGCCAGGATGGTCTCGATCTCTTTACCTTGTGATCCGCCCTCCTTGGCCTCCCAAAGTGCTGGGATTACACGTGTGAGCCACTGCGCCCGGCTGATTGTTGTATTCTTAGATGAAAGGTAGGGACAGTCCATGTGTGGAAGTATTTGGTTTTTCTACCACTTACTCACTTCTTATTCGTTTTTCATTTCTGCTCTGGCTTTTCTAACTCTGTCTCTTCAATCATTTCCCCCCCTGCCTTGCTCTGAGCGGTGTGGGCATTACTTAGTTCTAGTGGCAGCATAGAGATTTAATAAGATTGGTGACCTCTGGGCCACAGTGACTCTTGCCTGCCTGACAGTTGTTAACTCCTAGTGGGCTACACAGGTAAGAAAAGTGAAGGGACAGGATTTGCAGGAGCTGCTGAAACAGAAGGCGTTGAATACTGCAGACCTGTCCGTCAACACCTTTTTTTTTTTTCTTTTCTATCACTGAGTTTGGATGGGTGGGTGCTAGTTGGTTTACAATTAAATGACAGGAAGGAATTGGTAGATTTACACTCTATTTTCCTTTAAAATTTGTTCTTTTTTTTTTTTTTTTGAGATGGAGTCTCGCTCTGTAGCCCAGCCTGGAGTGAAGTGGCGCGATCTCGGCTCACTGCAACCTCTGCCTCCCAGTCCAGGTTCAAGCAATTACAGGCTTGTGCCACCATTCCCAGCTCATTTTTGTATTTTTAGCAGAGACGGGGTTTCACTGTGTTGGCCTGGCTGGTCTTGAACTCCTGACCTCGTGATCTGCCCGCCTCTGCCTCCCAAAGTGCTGGGATTACAGGTATGAGCCACCATATCTGGCCCTAAAATTTATTCTTATACCTTTATTTATTTATTTGTAGAGACAGAGTCTCACCATCTTGCCCAGGTTGGTTTTGAACTCCTAGGCTCAAGTGAGCCTCCTGCTTCAGCATCCCAAATGGGATTACAAATGTCAGTCACCATGCCTGGCCCAGTTTTCCTTAAACAAAAATGAAACCAAACCATAAGTATAGATAAATTTTATTACTAAAACTCTGTATTTATATACACATTTTTTTTTGAGAGTAGTTTTAGGTTTACAGCAAAACTGAGTGGAAGGTACAGAGATTTTTCATACACCCTCTGCCCTAATAGATGCATAGCCTGCCTCATCATCAACATCCTCCACCAGAGTGGTACATTTCGTTATAATAATTGAACTTATATCCACACATCACTTTTATCTAAAGTCCATTGTTTACATTGGGATTCACTTTTGGTGTCACACATTCTGTGGTTTTGGACAAATGTATATTGACGTGTACCCAACATTATGATATCATGCAGAGTAGTTTCATCGCCCTAAAAATTCTCTGTGTTCTGCCTATTCATTCCTTCCTCCCTGCTAACCCTGTCAAATCTCTTTACTGTCTCCATAGTTTCACCTTTTCCAAAATGTCAGAGTTGGAATTATGTAGTAGGTAGCCTGTGTAGTAAGCAGATTGGTTTCTTTTGCTTAGTAATATACATTTCAGTTTCTTTCATGTCTTTTCATGTCTTGATAGCCCATTACTTTTTAGGGACGAATAATATTTCATTGTCTGGATGTGCCACAGTTTTTCCATTCATCTACTGCAGGACATCTTGGTTGCTTCCCGGTTCAGACAATTATGAGTAAAGCTGCTGTAGCTATCTGTAGGCAGGTTTTTGTCTAGACATAAGATTTCAGCTCTTTGGGGTAAATACCAAGGGGCTGCATCATATGTTAAGAGTATGTTCAACGTTCCAAGAAACCACTAAACTGTTTTCCAAAATGGCTGTACCATTTTGCATTCTTGCCAGCCATGAATGAGAGTTCCTGTTGTTGCACATCCTTGCCAGCATTTAGTGTTGTTGGTGTTCTGGATTTTGCCATTCTAATAGGTGTGTTGTGGTATTGAATTGGTGTTTTAATTTGCATTTTTCTGGTGGGGCATCTTTTCATATGCTTTTCCCCCATCTATACAGCTTCTTTAGTGAGGTGTCTGTTAAGGTGTTCGGCCCATTTTTAAATCAGGTTGTTTTCTTATTGTGTTTTGGAGAGTTCTTTGTATAGTTTGGATAACGGGCCTTTAATCATTTGCACATATTTTCTCCCAATCTATGGGAGAGCAGAAAATTTTAATTATAATGAAGACAAATTTATCCATTCTTTTTCATGGATTGCGCCTTCGGTATCATATCTAAAAAGTCATTGCTAAACCCTAGGTTATCTAAATTTTCTCTTATGTTATCTTGTAGGAGTTTTATAGTTTTTTGTTTTACACTTAGGTCTATGATTCATTTTGACTAAATTTTTGTGAAAGGTGTATGATCTGTGTCTAGATTAATCTTTTTTTGTTGCATGTGGATGTCCAGTTGTTTCAGCACTATTTGTTGAAAACACTATTTTTGTTCCATTATATTGTCTTTTTTCCTTTGTCAAAGATCAGCTGACTATATTTACATGGATCTATTTCTGGGGTCTCTATTCTGATCCATTGATCTATTTGCCTTTTCTTTCATCAAACCACACTATCTTGATTACTGTAGATTTATAGTAACTCTTGAACATGAGTAGTGTCACTCTTGCAACTTAGTTCTTCATTTTTAATATTGTGTTGGCTATCCTGGGTTTTACCACTTTGATTTTGATCACCTGTCTATACTATACCTGGTGGCTTAGTGGGGGTAAGGAGGAAATAGAATGGAATCAGAGAGCCTGTAAAAACCAGTGTTTTTCTTATCCTGTTCACAAATTGTTCTAGTTGGAGGTGCAGATGTAAAGCCACTGTATTACTGATAAGGATTGGGACCTGTAAAGTAGGTTTGGAGTACCAGGTTCTGGGAATGTTAGGGCTGATGCCATAGCTTCAAGGACAGTAGTGAAATGGAGACCTATGTAAAAATGCTAGTTCACTGTTTGCACAATTAAGGCCAAGCCAGATTTGCAAGTTATGTATTTGCCTAATTTTGCTCCTGTGCAAGGTAGAAATGCTATGAGGTACATAAATTGCTTTTTAACTTTGGGACTTCTTAATACCAAATACATGCATATAGTTTTTAAAAATAATATTTTCTCATAGATGCTAATATCTTGTGACCTCTCAATACTTGATCTGATTGTCTGAATTCTACATGTTGTGTATCTGGTCTGAAATAAAAAGATATTAGTCCCATACTGGTCTCATGTGTGTACAGTACCAGTGAATTCCTAGTGAGAATTAGTGAGAACAGACAGGTCATATTCAATTAAATAGCTTGCAATGCTTACAGATGTGTAACCATTTGTGATAAGGAGCTGGGGGGCATTATGGGTGGAGGAGGAGGTGAAGAGTTGTCTGTATTCTATTGGTTTTCTTTTCCCAGTACAGAATCAAATAGCTAATTCAAAGCAGTAAATTTCTGCCTTCCCCCATGCCCCAAAATATGATTTGTAATTTGAAAGTAGTTCCTGAAACTATTTGGCAAATGTGTCTGTATTCCAGTTATTTGAAAATGAGAGGTATTTTGACTTATTTGACTTTTCCACTACCCCATTTACCAGTAAAACAAAGTAAGAGTTAGTATCAAGTAAGTCTTTGGTTAAGTCAGCAGTGATTTATGAAGAGCCCATTAACGTACTACACAGACAGAAATTGCACAGATTTGATGAATCAACAAAGCAGAAAACGGAAAATATATTTCAACCTCTGGGTTTTGTGAGTCAGGAAGAACACATCCCTGGCTATGGTTATGCTTTAATATTTGCAAAAAAGAGAGTAAACTGGTCTTCATTTGTGCTGATCTAAGCTGTGAAAATACTGTCTGTGTTTTCTTCCTTCGAAAAGATTTCTGCAAATAAATCTCTAAGAACTGTACATAAATGATTGTGGAGATTGTTTTATTTATCCTAAAAGCAATATCCTTCCTGTCAAGGCCAGGGAATTAGATGGCAGAATCAATAACTTGGTAGCCATGTGGGACTTGCTAATACACAAATTAGTGCACGGTGCTTATGAGCATGATAAGCTTGCAAGGCAGTATTTCATTGCCATGCAGTCAAATGAAAGAATAGAGAGAAACAAGGTAATGGTATCAAATGATACATGTCATCATCTTTCTAGGATGTTAATTCACACGTGCACTGGTGACTGCTGGCATCTATGTGCTACCTAGTTGTGTGACAAACTTCTGTGACAAATATCTGGTGTTGTGTGAGGTGTTTCCTAAGGCAAAAATCAGATAAAACTGGGTAGTTTTTTTTAATAAGAACTCATTTCCTTTGGCATGTAAGTAGGAAGCATTGACAAATGGACACCCGACTGTGAGATTTATCTTCTGAAATGTTCTTTTCAGGGTTCTGTGTGGAAGCGTTAGCTGTGTCAATTAGTTGAGATGAAATGGCATAATTTATTGACCGGTGGTGATAACTTTTCTAAATACATTGCACATTTGGCGCCATATAACTGAATGCCTCACTAATTGCTTAGACTCATGCCTGCTTTTGTAATCAATGTGCTACTTGGGCAAGCCTCAGCAGAATTCATTGCCTCATTTTCTGTTTCTGACTGCTTAAATATTCACTGGGTGGTATCCCTGAAAATGACAGTCCCCAAGGAAAAGAATCGCTGTGTCAGAGGCCAGAGACCTCCCGTTTTCATGGCTTTGGAATTACTCTTTCATATTCTAAGAGGAAGGCAAAGCTGGCAATTTGCATTTAAAGCACTGCTCTCCAAGGTTACATTCTGTTGAGTATATCTTTTAGATAGTAGACATTTATCATAGTGTAGCTCTCAAATCTGAAATAGCTGCTGAAGGTATAGCCGAAGAGCTATCACAGTCCTGGGGAACAAGGTAATAAATCAGAAGCTGCCACATGATCACTATGGTAACCGTCAGACCCTGTCACACTGCAAGCATTATTGAAGGGTAGGTGCAACGTTCAGCTCATCAAGTGTTTGTGATCATAAACCTGTTGACATTATAGATTTAATATGACCATTTTATTGTTTTTGTGAATTGAAAGGTACTGCTATCAGACCCCATTTTTGGGGGAAACAGTACCATATTTAAGGGACAGTTTCATTTTATTATTGTAGACCTGAACTTGTTGTCAATGTCAATTGGCATGATATGATAGTGTGTTCTTTTTCTTTTTAAAGGTGAAACCTAGTATTTCAGCATTGAAACTGAACATCTTTTCTAGTGAGACATTTTATGTTGAGTCGTACATGTAGACATATGTAATTAGGTACCCGCATTGATTTTAAAAATCTAAATTATATTTTAACTATTGTAACACTTAGCATTCAACACTTCTATTTGACACAATTTTGGTATGCATAATTTTCAGAAATAGAAATATGGCATCTTGGGATAATGCTTTCAGCCTCTGTTTTTAAGTGTATGTACAAATTGTGTTTTGAAAATCTGATAACTTGACATTTAGATTTAGATATAGGGAGTATCTTGGTAAAATTGTTGATGAATTTATTGTGAAGCAATTATAAATATAATTAAATATAAGGCCAAGATTATTAAAGGTAGTATTTTCTATTATAAGAACTAATTGTGTATTCTCAGATTTGTAATCACAACTTTAGGTAAGTAAAATCATATATTTCCTAAGAGTGACATTCATATATCCAGTACACTTTTTATAAAAGTAATGAGCATTTTCAATTACATTTACTTATAATAAAAGGTAGTTTCTCAAAACTTTTAATAATACAATTGTTTAGTATTTTATTAAATCACATATATTCAAAAGTAAGGGGAGGAAAACCCCATGTTTACTGTAATGAACTTGTTAGTATTTTCATAATCATTACTGAATTTTTACCTCTTTTCTCCAACTGACTGAAAGGGCATTACAAAATGCTACTGGCAGTAACTATGGTAATATCCTTGTGTGAGAGAGAAAAATTCATTAAGATCATAATAAAGCAGTCACTTCTACATATTCCTCATAAAGATCTGAAATTTTTTCCCTCCCTTTCCCTCTTTTTGAAAGAATGATCCGACATTAATGTGCACGTATTTGTCATTATATTTTTCAAAACATCATATCCAACTATAGGCAGGAATAATCCACTGTAAAAGTGTTGGAAGGCAGGAAAGGAGGCAGAAAAGAAGAGGGGACAGAGGGAAGGATGGATGAGTGTTTGAGCATTTCCTATCTCTTTGCCTGCACACTGCTTGAGTTCTGAATTAATGATTTAGTGCCTAGAAGAGGAAGAGGCACAGCAATACTTAGCAGTTTATAAAAAAGACTTCTCCCTGCCATACTTCTTTTTATTTGAATGGCAAGCCTGCCGCAGGGGCCTGCTGCTACTGAAATATAGTGGAAGTTGGTGATATGGCCAGCACAGCAGAGTCTGAACTGGGTTGTGAGTGCTATTTCATGTGGGATGCTAAGCAGCTGTCAGATAGGGAACTACTTTGCACCACTTATGGGCTAGAGTTAAAGCAGCAGGCTGGAGGGGAAAAACTTGGGCCAGTCAGCTAGATTTGGAGGCTCCTTCTGAAAGGGTATTTATAAAGGCTGCAGTTATGTGTTACTTGTTATTTTCACTCAGTTCACCTTTCCTTGTCTGTTTCCATTATTCTTATTAGATTAAATTCCTATTCAGAGGCACTTGCTCTAGCAATCACATACTTTATAAAAACAAGTTTGGGGAAAATACATTATGAAGGAAGGGGAGTAATACTGCTCATTTTCCATGTGCTAGGTATTCTGGTAGGTGTTTGCATACGTTCTTGCTTTAATACTGAGAGCAATGCCAGGAAGTGTTATAACTCCCATTTTACTTATTAGGAGGCTGAGCCAAAGAAAGATTTAAATACCTTCAAAGTGGCAGAGACGGGTTTTCCACTCAACATCCCCTGACACCAAAGCCTATGCTGCTTCCATTTTTGTCTGTGTTATTTGCGTGAGTGTTCAAGAAGACATAATTTCTTCCAGTTTCATTGGTGTATTTTTGGGTGTCTATTGTGTAGTTTGTCACTTCTTAGAATTGCACTCAGTTTAGTAAATTCTTTGGTGCTGGCTATGTGCCAGACACTGCCTGGTGCTAGAAAAATCTATCAAAATTTAGGCCTTTGGAATTCTATTTGCTGTCACTATTAAGATAACTAAAGACAGGCAAGTACCCTTTGCTCTAGTGGAGGCAGATTGGGGTAAGAAACACACTCTGGCATCATATTTGGGGTTTGATTTCAGGTCCCACTCTGTATTAACTCTTCAATTTTGAGTCAACAATTTAAGTCTTTGAACTAGTTCCCTCATTTGTTCAGGAGAAGTGATAACATCTGCTTCATAGTGTAGTCGTGAGGATTGAGTAAGATGGATGCAACAGACCTGGTGTGGAGTGGGTACTGCTCATCTTCATTTTTATTGCTGACACTTCTGGTTAGAAAACAACTAGAGGTTTAGGTTGGAGTATGCAAAAAAATTTTAGGTCAGTATTCATCTTCATGTGACTCTACTGTATACATTCATTGATTATGTATGTGACATTCATACTAATAGTATTGTATTGATATCTTATTTCTCATTAGAGATTCATTTCTCTGAGTTTATACATTTGAAACTAAGCAATTATCTTGAACACTGAAGGCAAAAGTGGAAGAGCAAATGAGAAGTGCTATTCTCCCCAAACCTAAATCTGCCATTAAGCCCTGAGGGTCTTCCACCCTCCACCCTAGAGTCTGTGCAGAAGAGTCCTGTTGATGAATCAGGAAAGCATATGCTAATGTGTTAATCCCTAGCATTTCTCCAGGAGTCAGATCACACCTCCCTGTCTGTTTCTGTTGATCTGCTTGCTTTTGTTTCCTGTTCCTCTGACTCTTCAGAGCAGATTTATACATTTCACCTGCCATTACAGCGCAGTGTCAACCTGGCCTTTCAAGGGTGGGCAATTGTTTCATTTCACTGGGTTTGTTATTACGTTGGCTTTTTAAATGGTAGGCTTCTGATTCTGCAGCCTCAACACCTGGGCAACTCCAGGTAGTGTGTAATAAAGGCTCAGCTCTCTACTGGTATGGAGAGAGGCAGGTGGTCTGCTGCCAAGGGCCACTATACTGAGGTATTTCAGTTATGGCTTCATGTTATTGCCAGAGTGATTAGCATTCTTTTGAAAGGATGGTAATTGATTAACTGAAAGATCTTTCTCATAATCAAGGGTTAGTTTAAAAAATATTAGAAAGGCTTCAATTTTATAAAAACTTTAATAAAAGTTATGTCCAATGCTGTCAATTGCCTGTGATTGCCTGTGTTTTGGGGTTTTGGTGTGTGTGTGTGCTTTTAATTTCAAAGGCTTATGGATGTGTGTAGAAAGCAGGTAAAATTCTGTAGGTTTTGTTATTTCAGGTAATGCTTAAACAGAATTGCCGTGGTGAAACATGTTTTGGTAGAAATTCTGATGACATTGACTTTTCCTTTATCATCCTTATTTAATTATGAACAACCAACAGCAGCTTGAAATTCTTGTTTCTATTAGATGAAAGTTCACCCTTCTACTGAGATGTTTTACTTATCCTGGCTTTGTGTTTCCAATAGTAAACAAATAAGCATTACTGTTTTCAGAGCCAGACTAAGATTAAAGCAAGGCTTTATGTTTAGGAATCTTGATGTCTTAGTCATACTAGCACATTATATTTTGCTTCACTGCCTTCTCAGAAGTTGAAATGAAAAAAATGCACTATCGATGAATTGGGGAATTATGCGATGAAGTGGTTGGGGTGTGTGTGTTTTCTAGTTTCATAAGGCAGAAGCTCATATTAATGATTTGTGACCTTTATAAGCATTCAATGGTATTAACTCTGCACACTTCTTTAGCTGAATCCCATAGTTTTTTGTGTGGTAATTTCATTTTGTTTTTATTTAGTTCAAAGTATATCCTAATTTTCCTTGATGTTTCCCATTTGACCTGTGGATTATTTAGATATGTGTTTAGTTTCTAAATATTTAGTTACTTTCCAGATACCTTTTTGTTACAAATTTTTAGTTTACTTCTGTTATGGTAGGAGAAAATACTTTGTAAACTTTAATTTTTTATTTGTAAAAATGTTTGATTTTTAAATTTTTATTTCTTTTAAGAGATGGGGTCTCACTCTGTTGTCCTGGCTGGAGTGCAGCGGCTCAATCACAGCTTACTGTAACCTCAACTTCCTGGGATCAAGTGATCCTCCCATCTCAGGCTTCCAAGTAGCTGGGACTGTAGGCACTTGAGACTGTACCTGGCTAATTTTTTTTTTTTTTATACTTGGGGGCCTCAATTTGTTGCCCAGGTTGTGTAGGACTCCTGACTTCAAGCAATCCTCCTGCCTTGGCCTTCCAAAATGCTGGGATTACAGGCTGAGCCACCATGCCCAGCCTTTTTGTTTGTTTGTTTTACGGCCCAGGATATGGTATCTTTGTGAATGTTCTGTCTTCACTTGACAAGAGCACCCAGTCTGCTGCTGTTGGTATAGTGTGCTATAAATGTCAGTTAGGTAAGGTTAATTGGTAGTATTGTTTAGTTTTTCTATATCTTTCCTGATTTTACTTTTTTCTGTTAGCTTTTGAGAGGAGTGTTGATATTTTCAAATATAATTATAAACATATTTATATTTTCTGTTCTATCAGAATTTGCTTTATGTATTTTGGTGTTCAGTTGTTAGATATATATACAATTAGATTTTTGTCTCCTTGTTGAACTGATACTTTCATCATGAAATGATCCTTTTTATCTTCAGTTTTGTTTGTTTTGATATGTATTTTGTCTAATAGTAGTATAGCTACTCCAGCTTTCTTTTGATTAGAGTTTGCATGGTATATATTTTTCCTTTTCACTTTTAAACCACTTATATAATTATATCGAATGTGGGTTTTTCTAGACAGCATATAATTGGATCTTTTTTTGTTGTTGTTCAGTCTCACACTCTATCTTTTACTTCATATGTTTAAACCATTTACATTTAGTATAATTACTGGTATGGTTGAATTTAGGTATAATATTTTATTCCTGTTTGTGCCTTCTGTATTTTCCTTTCTCTGATGGTCCTTCTTGCCTTCTTTTGTATTATTTGAATCTTTTAGTATTTTATTTACCAACTGTCTTTTTGGCTTTATCTCTTTACCGTCATACACTGCATAACAACATTTTAGTTAGTGATAGACGTACATATGACAGTGGTCCCATAAGATTATAATTATATTTTTACTGTACCTTTTCATGTTTAGATACACAAATACTTACCATTGTGTTACAATTGCCTGCAGTGCTTAGTACAGTAACGTGTGATATAGGTTTGTAACCTAGGAGTAGTTACACCATCTAGGTTTGTGTAAGTATGCTTTATAATGTTCACACAAAAATGAAATCACCTAACAATCTATTTCTCACAATGTATCCCTGTCATTAAGCAATGCATGACTGTATTTTTTTTTGTTACTGTATACACAGCTGACTTTGGCAATAAACTTAGAACCCTTACAACCATATTGTTCTTTTTCCTTTCTACCTAAACAGTGTTAGAATCTTTGCTTTCAAGTGTCATATATATTTTTAAATCCTTTGAGGAAAAAAAATCTATTCTACTACTTATTATTTCTTTGCTCTTCCTTCATTCCTTATTTTCCTTTAACATGAAGAACTTCTTTAAGCATTTTTCTTATCACAGGGCTGCTGGTGACAAATTCTATTTCCTTTCCTTTGTCTGAGAATGTTTTATTTTGAGTTTATTCCTACAGTATATTTTCACTGAATAAAATCCTGGTTTGAGAGTTCTTTTCCTTCAGTGCTTTACAACTCTTGTTTCATTTTCTTCTGGCCTCCATGGTTTCTTATGAGAAATCTATAATAATTTGGATTCTCCTTTATCTGTAATGTTCCTTTTTTTTCTGCTGCTTTTACCAATTTGATTGTAATATGTCTGTGTATGGTTTTCTATGAATTTATCTTGTTTAGGGTTCATTGGGCTTATTGAATGTATTAATCAATGTTTCAACAAATTTGGGATGCTTTCAGTCATTTTTTTTTAATCTTTAAATCTTTTTTTCTGCATCAATATCACTTTCCTTCTGAGAACCGATTAACACAGTAGTTTGAACTTTAGATATTGTCCCACATACCTCTGAGATTCTATTCATGTTTTCAAACAGTCATTATTCTCTCTCTTCTTCAGACTAGATAATACCCATTGATTTATTTGGAAGTTCACTGGTGATTTCTTTTTTCATTTCAATTATTCTATTGAGACAATTCATTAAATTCATACATTTCAGATGTTGGATTTTTTTTGTTTATTGTTTTTTGCTCTTGGACCCAAATAAAGAGATGAGGAAGAAAACAAAACTTGTATACTTACTTATTTTGTATTTTTTATCATTGTTACAATTGTTGCTCTAAAATCTTTGTTAATTTTAACATCACGATCATCTTGGGACTAACGCCTATTGTTTGTTGATTTCCTTGTGAAATGGTTAGATATTTTTAATTCTTTGTATGTTGGGTGAGTTTAGATTATATCCTTGACTTTTTGAATATTAGTTTATGAGACTCTGAGTCTTATTAA
This sequence comes from Gorilla gorilla gorilla, assembly GCF_029281585.2. Lineage (NCBI taxonomy): Eukaryota > Metazoa > Chordata > Mammalia > Primates > Hominidae > Gorilla > Gorilla gorilla. The sequence goes on from NC_073234.2 coordinate 92,690,692, forward strand.
AATCTTCTTCAGAATGTCTATTTCTTTTCTTAAAAAATACTTTTTTATACTTTAAGTTCTGGGGTACATGTGCAGAATGTGCAGTTTTGTTACATACGTATACACATGCCATGGTGGTTTGCTGCATCCATTAACCCATCACCTACATTAGATATTTCTCCTAATGCTATCCCTCCCCTAGCTCCCCACCCACCGACAGGCCCTGGTGTGTGACGTTCCTCCCTGTGGCCATGTGTCCTCATTGTTCAACTCCCACCTATGAGTGAGGACATGCGGTGTTTGGTTTTCTGTTCTTGTGTTAGTTTGCTGAGAATGATGGTTTCTAGCTTCATCCACGTCCCTGCAAAGGTCATGAACTCATCCTTTTTTATGGCTGCACAGCATTCCATGGTGTATATGTGCCACATTTTATTTATCCAGTCTATCACTGATGGACATTTGGGCTGGTTCCAAGTCTTTGCTATTGTGAATAATGCTGCAATAAACATACATGTGCATCTGAAACTGGACCCCTTCCTTACACCTTACGCAGAAATTAACTCAAGATGGATTAAAGACTTAAACGTAAGACCTAAAACCATACAATCCCTAGAAGAAAACCTAGGCAATACCATTCAGGACATAGGCATGGGCAAAGACTTCATGTCCAAAACACCAAAAGCAATGGCAACAAAAGCCAAAATCGACAAATGGGATCTAATTAAACTAAAGAGCTTCTGCACAGCAAAAGAAACTATCATCAGATGGGAGATTTTTTTTTTTTTCAGCAAGCAATCAACTCAGGTTTCCCCACTTCTATGGGCAGTTTGCCCATTGTCAGTTCTGTTTTTAAAGACTTTGCTGTGCTGTTTTGGGTCTACTTTACACATTCATCACTCTGGGATTTATGTGGCACTTAGGTGGTGACTTTTATTCTCATGGTGGCTCTGTTCTCAGTGTTTGCTGGGTTTGTTTGTGCAAGTGCAGGTTGACTGGAGTGAGCCTGGGACACTCAGACTTAGGTCTTCTAAGCATTAGAGGATCCCATTCTCCAGGAATTTCCTCATTGGATTTTCCCCAGTACTTTCTGATTCATAGGGGTCTGTTTCACTGTTTCTCTGCCTAAAAAAATGAGTGTTTCTCTCAATTTAGCACCCTGTGCTATTGTAGAGTTCTGCCCATCTGGGACTGCCCTTGAGATGAAACAACCAGACAGAGAACAGGGTGGGTGGGAAAGTGAAATGCTGATACCCTCACATTCTTAAGGCCATTTGGGTTCATTTTCCCAGTTCCTCTGAATTAGGAGATGGGTTTTCTCTCCAGATTTTCAATGCTGTATCACAGCTGTGGCTATAGTGCAACTCTGTGACTGCAGGTGGCTTCTGAGCAGGACAGGTAGAGACAATAGAGAGAGAAAAAAAGGAATCCCCTTTATACTGTCCTGTTTGCTGAAGTTCATTTTCCAAGTCTTCTGGGCAGCAAGAGAGGGGCTTTCTCTTGAAGTTTTTTGCCATATGTACACAGAATGCATTTCTGGGACTCAGGCACACCCCTAAGTGAAAGCAGGAATATAAAGGAAGGGGGGGGGATACAGAAAACCACCACTGTACTAGCTGTCCCCAAGTTTTGACTTGTCTTTATAAATCACCTGCTATTATTTTTGTCAGTTTGCAAGCAGTTTTATTTTGTGTTTTTCCAGAGTTTTTAGTTACCAGTGGGAAGAGGGAGAGGGTGTGGGCTTACTCCACTTTGGCCAGTATGAGAAAACCAAAATAATGTATTTAAAATTAAAGATTATTTTGCCAATATCAAAATACATGTTATACAAAATTTTGGAAATATAAAATTAGAAGAAGAAAATGATCTGTATTCTTACAACTTAAAACTTAATACTCTTAGCCCTTTAATGTATATCTAGTTCACTTTTTAATGTACAAGTTACTTTTACAGAGGTGACCATATATATACAATTTCGTATATTGCTTTTTTACTGCAAAAATGGAAGCTTTTTTGGTGTTATTAAAATTTTATGTAAAATGAGTTTATAATGAGTATGTAATAGTTCATTGCATAAATTCATTATAGTTTATTCAATTATTTTTCTATTGTTGGATTAAAAATATTTTCTACCATAAAATTACTGTGATTAACATCTTTGTGTATAAACATTTCCATAAGTTTACTTTTGAGGATATTTTTATAGATGTATAGTTACTAAGCCAGAAGGTATGAATGTTAAAGGATCTGTTGCATAATTCTAAATTATATAATACCACCATCTTACCAAAATACTATTCTACTAGCAATGTGTAAGAGTGCCTAATCCTGGCGATTGAGGTTGCTTCACACATCTTTCAGTAACCCATATCTTAACCAGGGCTCTTTCATACCCGAACCCCATGGACTTAATCAGGATTCTACTTATTACCCAGAATACTCACATTGCTGCACCTTGTAAGTTACATGCTGTTCTCACCTTCTTCCTCAGATTAGGTTACTCATTGACCTGGTGCAATAATGACTTGTGCAAGAGCTGTACTGTTTGAGCCAGTTACCTGGCAAGCACAATTAGGACCACCTCACTTCCCTGTTTAAAATCTTGATAGCCCTCCATTGCCTATGGGAAAAAGTCCAAGTGTCTTAACATGCCATGAAGATGCTTCACCATCAGCCTTATCCATTTGTGATGTTCTCTTGCTAGTTTTGCCCCCACGATTTGTGCTTTAGTCATACTAAAACTGTTCATATCATGCTGTTTCCCACCTTCATATCTTTACTATGCCCTTTTTCCCCATGTCCTCCCATCTCCTTCGTCCCCCCAACCCATGCCACATAATTTGCAACCCAGACAGAGGCATAGACACACACTTGCAAGCTCCTCATTGTCATGCTTCCTTCAGGGTGTTCTTTTCCTGAACAAACCCTTTGTACTACTCCTCTTACCACAGTAGCGTATATGTTTGTTTTAGCTGTATTCAAATAATCTGCCTATGGGTTCCACCCCCCTTCAATGAATCTGTAAACTAGAAATGTTTTATTTTATAGCCTCAGACACCAAAACAATGCCTGGTACATGCCAGAAATTTAAGATTGGTTAGTTGAATGAATGCATATATGCATACATGAATGAATATCTCTGAAATGTCCTTGTTTCAGATAATTCTTAATGTGCAGTAGTGCCTTACAGGAACATTCTATTTTTTATTGTTTTCCCAAGTGCACATGTCTGTCACTGGTGATGGTGGTCAGATATGTAGAGACAGTTCTCTCAGCACTGCTTTATTATAAACCACAGTTCTTGATCTACAGGGTTAAAATGGATACAGATTCATGTGGCTTGAACAGTTATTTCTGGCTCTGGAATATGGAAACAGAACATAAATCTTTGCATATTTTATATTAACTGATGTTCTATGCTGCAGAGTCAATGATTTTTGTCTTTCTCTTTATTCCACACTTACTAGTCTTCTACCCTTTGAAGTTCTACATTTTGTGCCTATGAAAACAGCAATATTTATGATTGAGGTTATCTTATAATTGGCCAGTTGAAAATTCTAAAAATGATTTGGCCTCACTCTTATAAAGCAAAAAACAGATTAAAAATGTAAAATACATGAGTGGCCATTTGGAAAAGGGCATTTGAGGCAATGTAATTGTTCAGCTATCAAAATATTGCTTATGTTTTTTTTTTCTCTAGCCCCAATCCACTAGGGGAAAAACAAGGCACATCCTTGTTTTTCGTTTAAATACATATTTAGTTAAATACATATTTTAATAATTTTCAAATAGGAATTCAATTTAAGGTAAACAAGTCATGAAATAAAATGCAGATGAATACATAAAGGAGAAGTAAAGTGGGACAAAATCTCACCAGATTTTCCAGCTGTGTGTTTTCTCTCCAGATCTTAACTCATTAATGTGGACTAAAAGTTATTAGTCAGCATTGTCATCTTCATTCTTTACCCATTTTTCTTCCAGCATTCTTTTCCATAATCATCCTTCCGGAAGTACCATATCTTAGGGCAGATATCTACCTTTGTCTTCTCCTAATTCCTAAAATAGTTGTAGTAGCTTTGAATTGTTTTTAGGTGGTCACAGGTTGCTAAGGATCTGATTCCAGCTCGTGCTACTTTTGGATTTTGTAGTAGTCTGTTCTCACACGGCTATAAAGAACTACCTGAGCCTGGGTTGTTTATGAAGAAAAGAGTTTTAATAGACTCACAGTCCTGCAGGCTGTACAGAAAGCATGGCTAGGAGGCCTCAGAAAACTTGCAATCATGGAGGAAGTTGAAGGGGAAGCAAACACGTCTTACCATGGCAGAGCAGGAGTGAGAGAGTGAGTGAAAAGGGGGAAGTGCCCAAACTTTTAAACCATCACCTCTCACTTACTATCATGAGAACAGCAAGGGGGAAATCCACCCCTATGATCCAATCACCTCCCACCAGGCCCCCCTGCTGACGTGTGGGTATTACATCTCAGTTTGACATGAGATTTGGGTGGGGACACAGAGCCAAACTGTATCAGATGTCAATTTAAGTTTGGGTTTAGAATCTGCTAGGTGATTTGGACTGTAGTACCCATCCAGAAATTATTCAATACCTATAATATGCCAGATATAGTACAGGCCTGGAAGATACAGGTGAGAAGACAGTATATGCTCTTTCAAAACTCACATGGGAAGCAGCCCAGTGAGGACATGACCAAGCCAACATGCGGTTGCAAATCACACTGTCATGTAAACTATAAGGGTGAATGAAAGGTTTTTTCAAGGGCACGTAGAGAAAACTTAATGGATCAGGGATGATTTCAGTGGTGAGAACTTCAGCTGTTGATGTTACTGACACATAATTTGGGATATTAAAAATCCTATGCTTTTGGATATGGGTATTCAGCTCTTGGTGTGGGGTTTCCAAGTATGTTCTTGCTACTGTATACCTTGCTAATCTAAAATCTGTCCTCTCTTTCTGGCACTGCATCTTCAACATTATAGAGCATCCAAATAACTCTTCTTGGAATCTTTGATGAAATGCATAAGGCATATTTATGCAGGCCAGCTAGCTTGGTTCCCCTCCCTCTCTGTATTCTCAGGCCAAGAGGGAACAGTATTGCCATCCGTGTTTGCTGAGAGCAACTGCCAGAAGGAGTATTATAGGAGTCATGTTATTAAGGTGTGGTTACATGCAGCCCAGCTAACTCTGGCTATTGACAAATTGTAGTTTAAATTACTCAGGAGTAAAAGAGGGAACTTTTGCCAGCAGTTTTGAAAAGCGGAAAAGTGTTGTCTCTAGATAAATTAGAATTTAAAGCATGCTGCTTTTCCATTTTAGAACTGGTCCTTGTAGCTGTGTACGTTTTGTTTCTCTCCTAGCCAGGTGAATGACACTCTGTAGCACTCCAGGAAATTGGGGTGAGTCTCTTGGATCCAGTCCCATGGTTAACACTGAATAACTGCAGATGCCGTGTTGGTTCCACATTCTCCCCTTGAACCACCCATCTGTAGTAGGAATCACATCTCAAACATGAGTCTGGTTTTATGGATCACTTCTAAGATAGGTTCTTAAGATACAGGTTATTTTTTTTTCTTTGTTGTGGGGATACATTTAAGCCATATAACCTATTTATTCTTTGGTGTAGTCAGGAGTAGTGTAGACTTTAAATTCAGAATGTTGGGTTCCAATTCTGGCTCTGTATAACCTTGTTAAGTAACTTAACCTCTCTGTGCCTCATTTTCTTGATGAAGTGGGAATAAAGTAATCACTTACTGTAAGAATTAGGTAAGTTGACATTCACAAAATACAAAAAACAGTACCCAACATGAAAAAGTGCTCAAGAACTATTAGAAATCGTCAAAAATTAACCGAACTTGAATTACCTGGCATCAAAGAGAATAACAGACATAGGTATGATTAGAGTTTTTTTTTTTTTTTTTTGGTAAAAGTCTGCATAGCTATTGAGAATTGTTTGGTTGGAGACATTGTATATATAAAATTGAGAAAAATGTGATTCTGATTGCAATTTTTGCCCATTTTCCTCCAGACTTTCATCTACACTGTCCCTGCTCCATTTCCAGGGGAGCATTTCTCCCCACTCTGAAATCTCACATTCATTTATCACAGTGAATAATTACGTAAGTCAGTTAAGATCACCTTTGAGATTTTGTACTCCAGTGGTTGTCTGTGGCAGTTTTTTGAAAAAGTCTCATCTTAAACATGTTTTACAAATAAAACTTGCTTAGCAGAGTCTTGGTTTGTGTGCACTTTATTTCTTTGGAGTGCCTTTTTCTTTTTGCTCGAAATTACCATTTTGTGAATTGAGGCTCTGCCTTCGTTTATGAACATTGCTTTGTGATGCTTTTTGCCCTTTCCTTTTTTCTGTGTTTCATGTCTTACCAATTGGAGAGGATAATTTTTCTTGATAATAAAACTAAAGGCTTTAAGCAAGTTTAATTTGGTTTCTACATGGTCTTATCCTTGCATTCACGTATGAGCAGAAAGTGAATCTTAGGTCCAAGGGCAATTGTTGCATTACATACAGTGAGCAGCTTTAAGAGCAATATAAGGCTAATTTTCATTTGGTGAAATTTGGCTGACTTTTACCTCTATAATAATTCTTTAAAGTCACTAGATTAGCTTCTTTTCTGAGTGCATTGTTATATATGTGGGTTGTGAATCTATGATAAAGCTTTTTGCATCAGTCTGTCTCATTGTATAAACTGTTCAAACTAAAAGGAACTTTTTATTATGTCTCATTTTAGTGTCCATTCAGGAAAGCCCAGGAAATATGTCCTTTGATTCACTTGAATACATCTCATGTCAGAGTTAATAAGCCATCCCTGTAATGCCCTTGCCACAACATATATGGTCAATCTCACTTAAAAGATCAAAGGATGCTTAGTAGGGAGACAACATTACATAGCAGTTATTCTGAAATTTTTGGCAAGGGGTCACCGTAGTTGCAGTACAATCTCATTCTTTATGCATATATGAAATTCAGTATTCATAAATGCATCTTCCCTATGTTTTTAGATACTTTTTACCTAAATTTAAATATATTCTTCTGTGTCTTCTTTAATATGGACTTAATTTCTATTGAGTCCCCTAAGTTTTCCACCTTTTTTGCACCTCGCAGCTTTGAACACACTCAGCTTATGTTTGAATGATCCTTGGTTTCTCCAGTTTTTCTTTCCTTCCTATAGAGTATATTGTTAGATATTGTTGCTGAGTTGTTATTCTACTAAATGGGTTAAAGTTGACAGTGTTTTGTTTTGCTGTTTTGTTTACCTCAACATTTATTAAATGTTATTCTGTGCCATGATGAAAATGCACAAAAATATAAGATGGGTCCCTGCTTTTGAGATTCAAAACAGTGGTGGAGATATCTGTTAAGGTATCATTTCTGTGCGTGGTAGTAAGTGTAATGTTGGAGGCATGCATGGAGTATGCTGTGAGAGCTCACAGCAAGGTCTCAAAGGTGGTCAGGCTAGCCAGTCAGGAAAGCCACTCGGAAGGAGTTAAGTCTTAAGGGAGAGCTGGAACGAGAGGAGTGAGATGAGCCTAAGGCCTGCTGGAATGTTAGCCAATGGGAACAGTATTATGTGGTAAGATAAAAGAGTACAGATGGGTCACTACAGGATGTGGTTAGTTTTGCTATAATGTTCCTAAAAATCACTATTGCAAAATTGTACAAGGTTAAAAAAAAACCATGTGGCATATGGGGAAAAGGGAGTCAAGGGCAAAAACATTAAAAAGTTGGTCATTGACGTGAGAAAACATAATAAACATGATAGCACAGTTTTGCACATGTGTGTGTGCCTTTTTTTTTTTCATATTCCTACATGGTTTGCTTCTGCAGGCACAGTTTTCTTTGTTCACCTAGGTGTTTTCCAAAGATGAAATTGCATATGAGCAAGTGCGAAATTTGGTTATGCTTCAATTGTTGCCTAATATAACAATTGCATTGGAACAAATTCATGTTTTCGAAACAACTGCTATAGCAGAAGTGTCTGCATCTTGTATTGTTGCAAGGTAACAAGGGAGATAGGGAGTGGCAGAAAATGAGTTAGGGTGGAGTTCCAGGCTAGGGCTTCCATTCACATCTCCAACATCTTTTTAATACTTTGTCATTTAAAAAGGACATCAGGGCTGGGCACGGTGGCTCACACCTGTAATCCCAGCACTTTGGGAAGCTGAGGCGGGCAGATTATGAGGTCGGGAGATTGAGACCATCCTGGCTAATAAGGTGAAACCCCATCTCTACTAAACATATGAAAAAAATTAGCCAGGCCTGGTGGCACATGCCTGTAGTCCCAGCTACTCTTGATACTGAGGCAGGAGAATCGCTTGAATCTGGGAGACAAAGGTTGCAGTAAGCTGAGATCGCACCACTGCACTCCAGCCTGGGCAACAGAGTGAGACTCTGTCTCAAAAATAAATAAAATAAAATAAAATAAAATAATAAAATAGTTTTTAGGATTGCTTTAAACCTCTAGCAAGTCCTTTTGATCTTTCATGACCATACTGCTTTTCCTGAAGAGAAGAGAAGACTGTTCTCTTCTCTTCAGCATTCTCACATGTACTGCAATGGGAATTTTTACCATGATCCTAATATCTGTTTCTGACCTTTGTTACTCCTGAGAGTTGCCCTCTGTTGTCTGTAGCCTGGTCTTCCTTTGCTTTTTCATCATTTCCTGTCAGGTATTTTCTGCATTAATGTGGGGGCTGCTAAGAATTCAGTTCTGTGCTACAACTGCTACCCAAATCCTGATTTACCTTGAGTGGTTACTTTGCTGTTGAATGGTTTCTAAGCAAATTGGTCACTCATACTTCATGTTGCTGCTGGCACGTTTAGATGGAAGAGGTCATACTTTTTGAAAATTTATCCTTCAGTACTCCCTGTTTGAATTTATGTTTAGCAAGTAAAATTAAGTAGACCTGAGAGGAATTAGAAGTTCTTTTAGATCCACTTACCTGTTTAGAAAAATAAGACCTTGCATATCTTAGTTGATGATCAGTCGATTGTAATAGATAGCTGTTAGTATTTCCTGAACATGTAGCATAATGTCAGGTACAGAGTTACATACTTTACCTGGATTATCTCATTTCTTCCTCATAATGGCCTTAAGAAGTAGATACTATTATCTTCATTTTACATGAGGCAGCTGAGACTCAGGAAGTTAAGTGACTTGCTGAAGGTCGCATAGATACCTGTTCAAGGTCACATGATGGAGCATCCGTAAGAACATGCATAGCTTGATCCAGATAACCCAGGCTTTTACCTATTGCAGCATAATTGAAATAGTGTGCTTCAGACATTTTAGGCATCTTGAGCTTGTATTGGGAAGTGGGCACACATCAACGTGAAGGGCCATGATGTTTGGGTAATTTTCAAATCAGATCTACTAGCAACTAAGTCTCTATACTTAGCTACATAAATGTAGCATTCATCACATTATATGATTGAGCATTCACTCAGAATATTTCAATAGTACTTGAATTGCTATCAGCTAAATTTTCTATTCGTACTTTTGCTAGGCATTTTTGTTAGCTAAACTCTCACTGGTAGTAGCAGCATAGATAGAGAGGGAAGAAGCCTGGCCCCTTCCCTGCTACAGGTTTAGAGTCCTTCCATATATCAGAGTATAAAGTCACACTACACCTGCTAGGGTGAGGATGGGGGGCATTTGTGCAATATAACTATAAGAAATGTGCTCAAAAATGAAATGTGTGACTGTAAATAAATAAGTTAGCTACTTGGTTCTGTGGCTAAGAAGCAAAATAATAAAGATGGAAATTGAAAAAGAGGAAGCTCCAGCGCCATCTCTTGGAGGGATCACAGGGATCAGGTTTTGCCCCTTCAGTGTCTGTGCTTCTACTGGTTGCACTTGGTAACGGGGCATTATGACATGGATGGGGATGTTGTGATGTGCTGTCTACTAAGTACCTATATTTCTAACCAAAGGTTTGACCTCTAACAGCTAGACATGGGTGAAATTGGATACCAAGCTTAATGGGTAATCTTGACAGTTTACAATGCCTTTCCAGGTGTATTATTTTAGTTATTGCGATTCTGTGGGATAGGCAGGAAAGCTATTATTCTCATTTAATAGGTGAAGAAATGGAGATTCTGAGAGGGTTAATTGACTTGCCCAGGGTCACAACCACTAAGTGATAAAGCTGTGACTTTTGAAATACTATCTTTTATGTCCTAATCCAGGGGATTTTCTTGCTCTCCTATGTTCTTCATAATGTATGAGACAGTTCATGTACAGGTGGCAGCTGTTTCATCAGACAACTGTTTCTGCAGCCTCTTTATTATTTTGTAGCATTTTGATACCTCTCATCATTCTCTCTGTGATTGGAGGTCTGGGATATGAGAACTTCGAATTTCCTGTCAAGGATGTCCTAAACCTATTTTCTCTAGAGCTGAATGGATAGAGAATGGCAAATTCTTATGCAGAATCTTTGTCTGGAATTTTCCGTCAAATGATTTTTAGTGGGGAGAGAGCTCTCTGTCTGAAAGGGAGAGAGAGGTTTAATTTTGGTTTTTAACAGAGCAGAGGACTCAGCACATGATTAAACTATGTTTTGGGCTTAGTGAAAGAAAAAAATTACTTGAATAAATAAAAAGCTCCTATTTCTGCCTTTGTGGAATTTAGGGACTGATTGGAGTCTGATGGATTCTCATTCTGGAGATTCTCTATCCCCACCGGTTTGTTAGTTCTCTGTGACCAAGGCACCTGTCTGTTTTCTTCATTGTTGTGCCCTCAGCTCTTAGAAGGCACTCACATAATTGAGGGATAAATAAAATAATGTTGACTTTATTTCTCTTGGATCAATACACTGAATCATTAGGTTAGCATGGGAAGGTGCTTAAAGCAAGACTTTGGAGTCAGATGTAACTTGGCTTGGCTCCTGAATTTGGCTCTAATTATTACCTTACCCTTTTGAGTCTCAGTTTTCTTAACTGTAAAACTGATAGTTTACAATGACCACATGATATTCTGCATGTAAAGAACTTACCGTAGTATATTCATCTGATCTCACGCTGCTAATAGACATACCTGAGGCCAGGCATGGTGGCTCATGCCTGTAATCCCAGCACTTTGGGAGGCTGAGGTGGGTAGATCACCTGAGGCAGGAGTTCGAGACAAGCCTGGTCAACATGGCAAAACCCCATCTCTACTAAAAATACAAAAAAAAAAAAAATTAACTGGGCGTGGTAGCATACACCTGTAATCCCAGCTACCCAGGAGGCTGAGGTGGGAGAATCACTTGAACCCGGGAGGTGGAGGTTGCATTGAGCTGAGATCACACCACTGCAGTTCAGCCTGAGTCACACAGTGAGACTCTGTCTCAAAAAAAGAAAAAAAAAATAAAGGACATAAAGGACATATCCAAATATCTGAGATTGCATAATTTATAAAGGAAAGAGGTTTAATAGACTCACCATTCCACATAGCTGGGGAGGCTTCACAATTATGGTGGAAGAGGAAGGAAGAGCAAAGGAACATCTTTTTTTTTTCTTTTATTTTTGAGACGGAGTCTTGCTCTGTTGCCCAGGCTGGAGTGCAGTGGCATGATCTTGGCTTACTGCAACCGCCACCTCCCAGGTTCAAACAATTCTGCCTCAGCCTCCTGAGTAGCTGGGATGATAGAAGCCTGCCATCACACCGGCTAATTTTTGTATTTTTAGTAGAGACAGGGTTTCACCATGTTGGCCAGGCTGGTCTTGAACTCCTGACTTCAGGTTATCCACCTGTCTTAGCCTCCCAAAGTGCTGGGATTACAGGTGTGAGCCACTGCACCCAGCCCAAAGGGACATCTTACATGGACATCTTACATCTTACAAGATCTTGTAAGATTTATTCACTACCATGAGAAAAGTATGGGGGAAACTGCCCCCATGATTTAATTATCTCCACCTGGCTCTGTCCTTGACATATGGAGATTATTACAATTCAAGGTGAGATTTGGGTGCGGACACAGCCAAACCATATCACGCGGTATTTAGCACATAGGACGTTTTAAATCAATGCTGGCTGCTATTACCATTCTCAGGATTCACTTGGACCTCCACACTTTTCATAGGATGGGCTGATCATCCTAAGGTTGTAATATCTGCTTTTGTTTCATCTCTAAATCAGGATGCAGTTCTTAAGATTTTATTACCTCTCTAACCCAGAACTCTATCTTATCACATCTCTTTGCACATTTGGGTGCTAATACACTGTCTTTTCTCATATTCTTTGGTTAGTTTGGGCTGAAGTCTTGGATATCATTTAAGCACTTCTACACTAGTATCAACATTTGTCTTACCAAATTTTTGGAGAAAACATAGGCCTGATTCTGGGCTATGCAGATTAGAATAAGCAAAATGAGCTCTCTGGAAAACCTTTTTGTACCAGGGAAGAGATCGTTGCTTAATTGCTCCTACAACTATTTGTCATCTTTTATGTAAGTCTAGGCCAGAGTTTCCCAACCTCAGCACTGCTGACATTCTGGGCTGGATAATGCTTTATTCTGGGAGGCTGTCCTATGTAATGTATGATGTTTAGCGGTATCACTGGTCCCATCCACGAGACATCAGAAGCATTCTCCTACTCCCAGCAACCAAAAACATCTCCAGATTTGCCAAATGTTCCCTGGGGGACACAATTACTTCTGGTTGAGAACCACTGGAGTAAACCTTAGTCTTTTGTTTCTCTGATGGATACTGCCCCCTTTCAGGTAACAGTGGACTTTTCTCATTTATTCTTTCTTACTGCCATTCATTCTCTCGGCTCCCTCCTTTTCCCTCTTGTACTGACAACAACCATTTGCTCAGGTTGAAGTAATTACTAAAGTGCTCTCTGTCAGTGCAAAGATCTAGAATAAAAGCTATTTTAAAAGTACTCAATGATTCTAAAATTCTCAAGGGCCATAACAATCCTCAGAAAGTCAAAGTAGTAAGTATTCTTGCTCTTCTTTAGCTTGTTGAGGGAATGATTAGATGTTGTCAAAATTGTGAGGCAAGTGATATTTAAGACAAATACCACCTTTACTTTTTCTTTACTTCCTCTTGTCTTGTGATGCTCCCTTTCTAAAACTTCAAATTTATTTATCATTTATCCTCTGTATGCACATTTTTCTTTTAGTCCTTATCTCATGAGTCCCACATGTATGGGATCTTAGCTCATTATTAGGAGAAACAGGTGATCAATCTAATTTATTTAAAATTGGAAATAATTCCTAGGATTTACTACATTGCTTCTCTTTGCATTTGTGTTTTGTTAAGCCAAAACTTTGTAACTTAAAGGAATGAGTCTCATGGACTGTACTGAAGTGAAATGAATTTTCAGCAGATGGGAAAGATAGTTTTAGACATGAGTCTTCATTTACCTCTTAACTCATGTGTCCCAGACAACTACTTTCTCTATATAGTGATGACCAACATACATTTCAAGAGTTTCAAAATAGAGGTTGCCCTACCTTCTTATCATCTTTGCAGTTCTTTGGTGTTGTCTCCTGTTGGATATAACCCTCTCTTCTGAGGAAACTAATTTTCTTGTTGATGTAGTTTTTCCATATGAAATGGTCTGTGAGAGAATAAGGAAGTTAAGCAAAGTGACAAGTTGTGCATTGATGCAAGCTGCTGGAAGATGGAACTAAGTTTCAAAATTGTGTGTGTAATTTATGTGAGAGGCTTTGGAGAGGATAGTGGTATAATTCTGGTTGTGGGAGACAGTTAATTTATTGTGAAGATTGAAAAAACTTTATAAGAGAAAAGACAGCTAGAAAAACATTTTATGTGGGAGTGATGAGGACATTATAAAGAGGAAGATTTGGGGAAAGATTAGAGAGACTGTAGGAAAACATTGGAAGCCTTTCATATAAGAAGAAAGCTATGTAGATTTATTTATAATCTGTAAAAACGAGAGTGTTGGCTCAATCCCTTTCAAGCTTAATATTCTTAATATGACATTCTTGAGAATACTTGTTTATATAACATCCAGAAAATAAAACCAAATTCTAAGATATTTGATCAATTATATGAAAATATATTAAATGATAAATACACTTTTGAATCCAATTCAGATATTAGTAAGTCATCAATCTATGGACATAGAATATACTCAAGCATGAAAGAGGAGGAGGTCATATGTCCACGTCTTTGTCTAAAGTAACTCTCATGCTCTCTGTGGTTGTTTCTGTTACACAATGCTCACTGTAATGTGGTACAGAGAGAAGAGTCCTTCTATTCTTTTTAAATAGCCAACATTGCTGCATTCTCAGCTTCTCAGGAGTTCAGGGGATCAATATTCCTTTCAATATTTTGAGAGTTTATATGGGATCATCTTTAGGAACATGTCAACAGAGCCAGTACAGATGCCATCAAAACAGTGTATGGGGACTATAATCACAAATAGAATGTTACACCCAAAAAATTCTCCAACAATCCTTTATTAAGTGCCTACAATATGTGAGGCACTTTATTGTAGGCACTTAATAAAGGATTGTTGAAGAATTTTTTGTGTGTGTTACATTCTGCTTGTGATTATAATTCCTATACACTTGCTATGTGCTGGGGCTGTTAAGAAGAAAAAGAGGAAACAGACACCCGAGTGCAACAGCAGCCATTTCCAAATTATAGTTTTTCTCTGTTTGCAAAAGCATAGTGATTAGAATGGAGCCAGTACACAATACGAGAGGCCCACAGGTTTGGAATACAAATGACATGTGAGAGCCCTTTGCTCTGGACATATCTCCACATGGGGTCAGCTGCAGAGAGAGTTAGTGGGGTGGGGGCTACTACTGAGAAGCAGACTTCCTCCAGCTTTAGAAATGGTACTTCCATGTAGAGGCGTGACCCAGAAAGCCTCTGGATTCATTTTTTGTTAGGAAAGATTTTTGAAATACTCTGCTCCATTTAAGTTTTTCTGGAAGATTGGCATTGGATTCTGGAAACATCTGGGGGGTGCAGAAAACTCCTCTGGAGGTACAGTTCTTGGATCTTCTATGTAGTCTGGGATTCGACACAAAACAGATTGAAATTCCAGGGCAGGCTCTATTTTCATGGAGGGCTCTCCAACCTACAACCGGCTCACCTGCATGCTTTTGCTTTTGTGAGTTCTTCAGGCTGAACCTCACGCCCTACAATCTTCTTTAGGGATGTTCTGGGGATTATAAATGGCTCAAGCTTGGGAGACAGGTACAGGAAAGGAGGGCTGGGGTAGGCTGTTAAGGATAGTTTAATGAAATCCATTTTTATCCAGCTAAAATGCCTAGTGGATAAAGAGACTTAGTTCTACCTCTGGCTTGAATCTCCCTCTGTGACTTTGGGTGAGTCACATTTCCTGTCTGGGGCTTTGTTTCTCCATCCATAAATTGAGGGAATGGACTAGATAATTTCTAAAGTTCTAAGTCGATCAAAGTTGATCTAAGTTTCTAAGTTAATCAAAGCAGAAATGGTTCCTAATTATATCTCCTGTTGCTATTTCTAAGTTCCTTTAAAAAAAAGAATAAAGCCATCTCATAAGACCCTAATTAACTGAGTTTTCCTTATAAAATTATGTCTTTGCATTAAAGAGGGTACAGGACGAAAATGAATACCCACAATCCTTCTTGCAAATGAGATACCCTAATTAGTCCTACTACAAAGAACAAGATGGATTTCTTTTTCAGTTTACCTACAGCGTCATAGGAAAATGGCAATGATAAAATGGGAGAGAATGGATTGATTATTGCTGCTTGAGCCCATACAGAAATAGGACCTTGGAGTTGCTGGATGCCATTGATTGCTATCTAATCATTCTCACAACAACTTTAAGGAAAATGCAGCCAAGAGGAGATACACTCCCAGTTTAGAGATACAATGGGTAACTTCCAGCAAATATTATTTCTGTGTAGAAATGAAAAAGTAAAAATGAGGGATGATATCCATTTTCAGAAAATGCAAGACTGGTATAAAATTAAAACATTATAATGTCCAGAAAGATGATTATGCATAAATGGCATATCCTGACTGAATTTTTCATCAGCCACAGTGTTCGATTCATACCTACCTCTTTTACAGGAAAAATAAAAGATAAGTACACATTGCTGCTAGCATCAAAGAAGCAATGCAACTCTAAAGACAGAGCTGGAATCTTTTTCTTGCATTAACTTCAAATCTGTCAGTGGTATAAATTATGATTGCAGAAGTTCTATTATTGTGGCAGTATTATAAGCAGGAAGAATATAGCAGTATTTTCAGATCCCAGGTGGAACGTATATGGCTGGCATTTATATCCCAGTTTATGATTTATAAAGCAAGAACAAAATTATGAAGGGAATATAAGTGCTGCCCCACCTAATCTGTCATTTTGTTGCGTTACATCCAATTTCATAACTTCTTTTTCCCTTATTTCTTATTTAGAAAAATGAATGCAATGCTATCATTTTTAGAAGGAAAAGACCAGAGTTCATTGTATTTAGAGACGGTCATGAATGGTCTATTTATATTAAGTATGAGGGTTTCCAGAACAGCGATTAAAAATGTTTTAAAATTCCAGATTAGAAATGTGGGATTTTCCTTTTGGGCTAAAAAGCACTCTTTAAAAAGTTACAATTATACAACTCACAGGAATGAGTTAAAATTAAAAGATTTGCATTTATTCTCCTCTCTTCATGGCAGTATAAACTTTATGTGTTAGGGTTTTGATTCTTCTTTTCCTCTTCTTTACTTGCAATTAGAATTCTGAACATTTATTGGTATTTAAAATGGTAGTTATCCCGGACTTAATGTAGTTGATTCCATTCCTGAGAGACACATCTCTTATCCCCTGATTAAACTCAGTTTTACTTCTACCTCCTTATGCTACTCAAGTAAAATTAACCTTGGTGAGACTTCCACCTTCCTCAGACTACTAACCTGGAAATAGGGATTTTTAAACAGGAATCTAGCACATGGTCATCACGAGGTAATCCTTCTCCAATATTCTTTACTGGAAACATCTGGAACATGATTAATAGTTTGGAAAATAGGTTATGTTAGTAAAAGGTAATAGTAACTGAAAATAATTTTTTATGTAGATAAATGTGATTTTAAATACAAAATGTAAGTTCATGAGAAGCAGTTGGAAGAAGGGCAGTTACCTGTTATTAATTCTTTTGAATATTAAAGAAGATCATATGTAGTAGCAGGAGAAATTTGTGTTAGGAATAATGATCCAGGTTTGTAGAAGTTGCCCAGAGAGAAGGTAAATTCTATAGTGCAAAAGAAAAAAGATAAATAGTTAAATGTCTATGAAGTGTCAGAATTTTGAGCCCAGGACAAAATTGTCCCCATGTTTGTTGCAAGCTTTTTTTTCACTTACCAATGAAGTGGTAAATATATATTTATATTATTTACATTTGTATTACTTGTATCCATTATTCTGCTAAGGTGTAATGAGCTACAGGTTTTCTTGGAAGCAAATTTGGGATACATAGAATTGATTGTTTTAGAATGCAAATTACAGTAATCAGGGACTATTCTGGGTTCTGAGTATGTGGAAGTATTCTGGCAAGAAGCAAACTACAATAAGCTGTTTATAACTACAAGGAGTCACCAGCATCATGAGACATGAAAAAAATGTGATGAGGGAGGCATAATTTGATGTAGAAGAGTCGCAGGCAAAGAGAACCCATTTTAAAACATCTTATTGGAAAATGTGAATTGTTTATTTGTCATCAGACTGCCAATGCTGAAAATACGGCCCAAATTAGGGGCTCAAATTAAAACATACAGAGCAAGAGCAATACGTTGGACACAGTTTTCATATATTTTTAAGAAAGTATTAAGAAATACAGTGAAGGTATTTATTGATTCAGTGGTATTTTTCTGTTTATTTCTTAGAACTATATTTTATGCTGCATTCTTTTACTTCATAAGTATCCCCTTTCTTCCTCTATGCTTTAGTCTGGGATTGAAATAAAATAAAACATTTAGGGCTATCCAAGGCTGTCAGGTCCATAATGAAATCTGGCTTTATTTATGTGTGCTTAGAGGGTTCAGAGCAGTCGGAGCTGCTAACTGTTGTGTTAAACATTGGTTGGCACGCTCCTCCTTTAAATCCTTTGAAAAGAGCCGATTTTTTATGTTCATGCAAAAGAGTCCTCAGAAGATAGTGAGGGTGGAATGTGGTCTGCTCATACATGAGATTATCTTATTATACAACCTATGCCATTATTAGAGGAAGAATCATTTATGGGGTAAAGTAATATGGATCTGTTTCCTGTAGTGTGAAGAACAGGTGTTCTACGGCCTAGGAAATTTTGAGGAAACTTCAATCATGCCTGTAGATTTCAGTAATAAAAATGTATGACCGGTGTTTGGCATAAATGGCATCATAGTATGACAATCAAATCTGGATTGTATATCTTAGTTTGTATATCAAACACACATTATTTTGATTTAAGTAACTGGGAAAATTAGTATTTTTTTTAATGTCCCAAGTATATATAATGATTAGGATAAGTTTTTTAAATGGGGAATTATGACCTAAAATAATTTTTTCCATGGAGAATGGATGCCTTGGTATTAAGTAATCATATAGCTTTATGTTTGTACCAGGATGTTATTGATAACTGTGAGGGAAGTGGTTTGGGCACCTCACCATTAGCAAGAGCAATATTTACACTGGAAGAACAAGTGAAGTCTACAAGGAATGTTAAGGTCCAGGAAACTATAGGGTCATTATAGAGATGTGGTATTCAAATTAGCAAGACCTTCAACATAGGCATCACCTAGGAGCTTGTTAGAAATGCAGAATCTGAGGCAGTGCCATGGACCTGCTGAATCTACAGTTTAGTCAGCTCGTAAGGTTGTTGGTGTGCACGCTAACATTTGAGGAATGCTGGTCAAGAGTCTCAAATGGAATGGAGCCAGTAATTGAAATTGAAAAACAGAGTACAAAGAGTGAGGGATCATGAGCCTGGGGTGCTGAAATAAATCAAAGGGATCAGGATCAAAGGAAGGTATGAGTTTTTGTTTGTTTTAATGTTGAGAGGGTGGGGTAAGAGAATGGATGGTTGGTATCTTGAGTGATGGCCATAGTTAGAACCACCATTGATGCTTCGAGATTTATGAAGTGTGCATGAGATCCACACTGGGTACTGTGGAATCTGGCAGCTATTAAACATCGAAATAGATCACAAACTTGGAAGCCTGGTAAGGTGGAAGACTTGAGCTGAGTCAAGTCTGGGGAAGTGATTGTTGTTGTCTGAAGATGAATCAGTCTCCCGGGGTTGCAAAACCAATCAAACCTTTCCCTAAGAGCAAAGGCATTGTATTGATGGGATGATTATAAAGTTGGGCTTAGCTGTATTCATTTCTGAAGTCAGGTGAGTATTGCATGTGAGTGTTCTCTCCAGATGGCAGTGACAGATTATGCAGGCAGGCCTAAAGATGGAAACACTAGTAAAAAGAATGAGATTTTGCTAAGTTGAGATTTGAGGAGCAGTTAGACTCACATTCTGTTGGAAATCACTGGGAAGCCCAACCATCTCACAGTTGAAGAAATGTCAGTAATTATGTTTTAATTTCTAAAATTTAAATTAACTTTTTTACTAACACTAAATATTTTAACATTAATTTTTATTGATTTTACTTATTTTCCTCTAAAAAACAGAAATACACTCATAAAAAGTCAAAAGAATATAGAACAATGATTAAAATCAATCTACAGTATATAATATACACATATTTAATAGGTTGTAGCATTTTATATATACCCTCTCTCCAGCTTCTTTCCCCTTTCCTCCCAACTGGTAACTGTACTTATGGCTTAGCATGTTGTATTCCATATCTTAGGAGGAAAAAAGAATTTTTTAGTCATGATAGCGTCTGAAATTTTGGAAGAGAAGAAAATTTGTTTTAGTACCAACGAATCTTTTGAATAAAAATTGTATAGGGCTTTTAAGGACTATAATAAGGCCCAAAAGACAAGATCTTTCTTTGAACTTACTAGCACTGTAGGCAGGAAATGGGCTGCAATGTATTTTAGTCCCTGCCAATTATGTCAGTGAGATCAGAGGTATATATACAATATATTTTTAGTGGTTACCAGCACTTAAGCTGTGGCAATCCTCATCCTACACTCTTGTGGCTTAGCTTGGCAGATCTGAGATGGGACATAAGCCACAAAGTGCTATGGGTCTTAGGACATAATGAAGTCATACATTACGGTAAAGGGTGGGGAGGGGGAAGAAAGCCCGACATTTTCCAATAGCCAAGCTCTTTGCACATAGATGCTGCACATACATTTTATTATTTCTGTATTTATAGCTACTTAAACTATGTAAAGATTGCCTTAATTTCTTTACCTATAAACTTACAGGACTAAGTGACTTGCCTTTATTTATGCCACAGGGCTATTCAATGCCATCTAGAATACCCTTCAAAGCAAGTATCCCTGGCTCCTCTCCATGCACAGTAGGTGTTAAATGATAGAACTCTGTTCATGGGTATCTTGTTAGGTGCTATTGGGGCTCAGAAACAGATACTTCAAACTATGGTGCATTGACATGCTGAACTGAAGAAGCCTCAAGGTCTTTTTGATTCCCCATTCCCATCTCTCAATCTTCTGTTCCCCCCGGCCCCCAAAACAGGGTGAAGTTGTTCTTTGAAGTTTCCTTATCTGCCTAAAGACTGGACCTGCCAAAGAGAAAACAATTACTGCTGGTCCCTTCCCTGAGTTTTCAATAACTGAACTCACATGACAGGAGGAAACACTGAAGTCAGTAAACACACCTGGATAGACTTGTCACAAACCATTGTAGGTTCTGTGGGCCCAGCAGATTTTGTCTCAGGCCTTTGTATGTTCTTCGAGCCCATTGACTTCTCCTAAAAATCATTTACTATGCCCCTAAAATCATCCAGACTTCCTCATCTCCCTTTTCCCCTAAGAAGGGTGTATAACCTGTACCCCATTGCATAGTGGGGTAATCACTCTGTGATCTTCCCTCATGCACATCAATAAATTTATATGCTTTTTTCTTTTAATCTGCCTTTATGAGTTGATTTTTTTTTTTTTCAGCAAACCCTCAGAGAGGGAAGGCAGGACTTCCTACAGTACCCATGGCCCCTACAGTACCCATGGTTAGAACTTCTTGACACTTTACCTTGGCTGCCAAAGTCATTCGGTTAACTGGAGTGTGGTGAGTCTGGGGTGAGAGGTAGATGTGATGAAGTGAGGAGGCAGTGTGAGTAGACTGCAGCTAGACTTGGGAGGACAGCACCTATACCAGCCTTTTGTGACCAGTCAGGTGATGGCTTAACCTCCCTGATCCTCACTCCTTGTGATGCCATCAAATGCAGGGCATGGGACATGAGAGCAGGAGCTCCTGGACTGTGAACAACCAGGATGACTAGAAGACCTTTGGTTTAAGTTCACACTTCAAATTGGAAATCACCACCAGAGTGTAACTATCCCTAGTAAAAGCATGCTTTGTTGAAATAAGTTAATTTTGCTTGCATTTTAATTACCTATAAGTGTTAGAATGAGGTCATATGTGATAATATGAAAATGAATGGAATGGTTCATTTTTTTGTTGGTTCCATTGTGTTTTCCATTCAGAGCCATAATTATGCCATATTAAAAAGTATTAATTTGAATTTTTAAGAAAAATGGCCACTTTTAATCCTTTTGAAAATGTGAATGCACATTGGTCTTTCCCAAGGGATAGTTTGGTTGGTCTGGAAAAACATCTTTCCATTTGATATATTTTCCTCTCATATGCTTCTTATTATTTTAGCTTCATTTGACCCAGTGATATGTGCTCTGCAAATTTATGGATTATTCCTTTTGATTTGGGGCATGTACTCCTAGGCTTAAATCAATCTCAACTGTGCACGTTTATTATGGGTTCAGGAAGGGGAGCCAGAAACCATCTTCTGAGTAATCAGAATTTTCTATTGTTTCTTTCTTTGTTTCTTTCTTTCTTTTTTTTTTAAAGCCACTAAAGCATTTCCTGAGTGATCTCCACTAAGATTGAATTGTTTTTTCTCTGATGGTCATATATAATTGAAAAGTAATACAGTTAATATTTAAAGAGGCATCGTTAATATTCACCTGGAGATATTTTTCTAGGAAAAACAAGCATTATGATTTGCTCTTCGAATAGCTATCATAGGATTACACTGCACAGCAAGTAATACATATATATATATATATATATACATAGTGTTAAAAACTCAGACTACATTTGTATAGTAGATGTCCAATTATTTCACATTAATACCTCTGATTATTTTTGTTGTTCCTGCCAGTCACAATGTTTAAATCAGTTGCTCACAGAAAGGGACTTTTTATGAGAAAGAGATGTAGCCTTTTGTCTTTTGTAAGTGAATTCATGGAAGGCATTTTACAAATGGATTTTCTGCGGCAAGACTTTATCCCATACATTGTTGAAACTTTTATTAGTCAGGTCTTATCAAATTTCCACTTAGCGTATTTCCCCCTCCATTTAAACACCAGGACATGAAGATAATTTAAATGGCCCGGGAAATTTACATATAGCTATTCGTAGGATCAAAATACTTTCTTTTAAACTGTTAATTTGGATTCTATTAAAAATTATGTGGTAAAAGACAGTAATTGTTAGTACGACAATGCAGAGTAATGGTACTATAAGAGGAAAAATTTCGGTGTGGATTTTTTAGGAGGAGTAATATTTACGGTTCTATTTTTTTAAAGGGCTTGACACGAGTTATTAATTCATTTATGTTTGTGCCTAAAACCTGTAGGTGTAATAAATAGCAAGCCAAGCCCAGGAAAACTTCACCTTATGTAAATACAAAGAGCCTGTGTGCGCATGCGCACACGCATATATTTTTGGGGGTGGGAGGATAGGATCTTTGCTCCTGAAGATACTCTGTAAATATCTTTTGTTTTCATCTGTTTCCCTTTCCCTTTGTCTGCAGCCAGTTGGATTCTCCTCTGCACCAGCACCCTAAGTGACAGCCCCTGGCAGTAATGAGGCTGCACACTCTGCTATAATTGAACCCTGTCAGCGCTGCCCATTAAGGCCGTGGTGTGTATGCCAGCTCATTAATCCAAAGCCCATTTCTTCTCCTCTCTCATTTCCCTTTTATACTATGGCACTGTTTCAAGTCCTGATCCCCTCATTGTGCATATGGAGGTTCAGGAATAGAGAGTAATTGGTGTTGTTGCACCCGTCTTGAGGAATAACCCTTTTAATAAAGACATGTTCACATCTGCAAACTAAGACCATTGTGTCATGATTGCGTATTGTTTGGACTTCTAGGAGAGTCTATTTGCAGTAGTCTAGATGGTCTATTTGCAGAATTTTTCTTTGTGCATTCAGACCCAGAATTTCAAACTCTCACAATTCCATGATGTAAACGTACATATTTGTGATTAAAGATACACATGCATTTATACATATGTAATTTGCTTTTATAATAAAATTGATGATGTATTTTGACTCTCACTGTAAGAGTTAATTATCTCCCATGTACCAGCATAAAATACAGTGGGCTTCTGTATAATCATACTCTTGGTTAGTCAAAATTTCGGAGAAAAACTTTCCTGCTTTCTTCAGCTATTTTAAAGTGTTATGATATTAACATAAAAATAATAGCATTTTTTGTAAAAACAGAGTCTTGCTTTGTCACCCAAGCTGGAGTGCAGTGGGGCAATCTCAGCCCACTGCAACCTCCGCCTCCCGGGTTCAAGCGATTCTCCTGCTCCAGCTTCCCGAGTAGCTGGGATTACAAGCAAGCGCCACCATGCCTGGCTAATTTTTGTATTTTTAGTAGAGATGGGGTTTCTCTATGTTGGCCAGGCTGGTCTCAAACTCGTGACCTCAGGTGATCCACTCACCTCAGCCTCCCAAAGTGTTGGGATTACAGGGGTGAGCCTGGCTAAAAATAATAGCTGATTAATACCAGCATGCCTTTATCTTGTTTATTTTTCTGTATGTAAATAATGCATTCAAATTTTATAATTGTTTTCATTGTTGTATTTTGCATATGCAATCCTTTTGGATGTTATTCTGTGATAGTACAAGTAGAGATGACTTAATTATCACTTACATGATAAAACCTTTCTAACACTATTATGTGTAACTTTGCTTGAAGCCTTTCTTTCATTTCATCTTGCTAGAGAAACCATTTTTTTACACTCAAAAAATGTAATTAAATGAAATCCCTCTTTGGATAATTTTGAATCTGTAATCGAATTGAAGCTTATCTTTTAATGTGCCTTCTAAGTAGGAGTCAAAGAAAATATACTTTGGGCCTTAGTAGAGAAGGCAATTCAAGGCAAGGTATCATTAAATTGAAATGCAGATGTGAGAAAATGGTCTAGCCTATAGATGGAGAATGTGGGAAGGAGTGTTAAAGGGATGGATGGGAGGAGGTATTGACAAAATTGATCAAAGATTCAGGTGAGTCCTCTAGAAATTAACAGCTCTAAATTGAGTCAAAGTTATTTAACATTATCACTGGTAAGTTGTAAATCTTGTATAGTTTTGAGGTAGGAACACATAAAAATAAAAAAAAATGAACGAAATTCTTGATATTTGGTACTTAAATTATTACTTGGTATGATATTATTATTTGAGACAGTCTAATTAGGGTCTAGGAATCCTAGGATTCACTTTCTATACAAGTAAATCACTTTCTGTAAAAAATCAAGAAAAACAACAATAAACAGGAAAAAACAAGTACATTTCAACTTTTTGAGTGTGGATTGTGTTTTATTCATTGTTATATACTTGTTTGGTTCAATGTGGTGTTTAGTTGCAATCAACATATAGTAGTTTTCAAGCAACATTTAGTACAAAGAATGAACATCCTGTATGAACAGAGATAACTTGTCACTTCTGGTCTGTACAGTACCTGTAGTTCTCAGACTAGTGCTTGGTACAGAGGAAGTGCTCAGTAAGTATTTATTGAATTCATGAATCCAGCTTGGAATGTGGAGGAAAAGATTACTATTAAAACAAGGGTTTTTAACCTAACTTCTTTATGCTATTGAGTATGGTCGAAAGCAAAAAGGAAGCTGTAGTAGAATAACAAAATAAAATATGTTTTTATTATCAAGAACAGTGTATCTAGGTTGAAGCTCAAATCTCCAAAGTAAGACTTTAAACTCTACTTAACAAACAGACTGGAATTTAGTCTCTTTCCTTATACTCACTGTCAACATTTTGGATTTAAACTCTTTACATTTTTCTCATAAGAACTTGTTTTATTAAATGTCAGGAAAGATTTTAAAAATTTCATAATGACTTAAGAGCCAAATTAATCTCTATTAAAGGCAACACAACATATATTCCTTTCTTTAAAAAATTTTTTTTTTAGAAAAACAAAGTTAAGAAAAGACTCATTAAAGTTATACAATGAGTGTGAGCTGTATGGAATTTGGCACAGTTTTTATGACAAACACAACAGTTTATATCTCACTTCCAGATTATGGGATCAGAAGATAGTTTATTTATTTTTTATTTTTATTTTTTTCCAGTTCTGCATGTGTTGGTGGGGGGAAGGGGAGAGGGATTTGAAGGAAAATGAAAACATGGATAGCTGTCCTAAATAAATCAGTCAAGGAACAAGAGTGCTTAAAGTATTTTTTATTTGTTTGTTTAAACTGGAAAAATGGATTGAGGTAGGTATGGGTATCAAATGGACCCCACCCTCTAATTTCATTGATTTTCTTGTAATTAGCAATTTGACTCATGATTATAACCATGTGGCTGGGAATTTTTATTAAGATAGAGAGGCGGTCCAACAGTTTTTTATGAAAGCCCAATTACAGTGAAAGGAAAATAAACATGTTATGTGTTTTTAAAAATGCTTGAAGAATTTGTAATCATGGACGTTTTATACACCATTTAAATGAAAACTCAGTATTTGAATCTGGTGGTGATTTAAATATTTATGTAAAAGAGGACATTATCAGATTATTTTCCTGTCATTCTTATTCCTCTATAATTTTCCCCAAATTTTTGATATTGGCCACTTTTGTACCTCCTGCAGATGTCAACAATACAAGGGTCCTCATGTAAGTGGGTATTTCAGAGACTGAGCCGCTGGAAGCCCTTGGCAGTGTTTTCATAAGGGCTGATGCATTCTGTTATGGGTAGAGGCCATGGCTCTTACAGAAAAGATTATTAGGCTTAAAAAAAAAAAAACAAAAAAAAAAACCTTGCCAACTGCCCCCTTTTCCTGCCTTCATTTGGGCTCAAGTCGGATAATACCACCAACCTCTCATTGAATCCCATTTCCTAAAGTTATCTCATTTCTCTTAGACCCTTTAAGACCTTGGTGGCCTCCAAATTAGCTAATGGTGGTATCCTTAACCAGTGTGACCTACGCTGTTGGGACCGTTAGAAAGATCTGATAAATCAGAAGTAACTGCTTGCTAGTAATTTAGCTGGGGTGGAAGGTGAGAGAGAAGCTAATGCTACTGTTACTAGGAGATGACTTACATGAGGTATGGTAGAGACCATGAAATAAACATATGAATAGATGGAAATTTGTGTATCATGCTCTAAAGAGCTATCTTGTCCACTGACATGAATTAGCTCAACATCTATTGCATACATTTATGACTTAAAATTTTGAAGATCCTTTTCCTCCTGAACTTTCTAGATGCTTGCACCCTTTTGTTTAAGGTGTTAAGATTGATGTTGCCCATTAACTTAATATGATATTACTGTTTTTTAAATTTATCTGAATTCTAATTTTAAAATTTTCTTGAGAATATCTTCTAATATTCCATGCTGAGAATATTACCCACATGTGGTCATGTGGACTCCCTCCATCTCAGAAAACACTGCCCTTTACTCCTAAGCACCTGACCTCTGCTCCTTCAAACGTTATGTAGAACCAGACTCCACGTGAGATAAATGCATAATGTTTCACTGTATTATTATCTTAATAGTCTCATTGGCAGAACAAATTTTAAAACCCACATTTTACCCAATATAATCCTTTCCTCTACTCAAGTTTTTCACACTATATGAGCTCTGGGATTTTTCACCTCCTGTGTGCTTAAGGACACGTCTTTGTTTTATAGTAGTCTTATATGGTTGGTTTCCTGAAAGAAACATTAGGTTTTTAAGTCTCTTGTAGTGGTTGTCACAGCCATGTTGTTATTTGTTGGATGCCATTTGTGGAGGTTGAGGTAGAAGGTGATGAAAGTGGAATTCTTGAGTCATAGCCTCTGAGTTTCAGTTAGAGCTTTTTTGAAAAATAGTTTGGAAATTCATAGCAAAGACTGAAATTTTGTCCTTTCAGGAATATTACCTAAAACCAACGAACAAACAAAAAGGAAAACAAAAAACTATTAGGGATATGCATGAAGATTGGACCAAAGGAGTGTTTCTTTCCAGACAAAAGGCAGTATAAGAGGGGAGAAGGAGTGTATTACTTAAGTTTTCAATAGTAGAACATTTCCTAAGTTTTATATATTTGTAAGTGACTATGTAGTCATTTATAATGAAGCTGTGTATTTTTATTTATTACTCAGAACCTTAGCAAAAATACATTATGGAGTATGGTTTCATGTTTACTGAAAAAAATAAGTGTCTTTTATATGTACCAAGGTGCAAATGGATGTTGAAGGTAACCTGTGAGGATTATGAGTATTTTTGTTTTTGTCTTTATATTTTGTGTCTTTTCTGATCTTTCTACAACAAATAGATGCTCAATTCATATTACAGTGTTGACGTTCATATAACAGCCCTGCATATTTATCAAAACATGTTTTGTTGAAGACTTACTATTTGCCAAGTACTGTCCTAGGTCCTAAGCATGTACAGTATTGGTGAAATAACATTCTATGTTCTTGTAAACCTCATAACTATGGTGAACTTGCTGCAGCTATTATCAGTCATATCCTAAAGCACCAGGAAAAACAAACAAGACTATTACTTTTATTGACCTAGCAAAATGAACGTGAATATTTTAAGTTAATTTGGCAAGATTCACACGATTTATTTATTTATTTGGCCAAAGATGTTCCTGCTGCCAGTGGTAGTTAAAACAAAAGATGTTGAAGACTATCTTTAGTTTATTATTGTTAGAGCATGTTTCTTTTTTTTTGTATACATTTAATGGGTACAAGTGCAGTTTTGTTATATATATTGCATAGTGGTTAAATCTGGGCTTTTAGTGTAACCATCATATAAATAGTTTACATAATATCCATTATGCTTTCAATGTTTTATCTGTGGTCTTTCAGCTTCATTCTATGTTCTCAGAGTCCTTAAGACATGGAGGTAAAATTTGATAAGGAATTGAACAGATATATCACATCCTACTGATTTAGGCACAACTTATATATTAGTCTCTAATTGTTTACAAAGTAAAAAAGTTTGATTTTATAAAAAGAGAACTTAGGCTAATTCAAAACTTTGTATACCAATTGGGGTGGTAGTATTTCATTATGGATTTCATTAGTGGGTGAGAAGGAGAGATTCTGCAATTGCAAATATGTTATCTAAATTAAATTCTAAATTAGCCTTATAATAAAATAATAAATGATAATATGCTAAGACCCTACAATACTGTAGTATCATGTTGGTGTGTGTGTGTTTTTAACAATTATGGCCGGCGGATCACAAGGTCAGGACGAGACCATCCTGGCTAATGCGGTGAAACCCCGTCTCTATTAAAAATACAAAAAAATTAGCCGGGCGTGGTGGTGGGCGCCTGTAGTCCCAGCTACTCCGGAAGCTGAGGTAGGAGAATGGCGTGAACCCAGGAGGCAGAGCTTGCAGTGAGCCAAGATCGCGCCACTGCACTCCAACCTGGGCGACAGAGCAAAACTCCATCTCAAAAAAAAAAAAAGAGAAAAAAAAAAAGAAAGAGAAAAAAAAAGAAAAAAAACAATTATGTTTCATAGTGATAAATTTAAATGCAGAAAGCCATTCTGCTTTTAATAGATCACATCTCATCTTAGAGCATAAATAACATTTTGCAAATGAAAATTTCTTGAACTATTCAGGGTCATGGCAATTAACGTATCAATGTTTCTCAAATAGCTGAAAAAGCAAGATACCTGAAATCATTTAAGAGAGCAATTTCATACACGGTATGTCACAAACACCATTCCCTGAGATGTGGTAATGGTGGTGGTGTACGGTGAAGGGTTTGATACCAAAAACACTTGGGAAATGCTGTATACTGTTTTCTCTTGGATATACAAAGGCACATGAGCATATTGAAGGCTCTGACCAGTACTGCAGTAAAGAAGTCAATTTAATTTTGTTTCATCTAGTGTTTTTAAAATGTTTACATCAGGAAATTTTCATATTTCCTAATATGACATACTCTGGTATTCTATGAACCTTCTTTGACCAGGATTGTCTACACTCTAGAGTAGTGCTTCTGAAACTACTGTGGACAAAGATTAAATTTTAAAATTCTAATCTGTCATAACAGGCCACTAGTGATGACTAATTGCAGCTTGTACCACGTTAAGTCTGACAACATTCACACTGGCCTGTATCCTGTTCAACATGTGTCCAGTGGTCATGTAGTTGGGTGTTGTAACAATGTTAATGTACTGTAATAGTTTCTAAATGCTTACCCTGTTTCCTCCATTCTTACCTGTCTCCCTTTGGACCAGCACTGGCAGGAGTAACTACTTTTGAATGGGACAAGTCCAGAGCCTCACTTACTCACAGTGAGGTCTGCAGACCCGGTGTATCAGGATCACCTGAGAACTTGTTAGAAATAAGGTACCTCAGGCCTTCCCGAGATCTGTGGAATTACGAATCTTTATTTTAGCAAGATCCCATGTGACTTCTGTGCGCAGAAAATTTTGGGAAACATGAATCCAGAACCATGCTGTTCAGCAGAAGTAGAATGCAAGCCAAATATGTAATTTTAAATTTTCTTGTAGACATGTAAAAGTGGAACTAATTTTAATGTATTTTATTTAACTCTATATATAATTTCAACATACAATTGATATAAAATAATCATAAGACATTTTGCATTTTTTAAGACTTTGAAATTTAATGTTTTTATACTTAAAACAGATCTCATTTCTCATTGGCTACATTTCAAGTATTTAGTAGCTGCATGTAGCCATTGGCCATTACATTGTACCCCTCAGAACCTAGAATGTTATCTGGCACATAGCAAGTGCTTAGCAAATATTTATAGCATTAAAGTAGTTGAGGAAGAGCATTTACTGAAGGCAAGCAATGTATAAGCTACATTGCCTCTTTAAAACTTGAAGGTGTTTGGGTGGAAAAACATTTAAAACCAGGTGTCTGACTCCTTGGTCCATTTTCTTTTTACTTCTTTACTGCTTTTTATTTTTTTGTGAATCTCTAAGTGCATTAAGTAGGATTTTTTAGTTAGCTATTTAAAATCCAGTTTCCTAAATACTCATATATCTGCCTCAACTCCTTTCTGGAAAAAGTTCAACTGTAAGTAGATAAAAAATCAAGACCGAGATTCTGGGTTATTTGTTTTTTATTTTCTCCTCTACTAATTTCCTGACCATTTTTCCTTTTTATTCATTTCATTTTATTATTTAAATCTACTTTTAGAAAATTGCTTAGATATGTATTAAGATATCCTAAAATTTCTTTTTTGATGAGAGAAGGATTAGAAAATTGAAATTTGATTGAAATTTGATGAGAGAAGGGTTAGAAGATTGAGAGCAATTGGTCAAAAACAAATTTCAAATTATAGCACTTGTCTATGTAATATGGGACCTTAAAATAACTATTGACTCCTGGTGTCCAGGAGATCTAGAACCTTGCAGTCCTTGGACAACAGAACAATCACAAGATGCTGAGGTAGTGCTGTACCTACCAGTTTCATTATCATAGGTTGGGGAGGGTAGGAGTTGAGGTCTCCTGGTACGGGAGTGCAAAGGGCAAGTGCTTAGGAGTCATTTGCCCCTAAGTGTGGTGACTAGATTTTTTGAAAGAAGACAAAACACAAAATTTTTCTTGTACTATCTCCTAACTTGGTCTCCACTGTTTCTACTCCCATTTTTAAGACTAACGAAATCAGAATATTGGTTCTAGGTACCTTGTAAATAGAAATACTTTTTTTTTTTTTTTTTTTTTTTGAGGTGGAGTCTTGCTCTGTCCCCAAGGCTGGAGTGCAGTGGTGCAATCTCGGCTCACTGCAACCTCCACCTCCCGGATTCAAGTAATTCTTGTGCCTCAGTCTCCTGGGTAGCAGGAATTATAGGTGCTGCCTGGCTAATTTTCATATTTTTAGTAGAAAAGGGGTTTCATCATGTTGACCAGGCTGGTCTCGAATTCCTGGCCTCAAGTGATTCACCTGCCTCAGCCTCCCAAAGTGCTGGGATTACAAGCATGAGCCACGCCTTCCTGAATCTAAATAGAAATTCTGAAACTACTATTGTTTCTTAGTCACCTACTGCGTGACTTGTTCAGTGAAACCTCCCAACATAGCTGGTGGGGCAAGTTCCAGAATTTTAATTAAGAACTCATTTAATTATGTTAACTCATATGGGAGCTAGTAAACTCAGAAGAAAATGAATGTAGGAACTGGACACCCCAGTTTTTAATCTTGTTTTTTCCTCAACTCAACTTTTCCAAACTTCAGTTTCTTCATCTGTTAAAATGAGGATAACAGGAAAGCCCTAGGATTGTATTGAGAGGAGTAAATAAAACAACATGCTTTAAGATGTTTACATGGAGTTGGGCCCACATATATTAGTTATCCACCCTTTCCCCTGAGTGATAAGGGTGTGGGGAAATAGGAATTTCACATGCCAGTGGTTGGTAGAAGCATTAATCAGAACAAGTTTTATGGAGGACAATTTGGCAGTCTTGACACAGCGGTACTACCAATTGTATACTTGTGCAGCCAAAGGATAAATTCCTAAGAAATAGGAACAACGGTGCTCAGATAAAATTATTTCATAAAATCCAAAACTGCAGACAACTGAAATGCTCATAAATTAGGAGCTGATTAAATTATAGTAAATCCATATAATGAAATGTGTAGACATTGCAAAGGATGACATAGATATCCTTGGGAAGATGTCCAAGACCCATTAAGTGGGGAAAAAATGCAGGATGCTCTTCTTTGTACAATGTATAAAAGAATTTGCAATAAATTATTAAATGGATCAACCTGAGAAGTAGAAATGAGATCTGAGAGAACTTTCCTTTTTTCTCTTTCTCTATAGTCTGAAATTTTTATTATGAGCAGATATTGCTTTTCCAAAGCATTTATGTCAATATTTATGATAGGGAATGTATTGCCTTGTGGCTCTGTACTCTAATTCTGGGATACAAAAACCAATTTGGTGGAAGGGGCTCAATATCTGATAGTGTGGTAGTTTTGGAGTTTTGCCAGGCACATAATTTAAAATCAATTTAAAAGCCCGTGTATTCTGAATTTGATTCAGTGTGTCAGTTTGGTCTAGAATTGATTGTTCTGGCACTTTTATATTGCACAACCCAGTGTTCTATGTTAGAATTCATAACAAGTTAGTTTACTATTTTGCAAGAATTCAAATGGTTATAGTACATATGAAAAATGCAGCCTTAAAAAAGTCATATTGACTCAGTTTCTCCCCATCCCCCAATATAATATAAATTGTTATATTGTAGATTAAGTCTGACTTAATCTTCTTGGGGGAGATCAGTTTGTTATTCATTTTTTTGCACTGTGTAAAAGAACATGAAAGATAAAATAAATTCAAAATGATTTATTATAGGAGGGGCATATTCTGAATGAGCTTAGTTAAGTACATACTAAAACAAAAGTAGCTTATAAAAAATGTGATAATGTAAGGATTTTTTTCTAATCCTGATTAGATTTTAAATTGTCCCTTCAGTAGTTTGCATAATTATAAGGCACTGCTATAGAATGAGTAACAATAGAAAATAACTCATTAATGCCTGTTTCTCTTTGGCATTGTTCCAGGGCATGCAGCTTGATGTTTGCAGAGGAGACAGTCTAGCATTTCCCAGTCTGATATGGAACATCAAAGATTGCTAGGATTTCTCAGTACTCAGACATTCCTCATTTTGTCTGAAGTGGTTATATCCCGAAGAGCCAATAGTTGCATGGAATTTAAAGTATTTTGGCACTTATTCTTATAGTATTTTCAAATGTAGTTTATATTAGAGAAGTAGATTGAGATTTCTTGGCTTTTAAGCAAAATGAGTTATTGCAAAATCTAGTTTTTGAGCCCAAAGTTATAAGGTAATTGCAATGCTGGTGACTAAACTGGATTGCTTTTTAGAACTAGGTTTTAAATACCTACCACTTACAAGCCATAGTGTTTGATTATCACTAGTGCATTTTTAGTGTGGTGCCTAGACATTAGATATGAATCCCTAATTAATGAATAATGAGATGTTGAATCTGGAGTACTGGAATTTTATTCTTCATTGTAATATTTTCCAATACAGGTTGTGCTCAGCCATAGTGCATCAGGATTGGCTATATATACACACCGTTGATGACTTCCAAACACTTACAAAGTAATGAGTTTCTATCTTAATATGGTTAAACTATTGATAGGCCCTATGGGTTTAGACTGATCAGACCCCTTGATAAAAGGAATTCTTTTGATATATAAACATGAATACAAATGGGGACCCTAAAATACATACTCTTCTTGGAACAGACACTGTAGAACAAATCCACTCATCTCCTAGTCATTCAATGTGAAGATATGGAGTAAATACTAAGACAGTCTTGACCAGTTTGTCATGTAATAAATAATTCTTCTCTGTTATTTCTTATGGATAAATGTTTAATAACTGGTTTATGTTAAATGGTTCATGTTAAAAAAATTTTTTTCCTATCACATGAAGAATTTTGGGCAATCAACAAGGATTGCATGGTTTGATAGTAGATTTTAATAAGATAAAATGATATATCAGGATGTGTGCATATATAGTACCTTCACACAATATTACTAAAATTTATTTTGTTAATATGTTGGTATGGTATTAATATTAAATTGCTATATTAGAAATATACCAATATTATTTTCTATTAAGTATTATTAAATTGGTATATTAGAAATTATAATTTAAAGATGCCAGGGCATGAATATTAGTTGAAAATTGGTTTTATTGAATTACTGGAAGAAAAAAAGAATCTCTTTGGACAGTGAATAGTGAACTTAGATATTTGTACAATGTATTGTTGAGAATAGAAGAAAACTGCCCTTTACATTTTTCACCCAGATGTGTGCTTTCTCCATGGCTTCTGACCCTTTCCTGGCCACCATGATTTGAGCGCTAAGTCATCTGGATTCTAAGCCATAACTAGCAGAGCCCCTATTTACTGGTGTCTTCCCTAAGATTGGAGATCACCATTTCTGAGGTATGACGAGTGATGCACTTGTTGGCCATACGCAAATACATGGAAAGGTAACAAATTCAGGAAGTATTTTTCCTTATAAGCTTTTTTATTTCTGAATTTTAGACTTACCTTTTTTGCCTGGATACATGGACTCATCAGCTCTAGTATATATGCTGGCTCCTGAATGGCCTTAGCCCTTAGTTCCTCCTGTGAGGAATTTCACTGTGCGCATTAAAGTGAAAGGAACACAATTGATATGAAGTCATATCTCCTTAAAAAACATATGGACAGTTTTAGTTGCAAATATATAATTGTATTACTTTCATGTCCATATTCAGGTTGGCTTAACACAAGCTGATCTTAACCTAGAACTTCAGAAAGTGACAATTCTATCAGCCTTCTGAAATGTCCATTGCAATATGTAAAAAGAAAAATAATTCTTGTACATAAATCAGGTATAGTATATTCAATTAAAGTGCCGTGAGATCATCTCTGTAGAGATTTTTCATTTCAGAGTAATGCTCATTAGACATCGATCTATTTTTCCTTTGATTATCATTTTGAGTCTAGATTTTATCCAAAGGATATGGATTTGCTGAATGAAACTCTAAATTCAACTTGTAAAACAATACATAGATGACCCTATTATGAAAGATGCCATTAAAGAAAATAACTTATTGGCTGGGTGCAGTGGCTCACACCTATAATCCCAACACTTTGGGAGGCTGAGGTAGGAGGATTGCTTCAGGTCAGGAGTTGGAGATCAGCCTGTGCAGCAGGAGTTTGAGGCTACAGTCAGCTGTAATAGTGCCACTGTACTACAGCCTGGGAGACAGAGCAAGACCTTGTTTCAGAAAAAAAACAACTTACTGCTAACCCATTTTGTTATATTAAGCCAGCATATAAAAACAGATATAAAGCATGTGCAGATGTACTATTTGTAAACGTTTCCTAGGCCTGTTATAATAAAGTGCATACAACTAGGTGGCTTAAGACAACAGTAACCTATGTCCTGGAGGCTGGAAGTCTGAAATCTGGGTGTTGGCAGAGTCGTGTTCTCTCTGACAGGCGAGAATCCTTCCTTGCCTTGTTCAGCTGCTGATGTTTGCTGCAATTCTTGGTTCTTTGGTGTCAATCACATGACCATCTTCTCCCGCTGTGTCTTTGCATCATTGTCCCTCTGTATGTATCTGTGTCCAGATTTCCTATTTATAAGCAGATTAGACTATACCCTAGTGACTTTGTTTTAATGTTAATTACAAATAAAGTCACTTTCTGAGGTATTGGCACTTAGGATTCAACATATAATTTTGGGAGGATACCATTCAGCACAAAACACTTCTGATGCTGGGAATATAGAAGATACTTATTCAGTTATTACACATTTAGTGAACATCTCCTAGGTCATCGGAATGCAAAATTGAGGAAGATGTAGGCAGGGTGTGGTGGCTCCTACCTGTAATCCCAGCACTTTGGGAGGCCGAGGTGGGCAGATCACCTGAGGTCAGGAGTTCGAGACCAGCCTGGCCAACATGGTGAAACCTCCTCTCTACTAAAAATACAAAAATTAGCCAGGCATGGTGGCAGGCGCTTATAGTTCCAGCTACTCAGAAGGCTGATGCAGGAGAATCGCTTGAACCTGGGAGGCAGAGTTGCAGTGAGCTGAGATCACGCCGTTGCACTCCAGCCTGGCGACAGAACAAGATTCCTTCTCAAAGAAAAAAAAAAAAAGTGAGGAAGTTGTAATCCTCCCCCACAAGGAGCTGGCATTCAAGATATGGGAAACAAATAAGCCAGCTAGTTACAAACAAACCTCTGAATAATCTCTATTATTATTCATAATCTATTCAATTATTTAAATAATAGAGAAATCTCATGGATTAAAGCAGCAGCAGTTGGGGAAGTATGTGATTTAGGGTCACTTGGGCTATAGGCTATAATCTTATGAGAGAGATATGAGAAAAGGCTTCTATGGCTACTAAATATGCAAAATGCTAGGTTAGATGGATAAACAGGGTTCTTCACTGCAAGTCTTCTCAGAGCCTTGAGTATGCTATTGTGCTTTGTGAATATAGAGCTGGTGACTGTGGTGTTTCCCACACATACTTGACCACATGATTCTTCTTAATGGATCATTTCAAGTAATTATGTTCCTAGGAAAACACTGGAAACTAGTGTTGAACCATGTGATCTTATTTCAAAAACCACCACAGAGCTAGCATAATATAATGGTTGCTAAGATAATTCATCACCCTGAGGATGGGAGCAAAGGTTTTCAGAAATTTATAGACCTCTTATGTAGATATAGCCAATCCTTCTCAAGACAGTGTGTTTCTTTCATAATGGTTGCAAGAAAATACTGATCAGTGGATTGAATTCTGTGTTTCATCCAGCAAATTTAGTGACTTTGGAATCTGGTTAAAAGCAAGTGACCTGTTCTTAAAGCAAAGTAGCATGTTTGCGTCACTTCTATGAATGCAGTATTCATTGCCATGTTTGAGACAATAAGCATTCGAACAGCCAGTGTTAAACTCTGCCTGAAATGCCCTTGGGAAGTTTTATACCCCATCCTGCTGTGGTTAGAAAGTATGATACACAGAATTTATTCTGGGCCTTGAAAGCATGTACATCCTGTACACTTTTGAGACACTACCACGTTAATGATTATGTATTAACTTGAGGAAACTTGAAGCTGTGCATCAAATTCTCCTAGGAAAATCTTACAGTGAATAAATCACTTGTATTAGTAATTTACAGTTTGAATGATATCTGAAGGCCTCTTCACTATGAGAATACTGGAAAATGCGGTGGTGGAGCAGTGGTCTTAATAGCATTAAGAACCACAGATAAGCCAAGAGATACCTATGTGAATAGCCTGGCCCCACTTGGCTCTGATGGATTAACGGAAGTGAGGAAGTTCTAGATCCTGCAAAGAGGAGTAGATTATTTATTTATTTTTGAGACAGAGTCTCACTGTGGTGTCCAGGCTAGAGTGCAGTAGCACCATCGTAACTCACTCTAATCTTGAATTCCTGGGCTCAAGGAGTCATCCCACCTCAGTCTTCTGAGTAGCTAGGACTATAGGCATGTGTCACGGCACCTGGCTATTTTTTTATTTTTTGTGGAGGTGAGATCTTGCTATGTTGCCCAGGCTGGTCTCAAATTCCTGGTCTCAAACAATCTTCCTGCTTCAACCTCCCAAAGTGTTGGAATTATGTGCATGGGCCTAACCTACTCCATGCCCAGCCTAATAGTAGTTTTATTATGGTTATTTGTTCCACCTTTTGGAAACCCATTTAGAGTAATGAAATTATAGCTAATCTGAGGCCTTGTAGAAACTCTCAAATCTGTTTACTTTCTCAAAATAGGGGAATGAAAGTTAAATTTTTCTGCAGCTTTCCAGTAACAGACTGTCCTGAGAATCACTATATTTCCTTGCATATATGTTCTTAATTATTGGGCCCCTCTCCTAATTCCTTTACCTGCAGCGTTCCATACTCAACAAATAGAGCTTAGTGATGCCCCTCCACCTCAGTGGTTCCATGAAAGAGGAGATGACACACGTACTCTCTAACCGTGGGCCAAATAACCGTGCAGGACTAAACATTAGTTCTTTTCACTTCTAAGTCTCAGAATAACGTTTTTTCTAAGCTTCCAGACTCAAATATCTCATTAAAGGTCTGTTTTGAGTTTGGGGTATTATTTGTTTGCAGAGTACATCTGTAGGGTTTGATGAGTTCCTCTCTTCTGCCTCAGTAATGGCTCGGTTTCAAAAATGAATGTAGAGACTCCTGTATTTCTTAAAGGTTTTACATTCTTTTCAGATTAACAGCCATACAGAATAGCCATTATTCCATTATTGTCATTGATTATAACCTTACTTGGGGTTACTCCCTGTTCAGAGAGAAAGCCCAGCACTTTCTATTCAAAAGTCTGTTAGGAACAAGCAGTGTTGGGCAGTGGGTGGATCTCAGGGATGGATGCAAACTTGCCTCTGCAGTGGTGAGCCCATGTTCTCTTCCAATCCACTAAGCTCAGCCAACAGATGTTCTTAGTATTTGGCTGGTAAAAGGAAATGCAGTTTATCATTTAAAAACTGCACATTGTTGACCAGTGTTCAAGCAATAGTGTCTGAGTGGAACATTTTTTTTTTTTACAGATTGCAGGCATTTCCTGATATTTCGGAGGTGAGAAAGAAGGCAGATTTGAGAGTATTTTAAGGAATACCATTGTGGTATGCGCTGTTTCTCAGAGGAATAAGCTCGTAGTTGAGTCAGTCCCAAGCATGAATCCACAAGACACTGTTGTTTTTATTGAGATCATATGCAAGAGCTGTTGTTTACTTAAGTTATCCTTATTTAATTGGAGCAGCTGTGAAATGTATTTGGTTCACCCATCCAAGCTGGGAGCAAACTTTTCATTAGAAAATTTCATTGAGGACTAGAGTTGCTGTTTTTCTCTTGAATCAAGGCTTCCAATTTTACATATAAATAAGTAAACGGTGACTTTCAAAGCTGCAGGTTTTGTTTTATAGATGTAACTCGTTGTCACTCAAGGCAGTTGTCATCAGACAACTGAATGTTTCTTTGGGCAGCTAATTAAGGTGCTTATTGCAAACAACTTGGTGTGTCCTCTGCCCAAACCAGAATGTCTTAAAGTATTGCAAGATCACTTTCCTGGGGGAGAGTGATACTCTAAGTCATACCAAATTGGGATGTAGCACTTTTGTTTGGCAGAGCTAAAACCATTTAAATGTGTAGAAACTTTTACCAGAAAGAATGTGTCCTAATATAACCTTTAAATGTATTAAGTGAAGAAAAAAGGGGGAGCTGATCATATTACATTTAAATGATTTGTTTTCCACCTCTGGATCATGAGTTCTTTGAGGACAGGGATGCCTGTTATCAGCTGGTAATGGCTCATGTAGTTCAGCTTGAATAACATTCTCAGCAGTTTTGAGGGGCTTTTTCAATAACCATGAAGTGAAGTTTTACATATGATTTATTACAACTTTAAAACTTTAGTTACAGATTTATAGGATATGAGTATAATTTGGCTGTATGCCTGTCACAATCTTGTGAAGAAGGAAAGACATGTTTTCCTCTTTTTTTTTTTTATAAGAGGAAGGAAACAGGAACAGAAAGCGTACATGATATTATCAAAGCTGCCACTAAGATTACTTATAAAAGGAGGAATCTAAGATTCTGACTGCCATCAGACATTTTGTCAAAAAGAATAAACTTAAATTGCCTTTAAGTCTTTGGAATTACCTGTGAATTATGGGAAGAAATGAATTCTGATAGGCTTGTCAATTTTAAACTTGCTAAAATTGAGACAAGTAGAATGATGCCAAATTAGAATTTTATAAATAATGTTCTAATTTTAATATATTGACTTTTAATTATATTTGAAGTTCATTATTTTGCTATTTCTGCCTGCTTCTACTTATGAAATATTTGGATGATAACAATTCTACTTCCCTTGCAGAATTGGAGTAGATTAGGTATAATGCATGTGGAAGCAGCTGGAGAAATATAAAGCATGTCAACATTTCTTATTTCTGAGTAGTGGACACAGTGATGTCACATGTATTAGCCTCAGTATGTTGTTTGGATTTAAACATTTTCTTTTACAGCTAAAAAATAAAAAGTATAGCCATATAAGGCATTATTATGTTAACTTTACTTGGGTATATTGTACATGCACTAAAATTCACTCACTATAGTATATAATGGAATGATTTTGAAAAAAGGTATAGAGTTGTGCCACAAACACTGCAATTGAGTTTTGGAAAAATTCTACCAACCCCCAAATTTCTCCAAGCATATTGGTAGTAAGCCTCAATCTGAGCAATCACTGATAGGCTGTCTTGCATTTTCTGGATACTTCATATGAATGTAATCACATAATATGTTGTCTTTTGTTTATAGATTCTTTCACTTTACATAATGTTTTGAAGTCCATCCACACTGTAGCACCTGTCAGTAGTTCATTCCACTTTATTACTGAATATTCCATTGTGTGGACATGCCACATTTAACTGTCCATGTTAAAAGAATGGACATTTGGATTCTTTCCATTATTTGGCTATTAGGAATAATACTGCTGCGACTATTAGTGTGCAAGTCTTTTGTGAACATTTGTTTTTATTTCTCTTAGATTTCTAGAAGTGGAATTGCTGGGTCTTACATCATGTTTATGTGTAATTTTTAATAAACTGCCAATTTGTTACCCAAGGTGGCTATGCCAATTTTCACCAGAAATGTATGTGGTCTGGTTTCTCCACATCCTCATCAGCATTTGATATTGTCTTTTTATTTTAGTCATTTTAATGAATGTGTAATGGTATCTCATTGTGGTTCTACTTCACATTCCCTAATGAAAAATGATTTCAAGGGTTTATTGGCCATTCTTACTGCTTCTTTGGTAAAATATCTATTAAATTATTTTCCACTTTTTGAATTTACTTTTCTACTTATTGTTTGGTTGTAGGAGTTCTTTAT
This sequence comes from Gorilla gorilla gorilla, assembly GCF_029281585.2. Classification (NCBI taxonomy): domain Eukaryota; kingdom Metazoa; phylum Chordata; class Mammalia; order Primates; family Hominidae; genus Gorilla; species Gorilla gorilla. The sequence goes on from NC_073234.2 coordinate 92,731,471, forward strand.
GTATTCCAGATATAAGTCCTTCATCAGATATGATTTACAAAGTAGTTTCTTACTGTCTTCCTGTGGTGGATTTGTGGTGTGGTTTGTCTTTTCATTTTCTTATTGGAATCTTTTGAATTGAAAAGTTTTTTAGCTTCAAGTCCAGTTTATCAGTTTTTAAATTTCATGATTTGTGATTTTTGGTGTCAAGGCATTATTAAGTGTTTTTATTACTATATTTGTTTAGTTCATTCCTACTAACTTCTGTTGTGACAACTGAAAAATGAAACTTAATAAAGTGAGATATGAAAGATGTTTTGGGAAAAAACTTTCTTTCTAGAAAATATTAAGAGAAAGAAGCCCAAACTGGTAGTTCAAGTCAATGATTGTGAACTCTGTTATCACCTGGGATCAGTGGGCACCTTTGAACATGGCGGTGCCTTAGTACCATGCTAGTTTCTTATAAGGAATAAGTCTTTTTATTAACATTGGCTTACCTGAGAAAAATGATAAAACTTTTGTGGGAAAAAAAATCCACCACATGAAGTCACTCGAATTAACTCATTAACACTCTTATGTTCTATCTAGGTCTAATACATGTGAGGTTACTTTTATACAGAGCAAAATACTGAGCTTAACACCTTGCATAGGTCATTTGATTAGAATATATTGGCAAGAAGTCTGTGTTTTAAAAATCATCAAGCTTTGTATTGTTTGCATTGATATTAAAGAAGAAAGAAACATATTAAAGATATTTGAAGCTTTCTTTTCTAAAGTAAGGTATTCTATGATTTGATTTAACTTCACCTCCTGCATGTCTTACACAAGACTGTAGATTTTTTTTTTCTGTTAACAAGCACCCTGGTATTAATCCCAGCATTGACTTATGCCATGCTAGAGAGGTCAGGAAGGAGGCTGCTACAGAGAAGAGAAAATATATCCTCTCATTGCATCTTCTCCCTTATCCTTCCTATGCCCATGTCACAACTGGTCTGACTCCTTGGTCTTTGGGTGAGGGCTTTGAGCTAACTTTGATTTGATTTCTAGCTCTTCTAGTTACTAGCTGAATGACTTTGGACAGGCTATTCAGTCTTCTTAAGCCTGTAATTTTATTGTCGGCGAAATGTGATACTGATACTTATCAGTACTGGGTTGTTTCAGGAAGGAGAGAAAATATTCATAAATTGCCTAACATTGTGCTTAGCATATGGTAGGTGCTTTATAGGGGATTTCTGCTGTTACTATTATTGTTAATGTTATTTTCTAGATTCTTTATGATCCATAGAACTCTTACATATAGAAATAAGAGGAAGAATAATCACATTGTAGCTGGAACAAACAGGCTAAGCATGACAATGAAACTTTAATTTGCAAAAAGGTTTATTTTTCCCAAATGACCAACTAATTCATGCCCTTTCTTGTAATATATATTTTTCTTATATCATCAGAATAGAAATGAAAAAGTTTAGTTGGAGACAAAAAGACCCTAGTATGAATGTGGCCTATAAATTGAGCAATTTGAGTCTTCTGTAAAAGCTGTAAGGTATTCTGAGGTCTGCAGAATTCCCATATTTTTTTTCTCTACTGAAGGACTCTGAAAAATTCCACAGTCAGAAGAGCTAAGACTCAGATGTTTGCTTTTTTTTGAAATATCACTTCATTTCTGACATTGAATATGTAGCATTTTTTAAAGCCTAAACATGAAATTTTATCTCTATTTATTATCAGACGGTGCTAACATCTTGTAGCTTTAACATAAAATCTAGTTAAAATCATATTGTAATAGTCAAAGTTCAAACATCATTAGGTATCCTAGACATGAAGTGAAAAATTTCTCTTGATATCTATGTATCATTCATTATTAAAGCCAGTAATTTAATAACAGCTGCTTAAAGGATTGGTTTTTCTGTGTCTTTCAGATTAATTTAACTGAAAATATAGAAAACTGTAAGATAAAATTACTCTGTTCTGTGTGTTCTCATGCTTAAAATTCTTAATTTCTCTCCAACATCTATTTTCGCCTTATAATTACACATCTAAATTTCTGAGCTCAAGTACAGATTCATCCACACTAACAGAAATAGGAATCTCCCCTGTAGCTGAACTACTGCCTCGTATTAAATATTATAAGGCATTTCATTAGTTCTTATGTCTACCATTAAAAATACTGCAAAGATATCTTGACAACTAAGCCACTTTATGTGGTTAAAAATTCCCAATTTGTATGAACTTAATACGTAGGCAGTCTTAAATATTAAAATTAGTTAATGTAACACGTGTTTCCCCCAAGCAGGAGCAGGCCTTGTACAGGTGCCACTCTACAGAAGGGTTGCAGGTGTTGCTTACCTGGTCTGCACACTTGAGGCACAGAATCTGAATAGTGATTTCCACCTGGCTGCATCTCCACTTGGCTCAGGTGGCTTTCCTTAAGGATACCTAAAAGAGTTACCTTAATATTGAAAAGAATGGGGCCAACATATATTGACTAGCCACAATATACAATGGATGGGAGAATTACGGTATTTTCTCTTATTGATAAAAATGACTAAAATTATTAAGCCTACATTCGGTATGGAATGGTAAAGAAGTATGCTAGATAGCTTAAATGTAAAAACACACTTAGAAAATTAAAATGAAAATATAATGTGATTTTGATTTATATTCAGATCCTCTGTCTAAGAAATGGGTGAGCCTCAGCCTCACTTGGGTTCATCTAGTCTTGATGCTTTTCTTTCCTTATTCACCTGCCTTCTGTTTCTCCCTGGCTCTCTTCTCTGTACCATATGATGTTTTGTTCCAGGATGAGGTTTCCTAGATTTTCACTCTCTGATATGGCAGCCACCGGCCCTGTGTGGCTACTAGAATTAGGTTAAAATTAAATAAAATTAAAAATTTAAATCCTCAGTTGCACTAGCCACATTTAAATTTCTCAATAGCCATGTGGAGCTAGTGTCTACCATATCAGACAGGGCAAAATAGAGCCTTTTCATCATTATAAGAATTTCTACTGGGCAGTGCTTCTCTAGGCCAATTGTGTCTGTATGTTAGAGCTAAGACACTAACTGCAGAATATTTTTAGATTTTTACTTTCCGAAATCGATCACATTTTAGACACTGGTCCTCATTAACTGCTGTTTTATTGTCTTACCTGCTGCTCTATGTATTTACTGCACTGCTCTGTGGAATGGTGGAAATTTCTGCACTGCTCTGTGGAATGGTGGAAATTAAGGTTCTTCATTCTTCTCTATGCAATGTGATTGCTGCCATATAGCCTGGCCAAGTCTCCCCCACTGGCCAGAAGAATCTAATCTTTGTTTATTCCCTGTATCCCCAAAAAAGATATCTTTGCATTGAAGAATACTTCTGATCTTTGATTTTTAAAAATAATATTCTTTTTTTTTTTTTTTGAGACGGAGTCTCGCTTTGTCACCCAGGCTGGAGTGCAGTGGCGCAATCTCGGCTCACTGCAAGCTCCGCCTCCCAGGTTCACGCCATTCTCCTGCCTCAGCCTCCCGAGTAGCTGGGACTATAGGCGCCCGCCACCACGCCCGGCTAATTTTTTGTATTTTTAGTAGAGACGGGGTTTCACCGTGTTAGCCAGGATGGTCTCGATCTCTTGACCTCATGATCCGCCCGCCTCGGCCTCCCAAAGTGCTGGGATTACAGGCGTGAGCCACCGCGCCCGGCCCAAAAATAATATTCTTAATGTGTAGCACTTCAGAAAAAAGACCTAGGTGTCATATTATATATTTTTTGCTTGTAATTGAGACAGACAAAGATGGGAGAAATGAAATTTGCTATTGTAAGTAGATGATGGACAATTTTTAAAAATGCCTTAACAGCAACAATGATAATAAATTAATATACACAAAACATGAATTGTATAACATGTCTGTTTCAACACCACGTGGTGGATGTCAACAGATCACCAATGTCCATTGAACACATTTTGATAATCGCTGCTTCAGAACATCAAATACCTCAGAAATAGCCCAATTTTATTTAGGTTTTAAAATATTCTAACAAGGCCAGGTGCAGTGGCTCTTGCCTGTAATCCCAGCACTTTGGGAGGCTGAGGTGGGCGGATCGCTTGAGCTCAGGAGTTCAAGACCAGCCTGGGAAACATGTCTCATTTTGTAGAGACACTGTCTCTACAAAAAATTTAAAAGTTAGCCAGATATGGTGGTATGCACTTGTGGCCTCAGCTACTCAGAAGGCTAAGGCGGGAGGATGGCTTTAGCCCAGGAGGCAGAAGTTGCAGTCAGCTGAGATTGCACCACTGCACACCAGCCTGGGAGGTACAGCCAGACCTTGTCTTAAAAAAAATCTATCCATCTATCTATCTATTCATATTCTAATTGGTTATATAACTGCCTGCCATATTTGCAAGTTGAATTGATTTCTGGACTGCTCACAAGAATTATGAAGCCATTCATATTGCATGTTTAATGTTAAATTTTGCCACTCTGATATATTTATTTTTTTGATCTGAGCTAAAAAACTTTCTAGTTTCTTCTGAACAATCCTATATATTTAATTTACTCCATTTGGTCAGTACTGTATTGGTAAGCTTTCTTAAGTTGACTCCTGAGAAAACACCGATGAGCTAAACATTGTAACGTGAAAATGAAACTGAGGACACCATGCAACATGGAAGACATAAAATGGCACCAGGAATGGCTGTGTTTTCTATTTGTTGCTGTGTAGTTTAGATTGAGCTAGATCAAACTCAGTCTAGAATCACTGTTACTTTAACCGTTAAGCTTTAATATGTGATGCCACTATATGAAGCATCCTTTCAAGAGGAGATATTTTAGCAAGTTTTACACTATCAAGCAATTTGCAGGCACATGGAAGAAAGAGATAACTTGATAATATTTGTAAGAGTAAGGTATTTTATTAAAAAGGCCATTATGGAGCATACCATAATTCTATAAATTTGGATCTAAAAAAGATAGTATAGAAGAGTTAAAATAATTTCCTATGTTAAATTATTTCTGGCAAAGCGAGTCAATGTTTTAGACAGATGAGTATAACTTTTGTCCTGAAAATGAGTATTATAGAATTAACAGAATTGCATAAAAAATGAGGTTTGTGGTTTATTGAGCAGTTAATACTCCTGTCTTGCTTTGGAAGCAGAACCATAAATTGCTTCAAATTTATCCAGTGGTTTAAAATATATTCTCCAGCAATATTGCCTAAATTTCTTTGTCATTTTGGAGGAAAATGTCAATGTTTTCCTGCAAAGAAAATAACCACCTGCATAGGGATGGTGCTTATTAAAATCATGTTCACAAGATTAAGTAGATAACCAGAAAGAAGTTTCCTCCAGTAAACTTTGTTCTCTGGGCTATGTACAGAAAGAATGTAAACAAAAGTCCCTTAAGCACCTAAAAGGCATGCTTAAACCCAATTTATCTGCTTTTTCTTTCCCCAGATGTGGGTCTCCTGTTAGTTCTAGAGTTTTGCTATAAGCACTTTCAAGAAACCATGTCTTAAAACACATTATACTTTTCCAAAGAAACAATGCTTTTGAAATGCATTGCATTTCTAAACAAGAGTAGATAATTGTAACAAGCAGAAAGGTATAAATAACATTGAGGTTCAGCTAAAATTCACTGTCATCCTCTAAAATAATATTCTTCTAAGCCTGTATACTGAATAAAAATATTGTATCTCTTAGTTATATAGAGAGGTTTAATACAATAGAACTTAAATATTCCGCTCTTAAAATTTGACATGCTTAAAATAAATATGGCGAGTATGGTTGTTATGATAAACATTTGATTATTAATACTTTCCTTGCCAGATAATTTAGAAGAATGTTTTCTTTAGGAATGATTTGAATTGCTCCTCTGAAATTTCTTTCAAAATTGATTATTCTCATATACTTGCACATATTCACACTATTGGAATCTCACAACAACCAAGTAAAGATGGTTTAATCCATTCTGCAGTTTTGACTCAGGGTCAGACAGAAATTCACTTAAGGTTCACATGTTTTAATGTATTTTTATTGCAATTTTTTTAAAAAAGACCTTTCAATCTAGCATAAGTAAAGAGATATTCATTATAATGCAACCTCATAGACATTGAAGGCTTGGAAATGGAGTCTGTTTGTGCCGTGTGGTGCCAGGCCTTGCAGACTGGGAGCTGGTGGTCTGACAATATTTGGTATAAAGATTGACCATTCACTTGTACATACATGGCAGTGCATGAGCAGGGAAGGTAAGATGGAGTCACTTACAAACAAATAACTGGATGGTACTGGCATCTCAAAATGTAGCTGCTAGAGAGCAGGACCCAAATGCATATGCAGGTCTTTTGATTCCAAGCCAAGGCCTCTTTTCACTATATGTATGGTAAAATTTAAGTGATTACTTAATAATTTTAGATAGTTGGAATGAGTTCATCCTATAATTTTAAGTTTTGATCATCCTTTTAAAGCAAATATAGGACCTCAACATTTGAAGACTTTCAAGATTTTTTTTTGTTGTTGTTTAAAGATGGAGTCTCGCTCTGTCACCCAGGCTGGGGTGCAGTGGCGCGATCTTGGCTCACTGAAAGCTCCACCTCCTGGGTTTACACCATTCTCCTGCCTCAGCCTCCTGAGCAGCTGGGACTACAGGTGCCTGCCACCACGCCCGGCTAATTTTTTATATTTTTTAGTAGAGATGGGGTTTCACTGTGTTAGCCAGGATGGTCTTGATCTCCTGACCTCGTGATCCACCTGCTTTGGCCTCCTAAAGGGCTAGGATTACAAGCGTGAGCCACCGTGCCCCGCCGACTTTCAAGATTTTAAGTGTGAAAGTTTAAAAGTAGTTTATTTTTTCTTTGACTTTATTTTTTTCCCATAAATGACATTAATACAACTTAAGAAAGTGAAATTAAAAGGGCAGAGAAAAGATTCAAGGAGTCATATTTCTTTGTCACAGTGATTGTGGCTGTGGTTGCGGAGCATGTGTGTAAGTTAAAGACAATGGCAGGGTTATGCAATGAATATATACTTATTAACCTGCTTTGATGGAAGTACTGCTATATCAGTTAGCATAGGCTAAAGTATGCTGCAATAGCCACCCCAAAATCCACATTTTCTAAATCTGGCTCTAGAACCACATTTTCTTCAATTGATTCTCAGGCTGATAGGTAGTAGTATATTGTTGTGTCAGAAAGAAAAGAGACGATGTGCAATGCATTGGTTCTTAAGACCAGAAATAGCATACGTCACTTCTGCCTACATTTCACTGGCCAAATCAAATCACATAGCTATAGCTCGATTAAACTAGGTGAGATGTAAAATATTCCTGCAGAAAAGGGGCACCATAGAGGGTGCCATAGAATATGAGTGAACAGAAATCTAACCCATCACAACCTCCTTCTAACCTTTTCACTTGTTTCCTGGAATCACCAGAGGGAAGGTGATTGTATTTTTCTGTTACATTAATTAGTCAAAATGTGTCTGTCACAGACACACACACAGAGTCAGCCCTCTGTAACTGTGGGTTTTGCATCCATTGATTCAATTAATAAAGGATCAAGATTTTAAGAAAAATCTGTATTGAACATGTACAAACTTGTTCTTGTCATTCCCTAAATAGTAATAACTATTTATATAGCATTTACATTGTTTTAAGTATTACAAGTGACCTGGAGATGACTTAAAGTGTAAGAGAGGAGGACGTGCATAGGTTGTATGCAAATACCATGCTATTATAAAGGATTTGAGCATCCTCAGACTTTGATACCTGTGAAGAGCCCTGGAACAAATCCCCTGTGGATACCAAGGGATATCTGTGTGTATGTATATACATATGCATGTATATGTATATATATCATATGTACATATATACACACAGATACACATTTAACAGCTGTCTTTAATTAAATGGCAACTCTATATTAGTCATTATGTTAGATAGTTCATATATATTAGGACTTGTAACAGACAGAGTTAAGTACTAGTAAACTCGTACAAGATGAGAGATTTAAGATCGAGAGCTTAAGCATGACTTCCAACCAAAGTTACATGGTACCAGCAGGAGGTTCTATATCTACTAGGGAAGAGTGCAGGCTCTAGAACAAGCAGCCTGTGTTTGAATCCAAGCCTTGCCACTTTCTAGCTATGTGGCCTTGGTTATGTAGCTCTTAGTTTTCCTGTTGGTATAATGTAGGTAATAACCATGCCTATCTTATAGGGGTTTTGTAAGAGTTAACGCATATGAAGTGTTTATCACTGGGCCTCGTGCATATTAATCGCTGAATATACAAGATGTTAAATATCACTCAAACACAAACATGTCAATTCTTTCGATCTGGTAGATCATACTGGTCTTGAGAAGTGAAATAGCAGTGACTTAGGCCTTAGTTGTATAGGTGGAGCTGTGAAAATTGAGAGGAAAATCTGCCCATGTCATGTCGCAGGAGATGATACTCACTCTCCTCCAAATGGAGGCGTAAAGTAATAAAAGTGGTATATGATATAGTATAACACTTTGAAAACATATGTTGCCACAGTGAAATAATGAAGAAGGAACAGTGAAAACTGCAAATGGAGGATTAAAAGTCATGTCAACATAAGACACATCTGTCCCGATTGTAGTACAACTCTGATTAGCCCATTTATCATAAGAGAACCCTCATTTGCAAGCAATTACTGATTGTTAGTGTGCTATTCCACCAAAGCGCTTTGTTTCATAATAAACTGACAAAGGGTATCTTAATCTAATCTTTTGTTTGGGAACTCTTTTTGAAATGAGACATAAACATAGTGGTTTTACCTGTGGTCAGCCTAGAGAACCTTGAGTAGTGTCTGTTCAAAATAGTAGTTGTAGTAGCTCACCTTTATGGAGGACTTCATAGCTGCCGGGTTGATCAAGTGTTTGTTTACTCATTTCATCTTCCCAGCAGTCCTACAAGGTAGGTGCTACTAATACTCTCATTTTACATATAAGGAAACTGAGATACATGATCATATTGTCCATGGTCATATATCTGATATGTGATTGTGGCTGAAATAGATTAATACCAAGATTGTTCAGACTTCAGAGTCCATGTTTAACCATTCTTTGAGTACATACATTATTTTTAATCTTTCAAAAACCCTTATTGAAGTAACATATTCATCATTATCATCGCTGCATAAACTATTTAAACTGTCCTTTTCTTTGGACTGAAAGGACAACACATTTTTTTTTAAATAAAGGTCTGAGAGGGAAATAACAAATTTGAGATCTTTGGTGGGGAACTGAGATAAAACTAATATTTAAAGCAGAACCTAGGAATTGAAACCCATATAGGCTGAATCCAGTTTATTAAAGTGTTAGTTTATACCTAACATGGTTAAACAAAATAAAAACAACAAAAAACTTAAAAGTTGGCTATCTTTGGTCAAGATGTGCAGTTGCTAGCTCATGTCAGTTTCCATCTACCTTACTTCCTCCTCATTGAGTGTGTCGCCCCTGGCTTAAAGAGAAGCTCCAAATTAGTTTCCTGAAGTCTTTGTTGCTGTTAGTATTTCATTCAAAATCCAGGATTTCTTTTGTCCTGTTTTCTGTTTACTGCGCTTTCTTCCAACAATATAGCTTTAAATACTGTGTATGGTATCTAGTTCTTGAGGTTAGGAAGTTGTATTCACCATCTCTTCTGCATTCAATGTGATGAACCAATTATTATCATGACCAGCTAATCCATTCAATAGTAGTTGATCTCGGGTTCTGTAAAAATTTAGCCTATAAAAGGGTGTTATGATTCTAACAGTTGAAGCTGGATAATGAATTCTTACATTCTTTCAAGGAAATGCTCCTACTGTGCCTTGTTCATCACTAAACTAGTTTAGTAGAATGTAAATACAGTCTTAAAATTCATTAAAACAAAATTTTTATGTAAAAGTCAGGAAATATTTTTTATCACCAAGCATTTTGAATATCAGTGCCCATTAAACGTATTAATACAATGAGTAGGTAAAACTATAGATGTTAACATGAAATGTATGTTTCACTGCCATAAGTCTGATATATAAAGCAGTTGTTGAAAAATTATTTGGTCATGCTATAAGATGATAGTTTCTTGTGGCACCATGTTTAAGCTTTGACTTTATTATAGAAATGTTACTAAATAGTTTTGTAGAAGATGTGTGTTCAGGAAAGGTGTTGGGGTAAATACTTAATGATTGTAGTTATAAAGAAACTTTGACCTATAAAATGTTCTCATGTGATTCTTCAATTTAGTACATTTGGTGGCATAGGGGTGGCATTTAGGGTGCTGTTGAGAGGCATAGGTGTGGAATTAAGGGCATAGACTCTGGACTTAAGTTGTCTGAGATTGAATCCTGGCTTGGCCACTGCCTTGATGTTAATCTCTGTACCTCAGTTTCTTCAACTGCAAAATGGGGATAATAACAGCATCTCTCCACATGTAGTTGTGGTGAATTAAAATGACTTAATCTGTGGAATATGCTTAGAACAATGCCAGGATCTAACGTATTAAGCAGATCTGAGTGTGGGTCTTTATCACTAACATGATTCTCATTGAGAACATCCTTGATTCTTTAATACCAGAAAAAAAATTTAAACAAAGCAAGTAGCCATGCAACTGAAAATACTTTATTTATTTATTTTTTTTGGAGACAGTCTCACTCTGTCGCCCAGGTTGGAGTAAAGTGGTGCGATCACATTCGCTGCAACCTCTGCCTCCCGGGTTCAAGCAATTCTCGTGCTTCAGCCTCCCAAGTAGCTGAGACTACAGGCGCATGCCACCAGGCCCGGCTAAGTTTTTGTATTTTTAGTAGAGATGGGATTTCGCCAGGTTGCGCAGGATAGTCTCAAACTCCTGAGCCCAGGCAATCAGCCTGCCTCAGACTCCAAAAATACAAAGAAAGTATTGGCTACAGGCTTGAGCCACCATGCCGGTCAATACTTTCTTTTCAAACTTTTCATATTGAAGAGTCTCTAGGGAAACAACCTCTGCACAGTCCTTGAGAAGGAGCTTGAATTTAGCCAGTCCCAGTTATTGATGAAGTTTGAGGTCAAGGTTTTTGACTGCGGGAGTGTTCCCATTCATCACATTCGCACAATGTTCAACTCTTGAAGTACTCTGTATGCTGTAGAAATGAATTGAGACTTTTTATTTTTTTCCTATCATAATTAGCTTTTTCAGAAGCAACATTTGATGGCAAAATACTCTCTATTTGTTAAATGAATGAAGTATGAAGGGAAAGACTTTCACTCCAGGCACATCCTGGACGTTGGTACATTAATTGTTCCACACTGACACAGAGTTGGTGTCATTACTAAGAGCTGAGGGTAGATCTGAAAAGAGTTAACCATTATATAATTTTGCAGGCGCTCCCTTTGTAATTGGTAAGCATTACCTCAAGTTTATAACAGGCCTGTGATACAATCAATACAGCTGGAGTTGGTGATTGCATTTTCTTATTAAACTTTAGATTTTAGATAAATGGCAAGACAAGAACACTCTACCTCCTGAAGACTGACAATTGTCATTACACGTTTCTGCAAACTCCCCAACTTCCTGTGTCACTATAATTGACCTCGATCACAGGAATGCATTAAAGCTCACTATGAGAGGGATCTCTAAGTCTGTTTTCCTTTGGGCCCTGGCTTGTGTATTAAATGGGAGAAGTAAAACATTTCAGGACAAAGTCGATTTCTTTCTCTCTCGCTCTCTCTCTTTGTAGCAAAAATCTAAGAGGCCTGCATGGTAGAAAAAAATAGGAGCTCTATTTTTACCTCCAGCTCCTTGTAGGCTCCTTATAGAAACAAGGATACATGGAAAAGGAGCTCATTAAAATTATATGTATTATGCTTTTCACTCTCCATCTGCACCCTTTGGTAGAGGAGTTGAGGGAACCCAGCAATGCCATGAAAACAACCACTATTAGTTCAAATCTTGCATTCATACATATTTATAATAAACTTAGAATGTTCATCTATTCATTCCTACAGTTGGATTGATGACAGGCTATGGATATTCTTTTCAAGTAAATTTTTCAAAAATTATCTTAATTGAGTTTGTGTGAAACCTTGTTAATTGTGGGTAGGTCAGTGTAAACTATGACAACTTTGCAATGCCTGCCCAAAATAGAAGTTAGAATTTTTAGAATAGTTACTGTTTGTGCTGCATTTATTTGCACATCATTACTTATAAAGTTATTCCTTAGTAACTTGTTTCTGTCTTGTTTTTTCTTGCATTCAGCTAGATATTTGGAAGAAACTCGTTAGTGTCCTTTAGGACTAATAACAAATAACCTTTGGCTACGATTTCATTCCTTAAAACACATAGCAGTACTGGGAATTTAGTGGGTATTCAGTAAATACTTGCTGATTAGTCAATTATACTTTCCTAGTTTTTTAAAATAAGGGAATAGGGATAACTGTTGCCTAAAATTGTATCCCAAAGAACTGATTATTTCCTTTTTTTTTTTTAATTTTACTTTAAGTTCTGGGATACATATACTGAAAGTGCAGGATTGTTACATGGGTATACAAGTGCCATGGTGGTTTGCTGTACCAATCAACCTGTCATCTAGTTTTTAAGCCCTGCATGCATTAGGTATTTGTCCTAATGCTCTCCCTGCCCTTTTTCCCCACCCCCTGACAGGCCCTGGTGTGTGATGTTCCCATCCTTGTGTCCATGTGTTCTCATTGTTCAACTCCCATTTATGACTGAGAACATGTGGTGTTTGGTTTTCTGTTCCTGTCTTAGCTTACTGAGAATGATAGTTTCCAGCTTCATCCATGTCCCTGCAAAGAACATGAACTCATTCTTTTTATGGCTGCATAGTATTCCATGGTGTATATGTGCCACATTTTCTTTATCCAGTCTGTCATTAATAAGCATTTGGGTTGGTTCCAAGTCTTTGCTATTGTGAACACTGCTGCAATAAACATACATGTGCATGTGTCTTTATAGTAGAATGATTTATAATCCTTTGGGTATATACTTAGTAATGGGATTGCTGGGTCAAATGGTATTTCTGGTTCTAGATCCCTGAGGAATCACCACACTGTCTTGCACAATGGTTGAACTAATTTACACTCCAAAAGCATTCCTATTTCTCCACATCCTCTCCAGTATCTGTTGTTTCCTGACTTTTTAATGATTGCCATTCTAACTGGCGTGAGATGGTATCTCATTGTGGTTTTAATTTGCATTTCTCTAATTACCAGTGATGATGAGCTTTTTTTCATGTTTGTTGGCTGCATACATGTCTTCTTTTGAGAAGTGTCTGTTCATATCCTTTGCCCACTTTTTGATGGGGTTGTTTCTTTTTATCTTGTAAATTTGTTTAAGTTCTTTGTAGATTCTGGATATTAGTCCCTTGTCAGATGGATAGATTGCAAAAATTTTCTCCCATTCTATAGGTTGCCTGTTCACTTTGATGATAGTTCTTTTGCTCTGCAGAAGCTCTGTAGTTTAATTAGGTCCCATTTGTCTGTTTTGGCTCCCTGGCTTCAGCCCATTTCTAGGGGAGTGAACCGTTCTGTTTTGCTGGTGTTCCAGGCATCACTGGGGTATGGAAAAACAAAACAAAACAAAAAACAACAAAAAAAAAGCAAACTCCTGCAGCTAGCTCGGTGTCTGCCCAAATGGCCACCCAGTTTTGTGCTTGAAACCCAGGGCCCTGGTGGCGTATGCACAGGAGGGAATCTCCTGATCTGTGGGTTGCAAAGACAGTGGGAAATGTGAGGTATCTGAGCCAGAGTGCATGGTTCCTCAGGGTCAGTCCCTCACGCCTTCCCTTGGGTAGGGGAGAGAATTCCCTTACCCCTTGTGCTTCCCAGGTGAGGTGATGCCCCACCCTGCTTCGGCTCATCCTCCGTGGGCTGCACCCACTGTTCAACCAGTGCCAGTGAGATGAGCTGGGTACCTCAGTTGGAAATATATAAATCACTCTCCTGCTGCTTTGATTTCGCTGGGAGCTGCAGATGGGAGCTGTTCCTATTTGACCATCTTGCCAGCAATCCTTCCTGACTTTTTCATGATCACCATCCTAACTGGCTTGAGATGATATCTCATTGTGGTTTTGATTTGCATTTCTCTAATGACCAGTGACGATGAGCTTTTTTCAATATGTCTATTGGCTGCAAAAATGTCTTCTTTTGAGAAGTGTCTGTTCATATCCTTTGCCCACTTTTTGATGGTTTTTTTTTCTTGTAAATTTGTTTAAGTTCTTGTCAATTCTGGATATTAGACCTTTGTCAGATGAAAGGATTGCAAAAATTTTCTCCCATTCTGTAGGTTGCCTGTTCACTCTGATGATAGTTTCTTTTGCTGTGCAGAAGCTCTTCAGTTTGATTAGGTCCCATTTGTCAATTTTGGCTTTTGTTGCCATTGCTTTTCATGTTTTAGTCATGAAGTCTTTGTCCATAGGTATGTCCTGAATGGTATTGCCTAGGTTTTCTTCTAGGGTTTTTTATGGGTTTAGGTTTCAAGTCTTTAATCCATCTTGAGTTAATTTTTCTTTAAGGTGTAAGGAAGGGGGTCCAGTTTCTCATTTCTGCATATGGCTAGCCAGTTTTCCCAGCACCATTTATCAAATAGGGAATCCTATCCCATTGATTTTTTGTGTCAAGTTTGTCAAAGATCAGATGGTTGTAGATATGTGGCATTATTTCTGAGGCCTTTGTTCTGTTCCATTGGTCTATATATCTGTTTTGGTACCAGTACCATGCTGTTTTGGTTACTGCCTTGTAGTATAGTTTGAAGTCAGGTAGTGTGATGCCTCCAGCTTTGTTCTTTTTGCTTAGGATTGTCTTGGCTATACGGGCTTTTTCTTGGTTCCATGTGAAATTTAAAGTAGTTTTTTCTAGTTCTGTGAAGAAACTCAGTGGTAGCTTGATAGGAATAGCATTGAATCTATCAATTACTTTAGGCAGTATGACCACTTTCACGATATTGATTCTTCCTATCCATGAGCAAGGAATGATTTTCCATTTGTGTTCTCTCTTATTTCCTTGAGCAGAGCAGTGATTTGTAGTTCTCCTTGAAGAGGTCCTTCACATTCCTTGTAAGTTGTGTTCCTAGGTATTTTATTCTCTTTGTAGCCATTGTGAATGGGAGTTCACTCATGATTTGGCTCTTTGTTTGTCTATTGTTGGTGTACAGGAATGCTTGTGATTTTTTCACATTGATTTTGTATCCTGAGACTTTACTGAAGTTGCTTATCAGCTTAAGGAGATTTTGCACTGAGACGATGGGGTTTTCTAAATATACAATCATATCCTGTGCAAAGAGAGACATTTTGACTTCCTCTCTTCCTGTTTGAATACTCTTTATTTCTTTCTCTTCCCTGATTGCCCTGGCAAGAACTTCCAATACTATATTGAATAGGAGTAGTGAGAGAGGGCATCCTTGTCTTGTGCTGGTTTTCAGAAGGAATGCTTCCAGCTTTTGCCCATTTGGTATGATACTGGCTATGGGTTTGTCATAGATAGCTCTTATTAGTTTGAGATATGTTCCATCAACACCTAGTTTACTGAGTGTTTTTAGCATGAAGCAGTGTTAAATTTCATCGAAGGCCTTTTCTGCATCTATTGAGATAATCATGTGGTTTTTGTCCTTGGTTCTGTTTATATGATGGATTACATTTATTGATTTGCATATGTTGGACCAGCCTTGCATCCCAGGGATGAAGCTGAATTGATCATGGTGGATAAGCTTTTTGATGTGCTGCTGGATTCGGTTTGCCAGTATTTTATTGAGGATTTTTGCATTAATGTTCATCAGGGTATTTGCCTGAATTTTTTTTGTGTGTGTTTGTTTTGTGTCTCTGCCAGGTTTTGGAAACAGGATAAGGCTGGCCTCATAACATCAGTTAGGGAGGAGCCCCTCTTTTTCTATTGTTTGGAACAGCTCCAGAAGGAATGGTACCAGCTCCTCTTTGTACCTCTGGTTGAATTTGGCTGTGAATCCATCTGGTCCTGGGCTTTTTTTCTTAGTAGGCTATTAATTACTGCCTCAATTTCAGAACTTGTTACTGGTCTATTCAGAGATTCGACTTCTTTCTTGTTTAGTCTTGGGAGGGTGCATGTGTCCAGAAATTTATCCATTTCTTCTAGATTTTCTAGTTTATTTGCGTAGAGGTGTTTACAGTATTCTCTGATGGTAGTTTATATTTCTGTGGGATCAGTGATGATATCCCCTTTATCATTTTTTATTGTGTCTATTTGATTCTTCTCTCTTTATTAGTCTGGCAAGCAATCTATCAATTTTGTTAATCTTTTCAAAAAAACAGCTCCTGGATTCATTGATTTTTTGTAGGGTTTTTTGGGTCTCTATCTCCTTTAGTTCTGCTTTGATCTTGGTTATTTCTTGTTTTCTGCTAGCTTTTGAATTTGTTTGCTCTTCTTCTCTAGTTCTTTTAATTGTGATGTTAGGGTGTCAATTTTAGATCTTTCTCACTTTCTCTTGTGGGCATTTAGTGCTATAAATTTCCCTTTAAACACTGCTTTAGTTGTATCCCAGAGATTCTGGTACATCGTGTCTTTGTTCTCATTGGTTTCAAAGAACTTTGTTATTTCTGCCTTAATTTCATTATTTACCCAGTACCTATTCAGAAGCAGGTTGTTCAGTTTCCATGTAGTTGTGCGGTTTTGAGTGAGTTTCTTAATCCTGAGCTCTAATTTGATTGCACTGTGGTCTGAGAAAATGTTTGTTACAATTTATGTTCTTTTCCATTTGCTGAGGAGTGTTTTACTTCCAATTATGTGGTCGATTTTAGAAGAAGTGCTATGTGTTGCTGAGAAGAATGTATATTCTGTTGATTTGGGATGGAGAGTTCTGTAGATGTCTGTTAGACCCACTTGGTCCAGAGCTTAGTTCAAGTCCTGAATATATTTGTTAATTTTCTGTCTCATTGATCTAATATTGACAGTGGGGTATTACAGTCTCCCACTATTATTGTGTGGGAGTCTAAGTCTCTTTGTAGGTCTCTAAGAATTTGTTTTATGAATCTGGGTGTTCCTGTATTGGGTGCATATATATTTAGTATAGTTAGCTCTTCTTGTTGCATTGATCCCTTTACCATTATGTAGTGCCCTTTTTTATCTTTTCTGATCTTTGTTGGTTTAAAGTCTGTTTTATGAGAAACTAGGATTGCAACCCCTGCTTTTGAACTGATTGTTTCCTAAGGTTCTCATGACAAATGGATTTCACTTCGGCATCTGTTGTTGGGTGTAAACCTTTGCTTGTGGTTATAGTCTTTCCTATTAATAAATTACAAAGACTTGGACCATGTTCTTTCATTACAGTTATGTAGTTGCTTGTCTCAGCAGAGGCAGTATTCAGTAGTGGCTAAGAGCATGGGCTAATTCTGTTTCTGCCACTTAGTAGCTATGTAACCTTGGAGGTTGTAATATTACCTACCTGTTACTGGGAGAGTTAGAAAGATGTAAATAACTTAGAAAAGAGCCTAACATAGTATAAGGGCCCTGTTAGTGATAACTTTTATTAATAGCTTTAAAAATGTGAGTTTCTGATAGTACTTTCAGAACTATCGAAATATGTGGAATTTGACAAGCTATCTGGAGATGGAACTGCTTATTTTATTTGGAGAAGTTTGTAGCTGTTTGCACTGGGTTTATTTTCTGACCTTGGACTCCTTTCTTCATCATAAGCCTTTTTCCTTAGAGATTTTACTCAAAAAAGACAATCTTTATGTCTAGAGGAGACAGGCAAAATTACAGACAAATACTGCTTATTTTCATCAGGTTTTGTCAGCACTATATTGAATATATGTAATGGGTGTATTAATGGGTCTAATCAGTGTCTAATGGGTTGATATGACCCTTGATAATACTAGTATGTAACCAATTAGACTTTAAGATGATGTTTTTTAATGAAAAGGGAGTTTGGGGTATTTCTTTTTAGCTAAAACTGGTTTACATATGAAGAACAGTAACTTGCTCTTTAAGTACTTTTTTATTTTCCTATGTCTGGTTTTTGTAGATTTAGGGGGAAAAGCAGTCTATTACGTGGATATATTGTGTAATGGTAAAGTCTGGGCTTTCAGTGTAGCTATCACCTGAATAGGGAATGTCGTACCCATTAGGTAATTTCTCATCACTCACCCCCTCCCACCTTTCCAAGTCTCCAGTGTCTGTTATTTCACTCTCGATTCACATGTATACACATTATTTAGTTCCCAATGACAAGTGAGAATGGGCAGTATTTGACTTTCTTAAGTACTTTTAGACTATTATATATCTTTCTTAATTTTTGATACTAAGGTATTATAAAAGAATTCTTGAGACTTTAGCAAATATAATAACATTCAAGCAAGCACTGTGGAAAGATATTAAACATTACATTTTAAGAGTCTACAAACCACTAGCTAAATATTAAAAATTTGATCTCATAGGTTAAAAAAAGTAACTTTTTTCCCCATTGGGTCTACACAGATTTAAATAACTTGGTTCTCATACCCTGATGTTTTTTGAAATGTATTTATTCAAACCCATTATGAGGATAAGGGTTTGTAAGGTCTTTCTCTTTAATTCCGGGGAGATTGGCCTAACTTTACAACTCATCAACAATTCCAAGTTATCAGTTAGCTGCCAAGTTTGCTGCTTTAGACATAAAATAGCCTCTAAAATCCAACTCTAAATCTCAGTAGATTTCCTTCTAACCGCATCTGAATCATGGTCCACTGTTGTAAAGTGCTGAATTAAATCAACCAGATACTATTTCTGACTCTACTCCTCACTGTCAAAATGAAACTTCTAGTGGATCAATTAGGGAACATTGATTTTTTTAAAAAAGGCTTTTATTCTAGATAGAACTTATTAAACCACAAGACTATCTCTGTATATTTATATACAGACTTGAGCTGTAACTCAGATGGTCCCCCTCCCAAGTTTTGCCAGTGTGATGTTGGAATACAATTTGCAGGGAACTGTAGTCTATTTTAAAAAATGGGCTTCCATGAGTATTCATTGCTTAATGCAAGCAGAAAATACAAACACCATATTTAGAGTGTGCATTTTTTTAAAAGAGCATTTCAACATTAGAGACTGCAAAGGGTTTTAAATAAATCTGCTTTGCTTACTTACAATAATCTGCTGTTAATTATTGTCAATTTTTTTGTTTTTGATTTTTGAGATAGGCTCTCACTCTGTCACATAGGCCGGAGGAGTGCAGTGTCTCCATCGCAGCTCACTGTAGCTTTGAACTCCTGGGCTCAAAGCAATCCTTCCACCTCAGTCTCCTGAGTAGCTAGAAACACAGACATGTGCCAGCACTCTTGGCTAATTTGGTTATAGTGTATCTTGAGTAAATCACCTCAATGAGAATTTTAGGTTACATATAATCCAAATTAGAGAAAAGCTCCTATGCTCTGTGATAGTATTTGCTTAACAACTCCTTCAAAAGCATTAACAATCTAATCAGATTTGTAAGTATTTAAAATAGAATTTGTCCAGGAACAAACTTACTACACAAAATGCAGAGCACCATTGGCTTGATTCCATGTGTTCTATTTCCATTCCAAAAGTGGTGCTTTTTCCCAGGTGAGCTCTGGTTTTATGTAATGACTGTTTTTATAATGAACTGTCAAAACTAAAATATACAAGTTAATGTTGCTTTAAGATAATCACTACATTAGAGGTTACAAACTTATTCAATAAATGTTGCTACTATTCCAGACATTGTTGTCCTGACTGTTTTTCAATTGCATACCGATTTTGAGTCATACAAGTTAGCTTTGTAGAATTAAGTTTTCACTAAGTACAGTATTCCCCAAATTGATTACCAGCCACATTCACCAACTACCTGAATGATTTACCTGTATCCCCAAATTAAATCCATCTCTAAATAATGAAACTAATTCATGTAACAGTGAGTCAGAGCCTACAGGTAGTTCTGCTTTGGAGCCATACTTATTGCTGACTTTGGAGGCTTCTGTAAACATAAACATCTTTGCCACTGCCAGATGAGCAGACATCAAAAAGAAAGGCAGAGGTTTGCTGTTTGCTAGATAGGGTGGAAGAAGGAGAGATTGCATTGGTACTTATTCTCTTACCCCAGTCCTGATTGTTTTCACTTTCCTTCTTTCAAATATGTATTAATGCTATTTCCTAAATTCTCGGAATTGGTTTCAGGTTTCCTAATGAAATTCCAGCTTTGGGGTGGTAATGAGGTAGTCAAAGTAAGCCTTTGTATCATATGGAACTCTTAGGTGTGAGGAGTTGATGACTGTAGGAAGAGATGGAGTATAAGGTTATTTTTTCTTGTGATGACTGTGTGATTAAACAGTTAAATGAAATAACTAAACAAATATTAATGCCAAATTGTTCTGGTTCTTGTTGAAAACTCTCACAATCTGGGAATCTGTCTTCGTATGATAAACTTGAAGATCTGATGGAGATGCAAACATGTAAATCACAGTGCAAGAGATAAATAGCAATAACTATAACAGAAATATCAGAAGGCATTTCATAATTTATTGATAATTTCTATATTTGTTTTGTATTCTACAATTGTTAAAGCATGTCCATGTGCATCATCTTATTTGCCTTTCAGAAAAACCAGGTACATGGACTAGATATTATGCTAATTAAACAATGAGAAACAGGCTACAGATTAGGAGACTCATGTGAAGTGATAATTACTAAATGTAGTACCGGAGCAAAATCAAGATATTTCTAGAAAAAAATAAACCCTAGGATTAAAACTGACATTGTCCAGAAGAAAATTTTAGGTTTTGAAATAGAAGGTGGATCCTGAAGAAGAAAGATACGGGTAGGATACTCTGGAAAAGTATGAAAATGAGAACCATCAGGCAATAGTCTAGACTGTAACTAAGCAATTTTCCCTGGATCAGAAGCTTTATGTGGGGGTGTGTTGATAGAAGATTCCTGGAAAGGTTGTTTGGCGCTAGATCAGTGATTTTTCACCTGGGGGTGATTTTGCCCTTCAGGTGACATTTGGCAATGTCTGGAAGACATTTTTGGTTGTCACAACTGGAAGGTGTGAAGTGGTGCTGCTGGCATCTAATTGGTAGAAGCCACGATGTTCACAAACATTGTATGATACACAGGTCAGTCCTGCCCAGCAAAGGATTATCTGGCCCAAAGCGTCAATAGTGCTGAGGTTGAGAAACCCTGGTCTAGGTTAAGGAGGGCCAAAAATGTAGATCCAAGAAATTAGAACTTTAATTGTATATGCATTAAGGAAGCCATTGAGGTTTTTTTCTTTTGTTAAGGAGGGAGTGGCTGCGCAGAGTAGAAGTAGGCCAGAGATGTCTATCTATAAAATAAATTTGATTTTATAAATTCCTTCGCAAAAATAAAACTCAAAAATGTTACCTTGTATAAGAAGGAAATTACAAAATCAGTTTGTTTTTTTTCAGGAGCATCTCTAAGAGAAGAGGTGAGGCATTTGGAAGATACTGAATGAAACCTTGTAGGCAAATATGGCTGGGCACTGTGGCTCATGCCTGTAATCCCAGCACTTTGGTAGGCCAAGGTGGGTGTATCACCTGAGGTCAGGAGTTCGAGACCAGCCTGGCCAGCATGGTGAAACTCTGTCTCTACTAAAAATACGAAAATTAGCTGGGCATAGTGGCACACGCCTGTAGTCCCAGCTACTCAGAAGGCTGAGGCAGGAGAATCGCTTGAACCCAAGAGGCAGAGGTTGCAGTGAGTTGAGAACTTGCTGCTGCACTCCAGCCTAGGTGACAGAGCGAGATTCTCTCTCTCTCTCTCTCTCTCTCACACACACACACACACACACACACACACACACACACACACAAATCTTATAGGCAAATCCCTGCTAGGTGTGTGAGATAATGAGAATTCAGCTGCCAGGAAGATGGAATTGAACAGCAAATGAAAGTTCCTTTCACCTAGATGACTTGGGAGGCCTCCTGTTGCGTGCAGCAGAGCTGAAAGGGCACAGTCAGGCCACCCAAGCCTATAAATCACCAAGATGGTTTACAGCAAGGGCAGTCTGTGCTGATGTGATCGATGCTCTCCAAAGCATCAATGGGACATTTATCACTGTGATGAGATGTGAATGCTGCCAGGGGTCATGAGAATCCTGGATTTATCAGACTATTTTCAATTCTGAATAGCTTCGACAAGTGAGTTTCCACACCCCCAGCCCCATTTTTAACCTTCAGATGCACGAGATTTCAAGTCTATGAGCTACACATGATGCAATTTAGAGGGGAACATCTGCTACTTTTGTAATGCTCTCCCAATTGCTTTTGCAGCCTTTTACTTTTCACCTATGTAATGCTTGTTTCATTCTCCCATTGAGTTTCATGTAATAAAAAGCTGGTCCCTCTCTTCTTTGCTGTTTTGCATATTTCTCTGTAAGACATTCTCATGTGAGAAAGATCATACATTAACAATATAAGGTGTCTGTTGCTTTAATAGAATACTGAGAAATGAAAGATAAGTGTCAGATTGTCATTTGATGGTGTACTCTATCCCAGGATTAATTAATGCATTACTGTGCTTATGCAATACCTATTTGGATGTGCTGTCTGGGAAGAATATGATTAACATGATGCAAACTTCCCCCCGTCTAAAACCTGTAGGTTTTAAGTTATCTGGGACAGGCTACCATTTGCTCTAAGCAAAGACACACATTTGCTATAGCTGTAAACTGTCTTGAGGGCCAGGAAATATCAAACCTGATAGATTGTTTCAAACTAACTCAATCCTAGAAAAAGGTCAGTCTGCAAAAAAATTTATTTTTCAAAATCATGTGGCAGAGACTATCTATGTCCTGAGGCATATTCATATTAGCTCCAGGGCCAGGGGATCATCATCTTTTATTAATATTCTTGGTTTTCTGTGGTTTTCTTTCAAGCCTGGCCAGACTCATCTTCTGGACCAATGCCCATTTGCAACGGGGAGCGGGTCAGGGGGTGTAAACCTATTTTTAGTTTGTTGCATGGACTTAGAGTCTTTAAGGGAAAAGAATGTGACTATTATTCAGGAAGCTATTTTAAGCCTTTTTAGTTGAAGCATTACTCAAGAAAACCACAAATGCAGTTGGAAGATGACTTAGAAAAGCATGGAGTATGGTGGGTGACCTCATTTTATTGATTTGCTGCATCAACTCAGAAGAAATATGTTGTAAATACCAAACATTAAATATGAGATAATGCAGAGTTAAACCTAAACGTAGCTATTAGAATGAGAATACTTCTGAATTTCCGTTACTTTCCTTTCTTATTGAATACATATCTGTCATTACAAAATATCTTTAAATGTAAATGTACACTACTGGTTGGATGTTTTTCTTAATAGTATGGCCATGACATGTCCCTCATATTCTGAATATATACATATCAATATATATATACCTGGAATTTTTTGGTTAGGTTTACATTTTATTTTGTTTGCTACTTTCTAATTTTCTAGTTCAATAAATTTAAGTTAATGGTTTAGATAAAACCCAAATGTAACCAGTTAGAAATTTATAGGCCCACAATTACTTGGAAAACTTAAGATGAAAGTTATATACATTGCATAGCCAATTTTGAGAAGATTATTTTTACCTTGAATAGGATTGGAAAAGGCTACACCTTGATCTGGAAAATATAAGTTTGCTATAAGGAAATTTGTCACAAAAAGAAAGTAAACTTGCCTAGGAGAAGTCTTAAAAATTATCAAGAGACCTGGAGTAATTTTGGTATTTTTCAAAATATCGCTGAAGAGTTCTTTCTGAAGAGAAAAATAACAGAAGAACTTTATATAGCACTCAGATGATATTAAATCATATTTAATGTTCTTCGTTACTGAAGTCCTTGGCTTCTATAAGCTTTGGAAACTTTGGTGCTACATAGCACTGAAAATGGTTAAATATAGTATTTATGGTAATTTCTATGAAAAGTGAGGTATTTGAACCTTGAACTTGAATTCAGTTTCCAATTATTGAATTATCTTCATCTTGCTTAATTTATGATTATAGGTCCTTCTTTAGAAAAGCAACTAGCCAAAAGAGTGTATACTATGTATTTTTTTATTGACTTTGGTTTTGGGTTCTAAAATCTAGAATCTTGTGAGAGATCAATATACTTAAACTATGTTGGTCTGTTTGGTTTAAACTATGATAAGATGATCTAAAGCTAT
Source organism: Gorilla gorilla gorilla (assembly GCF_029281585.2). Classification (NCBI taxonomy): domain Eukaryota; kingdom Metazoa; phylum Chordata; class Mammalia; order Primates; family Hominidae; genus Gorilla; species Gorilla gorilla. Next base: position 92,755,557 of record NC_073234.2, read on the forward strand.
TAGGTAACACTTCTGTCTACATAGACCTTTATGTGTCTTGTAAGAGTCATTAAATGAAAACAAAATTTTAGGCAATTTGTGCCTGTAGAGACTTGATAACTTAGTTATACAATAAAGTCCAAATTGTCAATATCTCATATTTAACATCCTATCTTTCATAAATAATAGACTTCCCTATCTAATCACTTGCTAAATCATGTTTGAATGTTTGCCAAAGTATAAGTCAGTTTGAATGAAACACTTTGCCCTTAGACTGGCTTGATTTATCTTTGACACACCCTCTCAGTGTTTTTCACTGGGAGAAGATACTATTTTCTTCCCGTGTATTCAGTGTTATAAACCAGTTTGTGTAAAACAGTTATAGGTTTAATTACTATTGATGGTAATATCAGTCTGAGCTCATACTTGTAATGTCTTTCTCTATGGCCAGTCAACAACTGGAGTTGGCCAACATCGCTTTTCACAGGGATGGCTATATTTGTTTTCTGTTGATGACATAACAAATTATGACAAATTAGGTGACTTAAAACAGCTTGCTTTAATTACCTCAAAGTTCTGCAGGTAGAGATCAAGGTCTAGCGTGGCTCAGCTGGGTTATGTGCTTAGAATCTCAAAAGGCTGAAATCAGGATGTCAGGTGGGCTGTGTTCTTTTCTAGAGACTCTGGGGATGAGTCTGTTTCCAAGCTCGTTCTTGGCTGTCAGCTGAATTCAGTTGCTTGCTGTCTGAGGTTGCTCTTTCTTTGCTGGCTGTCAGTTTAGGCCAGTCATTCTGCTGGTGCCTGTCTGCCTTCTTTCACAGGCTTTCCGTGTGTCTTCACCCTCTACCCTCAGCAACACTGGGGTAAGTCCCTCTCACATGCCAAATCTCTTCACCTGTGTTTGTTTGTTTGTTTTGCCACAACTCTCTGATTCCAGCCTGAGAAAGTTCTCTGCTTTCAAGGGCTTCTGTGAGTAGATTTGGTCCATTTGGGTAATCTGGAATTATGTCCCTATTTTAAGGGTTTTAACTTGAAAGTTCCCTTGGCCATGTGACATATTGATAGTTTCCAAGGATTAGGGCATATGCATCTCTCAGTTGTCATTCCATCTCTTAGAATGGCAATAAAAACAAACTAAAAAACTAGCATAAATTCTCTTTAGTCTCCTGCAATAGCCATTTATTTGTCACTGATCTTTATTTGCTCATTGGATATGTTGGATCATGAAATCCTACAAGTCTTCTGGATGTTTACACTATGAAAGCTTGAACCTATCTCTACTTTCTTTCCTTTTCTGTCTCTATCCTTTCATCTTCCCTTCCTTATATCATTTTATTTTTTCTCAAACCTTTTCATTTTCTATATCTACACAGTTTGCTTCTGATTTCTGCAGTACTCACATGCAACTCAAGTGATTGTTGACTGGTAACAGAAACGTTTTTATGTCTCATTTAGCTATAATACTAAACCCAAACTGACATGAGGTGATTTATAGTCCTTACTTCAGTTAATGAGCGTTGTGTGTTTCACTTGAGGAGTATGAAATGTCTAATTATAGCATGATGTGCTAACTCCTCAGAGTTGTGTAATATGTGGTATTTGTACCCTACTACCTTTTTAAGATCTGAAAAAGTTTTAGGTTTTTGTTGTTGTTGTTGCTTTTTAGACAGAGTCTCACTCTGTCACCCAGGCTGGAGTGCAGTGGCATGATCTCAGCTCACTGCAACCTCTACCTCCCAGGTTCAAGTGATTCTCCTGCTTCACCCTCCTGAGTAGCTGGGATTACAGGTATCCACTACCATGCCCAGCTAATTTTGTTGTATTTTTAGTAGAGATGAGGTTTTGCCATGTTGGCCAGGCTGGTTTCGAACTCCTGACCTTAAGGGATCCACCTGCCTTGACCAGCCAAAGTGTTGGGATTACAGGCATGAGCCATCAAGCCCAGCCTGAAAAAGTTTTCGTTCTGAAATGATCTGATTTCAGTTGTCTTGGATAATGATAGCTTCCCAAGTGCTAGCATCCTGCATTCCAAGATGTAGCGTATGGTTTTATAATCTTCTTTCCTTCTTTAAGGTGCTAGGTATCAAATAATTATTTGAAATTTAAATGAATCATATTTGACTGTGTTTTGTTCAAAGTACTTGTGAAAATTGCCCACCCGTTATGCTAATAACACACGTCACTTTGAGAACCAATGTCACAGAGCCCAACCATAGAATTGCAAACTCTAAAATTTGTTGCCAAAACTATTGAGAAGCAAAACGTGCATTAACTATGGAAGGGGGAGATATCTTTCAGGGATGTGTCTGGTTTTCAGTTAACAAAAAATTCTGGGCATTTTTCCAGAGTTTAAATTTACAGAGGCGTTAGCAACACACAAATCTGAAAGTTGGAAGATTATGCTAATTGCGGTGGATTTCCATAAGATACACTGGACTTCTCCCATGTAAGATACAAACTGTAGTGGGAAAATTTATTGTGTATATCTAGCAGCCTTGCTAGTTTACTAATTTGTTTAATTTGGTGAGAGTAAAAATAATGCTTTTCTTTAACTTACTGTTTTATCTTGAATTTAGCTACTGTTAACACTTCATCTGGTTAATTTCTTCATTTGGTTTTTAGAAAGATAAAGAAAATACTTAAAAAATATACCTATATTTGACTTAAAAGTGGTTAATTTGAACAAAAGTAACAGCATTTATTTTCTGGCAATATTATGCTTTTAATATTTAAACCAAAAATCTCATACGTTGGAGGAGCTATGAGTGTATTGACATTGAGTTAACTATCTCCCAGAATAAGGGGCTGTTGAGAAAATTCCCTGCTCCCACTCCTATACCTTCTGGAGCTTTGTCAGATAAACTCCAGGTTAGTTATGTTAGCATAACATAATTCAGGCACTTAAATTTCTATAAGAAGTTATTCAGATCTGGCCCAGAGAATGTTGCTTTCCCACCCAGAGGCGTATGCTCAGGGGATGAAGATGAGCTATGAACTTGTAGCTGTTCCTTATTTGTGGTTTACCATGATTATTATTAGGATTCTTCCTTTATTCCCCTGGGAGTAAAGGGGTGGTGGTAGTGGTGGTGCTGTGGTGGTGTTATGTTTTTTATATATTCTTATTGATTGATTTCTGCTCTGAAATACTTTTATTTAGATACCAAGGACAGATATGAATTAAGATATTCATACTGTGGTAAATGTTTCTTGCCTAAAATATGTCCAATTCAATTTGATCAGAATACCAACTCATTTGCAATTCAGTTATAGAACTTCATGATTTTCCTTTTCTCAATTTTTCTCTTTCAGAGGCGGTAAATAGTAAAAGGAGATATAAATTTCTTTCTACTTATGCAGTACATCTTCACTTCTTTGGGAGGGGAAAACTTACAGGAATGGAAATTTCTTTATATTCTTTAGCCAGCATGATTTTTATTACCTACTAATATTTAAAAGTTATTGGAATCAAAATTATCTAATTTCTTTTAAAATGTTTATTTATTTACCTTTTTTTATGTTTATCACATGTTTTTGTCCAAAAAAAACATATCTTTTAAGCTCCAAGATGAGTGTGTTTGGGGTGGGTGAAAATTATGATTCTGGCATTCCATAATTTCATTAACCTTGAAATTACCAAATAATTTTAGCCTGTTTTCATGTAATAGATTTTACATTTGATCAGATTCTTCCTCAGGTTTTGAGAACAAAGAATATTGCCTATATCAGCAGTTCTCACCATTTGGTCTGAGGATCCTTGGAGATCTCCACAATCTTTCTCAGGTCTGTAAGGTCTATGAATCTATGTGAGGCCAGATTATCTTTATTATTCTTCAACCAAAACAGTACATTTCAGCAGAATCCAGCTGGCTTTTATGAAGCCAGACAGTAAGGAAATTTACAAAGATGCAGAACAATGCCACTCTTCTCACGAATTATTTATGGTTTTAAAAATGTTCAAATGTTACATGTTAGAAGATAGGTACTTGTGTTCTCAGATGTAATGGCTACGGTAATGTTATTTTAAATGAACTATCAAATATTTAAAAATGTGTTTGTTTTAAGTCTTAATAGGTGTTGATAGATATGACACATATAGATCACTGTGGTCCTCAGTTTTTGAGGGTTCACGGGAATTCTAAGACCAAAAATTTGAGAAGACCTGCCTTATACCCTTTTTATAAGATCTCTTTAACTTTCATGTCAACTATTTTCTTTACGCTATAGCACCTGAGTATTGGGGGCTTTATAAGGATTTTGTATGTAGATTCTGATACTTATGTGAGAAAACAGAGCATTGTGTCTGATATATTTCCAGCAACATTTAACTAGCTTAAGGGGTGGCAGTTCTGATGGAGAGATTGATGCAGAATATTGCATCTGAAAGTACTGGAATCATCAATGATTAAAGGAAGTAGAATGGTAAACAACTACACACTTATCACCTAACTTTATCAAATCTCATTATTTTGTGATATTTGCTTCAAATTTTCTTCACACCAGGATGCCCTCTTGTTCTCAGAAATAATCATATGCTGAATTTGGTTTTTTAATCATTTTTATGCATACATTATTTTATTTCTGTATATAAATATATTACGCAGACATGCAATATATATAATTAATGTTTTTAATTCTAATTTAAAAGCTAAACTAATTTTTTTTGCTAAATGTTATGTTTTAGAGCTATATCCATGTTATTACATGTAGCTCTACCCATTTTCCCTGTTGCAGACTGCTCTCTTATATGATCATATCTCAGTGTGCTTTTTCCTGACGATGAACATTTAGGAAGTTCCTAGTTTTATGCTTTTATAAAAATGCTGCACTAAGCATTTCTGAATAAGTTTTCTTGTGTATATGTGCAAGATTTTTCTGTAGATCCATATCTCTGAGAATGAAATTTCTAGGTAAAGGGTAGTGTATTAGTTTTCTATTGCTGCCATAATAAATGACCGCAAACTCAGTGGCTTAAAAGAACACAGATTTACTGTCTTACAATTTTGGAGGTCAGAAGTCTAAAATTGGTGTCACTGGGCTAAAGTCAAGGTATGGGAAGAGCTGTGTTCCTTTCCGAGTCTGTAAAGAATTGTTCCTTTGCCGTTTCCAGCTTCTAGAGGCATTCCTTGGCTTGCAGTCCCTCCTCCATTTTCAAAGCCAACTGCATCATGTCTCAAATTTCTCTTTGACTCTGGCCTTCCTACTCCTGGCTCTAATGAGGACCCTTGTGATTATGTTGAGCCCACCTAGATATTCTTTTCATCTCAGATTCTTAATCAAATCTGCAAAATCCCTTTTGTCAGCTAATGCAATTTGCACATAAGTTTTAGGGACTAGGACATGGACAGCTTTGAGAGGCATTTATTCTGCCTATCATGGGTCTAAATATCTTCAGCTTCACTGGATGTTAACATGTCGTTCTCCAAAGTTGTTTACCAAGATTTTCTCCACTAGCAGTGCAAGAATTGGTCAACTTCCTTGTCAACATTTGGTATTTGAAGACTAATCTTTTTACTCTTTTTAGGTGTAAAAGGTTTTATGTTTTTCTTATTGTTAGTAATGTTGAGCATCTTTTCATTGGTATATTGCTCTTTTGCATAATATTTTTCTTCTTACATTCTAAATGACTATCATACAAATATAGTTTGGATTATTTCAGCTAAGAATATTTGCTCATATTTCTGCCCACTCACATAGCTTTGTGTGATCTTTGTACAGTTTATTTCTGAGACTGATATTATACTAGCCAGAAATACCTGGTATCATCTGCAAACTGAAAGACATTTATTAAAATGTAAAATAAAACCAATCTTAGATTTAATACTAATTGACGTTAATTCAGAGATTTGTCAGCAAACTAGCTGTGTATGTAATGCTATTCTTAAGTGTATCCCTGGTTATTAAAATGCATACATATTCTTAGGCCTATTACGGTTATACATTATTATAGCAAGGATATTGTTGCCCATTGGATTAACCCAGTAGGGACTCTTTTGTTGAGCTTCTCAATTTGATGGGAGTGCTGTTTATGTCATTTTTATGGCACTTCTCATAGTCTCTTACCTGATTTTCTTTTCTTCAGTATCATGTACTGTCTGCCTAATCCATATACGGTCCAGGAGACAGACTCATCTCTTCCAAGCATCCCTTGAGGGAAATTCTCCTATACATGCTCCCATTAGATTTCATAACCTTTCTTCATTCATGAACCTTTTTAAGAATTTACAGATGTTTATAAAAATCCTTTCCCAGTATGTATTACCCTGCAAACACACATGCCATATAATCATAGTCTCAGAATGTTCGTATTCCACATATGTGGTCTATGCTTCCCAGATTTAAACATCTGACTTGCTGGATAATAATGAAACAGATTAGCCTACACATCAAATCACTGTGCCCTTTATGCTCTGACCCCTACGTACCTGCCTCTCCAGATTAATTTCCCACTACTATATTCTGCATAAACATTCCACTACTTGAAATTCTTCAAACATACTATGCTCTTCTCAGTTGAAGTTAACTCTGAGATTCTGACTACAGGATTCTGTCATCTATCTCTTGATGTCTGATAAGCATATTAGTAGGTAAAATATTGTTTATGTCTTTACCAAATGCTTTAGTTAGCTTTCAATGATTTTAGTTTCTCTTTCTTTGCTCTTAGTAATTATTTATATGTATGAGCTTTGAAGCACTTTCATGCCAACAGCTCTGGACAAGGGAAGACTATTTCTTCTGTAACATGTAAAAACTTTCGGACAGTTATTTGCCAGTATTTAAAAATCCTATTTCTTGATTAAGTGTTTCACAAATTATAGATTTTTAGCTTTTTTAACATCTATAAGTGTTAGGGGTTATGAAGTATAGTATAGTATAGTATAGTATAGTATAGTATAGTGTTAGGGGTTATGAAGATGGGTTCTAAAATTAGGTGGACTGTATTAATCAGCAACCTGACAGTTGCAAGGTTCAGAAGATACACTGCTAGTTGGCTTACTTAAGGGTATTTTTTAAATTATGCAACCAAAATTCCAGCTGTATGTTCCCTTTAGGTATGATTTGATCTGGGTTACAGCACTTGTTTTTTTTTTTTTTTTTTTTGAAGACTGAGTTTCACTCTTGCTGCCCAGGCTAGAGTGCAATGGCACTTGGCTTACTGCAACCTCTGCCTCCCGGGTTCAAGTGATTCTCCTGCCTCAGCCTCCCAAGTAGCTGGGATTACAGGAGTGTGCCACCACACCTGGCTAATTTTAGTATTTTTAGTAGAGATGGGGTTTTACCATGTTGGCCAGGCTGGTCCTGAACTCCTGACCTGAGAAGATCTACCCACCTCAGCCTCCCAAAGTACTGGGATTACAGGCGTGAGCCACCATGCCCGGCCTGATTATCTTTAAGAAAAAAATAAGTATTGCACATTTAAAGATGACTTTCTAGACAAGAGTATTTAAGATCAAGCCAGGGGCATAGATTCTCCATACATCATTCATACCTGGACTCCTAACATTTAGACATAGCTTGATTGACCAAAAAAGTAAATGAATAATTTGATACCATAATTTATATGACAAAACCTCAGTTTCTTCATCTGAAAAGTAGACATTGTAATATCTACCCTAGAGGATTATGAATCCCAAGAGATGTGACAAGTCTGATATTTTACCCTACTTGTAAGCTAGTCAGTTAGCCCATCACATATTTGGCAAAAGAAAGACTTCTGATTCAGATACAAAGGATTTTTTTTCACTCAAAACAATAGCAGTAGCAGTAGCAGTTTAGCATCCTCACTAGTTTTATGAACCCCTATTCCCAACACAATGCAAAGAAGGCCAAATGATACCTGTGCATGCAGTGGCTTGCATTATAGAAAAGGAGCCTCAGCCAAATTAAGGAAAGGGAATCTTTTATGATGTACTCTAAGCAAACCTGCCTGACCTTTGCCTTGGACAGAAACATTATCTTTATTATACTGGACAGTAAACAAATCTGCCCTTTGCTTCAGAGAGAGGGAGTACTCTTTCTATCTTCCAAGGCTATTTTCTACCAAACATTCTTGAAAATATGGTCCAGAACAAAGCCTGTTAGTGCTTCTGCTTGTAAGACAGGCATAAATGTGAAGGACCAGTGGAAAATTGCCTCCCAATTATATCCACCCCTTATTTCTATACTATCTTAGTTTTTTGAATTTTCTCATGAGTATGCCATTCCCTTGGCCATTCTATTTAATCTGGCTGGCAGAAGCTGGCCCAAATCTGTGTCATTTGTCTCATACAGTATTTAAGGTGAATATTAATAGGATTTCAAGTGGTTCCCACTTGAAATAGGATTTCCAGGGTCCCTACCATACCCTCCAGGACCCCAGGCCTAGCTAATCAAACCAATTCCACAAAACATCCGGGTTTATCTTAGAAAACCTAATGGCTTTCTTCTTGAGTTTCTGCATGAACCTTTCCATTTGATTTAAGGCATTAATTCAGCCACATCAGGATGCATTAATACTGAAATGAGTAAGTCTAGGACACTGCTATCATCCATAGCAACCATGGATACTGAGCTGAGGCAGAGCTGAATAATTTCCAGGACCTACCTAGGCTGTGTCATTGATGACTTCAACTAAAGTCAGGAACAAATTTCAGACCACCTTTCTCATTAGATGTTTCTTGTAGAGAAAACTGCCCACAGGTTGTGCATAAATAACAAGTCAGTTGTGCTTCTGGGAAGATCCCTCAAATAATAATGATAACCTCATTTTAGGTAGATTTCTGTAGTTATTTGAGGGTCACATGATCTTATTGGTGGTATTTCTGTAATTACTTGTCTCAAAACTCCCTGTGACTTTAACAGAACTATGACTCTAGATGATCTGGTCTTTGCTTATCTTTCCAGCTTTATATTGACCCAGGCTTTCCCTTACTATTTATGTTCTTTAAGTCCCTTGTGTTTACAATGCTCCATCTAGCCACATAGCTGTTGCACAAGTTGGGCTCTCAGTATAAAATGCTTTTCCCTACCAATCTCTGCCTAAGAAACATCCACTCACCCTTTGTCATTTCTATCCTATCCTTAGTATCCTGTTGTACCATATATCTTGTGCTTTTGAGGTATCTTGTACTGTTTCATAGCACTTTCCACAATTTTGGTTTACATCTATTAGAGTTAATTGATTAGTGCCTGTCTAGTGCTAAACTGTATGCTTTATGGTGGCTGGGAGTGCATTTGTTTTTGCTCCCCTTTATATTCCTGCAGCTGTCTAGCACAATGCCTGGGAAGTAGTCAGCGTTCAGTAAATATTTATTAAATGGATTAATTTTTTGGTTTATTTAATACTGTTGGAGCAGGATATTAGTGTCAAGCCCTTGGGCAGTTATCCTTCACGCATCAAAGGTAGCTCACCAAAATTGGCTGTGGCTTGATTGACTAGGAAAGAAGATCCAGTAGTAAGGCACCAAGTAAAACTACAGGATGGTGTGCTTAGCAAAAGCAGCAGCAAATAAGGTGGAGGGAAAAAAACCCAGAAGCACTGGGAAAAACACAGCTTGAGGCTAACAAAGATAGCATTTGCTTACCTGAAATGAGCAGCAGTCCACTCAATGGGTAGGCATCAATCAATCGAGAAGTGACTTACCTAGAGTGGTCAAAGTTATAAAGACAAGGTGTAATGGTGGTGGGCTACGGAAAAGGGAAAATAGGGAATTATTGTTTAATGAATTCCGAGTTTCAATTTGGGAAGATGAAAAAGTTCTGGAGATGGATGGTGGTAATAGTTGCCTAACAATGTGAATGTATTAATATTTAATGCTGCTGAAATGTACACTTAAAAATGGTTAGGATGGTAAATTTTATGTTATGTATGTTTTGCTTCAACAAAAATTTTAGAAAATATTTTCAGACTAAGCAACTATTTTAAGATAAAGCTAAGTTTGTATGTACTGGCTGTACAACTTGTGAGCTATATGACCTTAAGAAGTTATTTAACCTCCTTGTCTCTCAATGTTTTGTCTCCTCATATGGAAAGCCAGATAATAATAATACCTGTCTTATGGGATTATTATAAGGATTAAATGAAAGAATATCTATAAAAAGATTAGAACTTTGGAACATAAGTGCTTAAGAAATGTTAATTACTACTGTCATTTTTATTATATGTTGTAAACAAGTAAATTACAGAATCCTACGTTTTTCTTAAAAAAAAAAGTGATTTAACATATAACTAAACTCCAGCCTGCTTAGAAGGTTTAATAGTCCTTCAAGGAGCCACAGTATGGGAAATGGTGTTAGAGGATTCAATTTTTCAGTTCCTCAAGGGTTTCGGGTTGGGGAAGGTCTCAGGATGATGCCTATGAGTTGGTTCCATTCAGTCAATTGGAGAATAGTGACAATGTCCCCATGAAGTACCAGATTTCCTGGAAGTTCTTTTTATTCCACTTGTATTGTTTTAGTTTTTCATTAGGGTAGTTTATTGAGTCCTTGAAATATCAATCATTTTCCCACTCGGCTGTAAGTTGCTAAAAGTCGGACACTCTATTTATTCTCTGGATCCAAATTGGCTAGCATAGTTCCTGGGATGTACTGAATAGGAATCCCATGCACTGTTGTCATGTGAGCTCTGTAGAGAAACTTTCAAGTTTCAATCAAGCTCTGCCTCTTCTTGCTGTATAACCTTGGAACTTTATCGGATTTCTCCTAGCTTCAGCTTCCTCATAGAGATTATAAAGCTCAAGGTCTTATGAGAAATGTATGAGATAATGTTTAGGAGCACTTAGGAAGTGCCTGGCATATATTTAGTGCTCAATGAATGTTAAATTTTATCTTTAGTGTCCTAATAGCACATTCTCTCCTCATTTTGGTTAGAGATTGACAATTGTGAAAACCTGTTGGAACATTAATAGCTACATGTAATAGAAAGTCAGAAGACTCACCTGGATGTTTTTCCTTCCAGTGGTGACTCAGGAATCTAGAATTCTATCTTGTGGATCCATGTCCTTGAGTCTTCTTGGAATTCGTAACTGTATCCTAGGGGTCAAGTATAGGAGTAATATAATTCCCATGTAATTCCCAGCTCCCCATGTTCTATTAGCCAACATTCAGTCACATGACCCCATATAGATACAGGTACAAGAATACTAAATAACTAGTCTTATGTGCCCAGAAAATAGTATGAGGAATTGTTTCTATTATAATAGATTTCATCAATAATTACTAAATGTCATCTAAGATTCACTTATAATAATATCATGTTCACTGCACTTAATATAGTTTTATTAATAATGTTTTTTTATTACCTGTGTTTCACAAATTGACTGGTATGGATATATCCTGCCTATGGGTAGATTCAATCTGACAGCTGAAGAACAGCGGGAAAGATGACAAAAGCTAAAGACCTGCTTCCAAACACACACCATGGAATTGCTGAAGCTGTTTTTGTCTTGGAAACCATAAGAACTGCAGATATATTTTATTATGAACTCTATTGGTTTTCTTTAAACTCTCCTTTGATTTAATTGTACGTTTAAATAGATCCCATTTTAGGCATTAATAAGCTTCAGAAACTTCATATTTGACTTTGAGATTCTAGTTAACCTAAAGCTTTTTCTAGTAAGAACATACATAGTACATCTTGTTTGTTAGCTAAACGATAAGCTTTTAGCAGTTATTTCTCAAGAGACTCCTGCTCCATAGGTCAGAATTTATCTATATTCCACCAAGTAGAGGTACTTAATTCTTACAGTAAGGCAGTTGACTGTGTTGGTTTGACATCCGCTACTTCTTTGACATTATTTTTAGTCATTCTTTATTCTTTATATTCTTAATTCATTTGATGAACAAGGTTTTGGATTCCCTAAGCTAAGGGGAAAAAAATGCCTGAGTGTCCTCCTTATTGCTTTTAAACCTCAGGGATTATCAGATGCTTTACAACTCTGCTACGCTCAAGGCAATTTAATAACTTGCATACTCCAAATTATAAGAACATATAAAACAACTAGGGCAGTAACAGCTTAAGTAGGACATTTCCTTTCTAAATACTCAGAAGTAGCCACATTAGACTGAGTTAAAATAGAACTAAGACTCTACTCTATGCCTTACCCTTGTAATTGCTTAAGACTCTGTGAAACTATTTGTAGTGATTGGCTCATTTACCTTTGAGTCTTATCAAGTGTTTTCTGGCATATCATCAAAAGTATATATGATATGTGTGTATTGGAGGAGGGGAGGCAGAACAAGATGACCAGATAGAAGCCACCACTGATCATCTTTCCTGCAGGAACACCAGACTTAACAACCGTCTACACAAAAAAGCATGAGAACCAAGAATCAGGTGAGGGATCAGAGTACCTGGTTTTAACTTCATATTACTGAAAGCGACACTGAAGAGGGTAGAAAAGACAGTATTGAATTGTTGACACCACCCCTCCCTCATCCTCCAGCAGTGGCTGCATGGAGCAGAGAAACTGCACTTGAGGGAGGGAGAACAAAGCAATTGCAGGACTTTGCATTGGAACTTAGTGCTGTCACAATGGAAAGCAGCACTGAGCAGAACTCAGCCAGAGCCCAGGAAAGAGCGTTTATACTAGCCCTAGCTAGGGGACAACATTTATCTCAGCAGTTGGAACCTGAGTTCCAGCAAGCCCTACCACTGTGGGCTAAAGGGCTCTGGGGTCCAAAATAAACTTGAAAAGCAGTCTAGGCCACAAAGACTGCAATTCCTGGGCAAGTCCTAGAGCCATGCTGGTCTTGGAACCTGTGGATTTGGGGGCCATGTGACCTAATGAGGCACCAGCCAGGATGGCTTGCATCACCTTTTCCCCAACCTCAGGCAGCACAGCTCACAGCTTCAGGAGGGAATCCTTTCTTCTGTTTGAAGAGAAGAGAGATAAAAGTAAAGAGAACTTTGGCTTGCAACTTGTGTACCTGCTTAGCCACAGTACATAGGGTATCAGGCATAGTCCTTGGGCCCCTATTCCAAGCCCTAGCTCCTAAACATCTCTAGACATACGCTGGGCTAGAAGGTAACCTGCTGCCTTGAAGAGAAGAACCCAGTCCTAGCAGGATTCATCACCTGCTGACTAAAGAGCCCTTTGTCCCTGAATAATCAGCAGTGGTATCCAGGCTGCATTCATCATGAGCCTTGAGTGAGACTCTGAGATGTGTTAGCTTCAAGTGTGACCAAGCATATTTCTAGCTGTGGTAGCTATGGGGAGGGAATCCTTCCACTTGGAAAAAAGGAGAGGGAAGAGTAAAGGGGACTTTGTCTTGCAGCTTAAGTACCAGCTTGGCCACAGTGGGGTAGACCATTAAGTGGGCTCTTGGATGGCATTTCTGGACCTGCCCTGGGCCAGAGGGGAGCCCACTGCCCTGAAGGGAGTGTTCCAGGCCTGACAACATTCATCACAAGCTGACTGAGGAGCTCTTGGGCATTGAATGAACATCAGTGATAGCCAGGAAGTGCTTACTGTGGGCCTGGGGTTGTGGTGGCCATGGGAAGACACTTCTCTGCTTGTGGAAAAGAGAGAGAAGAGTGGGAAGTACTTTGTATTGTGACTTGGGTGTGAGCTTAGCTGCAGTAGAATATAGCACTAGGTAGATTCCTAAAGTTTCCGACTCTAGGCCTGGGCTTCCAGATGAAACTGTTGCCCTGAAAGGAAGAAGGCAAGCCAGACTGGCTTCACCACTTGCTGATTGTAGAGCCCTACGGCCCTGAGTGAACAAAGATGGTAGTCAGGCAGTGGTTACCACGGGCCTGAATGAGACCCAGTGCTGTGCTGACTTCAGGTATGACCCAGTACAGTTCCAGTGGTGGTGACCACAGGGGTGCTGTGTCACCCTGCCCCAGCTCCAGGCAGCTAAGCACAGAGAGGGTGAAACTCTGTTTGGGAGAAAGTAAGGGAAGAGAGTAAGAGTCTGTCTGGTAATTCAGATAATTTTTCCAGATTTTATCCAAGTCCACCAAGGCACTACTTCTATGAGTCTGCAAGAGCCACAGTGTTACTGGGCTTGGGGTGACAGCTCATGCAAATGTGCGGCAGTGATCAAAAACTTACATCAAATACCCAAGTCCCTTTGAATACTTGGAAAGCCTTCCTAAGAAGGACAGGTACAAATAAGACCAAACTGCAAAGACTATAATAAATACCTAACTCTTCAATGCCCAGACACTAACAAATATCCTCAAGCATGAAAGCCACCCAGGAAAACATGACCTCACCAGTTGAACTAAATAAGGCAGCAGTGACCAGTCCTGGAGAGACAGAGATATGTGATCTTTCAGACAGAGAATTCAAAATATCTGTTTTGAGGAAGGAAACCAATAAAATTCAAGGTAACACAGAGAAGGAATTCAGAATCCTATCAGGTAAATTTAACAAAGAGATTGAAATGACTAAAAAAGAATCAGGCATAAATTCTGGAGTTGAAAAATGCAATTGACGTGCTGAAGAATGCACCAGAATCTCATAATAGGAGAGTTGACCCAGCAGAAGAAAGAATTAGTAAGCTTGAAAACAGGCTTTTTGAAAAGACAGTCAGAGGTGACAAAATAAAAAAAAATGAAAAAGAGTGAAGCATGCCTGAAAGATCTAGAAAATAGCTTCAAAAAGGCAAATCTAAGAATCATTGGCCTTAAAGGGGAGGTAGTGAGAGAGCAGGGGTAGAAAGTTTATTTAAAGTGATAGTAACAGAGAACCTCTCAAACCTAGAATAAGATATCAGTATTCAAGTATAAGGAAGTCATAGAACACCAAGCAGATTTAACCCAAATAAAACTACCTCAAGACATTTAATTATCCTTGATCTTTGGGAGTTTGATTATGAAAACATTCTAAAAGCAACAAGAGAAAAGAAATAACATAAATTGGAGCTCCATAATGTCTGGCAGTAGACTTCTCAGTGGAAACTTTACAGGCCAGGAAAGGGTGGCATGATGTATTTAACGTGCTGAAGGCAAAACACCTTTCTCCCAGAATAGTGTATTCAGTGAAAATATCCTTCAAAAACAAAGAAGAAATAAAGACTTTTCCAGACAAACAAAAGCTGAGGGATTTCAACACCAGACCTGTCCCACAAGAAATGCTAAAGGGAGTCCTTCAATCCAAAAGTAAAGAATGTTAATAAGCAATAAATCATCTGGAGGCACAAAACTCACTGGTAATGTAAATACATAGAAAAGCATACAATATTATAACACCATAATTGTGGTTTATAAACTACTCATATCTTGAGTAGAAAGATGAAACAATGAACTGAACAAAAATGATAACTTTTTAAGACATAGCCAGTACTATATGATATAAATAGAAACAATAAAAAGTTAAAAAGTGAGGGGTGGATGATATTAAAGTGCAGAGTTTTTATTAGTTTTCTCTTTGCTTTTTTGTTTATACAGTCAGTGTTAAGGTGTCATCAGTTTAAAATAATGGATTATAAGATACTACTTGCAAGCCTTATGGTAACCTCAAATTTAAAAAAATGTACAACAGACACACAAGAAAGAAATTAAAGCATACTATCAGAGAAAATCACCGTTATTAAAAGGAAGACAAGAAGAAAGGAAAGAAGAAAGAGAAAACCACAAAATCACCTTTACTAAAAGAAAGACAAGAAAAAAGGAATAGAAAACAACAAAATGGGCCGGGCGCGGTGGCTCACGCCTGTAATCCCAGCACTTTGGGAGGCCGAGGCGGGTGGATCACGAGGTCAGGAGATCGAGACCATCCTGGCTAACACGGTGAAACCCCGTCTCTACTAAAAAATACTAAAAATTAGCCGGGCGTGGTGGCGGTCGCCTGTAGTCCCAGCTACTCGGGAGGCTGAGGCAGGAGAATGGCGTGAACCCAGGAGGCGGAGCTTGCAGTGAGCCGAGATCGCGCCACTGCAGTCCAGCCTGGGCGACAGAGCGAGACTCCGTCTCAAAAAAAAAAAAAAAAAGAAAAAAAAAAAAGAAAACAACAAAATGGCAAGGATTTATTATTATTAAGTTCTTATTGTTGATAAGGACTTGTTAAATTCTTACTTATCAATAATAACATTGAATGTAAATGTACCAAACTCTCCAGTCAAAGGATAGAGAGTGGATAAATGGGTTCAAAACACAAGACCCAATGATCTGTTGCTCACAAGAATCACACTTCACCTATAAAGACATGTGTAGACTGAAAATAAAGGATGGAAAGAGATATTTCATGCAAATGGAAAGTAAGAAAAGCAGGAATAGCTATACTTATGTCACATAAAATAAATTTCAAGACAAAAACTATAAAATGAGACAGAGAAGGTCTTTATAGAATGATAAAGGGGTCAAGTCAGCAAGAGGATGTAACAATTTTAAATATATATTCACCCAACACTGGAGCACCTAGATATATAAAGCAAATATTACTGGATCTAAAGAGAGACACCCCAGTGCAATAATAGCTGGAGACTTCAACACCCCACCTTCAGCATTGGACAGATCGTATAGAGAGAAAATCAATAAAGAAACATTGGACTTATTTTGCACTATAGACCAAGTGGTCCTAATAGATATTTACAGAACATGTTATCCAAGAGCTGCAGAATATACCTTCTCTTCAGCACATGCATCATTCTCAAGGATAGACCATATGTTAGGGCACAAAACAAATCTTACAAAATAAAAAAGCCTGGATTGATTCCACATCTCTGCTATTGTGAATAGTGCTTAAAATAAAAGTTAAAAAATGGAATAATATCAAGCATCTTCTCTGATCACAGTGGAATAAAACTAGACATCAATAGTAAGAGGAATTTTGGAAACTATTTAAACATATGGAAATTAAACTATATGCTCCTGAATGACCAGTGAGTCAATGGAGAAATTAAGAAGGAAATTTAAAAATTTCTCAAAAGAAATTACAATGGAAACAAAATATACTAAACCCTATAGGATACAGCAAAATCAGTACTAAGAGGAAAGTTTATTGCTATAAGTTCCTACATCAAAAAAGTAGAAAAACTTGAAATAAACAACCTAGTGATGCATCTTAAAGAACTGGAAAAGCAAGAGCAAACCAAATGTAAAATTAGTAGAAGAAAAAAATACTAAAGGTCAGAGCAGAAATAAGTAAAATTGAAACAAACAAAACAATACAAAAAACCAATAATATGAAAACTTGGTTTTTTGAAAAGATAAAACCAAAAAACCTTTAGCCAGACTAAGATAAAAGAGAAATCCCAAATAAATCAGAGATGAAAAAGGAGATGTTACAACTGAAATTAACAGGATAATTAGAGGCTACTATGAGCAACTATATGCCAAAAAATTGGAAAACCTAGAAGAAATGGATTAATTCCTAGACACCTACAACCTACCAAGGTTGAACCATGAAGAAATCCACAACTTGAACGAACCAATAATAAGTAACGAGAGTGAAGCCATAAGAAAAAGTCTTCCAGCAAAGAAAATCCCAGGACCCAATGGCTTCACTGCTGAATTTTACCAAACTTTAAAGAACTAATACCAAATCCTATTCACACTATTCTGAAACACAGGGGAAGAAGGAATACATTCAAACGCATTCTATGAAGCCAATATTACCTTGATACCAAAACCAGTCAAAGACACACCCAAAACAAACAAACAACACACACACACACACACACACACAAACCAAAACAACTACAGACCAATATCCCTGATGAAAATTGATGTAAAAATCCTCAACAAAATACTAGCAAACCAAATTCAACCACACATTACAAAGATCATTCATCATGACCAAGTGGGATTTATCCCAGAGATGCAAGGATGGTTCAACATATGCAAATCAATTGATGTGATACATCATATGAAGAGAATGAGGGGCAATAACCATATACGATTATTTCAATTGTGCTGAAAAAGCATTTGATAAATTTCAATGTCAATTCATGATAAAACCCCTCAAAAACAGGATAGAAGGAACATAACACAATAAAAGCCATGTATGACAGACCCACAGCTAGTATCAAACTGAATGGGGACTTCCAAGCCTTTCCTCTAAGATCTGGACCATGACAAGGATGTCCACTTTCAACATTTTTATTCAACATAGTACTGGAAGTCCTAGGTAGAGCAGTCAGACAAGGGAAAGAAATACAGGCCATCTAAATGTGAATGGAAGAAGTCAAATTATCTTTGCAGATAATATGATCTTATATTTGCAAAAACCTAAAGACTCCAGCAAAAAACTATTAGAACTGATAAACAAATTTAGTATAGTTGCAGAATATGAAATCAGCATACAGAAATCAGTAACATTATTGTATCCCAACATTGAACAATCTTAGAAATCAAGAAAATAATCCCATCTACAATAGCTACATAAAATTAAATATGTAGTAATTAACCAAAGAAGTGAAAGATCTCTACAATAAAAATGATAAAACATTGAAAGAAGTTCAAGAAGACACAAAAAAAGCAAAAATATTCCATGTTAATGGATTGGAAGAATCAATATTGTTAAAATGTCCATATTAACCAAAGCAATCTACAGATTCAATGCAATCTCCATCAAAATTCCAATTACATTCTTCACAGAAATAGAAAAAACAATTTTAAAATGTAAATGGAACCAGAAAAGACCCAGAATATCCAAAGCTGTCTTGAGAAAAAGGAACAAAACTGGAGGAATCACATTATCTGACTTCAAATTATACTGTAGACCCACAGTAAACAAAACAGCACAGTACTGGCATAAAAGCACACACATAGACCAATGGAACAAAATAGAGAACCCAGAAACAAACCCATACATCTACAGTGAACTCATTTTCAACAAAGGTACTAAAGAACATACACTGGAGAAAGGACAGTCTCTTCAATTAATGGTGCGGGGAGAACTGGATATCCATATGCAGAAGAATGAAACTAGATTGCTGTCTCTTGCCACATACAAGAATCAAATAAAAATGGATTAAAGACTTGAATCTAAAACCTCAAACTAAGAAACTATTAAAAGAAAACACTGTAGAAACTCTCCAGGACATTGAACTCGGTAAAGATTTCTTGAGTAATACCTCTCAAGCACAGGCAACCAAAGCAAAAATGGACAAGTGGCATCGTATCAAGTTAAAAAGCTTCTGCACAGTAAAGGAAATAATCAACATAGTAAAGAGACAACCCACAGAATAGGAGAAAATATTTGCAAACTATCCATCTGACAAGGGTGTAATAATCAGAACATACAAGGAGCTTAAACAACTCTATATGAAAAAAGTCTAATAATCTGATCAAATAATGGGCAAAAGATCTGAATAGACATTTCTCAAAAGGAGACTTGAAAATGGCAAACAGGTATATGAAAAAGTGCACTAAATTGGAGAAATGCAAGTGAAAACTACAATTAGATACTATCTCATCCAAGTTAAAATGGCTTTTATCCAAAAGACAGGCAATAACAAATGCTAGAAAGGATGTAGAGAAAAGGGAACCCATGTACAGTGTTAGTGGGAATGTAAATTAGTACAACCACTATGAAGAACAGTTTGGAGATTCCTCAAAAAATCTAAAAATAGAGGTAGCGTATGATCCAGCAGTCCCACTGCTAGGTATATACCCAAAAGAAAGGAAATGAGTGTATCCAAGAGATATCTACACTACTGTGTTTCTTGCAGCTATTCATAGTAGCCAAGTTGTGGAAGAAACCTAAGTGTCCGTCAAAGATAAATGGATAAAGAGAATGTGGCACTTATAGACAATAGAGTACTATTCATCCACAAAAAGGAATAAGACCTCATCATTTGCAACAACATGGATGGAACTGGAGTTCAATTATGTTATGTGAAACAAGCCAGACATAGAAAGAGAAATTCTGCATGCTCTCACTTATTTGTAGGGGCTAAAAATGAAGACAGTTGAGCTCATGGAGATAGAGAGTAGAATGATGGTTACCAGAGGCTGGGAAGGGTAATGAAAAGGTGGGGGATGGGAGGATGGTTAATGGCAATGGGCCCCAACATTTTTGGCACCAGGACCAGTTTTATGGAACGCAAATTTTCTACTAATGGGGGAGGGGGAATGAGAGGGGATGGTTTTGCGATGAAACTGTTTCACTTCAGATACCTCATATCATCAGGTGTTAGATTCTCATAGGGAATGCACAACCTAGATCCCTCACATGTGCAGTTCTCAATAGGGTTTGCCATCCTTTGAGAATCTAATGCCGCTGCTGATCTGACAGGAGGCAGCGCTCAGACTGTAATGCTCATTGACCCGCTGCTCACTTTCTGCTTTGTGGCCCAATTCCTAACAGGCCACGGACCAGTACCGGTCCCTGGCCCCTGGGGATTGGGGACCCCTGGTTTATGGATAGAAAAATACAGAATGAATAAGATCTAGTATTTGATAGGACAATAGAGAGACTTTTGTCAATAATAATCTAATTGTACATTTTAAAATAACTGAAAGTGTATTATTGGATTGTTTGTAACACAAAGGATAAATGCTCTAGTTGAAGAATATCTTATTTTACATGATGTGATTATTATGCATTGCGTGCATATATATATATCAAATATCTCATATACTCCATTAATATATACATATACCTGCTGTGTACTCACAATTTTTTTAAGTATATGTGATGCATGGATAGTTGGAGTTATATGTGGGAGAATTAGATCTGATTTATAAGGTTATGTTAATGTATCCCTCTCTTAGGGCCATACATATTTGTTGATATTAACTCCTGGTTGAGGAATTTCTGCTCTGGGATCAAGTGGCACAAGAGTTTGGTGTAAGCCTTAAGTTTTAATCTCGTTGATTTTGCTGAGCTCAAAATCTATATGATAAAATTGCCATATGCCTGGTGGGTGTTCTTGTGTTAAGGTTTGTGAAATTAGGATTAAAGACTCACATTTTTGTATATATTTCCCTCTAAGCCATATTCTTATTATTTGTCCCAAGAACTCCCTTTCTTTGACTTACATCTACCCCATGCCCTTGGTAACCACTGTGTGATAATGCAGCATTTTGCTTTCTATGTCTGGCTTATTTCGCTTAGCATAATATCCTACAGGTTCATCCATGTTCTGGCAAATGCAGAATTTCCTTTTTTAAAGGCTGAATAATATTTTAGTGTGTGCATGTTTGTGTGACTATATCTCAAAGTTTCCTTATTCATTCACCTGCTGATGGATACTTTGGTTGTTTCCATATCTTGTTTATTGTGAATAGTGCTTCAGTGAACGTGGGAGTGCAGATATCTTTACAGGATGATTTTCATTTCTTTTGAGTGTATATCCAGAAGAGGAATTGCTGAGTCTTACGGTAGTTCTAGCTTTAATTTCTTTAGGAACTTCCATATGCTTTCCATAATGGCTTCACCAGTCTACATTCTCCCCAACAATGTACAAGGGCATCCTTTTCTCCACATTTGTGCCAATACTTTTTACATCTTGTCTTTTTGATAATAGCTGTCCTTACTGGTGTGAGGTGATATCTCATTGCAGTTTTGACTTGCATTTCCCTGATGTTTAGTGATGTTGAGCATCTTTGCATGTAACTGTGGGCTATTTTTATATCTTCTTTAGAGAGATGTCTATTCAGATCCTTTGGCTTACTTGTTTTTATGCTATTGAACAGTGTGAACTCATTATATATTTTGGATATTAACAATTTATCAGATATATGATTTGCAAATATTTTTTCCCAATCTGTAGGCTGTCTTTTCATTTTGTTAATTGTTTCCTTTGCTGCACAGAAGCTTTTTAGTTTGATGGAGTCCCATTTATTTATTTTTGCTTTTGTAGCCTGAGCTTTTGGTGTGCTATTCAAAAAATCATTGCCCAGACCAATGTCAAGAGGCTTCTCCCCTGTTTTTCTTCAAGGAGTTTCATGGTTTCAGGTCTTAAAGTTAGGTCCTGTATCCATTTTGATTTTTGGGTAATGTATAAGAGCAAGAACTCCTGAAAAAGGGCTGAAGTTGAAGTTAAAGTTTTCTAAGTTTTCTACTGATGGTTGCCAAGTATCTCTTTATTCAGTTGTATTTAGTGACCACGTCTAGGAGTTACAACATGTAACTAAGATAATCTTAAAGGAGGTTGTTTATCAGCAGGAAACTTACCATCCAGTAAGATGTCATGGGCATATTTTTGTCAATAGGACCTTCCTGAACTGTGGCTAGAACCCGAGGGTTCAGAAAGAATGGCAGTGTTGTTTTTCTTTTATTTATGTTTTTCTCAACATGTTGTATTTTTGTGTTTTATGTGTGCTTAGCAGCTCTGTGTGCAGTTTTATTTACTTCTAAACTAAGCAAATAGAACAAACTCTGGGATAAAGTGCTAAGGGAGTGAGCCACAGGGAACACATTATACTGAGGTGCTTCACTCCATGGGCTCTGGCTGCCAATTTGCTTCCAAGTGCAATTCAGGAAGCTGGTTATGGTCTATCAAGCCCTAAATAATCTGGGCCTTGTTCACCCCGATAATTAGCTCTTTCTTTTTATACCATCACCACAATTAATCATGGCCCATCATTCTCATGCAATATATGGGGATGTTCTGCAGTACCTCATTCGATGAGCTCTTTGTACAACAATGCTCCACTTGTTTGTAATGAGAGGCAGTGTAGAGTAGTGGTTATGAGCTGGACTTTGTGATACTGGGGTTCCAACTTCAGCTTCAACTATTATGCGGTAACAGTTGTGGGATGTTGGTAAACTTATTACAGTTACTGGTACTGTTAACTATAATAGCAAACACATACACTACTATGTGTCAGATACTGTTCTACCTTTTAACAAACATTAATTTTTAAGTTATTACTCCCAACCCTATCTCACAGGAATTGTTATTATTATCTCCATTTTATAGATGATAAAACCAAGAAAAATTACTGAAACTCTGATTCTTAGATTCTTTAACTGGAAAGTGAGAATAACAAGAGTACTAGTACTAACTTAATAATAATGTGATAACAGGAACAGAAAACTAAACACCTCATGTTCTCACTGATAAGTGGGAGTTGAACAATGAGAACACAGGGACTTAGGGAAGGGAACATCATGCACTGGGGTCTGTTGAGGGGTGGGGACAAGGGGAGGGAGAGCATGAGGACAAATACCTAATGCATGTGGGGCTTAAAACTTAGATGACAGGTTGATAGGTATGGTAAACCACCATGACACATGTATACCTATGTAATAAACCCGCACATTCTGCACTTGTTTCCCAGAACTTAAAGTAAAATAAATAACAATTATGTGATAAGGATTAAATGAGATTTTAAAAATATGCTGCCTTTTATTAAACATGTACTCAATATTAGCTATTAATGTTATAGTGTATCTGGTATAAATATTATGGTAAATATGTATTTTCCCACTAAATATGTATGTATAAATATATATAATTTTTATATATTATAAAAGCTTTTAAATCTTCTTGGAAAAGTGACCAAGTCTGATGTATTTTGAATTGATACTTTGGGTGTTCTATTATCACTTGAGATAATATAAAAGTATGTGTATGGATGTATGTTTTGTACCTTGTTTTTAATCTAAAACCATCCATTTCATCCATGTGGACAAGGAAATTACTTTTTTTTTTGCTTATTTGAGGGGAGAGTCATTGTTAACTCCCAGATTCATGGGAATTTTGGCATCTGTGAGGGTTTTTGAGCAGTGATTGTATTTTGCTCTAGATATGACAACCGTCAGAGGAAGATGTCCATTGCATGAGTGTGTTCTATGGCTGAGACCTAATAGAGCACTTTTTATGGAAAGTATATTTAATATTTGGAAGAGCTCAGATGAAACACATGCATTTAATAATCTACCATACTTCAATTTTTCTGTTTTAGTTGTTTTAAAAAGGAGAGGAAAAATACTTGCTATTTGGAAAACTCTTCATGTTTTACAATGCCCTCGTCATTATAATATTGTCCAGTTATTTCACGTTTTGGAAATGGACCATAGAAGCAGTCATTTAACTGGATTTGTGTATAAACATTCAGCAACTGTAATGAAATCAATGTTTTATCTGGTTTTCTAAGATCACATGATATCTTTGTATGTGGTTAAAGTACTTAGAAAGAAAACACCACCTAATCAAAAGAAATCTGATAATCATTTCCCATATCTGAATTTTCTGCCCCAACTTGTTTGCAAAAATTAAGGCACCTGAACATTCATTTTAACTTTGTTTGGTTCATTGTTTAGTTGCACATTTTCAATGCTAAAGCTGCTCTTTAACCTAACCTCTTATGTGATAATTATTAATTATTTTCTCCAAGTTGTTTGTGGACCCACAGATCCATGATAATAATTAGATTGTTGATAGTAAGAGAAAAATCAGAAGGAAGGATAAAATATTGAAAATTTGACTCCCTACAGCAGATTGACCCACTTTATTGAGAATAACAATATACTGTAGAGTGAAAAAATGGGGAGGTCACTATCATAGACTGGGGTGGCCAGGGTAGAAAAAATATAAAGGGAAGATGGTCGAATAGGAACAGCTCCAGTCTACAGCTCCCAGCATGAGCAATGCAGAAGATGGGTGATTTCTGCATTTCCAACTGAGGTACTGGGTTCATCTCACTGGGGCTTGTCAGACAGTGGTTGCAGCCCATGGAGTGTGAGCTGAAGCAGGGCCGGGAATTGCCTCACCAGGGAAGCAAAAGGGGTCAGGGGTCAGGGAATTCCCTTTTGTAGCCAAGGGAAGCCATGACAGATGGTACCAGGAAAATTGGGACACTCCCACCCTAATACTGTGCTTTTCCAACCATCTTAGCAAATGGCACACCAGGAGATTATATCCTATGCATGGCTTGGAGGGTCCCACACTCACAGAGCCTTGCTCACTGCTAGCACTGCAGTCTGAGATTGAACCGCAAGGCCGTGACGAGGCTGGGGGAGGGGTGTCTGCCATTGCTGAGGCTTGAGTAGGTAAACAAAGCGGCCGGGAAGCTCGAACTGGGTGGAGCCCACCACAGCTCAAGGAGGCCTGCCTGCCTCTGTAGACCCCACCTCTGGGGCAGGGCATAGCCAAACAAAAGGCAGCAGAAACCTCTGCAGACTTAAATGTTCCTGTCTGACAGCTTTGAAGAGAATAGTGGTTCTCCCAGCATGCAGCTGGAGATCTGAGAATGGACAGATTGCCTCCTCAAGTGGGTCCCTGACGCCTGAGGAGACTAACTGGGAGGCACCTCCCAGTAGGGGCCAACTGACACCTCATACAGCCGGATGCCCCCCTGAGATGAAGCTTCCAGAGGAAGGATCAGGCAGCAATATTTGCCGTTCTGCAATATTTGCTGTTCTGCAGCCTCTGCTGGTGATACCCAGGCAAACAGGGTCTGGAGTAGACCTCCAGCAAACTCCAACAGACCTGCAGCTGAGAGTCCTGACTGTAAGAAGGAAAACTAACAAACAGAAAGGACATCCACTCCAAAACCCCATCTGTACGTCACCATCATCAAAGACCAAAGGTAGATAAAACCACAAAGATGGGGAGGAACCAGATCAGAAAAGCTGAAAATTCTAAAAATCAGAGCGCCTCTTCTCCTCCAGAGGAATGCAGCTCCTTGCCAGCAATGGAACAAAGCTGGATGGAGAATGACTTTGACAAGTTGAGAGAAGATGGCTTCAGACGTTTGGTAATAACAAACTTCTCTGAGCTAAAGGAGGATGTTTGAACCCATCGCAAAGAAGTTAAAAACCTTGAAAAAAGATTAGACAAATGGCTAACTAGAATAACCAGTGTAGAGAAGACCTTAAATGACCTGATGGAGCGGAAAACCATGGCACGAGAACTATGTGACCCATGCACAAGCTTCAGTAGCCGATTTGATCAAGTGGAAGAAAGGGTGTCAGTGATTGAAGATCAAATGAATGAAATGAAGTGAGAAGAGAAGTTTAGAGAAACAAGAGTAAAAAGAAATGAAGAAACCTTCCAAGAAATATGGGACTATGTGAAAAGACCAAATCTATGTCTGATTGGTGTACCTGAAAGTGATGGGGAGAATGGAACCAAGTTGGAAAACACTCTTCCGGATATTATCCAGAACTTCCCCAATTTAGCAAGGCAGGCTAACATTCAAATTCAGGAAATACAGAGAATGCCACAAAGATACTCCTCGAGAAGAGCAACTCCAAGACACATAATTGTCAGATTCACCAAAGTTGAAATGAAGGAAAAAATGTTAAGGGCAGCCAGAGAGACAGGTCGGGTTACCCACAAAGGGAAACCCATCAGACTAACAGCGGATCTTTCTACAGAAACTCTGCAAGCCAGAAGAGAGTGCGGGCCAATATTCAGCATTCTTAAAGAAAAGAATTTTCAACCCAGAATTTCATATCCAGCCAAACTAAGCTTCACAAGTGAAGGAGAAATAAAATCCTTTACAGACAAGCAAATGCTGAGAGATTTTGTCACCACCAGGCCCGCAATACAAGAGCTCCTGAAGGAAGCACTAAACATGGAAAGGAACAACCAGTACCAGCAACTGCAAAAACATGCCAAATTGTAAAGACCATCAATGCTAGGGAGAAACTGCATCAACTAATGAGCAAAATAACCAATTAACATCATAATGAGAGGATCAAATTAACACATAATAATATTAACCTTAAATATAAATGTGCTATATGCTCCAGTTAAAAGACACAGACTGGCAAATTGGACAGAGTCAAGACCCATCAGTGTGCTGTATTCAGGAGACCCATCTCACGTGCAGAGACACACATAGGCTCAAAATAAAGGGATGGAGGAAGATCTATCAAGCAAATGGAAAACCAAAAAAAGCAGGGGTTGCAATCCTAGTCTCTGATAAAACAGATGTTAAACCGACAGAGATCAGAAGAGACAAAGAAGGCCATTACATAAGGGTAAAGGGAATCAATTCAACAAGAAGAGCTAACTATCTTAAATATACATGCACCCAATACAGGAGCACCCAGATTCATAAAGCAAGTCCTTAGAGACCTACAAAGAGACTTAGACTCTCACACAATAATAATGGGAGACTTTAACACCCCACTGTCAACATTAGACAGATCAATGAGACAGAAAGTTAACAAGGATATCCAGGAATTGAACTCAGCTCTGCACCAAGTGGACCTAATAGACATCTACAGAACTCTCCACCCCAAATCAACAGAATATACATTCTTCTCAGCACCACATCACACCTATTCCAAAATTGACCACACAGTGGGTAGTAAAGCACTCCTCAGCAAATGCAGAAGAACATAAATCATAACAAACATTTTCTCAGACCACAGTGCAATCAAATTAGAACTCAGGATTAAGAAACTCACTCAAAACCGCTCAACTACATGGAAACTGAACAACCTGCTCCTGAATGACTACGGGGTAAATAATGAAATGAAGGCAGAAATAAAGATGTTCTTTGAAACCAATGAGAACAAAGATACAACATACCAGAATCTCTGGGACACATTTAAAGCAGTGTGTAGAGGGAAATATACAGCACTAAATGCCCACAAGAGAAAGCAGGAAAGATCTAAAATCTACACCCTAACATCACAATTAAAAGAACTAGAGAAGCAAGAGCAAACACATTCAAAAGCTAGCAGAAGGCAAGAAATAACTAAGATCAGAGCAGAACTGAAGGAGATAGAGACACAAAAAACCCGTCAAAAAATCAATGAATCCAGGAGCTGGTTTTTTGAAAGGATCAACAAAATTGATAGACCACTAGCAAGACTAATAAAGAAGAAAAGAGAGAAGAATCCAATAGATGCAATAAAAAAATGATAAAGGGGATATCACCACCGATCCCACAGAAATACAAACTACCATCAGAGAATACTATAAACATCTCTATGCAAATAAACTAGAAAATCTAGAAGAAATGGATAAATTCCTGGACACATACACCCTCCCAAGACTAAACCAGGAAGAAGTTGAATCCCTGAATAGACCAATAACAGGCTCTGAATTTGAGGCAATAATTAATAGCCCACCAACCAAAAAAAGTCCAGGACCAGACAGATTCACAGCTGAATTGTACCAGAGGTACAAGGAGGAGCTGGTACCATTCCTTCTGAAACAATTCCAATCAATAGAAAAAGAGGGAATCCTCCCTAACTCATTTTTTGAAGCCAGCATCATGCTGATACCAAAGCCTTGCAGATACAAAACAAAAAAAAGAGAATTTTAGACCAATATCCCTGATGAACATTGATGCAAAAATCCTGAATAAAATACTGGCAAACCGAATCCAGCAGCACATCAAAAAGCTTATCCACCATGATCAAGTGGGCTTCATCCCTAGGATGCAAGGCTGGTTCAATATATGCAAATCAATAAACGTAATCCAGCATATAAACAGAACCAAAGACAAAAACCACATGATTATCTTAATAGATGCAGAAAAGGCCTTTGACAGAATTCAACAGCCCTTCATGCTAAAAACTCTCAATAAACTATGTATTGGTGAGACGTATCTCAAAATAATTAGAGCTATTTACAACAGACCCACAGCCAATATCCTACTGAATAGGCAAAAGCTGGAAACATTCCCTTTGCAAACTGGCACAAGACAGGGATGCCCTCTCTCACCACTCCTATTCAACATAGTACTGGAAGTTCTGGCCAGGGCAATCAGGCAGGAGAAAGAAATAAAGGGTATTCAATTAGGAAAAGAGGAAGTCAAATTGTCCCTGTTTGCAGATGACATGATTGTATATTGAGTAAACCCCATCATCTCAGCCCAAAATCTCCTTAATCTGATAAGCAACTTCAGCAAAGTCTCAGGATACAAAATGTGCAAAAATCACAAGCATTCTTATACACCAATAACAGACAAACAGAGCCAAATCATGAATGAACTCCCATTCACAATTGCTTCAAAGAGAATAAAATACCTAGGAATCCAACTTACAAGGGATATGAAAGACGTCTTCAAGGAGAACCACAAACCACTGTTCAAGAAAATGAAAGAGGACGCAAACAAATGGAAGAACATTCCATGCTCATGGATAGGAAGAATCAATATCGTGAAAATGGCCATACTGCCCATGGTAATTTAAAGATTCAATGCTATCCTCATTAAGCTACCAATGACTTTCTTCACAGAATTGGAAAAAACTACTTTAAAGTTCACATGGAACCAAAAAAGAGCCTGCATTGCCATTACAATCCTAAGGAAAAAGAACAAAGCTGGAAGCATCATGCTACCTGACTTCAAACTATACTACAAGGCTACAGTAACCAAAACAGCATGGTACTGTTACCAAAACAGACATACAGACCAATGGAACAGAACAGAGCCCTCAGAAATAATACCACACATCTACAACCTTCTGATCTTTGACAAACCTGACAAAAACAAGAAATAGGGAAAGGATTCCCTATTTAATAAATGGTGCTGGGAAAACTGGCTAGCCATATGTAGAAAGTTGAAACTGGATCCCTTCCTTACACCTTATACGAAAATGAATTCAAGATGGATTAAAGACTTAAATGTTAGACCTAAAACCATAAAAACCCTAGAAGAAAACCTAGACAATACCATTCAGGGCATAGACATGGGCAAGGACTTCATGACTAAAACACCAAAAGCAATGATAACAAAAACCAAAATTGACAAATGGGATCTAATTAAACTAAGGAGCTTCTGCACAGCAAAAACAAAAAACAAAACAGAACAAAACAAAAGTATCATCAGAGTGAACAGGCAACCTACAAAATGAGATAAAATTTTTACAATCTACCCATCTGACAAAGGGCTAATATCCAGAATCTACAAAGAACTTAAATTTACAAGAAAACATCAGACAACCCCATCAAAAAGTAGGTGAATGATATGAACAGACACTTCTCAAAAGAAGACATTTACGTAGCCAACAGACACATGAAGAAATGCTCATCATCACTGGTCATCAGAGAAATGCAAATCAAAACCACAATGAGATACCATCTCACACCAGTTAGAATGGCGATCATTAAAAAGTCAGGAAACAACAGGTGCTGGAAAGGATGTGGAGAAATAGGAACGCTTTTACACTGTTGGTGGGACCATAAACTAGTTCAACCATTATGGAAGACAGTGTGGCAATTCCTCAAGGATCTAGAACTAGAAATACCATTTGACCCATCTATCCCATTACTGGGCATATACCCAAAGGATTGTAAATCATGCAGCTATAAAGACACATGCACACATATGTTTATTGTGGCACTATTCACAATAGCAAAGACTTGGAACCAACCCAGATGTCCATCAATGATAGACTGGATTAAGAAAATGTGGCACATATACACCATTGGAATACTATGCAGCCATACAAAAGGATGAGTTCATGTCCTTTGCAGGGACATGGATGAAGCTGGAAACCATCATTCTCAGCAAACTATCGCAAGGACAAAAACCAAACACCGCATATTCTCACTCATAGGTGGGAATTGAACAATGAGAACACTTGGACACAGGAAGGGAAACATCACATACCAGGGCCTGTCATGGGGTGTGTGGAAGGTGGAGGGATAGCATTAGGAGATATACCTAATGTAAATGATGAGTTAATGGGTGCAACACACCAACAAGGCACATGTATACATATGTAACAAACCTGCACATTGTGCACATGTACCCTAGAACTTAAAGTATAATAATAATAATAATAAATACATATATAAAGAGAAGCAGGAAAAAAGAACGAAAATCTTACAAAAGCAAAACAAAAGACCCAGTAATTCAGGAATTCTCTCATTTCCTATTTTATGTCAAATGAATCTGACTAACTCTCCTGAAATATTTCCATAAGTAATTACAGGAAGAGAAAAGACAAAAAGACACTGACACTATGTAAAAATTCTCTCTCAAATATATAATGCCTAATTTCTTTCTCTCAGAAGCAATATGGCACCCTTCTGTGACTTTCTCTATGTTAATGTAATTCATGTGTCAGGAATCCCAGTTGATTTCACTTTGTAGTTGGCCATAAAGAATATTGAGTTCTTTTGAGACTGTGGTGAGATGCAGGTTACAGACACAATGCTTGATGTGCCTTGGGGTGATGCAGCTAATAGCTCTACTCCTTGGCAGTCACTCTGGAAGGAATGTTTTTACAATCAATCACTGGATCACTGTGAGTCCTTAATGATGTGGACCCTCTGATGTTCAAGTTCATGGTCCTGAGTAAAAACTAATCCAAGGGTTGAAACCAAGCAAAGGGTAGATAGAGCAGAATCCATTTTTATTAGCCCTGCTTTTTAAAAAATGTCTGGATAGAGAATTACCCCACAAATAACTGAACAAGGTTGACTTCTGCTGCTGACCTCAGAAGTCTTCTTGACAACCATCTCTAACAATGAACTTTGGGAAAATCTTAATAGTCTCTTCCCCATTATGTGTTTGTTTGGATAAAGTCCCAGTGCACCAGTTTCCTAAACTCAAATGTGGTAGGCGTATGTCCATGATGAGAAAAAGCAGTATATGACTATTGGTGAGGTGAGATTGCTATAGAGGTTTGAGATAGAATAAACACATTGACCCATTTTGTACACTCCACTATAATGAAGAATGATTATGCTAATTGATGTAGGTTCTTGATCAAGGCTTTGGGCTCTACATATAGCTACAAGAAGCAGAAACCTCCCTGAAGATCCATGTTGCATATTAGCGAAGCAGTTTTTATTGGTACCTGCTCTCCTGTTATGAGAATTTTGAGAGAGAAACTATTCTGGAGGCCCCTGAGGCTCCTTTCTACCTTAAGGCCTCTGACTTTAATATTCTCTCCCCCAGAAGCTCTTGACCCAGATCTTCTCTAGACAGGAGCCTTTCCATTGTTTGGAGACCTGCCTAAATGTCTGTTTTTTCAGAGGTTCCTCCTTTCCTGATATTAAAATAAAGCAGTACTCCTGTCACTATCACCTCAGCTGTTTTGGATAACACTGTCACTCTGTTGATTTGTTTGTGTACCTGTTGTCTGTTTTTCCATCTTGCCACTAGAATGAAAGATCCATGGAGAAGGAGAGATCTTGCCTTTCTGTTTGGTGCTGTGTTCCCTACGTAGATAATAGGTGCTTAAAAAATAAGTATTGAATAAATCTGTTGACATGCAGATAACAGCCAACTCGAGGTTTTCATTTATAGCTATTTATAAGTAATAATAGTAATAATAACAACACTCTAAAATCTTTTGAGGGCTCTATGCCAGCACTACACCTCAGCATAGTGCTTTACCTACATTTTCTCATGTGAACTTCAAAATAATCTGAAAATGTAGACACTCTCATTATCCACATTCTGTAGATGCAGAAACTGAGGTTTCTGAAAGGTTCCTACCACTTGGCAAAAGCTTTCATAGCTGGTAAGTGGCAAAGCTGGGATTAGAATGCAGACAGCCTGATGATAAAGCCTTCGCAGCTATGTACTCCAGGCCCTGAGGCATTTTTCTCTGGAACATGATGCAATTTCTGAGCATTTCTTTCAGAACTTTCTTTCATGTGAGTAATTAAGAATATCTGATGGTTGACAGTGTGATCTGCTATGATAGTTTAGGAATTCCACTTACATTGAATGACCAAATCTCTTAAGGTGGCTCTTTTTCCCATACAGACTGCATTCCATATTGTTAACATTTGGCAGACTGTATAAATGTTAATTTTTATTGTTCAAGTCATATGAAACGTTTCTTGTTTTCTATTGTCTATTGGCAAAGTTTTTATTATTATTATTATACTTTAAGTTTTAGGGTACATGTGCACAACATGCAGGTTTGTTACATATGTATACATGTGCCATGTTGGTGTGCTGCACCCATTAACTTGTCATTTAGCATTAGGTATATCTCCTAATGCTATCCCTCCTCCCTCCCCCCTCCCCCCACCCCACAACAGTCCCCGGTGTGTGATGTTCCCCTTCCTGTGTCCATGTGTTCTCATTGTTCAGTTCCCACCTATGAGTGAGAACATGCGGTGTTTGGTTTTTTGTCCTTGTCATAGTTTGCTGAGAATGATGGTTTCTAGCTTCATCCATGTCCCTACAAAGGACATGAACTCATCCTTTTTTATGGCTGCATAGTATTCCATGGTGTATATGTGCCACACTTTCTTAATCCAGTCTATCATTGTTGGACCTTTGGGTTGGTTCCAAGTCTTTGCTACTGTGAATAGTGCCGCAAGAAACTTACGTGTGCATGTGTCTTTATAGCAGCATGATTTATAATCCTTTAAAAAGTCAGGAAACAACAGGTGCTGGAGAGGATGTGGAGAGATAGGAACACTTTTACACTGTTGGTGGGACTGTAAACTAGTTCAACCATTGTGGAAGTCGGTGTGGCGATTCCTGAGGGATCTAGAACTAGAAATACCATTTGACCCAGCCATCCCATTACTGGGTATATACCCAAAGGATTATAAATCATGTCTATTGGCAAAGTTTTTAAGCTTAAATATATTGTTTATACAAGATGCTTCTTTACCTTTTGATACATGTGGTAGTGTTGTTTCATTGGCTAGCAGTTTCTTTTTAGTTGTTGTAACTGTCAAATTTGGTTCAGTCAAGGGCTTTCAAAAGTGTTTACCTGTGATCTCCACATATAAGCAAATCAAAGATAACAGTCTCTTAGAAGTCTCTCAGTTCTCAATGTTGAGACATTTGCCATGTTTGTGTCATATATACACAGTAGTGCCCTATAGTGGTGACTCCATTTGAATGACAATGCAAAATAAAAAGTATACCTTCGGCTGGCGCGGTGGCTTATACCTGTAGTCCCAGCACTTTGGGAGGTCAAGGCAGGCAGATCACGAGGTCACAAGATCGAGACCATCCTGGCTAACACGGTGAAACCCTGTCTCTACTAAAAATACAAAAAGTAATTAGCCAGGTGTGGTGGTGGGCGCCTGCAGTCCCAGCTACTCGAGAGGCTGAGGCATAAGAATGGCGTGAACCCGGGAGGCGGAGCCTGCAATGAGCCTAGATCGCACCACTGCACTCCGGCTTGGGTGACAGCGAGACTCCGTCTCAAAAAAAAAAAAAAAAAAAATATATATATATATATATGTGTGTGTGTGTGTGTGTGTGTGTGTATGTGTATATATATGTGTATATATGTGTATATATATGTGTATATATGTATACACACACAAACACCCACACACACGCACACACCTTCAGTTGACCCACAAAATGATGCCTTAACTTTCTGTGAAGCTGTGGTTGTGAGGGGTCTTCACATGGCAAGTATTTGATTTTGACAGGCCCCCAGAAAAATATCAAACCAGGTAGCTTGTCTGAATCACAGTCTATAAACTTAAGTGTACTGATAATACTGCATTTATTCATATTTTGTCAGTAACTGAATTCCAATTTGCAGATACCAGTGGTACAGTGGGAAATTCAAGCTCATTTACAAATGTTGTGTGCTCTCCTTCCTTCAGAGCTGTGCTGAGGTCCCAGGCTTATCCATACCCAGAAACACAATGGTGCTCCCTCATGTCTTCCTTCATCATTGTGCGGTGGTGACACTGAGGGATGCCACCATTTTCAAGCCAAATGTTTTCTTTGGGTTCTTATTCCATTAATTCCATGCCATAATTTGGGCTTAGGAATCTTAAGCAAAGTTGACAATCCAGGAGCCTTAGTAGCTAGGATCTTCTCTACCTTTGTGTATCTCGAAGCAGTCCCCCTACTAGGCTCTGACCACCTCCCTAATGCAGAGTGGATGCCAGTACCTAGATCTCTGTCCTCTTCCTAAACAGGCATTCTTCCTTCCCCTACCTCAGGGCTTCTCAAAATTACTTTCGAGGAGTCAGTCCAAATCTCCAAAATAAGAAATTGCAAGGGAAAACAATATTTCAACAAATTTTTGTCACACTAGAGTGCCATTTAGAAAATAAATTTTAGGAAACAGCCTGACTTATGTCCATTCATCTTATGTAACTAGCCATTTTGAAGGCCTCTTCTAAGATGATGTCATCATCTAAAGTGATATGTAGGTTGGACTCTATCCAAAATTGTTTGGAGCAGGTTTCAGGAGATTCTCTTCAAAAATGCTGGTGTCATCAGAGCCTGATTCTCATCGTGAGAAAAATGATTAGTTGGGTAGCACTAAAAAGCAAAGAAACGAAATAAGCACAGGTCTTTTACCTGGTGTGTGCAGGGGCAGGTGGGGGGCACTTATGGCTCCCATACTATTTTGGCTCATCCTTGTTTCTGCAAAATAGCAGACAATTAAGGAATTCAAATTGGCTAACATTCCTCACTGATACTGAATCATAGCACTCATGGACACATATCAGAGCAGCAAGATTGGTGAGGTGGGAGGAGAGCCTCCCAATGTACCTTCAGGCCTCCTCAGAAATAGCATTCCTTAGAGGAGCAATTTTCTCCATTTGGATAGTAAAAAGGAAAGGCTTGCATATATCTGACCATTATAGTACCACAAACACCAGCTGGCCATAGATAAATATAAAATAGACCTAGAAAGAGAGCTTTCTACTTGTGTTCATGTATAATTTGTTAGAAAAGTATCTTTTTTTTCACCTTTTTTCTTGTTACTATCATTGTGGATATGCTTAGATATTTGGCATTTGGATAAGAATAAGTGTCATTCTCATTGTTTACTTGTGGCAATTCTCTTGTCTTGCTGCAACTGTTATTGAAGCCTTATTTCCAATTTCACTTTGAAAAGCACATAATAATGACATTAATTTTGCTTTGATCTGAGACTTTCTCTGATGACTGAATACTATAATTTGCCCAATGCACTGACTTTGATATGTTTTTCTTGATTAAGCTTACATAGGTATTGCATGTCACAACTGGTGGGCTATAATAATTTTATAGTTGACTGAATGTCAAATTAAAAATGTGTATGAGATAGTTAAGGATCCTATCCCAGTTAATTATTCTCATGGGATTCCTAAAATTTTGTGTTAATGAGCTGAAACATTCTGAAGACCAAATGCCTGGAATGTTTTAAAAGGGAGAATGAGAGAGCCTACAAACTAGAAAATTCAAATAAAGAATAACAGAATAGGCCAGGCATGGTGGCTCATGCCTCTAATCCCAGCACTTTGGGAGGCTGAGGCTGGTGGATCATGAGGTCAGGAGTTCGAGACCAGCCGGGCCAAGATGGTGAAACCCCATCTCTGCTAAAAATAGAAAAATTAGCCGGGCGTGGTGGTGGGCACCTGTAATCCCAGCTACTCAGGAGGCTGAGGCAGAGAACTTCTTAAACCCGGGAGGCAGAGGTTGTAGTGAGCTGAGATTATGCCACTGTCCTCCAGCCTGGGCAACAGAGCCAGACACCATCTCAAAAAAAAAAAAAAAAAAAAAGAATAACAGCTCACTTTTAGGGATAAAGAAAAAAAAGAGTAACAGCTCGCTTTTAGGGGTAAGAAAAAAAAAAGAATAACCGCTTACTTTTTGGAGTAAAGAACAATCTTGCTATTAATCAGTATCATTTGTGTGTGTGGCTCAAGTCATGTGCATTGATATAGCTTTTCGGCAAAAACGGACCTAACCTGCTCATTGGAATTCAGTGCATAGTAATTGGTGGATGAATGAATGAATGAGCCAGTAAGTTATTTTTTGTTCTTTGGCTCTGATTCACTTTGACTGATTGAAACCTGTGATTCTAGGGAAGATCATGAGCAGTGATGTCAGAAATCTCAAAATCTCTTGTTCAAAACTAGGGCAAGTCATTTACTTCTCTGAATCACTATTTCCTCATTTATAAAATAAGGAAAATTATTCTTACCTCTTAGTAGTTGTTTGGGGTCCAAATAGGTTGATTTTATATCTATATCTGTATCTGTCTATCATCTATCTATCTATCTATCTATCTATCTATCTATCTATCTATCTATCTATCTATCTATCTATGTATCTGCTGTATACATTCTAAAGTGCTCCACAATATTGGGATTCTATCTTCCCATTTGAGACTGTTGCAATTTCCCAGCACTCCACAGCCATTCTAACTCAATTGAAAGAGTTTTATAGAGATTTTGTTCTGTGTCTTTGACTACTTCTCAAGGTCATTGAAGGACAGTCTGATAATTGCTTTTTCCATTTTGATATTGGAATAGTTTATTGTGAAGAGTAGCTTTAATAACCTATTTTTGGAAAGAAAAAAATAGGCTGAAAAAAGAGTATATCATAAGACTCCTAAAGACATTATGGAAAGTTTGAGCTCAGTTGTCATGGTGATAGGATTTTGCTCTAAGCAGCCAGGTGGTCCCATATGGCAGAAGACCACACTAAATGAAAGCTTTATTTTTTGAAATTGCAAAGAATCTTTATTTTAATCTTTCATTCATTTTATCATATGAGTCCCCACAAGCATTACTCAAAAATTTGTAGATGCCTATGCTTGGCTAGATTTCTAAATTATACAGAATTAAATATATAGCTTCATTCTGAGAATAAATATGGCAAATGGGTTATATGATATAAGCCTGTATTTACAGTTTCAGGAGCACTGAAGGTTTTGTAAAAATTCATTTTTATGAACTCTGAAAATTAAGTAAAAGCAAAGGGATAATAGAAAAGTTACATGTGCTAGAAGTATTTAGGAGGAACATGGGAAAAAGGCTGATAATATCTTTTATGTCTCTGGTTTAATGTGTCATTTAAGGAAATCACTTGGCATCCAAATAGAAAGGAAAAAGTGAAATTGTCTGTTTTTTGATAGCCTGATCTTTATATCTCAACAACCCTAAAAACTGTACTAAAAAAAAAAAACCAGAGCTAATAAACAAATACAGTAAGGTTGCAAGATGCAAAAGCGACATACAAAAATCAGTGTTTCTTTAACAACCAACTATGTGAAAAAGAAATTAAGAAATCAATCCCATTCACAATAGCATCAAAAACAATACTTAGGAATAAAATTTAACCAAGGAGGTAAAAAAATTATATACTGAAAACTATAAAACATTGATAATAAACAGCAGACAATAAAAATATATGGAAAATTATTCGTGTTCATGAATTAGAAGAATTAATATTGTTAAAAGGTCCATACAGCCCAAGGTGATCTACAGATTCAGTGCAATCCCTATCAAAATACCAATGTTATTTTTCACAGAAATAGAGAAAACAATTGTAAGATTTGTATGGAACCACAAAAGACTCCAAATAGCCAAAGCCATCTTGAGCAAAAAGAACAAAGCTAGAGGCACAGCACCACCCAACTTCAAATTTTATTACAAAACTATAGTAATCAAAATGGTACTAGCATGAAAACACACATTGACCCATGGAACAGAATAGCCTAGAAATGAACCCATGCATTTATGGTCAATTGATTTTTGACAAAGGTGCTAGGAACACACAATGGAGAAAGGACAGCCTCTTGCATAAATGGTGCTGGGAAAACAGGATATCTGCATATAGAAGAATAAAATTAGTCCTTTATCTCATACCATATACAAAAATCAAAAATGGATTAGATTAAAATGTAAGACCTGAAACTATAAAACTGCTATCAGAAAACATAGGGGAAATGCTCCATGACCTTGGTCTGGGCAAAGATT
Source organism: Gorilla gorilla gorilla (assembly GCF_029281585.2). Lineage (NCBI taxonomy): Eukaryota > Metazoa > Chordata > Mammalia > Primates > Hominidae > Gorilla > Gorilla gorilla. Next base: position 92,793,975 of record NC_073234.2, read on the forward strand.
TTTTGTATGTGACCCCCACAAAATACAGGCAACAAAAGCAAAAATAAACAAATGGGATTGCATCAAACTTAAAAGCTCCTGCATAGCAAAGGCAACAATAAAGGGAAGAGACAACCTTTGGATTGGGAGAAAATATTTGCAAACCATACATCTGATAAAGCGTTAATATCCAAAGTGTATAAGCAACTTAGTGAAAAAACAAGGAACCCAATTAAAAAGAGGGCAAAGGACCTGAATACATATTGTTCAAAATAAAACACATACAAATGGCCAATGGATACATGGGAAAATGTTCAACATAACTAATTACCAGGGAAATACAAATAAAATGCATGATGAAATATTGCACACCTGTTAGAATGACTGTTATCAAAAAGACGAAAGGTAAATGGCAAGCATGTGGAGAAAAGGCAATCTTTGTGCACTGTTGGTGAGCATGTAAATTAATACAGCCACTGTGGAAAACAGTTTGAAGGTTCCTCAGAACACCAAAATCAGAAGGACCATGTGATCCAGCAATTCCACTTCTGGGTATATATCCAGAGAAATTGAAATTAGTATGCCAAAAAGATATCTGCACTCCTATATTCATTGCAGCATTAATCATAGTAGCCAAGATATGGAAGCAACCTAGATGCCCATTATCAAATGAATGGATACAGAAAATGCTGTATATGTATATATACAATGGAATATTATTCAGCTTTTTAAAAGGTGGAAATTCTGTCATTTGTAATCACATGGATAAACCTGGAAGAAATTATGCTGAGTGAAATAAGCCAGGAACAGAAAGCCAGATAGCACATGATCTCACTTACGTGGAATCTCAAAGTCAAACCCATAGAGGTAGAGAGTATATTGGTGGTTACCAAAGGTTGGGGGAAGGGGGTGGCTGAGGGAGGGAAGATGTTGATCAAAGAATATACAGTTTTAGTTAGACAGGAAGAATACGCTTTAGTGATCTATTGCACAGAAAGGTGACTATAATAAAAATGCATTATATATTTCAAAGTTACTAAAATAGTAGATTTTAAATGTTTTAACCCACCAAAATAATAAGTATGTGAGCTGACAGATTTGTTAATTAGCTTTATTTATTCATTCCATAATGTAAATTTATATCAAAACACCACATTATATCAAATAAATATATAATAAATACAATTATTTGTCAGTAGTTGAAATCAAAAAGAAAAAAATTACTTGAAGATGTTTTTTGTGTAGTCTGAGTTATCTGAAAAGAGGATCCTAGCACTTCTTGAGTTTTTTTGTACTTAGAATACCCAGTAGGAAGTCCAGTCTGCAGATGTTCTGCTTGGACTATTTTTCAATGACATTAAGCTACATCGTTACCTCGGTTCTTGACTCTGTGGCATCCTCACTCCCTTTTAATTTATGCTGCATTTTGTGTTGCTTGGTACTTTATGTGAACCTTCATTTAATCCTGAGTATGCCTATGGATACCATGAAATCGTCCATCTCTTTTTAACTTGTCTGAGAAAGTTTCCCCATTTATATTTTCCACTGAAATCTTGCACCCATTTGGAGATGGATCTCCATGAAGCTACTGAAGCTTAAAATTCAGGGCTTCTCATTGCACAGATCCTTTCCTAGGCCTTCATGGGGCCTATTGGATTTTGCATTCAAAGTTTTATTTTTTAAATGGGGACTCCAAAATTGGTTGATTTTTAGACCCCCACAAAACTTGGACCCGTCCTAACTTCTGTTGCTGTAGACTACTGAAAGGTCAAAACTATCAGTGTGTAAGTTTCTAAGTTCTTGTACAAACACTGTTTGTTGGAATTCCTTGTACAAACACTATTTGTTAATCTCTTTTCCATGAAAATCTCTTTTCTTTGGTTTCTGTTTTTCCCCCGTTTTTGTGTTTTCTTGACAATTTCTTCTCATCTCCATTGTAAGCTGTTTTTCTGTCATTTCTACTGGCATTATCCAAGGGCCTATTCTTAGTCCCATCTCTTCTTCTACTTGAACTTTCTATGTAATACATCCCTACTCAAGCCTTCAAAATATTCACAAGTCTGCACTGTATAATTCTGTAGCCAGTAGCCACATATGGCTACTTAGCACTTGAAATGTGGCTAGTGCCATGTGCTAGAAAGAAACTTTATAGACATTGGGTACAATCAAATATAACTCCTTTTGTTCCTTTTTACTTTTTAAAATGTTACTGTTAGAAAATATAGAATTTCTTACGTGATTTGCATTATATTTCTGTTTGACAGCACTAAAAGCTGCTGATAGCTGCAAATCTCTATCTCCAGTCCAGATGCCTCACTGGGATTTCAAGCATGAAAATCCTACTGGATATCTCCCCCTGGGCATCTCATGAGGTCTTGGACTGAACCCATCACTTCCTTAGTGAATTGTTATTTCTGCTTATCTTGATTGGAGGAATCCACTGTCTTTCAATTCACCAAAACTAGAAACTGGCATATCATACTTGCTTGATTCCACCCTTTTGCTCATGCAGATATCTAAGCAATCACAAATCTTAATCAATTTGATCTCGTAATTATATTTTAGGTACATTCTTTTCATCCTCACTGCATTTAACCCGGTTTGGGCTCTTATAATTTCTTGCCTGAAATACTGCAAGAAACTTACAAGTATTTTTTCCCCCATTCAATACCCCTAAAACATATTTTCTGTTGCTGATAGTTTATATGTGGCAAAATGTAAGCAGACTTCTAAAAAAAAAAAAAACCCACCGAAAACAGGTGGCTTCATTGGAGAGGTTGCTGTAACTTTAGAAGGGGAGAAGTACACTATTTTAGGTATACAGCAAACACCTTATATATATGGAGTTGATTGCTATATCACATTATCAATCCCTACCCCCAAACTGCCAACTCCATCAGAAGATATGCAGGATTCTCAATTTTCACTGCCTAGTAAAGTGACTCTGAATTCTCTAAGAATGTGGGTGAAGTCACAATGATCTTACAGTTTTTTAAGTTTTTCCCTTTACTATTCTCTTTGATAAACTCACAGTAAATAGGCAGCTGCTTGTGTATAGGACAACCTTATGCCTTAACATCCCTTTGCTGCTTACTCTTCTATATCTGTTTTGGTGACTATTTTAGATTGCCAATACTCAGAGTGTAGAAAGTGAATTTGCTTAAACAACCTGGTGCATGTTGGAAATTAATAAATTTATTTTTAATTATAATGATTATGTTCCCATATTAATATTTATGAAGGTAAGTTCTAAGGAAAGTGACTATTAATCTTCCAATAGCAGAAGGTTAGTGGTGAGACAAATTAAATTACAAATTAACCAAATGTTTTCTTTTAATTGTTGATTCTGCTACATTAAAATTCCTGTCTTCTTTGGCAATGCATGAGTTCATCAACATCTTTACTATTTTTTCTCTTTAGGGTTTGTACATATTATATAAAATTAGTATCTGGCATTTAGTGATTCAAACTTTGAGTCAGACACACTAGAGATACTATACCATTTAGCTTATTTAAAGAGGGAATTTTTTTTTCATAGAAAATGCCCAGCATAGCATAAAACATTAAAGAGAAAAAGGAGCCATCATCTTCAAATGTAGAAATAAATGATCTTGCTTGTGTCATGAGTCCAGTGATACATGGCTGGAATCATGTTTTGTCTTTCAAAGGTATAAAGGATCTCTGTTCTCCATTGACGGCTCTCTACTTTGGTGTGATTCATTTCCATTTAAATTTTATATCAAATGTGCATTCAATTATTTAGATTTCAATACAATTTAATAAGTATTCTTATTAAAGTTCTCTATTGTGAACCCTTCAATTTTACTTCTGATGCTGAACAAGGCTTGTCGGGATGATTACATTAATAATACATTGCTATCCAAAATTAAAGTGCAGAGTAGAGAACATGCTAATAGGTTTCATTGATTTCAACTTGGAAATGGGTGCAGGCAATCAGAAAGCAGGTGCAAACCTGACTAGCAATGATCTACTGTGAGAATATTGAGCCAGGATCAGTAGCAAGATTCATAGTTGTGATCTGAGTTAGAAAAAATGTTAAATATAATGAAGCTGGAGCAATTAAAGCCTTTTGGGAGAAATGTGAATGCTTCATTATGCTTTTCAGATGGTGGTTTCATGTGAAGAGTTCTAAACTCTGAGGGATTTTATTGGTTGTCTTCTATTTTCCTAGATGTTAGCTACACATAGAATTAATTCTCATTTTAGCTTTCTAAAAAATTATTCAAATTAGAGGTTAAGGACACAGCTCAAAATATTCAAAAGGCATTCTGCCCATGCACTATTTGTTTAAGTTAAATTGGATTCAATTTAAACATTTGTAAAACTGCTCTGTCATTAAGACGACTATGCTGTAGTTGAATATACTGCTTTATTTCTGGCCTTAAATACCTGAAAGAAAAGACGATAGTTTCCAAAAATTGCTTGGAGTTATTTGGAGGGAAGGGCCTCTTAAAATACAAGGCAAACAGTAGTAATATTTGTAATTTCCCCTTTGTATTTCTCAATCCTATTTTCCCTTCTTTTTGAAGTATGCCCCTTCTGCTTGATTTGCACACTTACAGATACCGTACTTCTTGATGGCCCTATAGAGGAAATAATTCAAGTGATGATCATCAGTAACCTTCAATAACACATAGAAATTGGACTCACTGGAAATCAAGAGGTTCATGTGGTTTCTTCAGACAGCTTACAATGCATGGTGGAAGCAGACAATATCAAGGATTAGGCCTCTGTGTTCTACACCTGAAAACATCACATGTGGCTGAGGGGCTGCCATATGGGCAAGTCTTTGGAATTTGTAGCCCATGGTTAGAATAGAGTTGTTGGGAGGATTATTTGAGTTAATTTGTTTAAATCTCTTGGAACAAGACCTAGCACATAGTATGCATCCCATAAATGCTAACCTTCATTGTTGTTATTATTGCAAAATCCTGGTACCCACTTTCCCAAGAGTGGTATTTTAAAGCAGGTTGTTGCCCCATACTGACATAGCCTCCATTGTCATTCATTCTAGCTGAATCTCTTTCCTTTCTTTTGCATTCCTGCTGCAACACCATGCTGCAACTAGTTTCTTTTCATTCCTTCCTGGGAAATTTGATTTTGGAGCCACTATCCACCAAATTCTATTTTGTTGTTTTAATTTTTAATTTTTGCGGGTACATAGTAGGTATGTATATTTATGAGGTGTGTATATATGTAGGTGTGTATATTTATTGATACAGGCATGCAATGTCTAATAATTATATCATGGAAGATCAAATATCCATCCCCTCAAGCATTTATCCTTTGTGTTACAAACAATCCAATAACACTCTTAGTTATTTTAAAATGAACAATTAAATTATTACTGACCCTATTGTGCTATCAAATGCTAGGCCATATTTATTCATTCTCACTATTTTTTGTACCTATTAACTATCTCCCCCACCCCACCCCCACAACCTACTAACCTTCTAGCCTCTGGTAACCATCCTTCTATCTCCATGGTTTTAATTGTTTTGATTTTTAGGTCCCACAAATAAGTAAAAACATGCAATGTTTGTCTTTTCATGCCTGACTTTTTTTGCTTAACCTAATGACCTCCAGTTCCATCTATGTTGTTGCAAATGACTGAATCTTATTCTTTTTTATGGCTGAATAGTACTGCATTATGTACATGTGCCACATTTTCTTTATCCATTCATCTGTTGATGGACATTTAGATTGCTTCCAAATTTTGGCTACTGTGAAGAGACACACAATATGGGAGTGCAGATATTTCTTCAATATATTGATTTCCTTTCTTTTGGGTATATACCCAGCAGTGGGATTGCTGAATTGTATGGTAGCTCTATTTTTAGTTTTTCAAGGAACCTCCAAACTTCTCCATAGTGGTTGTACTAATTTACGTTGTACTAATTTACACCAACATTAAACGTGGGTTCCCTTTTCTCCATATCCTCTCCAACAGGATTGTTTATCTTTTGTCTATCCACCAGTTTAAGAGGAGGTGTGGGTAATGTCAGAACATGCATTTTATTCACTTTATTGAGTGGGAAGACTGCTCTTACTTGAGCAAGGACCACGTCTACCTCTATAGCCGATTCTTATACTGGAAATGTTGGAAGTACGTAGAAAGGACAAAAGAGAGTCTCACCGCTGAGGCTGCCTTCCTAAGTCATCTCAACTATTATTTTACTGGTACAATTTTAGCTTTTGATGGTCTTTCAAGTTTCAAAAGAATAGAAGATCTCTTCTATTGCTCATGACCCTTACAATTTGTGTGATTTTAATCAAGTTACTTAACCTCTAAGGCTGTTTTTAAATCTATAAAATAAAGATAAAAAGGGTATCTACCTTACAAAATTACCAAAATTTTTAAATTCAGTGAATTTAATGTGCCCGGTTTATGATATGATCCTAATAACTTATTATATGATCCTAATTAGTTGTCACTGTTAACCCAGAAATATTCTTGATGGTAGATATTTGGAAAGATTCTGACACGTTCTTCAGGCTAGAGCTCTACTTATGACTGTAGCGCTTGGTGAAGTGGCATTAGAGCCACATGTGGGAAACGCACCAAGGCTAGCCTCAGACTGAAGTAGGAGCAGTGCCCATTCCATGGGCCACACCATCAGCAGCTGCCTCTTTCTAGCCTGTCACCTCACAGGGCTAAGAACTGTCCTGCCTTCTTCTGCTTTCTTTATACCCAATGATGAAAATTAATTTGTTAATCTGTCCAACTTTGTTGCCTGCATAAGCATTGGTTTTGGTTAGCCAATGCTCAACCTTTGATTTCTTCAGAAAAGGACATATTTTATATAAAATAAATCGAGAAGGAAACATGTGAAGAGCAATTATAAATGAAGTTGTAAAAGGCAATCATGTTATCTGGTTGCCAGTAATCTTACTTGTTCCATAACAAAGAGCAGAAAAGCAGATGCTCTCCAATCCCTGTTCTTGATTAATATCTAATTAAATGGTAGAGCCATCATGGTAAAAACATTCACAGTGTTCTGCTGCCCATTGTACCTGCTGATGACTAAATAATAGTGAAGAATTTGGGGCCTTTTTTTCTGTATACAATTTTTGCTAGAGTAAGTGCAAAACCAGAAATTCAGCCATTAATTCACTGTAATCAGATTATTCCCTTGTCAATTTTGTTTTCTATACTGGAAAGTGTTTAATGCCATTATTGAACATCTTATGAAACCCTGTATCATTGTTATTTGGTTTATTTGATGGTAGTGTTCATTAGAGAGTTTGTAAGATATTGATAAAATGTGAAATTATCTGGTATTAAGCTGTCAATACATAATAACGAGCTTTCAATTATGTAATAAACTTTCTAATTATTCATTTTAATTTTCTAAAGCATGGGTCACAAGACAATTTTCCCTGAATGAATAAGCACTAGAGAAATCATTTGAGGCCACAGTATTATAATATACAGCAATGGTACTTTAATTTTCTTTTACTAGTTTAGAGAATCTAAGAAGCTTTGGGAAATAACTTTGATTTTGTTATGGATATTTGAAGAAAAAAAGCTTCCAAAGGATTGTCACATATTTCATTAGCTATGCTTTGGAAAGAAAGTAAACTTGGTGAATTATGGATACATAAACTCTTCAGAAATATTGTTCTTATCAACTAGATATTTGTAGATGTATTCTTAATTTTGTAATACCAGTCCATGAAATGAAATTATGGAGAATACCTCAGTAAGCCATACTCACTATTAGGAAAAATATTTATTACATGACTATACATAAATTTATTTCCAATTTTACCTTTCCTATTTGAGAGAGGGAGAGAGAGAGTGCACGTGTGTGTGTGTATGTGTGTGAGAGAGATATGGTTTGGATCTGTGTCTCACCAAATCTGATGACGAATTGTAATCCCCAGTGTTGGAGGTAGGTCCTGGTGGGAGGTGATTGGATCGCGGGGGTGGAGTTCTTATGAGTGGTTTAGCACCATCCCCTCAGTTCTGTTCTTGTGATAGTGAGTGAGTGAGTTATGAAATCTGGTTGTTTTAGAAGTGTGTAGCACCTCCACCACTTCTTGCTCCTCCTCTGGCCATTTAAGACATAGTTGCTTCCCCTTCCTGCCTTCTGCCATGGTTGTAAGTTACCTGAGACCTCCCCAGAAGCAGAAGCCGCTATGCTTCCTGTACAGCCTGTACAACCATGAGCCAATTAAACCTCTTTTCTTCGTAAATTACCCAGTCTCAGGTATTTCTTTGTAACAGTGCGAGAACAGACTAATACTGTGTGTGTGTGTATTTGTGTTATCTTTATCACCTTGGATTCTTCTCCTCAACCGCAATTCAATTGAGGTAGATTTATGTATCTCTGTTTCCTGTTCATATTTGACTCTATACCTCTCATTTTTGTGATCCTCACTAGTGTTTGTAGCGGTATGGTAGAAGGTGTCATGTGCAAGATTTGTTTTTTTCCTAATCTTTCAATTTAAAATATAAAACAACAGACCTAAAGCTGATTTGCTGGTGAGGCAATCATTGCTACAGGGAACAGATGTTATAAAATTGACTTGATGAATCATTCATCCTTCTAGCCTCCACCCCTCTTCATACTCATTGATCTTCAATTAACAGTATGTCTTGAAAAATTTCTGCACCACATTGTCTAAAGTGAAAGGAATATGTGAGAATCTACATTGTGCCTGAATTGCATAATGGATTACTAGTTTTTACTCTGAAGTGGTTGAAGAAAAATCCAGGATTCTGTACTTTGATATTTATTCATTCATTCAACAAACAATTATTGAGTACCTGTGTGTCCAAGCATCATGTAGGTAAAATCATATTTATAAAATATGGCTACTTAACAATTTGCTTGAAAATCATTTCAGTATGCCCAGTCTAGATTTAATTTACAAAAACACATGCATTCAAGTATATTCTAATATAGAAAAATATACAGAAATTCTAATACAGAAAATGGAAATACAGAACATAGAAAAGCACAGACTTCATGCGTCCAGTAACAAGTAATGTACTCTTACATTTTCTTGTTAAATAATTTTTCAATATGTACTCATAGGATATTGTTATGATTGATATAAAATTGTCACATTTATAGATTCCAAAAACTGGAAATAATTTATTTTGAACTTTTTTCCCTGTTATGTTTTTATTTATCTTGAAGTGTTTGTAGTTTGTTGCTTTTATTGGAATTCCTTTTATATGAGTACTATATCTTGACAACTCCTGTTATATTCCCGAGTTCATGGATATAGATTCTATGCAGACTCTTGCAGATACTTCAAAATGAAAATAGTGAAAATAGGAGATGATGTGTGAAATGCTGCAGCAGTATTGATTGCCCTGCCACATGAACAGAAACAAACCAAATTACTGCTGTTATCCAGGTCTTTTAATAATTATGGGCAAAGGCCAAGGTTAAGCTGAAAGGTGAATTGCATTCAGAATGTTATATGACATGGATTTTCCAGAAAGGATGAAGATTTAAGACCTGGGGACATGGTGAGCTTTGCCCTGTTATGTGGCACACATTTGTATGACCAAGTTTAAAAATCTTTTGTATCAGGCAGACATGCCTCCTTGTCAAATGCTATCTTTTGAATTGTAAACAAGGTGGTTGAAAAATCATTACTTAAGAAAGAAAGTCACATAGGCGTTGATTAATACACATTATTGACAGAAGTTCGTGAAGCTACACCAGTTGATCGATTTTTAAGATATACCATACCAAACACTGGAAAAATATTTCATCCACTTAGATCAGTAGCAATTGAAACTCTGGCTCATATGCTTCTAAATGTTTCCTCTGCTTTGAGGTTTCCTCTGAATTGTTTTCTTACAGTTCTCAAGGACTTGAATTTTTTTTGAGACGAAGTCTTGTTCTGTCACCCAAGCTGGAGTGCAGTGGCGCGATCTCGGCTCACTGCAAGCTCCGCCTCCCGGGTTCACGCCATTCTCCTACCTCAGCCTCCCAAGTAGCTGGGACTACAGGCGTCCGCCACCATGCCCGGCTAATTTTTTGTGTGTTTTTAGTAGAGACGGGGTTTCACTATGTTAGCCAGGATGGTCTCGATCTCCTGATCTCGTGATCCACCCGCTTCGGCCTCCCAAAGTGCTGGGATTACAGGTGTGAGCCACCGTGCCCAGCCAAGGACTTGAATTTTTGACATGTAAATACTCCAATTGCTTGCAAGCAATTAAAAAAATTGAACTTGTATATGAGTATATGACATCTGAGATAATATCCAAGCCATTGCTTACAGTCATCAAAATGTTGAACTTAAATATATATTTCTGTTTTCTTATAAATCAACATTTCCCCAATTGACTGAAATTGACATTTCAGTCAATTACTTCGGCGCTGTGTAGATATAACCTTGTTGACTCTGTTCCTGTTGGTGACATTTAAGAGAGAAAACTTGTTAGGCAGTAATTTATGCTTTAAATTTTTTAAGAAGCTGTAGTTATTTATAATCCTCCCCACACAGTTCATCACTCAATTGCATTTTTCCTTTTAATTCTGTCATTTTATGTTTGAATGTCTTTACTGATACATGAATATAAACTTCTTAAAGGAAAGGAGTATAAAAAAAACACCAGAATTATCTGCTTTTCTGAGGCCAAAGCTCCATAGCACAAATCAGGCTGTTGTGAGAAAAAAATAAGAAAGAAAATGAAACAATATTAAGTTCAACAGTGTTAGGAGGCCACGTGGCTTGATGCGAAGTGATCTTGTGGGCAGGGAATCTTCCAGTCTTCTGGTACTGGACAGTCATGGCAGTGACTGATGGGAAACATGGTCAGGAGCAGATAGTGGTGGACGATGCAAAGTTGACAGAGAAAAAGAAGGCAGAGGGGGCAGTGATAGTGGAAGTAATGGAGGAAGGAGACAAGGCAAGGAGCAATTGCAGTTGTTTTAGGTCTGTAGATCAGAAGTGTTAGCAGGGCGTGGTGGTGCGTGCCTGTAGTCCCAGCTATCTGGAAGCTAGCTGGGAGGTGGGAGGATCACTCTGAGCACAGGAGTTCAAGCACAGGAGTTTGGGCAACGTAGTGAGAGGCTGTTCCCCAGCCCCCAAGAAAAAAAACATAGATAAGAAATGCATTGTAAGTCTGGTATGTAATTATTCCCTGTAGGTAGAAGATTTTCAAGCCCCACTACAGGATTATGTACATAGTGAATAACTATTGATTTATATTGTCTAGACCAGCAGTTTTCAATGGAAACATATCACAAGCCACATAGGCAATTTTAAATATTCTAGTAGCTACATCTGAAACATAGAAAGAGGAAACTAATTTGTCATGTAATTAATTTTATACATTACTTCCAAAATGTTATTTCAACATATAATCAAATGAAAATTATTAATGAGATACTCTATAATGTCTAGAACTAAGATTTAGAAATCTGGTTAATTAACACTTAATGCATATCTCAATTTAGAGGAGTGACATTACAAAGTGCCCACTATCTCCATGTAGCTAGTGATGACTGTATTGGACAGTAAAGGTTTGGATTTTTTAAATATATTCTTGTCTATCTCTTAAAAATGGAAATACATAAAGTTTCTGAGCATTTCTCACATTTGTCTGTTGCCATTTATAATTTTAGAAAAGATTCCTAATGTCTAATGTAAAAGGGCATTTAGAAATTTTAACGAAATAGTCCAAGTGTTATTAAGGCTACACTGTGGTCCTTGGGATCTTACCCCAGCCATGAACAGTTAGCTGTGGGAAATATCTAAAATCACAGGTAAAATTCTGTGCTTGTGTGATGTATGATGTGTACTTGCATAGGTTCTTATATGATTTTCCGGGTAGAGAGTTAAGTCTTTTATCCAATTCTTAAAGAGGTCATGCCTCCCCCCACCCCCCCAAAAAGTTAAGCTCTTTCCAGTGCTTTTCTTTATGTAAAGAGTCCAAATATTAAAATAACATTGGTGAAATGAAAACCAGGACTGTCATTAAAAATTGACTGGAAAGCCTGCCATGATGACTTAAATACATGTTATAGCAAATACGTAATTAGGAATCTGTGTTTCTAATGCACAAAATGAACTAAATGAGATTCTACAATATTGTATTAATTATGAAAATATGACAGGTAACTGTTTAATCCCTTACAATTTTAAATGAGGTATTTACATAACTTACAAATGACACACTATTATAACTTTTCTGAATGCTCCACAGTTTTGTTCTTTGATAACATATTTCTGGCCAAGACTACCTAATCAAAAATTGTAATGAAAATAACTTCAGTTCATCTAGGATGTTTCATGTCTGGTTTAGGTTACACTATATGATTTTTTTTTTTTAACTTTTTTGGAGAAGAGGAGAAAAAAGCAATTTTTTAGTTCTAGTTTATGTTCTAAAATCCATTCTTTGGTTTTCAAGAAAATATTTTATTTGTTTAAAGAGGTCAGAACTACACAATAGTCCCACCTTGAAGTATTCTGGGGTGACAAGAAGCTGTATTCCATTATTTGTGTATAAGAAGTGTTAGGTGATGAAGCCTTATTTTCCTTTTCTAAATATGTCTCTGCATTTGAATTGCAGAGACTAGGAACACATTTTTTTTTTAACAATTTGTGATTGTTAATTGATTATCTTTAGATGATGCAAACTCCCTAGAGACTTGGCTGGAGACAACCGTAATAACTCCCAGCATTAACATAAATTAATCATGAGGGAAAATAAGATGTGTGAAGAGCTGAAAATAAGATTACAGGTGACATTTCCTCTGGAAAATACAAAAGGAGAACAAGGGTTTTAGAGCAAATACAAGTAGATAATCTCACAGGCAAAGAAAGATGAATAGTAAAGTGGAGAGGATTGGTAATGTGCCTGTGAAGAATGAGTGGAAGGAGGAGAGAGGGCCAGGTTGTAAGAACAGGCTGCAAAGCAGATAAGGGAAAGTGAAAACCCAGTTAGTGGATCAAAGGGTGAGAAGTCAAGTCTAATACAAAGCCATTTGGAAAGGATTAGAATGCAGCAAAGATAGCTGTAATACAGAAGAAAGAAAATTAACAGAATAAAAGAAGAGAAAATTTGAGACATCGGAGCTAAGAAGCACAGCCTGGCCAGGCTGGCTGTGCTAAAGCAGGGCTTTGTCACAAGGGAGGGGGCTCTTCAAGTGGCCTGTGTCTTCCAGCTTTCTATGAAAGACAGAGGCTGAAGTCACAGCTGTGATGACAAGTGGTTTTAGAGTAATGTGTGCTATTTTTCCCCCCTGTAATTCTACTTGAGGGGTTAACTTTGAAAATCATGTTGAAAACAGGGACACAAACATTCTTATGTGCACAAGTGCTGAGATTTTCTGGGGTTGAATGGGTTTGAAAGGCACACCCCTCAGCCATGCTGTCATGCCTGAATCTGATGGACATTGACAGAGTCCAAGAGCCAATGTGGCAGGGCCTGTCCTGGAACACATGCAAATTGATTCATGGAATATGGGCTATGGATAGAAATTTAGCTATAAGGTGGTTAGAATTATGTACAGAGATATGGGCTTGCTTGATAATTTAGACATTGTTAACACCCTCACAGTCTCTCTTCTGCTGACTATTCCTGTGTGGTTGTGTAAATAATGGCTTGGAAAGAAGAATGAGTAGCTACCTGTGAAATAAACCATCAGTTAAACAGACCGACAGTTTGTGTACTGATTTATTAGGAGGGGTTTAATAGGCCAGGCCCTAATATTTTTTACAGCAAATATTGATCTATTAGAATTACAGCCAGAGAAGTCTGAGTTCAGGTAGTTCCTGCAGGAGCAGTCAGAATTGGTGCTCTTATTTCAAGGCAGAGAGAAGGGAGGTCTGCTAATAATAGCTCTAACAGCATTGTGCTAACATTGTCTTTACCCCTCAAATGCTGGGTTTGCTTCATTTTGATATGAGAATCCAACAGGAACCTGAATAGATTCTTTTGCAGTGCTGTCCTAGAGGTTCTCAGCAAAACTTTGGTTAACTCTCCCATGATGAGCATGAGATTTGTCTGAAGCTCATGGCACCTTTAAGACTCCAAGGACAAGGTCCTGAGAGACAGGATATGTGGATAATCTGTTACAACTCTCTTAAGCATTAATTGACCCAGCTGCTGTCTATCCAGAACTTTCCAGAGGTATTTATATGCACTGAATTTGATAACAGGATGTCAGTAAATTTTGGGTTATTTCTTTGGTCGTTTGTTTTTGTATTTTTTCTAACTGCAAATTTTTTGAGATATAGATTCTTAGCATTTTCTGGAAGGTAAAGGCTTGTTAAATTGCCTAATATATGAACATGTCAATAATCCTCTGCACTATTTATATATTTGGTTAAATATACCCAGGGATGCGTAGTGAAATAGTGTTTTATTTTTAGCTACTATGTAGAATTTCAAGAAAGAAAACATGCAGATGAAGTCTATACATTTTAATAATGCTATAACAGAGTAAGCTTCTGTTAATAACAACAAAACTAAACAAGTTCAGATTTTCTGGTACACAGAAATAGACTGACCTCTGACAGAGCAACAGAAAAGCTATTTTGTTTTTCCTGTGGTCACAAAGACTGATGTGACCAGGTAATGTGTGTCATCTTTAAATAGTGGTTTAAGCCATAAAATGCAAAGCCTGTCCATACTATCTTTAATGTCAAAGATAACGAGTTACTCAATGAAATAGGAATTTCTTTCCTTTTTACTTGGTAAATAGAACCTGAGTAGAATATAAAGTAGTCTTAATAAATAAGATCAGTGAAAGTCAGTAATCAGGGCATCCTACGCTAGATTGTAAAGTTTACCAATTGAAAATTTTCTTTCCAGTAACGTTGTCAAAATAGTTTTTATCAGTCTTCCTCATGCCCATGGTTATGTGCCATGGGAAAATATTTTCTGCTCAATACTGCGATAGATTACATGTTCTCTGCTCAGCATGTGGTAGATTTTAAGAGAATATTGCTTTTGCAATTTTAAAATATCATACGTCTATAAACAATATAATCTTTCAGCTTGAGCCAAAATATTTGCATTTGAGAAATAGCCCGTTTGTTTTATTTATTGTCTCCTATTTCTTCCTGACTGTGTTTGGTTACAAGCTCAGGGGGAAAAAAAGTAATGATGCTGAAGTCTTGGATGTAGTGTATTCAAGCTGGTTGGATTTGTGGCTATTTGCAGTTCTTTAGACATATTTTTCTTTTGCATGTCCAATTGTGGAGAAAGGAATGAAAAGAATTTTTTTGTATGGCGGGGGAGAACAGGATCTTACTTCTCACTCTGTCATCCGGGCTGGAGTGCAGTGGCGTGATCCTGGCTAACTGTAGCCTCAACCTCCTGGGTTCAAGCAATCCTCCCACCTCTCAAGCCTACCAAGTCACTGGGACTACAGGCACATGCCACATTGCCTGGCTAATTTTTGTGGTTTTCTTTTCTTTTCTTTTCTTTCTTTTTTTTTTTTTTTTTTGTAGAGATGAGGTTTTTCCATGTTGCCCAGGCTGGTCTCAAACTCCTGTGCTCAAGTGATCAGCCTGCCTCAGCCTTCCAAAGTGCTGGGATTACAGGCATGAGCCACTGCATCTGGCCAAATTTTAAATTTGGATGGTATAATTTTCCTTCTGACACAAAAAGTATGATCACTCACACAATTTTTCTTTCACTGAACAAGGAAAGACATTGAATGTACTCAAGGTCTGAACAATTGTTGATCGGAAAAAAAAAGTAATATAAGTTTGTAGTTCCCTTCGTGTTTCCAGATTTTTTGGGACACTCTATAGTATATTGACAATTGTACTCACTGTTTTAAACTTGGAGATACTTTACCCAAAATGATTTCTAATGGAAATAAAATGCATTAAGCATGTTATAAGTGTAACTAACAAACTATTTAAAAGTAAGTTTTTCCTGTGTTTTCTGACTTTTCAGACACCCCATTCTTAAATACAACTATGTTGCTTGATGCTGCAAAGTTGAAACATAGGAATAAGTTCTATTTAGACAGCATGTAAATGGTAACTATAAATTTGAAAAATTGGCTCCAAAGATGTTCTGGGCTGGCAGACAGCATGTGGCGTAGAAGTGAATTAAGGTTTAGACAAAAATTTTGTAAGATTGGGATACAATCTAGGGCAATGTTTCTTCTGCATCCAACTGCGCATATAGTTACATCTGTGTTTCCTACATGCTCTACTCAGCACTATGCAACTCCTCATAATAGGAGGTTTCCAGATTCCCCCAGCTGTGCTTACTAATGAAACTCTAGATCAGATATTTACATAGAACACCTGACAGCAAGACATCCAGCCAGGCAGCCTTTGTGGAGCTGGAGAGAATTCAGAAAAAGAATATACACAGAAATTCAAGAAACAAGATAAGTGAATATAAATTCAAGGGCTAGGGTCATTTTGTGCCAAAGCTTCAAGTTCGCTAGGAGTCAGTGAAGCAAAGTTACAAACAATGGCAAACTATGCAAATTGCAATTCTGGCCACAAGGCAAGAGGCCACCCTCAGATGTGTTTCTTGTGGATGCATCTGTTGGTAATACAAGAGATTCTTGGACTTCACTACATTATTGCAAGTACTAGCACCATTTCCGACAGATCATAGTTTAGAATTTGGAATCAAGGTTTTCTCCCCCGTGTGTTTTCCATCATCTATTGTCATTTTTAGATATTAAAGATATTTACTTGGGTAGAATAAAAAATATTTTCTTGTATTGCTAATTTTCCCTCTGGGACCCTGCTCAAATAGAGCTTAATATTAAAATCGGCAGCCTGGAAATCATCTGGAACTTTGTAAAGTGATATGAAAAAAGTTAGTTGAATGAGAAAATTTGGAAAAGTGAATTAAAACTTTACATCCTACAACCCTCCTATATAGGTCAGTGTATTTCTGGTAGCCAGATATATACTGAATGATGCTGCTGCGATGTTAAATAAAGGACTGGCTTGTATGGGATGAAGTCCAAGGAGCATCTTTTGTTAGCTTTTTCTGAAGAAAAATTAGGCCAAATCTTTCATATTGATGTTTAGTTGAAGATGTATAGGATGCTACCCTTTGGGATCATACTTGGTGTAAGCTGGGATTTGCAAACTTGAGGCCGAGAGTTCCAGTTTGTCTCAGGGAGATGTTTAGAAAAAAAATTAGGTTCATATTTTTAAATGGGAGGTTTTAGCTTAAGAACTTGTATTTCTGACTTCCTAGAAGACTTGGAAGATCAACTATGATGAATGTGTATTCTGATGTGGCAATACTTTTTAAGGCTCAGTGTCACTGTCACCTTTAAAGGGAACAAGTTCTCCCTGATTTGCTACACCTCATCATGTTCTGAGGCCGTATGCAGTTGTGTGCTGGTTGATATTTATGGTGACCTGGCTCCCCAGAAAATAAAAACCCTGATGTGTAGCATTTGATCATTTTTCACAATGGCTAATTGCAAATTAACATAAAGGAGTATGGAGGACACTCATACAATCTGGTATGAGCTGGATCTAGCACACTACTGGCAGCTTTCATTTATTATCACACATACTGCTTTTTGTGCTAAATATTTCACCTTTCTTTGCTCCATCAGAATTGGAAGTATGAAGGACAAATCAAATGACCACGTTTCAAGAAAAAGGGGAAGTTGCTCTGTTGTGGTCTAACATATAAATAACTGGCACAATTCATAATTTACTAGTTTGGAATACTTATCTAGGCCCATGTAGATATTTGTTTGCTACCTGTGGCTTAAAGCAGGGGTCCCCAACCCTCAAGGCATGGACTGGTGCTGGTCCACTGGCCTGTTAGAAAGTGGGCCACATAGCAGGAGGTGAATGGCAGGAGAACCAGCATTACCAACTGAGCTCCACTCTTGTCAGATTGATGGCAGTATTAGATTCTCATAGGAGCACGAACCCTACTGTGAACTGTGCATGAGAGGGATCTAAGTTGCATGCTTCTTATGAGAATCTAATGCCTGATGATCTGAGGTAGAACAGTTTCATTTCAAAACCACCCACCGTCCCCAGTCCATGGAAAAATTGTTTTCCATGGAACTGGTCCCTGGTGCCAAAAAGGTTGGGGATTGCTGGCTTAAAGGACTGTGGATACAATAGAACTTGAGGGAAATCTTAAGGAAGCTGTTCTGTAGTGAAAAGAATACCGAACTAGTTCTCCAGAGTTTTGAGTTTCAGTCTTGTGCTGCTAACTTGCTGTCTGATCTTAAATAGGTCATTAACCCCACTTGGACTCTTTAAATCATAGGCTGTTAGAATTAGAAGGATCATAAGGATCTCTTTCTAACCAGTATACTGGACCCAGCGTTGTGCCTGCCTGGGCCTTGGTAACTTGCCGAATGAGAGGCTTTGCCACCATTGCCATCACTATGTCTTATAACACATCATTTGCTGGGGTGAGGGTTGGCCACAGTGGCTCAACACCAGGTCCAAACTCTAGGTCCAAATTGGCAAGACCCACAGAGGACCCTGTTACTGCTCCCAGGCTTAGAAAGAATGCTGCTTGCACAGGACACAGGGTCTGGCTTCTGTCCCAGCAGATATGCAGAAGATAGGATAATGCAAACAGTAAATATTAGAGGGTTGCCCTGCCATGGGGCAGACTCTGACCAATGACTAGGAAGTGACTGAAAGAAGGGTGTAGATTTCCCTCCTGACTGATTGTTCCAAGGTGGTTTCACATGGCCTCTCTGGAGACATCACACGTGCCTGAGCAACTGACTTCCTTGTGAAGTGCCACAATATCCCTATCTCATATTTTTTCTCCTTTCCTTGTTGCTACCCTTTTGTTCCTTGTTCTTGCTGCCTTGGAAATTGCAACTTGTACTGATGACTTAGCATGTACGATTTGCCTCAGACTTGGATTTTTTAAGGACTCAAGACTATGATACCAGTCTCACATCAAAACAGGAATTCTAGTAGAAGGTCAGGTGACTTCCACTTGAGTAAATCTTTACTGTATTTAAAACACAGTTATTAAGTCAGTCTCTCAAAAGGTAAACAGAAGAAGTGTAATTCCTATTTTACATGCACTTAAAGATGAAGGCAGTATTGTAAAATGGGTAGGGAGCATTGGAATCAGGGAGACCTCATATCAAATCCTCTTTTCAAATGTGCTAGGTGTGAGATCATGGGCAAATGTGCAAAATCTCTCCCAGTGTCAGTTTTCTTAAAATATAGGCCTATAACTATTTGACTCTGCATCCCTGGTTCTTGACTGAATACTGCCATGGCCTCCAGGAATGGAGGGTGTTAATGAAAGTAGAGAACAAGGGGCTAGGAGTGAGGGGTGAACGTGTGGTCCAGTTTGGTGCCTGCATGCAAGGTGTTCAAGTAAGGAGAATGACAACAGAATGTGTACTGAGGACTGGACGTTAAAAGAAAATTGCAATCAAAACTCGCAACTGCATTGGACTCTCTAACTTGTGAGCTGCAAAACAAATGAGGTTAGTAAACTGCGTCCAGGAATGTAAGACAAGATTAGATGTGACAACTTTGCCAGCAGGGCTTCTTGGGGCTGTGGATAAAGTAGAAGCAGAAAAACACATTTTAGTTTCTCTCCTGCTCTGTTAGACATAGCCTAGGGAAAGCTTTTGTGTTGGAAACATCACTTCCAATACTGTTTGGTTTCTTCTAGGCAATTTACTAGTAGCTGCTTTTCATTTTGAAATATTAAATATTTTATTTAAAAATATCCAAAACTCTAACAGGAGAAAAGATAAGAAAGAAAAAAATACTTCAATATAAATTTATTTTTCTTGCCACGTGATGTTAGTTAAAAAAAATTTTTGTTTGTGAAAAATGAACTCCATTATTGTATAAGGTTATTATGGTTTATGAATTGGAGCCTTGTGATATAACAAAATACATTTGTGGTTAAAAATATCTTTTGAAGAATCAACATATCTTCTGAAGAATCAATAATGTGTGTGTGTTAATCTATAATATATAACAGATTTTTTGAACCACTGTCTATTATGTAATATTTGCATTTGCAAAGAAGGAAATTGAGGTTCTAATGATACTTAATGGTTGTGATATTAGAATGCGGTTATTATTAGACAGGGTTCTCAGGTACTACCATTCTGGTGGAAAGGGATTTATTATAGGATATTAGGTGGCCCATAGAGCATTTGAGCAGCTGGAGACAGAACTCAAGGCTGAACTTTCTAGAACAGTGACTGAAGTCAGACTGCTTCATTGGCCTGCTAAGGAAGCTGCCGCACCAAGCACTACATGCCAGAAATGTGACCTCATTGCACTGATGCCTCTTGGATGTCAGGAGCTTGACCTTGTAATCACGGGAGCCTCAGGAAACTGGGTAACTGCCATTCCCAAAGGCAGCAAAATGGAAGCTGCCTGCAGGGCCTGTTTCCACGTATTGCTCACTTTAGAATTGATGGCTCAGTGGGTGAATCTGATGACTGAAGCACAGGTCACATGTATCTGGCTGCAATTTGAGTTCGACTTCATCACTGGGGCTATGGAACTGATTACATGGGAGTTCCTCCAAATGTGGAAAAGTTATTCAGAGGAAGGTGGATGATCACAAACATGCCAAGTATTTAATGCAGTTGGGGAACTATAATTCTAACCTCTATGTCTAATCCAAAGCTTTTACTATTAACAAGGACGCTGTGCATCCTCAATACTGCCTCTGCTTTATGCCAGTGCTTCTGAAAGTGTGGTTCTTGGACCAGCAGCATCAGCACCACTTGAAAACTTACAGAAATGCAAATTCTTGGCCACTATCCCAGATCTACTGAATTAGAAAGCCTGAGGGTGAAATCCAACAATCTTTACAAGCCTTCCAGGTGATATGGAAGCCTTTGAAAATTGAGAAGTTTGAGACCTGCTGCCCTATGCAATACTCTGCTATTTTACCATAGCTTCCTCTTGAGGGACTTCCAACTGTTTTGGAAGCTCAGGGAAAAAAAAGTTAATAAACAGTAGAAAGCAAACATAGTTAGAAGCCATGAACAATCATTTGTGTACTTTTGCATGGCTCCTTTGTGATACTTACTTAGGTGAATATGATTTTGTCATTTATAAAGCTTTATAAAAGCTTAGTAACTTACCATAGTTGAAATATATCAAATCAGATGTGTTTACTTGAGCTTTTAAATGAAGATAATGGAGTTCCAGGGATTTTTAAAATTTTCCATGTTGCAGTCTATAATTTCCCTCTTGAATTAAAGCTTAGATGACACATCTTTTAATTTGCATAAAACATTGGGAGGGTTCTCTAGGCTGGCTACTCTCCGGTCTTGCAAAACAAAGGGCACTTGCCTCCAAAGGGAGGGTGTATGAATAAGTGTTGGAGTTAAGCATGCTTCTTACATTGATCAGCCTGTGTGCTCTGGTCTTTCTGAATTTGAAAGTGCTGGTTTACTATAAATTCTTAGCCATATCTACAATGAAGGGGAGAGGAGATATTAAAGCAGATTAAAAATTCTTCAGTGATTTATTCATTTATCTGTCAAATATTGATCAAGCAACCAGTATTTGGAAAGCATAGTGCTAGTGGTAACCTTCAGGCTAGTATTGCAAAACTGAATTATCCCCATCTATATCATACATGATTTACCTATGTCGAAAGAGTCAGAATCAAGTAAAATACTTATCAAGTAAAATACTTAACCTTAAAAACAAATGCTAAGAGCTTTGCCCAGCCTTACTTGGTAAAAGAAGAAAAGGACGGTATTATTTGAGGGGCACTAATAGTTATTGGGGGTCTACTTTGGACTGAGATCTTTACTTAATTTTTAAACACTATTGAATGTGCAGACCGTGGGAGGTAAGTGTGCTGTATGATGAGCACTGGTGGAACAAAGATGATGACCAAGCCACTGCCCTTGTCCTCGAAGCATTTACAACTGTAGCGGGGAGTGGACAAGGAAAGTTATAACATGATCTAAATCCCACAAGAATATTAGTCCATGCTGTCTTAGTCTTTTCAGGCTGCTATAACAAAATACCATAAACTGGGTAGATTTTGAACAACAAATTTTACAGTTGTGGAGGCTGGAAAGTCCAAGATCAAGGCACTGGCAGAGTTGGTGTCTGGTGAGGGCCCATTTCATGGTTCATAGAAGGTGCCTTCTCCCTCTGTCCTCACATGGTAAAAAGGACAGAGAAGCTGTGGGGGATCTCTTTTATAAGGGCACTAATTCCATTAATGAGGGCTCTGCCCTCTTCATCTAATCACCTCCCAAAGGCCCCACCTCCTAATACCATCACTTTAGTGATCAGGTTTTCAACATAAGAATTTTGTTGGGATACACATATTCAGACCATAGCACATACCTATAGATATATAAAGCAAAGGTCACATGCAAAACACACCTGGCTCTCAATCAGGCTTAGTCAGGCACAATCTATTTCAACAGAATAGATGTGTATGGGACTAAATAACTTGCGCAAAATCAGTGTCTCAAGGGATATTCTGCTATTTGGATTCTGGACAATGAGAAACTGGTGGGAACAAGTGCAGGTTCATTATTTGACATCTACAGAAGGTCCGACGATGTGGTCTGGGTCATCCAGGTGGGTGTCCAGTAGATGTGAAACAATGACAAATTTGGGACACATTCCCAATGCAGTGGGAGTCAGGGTTGTAATGGATTATCTACCTGTCAGGTGATTTTAGATTCAAAACTAATAGACACCCCTCTGACACAGAGATGAAGTGACTTGCCAGAGATTACACAACCAGTAAGGGCCAGAACCACTATGATATAATTAACCATTCTATTAAACTGTCCATTTAGTCACCAGAGAAATCCTGGACCCATTTTACAGAAAATGACTTTTAGAGATATTAAGTAGCTTGCTCAGGGTGGTGCAGTGCTGAAGTGTTAGATCCAGCTGGGCTTAATTCTGTATTGATTTTGCTCCAACGCCATAGCTTACTTTGGCTAATTATTGTCAGGGAAAATGCTTGTTGTTTCAATTATGCCAAGTGTAGGTTATTGTTTATGGCATAAATTGTCCAAATTTCACATGTACAGGATTAAATAATTATTTTCAATGGTGCAGCTGGGAAAACAACTTGAGTGTAGCTTTTGGGGTTAATTTATTCTGGCAGGCTCTTCAAGAGGTGGTATTGCATGCTAGAGGAGTGACAATAAAGGATATTAACATTTTACAGGCCAAGAAAATGTTTTCTTGTGTTCTCTGATAGACAACTATGCCATCTTGGGGTTAAGTACTAGTCCCATCACTGGAGTGATTCAAACTTTTATTTCCTTAGAAAAATTTTGGACTTTTCTCCCAAGGTATCTCTGCTACCTTTTGAAGGCTGAAATAATCTTCTATCTGGTTATGGAACCTTCCACTGGGGGATGGATCAAGCCTCACAGTTTTGCTGTGAAACATCTATTTGCCACTTCCTTCTCTCATTTCTGAAGGGTTCACTCTCCTCTCAATGGACAGTGTCATGCTTGTACTTTGGGCACTCACTCTAAATGAAATCCTGAATTGACTGCTGGGTAAGTTCCTATGAAATAAATATGAACTTCACAGGACGTGAGGCAGGATTGACTATATAATTTGCAGGGCCCAGTGCAAAATGAAGACCCTGAGCATTTTGTTAAAAATGTATTAACCATTCAAGGTGATGACCACAGAGTGTTAAACCCCAAGCGAGAGGCCTTCTGAGTGCAGGGCCCTGTGAGACTGCACAGGTCACTCAGCCATGAATCTGATGCTGACTTTAGCAAAATTGTCAAAGGTGGTGATTTTCAAATAGTTGTGTTTTAGTGCTATTCTGTGGCAAATCTTTCATCGTTTATGGCAAATAGGGAAAAAAATGTAATGTTCTCAACATATGTTTCATTAAACGTACTAAAGAACTAACGCTTTAAGTTAATGTGCTATTTTTTTTTTTTTTAGTTGAGGTTTTGCTCTTGTTGCCCAGGCTGAAGTGCAATGGTGCAATTTTGGCTCTCTGAAACCTCCGCCTCCTGGGTTCAAGCGATTCTCTTGCCTCAGACTCCCAAGTAGCTGGGATAACAGGCATGCACCACCATGCCTGGCTAATTTTGTATTTTTAGTAGAGATGGGGTTTTACCATGTTGGTCAGGCGGTCTCAAACTCCTAACCTCAAGTGATCCATCCGCCTCAGCCTCCCAAAGTGCTGGGATTACAGACATGAGCCACTGCACCTGGCCTATTTCCACCTTTTTTACTAATCAAGATAGTCTTTCCTTTTGAAGGGATCATGATGATAGATGTTAAAAATAGCCTTATTTGACAAAAGTGACACTTGGCCACCCCTTGTCCTTGTGTTGTCTTCTCTCTCCTACCTTCAGTTTTACTCGTTAGAAATTCTTGATGTATTGGAACCACAGGTCTAAGATACGTGATGAGAATCTGTTCCATTGATTTCTTTCTCAAGTCATATCTTCAGGGAGTGTTTAAGCTTCATGAAATTATTTATTGTATCCTTTGTGTTTATCAAAGACTGTTATAAGAAATGGTCATACAAAGATACTTTTGCTCTCTCATATTCAAAGGATACTTTTCATCCCATTTTCAGCATTCTTCTAACATAAAAGGACCTACAAGATACATTATTCGTAGGATTTAATGCCAGCAAAATCTGCCTCTCAAATGAGCTTGCTTGCAGACAAAGAGAACTGTAAAATACATCACAAAATGTAGCTGAGTGCTAAATTTGATCTTCAATTGCAGAATTGTTTTACACCATTTTCCTAGGATCTCTCTTCCCTTCCTCTAAATGCCTTCTGATCTTTCTTAGAAAATTTGTATTTTAACTGCTTTTACTGTTTTAAATGTTCTTATTGTAAAACTTTTCAAATCTATTCTTTTTTTAAGTAGTAGGTTGACTACATTTTGTAAATAGTCAAAAATGCTAGATACTGAGTGACAAGATCTGTATGTGTAGAGAAACATTTTGATGAGCTTGTAGAGTTTTATCACCTGAAAGTGGTAATACTCAAATTAAAGTTATGCACTTTTTCCCCTTGATACCTTGTATATCTGCCTCATTTGTATTTTTCTCATATGACCATGCCAATTGGTAGTAATAGAACCAAGATGAGGATGACTTAATTTCTTGATGGACATGCCAATTCTAGGTTCTGTGACTTTGGCAATGAGGCTGTCATTTTTTTTCCCTCAGATTTGTAGTCAGTGAGAGTATTATTTCTTTTCTCGGGAACATAAGCTGCTTCTCAAAGTTGTAATTTCAAACATGAAAAGTAATCCTGAGTGCAGCCTGGAGATGTTTGGGCAAAAATTGACATGTCTTTGGAATACTACAGAAGAGAGCCACCAGTTAGCTTGTGTTACCTCACCTACCTGCATCTTAAACATAGCTTTACGAATGCTTTCTTTCATTTACTGAATGATTTATAGTTAAATAGATCAAAATTCTGGAATCAGTGCTCTGTATTTTTATTATTTTCATGATTCATTGCCATGTGATATCCATTAGGAAATGCTGTGGAATGGCAGTTACACATACCAAAAACGGTTGAACAATTTTCATTGAGCAGCCTACTACATGTCAAGAATTGCCCACACATTATTGTATTTTATTTCAATAATAGCTTCATGAAACAATATTTATTTTCCCTATTTTAAAGAATATATTAGGAAAATGAGGCTTAGAGAAGTAAATTTCTCAGTAGGACAATAGTAGTTTGCAGAATCGGGATATGACTGTAAATCTGTCTGATTCTGAAGGTTATGCCCTTTTGCTTCACCATCTTGAATTGGATACCAAAGGTCTTTGGGGAACTTACAGGAAAGGCACTTGGAAGATCATAATGTTGGCTATTGTATTATCAATCTTATCACCAAGCTATACTTGCTGTACAAAAATTTCCCTACCGGAGTCATCTTTTTAGAATGTTCAGAGTTCATTGGGAACAATAGTTGTCATCTTTGACAAAAACAAAGTTTGGATGCCTCAGATTTGAGAGAAGGCCCTTTTCTGCGTCCAATGGCCTATAGCTGTAATCTCCCATTTATTCATTCATTTGACCAAAAAACAAATCTTACTATGTGTAGAGTACTGTGTCACTGTAGGGATACTGTACTATAAATAAACAAGAAGCACACAGTCTCATTTTTCATGGAGTTCACTGTTTACTCTATAGTTAGTTAGTCACACAATTAATTTGTTCATTAAAATTCTATTACATACTTCAATGGAGAAGTACAGAGTATTATGAGTGTTTGAAAAAGGAGAACTAACTGGTCTGAGGCTGAGGAGTGGTCAGCTAAATGAAGGGGATGGGATGCACCAAACATTCCAGACAGATGGTCAAGATAGGTTGTAGAATAATCACAGGAAAGTAAGCAACACATAGGTTGGGTACAGTAGAAGTGAGCAGGGGACGATGATTACCTGGGGCCATGAGACACTTTCAGTCAATACTGTGGTAACTCTGAATCCCCTCCTTACCCAAAGCAGTTTTGTAACATATAGCACAAAGTTAGCACAGCATGTATATGTATGTATATATATGTATATGCATATATGTATATGTATATATGTATGTATATATGCATATACGTATATACATATATGTATATATGCATATACGTATATACATATACGTATATATGCATATACGTATATACATATACGTATATGTATATACGTATATGTATATACGTATATGTATATATGTATATGTATATATGTATATGTATATGTATATATGTATACATGTATATGTGTGTGTGTATATATATATATATATATATATATATATATGACCCCATGTGTTTTTCCTGAATCTTCAAGTTATCTTTTGCTGTGTAACAAACTATCCCCATTGTTACTGACAAATCATCAACTTATTATTTCTCATGGTTCTATGAGTCGACTAGGCTCAGCTGGTTGGTTCCAAGAGGCCAAATAGAAGCAAGGATTTTTATAATCTAGTCTTGTAAACCTGAGAATTTCACTTCTGCCATATTCTATTTGTCAAAAAAATATTGAAGTCAGCCCAAATACAAGAGGAAGAGAATTAGACTTCATCTTTGGCAAACACCTCTGCTATGCTGAATAAAGGAATTGGATGTTAGTCAGGATTCAGATACACTTTGGAAGACTAGTTCATTTTCCTTATGTCTCAAGCTTCTGATTTGGTTCATATTTTAAGAGCTGCCAAGATTAGATATATCTTCCTTCTCTTAATCAGACCTTACTCTTATTCATTTAATTTCTATGAGATAGCATTACATAATACATCATTGCCAAATAGTTTTGGTCAACTTATCTTATTTCTCTAAGCCTCAGTTTAAAAAAGTCTAAAAATATAGACTGTAAAAGCTGCCTTATCTGCTACATTAGGTTGGTGTAAGATTGCCAGTGAATCATTCATTTATGCAACAAACAACAATAGTATGACAGTAACACTTAGGATATTTAGCATGTACCTAAAACTATTCCACTATTCTAAAGAACTATATGTTAAATCTTCATAACAGAACAAGGGCCAGCTTTTTGCCGGGTAGCATGCTATAATATGTTCTGGGGATATAAATACTAATAGTGTTACCCTCAGGAATTTCTAGTATAAAGGAGGGATTCGCCATTAATCAAATAATCACACAAATATGAAATTAAACTTTGGATACAAAACACGTAATGGGGATAACAACATCTTAGTTGAACAAAGATATACAAGTACCTACTTTGTGCCAGGCATGGGGTGATTTAAATCCATAGATGATAGTTCCCACTATGGGTGATGTGTAAATATCATTACTTATGTGAGTGGTTTGGGAGTTTTGGAGTGACCTGAATAATTGTAAGCATCTGGCTAAGTAAAAAGAAGCTGAAATACAGATTTGATGATGATGAAGTTTCTTCAAGTGGTTTTGAAGAGTTTGCTCCTCGTGGTTTTAATTTGAATGGACAGACGTAATGGAAGAATTATTGAAATTGCTTAAAAATAGTAATTCTTAGAAAATTCTGACTTTTTTTTCTGACAAAACAGCCCACTTTCTCCTCCTAGAGAATAAAATCAACATAAAGTTGTCCTGATTTCATAAGTTAGAGAGGAATGTTCCCATCCCATAAAAGTAATAAGAAAAGACACTTATTTAATCTTTTTGCTAAAAATACTTACGAATATTACCCAAAAGTCACTTGAAGACATTTATGCAGCCACCAGACACATGAAAAAATGCTCACCATCACTGGCCATCAGAGAAATGCAAATCAAAACCACAATGAGATACCATCTCACACCAGTTAGAATGGCGATCATTAAAAAGTCAGGAAACAACAGGTGCTGGAGAGGATGTGGAGAAATAGGAACACTTTTACACTGCTGGTGGGACTGTAAACTAGTTCAACCATTGTGGAAGACAATGTGGCAATTCCTCAAGGATCTAGAACAAGAAATGCCATTTGACCCAGCCATCCCATTACTGGGTATATACCCAAAGGATTATAAATCATGCTACTATAAAGACACATGCACACGTATGTTCATTGTGGCACTATTCACAATAGCAAAGACTTGGAACCAACCCAAATGTCCATCAATGATAGACTGGATTAAGAAAATATGACACATATACACCATGGAATACTATGCAGCCATAAAAAATGAAGAGTTCATGTCCTTTGTAGGGACATGGATGAAGCTGGAAACCATCATTCTCAGCAAACTATCCCAAGGACAAAAAAACCAAACACCGCATGTTCTCCCTCATAGGTGGGAATTGAACAATGAGAACACTTGGACACAGGATAGGGAACATCACACATCGGGGCCTGTTGTGGAATGGGGGGAGGGGGGAGGGATAGCATTAGGAGATATACCTAAAGTAAATGACGAGTTAATGGGTGCAGCACGCCAACATGGCGCATGTATACATATGTAACAAACCTGCACATTGCACACATGTACCCTAGAACTTCAAGCATAGTAATAATTAAAAAAAAAAAAGTCACCGTGGTGCAGTTTAGAAAACCAAAACCTGGCCGGGAGCGGTGGCTCACACCTGTAATCCCAGCACTTTGGGAGGCCGAGGCGGGCGGATCATGAGGTCAGGAGATCGAGACCATCCTGGCTAACACGGTGAAACCCCGTCTCTACTAAAAATACAAAAAATTAGCCGGCGTGGTGGTGGGCACCTGTAGTCCCAGCTACTCAGGAGGCAGAGGCAGGAGAATGGCGTGAACCCGGGAGGCAGAGCTTGCAGTGAGCCGAGATGGCGCCACTGCACTCAAGTCTGGGCGACAGAGCAAGACTCCGTCTCAAAAAAAACAAAAAAAACAAAAAAAACAAAAACCTTTATATTTGGAGTAAGATCTGACTTTGAATTTCATTTCTACCCTTTAACCAATCATCATTTATCGAGTTATTTGTACTTCTAAGCCTTAACTTCTACATCTGTAAAGTTAAGGAAGTGATCTCTTCTTGATACATCAACTGTAAGACACTACAGAAAGTATTATAATTT
The DNA here is from genome assembly GCF_029281585.2 of Gorilla gorilla gorilla. Classification (NCBI taxonomy): domain Eukaryota; kingdom Metazoa; phylum Chordata; class Mammalia; order Primates; family Hominidae; genus Gorilla; species Gorilla gorilla. The sequence continues at coordinate 92,823,393 of NC_073234.2, forward strand.
TACCTTGCAATTATAGTTTAATAGTATTTGGCATGAATTAGGATTGTAGAATCTTATGCTTCCAGCTTAGACAAAAGCCTTTGTTTCTCATATATATCCAATTTAGATCAATACTTGATTTCAAAATAATATTGGTCCTTGAGATCAGTTTTTATTTGGGCTGGTGGCTATTTTGTATATGTATCTTTTATGTGGTACTTTGAGTAATTTACTACTTTGATCATTTATGATTTTAATGACTAACCAGGTTATTCTGCTCCATGATAACAATTTTAGAATAATATTAATACATGGAGAATCCTTGTTACCCACTTATAAAGTTGTGTAGGGAGCAAAAATTTTTGTAACATGAAGCTATTTACTGATATTCACCTGAGAAAGTAGGCTCCATTCAAATATTTCTTATGCTTAATGATGTCATCTTCTCCTAGATGTGGTATTAGTGTCCACAATGGGCATTTGCTTGCTGAAATATAATACAAATACAGTGTAAACCATTAGAAAATGAAATGATCTCATTTTGAGTGAATCAGAAGTGAAATGAAAAATGTCTTAAAATGTTTTCATGAAATTTTGTCAGAAAAATAATGCCTCAAATTTATATTTGACCCCTTTTTAAGTTCATTTAAAAATGATGACAAAATAACATTTTCTTTATTTGTAGTTTTTGTTTTCAAGGAATGCTATTAATCCAATTTTTCTCAATCATTTATTACGAGATTACAGTTTCATTTTATGTATTTGTTTTTTAAGCAAAATAGGAAATTTATTAACCTACATAAATTAGAAGTCCAAGAGCAGAATGAGCACTGGGCATGCTGGATGTTGGGGCTTAGGCCAGATTTCAAGGATTCAGTCTTGCCCTTTCCATAGCTCAGCTGTGTTTTCTTTTGTGATTGCCACATTTCCAGGCAAAATCTCCTCTTCTATTGGAATAATGATTGCCAGCAATTCCAGGATTACATTGTTTTCTCTCGGCAACTTCAGCAGAAGGAGAGATTCTTTGTACAGTCCCATTTTAATTGGCTGCTTTTTGGTATCAACTATCCTATAGCACACTGTACCCATTGTGCATTAAATTAGAGGCTGAGATCAGTTTAGCAGAAAATTTGCTGAAGAAATGATAGAGATCAAGAAAATACATTTTGAAATCTAAGTTTATTTTTAGGAATTAAAAATGGATTTCCATTTTTTACTTGTTTATGTGTACTTAAAAAGGTCAGTTTCTTAAAGATAGCTACTAGCTTAATATAAACGATTGTTCGTTAATTTAGATTGTTATTCAGTAATCTGTATTTTTCGATCATGACTTGGAATTAAACGAAGTAATGATAATTTGAAGATCCAGGGAGGAGTGGATAGAATATAACCTTTAGTTTTTCTTCTAATTAATTCTATATCTTTCTTATATCTTTCTCTGGTCCCAAAACTTGTAGTTAAAATTGCACCTTGATTTCTGTTCACTCTTGTTAATGGTTCACAAAAGAATTTTGTAAGGTTTAGAATCACCTAGAGTACTTTGTAAAAGTACTGATACTCAGGCTCAGTCTGACTTCAATTAAATCAGCATCTCTGCAGTGGAGGGCTCAGGACTGCCTAGGTTTAAAGCATGCCAAATGACTCTAACATATGGCCAAGGCTGAAAAGCACCGGCTCAGATCCTCACATAGCAGTCACTCAAAGGTGGACATGGGATGGCAATTCGCATTCCTTCGTCTCCTGAAACCCATTGATTCAAATATGTAGGCAGCGGTATTCTCTTCTCCATTCTTAGCTTTTTTTCCCATTGTGCCCACATAGGAGATATACGTATCATTATTTAGAGCACAACTGGGCCCAGGATGCAGTTTTAGCAAGATTCCAGCTTGGCTGCCACTGTGGGCTAGAATTGTTTTCTATAGAGCCAAGCCATTTTTCTCTCAAACAACTTTGAACTTAATATCATCATAGACTGGCAAGAGTGAACCAGCTGTCTAATTTTTCTCTATAGCCTCAGACTCTGGTGAAGCTTTTAGCTATTTTATATATAGCCCTTGAAATGGACCAATACGAGGTCATGTTGGGAATTTTGCTGATTTTACATCAAGGAGCCTCCCAGACAGGCTGTGAAGTAAGGAGACCCAGCTGCTGAGAATGATAAGGCTGCCAGGAACAGCTTTGGTGCTGAAGCGTGGAACCTTGTCTGCCGTGTTCACTGCTGGATCCCTGGCTCCTAGAATAGTATCAACCACAGAGTGGGCACATGATGAAAACTTGTTGAATGAAGGCATAAAGCATGAAAAACGTAAGTGCTGAATGGCTTAGAAAAGGCTTTTAAATACCAATGTGCTCTCCTTCCTCACACAACTGAATGATTACAAGAGTTTATAGAGTGCTTACTTATATCTCAGACATTGCACTAAGATTGCATACACACAGTCATAGATACATGCACATGCACACATAAATACAAACATATTCTTTTCTGTTTAAAATATAACAGTTTTATTAAGCAAATACTACTACCCTCATGTTACAACTGCAGAAACTGAGGCTTAGAGAGGTGAAGTAACATTTCCAAAGTGGCACAACCAATTAATAGCAGGATTGGCATAAAAGATTAGGTCTTCCAATTGCAAGCCTTCATGATAAAACCATTATATGATATTAATACCTCTTTCTATGTCTCTAGCTTCAGGTTCCTTAAACATGCTAGTCATGACCAGCAGTTATCACTTTGAGAAGTTATGTTATTCCTGAATTTTTTACTTTCCTGCCTCTCTCTATTAGAATATAAATTCCATGAGATTAGGGGCATTCGTTTTGTTCACATTGTTCACATTTGTTCACGTGGTTGTTCTCTAACATTAGCACTTACAGAATGGTTAGGAACATGGCAAGTAATTGTTAGATGAATGAATAAATGAGCCCACTCTTCTGGGTTCATTTATCCATTCAAGGTGCCCAGTTCTTATGGGCTCATTTATTCATTCAAGGTTATTCCTTGTTTGAATGATTAGCTCACCATCCAGTTGCTCAATTGAGATATTGGACATTATCTTTGATTCGTGGTTCAACCTCACTCACCACCCATAATTGATCATGTTGTATTTACCTCTCAAATGTCACTCAGATCCACTTTTTCTTCTATTTCCTGGGCTCCTGCATTAGTTCAGGCATTGTTAACTTCACTTTTTTGCAGTAGCATTCTAAACCATCTCCCTGCTTTGAGTTTTACCCTCCTCTGATTCACAAAACTTCTAGTGCAGTGGTTTTCAATTGGGAGAAATTTTGTCTGCCGGGTGAAATTGACCAATGTCCGAAGGAGACATTTTTGGTTAGCACAAGTGAGCATTACTACTGGCATCCTGTTGGGGGAAGCTAGGGATGCTGTTAAACATCCAAAATGCATAGGGTGACCCCCAACAACAAAGAATTACCTGGTCAAAATGTCAACAGTGCTGGTGTTGAAAAACGCTCTTCTAGAGAAAGCTTCCTATAATCTCATTCTAATTTACATGTAGTCAAACCCTCCCAAGGCTGCCCTCTGCCAATAGTGTAAAATACAAAGGTCATAGTGTAACATGTGGAATACATAATAACTTGCCTCCTCCTTACCATTTTAGCTGAATCTCCTCCTCCTTTCAAGTGTTTATGAAATTTCAGGCATTTTGAGCAATTTGCATGTACTCAAAAGTCTTGTTATGTTCCATTGTTCACTTGTTTAAACTCTTACACAATCTTCTGAGATGTCCTCTCAGACTATCCTAGATAGAGTCATTCAGTAAATACTTACTGAGCCCGTTTTATTTGTGGGTGCTGTGTTAGGTCCTGAGGATACAGCAGGAAATAAAATAAACATGGTCCTTCCTTTCTTGGAGCTACCCATCTTCATGTACTGTAGTTAGATCTTCCCCCTTTAGAACATGTGGAGCTATCACTTTGTCATTATTAGGCCACCAAATACATAATCGCAATTCAATTATCACTTCAAAGAATGAGGAATACTTAAGGTCATTCTCAGTTCATATTCAAATTCACCTTTACTTGATTTTCTAAAAAAAAAAAAAAAAAACACACACAAAAAACAAAATCCTGTTCTAAACAGTTGGTTTCTTCAAATCAGCTTCCAAACAAGATCCATTCCTAGTATTTGGTTACCTCTTGCCTCTTGGGTTCTTTTTAATCTAAGAGCCACCTCTTTCCCTCCCTCCTTTACCCTCCAACCGTCCTCCATCCTTTCTTTCTCCCATTCCTCTTTTTTTCTTCCACCCCTTCTTCCTATCTCCCATTCCATTGACTTGCAGAAACAATAGGTAATTGTCCTGTAGATAATCCCATATTTCAGAGTTTAGAGTTTTCTGATCGTTCCTTTGAGGTATTTAACTAATTCCCCTATTTCCCCATTTAGACTAGAAGTTAGATAGAAAATCTTAATTAGATGTATGTGTATTTTTTTGCAAGACTAATTCCTGAGTGATGTTATATATTTCACATTTCACAACATTGGTGGTAAACAATATCTTTGACTTAGAATTGCTGAGATGAAGTTCAGATGGTGACAGGTGACAGCCTGGTCTCTTAATTGTAAACTTTTCTAACAACTTTGCACATAGTGGTTTTGCCACTCATTGATGACTGCTTGAATTAGTTATTTTATTAGATGTTGGAAAATAGTAGCAGTCTAATTCTTTCATTCTGTCTCTATTTACTAGATGAATTCTTCTATATAGGACTCATCTCATGGTTGCTGTGAAATATAGTTCAAATTGGAACAGAAGCATACATCTCATTTTTTCTCTTTAATAATCAATTTTCATTAAAATAAGTTGGTGCTTTAACACTCTCCAATGTTCATACCACTCTCCAATGGTATCCAATTAGTTTTACTTTTTTTCCTTTATCCTTTTTTAGCTCCCATCTCCCTGTATTATTAAAAACTAATGGCCCTTTTATGCCTACTCACTCTTTTAAATGCAAGAGACTCTAGTATTTAGTGTGGACCTTTTTATACAAGCAATAGATGTTTGTAGTTTATTTTCTAATTATTAAAACAGATCTGTGTTTTAGAATTTGGGGAAAAGTCTATTACAGAATGCAATGGAGTAGGTGTTGTATAAGACTATATGTCTTATTGTACCTGTTTTCCTGCCTCCCTCCAACAGACACTTGTTGAGCACCTATTGTGTGTCAGGTACCAGGCTAGACAGTATCTTTCTCACAGACTTCCTTTTGCTCATAATATCTACGAGTTATCTAGAATCAGGTACCACTGGAGCATGGAACTTACTGGATAACTCAGAGATGTCTCAGAAACCTCACCTTTTACAGGACACCTGGGTAGAATCATAGGTCACCAAGAAGTCTCTCTAACATGTAGACAGACCCTTGTGTGAACATGTGTAAAAAGTTCTTGGACAGAGGCATTTTCTAGACACGCCAATTAGAAAGGACTTAGGCAAGTTACAACAGGACTGCGAGCTTGAAGTATTAACAGTTATTTCAACTTTTTGTTTTGCAATTAATTTCTTAGACTTTCTTGATCAGATTTTTCAACCCCCAATTTTCCCAGTTGCTCCACTTTAACAAATAATGTGTATGCCAATCTGCTTACTTTTCCAAGGTATGGTGTAGGTTAATGAGTGTCATACAGAATGCATAAGTTAAAACTGAATCTTTGGTATCCTATTCCTGTGTATGTCTTGCTGCCTTATAATTTAACCTGGCTGATCCACACTTAGAGCTTTCCTGTGCTGTCAGTGGATGCTTATGTAGTTTATTACAGCTTAAATTATCATTTACTATTGGAAATTGGATCACAAGGAAAAATCTAGCCTTTTTAATTATCACATGTCAATTTTAAAAATTATTATGAAGACAGTAGTTACATGAACTGGCAGTAATGATGGAATTTCTGAATGGTGCTAGTCTTTGTCTAATCACTTATCCCAGCAAAATTCTCTTTTGTATCTTTTAGTTTCTTGTTGATTGTGATTAACTATATATTTGGGTTATCTGCTTTAGAACATTTTTACAATGTATAAAATCATTTTAATACTATAACACTTTCATGTATTGATTACTTGCTATGTTCTGGGTTCTAGGACACTCTACTAAGTTCTTTAATATCTTATTTCATTTTTAAAACATCCTAATGGGCATCGAGAAGAAAATTGGGTTTTATAGAGGTTGAATAATTAGCCTGGTGTATATCATGAGAAGTAAAGTTGGGACTAACTGAACTCTACCTGACTCCAAAGATTATGCTCTTAACTATAAACTACAGTTAATCTCTTAAAAACACGTGCACACACACACATAAATTCTTTTTCCATAAGGAGCTATTAAGTAATCTTTTCTAATCATGATAAATGTTTATTTATATAAGTGAGCATATATTTGTAAATATGCACATATGTGCTTTTAATAACCTAGAAACCCATTAGTGTGAATCAGAGGAGTATGCAAGAAGCAAAGTTTGTACGCCCAAATAATTAAAAATATATATTCTATTATTAACTTAGTCTGATCTTCAACAGACATTAAAAGAACTTAAATATGTACCTTACAATCACCATTTATTAAACTTTCCTTTTCTCTGTAATTTACAGCTCTTCTTGTTTCAAATTTATTCCCTTAATTCCTTCTTCACAATCTGCCTTTTAAAAATATAACTTTCTCCCTTTTTCAGTTCCTTAAATTTAGGAAAGAATTCTTCCCATTTAGGAAGGAAGTAAAGGAAAATCAAATTTGTAGTTTTAGTATGGCTTTCAAACTTCCTTGAACCATCACTTATAGAAAGAAACACATTATACTTTTCAATTCAGAGAAATATACATAGAAGTGAAAAGAGATGAAAAAAATATTGCAGTGGACTGTAACATTTTCACTATATCCTCTTGCACTTAAAAAAATTTTGGTTATGACTCATCCAGTTGATTTTATTATCCATTAATGGGTCATGGGTAGCAATAAGAAACTCTGAATTATACAACTTTCTATAATGGGTTGGAAAAAGAGGGAAGTATGTTAATATGGCTAGATTAATAATTTTGTTCTCATCACATATAAATGCTTGTTCCATTAATTTCCAGTAATTAGTGGGAGTTTATATTATGAATACTCATATTAAAGTAATAATAAGGAAAGAAAGGGTAGTAATTAGGTCAGAGGGGAATGAATAAAACACTTTGAAAATAATAGATTAAAATGGATTATGGATTTAGTACAATGTAGGCTGTATAGCTTTTAGTATACTTTGTCTTATTAAAAATTTGTTTAATTGTTTTGTGGAGTAACTTGACAACATAAGAATTTCACTTGGAAAGGGGAAGGAAACACATGGTGTCTTTCTCTTTCTCTGTCTCTCTCTCTGCATGTCTGTCTTTCCTTCTTCTCCTGAATCTCTTAAAAGAAGAGGCAATATTTACTTCTTCTGTTTCCATCTGCCGTTTTCCCTCAATCAGTTTTACTCTGACTTCTGTCATTGTTTCTCTACTGAGACTGTTTATGTCAGCAATGAACTCTAATTTTCAAATCAAATGTACTCTTTCTCCTATTGGAGTTTGGCAGTAGCTAATATACAATATACCTTTAATAAATATTAGTTAATTAAATGTTGAAGGAACTCTGAATACTCAGTTAAATATTAGATATATAAAAACACTTTTCACAGTACAGTACTTCCTTAATTTGTTTCATTTGTTGTAACTAATGATGTCTTCCTTTCTGTACTACCCACTGATGCATCTGAATGGGGCAGGAATGTCTGGTATTGTTACACAATGGAATAGCTTTTTCAACGCATATCTGACTACTATCTGATTTTAATTAGTTCTACATTATTAATTTTAGTGACTAGCTTATAGCCTGTTTGTTCAGGCTGTGACCCTCTTTTCTTCAACCACAGTGCCTCTTTCCACTGTACCCTTTGGGTCCCCAAAAGCAAATTTGCATGTGGTCCCGGCAATAGAAAATTGGATGAAGAGGCATTGTCTACTTGTTCTCTTTTCTGAGAAAGATCAGTTGGGCTCCAGAACTTAAAAAACGAGGGAGTAGTGCTCCTTGCCGGTCATCTAATGAAGGTAAAGAAAGGTCACAAAGTCAGAAAAAGTAACCACCCATAATGGTTGAAGGTTTTGAAGCAATATAAATTTCTTGCTGGTCAACCTTTAACTTGAGAAATCTTTCCCCAGCCCTGAATCCAGACCCACAGAGAAGACTTCTGCATCTTTATATCAGGCTAAGGTGCTTTTCCCAATGGAGTTCAAGCCATGTTTGTGGTTCCAGAGGGTCTGCTCGGTGGTTAACTTCGCTTCTTCTCTCATAATTATATCTTCACTTAAACTCATTTTATTTCTGGGCACATTGTAGAGAGCAGTGGTATAGTATGTCCCCCAATGGAGAGAGGCACCTAGCTGTCGGCTCAGTGTTGTCATCATTTGGCTGTGCCCAAAATAATATTAATAGCATTAATAATATTAATTAATAGTAACAGTGACAGGATCAGCAACCATTTTTTGAGCACTTCCCATGTGCTTCTGAAGCCATGAAGGCATTTTGCAAACCTTTTGAAGTCAGGAGCCATGTTTCTCTTATTCACTGCTGTATACCCTGCCCTTAGCAGAGTCACTGCCACATAGAAGGCAGTTAAGAAGTGTTTATTAAGTGAATGTGTTGTTCTAATCTTCAGAACAATCCTAAACCGATCAATTATTATTTCTCTTCTATTGAAACTGATGTTTACAATTAACTAATTAGTACAAGGTCGTTCAATTGGTACTTGGTAGAGTCAAATTTGAGTTGAGTTGTATGTTCAAATTTGAGCTTCACTATATACTTGAGCCTTTCAGCTTGACAGGCAGAAATGTTCCCACTGTATCATGATGGTGAGTAGGTAGATGGGTAAATTAATAAAAGAATGAGTAGATGAATGAATTGCTCTAGCCCTATCTACTTTTATTTATTACCAGCCATTTCTAGTCTACTTTGCTTATGACATTGTTCCTTTAGATAGAAGAATAGGATTGCACTTGCCACCAGAAAAATTAGGATTCTGATGGTTTTGAATTCTGTTGTCCTCTTCTCAAGATGCAAAGCATCTGTGAAGGTCATGAAAATCCCATGATACATTTGGATTCTAGGTTCCCAGATGTTTTCACACTGTGGAGGCCAGCCTGCTTGGGTAGCTGCAGGTCACCAAGCTTTCCTCTTTGTGAGGCATGAGAGCTTGTCCAAAGGTGCTTAGGTGTATTTTGTCACCAAGGACAGGGGAACATAGTGAATGATCATTCTGTCAGGCGGTCACCTCATTCTTTGGACCTCATGAATGAGTTCAGATTCTAAATACATTGTACTCATTTAATTCTGCTCTGTGTTTCATCTGGACCAGAAATCTGGTTAGCTATTCAAACCTGGAGAGCTCAAAAATCAAAACAATTTCCAAGAAGAGTGGCCCATCTAAGTTCAATTCCAGGAAGGTGCTGAAATCAGAGGGAGGTCCGTAATAGGGCAACTCAGAGCAAAAGACTGAGATGGGCAGGCACAAGGGGGAAAGCATTTCAGGCAACGAAAATAATAAGTTTACTAACACACCTGGGTGACTTCAGTTTTTGACTCTTGTACTTTCCCTTTCTACTTTTCTCCTAGAAATTGCTAAAGAAATTGACCAGAAAGTATGGAGAAGGGAAAATGTCATAAATGATCTAAATTTAATAATTCATATTGGAGTTTGCAAATTTTCTTGAGATATTGGAGAGATGGATTACAATATGGAAACAAACTAAAGGACCCAACAAAACCCTCAGAGTGCTTTTGAGTTATTTAGCAAAAAGCAGGCTTTTGTATTTTCCGGAGTGTTGCAGATTTCCAGCCAAAGAGAATTCTGGTGCTAACAGGGTATATTACTACCTGTTTTTTTAGAGAGTTGTCATTGTTTAGCTGGAAATAGAGTACTTTAGTTGCCAGGCAAAAGATGTCTATCATAAGCAATAATTCTTTTACATAAATTTAGCTGAGATTTTTGAGAAATTCAGCTGATCCTCATTTACATCTATAATGCTTTCCTTTTGACTGCGCTGATTCTAAAACATTGGTTATGACTGTGTTATATTGTTAATTTATACAGTAGCACACTTGTTTATACACAATTGGTTCAGCTGCCATGTGGGGCAGTTTGAAGACGACCATACTGCTGCACTTTCCATAAATTCTTGTTTAAAACAGTAAAATATTTTTAGATTGCTGAGGTAGTAGGACTTTTTCAAGATGATTGAATATACCTTATTTTGTGTTAAATCATTGGTGTTTTGTTTTTGTTTTGTTTTGTTTTTGAGGCAGAGTCTTACTCTGTCACTCAGGCTGGAGTGCAGTGGCATGATCTCAGCTCACTGCCTCCCAGGTTCAACCTCCGCCTCCCGGGTTCAAGCGATTCTCCTGCCTCAGCCTCCCAAGTAGCTGGGATTGTAGATATGCACCACCTTGCCCAGCTAACTCTTGTATTTTTCATAGAAATGAGGTTTTACTATGTTGCCCAGGCTGGTCTCAAACTCCTGACCTCAAGTGATCCACCCGCCTCAGCCTCCCAAAGTGCTGGGATTACAGGCATGAGCCACTGTACCCAGCCTCATTGGTGTTTTTATGTCTTTCTTCATATACAATCACACTTAATTAAAAAGTATTTTCCCGAATTTTGTTTTACATCACTTTACGTCTATTCAGCTTAACTTCATGTAAATGAAATAAAGCTATTTATTTTATGGGCACAGTTAATACTTCATTAATGATGTTTTGGTAGTAGTTAAAAGTGGGTCCTGAAGATTGACTTCCGGGATTCCCATCTTACCTTTGCCATTTACTAGCTGTATAATTTTAAGCAACTTGTAAACAGTTTTGTGCCTTACATTTTCAACTTTAAATGGAGATTATATTAATATCTACCTGCTAGCCTTATTCTGAATATTAAATTAGATCCCTCTGATGAAGTTCATAGTTAAAACAATTTCTGGGACATAGTACACTTGATTTTTATTATAATTTCTGTCCTTGATGTTTGATAATTTCTGTATAGTTTTGATTGGTAACTACATTTCTAGTAATAAGAGTATTTGAATTAGTCTAATTCTTGATGAGGCACGTTTCCACTTACTGTGTTTATTTTGGGCTCTTATTAGCAATTTGTAAAGAATATGGTTTCAAAGAATATAAGGTATTGTACATGTGAATCATGTGTGTGTGTGTGTGTGTGTGTGTGTGTGTGTGTTTGTGTGTGTGTTAGCACTTAGCATTTTTGTATTTGAAATGTTGGGGTGTTTCAACCTATTTCCTATTTGGGAGATTGTCAAGTTAAAGTGCTCTACTATTTTGGAAAATTGTGTTAAAACTCTATGCTGTTCTATTTTCTTATATTCCTTGTTTATCTAAGTCATGCTCTCAATAGGTGGACACTTCACAATTATAAAATCACTGAATTAGAACCACGAATCTTTCATTATGGTAATTTGTGTTTTCATATTTGTGTCTAGTATTTAAGATAATGTTCCAAACTTTATAGAGCATATTTTTTGTTTTATTCTAATAAGACATGAAGCACAAAACTCAGAGATATGGTAATACCTTGGTTTTTCTGACATGTTGTCAGAAAATGATGCATTCCAATAAACACAATTTTTAGGTGATTTTTTTCCTATAGTTTGTCTTTCCCATCTTTGTGTTCTGAAGAAGTGCAGAGTAAATATAATATAAACTCTTTATGATAAAGGGCCACCATTAGAGATATGTATTAATTTACTGCCCAGTGAGTGACACAACACTGTCCTCAAGGTATATTAGAATATGTAGCCCCACTCTACTATGTACTAAATGGATCCAGACAGCTATCTTTTTTTGAATTCTCATTTCTACTTTTATTCCTTACTGCTGGCAATGTGCCTACTTCTAGAAAGCTAATCTTTATTTACTGATTCTGACGATAAGCCATGCATGCCAGAATTGTGTCTAAATAACACCAGGATAGTGCTTGAGTGAGGACTTGATATTTTCCCAAGCACAGTTCATGAGATGAGGGAGGTGTTATTGTATATAGTTAGGCTACTGGCTGTAGGAACTATTTTTGACTTTTGGTACACTATTCTAATATACAGTCAAAGGACTTATATATTTTATATTTTTATTGTATGCCTAAATGAAGGACTTGAGTGCAAATGTAAACATTACACAGATATTACTGGGTAGATCTGCTAAATCCTTAAAAAGGAGGAATATAATTCTGAATTTATAAATTAGGCATCTTAAATATAACAATGATTTTCATAGGAACAGGATATAAAGCAGGTCATGGTGGAGTCCCTATCCCTGGAGATACTTCACAACAAAACTGAAAAAATGACTGTCAACTTTTTGGTAGTGAAGATTTCATGGGCCAGGTAACCATTTGAAAACTCTCTGGGACCTGCTTCTGTTCTCTACTTCAGATATAAACATTGATAGATTGCGTCATTCAGCAATTATTTCTGAATTTATCTACTAAGTCAGAGGCACTGTGGGAGGTTCTGGGGAGGTGAACAAAATAGACATTGGCCTTGTTCCCCTGGAAAGACAGGAATAAAATAATCACACAAATAAATATGTATTCATCAATTATGATATCTTATGAAAGAAAAGTACTGGGTGCTGTGAGCAGTTATTAACAAGAGGAGGTGATTTAAACTGACAATTCAGAGAGGAATTGATAGTCAAGTTGAAATCTAAAGAATGAAGATAAGCTGGAATAAAAGAATCCTCTCTATCAGAGTAAACAGTTCAGGAGAATTTTTGGAGAAAGGGAAAAGCTTGGCATATTGCGAAAACCAGAAGACGACCAGGGTAACTGGATTGCATTGAGCAAGGTAGAGTGTGTTGTAAGATAAAAATGAAGAGAGATGTAAGTGCAGGGTCATGAAGGACCTTGGAAGCCATTGTGAGGATTTGGGGTATTTTTTTTCCAGTGTAAAAACATTCAGAGTTTTAAGTAGGAGATGGGCATAATCACAGTTGAGATTGTAAAAATATTATTTTTCTCTGCTATTTATTGATTAATGAAAGCTAGAGAAGAAGTCAGGTGGAAGTGTAGAGATGGGCTATGAGGCTATTGAAGAAATACAGCTAAGGGTGACTAGGAAGCAATGGATAGAAGTGGACAGATTGAAGACATCTTGACCAGTCCTTCAGTTTCATTATCTGTAAACTGGGGATCATTGCTGTGTTTGATATAGGGTTGATATCAGTAAATGTTAGCTATGATTATTTATGTTACCTAATGAAATTTGTACTAGTTGGTTGGTTAATTGAAAAACTTGTTAAAGAAGGGAAATACTGAATAATATACACTTATCTTAAATATTTCATCTCAACTTAAAGCATATAAATATTTATTGTCGATCTTTTGATGCAGAGTTGGGACCATTTGTTGAAAGTGAATATATGAGTTGAAGTTCTGAATTGATTTTTTTTGGTTTCATTTTGTATGAACCATACCCATAGTTACATCCTGTATGATTTTTAGTTTTAATTCTGTTGAAGAGAAGCGAGAATTTAAAAGACATCTGTAAAGGTTTTTATGACACAAGGATGAGGTTGAGAGCCCAGAAATTTCTATTTAAATATTTTTTTCCAATTTTGCACATATGTGATTTAAAAATAACTCATTTAGCAATTTTTCTTTGTGGTTTTCCAAAATATTCTACCTAGTTTTTCTAGAACCGAACTTTTTAAAGTGCAAATTATACCAGTTTATGTAATGGTTCATGGAAATACATAATTTCAATAATAAGTACAACTGGTATAAGCAGGTTTGGAAACAAATACAACTGACTTCTGATAAGGATATCATTTGACTGGAAGAAGTGAAAATGTAGGTAGGATAACACTAGAAATTAAGTTCATATTAGCTGCAAGCACTCAGAGTGCCATGGTCCTGAGTCAGTGTGCTCTTCTAGAGGAAATGGAGAGTATTGGTTAATGTAGCAGCTAGGTAACTGGAGAATGCTTTTACTAGTTTTTGGAGATAGGATTGACAGACCTTGATGTGGGGCAAGGAAAGGGAGAATCCCAAGGATAAGCAACTGTGAGAAGAAGGAACCATTGATCAAGATGGGTAGGAAGATGCAGGTGGGATCCAAATGTAATTTTAAGTTTAAGATGCCTGGAAGACATTCAGGTGGCAATGTTAAATGGGCCATTGACCCTGTTGCCCTAAAACTTGGAGTGGTCTTAGCTAGGCTTTGCCTGACAAGCTGGAATGTGATGAGGGCTTGAATCAAGAGGAGGGTGGTCCAGGTGCCCAGCTGGAGTTTGTAGAACATGGAGTCCTGGGGTTTGAAGGCCATGTGGTGAGAGGGAAGGTCTGAGTTACGCTTGAGTAAGGAAGTAGAGTGATATAGCTGGAGAAATGGTGCTGATTGTCAGGGGCAAGTGTCACGGTGGAGCTCTTAGTGCAAAATTAGAAAATCACAAGTGTACCGAATTAGGAGATTATAAAGTATGGCAAAATTAAGGTAAATGCTTCAACAGTAAGACTGAAAAATGCCAGGGTGTTAGAATACTATTTATATGCAGTGCTGACTGAATAGTATGTGGGCCAACACGAGAGCTACTGATACAGTCGCCCGGGTATAAACACTAATTTGGTTTTCTAGAAATGTCAATGGACTTTTCATAATGCAGCCTTGATGCAAGGACGTCCTCATAATCAGCGATACACATTTATGAATGTATTGGCCTCCGTTAGGCTGAAGAAAGCAATTTTACCTTCCCTAGAAAGGAACTAAGCTCTTGATCTTGGCCTTATTAATGATACTCTGTAACAAAATAAGCTAACTCTGATCCTACCAATTTATCAACTGCATGGGCAACAATACAGATGTTTGATATCACCAGTGCCCTAGACTTGTATTGATATGTGAATTATCCAATTGTGATGGAATTCGTAATGAAAACACAACATGTTCAGACACTGTTGGAAATTGTAATTAGATCTGAAAATATTTTGTCAATCAAAATGAATATTGTGTTGTTTCAGCTAAGTGGGAAATTGTGGCAAGGAAGGAAGTGTTTATTTTTAGTTGATGAGTATAGCAAATCTGGCCTCTCAATGTAGGTGTGTTATATTGTGATATGAGGGATAATTTGGCTGGCTGGCCATGTGATGGCTTGCTAAGTAATTTCAAACTCAGGAGACTGAAGATTTCCATTTCCTTAAAGACAAAACAGCTGAGTCTTGGTGTCTTTTCTTTTGAAGAGGCAGTCTCTTAAAGGATAGGTTCTTCCTTCTGATGGGAGTATTTATATATTGAATATAAAAGCTAGAAATAGCAACCATTGATTATTTTTGGCCTTACTGCTTTCCTGCAAGGTGAATTTCTTAATGCTTTCATCTTTAATGTACAAATATGCTTGCTTTTTGTTAATGTTTTTCTTTAAGCACCTATTTTTTAAAACATCCCTGAAGAGATATTCTCATATGAGAAATTAGCTTCTCATGCTTATAATTTTTTAAAATTTTATATTTACAGGGAGCCAAACATTTTATTGTGATTTACCATATTCTCTCACTAGCTGGTCTTTTTGGTTCTCTTTGTCAAAGGTTGATGCCACCATTCAATCACTTGCCCAAGAATGAACCTGGGCTTCCTTTTTGATATCCACTGTTTCTTACTGTTTAATGTGTTCTAAAATCTGTTTAGTACTCTTCATCTCTATAGCCACTACTAAGCCCACTAACTCTCTGCCCTAGATTGTTCTAATAATGGCTTTCTGCTTTGTCTCTACTACCTCTTAACCCATTCTTCCTACTTGGTCAATGTAATATTGCTAAGCTTAACATATAATGCTACCTCCCTGCTTAAAACATCTTGGTCTTGCCACTAGGATAAAAAGCAAATTACTTGGTGTGTTATATAAATTGTTTCAAGTCCTGATTTCCTATTTATTTAAGAATCTAAAGATTTAAGAATCTTCCTTTCCTTGCATTCTAGGCTCCAGGAATATAGAAACTTAATTTATGTTCTCAAATATTACATGAATGTGTGACCCCCAAGCCTTCCTACATGACCTTCCTTTGGTTTAGAACATCCTCTCCCTTCCCGTTAGCCTTCAACTGAGATGTTATTATTCAGAGGAAAACGTCTCAGCACTGCAGATAAGGTTAGATGCTCCTACCCATTGTGGCCACTTCAACCATATTGTGACTCTTTTAATTATTTATTGCTATTGCATATTTACTCATCTATACCTCCCTATAGACTGTAAATTTCATTAGGCATGAGACCACATCTCTTCTGATAATCTATTGCTATGTATTTTGGGTTTGTTATGGCAACACCCACTACCAGAAACCAAGGTCTGTTCCAATTGCTGTTTTTCGAAAAAACACCTCAAAACATAGTGGTATAAAACTACCAATATTTTGTATGCTCATGGATTACATGTGTTAGGAATTTGGACAGGGCATAGTCCAAATGTAGGCATACATTGCCTCTGTTCCATGGTATCTAAGGCATTACCCAGAAAACCTAGAAGGGGAGAGGGCTATTTTAATGGCTAGGGGATAAAATCCTCTGAAAGCTTCTTTATGCATGTGTCTAATGCCTAGGCTGGGATAACTTGAAGTCTTAACTGGGGCTTCCAACCAGAGTGCCTACAAATGGGCTCTCTCTGGGGTCTGCAGTTATCCAGAGAGTGGTAGAATTGGAATGTTTAGATTTTTTACTTGGCTATCTCAGGACTCCAAGAGCAAGTCAGAAGAAAGTAGAAGCTAAACAGCTTTTTATGGCCCAGTATAGGAAGTCACCTAGCATCACTTCTACTGTACTCTATTGGTCAAAGTTGTTGCGTTAGTTTCCTATCATTGCCATTACAAATTAGCAGAAACTTAGTGGCTTAACAAAACGCAAATTTTTTTTCTTACAGTTGTAGAGGCCAGAAATCCAAATAGGTCTCAAGGAGCTCAAATCAAGATATAAGCAAGGCTGTGTTCCTTTTGGAGGGTCTAGCAGATAATCTTTTTCCTTGTCTTTTATAGCTTCTAAAGATCACCTGTATTCTTTGGCTCATGGCCCCTTCTTCCATCTTCAAAGCCAGCATCATAGCATCTCCAAATCTCTGACTTCCCTGCCTTCCTGTTTCACTTTAGGGACCCTTGCTATTACGTGGCCCACAGAGTTAATCCAGGATAACGCACCTATCTCAAGATCAGTTGATTAACAACCTTAACCACCTACACTCTTAATTCCCTCTTGCCGTATAACAAAACATATTCACAGGTTTCAGTGATTAGAACTTGAACATCTTTGGGGACCACTGAGGTCAATCTCATCCAGATTGAAGGTGACTCTTAGGAACAGGGATTAGATTCTGAGAGTTGGTATTGCACAGAAGGCCCTCACATGCAAGGACACAAACTCCTTGCTCATACAGAGAAAAAATGACCACTATGAAGAGACCAGAGCTCCAGACTGGATCCTTTCTCCACTGAACAAGGCAAGGGGATATAGACCCTACTTCTTGATGGGAAGAGGGTCACATAATTTACAAACATATATTAAAACCACCATATATATTTTGCTCACATTACTGTACATTTCTGGCACGTTGACAAATAGACAATTCATGAATTTAATGCACTTAATATCTGTGTAATGATAGAATTGAATAATGCTAAATATTCTACAGGAAAACCAGAAAAAAATAATGTGAAAACTAACAATATAGGAGATACTAAAATGAAGTGTGTACATTTTAAGAATTCTAGATTTTTTTTGGTTGCTAGCTCTCTATTTAAACAAGTATACTCAGTGATTACTAATGAGAAGCAGTGATGTGTCAATGTTAGTACTGTGAACACCCTAGGGAGGCATACTTATGTATATGTTGTGATATCTCTGGGCTATAAAAAGCTGAAGAAAATAAGAAGTAGAAGGGAATGTGTAATGAATATAACAAATGATAAAAAGAGAGAGGAACCAGAGTGGCAGTAAACTTATTTTGAAATGAAGGTTTCAAAATAAGTGTGAGTTATGGAGCGAATTGTGTCCCCGAAATACATATATTGAAGCTATAAATTCTCAATGTGACTATATTTGGAGTTAATGCTTTTAGGAAAATAATTAAGGTTAAATGAGGCCTTAAGGGTGGTGCCCTAATCACATTGTACTGACATCCTCATGACAAGAAAAAGATATACCCGAGATGGATTTCTAAGTGTGCACAGAGTAAAGGCCATGTGAGGACACAGCGAGAAGGCAGTCATCTACAGGCCAGGAAGAGTGGCCTCATCAGGAACCAGCCCTGATGCCATCTTGAACATCAATGCCTAGCCTCCAGTGCTATCAGAAAGTAAATTTCTGTTGTTTAAGCTGCCCCATCTGTGATATTTTGTTATGGCAGCCTGAGCAGACTAATACAGTGTGCTTAAAAAGTAGATGAATGGTTTGAGTTAAACTTTCCATAGTATTAGTCAATGTCGAGGGCTTCATTAACTGATGATCATACACACAGTTCCTACATGGCAGTGCTTGTTTCTTGTTTTTGGGAGTACATGGGAAATATGACCCTCAGAAGTGAGGAACTTTGCATCATGAATGCCACTGATTAGTCACCCAGCAACAGGTCACTTCATCCAGTTAATGTGGTAGTTCCCATATGTTTGGGCAGGAAAAAAAATCTCATAACTCATTGTTTTTCTTACTTTTGAATTAAAAACTCATGTGAAAATCCAGTTCTTTTTCTGGTTTTGGCATCTTCTACTAATTAATATTAACTTGAAAAGTGCTTGGAAAACAGCTTGGCTAACTTCAGTCAAAAGCATGTAAGGAATGTATTCATGGACAGAGATCTGTGGAAGTAGTGGGGTGGTGTTTTCCAGGCAAGAAGACAAGTTATGATAATATTAATGATGTTAAAATCCACCTGCTAAAACAAGCCCATTAAATCAAGCAATTATGTAATTTGTATTGATCCAACTATTTAACAGACTGAGAAAGCTGTTTATTTTTCATTCAAGGAGGAATCATATTAGAAAACAAAATAAAAATCTTTAGTAATATCTTTGGAACTGATGACATAAGTGAGGATTTTTTTTTCAAGCATGAAATACTGTGGATACTTTAAGCAAATACATGAATTTGAAGCTTATGGTGTAGTTCCCAGGATGAAAGGAATTCTATAAACAAAGTTTCCAATAGACAGGAACCAGGAATATCTATGTCGCTCTTGGGAGTAAAATCATTTTAATCATCTCTTTCCTGGCAACTTTATGGAGATAAATGAAGTGAAATGGTTTATTCTGCCCTTGCATCACCCTGCTTGAATTTCTAAGAGCCAATATTTCAAGTTGCCCCTGCATATTACCTGTATATGAATAGCAAGAGAAAAGAACCTAGAGGAAACCTTCAGGAACCCCTTGGGTAGTGGAAGGGTAGAGTATCTTGATTTACTGTTCCACCAAGATATTACATAGGGAGGGAAAGTGATTTCCTAAAATGAAACTGCATGTTATTAGCAAATCAAACGCCTATCAGGCAGCTCCAAGGCAAGACCTATCTACTACACGCATTGTTTTATCTTCATGAATTTAAGGGCCTAAAAGCAGTCTAATTTTGCATAATTAGTCCAGTTATTGCTCACAGATTATCTTCCAGTGAGTGAACAACTGTAAGTAAAGCTTGTAACAAACTGAATGTGTGCATTAAAACTGCCTTCATAGTGTTATGATATGCTTAGCAAAATACCTAGCAAATAAAGATTAGATCTTAAAAAATCATTATCTTTGAAATGAAAGTCATTTTGGAATTGGTACCAGCTTAACAGAATTTGGAGTGAGAACCACAAGAAACTCTTATAAAGATAAACTACATTAAAAAATATCTAATAATAGAAAAATTAGAAAATTTGGTTGCAATCTCAACAGATACTATGTTTGCCTTTAAGAAGACATAGAGTGTTCAAAAACGATAGTAAGCCAATTCAGTGGTGAAAAAATACTATTCAACAAGTGGGGCTGGGACAACTAGACAGTCACATGCAAGAGAATGAATTTAGAACCTACTTCATGCAGAAATTATGAAATATACAGAAGTTAATTCAAAATGTAGATCTAAATGTAAAAGTTAAAACTACGAAAAGCTTAGAAGAAAACAGGAGTAGATTTTCACAATCTTGGATTAGACAATGGTTTCTTAGGTATGACACCACAAGCACAAACAACAAAAGGGGAAAGAGATAAATCAGACTTTATCAAAATTAAAAACTGTGGTGTTCAAAAGGATACTGTCAAGAAAGTGAGCCAACAAACCACAGAATGAGAGAAAATATTTGCAGTTTATGCATCTCATAAGGGACTTGTACAGGTTATATAAAGAACTCTTATAACTCAATGAAAGGATAAGTAACCCAATTAAAGAATAGACATGAGGCTGGCAAGATGGCTGAATAGGAACAGCTCTGGTCTGCAGCTCCCAGCGAGATCAATGCAGAAGGTGGATGATTTCTACATTTCCAAATAGGGTCCCGGTTCATCTCATTGGGACTAGTTGGACAGTGGGTGCAGCCCATGGAGGGCAAGCCAAAGCAGGGTGAGGCATCACCTCATCCAGGAAGCTCTTGGGATTGGGGAATTTTCTCCACTACCCAAGGGAAGCCGTGACACAACTGAGCCTGAAGAACTCTGGCACAGATACTGAGCTTGTCCCATGGTTTTCGCAACCTGCAAACGAAGAGATTCCCTCCATTTCCTACCCCACCCGGGCCCTGGGTTTCAAGCACAAAACTGGGCGGCCATTTGGGCAGACACCGAACTAGCCACAGGAGTTCTTTTTTTCCATACCCCAGTGGCACCTGGAATGCCAACGAGACAGAACTGTTCACTCCCCTGGAAAGGGGTGCTGAAGCCAGGGAGCCAAGTGGTCTGGCTCGGCAGATCCCACCCCCACAGAGCCCAGCAAGCTAAGATCTACTGGCTTGAAATTCTCGCTGCCAACATAGCAGCAGTCTGAGATTGACCTGGGACTCTCAAACTTGGCTGGGGGTGGGGCGTCTGCCATTGCTGAGGCTTGAGTAGGTGGTTTTACACTTACAGGGTAAACAAAGCTGCTGGGAACTTCTAACTGGGCAAAGCCCACTGCAGCTCAGCAAGGCTGCTGTGGCCAGACTGCCAGATTTCCCTTCTCTGGGCAGGGCATCTCTGAAAAAAAGGCAGCAGCCCCAGTCAGGGACTTATAGATAAAACCCTCATCTCCCTGGGACAGAGCACCTGGGGAAAGGGGTGGCTGTGGGCACAGCTTCAGCAAACTTAAACGTCCCTGCCTGAAGACTCTGAAGAGTGCAGTGGACCTCCCAGCACAGTGTTCGAGTTCTGCTTAGGGTCAGACTGCCTCCTCAAGTGGGTCCCTGACCCCGGTGTATCTTGACTGGGAGACACCTCCCAGTAGGGGCCAACAGACACCGCATACAGGAAAGCTCTGGCTGGCATTTGGCAGATGCCCCTCTGGGACAAAGCTTCCAGAGGAAAGATTAGGCAGCAATCCTTGCTATTCTGCAGCCTCCACCGGTGATACCCAGGCAAACAGGGTTAAGAGTGGACCTTCAGCAAACTCCAGCAGACTGGCAGCAGAGGGGCCTCACTGTCAAAAGGAAAACTAACAAACAGGAATAGCACGCCCACTCAAAGACCCTATTAGAAGGTCACCAACATCAAAGACCAAAGGTAGACACATCCACAAAGATGGGGAGAAATCAGCACAAAAAGGCTGAAAATTCCAAAAACCAGAATGCCTTCTTCTCCAAAGGATCACAACTCCTTGCCAGCAAGGGAAAAACACTGGACGGAGAATGAGTTTGATGAATTGACAGAAGCAGGCTTCAAAAGGTACATAATAGCAAACTCCTCTGAGCTAAAGGAGCATGTTCTAGCCCAATGCGAGGAAGCTAAGCACATTAAAAAAAGGTTAGACAAATTGCTAACTAGGATAAACAGTGTAGAGAAGAACATAAATGACCTGATGGAACTGAAAAACACAACACAAGAACTTCGCGAAGCATACGCAAGTTTCAATAGCTGAACTGATCAAGCAGAAGAAAGGATATCAGTGATTGAATATCAACTTAAAGAAATAGAGAGAGAAGGCAAGATTAGAGAAAAAAGAATAAAAAGGAATGAACAAAGCCTCCAAGAAATATGGGACTATGTGAAAAGACCAAATCTACGTTTGATTGGTGTACCTGAAAGTGACAAGGAGAATGGAACCAAGTTGGAAAACACTCTTCAGGATATTATCCAGGAGAACTCCCCCAACCTAGCAAGACAGGCCGACATTCAAATTAAGGAAATACAGAGAACACCACAAAGATACTCCTCAAGAAGAGCAACCCCAAGACAAACAATCTTCAGATTCACCAAGGTTGAAATGAAAGAAAAAATGTTAAGGATAGCCAGAGAGAAAGGTTGGGTTACCCACGAAAGGAAGCCCATCAGCCTAACAGTGTATTTCTCTGCAGAAACCCTATAAGCCAGAAGAGAGTGGGGGCCAATATTCAATATTCATAAAGAAACCCAGAATTTCATATCCAGCCAAACTAAGCTTCATAAGCGAAGGAGAAATAAAATCCTTTGCAAGCAAATGCTGAGGGATTTTGTCACCACCAGGCCTGTCTTACAAGAGCTCCTGAAGGAAGCACTAAACATGGAAAGGAACAATTGGTACCAGCTGCTGCAAAAACATTGACACTATGAAGAAACTGCATCAACTAATGGGCAACATAACCAGCTAGCATCATAATGACAGGATCAAATTCACATATGAAAATATTAACCTTAAATGTAAATGAGCTAAATGACCCAAGTAAAAGACACAGACTGGCAAATTGGATAAAGAGTCAAGACTCATCAGTTGCTCTATTCATTCAGGAGACCCATCTCATGTGCAAAGACGCACGTAGGCTAAAATAAAGGAATGGAGGAATATTTACCAAGCAAATGGAAAGCAAAAAAAAAAAAAAAAAAAAAAAAAGCAAGAGTTACAATCCTAATCTCTGATAAAACAGACTTTAAACCAACAAAGATCAAAAGAGACAAAAAAGGCATTACATAATGGTAAAGGGATCAATGCAGTAAGAAGAGCTAACTATTCTAAATATGTATGCACCCAATACAGGAGCACCCAGATTCATAAGCAAGTTCTTAGAGACCTACAAAGAGACTTAGATTCCCACATAATAATAGTGGGAAGCTTTAACACCTCACTGTCAATATTTGACAGATCAATGAGACAGAAAATTAACAAGGATATTCAGGACTTGAACTCAGCTCTGGACCAAGTGGACCTAATAGACATCTAAAGAAATCTCCACCCTAAATCAACAGAATGTACATTCTTCTCAGCACCTCATCACACTTATTCTAAAATTAACCACATAATTGGAAGTAAAACACTCCTCAGCAAATGCAAAAGAATGGAAATTATAACAGTCTCTCAGACCACAGTGCAATCAAACTAGAACTCAGGATTAAGAAACTCATTCAAAACCCCACAACTGCATGGAAACTGAACAACCTGCTCCTAAATGACTGCTGGGTAAATAACGAAATGAAGGCAGAAATAAATATGTTCTTTGAAACCAATGAGAATGAAGACACAACATACCAGAATCTCTGGGACACATTTAAAGCAGTGTGTAGAGGGAAATTTATAGCACTAAATGCCCACAAGAGAAAGCAGAAAAGATCTAAAATTGATGCCCTAACATCAACATTAAAAGAACTAGAGAAGCAAGAGCAAACAAATTCAAAAGCTAGCAGAAGACAAGAATAACTAAGATCAGAGCAGAACTGAAGGAGATAGAGACACAAAAAACCCTTCAAAAAATCAGTGAGTGCAGGAGCTGGTTTTTTGAAAAGATCAACAAAATCGACTGCTAGTCATATATACATATGTAACTAACCTGCACAATGTGCACATGTACCCTAAAACTTAAAGTATAATAAAAAAAAATAAAAAAAAGAAGAAAAGAGAGAAGAATCAAATAGATGCAATAAAAACTGTTATAGTGGATATCACCACTGATCCCATAGAAATACAAACTACCATCAGAGAATACTATAAACACCTCTATGCAAATAAACTAGAAAATCTAGAAGAAATGGATAAATTCCTGGACATTTACACCCTCCCAAGTCTAAACCAGGAAGAAGTCAAATGCCTGAATAAACCAATAACAAGTTCTGAAATTGAGGCAGTAATTAATAGCCTACCCAAAAAAAAGTCCAGGACCACACGGATTCACAGCTGAATTCCACCAGAGGTACAAAGAGGAGCTGGTACCATTCCTTCTGGAACTATTCCAAACAATAGAAAAAGAGGGAATCCTCCCTAACTCATTTTATGAGGCCAGCGTCATCCTGATCTCAAAACCTGGCAGAGACACACAAAAAAAGACAATTTCTAGCTAATATCCCTGTTGAACATCGATGCAAAAATCCTCAATAAAATACTTGCAAACCGAATATAGCAGAATATCAAAAAGCTTATCCACCACAATCAAGTTGGCTTCATCCCTGGGATGTGAGACGGCTTCATCCCTGGGATGTGAGACTGCTTCAACATATGCAAATCAATAAACATAATTCATCACATAGAACCAATGACAAAAACCACATGATTATCTCAGCAGATGCAGAAAAGGCCTTCAACAAAATTCAACACCCCTTTATGCTAAAAACTCTCAATAAACTGGGTATCGATGGAACATATCTCAAAATAATAAGAGTTATTTATGAAAAACCCAAAGGCAATATCATACTGAATGGACAAAAACTGGAAGCATTCCCTTTGAAAACCAGCACAAGACAAGGATGCCCCCCCTCACCACTCCTATTCAACATAATATTGGAAGTTCTGGCCAGGGCAATCAGGCAAGAGAAACAAATAAAGGGTATTCGATTAGGAAGACAGGAAGTCAAATTGTTCCTGTTTGCAGATGACATGATTGTATGTTTAGAAAACCCCATCGTCTCTGCCCTCCTTAAGCTGATAAGGAACTTCAGCAAAGTCTCAGGATACAAAATCTATGTGCAAAAATCACAAGCATTCTTATACACCAATAACAGACAGAGAGCGAAATCATGAGTGAACTCCCATTCACAATTGCTTCAAAGAGAATAAAATACTTAGGAATCCAACTTACAAGGGATGTGAAGGACCTCTTCAAGGAGAACTACAAACCACTGCTCAATGAAATAAAAGAGGATACAAACAAATGGAAGAACATTCCATGCTCATGGATAGGAAGAATCAATATCATGAAAATGGCCATACTGCCCAAGGTAATTTATAGATTCAATGCCATCCCCATCAAGCTACCAATGACTTTCCTCACAGAATTGGAAAAAACTACTTTAAAGTTCATATGGAACCAAAAAAGAGCCCGCATTGCCAAGTCAATCCTAAGCCAAAAGAACAAAGCTGGAGGCATCATGCTACCTGACTTCAAACTATAGTACAAGGCTACAGTAACCAAAACAGCATGGTACTGGTACCAAAACAGAGCTATAGACCAATGGAACAGAACAGAGGCCTCAGAAATAACACCACACATCTACAACCATCTGATCTGCAACAAACCTAACACACACAAGCAATGGGGAAAAGACTCACTATTTAATAAATGTTGTTGGGAAAACTGGCTAGCCATATGCAGAAAACTGAAACTGGACCCCTTCCTTACACCTTATACAAAAATCAACTCAACATGGATCAAAGACTTAAACGTAAGACCTAGGACCATAAAAATCCTAGAAGAAAACCTGGGCAATACCATTCAGGACATAGGCATGAGCAAAGAGTTCATGTCTAAAACACCAAAGGAAATGGCAACAAAAGCCAAAATAGACAAATGAGATCTAATTAAACTAAAGAGTTTCTGCACAGCAAAAGAAACTATCATCAGAGTGAACAGGCAACCTACAAAATGGGAGAAAATTTTTGCAATCTATCCATCTGACAAAGGGCTAATATCCAGAATCTACAAATAACTTAAACAAATTTACAAGAAAAAAACAACCCCATCAATAAGTGGGCAAAGGACATGAACAGACACTTCTCAAAAGAAGACATTTATGCAGGCAACAGACATAAGCAAAAATGCTTCATCACTGATCATCAGAGAAATGCAAATCAAAAACAAAATGAGATACCATCTCACACCAGTTAGAATGGCGATCATTAAAAAGTCAGGAAACAACAGATGCTGGAGAGGATGTAGAGAAATAGCAATGCTTTGACACTATTGGTGGGCACGTAAATTAGTTCAACCATTGTGGAAGAGAGTGTGGCAATTTCTTAAGGATCTGGAATTAGAAATACCATTTGACCCAGCAATCCCATTACTGGGTATATACCCAAAGATTTTAGATCATTCTACTATAAAGATGCATGCACACATATGTTTATTGCTGCACTATTCACAAGAGCAAAGACTTGGAACCAACTGAAATATCCATCAATAATAGACTGGATAAAGAAAATGTGGCACATATACACTATGGAATATTATGCAGCCATAAAAAAGGATGAGTTCATGTCCTTTGCAGGGACATGGATGAAGCTGGAAACCATCATTCTCAGCAAACTATCACAAGAACAGGAAACCAAACACCTCATGTTCTCACCCATAAGTGGGAGTTGAGTCCCACTTATGAGAACACATGGACATAGGGAGGGGCACATCACACGCTGGGGCCTGTTGGGGGCTGGGGGGCCAGGGGAGGGAATAACATTAGGAGAAATGCCTCATTTAGGTGACAGGTTCATGGATGCAGCAAACCACCATGGCATGTGTATAACTATGTAACAAAACTGCACATTCTGTATATGTACCCCAGAACTTAAAATATAATAAAAGTATATACACATATATGTAATTTTTAAAAATAGGCACAATATTTCAATAGATGTTTCTGTAAAGAAGGTATACAAATGTCCAGTAACCACCTGAGAGCAATATTAGTAATTAGAGAAAAGCAGGTCACAACAATAATGAGATACTACTGCACATCTCCTAGGATGGCTAAAATAAGGACAATAACAAGTGTTGTGAGGAGGTAGAAATGTTAGAACACTCATACATCACTGGTGGGATTGTGGAATGGTACAGTCATTTTGGGAAACAGATTGGTAGTTTTTTCAAAATGTTAAACATAGACTTACCATATGACAAAGAAATTCCATTCCTAAGATAAATGCCCAAGAGAAATGATAACCTATGTCCACACAAAAATCTGTATGTGAATGTTTATAGTAGTTTTATTCAAGTAGCCAAAAAGTAAAAAAACCCAATTATCTATCAGCTGATAAATGGATAACAAAATGTGATATATCCATACAATAGAAGATTATTTGACAATTAAAATGGAAATACTGATATATTTTACATTATGGATGAACCCAGAAAACATGGTAAGTGAAAGAAACTAGTCACAAAAGATCACAGAATATATGATTACTTAATCATAAGTAATCTTGGATTAGACACCCTTGGCCTTGCTTTTTTTCTTTTTTTTCTTTTTTAGAGACAGGGTCTCACTCTGTTGCCCAGGCTAATGTGCACTGGTACAACCTCAGCTCACTGCAGCCTCGACCTCTCAGGCTCAAGCCATCCTTTCACATCAGCCTCCTGAGTAGCTGAACTTACAGGTGTGTGCCACCATGTCCAGCTATTTTGTTTTTTAATTTTTTTTGGTAGAACTGAGGTCTCACTGTGTTGCCCAGGCTGGTCTCAAACTCCTGGGCTCACAAGATTCTCTTGGCTGGGCATGGTGGCTAATGCCTGTAATCTGAGCACTTTGGGAG
This sequence comes from Gorilla gorilla gorilla, assembly GCF_029281585.2. Lineage (NCBI taxonomy): Eukaryota > Metazoa > Chordata > Mammalia > Primates > Hominidae > Gorilla > Gorilla gorilla. Next base: position 92,851,247 of record NC_073234.2, read on the forward strand.
GCTGAGGTGGGTGGATCACCTGAGGTCAGGAGTTTGAGACCAGCCTAATCAACATGGTGAAACCCCGTCCCTACTAAAAACACAAAAATTAGCCGGGCATGGCGGCACGCATCTGTAGTCCCAGATCTCAGGAGGCTGAGGCAGGAGAATCGCTTGAACCTGGGAGGCAGAGGCTGCAGTGAGCTGAGAGTGCACCACTGCACTCCAGCCTAGGCGACAGAGCAAGAAAAAAAAAAAATTCCTGCCTCAGAGTCCCAAAGTGCTGGGATTACAGGTGTGGGATTACAAGACGCCTGGCTGGCTTTGATTTTTAAAAGTGAATGTGGCGGTACCTAGAGTGATTTCTGCCTTGTGCTGGCTCTGGCTGCTGTGTATGGAAGATCTAGGCCTTCCTTCTCGTTCTAGAGTCATGACAAAAGGTAGTACAAAATATTATGTAATAAGTATCTGCTATGGTGGCGGGTGTCTGTAATCCTAGCTACTCAGGAGGCTGAGGGAGGAGGCAGGAGAATCACTTGAACCTGTGAGGCAGAGGTTGCAGTGAGCCGAGATTGGGCCATTGCACTCCAGCCTGGGTTACAGAGTGAGACTCAGTCTCAAAAACAAAACAAAACAAAACAAAACAAAAAAAGCTGCCGTGCTTCAAGTCAACAGCGTTTATTGAGTACCTGCTAGTGTGATGGCTTGCGGGCTAGACAAAAATACAAAGATGGCTGTGAGGCGTTTTCGTTATTCAAAAACTCATTTGCTTATAGTCTTAGTTATCACTCTGCTGACAAAATTGCTAAAGGATAGAGAACAGGAGGGATTCTCTCTTCTGAATTTTAATGTAGATACTATACTATATAAAAATTAATGGGAAGCTATTAATTTCTGTATTAAGAATAACTTTAGCCTGGGTGTTGGCTCATGCCTATAATCCCAGCAATTTTAGAGGCCGAGTTGGGAGGATTACTTGAGGACAAGAGTTTGAGACCAGCCTGGGCAACATAGTGAGACCTCATTTCTTCAAAAAACTTTTTTAAAAAATTAGCTAGGCACTGTGCTGTACACCTTTACTCTCAGTTATTTGGGAGGCTGGGAGGATCGTTTGAGGCAGGGGTTGGAGGTTACAGTGAGCTGTGATCATGCTACTACACTCCAGCCTGGGTGACAGAATGAGACCTTGTCCTGGTCTCTAAAAAACAAAAATAATACAAGGATCTTTATTCACTTAATTTGATTATTTAATGCTGTAGCAAATTAGCTATATAATTAAATATATTAAATATTAATTAAATAGCAAATTAGCTATCTAGAGAAATGTGACTGATAATAAATGAGAATTTTTGGCCTACTTTATTTTGTATATTATATTTGCTAATAGTAGAAATAATCTACCTCTAGATATCAAAATGTTAAAAGTTATGATCTGTTTTCAACAGATATGCTCAAAATATTTCAAAAGTAATTCTGCATTTGCAATAAAATAACATTCTGTGATATTTTACTTTGGAGTAATTAACATCATCATGCATTGTAACTTAATTCAGCTAAAGGCAAAAAATCTATTTTGTGTGGATGTTTCCTTCCCATTGTCATATTTCCCTTTTGGGAAAAAATGTATGCACTGTTCTCAATATAACAAGATATTAAAAGAATCAGATAAGAGTAGTTTATTTCAACACATGTATTCAGTGTATAAAATACGGTTGTCAAGGAAGGGAGTAAAAGCAAGCAGTGTAAATGAGTTCAGGACAAATAGGAAGAGCGAGTTAAGACAAATGAAAAGAACAGATTTTGGGGGCTCTTTGATATATTTCCATGTCCTTGGTTCCTTTCAGTTGCTATTTCTGCTGATGAAATTTTGTAACTTTGAATTGTATGGATCTGTGCTACTCAATAATGTTTCCGGTAAAGGTTAAAAAATGAAATATGCTCTCTTTAATGTGTTTTAATGAAAACTGTGTAAGTATATACATATTACTCTTGTCATAGATAGTTTTATTTAAAAATATATGAAAACTCCTGAATAATTCCATTATTTAATATAACCGCATGTCTAATTCTATTGGCAAAAAGGAAAAAGTTGATCACTTATTACAGATAAATGATTCTTCCAGGTAGCTAGACTGTTTTATTTATCATAATAATTTGATTGACTAAAAATATAAACATGCCCAAAGATGCCACATTTACTTCTTTTCTATGGTTATCCTAATCTGGCTTATATTAATATAACAATGGATTACATTTTCATCTTTATTATGAGGCATAAGATCCCTTTGAAGTCATTTGTCAAGAGTAAAAGGAAGACCTCAGTATTATTTCACCACCCATGTGATGTGATTTTTAAAAATACATTGAGTGTCTACAACTCCATAATTTAAAGCAAATGTTATGAAACACATATATAACAGATTTCCAGTTCTAGATAATTTGGCAATTATCACATACTTATTACACAGGCAAAAACATTCTTGAAAATTTTGTTCTGTTTTTTATATTGTGGCGTTTCCTTGGCACACTTCTTAATGATAAAAGGTGAATTTAACCAGTAATAGAGTCCCCACACTTAAAAGTCTATTCAAGGATGGTTTAAGGGCAGATATATGTGAACATTTTGAGAAGGATGCAAATGTCATTCTATATTTTTAATTGATGTGTTAAATAATTTCTTGGATTCTGATCATGGCAATAAAATATCACAAAATATTTTATAGAAAATAGGATCAGAAGTATATTTCATGTTTTTCAACATTACATGAATATGATTTGAAGGGAAGAAGAGAGAGACAGATAAGGAGGGGGAAAAAGAGAAAGGAGGAGAGAGATTTTACTACTCTGCGTTTTAGAGTTTAATACATGGTTATTCAACCTGAGGCTATAAAGCTTGATGTATCTTAAAAAACATTATTTTTTATATAATGGTTAGTATAAGCCCTACAAAATTTAGTCTAACCAGCTATATTCTGGAATATATATGTTCAGTGATACCATTTTTAAAAAATGAGGATGCTAGTATAGTCATATTTTTACTTTATTAATAAATTGGGAGATTTTTGATAGAGAAAGGAAGGCACAATGTGACCTGTTTTATTGCATGATATAAAGAAAAATCTTATTATACTATTACTCAATATATGTCTCTGCCACAAATTTGCATGATAATTTCAGCTAGAAACATCAGTATTGTAAAATTTCTGATCAGTCAACAGTATATTACTAAATTGCCACTTACACACTCAAGATGTATTAAATATGCAAAAGAACTGGAAACAGAATTTTGAGATGTTTGTTTACCTATGTTTGGTGCAGCATTATCCACAATAGGCAAGATATAGAAGCAACCTAAATGTCCATCAACAGATAAAGAAAAGGTGGTAAATACACATCACTGAATATTATTCAGCACTAAAAAGGAAGTTTGTCACATGGTGAAATAAGTGAAATAAGCCAGTCATAAAAAAAACTTCTTCATGATGCTGGATGATTCTACTTATGTATCTGGAATAGCAAACTCAAAGAAACAGAAAATAGAATGTGGTTGTCAGGGGCTAGGGAATTGTCACTATGTATAGAGTTTTAGTTTTGAAAGATAAAAAATTTCTAGAAATCTGTTGTATGGTAATATGCATATAGTTAACAATAATGTACTATAGACTTAAAAATGACTAAGATTGTAAATTTTGTTACGTACTTTTATCACAAACTCCTCCCACCCCAGCACTCCAAATATACATACACAAATCCACACATATGCTTGGGGCATACAGAAGTAGTGTGACATAGTATTTAGATCCAGCCATTATCCCAGAGATGGATAGAGGTGGATGCTGGAGAAATTTTCTTCAGAAACTTTGGTAAAGTTGGGTATTTTAAAGGTCAGCAGTAAAAACAACGTGTGAATCAAACTTTATTATAACAATTTAGAACTGCAAATTTTGAACTGGAAAATTTTTACTTGACAGAGTAATGACCAAAAAGCAGAAGCTGTTATGCAGTTTTATTTCTCCAGGAAAATTTTCTATGATCAAAATCTGATGAATAAATAATATCTCTATTTAAAAAATTATCAGATATCGACAGATACGAAGAATTCCCTGACCTCATCTTGCATAACACAGGGAGTGGAAGACAGATGTCTAAATGAATCCTGGTGATTGATTGCAGCTTCTGCAGGGAGAGCTTAGCTAGAGATGTACTGTTGGAGCTCAGGGGAATGAGTGACTGACTGCCCAAGGCTTGCGAAGGAGATTTTATGGAGGAGCAAGGATTTAAAGGATGAGCAGTTGCTTCCAAAGTGGAGAAGAATAAATGCTTCTAGGTTAAAAAAATAAAAGCACAAATAGAGTCCTAGACTTGTGAACGTGGAGCATACCTTGAGGATGATGAAAGGCACAGCATGTCTGGAGTTCAGGGTCCATAGGTGAGAATATTAGGAGCCAAATTATGGTTCCCTTTGATGGGAAATCTTATACATTTTGGACCTTATTTTTAAGGTGTTGAGCAGTTGTACTAACAGTGATATAATAGCAACCACTTATTAGGGACTAACCATGAGGAAATAATTGCTTATTTGCATATGTTATTTTATTCTCATTTGGTAAACATGAAAACCGAGGCTAACAGAGGTTAAATATAATAACTTAACTAAGGTCACATAGCAAATGACTTGAGCTAGATTTGGAACCAGACACTGTCAGATTCCAAAGCTTCTGCTCTTAAACAATATAGTACTTTGTTGGCCTTTATGGCATTTTTTAAAGAGGGAAAATATAAATTGATATGAGATGCGTTTTAGGGAAGGTATGATAGTGATAATGTGGTAGAAGATCCTGGACATAAGGTAGATTATGGCAATAATGCAGGTGGAAAATCATGAGTCTGAGTAAAAAGCATTAGTGGGAAGTTGTTGAATCTGAAACTGTACGGATCTAAGATATCAGTCTTCTGGGAAACTAACAAGCCACAGTCATGTGTGTATATACACTACTAGAAACACAATACTTCTGGATCAGAGAACAGAAAGTTTATTCACAGAGCGTCTTTGCAGCACTGGTTCCCCGTGTTCCATTCCCCATGAGACAGTGTGTTGAGGGCCAGATATGTTTATGCATACTGGGGTTGCAACAAAGGAGAGGGCCTCCAAAATTATGAAACAGAGAGCTTATGTAGGGCAGCATGGCTGTCTGCATGTCCTCCCCCACTATGAGAGACAAATCCTGTTTGAGGAAAGGAAGGGAAGGTCCCTAGATTTTTATTACCATTATAATGTAAGCAAATACTTCCGAATAAGAGTTTAAATATCTGGAAAACTTCCTTATCTCTAACTTTGAATGCTTGATTATCCCTCAATCATCCTCTGACCCAAGCTTGTCCAACCCATGGTCTGTGGGCCACGTGCAGCCTAGGACAGGTTTGAATGTGGCACAACACAAATTTGTAACCTTTTTTTTTTTTTTTTTTGTAGCTCATTAGCTATCATTATTGTTAGTGTATTTTATATGTGGCCCAAAGCAATTCTTCTTCCAGTGTGATCCAGGGAAGCCACAAACTTGGACACCCCTGCTCTAACTCCAGTTACCAGTAACTTTTGCCTAAAAAGTCCTGACTGTGGAAATATGAAAATATGATGGAATGTTGTTTCCTAACAGTGGTATGAGCAACTGATAGAAAGCAGATAGAATTGTCATACCTTTTAAAAGATGTTGAAATCAGCCTATCACAAGCTTAGAATGCCTACATATGTAAATTGAATAGGACTGTTGTTGAGGTCAAATTACCTGTAAAAATCCATTTTCAATGGTAGTCATTAAATCCTCTGGATTACGCAAGTGATAATCTTAGTATGTACTGTCTTAGTATGAGTGCCAATAAATTTGGTTTGAAAAGAATCTTGCTTCTTCCGTATTTTGAGATATTCTAAGAAGTACTGATTAGTGATCAACAGAGAGCCAAGGAACCTTGCTTGTATTCAGAAACCCAGGTAATTATTACAATTTTTGGAATATAGCAGCATAATTCTAGAATAAATTCCATGGAATAAAAATTGCATTGGGTATGAAATTTTTAAAACTATTTTAAAATTTTAGCTGATAATGTATAAGTTTATCCCAAAAACATATAATGGGACTCAGTCCTGTTTTCCTAAAAGAAAAAGAAAAAAGTGAGAACAAATTCCTTTTATGTGTTTCACAGAGATTGTCTAGGCACGTACCAAAAAGAAGGAATCTAATAACAGCATTAAATCAAGAGCATATTGAACCTAGCTGAATCTGACATTTTGAGAGTTCAAAAAATGGTTACGTTTCCAGAATAATACAATGTCATTTATTTCCAACACTTTTTCTTTTGTTGGCGTGTGGGTATTGGTTGAGGGATGATACAGGGGACACAGGGAGAACAGGAAATAGGGAGGAACCATCCAAGGATCTTCCAGTGCTGGCATTTGACATTGAGTAAATATTTTCAACATGTAACATACAAAATGAAGCTGTTAGAGCTTTGTTGTTACATTTCTCCCCAATTCTGTCATTCTCAGAGATATTAGCCTTGATTCTATCCATTACATGCCAGAGAGAAGAAGGATATCAATACAAATCATCAAGAAGTGCAACTAGAATATATATACTTCAATATATAGATATTTTTACTTTTTACATTTTTAATTGAAATGTGATAATATCAATAAAAAGTTGTTTTAAAAGGTTTCATTGTTCTGCCACCATAACACAGCAGTTTGCTTCTTTACATTACCTTCTATCTCACACTCACATATACATAGAAACATTTTTTTGCAAAGCTCTGGTACATATCAGGTACTTAATACATCTTTCCTATTAGCATTATATTTGTTTATTTACTCAACTAGTGGAAAAGAACAAACCAAAAGACTAAAAGTGAGTCAGGTGCAGAGAATCTGTAAGCTCGCCAGAACTACCCTAGGCTGACATTTGTCCTGCTAGTGACAAGACTGAAGGAGTAAGATGATCTCTTCTCATAGCTGTTAGGCAAGATGCAGTGCTAATTTCACATATTTATGTTGATTGCCTCATATCAGCAATTTCACGAGTCCCTTTTGAAAGCTTGATTGTTGCCTCATCAGAATTATTCAGTTTACAATTTAACACATCAATTATTATTGAATGTATATTCCTACATCCTTAATAATCATTTTAAATAAAACAATTTTGCTACATAAGTCAAAAGGTCTTAGAACTGTTGAGAGCACTCATATATCAGTATGTATTAAGTGAAGTCTCAAATTCTATTGTATACCTGAAGATGCTGCTTCAAATGGAGGTTCTTACTCATCCCTGAAGAGTCTGGTTTAGTAGTCTGGATGTGAGTCTATTAAATTTGTATTTTAAACCATGCCCCAGGTTATTTTGGTGCATATGGTTGTTGGACCGCATTAGAAATTAGTCTGGTTCAAGCACTTATTTAATAGATGAGTGAACTGTGGACCAGGCAAAGTAAATGACTATCAGGGAGGCTGCAGGTAACAAAAATACAGCTCATACTGTGCGGGATGATAAATTTTACTGGCTCACGCAGGAGAAAATCCAGCAGCAAGGTGGGCTACAGGTGTGATTCAGTTTGGGCCCAGCTCTAACTCTTTTTGGTCACTGGGCTCTTTCCTTCTCTTTGTTTGGCATGTCACATGATTGCTTTCATGCAGTAGCAAAATGGTTGCAATGGCCATTGGAATTGCCTGCTCCTCGTTCATATTCAGCAGCCACTTCCTAAGACTCTCTTAACCCTTCCTGAAGCTTCTCAACTCATTGTCACAGATGCATCTCTAAAGTAATTACTGGCAGAGAAAATACAATGGCCATGATTGATACAGACTAATTCTTTCTTATTCTTGGAGCTGAGGTTAAGTCTATGATTTGCCTTGCTACTTAAGGTGGAATAAATGTGGAATTTGAAAGCTACAACGCCTCATTTTAAAAAAGGAAGAATTATGTTGAATTAAATTTTTGAATGAAAGTATGCAAATAGAAGTTGTCTCTTCTGCAAACTCTTTTTGGTATCATTTTTCATTCCTTTTCCTAACATTATGCTTAGTAATCTTATTCTAGAATAACACTGTAAATTCTATACTTAAAAGCATGTTTAATACATAAAAAAGCACAAACAAGGAAGCTTTAATATTATTTAATAAAGTTTCTATTAGGACATTTAATTAACTGTGTCACATTCATGCACACTCAACTTGCTATTTTCAGCAAGGTTCATTATTAATTATACACTGCTTATGTCAGAGACCATATCAGTGCTAAGAAAATGGTGTTGAACCCACATAGACAAGTCTTCGTGCCTGTGAAGTATTTCCAATTGTGGATTTTGACATGTATGCTGGTAATTACAATATTGCTTTAGTCAGTTTGGGCTGCTATGACAAATGCCATAGACTAGGTGGCTTAAATAACACATATTTCTGCTCTGGAGGCTGGAAGTCCAAGACTAGGGTACCAACATGGTAGAGTTCTTAGTGATGGCTCTCTTCCTGGTTATGTCCTCACATGGCCAGCCTTTGGTGCATGCAAGCAGAAAGAGATCTTGTGTCTTGTCCTTTTTTTTTTTTTTTTTGTAATGGCATTAATCCCATCATGGAGCTCCATCTTTATGACCTTATCGAAACCTAATTACTCCCCAAAGCTTATCCTTCAAATACTATCACATTATGGTTTAGGGTTTAACATGAACTGGGGAGTGGGACTCATAAACACACAGTCCATAGCAAATATAGTGTGGTCCGTGCTGTGATAGGAATGCCAGAAAGATACAGTGGAAACTGGGTTAGAAGGACTACCTAACCAAGAGTGGGAGGACAGTGTGAAGAACCTGGACAAAGTAATATTTACGCTGAGGCCTGAACTTGGAGCAGAAATTAGGTTAAAAGAATGGAAAAGAAAGTTCCCAAAAAAAATGAAGCAGTAACATTACCTTTATTAAACCCTCGGGAGTGCCTTACTTTCTGTTGCTTGGTTTGGGAACTTGGCATTCGGCATTTCAGTGCACTTGGAGCACATGTGGTAGGTGGATGCTTGGTTCAGACTTTTAAGGGACTTTTTAAATTATACTAAAGAGTTGCAAGTGAATGCTCTTTGAGGAGGGAAGTGACCTTATGGAATCTATATTTTCAAAGGGTGACTCTCCTCTGTAAATAGTATATTGTAGAAACGTAAGACAGGGGAGGTAAAACCATTTGAAAAGTTCTTGGTGATCCAGTTAGGAATGAAGGCAGCCTGAAGTTAGGCTGAAGGTAGCAGAACTATAAAGAAGTCAGGTTGAAGAGGAATTTAGGAGATTGAATCAGCAGGGATTTGTAATTAAGTGAATGTGGTAGGTTAGGAAGAGGGAGAACTTGAGGGTTAATGCATAAGTTTTTGACTTGAGAAACTGACCAGTTGGTGGTGCTAGCCACTGGGATGGCCATAAATTGAATGATGCCTATGAACCCTTCTCAATCAAATGTCGCACCTCTGCGACATAAAGATAAACATATGTGAGTCTGACAAAGTGATACATTTTACATTGTCAACTCTTTTACTCCTAAGTTTTACGTTTTGTCAATGCTGCTAATGTATTTAAACGTTTTTAAAAAGTGTTCATATGTTGTCAACTTTCTCTTGAAGCCCACCTGACTCCATTACTATTTAAATTATTGACTATCACTTTGACACTTAAACACAGATTAGCGCAGTTACATAATTTTTGAATTGCATAGGGGTTTTGCTTATATTTTCATGTGTCTTTGGTTTTTGTTTTTCTTTATTACTGTGATTATAAACACATGAGAATGCCTTACTATCTATTACTTCTGTATTTATTAATATATCTGAGTGTGTTGATTTAATATAATTTGATTAAAATATATGTAATGTAGTCAAAAGATGGCTCACTAGATGCAGCTGGGATGCACGTCTTCTATGGAGAGGAACCAAAATGTCAAGTAAATCTTCACACTTTGAACAGATATTTCAAGGAAAACACTGAAATTTGATAGAGAGGTGTTTAAAAAAATACCATAGTTAGAGAGGGAGGAAGTAGGGCTGCCTGCTCAGTGTCACTGGGTGCCGGGACTGGTTCCTAGACTGGATCCAAAGATATGATGAGTGAAGGAACCCCAGTGTGCCACATTACCACCATAGACCTCTGAGATCATAGCTATAGGAGTTCCCACAACCCTCACAGACCTTTAGGCTGGCAGGGGGAGCTGCCTGGAGAACACATAGAGACACTGCTTAAGCCTATGTGGAGCCCAAAAGGCTTCAGTGTGCTGGGCAGCTGCAGCAAAACACCACTCTGGGTGCCTGCTCCCCAAGGCTCGGTGTCCTGCATCTAGCAGCTGCAGATCCAGTGGTTTGCTGGGCCAGAAGAGAATGGCACCTGGGCATGGTCATGTGACCAAGTCAGTCATCCTCACCATTGCTGTGGGTTTGAGTTACATCTGAGCCATGCACCCCTACACCTGCTAGTCCCTCCCAAGACTGCATGCCTGGCCATTTCCAAAGTAGGGGGTCCACAGCACAGCTTTTATTGCCCTTTCTAAGTGTTTTGTTGATGACCTGGGAGCAGTTCACTCCCATGTCATAGTGGGTATTTTACTCTGAGGGGCCAGAGGACAAATCTACTGGTCTGGTCCCAGTTCCCCAGGACTGGAGCACATTGCTCAGGGCTATGGAGATGAGATTTGTGGCCTGATTTCAAGAAAGGGAGGGACCCTCTTTGTCAGAACAGACATGAGTGGTGTGTAAGTTTGCACGGTGGTGCGGGAGTTGGGTACCTCTCACTTCATGAGACTAGACCAGGAAGGGTATGGCCTGGTAGCCATGGTTTCTGCCTCAGGCAGTCTTGTGATCCAGAACACCTGAATTGGCTTGGTGATCTGGGTTGGCTGGTTGGGCCTGTTGCCAGGCCAGACACTTGAAGGAGACTTGCCTGGTTGGGACTATGGGAGCTGGATGGGCCCCATGGCAGCTTGCTGGGCTGAAAACCCTGGGCTGCCCCTCTTCCCTTGAGTGGGTTTTGTAGTAAAGGAAAGACACTTCCACCCCTACCTGGAGAGTTGTCCTGCAGCCTGAGAGCTGCCTCTAGACTTCCCATTAAGGGCAATGCTTGCACCAGCTTCAGAGAGCCTGGTCATGAGCTTGCCTGACCCAGCCCTGACCAACTTTATCTCTTCTAGCTACTTTGGTGACAGAGTGCTGGAGGGAAACCCTGGGAGCCCCATACCCTGCCCATTACCAGGGGAACCCTGGTACTTCCATTGATCAAGGAAAGCCAAGTAAAAATTCTACTCTCATCACAAGTGCCTCTGGCCTGCTAGTGCTACTTACTGACTGGGAGGATAACCTGCACAGCTCATCACAACTTCTGCTGATGTAATTGTACAGTGCTTAGCTGGCTGTTATCCATAAGTGCTACCTACTGACCTGTAGGGTGTGCTGCACAGTCCAATATAATTTCTGTGGACAGAAGTGCACAGTGCTGGGGAATGAGATAAGCTTCTCAAGACCTCCACCTCCACGTCTCTGTAGGAAAGAGTGAGCCTGACCACATGCACAGCACACTGCTACTACAACCTACAAACAACTAGCATTTGAGAAAACTATTACACTAAGACTGTCTGTAACCAAGGAATTCATACAGAGCTGTGCCTCACTAAAACCACATAGAAATAAAGGCAAAGTACTCCACCCATCATACACAACAGTAACACTATCAAGAGGGGGTAAATAATCCACTCAAATGAAAGTAAATTAAAAAGTAAGAAGTGACAGCTTCTACAGATGAGAAGGAACCAGCACAAGAACTCAAACACTACGAAGAAACAGAATCTTGACATATGCCCAGAGGACAACACTAGCTCCCTAGCAGTGGGTCCTAACCAAATTGACAACTTTGAAGTGACAGATAAAGAATTCAAAACATGGATTGTGAGGAAGCTCAATGAGATCCAAGAGAAAGTTGAAAAGCAACACAAATCAGTAAAACAATTCAGATGATGAAAGACAAGGTAGATACATTTTTAAAAAGAAACAAACAGAACTCCTGGAAATGAAAAATTCACTGAAGAAATTTCAAAACACAATTGAAAGATTTAACAATAGACTAGAACAAGCAGAAGAATACATTTCATAGCTTGAAGGCCAGTCTTTCTAACTGACCCTGTCCAGCAAAAATAAAGAATTAAGAAAAACGAACAAAGCCTTTGAGAAATATGAGACTATGTAGAGTGATCAAACCTAGGCATTCCTGAGGGAGAAGAAAAAGTCAGTTTGTAAAAGTTATTTGAGGAAATAACTCAGGAAAATTTCCCTGATCTTACTAGAGACATTTACATTGAGACACAGGAAATTCAGGGAGCACCAAGAAGATACTTTACAAGATGACCATCATCACCAAAAGCATATAGTCAAAAGACCATCCAAGGTCCATGTGAAAGAAAAAAATCTTAAAAGCAGCTAGAGAGAATTGTTAAATCACCTATACAGGAAATCCCATCAGACTAACAATGTATTTCTCAGCAGAAACCTTACAAGCCAGAAGAGATTGGGGGCCTATTTTTTAGCCTCCTTAAAGAAAAAAATGCCAGCCAAGAATTTTATATCCTGCTAACTAATCTTCATAAATGAAGAAATAATCTTTCCCACACAAACAAACACTAAGGAAACTCATCACTACTACATTATTCCTACAAGAAATGCTCAAAGGAGTTCTAAACATGGAAACAAAAAGCCAATACTCACCATCACAAAACCACACATAAGTAAAAAACTCACAGATTCTACAAAGCAGTTGCACAATTGAGATGCCAGGGTGACTAGCTAACAACGCTATGATGAGACCAAACCTCACACCGCAATATTAACCTTGAATGTAAAGGGCCTAAATGCTCCACTTAAAAGATACAGACTGGTAAGTTGAATAAGAAAAGACCCAACCACCTGCTGCCCACAGGAGGCCCACGTTATGACTAAAGACAACTACAGACTCAAAAGGGTGGAAAAAGATATATCACACAGATGAAAAACAAAAGCAAACAAAGTAGCCATTTTTACAACCATTAAAACAGACTTTAAACCAGCAACAGTAAAATAAAGGACATTATATAATGATAAAGGGTTCAATAAAATAAGAAAGCTTAACTATCCTAAATATATGTGTATCCAACATCAGAGAACCCAGATTCATAAAACAACTACTATTAGATAAAGAAAATAGATTGACAGCAATTCAAGAATGGTGGGGGAGTTCAACACTCCACTGAAAACATTAGGCATGTCATCAAGGCAGAAAGTCAATAAAAAAACTGAACGTAAACTGGGCTCTACACCAAATGGAACTAATAGACATTTGCAGAACATTCTACCCAACAACCACAGAAGATACATTTTCCTTATCTGTGCACAAAACATTCTCAAAAATTGACCATATACTTATTCATAAAGCAAACTTCGACAAATTCAAAAAATGAAATCATATCAAGTATATTTTCAGACCACAATGTAATAAAATCAGAAATCAATAACAAAAGCAACTCTCAAAACTATACAAGTACATGGAAATGAAACAACTTGCTCCTGAATGACTTTTGGGTAAACAATGAAATTAAGCCAAAAATAAAAAAAAATTCAAACAAATAAAAATAGAGATAAAATATACCAAAACCTCTAGTGTACAGCAAAAGCAGCGCTAAGAGGAAAGTTTATAGTGTTAAATGCCTATTTCAAAAAGATGGAAATCTCTCAAAATAACCTGATGTTAGACCTCAAGGAACTAAAAAAAACAAAACAAAAACAAACAAACAAACAAAAACAAGACAAATCAAACAGAAACCTATCAGAAGAGAAGAAATAACAAAGATCAGAGCAGAACTAAATGAGATTGAGACCAAAAAAAACAAAAACAAAGGATCAATGAAACAAAAAAGTTGGTTCTTTGAAAAGATAAACAAAATTGACAGACTGCTGGCTAATTTAACGACCAAAAAAAATTCAAATAAGCACAATCAGAAATGATAAAATGACAGACAGCTGATGTCACAGAAATACAAAGATCATCAGAGATTACTATAGATATCTATATGTGCCCAAACTAGAAAACATAGTGGAAATAATAAATTACTAGAAAAATACAACTTCCCAAGATTGAACCAGGAGGATACAGAAGTCCTGGACAGACCAACAATGAGTAGTAAAATTGAGTCAGTAATTTAAAAAATCTTCCAACAACAACAAAAAAGCCAAGGACCAGATGGATTCACAACTGAATTTTACCAGATGTACACAGTAGATCTGGTAACAGTCTTACTGAAACTGTTCAAAAAAATTGAGGAGGAGGGATTCCTCCCTAACTAATTCTGTGAAACCAGTATCACCCTGATACAAAAATCAGGCAAGGACCCACAATAAAAAAATACTACAGGCCAGTATCCCTGATGAACATAGATGCAAAAGTCTCCAATATATGCTAGCAAATTGAATCCAAAAGCACATCAAAAATAATTCACCATGATCAAGTGGGTTTTATTCCAAGGTGCAAGGATGGTTCAATGTTTGCAAATCATTAAATGTGATTCACCACATATACAGAATTAAAACCCAAAAACATATGATCATCTCAATAGGTGCAGAAAAAAATTCAATAAAATTCAACATCCCTTCATGATAAAAACCCTCAACAAACTAAGAATCAAAAAAAAAAACCTCAAAATAATGTCATATATGACAGACCCACAGCCAACATAATATTCAATGGGGAAAAGTTGAAAGCATTCTTTCTAAGAACTGGTAAAAGACGAGGATGCCTACTCTCACCACTTCTATTCAATATAGTATTTGAAGTCATAGCCAGAGAAATCAGGCAAGAGAAAGAAATAAAAGGCATCCACATTGGAAAAGAGGAAGTCAAATTATCTCTGTTCACTGATGACAGGATCTTATACCTAGAAAACCCTGAAGACTTCTCCAAAAGACTCCTTGACTTGATAAATAACTTCAGTAAATTTTCACAATACAAAATCAATGTAAAAAATTAGTAGAATTTCTACATAATAACATTCAAGCTGGGAATCAAATTAAGCACTCAATCTCATTTACAATAGCCACAAAAATAAATAAACTACCTACAAATACATTTAACCAAGGAGGTGAAATATTTCTACAAGAAGAACTGCCAAATGCTAATGAAAAAAAATCATAGTGACACAAACAAATGGAAAGACATCTCGTGCTCATGGATTGGAAGACTCAGTATGATTAAAATGGCCTTACTATCCAAAGCAATCTACAGAGCCAACATAATACCTATCAAATTACCAATGTAATTTTTTACAGAATTAGAGAAAAACAATCCTAACATTCATATGGAACCGAAAAAGGGCCCAAATAGTGAAAACAATCCTAAGCAAAACAAACAAACAAACAAACAAACAAACAACAACAACAAAAAACAGCCAGAGGCATAACATTACTTGACTTCAATATGACTGCAAGGCTACAGTAATGAAAACAGCATGCATGGTACTGGTTCAAAAATAGAAACACAGTTTAATGAAACAGAATAGAGAACTCAGAAATAAAGCCACATACCTATGACCAACTAATCTTTGACAAAGCTGACAAAAATAAATGATGAGGATAGGACACTCTATTCAATAAATGGTGTTGGGAAAACTGGCTAGCCATATGCAAAAGTATGAAACTGGAACTGTATCTCTTACCATATTCAAAAATCAACTCAAGGTAGATTAAAGACTTAAATGTAAGACCTGAAACTATAAAAGTCCTAGAAGAAAACCTAGGAAAACCTCTTCTGGACATTGATCTAGGCAAAGAATTTAAGACTAAGGC
The DNA here is from genome assembly GCF_029281585.2 of Gorilla gorilla gorilla. Lineage (NCBI taxonomy): Eukaryota > Metazoa > Chordata > Mammalia > Primates > Hominidae > Gorilla > Gorilla gorilla. The sequence continues at coordinate 92,867,095 of NC_073234.2, forward strand.
CCCAAAAACAAATGCAACAAAGACAAAAATAGACAAATGAGACTTAATTAAATGAAAAAGCTTCAGAACAGCAAAAGAAACTATCAACAGAGTAAATCCATAATCTACAGAATGGAAGAAAATATTTGCAAATTATGCCTCCAACAGAGAACTAATTTCCAGAATCTATGAGGAACTCAAAGAATTCAAAAAGGAAGTAACAACCCCCATTAAAAAATGGACAAAGGACGTGGATGAACAGTTTTTAGAAGACACACAAGCGACCAACAAACACACGAAAAATTATTCAACATCACTAATCATCTGAGAAATGCAAATTAAAACTACAGTGAGATACTATCTTACACCAGTCAGAACAACTATTACTATAAAGTCAAAAACAGCAGATGTTGGCATGGATGTGGAGAAATGGAAATTGTTACACACTGTTGGTGGGAATGTAAATTAGTACCTCTGTGAAAAACAGTGTGGAGATTTCTCAAGGGACTAAAAATAGAAATACTATTCAACCCAAAAATCCCACTCCTGGGCATCTACCCAAGGGAAGTCATTATGTAAGAAAGAAACCTGCATTTATATGTTTATGCAGCACTATTCAAAACAGTGATTTTATGGAGTCAACCGAAGTGTCTATCGGTGATCAAGTGGATAAAGAAAACGTGGAATATATACACCATGGAATACCATGCAGTTATGAAAAAGGATAATACATCCTTTGCAGCAGCATGGATGGAACTGGAGGCCATTATCCTAAGTGAAATAAATCAGAAACAACATAAATATGGCCTGTTCTCACATATAAGTGGGAGCTCAACGATGGGTATGCACGGACATAAAGATGGAAATAATAGGTACTGGGGGCTGCTTGAGTGGGGAGGGTAGAGGGTGAGGATTAAAAAGTTACCTATTGGGTACAACGTTCACTATTTGGGTAATAGGTACACTATAAGCCCTAACCTCACCATTATACAATATATCCATGTAATAAACCTGTACATGTACCACCTGAATCTAAAATTTAATATATATATATGTGTAACATAGAATGTAAATGTGGATGATAGCAAGGATGAATGTTATATAAAGTTAAAACAGCAAACGTATAGTCCAGGCCTAGAAGGTTAAATATGCTGGAAGCTATTTCTATTCTCATCATTAATTTGTAAAGAAGTAATCATGAAATTACTATAGTTGTAATTTTTGTCATATGTCAACTATATGCAGAGGACCAATATGTGAAGAGAGTATTTGTTGATAAAAAGCTTTTGCATGGTAATTATTTTCTCATTACAGCAACAGATAGAACTTTCTGAAATAAAACATAATCAAGTCTCTATCAATAAATCCATACCAATCAGATTCCTCTCATTCAACTGTTTCCTATTTCTGATGGTGAGCTTGAAATTCTTGCCAGCTGCACAAATATTTTGCTGTAGCATGAAGAAAACTATATTAAAATGAAACGTATGATAATTTCTTCAGTTTTCTTAGTTGGGCATAAATGTTGACAGAGCTGACAGTCTCATATACACAAACTCTTACATGCAAACATGTCTGATTTAGTCAAACACTCGAGTAGTTTTATGCTCTCAAGTTTTACAATCACTTTTCCTTAAAGGGTCTCTTTTTTTGTATTTTTATAGAGTACCTGGGATTCCACTTTAATTTATAGTCTAAGGTGTTTTATAAAATTAATCAATAGGAAAAATTTCTTGCTTTCCTATACATTCAGTTGATATTTAATTTTTAGAAAAACTTGCTTTATGGATACAGATTGGCTCAGTATTTAAAATTTTGAACTATAAGGTCATACTTGACATCCTATTTATTTCTTATATTTTATAATGTATTAGCTTAAAATAAATGTCTATGTCCTGACTTTCTTATTGTTTTTCTTTTTTTTTTTTTTTTGCCTGTATTGTTACTGGGATTCTTTAACCCTATTCAGCCCAATTATAATCTTTCTATTAATTTTAACTTGCATGTGCTGAGTCTTTTCATGCAGGTCATTATTTAACTCTGATTTTTAAATATATGAGGTCATATTTATTTGTCTTAGTCTCATCAAGGAAATACTTCTCATATTGAAAAATCAATAATTTCTAATTTTTATCATCAACTTTTATTCTAGTCAACTTTATATTTTTCCTTTCTATTTTTGGAAAGCCCATCAAAGTTGATCTGTAATTTCTACTTTGAATTTTATACTTATTATTTACCATCTCTAATATTTTAAATTTCACCATACCTTTATAAATGATCTGTCATTCTTTTATATAACCCCTTGGTATGTTATTTTGACACACCAGCCCTTGTACTGATCAGAACGGAGTAGCCTATGCTGCAGGAATAAACAATTGCGCAGGAAAAATGTTCATATTTTTTTTCCCATACTCACAATACTTCTGACACCAGGTGCATGGGGATTTCCCCTATATCAACCAATTCTTTAATCCTTTGCAGACATCAACTAGGTGTCCTACAATTCGATTCAGTTCTGATAATACCTACGTGGTGTTTGCACAGACCCCACAGGTTAAGGGATCTGTCCCACAAGACTGGCTCCACTTCCAGTGCCAATCGCAACTAGTGCGTGCCCAGATTACCTACAACTTCTGTCTAACTTAGTGACAAATTAGATATTTCCACAACACAATTCTGAGATAAGATCATTTGCTAGAATGGCTCACAGAACTCAGGAAAATACATATACCCATTTATTGTAAATGATGTTACAAAGGATACAGATGAACAGCCAGATGGAGAGATATATAGGGTGAGGTTCAGAAGGTCCCAAGCACAGAAGCTTCTGTTCCCATGGAGTTGGGGTATACTACACTCTGAGCACGTGGATGTGTTCACCAGTCCAGAAGCTCTCTGATCCCCCGTACTCAAGGATTTTTATGGAGGCTTCACAGCATAAGCTTGATAGATTAACTTAATTTCCAGTCCCTCTCTTCCCTGGAGGATGGGGGAGGGGCTGAAAGTCCCAGGCTTCTAATTATGGCTTGGTCTTTCTGGTAACCACCAGCCCCCATCCTAAAGCTATCCAGGAGGCCACCAGGAACTGCCTCGTCAGAAAAAAAGACACTTCTGTCTCCCAAGAAATTACAAGGGTTTTAGCAGCTCTGGACAAGGGACTGGGAGCAGAAACCAAAGATACGGTTTGTATTATGTCACAACTGCTAACCCTGAAATCTTTAGCTCAATGAAACAGAAGTGTATTTATTTTCATGTTACATATTCAACCTGAGCTGATAGAGTACACTGCTCCACATAGCCACTTGGTGATCCAGGCTAATGGAGCCCCACACTCTTTTATACACGTCGTCTGTGATATGTCACATATTTAGTCACAGCATTGCAACTTCATACTTCTGCTGATCGGCTACAGGTATTCACTTTGCCCACCAAATGTATGTGCCTGAAAGCAGAGGAGAACCAGACATGTGGTAAGCACTAGAAATTTCTACTAGAGTGTTTATGAAGTCAATAGCTGTATTTTAAAACGATTTTGAGTGTATAAAGAAGAAACTTTCTACAGTGGCAAAACTTTTTTAGAGGTACGATTGTTCGCTTCCTTTGCAGAATCTAGAATTCAGAACATCAAGATATTATGCTTTAATTATAATCAATGTATTATACTAAAATAAGATTTATATCATACAAAACATTGACTGACATCTTAAATTGTTTTCCCCAGATTGAATATTAACCAGTTGCCCCTATACCACTTATTGAATACTTCTTATAACTTATTTGAATTATCATCTTTGTATTCTAAATTCTGATGTCTTTTAGGAAGCTGGTAGAACAAATTACTATCTTTTTTCTGTATTTTCCTTATTATTCATATATGTTTTTTAGCCTTCAAGTAAATTTTAGAATCATTTTATTGGTCTAAATTAAGATTTGTGAAAAGATGTATAAAGTGGCTTCACCTTATCAGTATTTTGCATATTAGTAGAAACTCTTAGAATTATTCTTCGTGAAGACAAATTCCTAGCTTCCAGTTTCAGCTTTGCTACTTAATAGTGGTGTGACCTTAGGAAACTACTAGGCTGTCAGTTGTGTCTCATTTCCTTCATCTGTAAAATAAGGATAGTAATGGCAGCTACTTTATAAGGTTGCTATGAATGTGAGATAATATTTGTAATGCTCTGGGTACAATGCCTGATATGTACTAAGTTTTGTATTCATGTTTTTAAAATACAAAATAAATTAAAAATAGAATTCCAGAACACAATAGAAATGTGAGGTTTTTGAGAATACTATACAAAAAAATCAGTTGTTCACAGCGGAAAAATGCATCATATGTGAATGTAGGTAGAATCATTTTTTCCAGTGTTGACCTTCAAGGTGGATGTCCCATCAGTGTACCTGATGTGATGTGTGAGGTCATCTAGGATGAAAACTTTTGGTATTCTTGAAGAAACATTAAAATTCTTGTCAGGGAACCGGTATCCAACTCCCATCAGGAAAAGCTACCAAGCCTCTGTCCCCAAAGCATTGTTCTTCATAGAAAAGCTCAACTCTAAAAGTCTTTACAAAGACTCATCTTTGGCAAAAATAAACTTGTAGGTTGTGAATGTTTTCAGCCAAATATAGCAATTTATTAAAAACAAATTAGTGTGTGCAAGCAGTCACAAACTAATATTCTGAATGTTCTATATTTATGACTATTAGAATATGCTAGAAATTTTATTTTGTAATGCTGTTTGAATGTAGGGCTTTTAAATAATTAGACTTAATATTTGAAGAGTAATGAGATCTGCAAAGGAATAGCAAGATCTGACTAATTTCCTCTATAAAGTAATATTAAGACATGAAAATGTATGAACTGAAATGTGAGCATTCTATTTACACTGCTAGCTGCAGCATCACATGAATCATTTTCATTTTAAAGTGTGAAGAATCCCTTGCCTTCCACTGAAATAGCAAGTAGAGGAGATGAACTATTATTGCAGTACTAGCATAGAGTGATGCACCTTTTTTATTACAGAATCAGGGAATAATCCTCTGAGATTCTTTTTTTGAAATAGAATGGAGTGAGTTTTTATTGATTCGTTATTTCATTTGAGACATGATTTTGCCCTCTTACTCTCTTGTAGTATGAATGTTCAATAAATAATACATTCTCTCTTCTACATGTTGCCACCTAAGAAATTGTTTGGCTCAAAAATAAGCCAGGTGCTTCCACAGCACACTGTTTGGCTTCTCTGTTGTTTTGCATAACAGCTGTAAGGATTGGTCTTCCTAATTGTTTTATGTGATGTGAATTCAGGTTGTAATATCAACAATGGTATGTGGTTACCAGCTGATTGCCTGTTACCGTGTTGCCATGTTATGGACATCTGTGCCTCATTTTGTCCCTAGTTGATGATGGTGTCTGACCTCTGCCTTTTTTGTGTGCTTAGCAACTAATTGATCAAATCCACCTGTGAATGGTGATCAGTAGTCAGGCCGGTGAGGCTGACAACAGCCAAATGCAATAGCAACACTGCAAGTTAGATGCTCAGTTCATGGACAGATTCAGCAGGGACTATGGTTGTGACACAGTCCTTATTTTTCATAATCAGGAAGACAAATGACAAGAAAAAAGCCTTTCCAGACAGGGTTTATTTATAGCTTTCATCACTGGTTCTTTTGGTTTTAATTAGAAATACTAGCAACATCACTTTTAGATTGTTCTAGTGGGCCTAATAAGGCAGTGTGCACAATTTTAAAATGGCACATAATAGGATTTCCGTGGGTATTTAATTAAACTCAGGATCAAATCAGAAAGCATCTTTGCTTATTTCCTGAAGCTCATTCTTCTCTTAAACTGCTGTCCTCTATAGTGGAACTGCCTGGATAGAAATAAATTGAAATGAGAAGTGTCACTACTTTCTCCTGTTGGCTCTCACAGTCCTCCCATATCAAGCCTGCCTTCAGGTAAAGAGTGTTGATTATGGAGAAGAGGATGTGATTGGCATTACACTGACTGCATCAAACTAGAGGTTATATTTTTGTTGTCAGCTAACAACATTTTGGAGAGAATATATTCATTTATATTCTTTGTATCACACTTGATCTTTCCTTACCAACAACATCATTTACTATACTCTGTACTTAATCCCTAACACACATTGGCCCAAGCCAGAAGAATGTGATTGAGTATGTGTGAATGCAAGTGAATGATATATGAATGAAAGTGAACGTACATTCTTTTAATGACACATTTGTAATGGGGGCCTCTCTGACAGTCTACTTATCACAGATTACCCTTTGTTTCCCCAACAGGTAGCCACGGCTGGATTCAGGTAGTAGCTTTAGATAAAAGCTCATTTTACTCTATATTTCATGTCTCAAAATTAACATAAGGCTTAAAGGGGCATGGTATTATATCTTTTGAAAAAATATTTATTTCAACCCCCAAATAGCACTTTTGAACGGAACATATATTTTGAAACTACATAGTGAATTGCAGATAATTCTCCGTAGGTTTTAAATAAACAAATACCTTAGATCGTGACTGCCTCAACATTTGAATTTTTTTTTTGATTGCTCAAAGGAGGTATAAACAGATCCTAAAACATGCAGACACTGCTAATGTGAAGCAGAGAGGGCAGAAGGAAAATATACATCCATGTATAAAGGAAGAAGTATTTCATAAGTATCTATATTTCCTATGTTCTTTAGCACAGTTCAAAGCTCTGCACATCTTTCCAAATTGTGAACATATAAAGAGGTATAAAGATAATCGAAATAGAAAATTTTAATAAAAAGTCTCCAATGCCAAGGCAATAAGTATTATAATAATGAGCCATATTCTTTATTAAATTATAATTTTTATTTAGCTTTTAATAGCCTCTTGGTCCTGCTTTGGATTTCATAATTTTGTTTGATAGCATTCATATTTTTTTCTAATGTAAAGTAAGTATTCATATGGAAAACATCGGAAAATACGTAAAGTAAAAAGGTAATAAAATGCATTTGTAATGAAATATGATAGGATTTGATTAAAAATAGTTTCTAATGGGAGAGGAGGTGGGGTCTAGATGAAACTATATTGACTGTGATAAGCATTGAAACTGGGTGAACAGAGATTCATTATGCTGTTCTCTTTACTTCTATATACTTCTGAAATTTTCTGTTAGAAAAAGGAAAAAAAAACACTTGTCATACTTCTCCGAGACAACTAATTCTTCTCTACATATACATATGCGGAGAAATACACTTACACAAATCTACATTTTTTAATTTAAAGACAGTTGAGCTATCCCACGGTTGTTAAATAAAGACCTAAGTTGCTCTTCTAAAATGCCCTGGATAGGCTCATGTACAGAGCATCCATTGGAGATTATTGACTCTTTATTAGATGTTTAGGTTTGGTGAGTAAAAAAGGTACTGTGTACTCAATTATTGGGTTTCAAAACACAACTGATCTGTATACTGATGCTAAACTATGACAAACATTTAGGATACACTTGTTTTTTGTGCTGTGTTTAGACACAGCTTGAGTATCTTCTATAGGAAGAGATGTGGGGAAAAACTAGAAAGGATATAAGAGGCTATCTCATTCTCATATGTACTTCGTACTATTTATTCTCCCTTCATTTATCCTCCCTTCCTTATTCTCCCTGACAGTAGAAATGGGGAGAAAACTGAGCAGAACTTAGAGTGGTTTCATTCAGAGAATGAGGCAAAAGAACTGGACTGCCTTTTGCTTCTCTTTTCCCTAGCCTCCTCTCCATAAGCTCAAGCATATGTCAATTTGACATAAGCTCAAACATATGTCAATTTCATATGTACATGTTTCTTTCCATTTCCCAGGCTGATAACAAAATTTTTTTTTCTAAAAATAAAACTTCCAGGACAGATCCTTTGGTGACGTGGTTTAAGGGATCCTCCAGGTGCTAATAAACTTTCTAAAAGATAATTCCTATACAGACATTTATTACAAATATCTAAAATTCTTTTAACTTAGGTCCTTGACAGAAATACACATGATTCCAACTTTGTAGGAGTGAGTTTATTTCCTACAAGTGTGTGAGAAGCATTCTTGGTCAACTGGCCCTTATCACTTCTACACTGACCTTCAGAAAACTAGAGGAAGATACAGGTTTAGGCATGGAAAACAGCAATCACATTGATTATGCGAAATACATCTAGATTTATGAATCAATTGCCTGTGTAATTTTAAAGTATTTTTCTCAGTATAATCCATGTCCCTGAGTGCTGACCTCCTTTGCACAGTCATTCTTGATTATTTCTTCCAGGACAATAGAGAGATACAAAGTTCTCAACACTCATAGTATACTTTTCCACATAACTCTGCATTCTCTTAATGCCCATTTATTTTAAACATTTATTCCCTGTTAACATTTGAGTGTTTTTTTAATTTTTCCTACCCTGTGATAATAATAAATCTTGATATAGCACCTGTAAAGCAGTTCTGAGCAAGACACACAAAAAAAGGGAATTATGATACTAAACAAAAACATTTTACTCTGCGAAAGTGTCAGTGAGTTCTGTTGTAGAAGCTTGGAGCAAACACATTTGTGTATGTTCTTAAACTCGGTGACCTATGTTGGTTCACTGATATGGGGCAGGAACTTAGAATATCTTAATAGAATATTTCAAAGTCTAACCTGGTTTTTAGAAAGCCAGGCATTTTAAAATTTAGGTTTATCACGAATTATATTATCAGGTTAGTTGCCAGTTTGGTTTTGTTTGGATAGAAATGTTAAATGATATCACTGGGCAAACATAGTATGTGACTAATGATATTTTCATTAATGCCTACTTTAAAACTTGTACTTGGTTGTCTACAACTAAGTGGTGTTTAGTTCTTAGTATTTTTATATTGTGTCATATTCTATACTGACTTTTGCTATAATTCCAGAAATATTTTTCCAATAGGATATATCTCAACATTTATTAAAAATCTTAGTGTTTCTTCCAATTGTTTGATGTTATCAGTGTTTTGTCTAATTACATTTTAATTATCCACCTTAAAGCCTGTAAGAAATTAGTAAACCATTGTGCACTTTAAGTTTTTATTTGCTATATAATAAGTAAATTTCTGTTGACAATTTTTACTGATTACTGGACTCATTTCTAAACTGTTAATAATTTAAAAAGTACTGCCAAACCAAAGTAAAACACTCATTAGCCAGCTCCTATTAGGTCCGCAGACCTGGACTACTCTCAACATTAAGTTGGTAGCTTTCTAAAAATAAATGTTTGCTTGAAATTCTCATTGGAAAATAGGAATTCCTATTATTTCGAAGGAGTGGATTTTTAATCAAAGTCAGATTCTAAACCACCTTTGGAGGATTCTGTACTTCATTTCCATAGGTTAGATTTCTCAGACCTAGTTCCTTTAAAAATATTTCTCCTTTCTGAATTTGATTTTTCTTTACAAGGGGAAACACATTTCTTTCTAGTATTAAAGGTTATTCTGGAAACCAGAATGATAAAGGAATAAATATTTCTATTCCTCCAACATGGCCAAGAAAATGCCTTTATTTTCTAATCTTTGGGTCAATAAGGTATTTTTTTGCTTTCATAGAAAGTGGAACATTCTCACTTACTGAGGAGTCACTTCTTTTTAACTTTCTCAAGCCAGGTCCTGGTAAGAGATCTTTTCTGGGATGCAAAAGGCATACCGTTTTTTCTTAAAATTGCCTTCAGTTTCCTTGGAAATGGAGGAATTTGTGGAGTATTTTAGTTATTCCCTTTCTGGCTGTGACAACAGAGGGGCAGATCCATTTAACTATTTATCTGCCCTCTCAACATATCTTCTAGTTATATTTGTTTTGTAGGCTTCAAACCTGTGAAGAGCCTTGACTGAGGGTTCTCATTTCTCCTTTACTTCTCTACCCTGTCCTCCACCCCATCTGCCTCTCTCCCCTGGTCTCTCCAAATCCTTGCTCTGTTTTCTCTTTCCACTTTTCTTTCCCTGCTCTCTCTGGCCATCTTGCATTTCCTCCATCTCCTTCCGCTCTACCTCTTTCTTTCCCCTCTGTACTAGAAAGTGCAATACCATGACAACAATGACTAGCAAATTCAAAGCAAAACTGTAGATCATTAAATGCTATGGCCACTTAAACTTAACTGCAAAGAGCTGACAAATGCTGAAACTACAAACATGAAAATGAAACTGCCAAGAGTCTACCTTACTTCTCTTACTGTAGCAATTTTCTTTTGTGGTTGTAATGTATTTATATATGCACTAGGGAAAGAGGTTCAGTGGAAAAAGGAGTAGGGAAAATGTGAGATCCTAAGGCCTAGAAAGATGAGGCAAACTTCTTTTTTGAGGAAGACTGTGAGAGCATCACAGCCATATTCAAGCTGGGACATTGCTGAGAGCAAGTACACATCCAGCCAGCATGACCCAAGAGAGATTGAGGATAGTGAGACAGAATATAAGGCCAAATCAGGATTCTAAACTGAGGCATGAAAACAGATTTATCCAAGAAAAACTAGGAAAGAGAAATGTGGTTAAACTTTCTGGAAGTTGGGGGTAGTGAGAGTAGAATGAACCCTAATCCAAAATAGGACAGGACAGTCACTGGAATACTCTTAGGGTGATGTCACATTGAGTAAGGATGAGTGTCAGTTAAGGTACAGTCCAGGTTGCTGTTATAAGTAATCTTGCCCACCTCCCAAAGAGGTAAGTATTTTGGTTTGTGTGATTCATTCTTATGTTGTAGTCCAAAGACAGTCCAGGGCTGGTAGTGTATTACCACTCACATAGCCACCCAGGGACTCAGACTCACTCAGTCTCATTGGTATGTCCTTCTTAACATGCAGCTTTCATGTCATGGTCCACAATGGCTGCTCTGGTTCCTCCTGTAGCATTTATACTCTAGCTAGTGGGAAGGGAAAGTTCAGGTGAGCATATATCCGTTTCATCTACAAGCAGTGGCACGAATGAATTCCGCCTAGATCCCACTAATGAAAAATGTGTCATATGGTCATCCTTAGTTGCAAGGGACACTGGGAAGAGTCTCTAGCAAGACAGTTCTTTGTCTTTTTAATTAGCAACTTTTAATTTGGGGTATCCACAACTAAAGGAAGAAGGGAATGATGGATGGTGTATATTCATGAAAAAACCAGTGGTGTCTGTCAGAGATATCTGGTACACTAACACAAAAAATGCATTGGATGAGCCCAAGCTTCTGGTTCTCATACTCATTAGGCCTGAGTAATGTTATTTACCACATGCTAAAATGCAGTCTCTCCATATGCACAGGAGGAAAAAATGATGTGCAGAATATGCAGCACAGTCTCTTCTAAAACTGTGAATAGTAAAGTATAAAAATACTCTGCTGTATCAAGAAGAAAAGATACACAAGGCAGGATTTGTATGGGACATAAAATACTACTCACTGTTTTCTAAAGGCCTTCTCCCCTCCCCATCCTTCTACAAATTGTATTACGTAAAGGAATGATTCTACTGAGGGCTGGTTTTTCTTTGATCTCCCTCTCCAAAATATACCATTGGTTTCTCTAGTAGAAAATTTCTACAGTTTTATATGCTGGCTAGGTTTCTTATTCTCTACTTAATTTGGAATTTTTGATATTGGATAAATAGCATTTGCTTCTTTATTGGTGTTGGACTAGTGCCGAAAGGTTGGCTATAATAGGAAGTAAAATGTAGACCGCTGGGTTATAAATGGTAGCAAATCATGGCTTATGATTATCTGAAATCAAGAAAGGATGAGAACATCTCTTAACAAGGGGAATGTGCTTCTCCGCAGAGTATCTGTAGGTTGCAGCACACTAATCAAGGTAATGAAAGGCTTTGGCTAAGAAAGTGGCAAAAATTAGGAAGCAATGTATAAAATCTTAGAATATTAAAACTGTAAGGATTCTTAAAATTGTATAACCCTTTTATTGGAAAATTAATAAATTGAATTGAAACTATGATGAGTCACATATAGAAGTTTTTAAAACTTCTAATTCAAAACTTATGAAGTCCAAATGGTTTCTTTTGATATGTCATCAGATTTTTTTTTCAGTATTTATTAGGTTTGCTTCAATAATGTTACCTAACCTGGCTTGATCACCTATTTTGTTGCTATTGCAATAAGAAACAGCCATGTGTTTGAGGGAAAGAAAGAAAATTGTAATTTCCTTTTGAAATTATGTCATCTGAAAGTGGCATGTGCATTCTATTGGCTACAGCATCATCAAATGGCCAGATCTTGCAAAGAGGGAAACTGGGAACATAGTCTCCCATTTTGAGACCCTATGTGCAGCTGAAACCTTGAGGATAAATGGAGAATGGGTCTTGGGTGAAAATTAGTAGTCTCTTCTATCAGGAGAGTTTAAACAGATGATATATATGGTGAGGTCCTGAGCATGGGTAGAAAAGGTGAGAAAGGCTCTCTTCTCCCAAGAGAGAACTATGTATTATTGATAACACTTGAGCAAGGAGACTAGAAATCAATTTTTGTTTTTAATTTTGAAAAACTTTACTTAGTGTATTTACTTTTATGACTACCTAGATAAAATGATTGTCTATTTAATGTTGCAATAAGAAACAGCCATGTGTTTCAAATCTTGCTTATGAGAGCCTGTATTCTCTAAATAACCAAGTTCATATACAAGACTAAATGTAAGAACCTGATCAAATAATAGGTTTGATTAAAATTACATAATAAGGCAATGCATGTTTGCAGGCATACATCATAGTATTATCCACATAATGTGTGCCATATCACCTGGGTTGTGACCTGAGTTATTGGAAATATTGTGTGTGTGTGTGTTTCCTTCTCTTCTGAGCATAGAAACTCCATTTAAGAACTATTACTGAAGATCGAATTGATGTCAGCCAGGAAACTAATTTCCTGTCACTTGGCCTTGAATTACTACATTGACTTTTCAGGAAATAAACAAATTTAGCTGAAAGATGCAAGCTTTTTTCTACTTATCATTAGTACCTAAGAATATAGATGCATTATACTGTTCAATCTCCATTACACATACAATTATTGCCTCAAAATGATATTCAACCTCCTTGCGTCCCTTTATCTTGAAGTAATGAAGTCCAAACTTCATGCTGAAAACCAGCGTATGTTCTTTTAAATGTGGCTGCAGAGCCAATTTATCTGATAAAGGCAAATAGCCTACCATTTGCAGGCTACAGAAATGAGGCAGAGCAGCCATGTTGCAAGGAACATAATGTTTTCCCCTGCTGTTTTTATTTCTCCTGTGTATCACAAGTGGGAAAGATGGAATTTTGAAAGAACTTAGTTTATAAAGCACGATGCAAGGCAGTTTTAAAAAATACTTTTATGAATACTTAGTATACAAGAGAAAAGCTTGTTTTGTCTTATATTACAGTTACAGTTTTCTGAAAACTCACCCACAAAATTATATTACATTAGTGTTTACTTTCTGGTTGTCTGATTCTTCATGATACCAAAAAAAGGAATACATTTGTGTGGAGGGGCATTTATAGGGCAACCAATGGCACTGAGACTTTGTTTGATTGTGTGCATCCGAGTCAGGTGGCAATAAAGATTTTCTGGGGTTGACTTCATGGAGCCCAACACTTTAGCTGAGAGGGTGAGGTAGGAATTCAGCTTAGACGGGGTGGGTATTGGGGCAGAGCCTTATGCATCTTTCTCTTCCTGATCCAAGAACAACTTCTGACACATAGGAGGCGCTGGGGAAAGTAATGTTATTAAAGAAAGGATCCCGAGAAATAAGCCATCTTCTCATGGTGAGGGGCTTGAGATAAGTCTGTCGTCAGGTCAAGTATGTTCTGAGGCAGATTGATGTGGTGGCTGTGTCTGTCAATAGGAGTTCTGTGGGCAATTTTTATTGGTCCTGGATTGTACCAATGCATTGCAAGACATTTATCATCTCCCTCCCCCAGTAAATGCCAGCAATACTCTCCAGTACAATGAAAAAGAGAGTCCTCCAGCACATTGCCAAATGCAACATGAAGAGATCTTATCCCTGTTGAAAACCACATGTTATAGTCTAATGGTTGGTTGATTGACTTATTTATTAAAAATAATTTTGCATTCTATAACTTTTTTAACATTTATGGGGAGCTATTTTAGGTGTTAAGAAAAACAGAGTGAATAATAATGATTAACTTTCATGTACTCGACATCTAGCTTTGCCATATTTTAACATTTTGCTTCAGAATTTTTTTAAAGATATAAAATAGTGCAATTCCTAAATGGAATACTGGAATTACTAAATGCTCCTGTTGTAACTCTTTTTTTATTTCCATGTTCTCATTCCAGAAGAGAACTGCAATCCTGATTTAGGATTTGTCATTTCTAACACATTTTTAATGCTTTTACCATATCTGTATTTTTATCCAAATGGTATTTATTACTGTTTTACATGTTTCTAAATTTATAAGTGACATCATTCTCTATTCTTGTGCAACTTGTTTGATGCATGATTATATTAAGATTTGTTGGTGTGGGTAGGTCGAAGTTTAATACATAAATTTTAAATATTATAAAACATGCCATTATACAGATACATGTCATAATTTACTGATCTAGATACCTGATAATGAATATTTAGAATATTTCAAATGTTTTACCAATGCCAAAGAGGCTACAATGAACATTCTCATTCATGTCTTTTAGTGTATGTATTTCTCCTGAGAAATTCAATGGATACATGATAAGGTGTGTTGACATTAAATTTTACTGGATTTTGCCACGTAACTCACTAAAAGTTTTTGTATCAGTTACATAATCACTGGCAATTTATGGAAGTTTTAGTATTAGCCCATGTTTGCCAACAGTTGATATTGGTAACATTTAAACTTTTTAAATACTCTTTTAGATGGGACTCTGCTAGTATCTTTTTTAAAAAAAAGATGTATAATTTGTCAATTACTACTTTTCATGTGCTTATTGGCCATCTGTATTAATTCTTTCTCACACTGTTATAAAGAAACACCTGAGACTGGGTAATTTATGAAGAAAAGAGGTTTAATTGACTCACAGTTCTGCAGGCTTAACAGGAAGCATGGCTTGGGAGGCCTCAGGAAACTTATAGTCAGGGCAGAAGGTGAAGGGGAAGCAAGTTCATTTTCACATTGTGGAGCAGGAGAGAGAGAAGAAGTGCCACATACTTGTAGACCGTCAGGTCTCATGAGAACTTATCCACTGTCAGGAGAATAGTGAGGGGGAAATGTGCCCCCATGATCCAATCACCTTCCACCAGGCCACTCCTCCAACATGTGGAGATTACGATTCAAGATAAAATGCGGATGGGGACACAGAGCCAAACTATATCACCATCCATATTTGTTCTTGTGTGAATTGCTTCATCATATATGTGTATATACTCCGCTTCTTTTTCTACTGGGTCACTTGTCTTCTTTGTTTTTAGTTACTTTGTAAGAATTCTACTTTTAGTGCGTACACACAGATATATGATGGCAGTGGCAGCCCGTCTAGAACGGCCACTGTGAAGACTTGGGCTGCAGCTGGGAAGGCGTGTCTGGGGCTGCGTGCCCCATGGGGAGGGGGATGGGGGGCAGGAGTGGGGGATCCATCCCCTTCTAAGTTGGCGGGTCAGGGTCCGTCTGCTCACCAGGCACAGATGCAGCTGCCCTGTTGCAGTTCCAGACCCAGGCATCCCTGTACTCTCGGGCCAGGAAGCCCCTCTTCCCCCACAGTCTCAGAAGTGTGTGTTCCCGTGGCCTGGCCTCTCCTCTCTCCCAGTGCCTGCTCTGATTTTGGAGCAAAGTTGAGGCTGAGCCCAGGCAGGCACTGTCGCAACCTGGCTGGGTGTATGCTTGCTCAGGGCAGTGCTGACACATCAGCCCCCTGCCTCCTCAGCCCCCTCCGGACTTTGGGCGCTGAGGAGCATGGCGGGGGGCACAGAGTGGGTGAGGGTGGCTTGACATGCCCTCCACTTGAACAGCCTGGGTGGATGCTGTGGATGACATGATTGATGGCAGCAGGAAGCAGACAGGCTCCTGGGCAGAAAGGGGTGAGTGAAGCCCCATCTTCAAGCCAGGGATGGCCTGAAGCATGGGGCCCAGGCTGCCAGTTGCAGGTGGAATCTGTGCCAAGAGCGAGAACTTACGGTGCTTTTTAGGGCCCACCCATGGTTACCCATAGACCAATCAGCATGCACCTCCTCCCTTCTGAAGCCCACAAAAACCCCTGGACTCAGCCAGACTCACAGAGACACTGGGACTACCAGCTGTGAGAAGGCACTACCCACTTCAAGTTTTCTCAGCTCACCTGCATGACCTGCCTGTGGAAAGGAGCTACCCACTCCGGGTCTCCTCTCCACTGAGAACTGGACTCTTGTCTGGATGACCTGCCTGCAGAAAGGAGCTACCCACTTCGGGTATCCTGAGAGCTAGAACAGCTCTCAATGAAGCTCCTCTCTGCCTTGTTTCCCCTCCAGTTGTCTGCATGCTTCCTTCTTCCTTGAAATAGGACAAGAACTTGGGACCTGCCGAGTGGCAGGACTGAAAGCTGTAACACAAACAGGGTTGAAACATGCCCCCCTGCTCACCATGTTGCAGGCGAGGAGAAGGAGAGAAGAGCTGTAGCCCTTTGGGGATCCCAGAGCTAGGGGCTCCCCAGGCCAGGCTGTGACACCCTCTTTGGGGTTCTGTGGTTCCTGGCATGTCCAAGCTTCCAGGTACCACTGTGTTCCCTGGCCCCCTCTGTGGAAACTGCTTTCTGAATGCCTGGTTCACAGGCAGCCTTGCATGGAGCTGAGCATCTTTGTGGGTGCCTGGAGCTGCCTGCCCTGCCATAGCCAGCAATCCTGGTTGTGTGCACTGTGGCCAGACCTTGTGCTCACTCACACACCCCTCACTGCTGCACTTCTGGCTCGCCCTTGGCGGGCATGGGATCCGACCGGTAGTAGGAGCCCATCCCAGCCTGCTGGGCCAAGTGAGCAGAAGGAGCCCATAGGCCCAAGTAAAACTCAGGGAAAGGCAACACCAGCAACAGAGGTTTCCGCCTGGTAAAGCGACACCCTAAGGATCCTGTGACACATATACTATATTTTTCCAGTCTCTAGTTTTTCTATTTTATATGCTGACACTTTGTGGTACACGTGGATATAATCAGTTTTATCAGTCTTTTTCATTAGGGTTTGTATTTTTTTATGTCTCATTTAAGAATTATTTTTTGTTAGTCTTATTTTCCCATGTGTTTAACTAATTGTCTCAGAAACATTTTTTAATTGTCAATTTTTTCTCATTGGACTGCATATTAATAATCTCTGTGTACTGTGTTTCTGTTTCTGAGCAATATAGTCTATTCTAATAATTTATTTGCCTTTCCTTTTGGCCAATTCCTCCCCAGTCTTAAATATCATTGTTTTTTATAAATCTTGATATCTTGAAAATCTCAAAAGCATGCATTTTTCAAAATGGTCTTGCCTATTCTTATTCCTTTGCTCTTACATATAAATTTCATAATCAGCTTTTTAAGCTACATTAAGAAGTTACATATGGAGATTTGTATTGGAATTGAACTTAGGGAATTATAAAAGACCACTGGCACCTTTATAATATTGAATCCTCCTATTCATAAACATGGTATATCTCTCCATTTATATAAATACTGTTCATATCTTTCAATGAAAACAAAAAAGATGTTTCTTGTAAAGGTCATATATTGTTCTAGTCTTATCTCTAAGGACATTATAATTTTTGTTTCTGTTACTAGTAGAATTTGTTCTAAAATTGCATTTTATTTTACTGTTTTTATTGTTGCTGATACAAATGTATATTTTGTTGGTGTATCATAAAAGATAACCTTGATTATTCTAAACAATTTGTTTATTAATTTTCCTGTATTGTCTGTAGTCAATAATACATACAAATTTTTTTCTACCTTTTCTATTCTTATATTTTGTATTGATTTCTCTTTGTCTTGACATGGTGATAAGGACCTATAACATGATGGTTTATTTAAATGGTAGTGTTAAGCATCTTTATTTATTTTTGACTTTTAAATAATTTATCATTGCATACATGTTTTTCTACTTTTACTACATTTGTATGTATTACACACAATATTTAGTAATGATTTTTAAATTGTATATAAATGGTATCATACTCTGCATATTCTTTTGATAGTTTACTAGTAACTACAATATTTTCTGCTGTAGCTATTTGACTTTCTTTTATTCCTGTTTCTAAGTATTTTGCTTTTTAAAATATTTAAATCATAAATTGATGTTGATGTTTAAATAACCTTTTAAAATAATCTCTTTAAAATATTTTTAAATTTTTTTTAAAAATATATTTTTGAGCAGTCATATTATTCCATTAGGCTTCTAATATTTTTACTGTGGGTAGAGTACTTTGTTATGTGCAACAATGAGTCTTGGATCTGGGGCATGGTAGGAGGCCAAGTGGAACCTCTGACCCGAGGCCCTGGGTCTGCTAGAACAGCTTCTTAACCCTCCCCATTTGGGCTTGGATCCTTTCTTTGCACTTTAGACATGCTGATTTAGCCACATAAAGATGAAGCAACAACTCAATATGAGAATTTAAAGAGTAAATAATGACCATATCACCTCTGACTAATAGTTAAAATTCCTAAATAAATTTTCAGTCATTTTTTTAATAGTTTCTGGATTTGAGATTTGTTACTCTGTTAACAGTCTGGTAACAGGAACTGTTAATTTCTTGTATTCTCTTGACTTGAATAGAGGTCACAGAGCCTGGGAAAAAAATAGGTTAAGTAAAATGAACTTCTTTGTTTTCTTCATGAAGAGTCCAGAAAGCCTGAATTAGGATACAGAATTCAGGATGATTAAAAATTCCAGTTTAATTGAGCATTATTTTGGTCAGTTACATGAATTGGGACATATGAGCACAACCTTCTCCTCCATAAAGGAATAAAAAAGAGTGAGCTACTGCTACTTGTAACAACACAGACACAACTTCCAGATTTAATGTTGAGAAAAGAAAAGAAGAGAAACAAATGAGTACATACTGTAGGCACTGTAGTATTCATTATATTGAAGTTTCAGGAACAGGGAAAATATGCTGATAAAACTCAGAGTAGTGGATACCTTTAGGGCTATTATGTGAAAGAGTAAATAAGTCTTCTGGAATTTGGGAAATGTTCTATATCTTGATATGCGTGGTTGTTAACTCAGTAGATGAATGTGTCATAGACTGTGTACTAAAGATTTTTGTACTTTTTTGTATGCATGTACTATCTCAAAGAGAATATGGCTAAAATAATAAGTTCAGAAGGGGCCTATGGCCTCTGTCTCTCTCTCTCTCTCTCCTTCTTTCTCTCTGTCTCTCTTTCTTTCTTTGAGATGGAGTCTCACTTTGTTATCCAGGCTGGAGTGCCATGGTGTGATGTTGGCTCGCTGCAACCTCCGCCTCCTGGGTTCAAGCAATTCTCCTGCTTCAGCCTCCCAAGTACAAGTGTGTGCCAGCACGCCCAGCTAATTTTTTGTATTTTTAGTAGAGACGGGGCTTCACTGTGTTAGCTAGGATGGTCTTGATCTCCTGACCTTCTGATCTGCCCCTGTCAGCCTCCCAAGGTGCTGGGATTACAGGCGTGAGCCACTGCACCTGACCTATGGCCTTTCTAAACTATAAATGTATTTTTGCTAGAATGAGACAATTTTGGCATAACCTTTTCAGCCTTATAGGCAATGATTGGTGTGCGTGTGTGTGTGTGTATGCTTGTAGAACATGGGGATAAAAAGGCCTAACTTGTCTGGTTGAGTGGGGATACAACGTGAAGCCTTCAGAGAGGAAATGAGTTGAGGAGACTTTTTAAGCATGAAGTAGGAACTTTCCAAGTGGATTGTGTGGCATACATGGATCTATAAATGTCCAAGATGTGAAATGACAAGTTACATTTAGGTATTATAACTTGTTTTGTATAGCTACAATAAAATAGGAGCTGGGAAGTTGAAAAAATAGAATGGGTAGAGTGTTGAATATCATGCTAAGAAATTTTGATTTTTGTTTTCTTTTGGGCTCCACGTATTAGAGAACCATTGATGAATTTTAATTAAGTGGTATGATTAAGTTTGCTACGTGGATAGGATTAAGAGCTAATTTTGAAAATAGTATCTAAGGCAATTTGAGTCTTTTCAAGAGGCCTGTCTTTGGTACTTTTCTCAACCCATGTAACTTCTATGCATGATCTCCTTTTGAGACTGATGACTCACAAATCTAAATCTCTACTCCAAACTTCTTTCCTGTTTCTTTAAACTTCTTCAGAGAATTAATTGCTTCTCTATCCATGGATGTGAATTTGGATCATACAATTGTGTTTCATTCACTTTTACATAGTGTAAGATTTATGATTGGCCGGGCCCGGTGGCGCACGTCTGTAATCCCAGCACTTTGGGAGGCTGAGGTGGGCGGATCACGAGGTCAGGAGATCGAGACCATCTGACTAACAGGGTGAAACCCCGTGTCTGCTAAAAATACGGAAAATTAGCCGGGAGTGGTGGCGGGCTCCTGTAGTCCCGGCTACTCTGGAGGCTGAGGCAGAAGAATGGCGTGAACCCAGGAGGCGGAGCTTGCAGTGAGCCGCGATTGCACTACTGCAATCCAGCATGGGAGACAGAGCGAGACTCCATCTCAAAAAAAAAAAAAAAAAAAAAAAAAAGATTTATGATTACTGTCTCACTGTCGGTCACAAAACAGGTTTCAATTCAGAATTTGAACTTTTTTTCAATATATCTGTAAACACCTTTATTCAAAAACTTCTTCCTCCTTACACAAACCAAGACCAGAGACTAATGCCCTTTGCTACCACACTTCTGCTATTTGGAAAGGTCTTTCTCCTTTCACCTCCTCCCCACTCAATAGGGTGTTTGCAGGGTAGGTGAGGAAAAGAGGAGAGGTAAGAAAGTCTTAATGTTGTAAGATGGCTCATTGACTGTAGGCCAGGGGGATGTTTAAAACTGACTTTCCTGGTTATTTGTCTGAGAATTTTGAAAACTGTACTGCTAGACCTCCCTCACTTCATCTCCCTTGAACTGGATAGTAGCCTCTCTTTGAGCCAAATATTCTGGATGTTTCCTCAGCTCCTCCTTCCAGCTATAGTTCCCACAGCTTCCTCCTTCAGGAGTTCCCTTACCCTGGCTAATTACCCTTCTGAGCAGGATCGCTTTTACTAAATGAGTTCAGGAAAATATTTTTACCACACATTCTTTATCAGGTCCCTAAGATGTGCACATTTTGATTCACGATCAGAGAAAACTGCAAGTTACTTGTCAGGTGTGTCATTGCCCTGTGGCCACAGGCCGCTTCACCTTGCCTGGGTACTAGGTTTCTGTGGCCCCTCAACTGCAGAAAATATCCATCAATCTCTCTGAGTGGTCCCTGTAAAATCCCTGTCAGAGACTGAAGATCACTTTGTAAGTAATCTTCACAAATCCTTTCAAAATCTCACTGAAAACATTTATCCTTTATCTGATGAGAGACTCCTGGGTAAGTCTGAGCAGTATGGAAACATTCTTTTAAGCTATAAAAACATGAAACTATTTATACTTATACATAAAGTCATTGGATTTCACTACCAAACCCAACCACTGTATTATATTGAATAAAAGTGGTAGAGAATTAATACTACGTATTGACAGTTACCTTCGTGTGAGCGAACAACTTTTCAATATCTTCATGTACATTCCAGCAGCTTTGTAGTTTTATCATAAATCACTTTTATTCTGCAAAAATAAGGATAAGTCATCTTAAATTATTAATTTAAAATGAATTGAAATCATATTCAAATTAATTTTTATGTGCATAATTGTCCATAATTTATTCTGTCCACATGAAATTGCCTTTTATCATTGGTGTAAACTCATTGGTATTCTAAGGTTTTGATATTTGACAGAGTTAAAAAAATATGCTGGTGCTCCTTTGTTTTCATTACATCTGACTCCCTGCTGGACTGTAAACTGTATAAAGACAAGGATGAGTATTTAAAATCTGATGATTTGGGGCCTGCACTGTGCTGCACACACATTAGGCACACAGTGCTTTTTGTCTTCCATACGTATTTTTCTACTATGAGGAAGGTATTAGGTAAGGTAGATAAATTTGAATAATTTAGAACATTAGTAATGCTTTTGGAAAAATTATTTCATGCTAATATAAAATAATGTGTATGGAAAATATGGTTGACAGACTGTAATGCCTTACTACTCTAAAGAGAGGGGGAGGCCAGGCGCGGTGGCTCACGCCTGTAATCCCAGCACTTTGGGAGTCCGAGGCGGGCAGATCACATGGTCAGGAGATCGAGACCATGGTGAAACCCCGTCTCTACTAAAAATACAAAAAATTAGCCGGGCTCAGTGGCGGGCGCCTGTAGTCCCAGCTACTTGGGAGGCTGAGGCAGCAGAATGGTGTGAACCTGGGAGGCGGAGCTTGCAGTGAGCCGAGATCGTGCCCCTGCACTCCAGGCTGGGTGACAGAGCGAGACTCTGTCTCAAAAAAAAAAAAAAAAAAAAAAAAGAAAAAAAAATTGGGGGAGATATTTTGAAAGTTAGGAGATAAATACATTTTCTGATATTTGATAAACCATGCTACTGGTAAGCTTGACATTGTGCCATGGCAAAATTCTATGCCGTAATGAAACAGCTGGTCCATAACCTTAAAAAATAAGAATGACACCCAATAATAACAAGTTTAATCAGTCTAACTTTTTTTTATTGTTGCTTATTGGAGAGACCATTTATGGGAACACTAAACACATAGACGTGTCTAAGTTTCTTCTTAGCTTTTTTCTAATCATGAAGCATACTTTACATAGAGAAAACCATACAAAATTTTAATTTACAGCTCAGTGAACTGTTACAAGGCTAATATTAATGTATCGCCCACCCAAATCAAAAAAATGAACATGGGTAACACTGTAATCAAATTGCAATTAAAACATCATTCCCTCCCACTCACCGAAGGTCACCAGTATCCTGACTTCTAACACCATTGGGTTAGTTTTGCCAGTTTTTGGAACTTCACATAAATGGAATCATGTAGTATATATATTTCTTTTGCTTTGGTTTTGGCTTCCTTAATATTTGCAAGATTCATACATATTGATGAGTGTCCATAGTTTGTTAATATTAATTAATGTACAATTGTCTGTTGCATAAGCGTACCATAAGTTATTTATCTATTCTAATGTTGGTGAACTTTGTTTCCAGATTGTTTTGAGTTTTTTTTATGGTTATGTTGAAAGTACTTTGCTGTCGTGTCTCTTGATGCACATATGCATATATTTCTGAAGAGTACATACCTAGGAATATTATTGCTGGGTTATAAAGTATGTGTATCTTTAAACTTAGTAGGTAATACTAAACACTTTCCCAAAATAGTTATACTAATTTACATTTTGACCAGCGGTGTTCTTGTTGTTTTATGTCTTTGCTAACGGTTGATAGTGTCATTCTTTTTATTAACTTAGGTAGATGAGATGTTATATCTCATGTAGTTTTGATTAGCATTGTACTGATTACTAATAACAGTATTCATTTTTTTTATTTTTGAGACGGAGTCTTACTCTGTAGCCCAAGCTGGAGTGCAGTGGCACGATCTCCGCTCACTGCAAGCTCGCCTCCCGGGTTCATGCCATTCTCCTGCCTCAGCCTCCCAAGTAGCTGGGACTACCGGCACCTGCCACTACACCCGGCTAATTTTTGTATTTTTAGTAGAGACGGGGTTTCACCGTGTTAGCCAGGATGGTCTCGATCTCCTAACCTAGTGATCCGTCTGCCTCGGCCTCCCAAAGTGCTGGGATTACAGGCGTGAACCACCGCGCCCAGAGAAGAGTATTCATTTCTACATGTATCTATGGGCCATTTGTCCATCCTTTTTTAACTTTTCATGTTTAAATTATTTAAATCATTTTAGAGTCACAGGAAGTGTCAAGATAAGCCAAAAAAGGACAGGGAAGTTCTGTGTACCCATTACTTAGTTTACTACAGCGTTAGAATCTTGCATAACTATAGTATAAGATAAAAACTAGGAAGTTGGCATTGGTACAGTCCACAGAGTGAGCAGATTCATATTTCACCAGTTTTATAGATACTGAATTGTATATGTGTATTGTCTATGCAACTTAATCACATAAGTAGACTCATGTAACCACCCTTACAATCAAGATACAATGCTGTTCCGTACCATAAGGCTCTTATTACCTGCCTCTTTTGGACACATCTCACCCTCATCCCTAAGCCATGGCAACCATTAATCTGTTTTTCATCTATATTATTATTTTTGGAAACATCTATTCAGATATTTTTGTCTATTGTATTTTTATTATTGACTTTTAGATGTTTTTATATGTAATTATATATATAACAAGTGACTTTTCCTAGTCCATGAGTTGAATTATATTTTCTTATTGGTGTTTTATGATTAATAAAAGTTTTTGATATTGATATAATTATTATTTTTCTTCATGTTCAGTGCTTTTGAACTCTTGAGAAATTTTCCCCTACCCTCAGTTAATGAAGGCGTTTTCCAAGAAGCTTTATTTTTTGTCAGATTTATATCAGCAGTCCACCTGAAACTGTTAGTATGAAGTAAAAGTAAGGTTTAACTTTTTTCTATATGGCTATCCAACTGACCTGGCATTCTTTTTTGAAACTACTTTTTCTCCATGGTTTTGCAGTTCAACCTTTATATCAAATAAAGTGGTCATATCTGTTAAAGCCTGGTTCGGGGATTTCTATGTTCCATTGGTTGATTTTTCTACCCTTGTTATTATCATTTTATTTACTGTTGATTTAAAATATGCCTTAACATCCAGTAGAGCAAATAATTTCAACTTGTTCTTCTTCATCAGTGTCTTGGAGTTTCTTGATTGTTTGCATTTCCATATACCTTTTAGACCTTTTAGAAGCATCTTCTAAAGTTATAAAGAAAAACTGGGGATTTTGATAGGTATTGCATTGAATGCAATAAATATTTTAGGTATGAGTTATTTCTACATTATTGAGTCTTATTTCTGAATTTCTGAATATGGCACAGCCCTCTATTTATTTAAATCTCTATTTTCTTTTGATGCTGTTTTATTGCTTTATCATAAAGTTTTTACAGTCTCTTGTGAAATTTATTCCAGGGCATTTGATATTTTTAATGCGATTATAAATAGTATATTTTCAATGTTTCATTTTCTAAATGTTTGTTGATATTATAAAGAAATATAAAGGATTTTTATATATTGACTTTGTATACAGAAACTTACTAAACTCACTTATTGATCCTAGTAATTTATCTCTTGATTCTTTAATATATTTTGTATATATTACCATAACATTTTCAAATAACAATTATATTTCTTTCTTTTTAGCGTTTATACTGCTTGTTTGCTCTCCCCATCTCCCTCCTCTCCCTCCCTTGTCTCATATTTTCTTGTCTTACTGCATGGTTAGACTTTAAGTACAGTGTTAAATAGAAGTCATATTAGTAGCCACTTGTGTGTTGTTCTTGATCATATGAAAAGTTTTTAACTTTTCACCAATATGTTTAATGTTTGCAGTAGTTGTTTTTTGGTGAATACACTTTATCAGATAAAGGAAGATTATGAAAGTCCCCTTCTATTCCTCATTTGCCAAGATAAATTTTAGGTCATGAGTCAATGTTTAATTTATTAAATTATATGTCTACACCCATAGAGATGGGCATATAATTTTTCTTGTTTTGTAAATGTGGTGAGTTACACTGATTTATTTTTAAATCTTAAGCCAACCTTTATTCCTGGGATAGTATCAACTTGGAATTGATGTATAATTCATTTTATACATTCCTGGATTCAGTTTGCTAATGTTTAGGATTTTTGCATCTATGAACATCAGTGAGATTATCTTATAATGTCCTGGACTTTAGCAAGCATTTTTTGTTTTACCATGTCTTTCTTCTTCTCTTGTTCAAAGTGTGTCTCTCATGAGCTTGCTGTATTAGGGAATGTTCCTGCACCCTTAAACCACACACTCAAACTCATTTTCAGTCAATTACCATTTCTGTCAACTCTGCCTCTTACATGATATATCACTCAGTTTTGTCATTCTTCCCACCTCGTCGGCTCCTACACTAGTTCAGGATGCTATTGTATGTTTCTCGGATTGCTCTAACAATGCCTATAAGGTTTTTCTGGCACAAGTTTGGCTCCCTTCTCTTTTCTGTATGACAGTTCAGGTGAACTGTTAAAATCACAAACCCTATTATAGTGCATGCCTTCTTACAATTTTGCAGTGACTCCTCATTGGATTTCTTTCAGCTCCTCAAATTGATCATGTTCTCTTATGCCAAAGCCCTTGTCCATGTTGTTTACTGTGCTGAAAACTTTCAAAGTAGTGCACAAACTAAAATATCTGCATGACAGAGCAGCGTTGTTGAAGACAGAACAGGGATTGGCAAAATGATGCCAGATAAGAAAAAAAAAAACGTATAGAGAAGTGCAAAGGGCAATTTAGAAGCTGATTTTTCATACTTACTAACATTTAATTTACTGTTGACTTAAAGTATGTTTATCAGTTGTTTTATGCTTATCATGGCATGTGTTGAGGGACCTGGAGGTGAATTCTTAAAGGGAGCAAGTTGTGCTTGACCCCTGTGCTCAGTGCTGGACAGCACATTTTATGGGCCTCGTACAAAGTGCAACCTCTTCTGAAGGAAGTAATCATGGTGGTAAGGAATTTTTGAGGGTGCTAGGGATGGTTAACCTGGCTAAGGAGATATTGAAGAACTGTCATATAAAACAAACATATTTTGTGCACATTGATGACTATGAAGATTATGAATAATTACAAATGGACAGAAGTATAGAAATACAGATTTTGTCTCCAAATTAACAAGAACTATCTAAAGATTAAAACTGCCTCAATATGAAAAGGGCTGCCTCCTGAGACGATAGGTTTCTTCAGGAAGTAGTTGATCAATTATAAAGGGAATTTATATATTGAGGCAGTGGTGCCAAAGCACAGTGTCTGGGGCTTCCAGTAGTTTTGGAAGCCTCCTATGTGAGTCTAATGTGCAGACAAATTTAGGAAGTCCTGCATTAAGGGGAGATTTCAACAGTGGTTTTTCTATATCACAAGTATCTAAAAGAGATGAAAAGAATACAGATGCCCAAGCACTTCTCTATAGCTTCTAAATTAGCAGAGATAAGGGTGCACCCCAGGAATCTATATGATTATTCTCAGGTGATTCTATTATCTAGCTGGCCTTGGAAACCGCTGGATTATATGCTCCCTTTAAGAAGAAGTACTGTGCATAGTGTATCTATAACCCAGTAAGGCACTTGACAAATTTGTTTATGTTATCCTTGTGGGACAAAATACATAATATGAGTCAAGAAGAGTACAACTAGGAGAAATAATGGGTTTTGACGTCAAAGCAATTTGAATTCTAATTCTAGTTCTGTTACTTATGAGACTTATGAAAATTTACCCTCTCAATCTTAATTATGTCATCTTAAAATGGAATGATAATAACCATTTTACAGATCTTTTTTGAAGTCTAAATAAAATTATCTATGAAAGTTATCAAACTACAACATAATATCTGGCCATATTGGTCCCTCTTCTAAAATTCTGTGGTTCTATAAATGCAGAAATTCAAGAGTGGAACAGTAAAGCATACATACATGTTTGATGAGTAGTTGTGTCTTCTTTGTTACTTTTTAGCTTGGTATTTTAAAGACCATAAGGGTGAAGAATAATGCCATTATTTTTAAGTCAAATATTGTTTATGCCTAAAATATTTTGAAATTTTCAAATAATAATTTATTTTACTAATTGTAACAAAAAATGGTGAAAGATAATTAACTATGTGCTTATTTTTTTAAATCACAGGTTTACAGGAAATCTGTCATTTTTTATTAAAATGGAAAACCGTGAAGAAAGAAAAAGATAGCAGTTGAAGTCAAAATTCTCGGATGACTATTTTGCTTTTGAGGAGTCAGCATTTAAAAACGATATGCTGATTTGGAAGGTCCTGGGAGTAAACTGCAAACTTTATTTTTTCCATTCAATCAATGGATTTTTTAATCATTCCTTGGAGTCGATGAAGTTCGGAAACGGTGTGTGATGGGGAACGTGGCGGGCCAGTGTGTTCCTAGAAATTGCATCTTGGATTAGTTTGCTGCTTTTTTGAAGAGATTCCATTTTGAAGGGCAAGAACCTAATGTGATGGATTTATCTTCAGAAATGAACAGACATGGGAAGAATCCAGTGAGTCACAAGCTAGAAGATCAGAAGAAGGTAAAAGAAATTTCTCTTTGCTTGGTCCTTTTTGTTTACGCTTAAAGAGAATTTTTGAAATTGAAAATGAATGCTTCTTTTGAGATAAAATAACATACTATTTCACGGAAATCAACCCTGCTGTATAGTAATGTGTTTCTGTGGGTCTGGATTTCATTACCAGCTGGTGATTTTGTTTCTAAAGTCCTCTGAATTTATCTATCCAGTGGGTTGGCAAGGATTCTATTGTGTTCTCTCACTCTTGACTTCATACTAGTGACCTGTTGAACTGACCTCATAGGAACAGTTCTCTGAGACCCAGGGTGAGGCATGAGTCACAGGCACCTCTGGAGTAATGGAGCAGGCCAGAGCTCTCCTTAAAGAGAACACCTGCCTTACTGCCATTAGAAAGCATAAGTGGCATTTTAAATTCTCTAATTTCATATCCTTGGGACACATCAACTTAGGCCTTCTCAATTATACAGCTGGCCTGGAAAGAAAGTTGTGAGGCAACTGCGAGCTTTGTTTTGATTCTACATGATGTCAAAAGAACTGATGGAAAAAAGAACTGTGCTAACTTTATTTTAAAAGAAAGGGTTTAGCGAGCTTTTTAGTAAGAAGTGGGGATTGAATACTAAGGGATGTACTTCAGCTTCATTTTTCTAGCTTTTTAGAAACTCTTACCTGCTGAATTGCTCCACTGGAGTGAGAACCACCTAAAGAACACTTATCAGAAGGGTTAGAGATGGCGTCTAGGAGAGAGAGCCCCACTCATACTGAAATGTATCATCTTTTGCAGTGCTCTTGTGGACTCTGCTAGTACAGGATAGGTGTGTGGGGACCCAGTAGCGATGGTGCTGGCAATAAATGGGAGAAAAGGAAGGAAATTTTTAGTTAGATGTGGATCTAAGGGCCATAATTAAGCTTTGTTTTTACATCTGTCTTAGAAATTTTGTTTGCTGTTCACTTCTCATATCCTGAGAAACAACTAGTTAGGTCTTTCACAGTGGTGGAGGTAAGTTTAGAAGAGGCTGTGCTGAGTCAATGGCTTATTAATTTTGTTTTGCCAATATGATTAATGCAACTGGCATGGGGCTACAGTAATCCTTTTGTCATTAATAGAGGCAGAAATGCATAGATTGTTTATTCCCAGTTTGGTTCATTTTTTGTGCAGTGTAAGTAAATCTCAGAAAATACTAAATACTATAAAATTCAAGGTGCCTGAAATCAATTTTTGCTTTAATGTGGATATAAATTTCTACACAAATACTTGTGTTATAAATAAGTTTGTTGGTGTTACCAAATGTTCAGCCTGCTTTTCTTCCTGCTGGCACTGGAGTGTTTACCCAGAGGAGATGTCACAGTAAATTTCAATCTAAAGCGTTCTCTGCAATTTAACTACTAAGAAGCCATTTAATCATCTTTTTCTATCTACATTTTTATAACGTCCTTAACTCTGATGGTAATTTGGGTACTATATTGGGTGGGTAAAGAGGGAGGGAGGTAATAGGTAAGTGATTAATTACAGGGTTATAATTTCTGATGGAGATGCTGCTTTTATGACAAAAAAGATGAGTACCTCTGCAGGTGCTGCCTTTTCATTCCCTGGCTAAGGGAGATTTTCTGCAAACACCAAAGGAATTAAAGTTGAAGAATGGAACGAATTCTTAAAGTCATTCTCTGAGTTCTTTGTGTGGAACTGTAAACAATGGTTTGTAATGACACTTCGTTTACTAGGCCAACTCACACAAAACTGCTCAGCTCATACATAATATACTAATAGTAATAGAATTTAGACAAACCATGGAGAACCATAATTCTGTAAGAAATGTAAAAATACTACCTTGGTGATGTGGTGCAGGAAGACCCCCATCTCACTATAGCCTCGCCTTCTCATCTGTAAAGGAATGGAAGAGGAATGAATGTTTTCAATGAGCAGTATCAAGAGTGGAAAATGGAGTTCTAATGACCTCTTGGCTCCCTCACTGGTGTGGGCGCCTAAAAAGTAGCCTTGATATGTAAGATCTGCAAATAAACCAGAAACTTGGTATGTATAGATAAAGGTTTAAGATTCAAAATTTTTGAATCTGAAATGTCAGCAGGAACACCTAGTCTCAATGACACAATGAGTCACAATGAGTTTAAATTAAAGAAAAATTGAAAGGTAACATCATAAATCTTTGTAGATGAAGTGCTGGCCTTGGCCCTGCCACCAAGTAATCGCTAATAGAGATTAGAAGGTCATTTATTTAATTACTTCAAGTGTTTATAGTCCTTCATGATGAATTAATTTAGCAGGCATAGGTGAAACAGAACGCATTTATCCTGACTCCTGCTTCATTGAGAGGTGAAGCATCTTTTTAATATTACTGAAAAAGTGTCATCTTCTCATGGTGTTTGGCATATTGTACACATTCAAAGCAAGGTACATTGAAATGGATTGAATAGGCACCTATTCTAAGCACTACACAACCGATCTCTTATTCAGCTTACAATAAATCACTAGCTTTTGTTAATTTAAGATGTGTAGATTTGTACTTATTATGTTCTACTTCTAAGTACAAACTGTTAGAATCCTGTTTATATGAGTCTGTGAGTATGTGTTCTACTGAATGAGGAGGTGAATGTCAGGGATGAGGTTGGTCATTCATAGGGTGCTTATCATATGTCAGGAACATGCATGATACCTTTTGCTTTATTAAGATAGTATCTTCCTACAGCAATAAAAGCTGCTTTTATCTCCTTAAGAGTTTGGGTCTTGTAAATATAATTATCTATTCCTTAAATATATATATATAATATTTATATATTTTATATATAAATATGTATTTAAAATATATATGCTATTATTCAAAATTAAAGCTTCAAAAGTGTTTGACTTTATTGGTTTCTTTTAAATAATGCCTCATCCCCTTACTAAATCTGAACAGAGGATCACATACTTGAAAGTTACAAGCTATATCCACAAATTCTATCTGAAGTACTCTTCATTACAGATAAACTACAGATGTGTATCTTACAGGACTTAAAGAGAATACTTCTAATAATCTTATAGTAGTTGAAGAAAATGCTTTTAAGGGTCTCAAGTCAACTTGGATTAGTGTAGGACTGGGTGAAATTTAATGACTTTTTTTGAGTCTTGTGATTTTTTTTTCAGTAGAACTTTCAGCTGGTATTGGGCCATAACCCAGCTCTTGGCATTCAGGTTCTGGAATGTCCCAGATGGGAAAATTATCGTGGCATCTCAAACCACCTGAATGCCCATAATGGAGTGTTTTATTTTTGATAACATGACTTTTTGACCTTTGTTTGCACAATCAAATCCAGTGAGGTTTGCATATTGCTGCCAGCTAATTTTATTGCTTTGTGGGATTATTTCTGCAAAACAAACCCAGAACAGTGAAAGCTCAATAGGTACAAATGATACTGCTATGTAATTAATCATGACCTTGAACTGAAAAGCAGAGCATGGTAAATTTTACTGTCAGTCTAATTGCAGCAGTTTGCAATTCAGACAACCCTGGAACACTGTTTTATTGCTCCATGAATATTTTGTGTATTAAACCAAAGCATTTGTCATAGTCAATATTTTACTAGGTAGTGAGAAAAAGATAGTAGGATACACACTTCAGAATCATGGCAAAAACGTGCATAAAGTATTTGGTGATCTGTTGGATGTATTTTGTTGCTGTATTCCGTAAACCAGAAAGACATGAGCAATATTATTGTGTATGTTTAGAGGTATTTTTCTTTTATGGAAATGTTTTAAGATCGGTACAATCTCAGTTTTTCACTTCCCCAAATCACGTATTTTACATATTCAGTTTGCCAGAGTTATTTTCACCTTGCCATGAAAAAGCTCATGATGAATTCCAACACATCACATCTGTCCTTCTGTCCTTCTATGAGACTTCAGATTACTTCAGAAGTGACATATTCTGGGTATAGTGTTTGAGATGTGAAGAGTTATGTAAAATGAGAGAAATTATTGTATTAATTGATAGGAATAATACTGATATAGAAAAAGCCTATTATTTTAGGCTCCTGTGATTTTTTTTTGGACTGAAAATCAAGTTTAAGCGGAGGGTTAGAGAAAGCATCACCTTCAAGTAACAATGAGTGCTTCATCAATGTCAATTCACACGGACCTGTTTTGTTCTTTCTCTTTCAACTGACATCAAACAGAAGCGTGGTCTGGGCTTGGTGTCTGCATGTGACTGTGTTAGGTTACTTTAATAATTTTCCTGGGAACATCACCCACTTACGATTGCCAGAGCTCTACAGAGTAGAAGTACTTTGTCAATTTAAAGCTAGCCTAGTTCTTATTTTGCTATTTATTTCATTTAGTGTGCTGATTCTTTTCATTTTATTTTTGCATTTTCTTGCAGTGATGATAAAATAACATCGTATACAAGTCAAAAAGTGTTCTTCAGATTATTCTTGCAGGTGTAGACTACTTAAGATTGTTTATGTTGGAAACTAATTAAAAATCTGTTTTCTTTAAAGAAAATGTGAGCATAAATCAATAAAAAAAGAAAGTTTAGTGAGGTTAGGTCTAGCCCTTATATTTGTTGATTTTCTTAAAGAATGGCCTCATTAAATGAGGCCATTTAGTTATTTTTATAAATCTACATGACTTCCTTTTTTAATGTATATTACATAAGTTATAGGGACCATGAGGGATGATGAGGTTTCTGAAACAACATCATATCATTTATTATCAGCCAATCCTGAAGCACGGCTCTAGTAAGAATGAACTGTAGTGTCAGTTTCAACAAAAGTGGTTAGTCATTCAACTGTTGATTATCTAAACTTTTCATTTTTGAAACATAGCCATTTTATAATGTTACTATATAAATCTGGAATTAATGTGTAGACATAAACATGAACATCAAGTTCCCAAAGAAACTCGTGCTGTGATTGTAGCATACTCGGATGCAGATTAAGACTATCCCTAATTTCTACCTCTGCTTCATACTTCTATAAGATGATTCCACAAACAGCTGTCTCCCAGTTATTTTATCTGGCATCCTCTAAGGATGAATTAGATAAAGTGACTCTTTTTCCACAAGGAAGTGATTCTAGAAACTTCTTTCTCAGATTTGAACTTGGATAGAACCTCCTTTCATTTTTTCTCCACCATATCATAGAAATCTAAAAATTCATATGGCGGCCTTTTTGCACCTGGCAGCACACATTTTTGAAGTATTTGGACTTGGTATAACAGAAAAAACTGGAAATGGATAAAAGTGAATGGGACATATGTATATTTTATGGTTCCACCATTTTGTTCTAGACTAGACTATGTGCTTTCTCCTGATTGGTGGATTTAAGACGTCAGTAGATACAGTGAGCCTATATCTTCATATAAATGGATAAAATATACAGTCCCAAGATATATAACACTCAATATATTTTGTACATTTTGAAGGCAGAATTATATGAAAATCTCTGAGTATTAGTTGCCATTAATTATGACTGTAATTATAATGATACTAATTATTATTAACATATAAAGTTTTCTCAGTTTTAATTCTGAATTTTCTTAAATCCTTTCCTCTGTCTTGATACT
Organism: Gorilla gorilla gorilla; assembly: GCF_029281585.2. NCBI lineage: Eukaryota > Metazoa > Chordata > Mammalia > Primates > Hominidae > Gorilla > Gorilla gorilla. The sequence continues at coordinate 92,900,858 of NC_073234.2, forward strand.
AACATGTGAGTTCTGGCTTTTATCATTTCATAAAAGAAAGAATATACTAAGCCTAACATTTTTCTTCTAAAATATGTCCCATTTGTTTCTCTGGATAGCAGGCTGCCTGCTAGTGAAACGGGCCATCTGATTTAATAGCAATAAGACAGGGTGGATAAAAATTTTTGTGGTTTTCTTACAGAGGGACTGACTAATTGTCTCCAAAATTGATTTTAGTTCAGGAATATGCAAGGCCTGGGATAAGAATTAAATGAAACTAAGCCGATTTAAAGATATGTTACAAAAGTGGTAGACATAAGGAATTCTGCCTATTTTGCATATAATTTTTTACAGTATGAGTGCAAAGTTGAAAAAATCAACATATTTGATTTTCTGAGTATATTCTGAGGACCAACAGCATCACTGTCATCTGGGAGCTTATAAGAAATACAAAGTCTCAGGACCTACACTAAACCTATTGAATGGGAATGTGCATTTTAAGATCCCCCGGTGACTCTAATGCACAGCAATATTTGAGAACCCTTGCCCTACAGACAGTTTCTGAGAGCACCCCAGGAGGATTAAGTTTTAGTTACTCACCATTGTGATGTGTTCAATGAAGTGGCCTTTATTTTCTATCTTCTGGTTTCTGTCTCCCTAACTCCCTTCCCAGTATTTCCTGGAATCATCAGCCAAATAAATTACTTGCACTTGGATCATTGTTTCGGGGTCTGCTCTCAGGAAACCTAAACTATGACACTCTATATCTACAGTTCTGGTATTCATATTTGTTTCAGTCAGCTAATGTTGGACTCTGTTAGCACAGCTGTTTGGAATTTAAACTTTTCAAGAATTCTTTCATCCTTATTATTCATTCCTATTTTATTCTTGGATATCCTAAGTGCATACCCAGACTAATGATAATATCAACACTTGTTCAGTATGGTTGGTCATTTTTAAAAATAAACAGGCAATTTATGGGTGACCCACACAAAGAACAGCTGCTGCCATCACTCACGCCCTCTCCATTGTTGATGGCCTCTGCAACTGACATTGTCCCAAGCAGCTGCTGACAGAGCTGCCAGTACCTCTTTCCACGTCCTACCTTTATTCTATTCATTAAAAAAAAAAAAGACACAATTAGGAGACATTTATTGAATCAGATATTTGGTGCTTGGAATCTGGAGTGGGTTTTCAGGCAAAATTTTTCTATTCATTGCCCTCTTCTTCTTAGAGTTCCCTGTGAGGAAGCTATATATACATGAAACAGTGACTAAATGGGAAAAAATGACTGGCGTTATAAAAAGAGTATGTGTATGAATGTCTCTACTCTCCTAAAAGTGGATCATTTCTAAAAAGCTTTAGTACTTTAGGTCCAAAAGCCACATCTGGGTTTTTGAGTCCCTCAAAGCTGGAATCACCACTTCACTGAGCAAACCAAATACTAACCAAATTAGTTGTATGGCTGAAGATGGACAGAGCTTGCCCAAAGATGGGAACCCTGTTAGCTGAGCTTATCACAAATGAGCAATACATTGAAAAGAAGTGGTGGTGCCCATGACTCTACCTTACTTCGTTTTGTGCTGCAATAACAGACTGGGTAATCTATAAGAAATAGAAATTCCTTGGCTCACAGATCTGGATGCTGGCAAGTCCAGTGTTGAGGTGCTGGCACCTGGTGAGGGCCTCTTGCTGCATCATCACAGAAGAAGCAAGAGAGAGCTAGAAAGAGCAAGTGGTGGCTGAAATCACTCTTTTACAGCAGCACCAACCCAACCATGAGGGCAGAGCCCTCAGTACATAATTACCTCTTAAAAGTCCCACCTCTTAATACTGTAATAATGGCAATTAAATTTCAACAGGAGTTTTGGAGGAGGCTAACATACAAACCATAGTACTACCTTTAGCAGAAACAACCACTGCCTCCTAATACAACATGGCTTGCTATTTCACTCAAGACCTGATGAAACTAGCAATGTCTTTGGGAAAATCCAGTAAAACATAGTACAGCAAAGAGTTAAAAGCACAGAATCTACAATAAGACCACTTGAGTTTGGTTCTCGAATCTGACACTTTGTCAAATTACTCAACTTCTGTCTTCCTCCAGTTTTCTCATTTGTGTTACTTCTTAAAATGATAGTTACAGCAGTTGAAACAGTGCTTCACATGTGAAAAACAATAACTGGTAGCTATTGGAGGTGGGCTGAGGAGTTGGTTGTGTTCTGTCTTCTGGGGGCAGACTCATTACTCCTTTCTCATCACTGACTTACTATGGGGCCCCAGCAGTGCTAGTGTTGAATGGCTTCCTAGTTTGCTCAAATCACGGCACTCCATTTTAGATTTCCCTCTCCAAACTGCATATAACAAATGATTTAAGTGCTTTTAATACAAGGCTTCCCTAAAAGTGAAGACTTTCTTTATTTGGGGGTGGGGTGGGAACACACACACACACACACACACACACGAAAAGATGGAAGTGTAACTAATAAATCAATCCTTGATTCTCCACCCTAGCCCCAGGACAGAATTTCCCTGTGGGTCTGGTCACTCTTCCTGGCTTCTACTGAGCTGCATCTTAGTGGTTCATTTAGGCCATGACGCCGTCTGCTGGTTCCCTGGAGAGAGTCAGAGGAGAATTAGTGCTCATGATATTTCATCCTAATATATGGATACAACATTAATCACCTGTAACTAGAACTCAACCCTAGAGCTAGTCAGAAGAGAAGTCTATGTTCAAAAACTTTATTTCCCTTAGGATGACACATTTGTTAAATCAAAATACTTTATGGCCATGGCATATTGACAAGAGCAAGGTTACCCTTAATTCATGGTACATTTTAATAGTGTTTACTCTCTAAACCCTAAATATTAGAGTTTTGTTTCTATTTTCAAGAGGAGAAAAAGAGCATTGAACATGGGAAAAATTCTCAATACATGAACTGACTCATCTTTTATCTTTACCATTTCCAAAGTGAGATAAAGAATGTAAAAACTACGTGATAAAGCAAACATAATAAAATGTTAATTATAGACTCTAGTGGCAGTCATGGAGATGTTCACTGTAAAATTCTTTCAACTTTTCTGTATATTTGATAATATTTATAAATCCACATGGGGAATATGTTCGTAAGATGTAATGCTTGTTTTCAAGGTATTTAGTAGCATAGCTATAGTTCCCCTGCCATACTTCTCCAAACTTGATTCTCCCTAACAATGTAACTTGGGGATCAAGAGGGCTTAGAGGATTTGTGAGAAGTTAAGGGAGGCTGGCCCAGGACTGCTATTACTTGCCTTTAAGCTGTACTATGTAGTCTTTTCAGTTGTACTGGAATGCTAACCAGCATTTGTTGCATGATCTATATGGAAAATTTACTATGAATTTGCAACAACTTAGAAACCAATTTTAGGACTCCATCCCACATCTATTGCTTTTTTTCCTTAAGTATTTTATATATTCAATCATTTGTACATTCCATAGAATACTTTTATTGTGCTCTGATTTAAATCTGGGAATGTCAGTTCCAAGCATTAAACAAATAAAAGGAAATGACTTTTTATAGTTAGTAATTCTTCATGATCAATTTTTCATCTTTCATGGGATGAACTATCCTTTATAAATGTTTCCTGCCACATATTACACTGAATAGTGTAGTTGGTTAAAAATCAATTCAAAATGTGATGTTATATTGCTTATTTAGAATCAATTTCTTATGTGTATTTTTGTATAATGGTAAAGTAGTTCTTTAGTGCACAGTAGGTATAGCTCTTTGCTAAGAATGTTCTCCAGTGTATTCAGACATTTCTACATATTAGCTTGCTAGTTTCCAGTAAACTTGCCAGGTTTTGTTAAGTAATTGTCTCAGAACTTGAGATAGTTTTGATCCACTCAAATTAGTAATTCTGCTCTTATAATGTGTTTTATATATTGGATTTTAACATAATATTTTGTTTGAAGAAGGAAATCAAAATAATTTGCACACAGATTTAAATGATACAATATTTTGGCTGAACTTAATGTGTTTTCTGCATTTATGGGGTACCTACTTATGTTCTGTGGTAGGTAATAGTAAAACTACCATGTTAACTGCATTACTAATGGGTTTATTCATTTATACTCATCACTTGTCCTTTGCATAACAGTGTGGGTTAGGCTTCTAGGTAATATGTGAATAGCAACATACAATTACAAAGCACTTTTCCTTGCATTTTCTTCCATTCTTACACTTTATAATTCTGTAAAGCTATAGATCAGGTAATCTTTACGTCCACATGAGGGACAGGGACTTTCCCAAGATCATACAACTCACCAGGTTGCATCTTTTTATTTTGCTTAGTGGTTTCTTTAAATCCACTTGTATTTAGCACACTTTCTATGTTCATTGAAATTACATATCAAATTATTTCTTCCTTAATAACATCTAATTTACTAATGTGTTGTTAGAAGTATGTTTAAAGGACATTAATCTACAAAGCCTTTCTAGTGTTTCTATTAAATTTGTATGCCACATGCGTTGGCATATAGTATACTTTCTTTGTGCAAATGTTTTTCAAGAGCTACTCCCCAAATGACTTTGAAAAGGTGTGAAAAATAGTCCAGATTTGGGAAACCACAGTTCTTTGATGACATTAAACCAGTTTGATCATATGACACTTGTGATACCTGAGAATTTAGATTTAAGTTTCTCCTTCTATCTTATTAGAGCTGACAGATTTTGGAAAATTACATTAGGAAGCTTTATTAATTGTTAGGAAAATGTATTGTAGAAACCCAGGTTATATTTAAATTTGATAAGCTACACAAAGAAAATTCATCAACAGTCCACACAGGTAGGGCCATGAGTTTTTGCCAGCCCATCAGCCACCAGATAACCCACAAGGCTTGGCTCCCTGGTCTCTTAGTGGTGCCAGTGACACATGTGAGTACACGCATGTATGTGAGCCACCTTGCTCTCCTGTAGTGAAGCAGGATGTTCTATTGGACCACGTTCACATTTGGTATTTGTTCACCATGGTGGAAATGAATGGGAACTGGGGCCTGTCACAGAGGTGAGACTGCTAGCCAATTCAAGGCATATCCACACCATTTTTGAGGAAATATTAAATAAAATACATATGTGACCATTTAAGTGCCTAATTTACAGCACTTGATTTGTCTGACACACAATGAAGGTAAGAATAGTGTTCTATATAAATGGCTCCTTCGTTTTTCCACTTTGATAAACATTCTTAAAAAGAGCTTCATTTACAAACATTACACTTTCCTAACATTTGTGTTTTTGCAAATGCTTAGAGTTGTAGAGTACTCCTCAGAATGTATACATTCAGTTCCAAGATGAGGCTGCCTCTTAAGAATGTCACCAAACCACATCAATAATTCTGCCTGCTTTTCAAATTTTGCTGCTGGTAATTAATTTCTACTTAATATTTTTCATTAAAATTAGATGTTCTCCTTTAAACTCCTACCAGCTGCTTGATTAGACAATATTGTTAGGTATGATGTAGCAGTTTTACCTCATACTATCTCAGTAAGTAGGGCCTCCATCTTTTAACAGTTGCTGGTATTGGCAAATTATAATGTTTGTAAATGACAAATAAGTAACACCTTGTATGTACATGTTATTTTCTAATTAACATTGGAAAATGATCTGGGGTTATACTTTTAAAACAATGTGAACTTCGTAATTAATGTGTTAATCTGCTTTGCTCTGTAAAATATTTTTAGGTAATTATGAATTAATGTAGCGTACCATGTTGTTTTGGGGGAAAACTACAAAATGAGGATAAATAAAGATGTACCCAGACATTTCCGAAGCACTTACCATTTTATGAATTTCTTCCATATCCATCATCAGGTTCTAAATTAGTGGTATGACTAAATATATGATACTAAGAGTATATGTGGATATAGCAATGACCTTTTAAATGCCTGGCACATCCAGATTTATCACTCACTTTCCTAAAACTCTGATGACTTTTTAGCACAATCTGAGCTCTTTAACATTGCCCATGGGACCCGGCATAATCTCATCCCATTCCCCCTCCAACCTGTCTCCTGCCACTCTTTCTTCAATTCATTCTCTTCCAGACATATTGACAACCCATCTCTAAGTTCCTTGAACAATGCAAGTACAGTACTACCTATCTTCTTACCTTTAGGCCTTTGTACTGACTACCCCTTCTGCCTGGAATACTCATTGCTCTATTTTTTGCATGGGTGGCTGTTGCTTCATCATTCATGTATCCAGTATTACTGTAATTTCCTCAAGAAAGTGCTTTCCCACCACTCCATCATTATGTTCTATAATAGCACCCTGTTGTCTGCCTTCTTAAGAATGATTGTTTGTATTTTTACTCATGTATTGTTTGTTTGCACTCAGCCTCTACCAGGTCAGGGACATTGCTTGTCTCATTCATCCTCGTATTGATGCCTTGCATATGATACGTACTCAGGAACTATTGCTATGGCACAAAGAAGAAAAGCCTATGTGGGTACATAAAATACCATTAATTCAGCAAATGTCTTATGAGGACTTATCAAATTGGGTTGTGATTTTTTTTATAAAAGGTAAACAAAAAAGATAAGCTAAACACTGAGCTTGCTCCAAAGCAGCTCTCACATAGTATACCAAAAAAAAAAAATTTTTTTTTAATGAAAATCTTAAAGCAGAGTCTCTTTGGTTAGATTAAATGCTTATGGGTATGCTGTGTTTACATACCCATGTACCTTTATTTCTTCCTATGAGGGAAGGGCAGAACTTTCAAAGGGCAAAGCTATCAAAGCAGCCTCCTGCATTTTCCATTGATTCTCCATATCCTTCTGACTCTTACAAGTGAGAAAAATGACAGGTTTAAATGTTTTATAATTTCCATTACAAATTACCTAGCTGTTTAATTATAAATTCATGATATTTTATAGGCAGAAGTGATGGCATACTTAGGATTTAGAATTTTGGATACAGACAGTATGTGCTACTTGGACTCTCAATCTATATATGGGTTGTATAAAAAATTAAAGGCTAAAGTTATTTAGCATTTAGTATTTGATTTCCCCCCTCAAAAAAATGTAGGGTAAAAGGATTGTCAAATTCAGTTTAGGTTTTGTAATAATTATGCATGCCTCCAGCTACCATGTTAGTACAGAGTCTGGTATCTAATTCTTGAGTGGCATTCAAGAATGCCTGACGGATGATACAACTTAAAAGTAGGGAGGGGCAGCCTCAGTCCTGCTACACATCCAAGACAAGATAAACCACGTTCTCACATGTCTATGCCGTTGTTTTTTGCTGGCAGATGGTGCTGGCAGGTGTTTCTGCATTGCCTGACTGGTGATGCCTGTCTATTGCTGGTCCAGGATGGTCTCAGAGAGAAGATGATCCTGCTTCCTAGGGCTAAGCTGGATGGTACTTCAGCAACTGTAGCTGCAGCGCTCAGCGTTCATCCTCTTCAGGTCACATAACCACCTCCAAGGTATCAGCTGGCACCAGAGATCCTGCATTAGACCTGTTTCCAGGGTCTTCACTCCTAAACGTCAGCAACCATTTTTCTCTTCTACTCTCAAACACAGCGTGTTTGATTCTATTTCTTTTACCTGGGTAGCAGCCTTCTAGGAAAATTTCCTAGGACCCTGGACAGAGTTGGTTTCAATAACTCCAAGATAAATTCCCAGAAAATCTCTTGTTAAGAAAGGAAAAAGACAAAAATGAAAACACATTATTCTCTGATATGACGAGGGAGGGGTATCGATGGTTTAGGGATGAAACTGTTCTACCTCAGATTATCAGACATTAGATTCTCATAAGGAGCTCAGAACGTAGATCCCTTGCATGTATAGTTCACAGTAGGGTTCGTACTCACTCCTACGAGAACCTAACACCTTGGCTGATCCTACAGGAGGTGCTCAGGCAGTAATGCTCCTCGCCTGTTACTCAGCTCCTACTGTGTGGCCCAGTTCCTAACAGGCCACAAGCCAGTACTGGTCCAGCCTGGGGGTTGGGCACCCTTGATATAAAGTGTATGATGTCAATAGGCTTTTCTGTCTCTTTACCTCTGAAATATTTAAATGTCTATTCTTAAAAATTCGCTGGCTGGGCACGGCGGCACATGCCTGTAATCCCAGCACTTTGGGAGGCCGAGGCAGGAGGATCACGAGGTCAGGAGATCGAGACCATCCTGGCAAACATGGAGAGACCCCATCTCTACTAAAAATACAAAAAAATAGCCAGGCGTGGTGGCGGGTGCCTGTAGTCCCAGCTACTCGGGAGGCTGAGGCAGGAGAATGGCGTGAACCCAGGAGGCGGAGCTTGCAGTGAGCCGAGGTCGCGCCACTGCACTCCAGCCTGGGCGACGGAGCGAGACTCCATCTCAAAAAAAGAAAAAAAAAATTTGCTGTAAGATTCTAATTTACACTGATATATTGCTCCTGGTACTCTATTCTGTATCTTCTTATCATTGGCCAATATTAAGATTTTTCCCTGGAAGAGAAACTTTATTTTTGATGCTTGGGAAAAGCACTTTCCCAGATAAGAAAATGAATATTATAATCAGCTTTTTATATGCTTCTTTTACATGGTAAGATTCTTTCCAAAATTCAGAAAGACTAGGGTTTCATTAGCACACACTGTTGTTTTATTTTTACTCAAAGATAATGGGCTTTTCATATACTTGTTTACAAACATAATTAAAAATGGGCTTTTGTAGAGAGGAATTCAATTCTAATAGAATGTTGATTAACTGAAGTGTTATTTGTTTTTTTCTTAAAGTCTTAGAGAGCATCTACTAGAAGTTTAGGATTTTTGCCTAAGAGAAAGGAAATCTAGAGCAACTAACTATTGCAAAATAGGAACAGGAGCTTGGCAAAGATTTGAAAGATCTTTTCGTGCTGACTGATACAGTATCCACTCGTCACGTGTGGCTATTTAGATTTAAATTAATCAAAATTAAATTAAAAATTCAGTTCTTCAGTTGCACTAGCTGTTTCAAGTGTTCAATCATCATATGTGACTAGTGGCTGTTATGTTGGACAGCACACATATAGAACATTTTCATCCGTGTGGAAAATTCAATAGGCTGCTGAAATGTTCTGGTGAGAATACAATGTAGAATGGGAAGTTAGGAGAGTGAGAATCAGAGTTTGATCAATGAAAGTCGGAGGAACAAGAACAGTTATGGAGTGTTTGAAAGGATTTTAGAGGTGAGTTAGACCCATTACTAAATGAGTAAATGAATTATTTATATTGCTTATTTTTCCTTATGTGAAAGTAACCAGAAGCTCCCAACCTTAAGAAGTATATACACAAACAATGAATGAGATAATCAGTTTTGCATCATCTATGTAAAAAATTGTATTATCATAAATTATTATCTATAATAAATTATTTGATAATAAATTTTCACTGTTGAACTAATGTGCAGACTTTCCAAAAATGCTTTCCATGATCTCATGGGGGATGAAATGCTGTTTCAAATTTTCAAATACAATAAGATCAGCCAATAAATTAGTATCAGGGCAAAAGTATTGAGGTAAAAAGAAACTATAAAATACTTACAAAAATACATGCATAATATTTTCCATCATTTTAGCAAATGATTTAAAATTGTGATTATATCCATTTATATGATAGTGCAATTCATCTGTCACATATACTTATTGTTTTCTTGCCAAATGATAAGATCCACAGAGCCATATGTTTCGTAAGCTCTTTTTGGACAGAAATTTTGCTAAAGCTAGAACAAGTAAAATGTTAATCAGCAAAGGAATCATTAGTTACGTTTATATTCCAAGCAGTGTTCTTCAAAAATATATATTATAGAAGTTCATTTTCATTGAGTTAGACGACTTTAGTTACAAAATGTAAAATTAAAGGAGTCACAGAAAAGCTTGGTGAAACTATTACATTCGTTAAGAATGAAAGATTAACATGCAGTTTAATGATACAAATAAGATGCATGAATAGTTAATTTGCCAGGAATGTTAAGATTTGGTAGACTGAAGTAGAAGCGTTCCATGTAATAGTTACAAAATTTTAAAGCCAGTGAAAACCTTAGAGGTTACATAGATCACTCTGAAAATGAGGAATCTGGGGCCCAGAGTGGCTATGTAACTTTCCCGAGGTTAACTGCTGGATAATGTTAGAGTTGTGATCAAAGACACATATATAATAGGTTCCAGTCCATCAAGTAGGTTCTATTATTTTTAAATCAGGCTAATATAATGTTTAACATCTTACAATTTCCATATGTATTTTAAACATTAATTTGTGCACATCCATCTTTCCCAAATTTAACATACTTAGAAAAGATAGCCATAATGTCATGGGTCAGTAAAAATATCTATTTTGTTGAGGTGAGGTCTCATTCTGTCACCTAGGCTGAAGTGCAGTGGTGTGATCACAGCACACTGCAGCCTTGACTTCATGGTCTCAAGTAATCTGCCTCAGTCTCCTGAGTAGCTGGGACTACAGGTGCACACCACCATATCCAGCTGATTTTTTTTTTTTTTTTGGTAGAGAAAGGGTCCCACTATGTTGCCCAGGCTGGTCTTGAACTCCTGAGCTCAAGTGATCATCCTGCCTTGGCCTCCTAAAGTGCTGGGATTACAGGTGTGAGCAACCACACCCAACCAATAAGTATTTACTGTTATATTTGACCAGTAATAGGTTAGGAATAACCCCGTGGGGCACTTAAATTGAGCTTCTTTTGCCTTCTTGGTGCTTTCTCATACTGGTGTTCACGCCACACCTGATGTTGAGTTTTTCATGGATACCTTTTGTTTCTAATCACAAGGTTTCAGGCACCTTAAGTCCAGGCCCTAAGCATCCCTATGTCCCCAGTACCTAGCCTAGGGCCTAGTGCAGACTATCTACTGTGTGTGTTGAATGAATGAGTGATTATAATCTCCTTATAATAGGGACCTTAATTTGGCAAGTACTTATAAAGAAAGTAATTCACATGAAAAGTACAGGTATGAATTGTGAAAATACATTTTTAAGGAAAAAATTATAATTTTAACAAAATATTTTTATTTGAGAGGAACGAAATTCTATAACTTTGATTCTGTTTGTAAAATGTGAACTCCCTTTTGGTCTAGAGTTTTAGTGGGCTCTCTGCATACTGAGCACTAGGGAATGAAGGCAGTGGTCTGAATGTTAGGACTGGACACAGCAGAGCTATACCTGGGAATGAGTACTAAGAGTCCTGTACCCTGGACTGAGCTTTTAAAGTGTTATAGAAACTTCAATCTCCATGAAAGCCAAAGCAACCTGGATTCACAGAGGATACAGATAAAGGATCTAGGTACTAAGACAAAAATTACTCCAGGAAGGAAACATTTTATAATTTTTCTCCTGTAGGAGGGCCTTGGCAGCATGAAATAATAGGAAAAACACTTTGGGAAGAGGAAGACAATAGTTCAGATCCTGGCTCTGTGAATTTTGTTCAGTGAGTTAATCACATTGAACCTCAACTTCAGACCTCCTGTCTTCTTCTGAGCCCTCCAAACTGTTCCATCCTCTGTCTGTTACCCAGTTCCAAAGTCACTTCCACATTTTCAAGTATCTTTATAGTAGCAGCCCCCTCTCTGTGGTACCAATTTACTGTATTAGTAGTCTGTTCTCCCTCTGCTATAAGGACATACCTACGACTGGATAATTTATGAAGGAAAGAGGTTTAATTTGACCTACAATTCAACAGGGCTGGGGAGGCCTCAGGAAACTTATGATCATGGCAGAAGGGGAAGCAAACACATCCTTCTTCACATGGAGGCAGGAAGGAGAAGAATGAGAGTGAGTGAAGGGGGAATTCCCTTATAAAACCATCAGATCTCATGAGAATTTACTCACTATTGTCAGAATACCATGGGGTAAACCGCCCCCATGATTCAATCACCCTCCACCAGTTCCCTCCCACCGCATGTGGGGATTATGGGAGCTACAGTTCAAGATGAGATCTGTGTGGGGACACAGCCAAACCATATCAGACATCTTAAATTGACTCTGAATTTGATTGTCCACCAAGTATATTTTCCAAAGAGTAGAGGTGAAGAGCACAGGCTTTGGCGTTAGCCTGGATTTGGACACCGTTTCTGCTCTTCCCTAGCTGTATCACCTTGATCAATTTGCTTAATCACATTTCTCTGTAAAATTGAGACAATAACAGTCTTTTCCCATAGGGTTTTTTGAGAACATTAAGAGAGATAACTTATGTAAGCTTGGAACAGAGTAAGCCTCCATTAAAGATTAGTTTTATTGGCTACTGTAACTCCTGCATGGTATAACTAAAACATAACCTTAAACCTCTAAAAGGAAGAAAAAGTTGTCTATGTATATATTAGAGTCATCTTTCCATATCATAAATGGCAAAGGAACCCCAGTAGAGGCTGTGCACTTAAATTTGCACTCAGCACTTTTGGTCAGGATTTAGGATGACATAACTTGGATGGGTGGAGGACAGAGCTATGGATGATTCATTAGTGATGGACTAAGCTCCTGGCCTGCCTTTTGCTTCAACAAAAGCCCGATAAAGTGAGATGGCTTAACAGCAAATTCTCCAGCAGAAGGAATGAAGTTAAGACCCCCACACCAAAGTTGGAGGCCATTACCCTTAGCAAACTAACACAGGAACATAAAACCAAATACCACATGTTCTCACTTGTAAGTGAAGCTAAATGATGAGAACCCTTGAACACACAGAAGGGAACAACACACACTGGGGTTATCAGAGGGTGGAGGGTAGGAGGAGGGAGGGGATGGGGAAAAATAACTAACGGGTACTAGGCTTAATACCTGAGTGATGAAGTAATCCGTACAACAAATCCCCATGACATAAGTTTACGTGTGTAACAAACCTGCACTTGTACCTCTAAACTTAAAGACCCGCACACTTGTGGTGGTTATTATTCACACAAATATGCTCATTCATGGAGATTATAATCAAGAGTTTATACATAAAAGCTTAAAAATAATTTGTGTATGGACACAGGTTTTTATAGTTATTAAGAAAGCAGGTTGTAGCGTCCTACAGATCTGGGTATGAGTGCAAAGATTACTCCTTTTTCTTGTGGTTGTAGTTCTTTTAGCTTCAGTTTATTCATTTGAAAGATGGGAATGATAATAATACTTGACATCATTAGGTGGTTGTGATAACAAAGGTGATAAACCATGTGAAGACTCTTGTATAGTACCTGCTGTGTAAGAATGGCTCAGGAAATAGAGAAGGAGGAAATACAGTGTTCAGACAGACAACTCGTCTTCTCACCAAATTGGTTTCCCTGAATGCTGCTAATAGTCATTCAACTGGAAAATGTTGGGAGAAAATAAAATATATGAGATAAAAACTGCTTCCTTCTGTGTATTTTGCATAAGCTTACTGCTCATTAAAATTTGTCTTCTTAATAAATTCCCTCAGTGAATCATTTTCCATTTGAAACCTTATTTCTAAAAAAAGGTAGTGATTTGTTGGAAAAATCTGTTACTTCTATCTGTCTCAAATATGTTAACATATTCATCTGTTTTATTTACTTCTATGATTGATAGGATGAATCTTCACTGCTGTAGTTCCTTTTCAGGTTTTTAGGATTATTCCCTATGGGGAAATTTATAGTGTGAGAAATGTTTGTGATGTTCATTATTTAATTGTTTTACACAAACTCCAAAGTTGGAGACATTTCTAGAAAGTGTATAAAATATACAGTTCATAGTGTTATCTCTACACAGAAGGAAGAAGCTTGTAGTTGGAGAATAACTGATTTCTTGAGTCTATAGAACCAACCAATACAGATAAATTGAGGAACCTGGAAACATTATCCATAACAATTTGATCAGCCATATTCAAGTGTGTCAATTGATTTCAAAACCATTTAAACATATAACGTGTTACTCTAGATGCTCATGTTTAAAAATGTGTGTATCCAAGAGGCAATCCCATATAAATATAAAGATGTATGCACATGTATTTATATTAAGATTGAATTTATGTATGTGTATGTTTGTATACTTATATATGTATGTGTATCTATCTATATCCTAATGTATACATATATGTTTAAGTCCATATGTCATATTAACTTTACTGCTGATTAATTAGAAAGTCTACCTGATTTTTGGTAAAATTAAATGTTACAAATTTCTGAGATGATTTGTAAATTGTAAACTATATTTTTCTTTCTGATGAAGCAAGGCATGTTAAATAGAATTCAATGGTAGGTTGCTTCATTGTTGTTAGAAACTAGAAATTCTGGGCCACTTAATGGGCAGGCACCACAGGAGCTTCGCACAGTGTCTGTCTCCAAAACCAGCTTTGGATTCTGCCTAGTTCATTCGGCTTCCCTCCCAGGTTTCCAGATCAGAGAATTGAAGGCCAGCTGCTGCCTGTCATTAGGAAGCTTAGTGAAAGTCAACATGGGGCTGGAGACTGGCTGGCTGGGGCTGATAGTGCACTCTCTGCACTCTGGCTAAAGAGCCACCTAGAGAGGGCTTTGCTAAGGCTGCCTAGGACTAGGTACATATATTCCTAATCTAAAGCAGAGAAGAAATATCAGTTTCGGGATGTTATATATTTTTTGATACATGTCAAAGCTGGGGACATTTGGAACAAAGTTCAGAATAGGAGAATGGTCATTCTTTGGTTTCACCTAAGCCTTTTTATGGCTGAAGCGGGGGGCTCTTTTTGTGTCACTCTGAAGCTATAATCAAAGTAGCTCCCTGCCCTTTACTTTTCCTACAGACATCCAATCGTGCTCACACAATCCTTTTTATAATATTGTAAAGCCTCAAGGGGTGATTTATTTTTTAGCCTCCCTTAATGGAGATAATCATATTATGTCCTGCAGCCTAGCAGTTGTTACTAGTCATTTGGTGTGATATCTTGGTCAGTGCTCCTGCATGTGTTGTACTTGTTCACGTACGCTAAATTGCTAAATTCTCCTAAATTCCTCCAAATGTTTTGGCTGGATGATTTCTTCTGGCAGTCGATTACCCAGGTGGTCTGTATATTGGGCATTCTGAATTTGTCCTACATTTATCAGATCATTTCATACAGTGGCGTATTTGTGTTTAGCAAAGCCTATAGAATAAAAAGAAAAGGCTGACATTTAAATGGAAAGGCCAGAGGCTTTAGAAAATACCAGAGGAATTCTACAAATATCTTTTCTCAGTGGCCTAGACAATTGGGATCTAATTCTTCTTGTGCAGCAGATGGAGGTGGTGAAAACTGAGCTTCTAAATGGCATGAGTCTCTAAGTTAAAGGGCTTGGTGCTGTGCCACGCAAACAGCCCTGCATTTTTCCAGCCTGTAACGAGCATACAAGCCAGCTTTCAGGGAAGAGTGGGCCTCTCAGAGAAGAGAAACCCAAATCAACCCATGGGTGTCTAAAAATGATTATAGTTTAAAAAATAATGAATCTGCTTAAAAGAAGTACTACTGTTACACCAAGACTATTAACACATTAATTCTATGATATGTATATATATGAGTGTGTGTGTGTGTGTGTGTGTGTGTGTGTGTGTGTGTATTCCTTAGGGTTTAAACAGTATAAAGCTGATTACAACTTATTTTTAACACATTTGCCTCTTCTCTCTCCCCTTGTTCTCTCCCTGTCTTTCTCTCTTCCAAACAGCCAAAGTGTTGTTCTCCCTTGTGTTTTTTAAATTATTATTATTTATTTTATTTATTTTTTAGACAGAGACTCACTCTATCGCCAGGCTAGAGTGCAGTGGCGCGATCTCGGCTCACTGCAATCTCCACCTCCCGGGTTCAAGCGATTCTCCTGCCTTGGCTTCCCCAGTAGCTGGGATTACAGGTGTGTGCCACCATGCCCAGCACCTGTAATCCCAGCTACTTTTTTTTTTTTTTTGTATTTTTAGTAGAGACGGGGTTTCACCATGTTGGCCAGGGTGGGTGGTATAGATCTCCTGACCTCGTGATCCGCCTGCCTTGGCCTCCCGAAGTGCCGGGATTAGAGGCGTGAGCCACCACGCCCAGCCTCTCCCTTGTGATTTTTAGAGGAGGAGAGACTTATTTTAGATGAAAGGAAGAGAAATTAACTGTGTAGAGCTTATTAGTTTGTCAAATGTCTTAATGTTCATTTCTCAATATTTTTCTCTAAAGTCACATGATTCTTCTACCTTTGCAATCCTAAACACGTGAAATTTACATATATACTGGCCCAGCTTCTGTCACATGGTGTTTACTACTAATTTTTGAACAAATTTTACATAATATATATTTGTTCTCATTTTCACAGGTCTACTTAATGCCAATGACTAAAAAATTTATAAAATGAAAATCTAAGTCCTGATGCTTCTTGTAACAACGACAAAAACCCTAATAAATTTCACATCTGTTAGCAGAGGAATTAGGGATATTATCTCACATATTTACAATTGTAGGCACTTTATTTAATTATTCCTATTACCCATGGGGGATGTTGAGGTGGGGAGGAAGTATCTGGTCTTCTGTATTGAAAGTATTATCACAGAGAAAAGAAGATTCACTCAAATTTTCATAGTTATCTATCTGTGCTAGAAAAAAAGAAAAAAAAATCAGTTTAGCCCTTCTTCCAGGGCTTAAGTAAATGTGCCCAATTATTTCAACCAGTTTCCACTGACCTGTCAAAAATCCTTGTGTATAATAATGGTCTGCCAGCAGCAAGACTGGACAGAAATACTATACACTAATTGATTTTGTTAGTTGAACATCTGGCAGAACAGCCTGGATATTTACTTGGAAGGAATGTTCCCCAACTGGACTAAGTTTGCTATTGGGTTTTAGGGCATTAACATGCCAGATTAGGGTTCTCTGGGCATAAAACACATAGATGACAACAGGCGAGAGAGTCATAAAAGAAAATGAAAAAGAGATGAGACACTTTTCACATATGCACCAAAGTTAGAAGACCGTTTTTTTCCCCCAGGATCTCCTTACTGGAGTTCAAAATGGAAACCAAGCAACATACAGTAGAATAATCATTTTACTTCATTGAATTTGTAAATAGCCATTCTTTTTCTTAAATGGAGTTTTGCTTTAATAAATTTCAGTAGGTAAATCTCCATTATGAGAATAAAATAATTCATTACCAATAACTATAATACTTTTAAATTGCTTCTGTGGTAGAAGATCCTGTCGATTGGAATGCAGTACTGAGAAAAGGGATAATGTTCTTACATTGTTGGTGCGCATATAAATTAGTGGCCATTATGGAAAACAAGTATGGAGGTTTCTCAAAAAATTAAAAATAGAATTATCATATGATCTAGCAATCCCTCTTCTAGGTATATGCCTAAGGAAAATGAAATCAGTACCTCAAAGAGATATCTGCACTCCCATGTTGATTACAGAATTATTCACAATAGCCAAGATATGGAAATAGCCCAAGTGTTCACTGATGAGTTAATGGATAAAGACATTGTAGTATGTATATATTATGGAATATTGTTCAGCTTTAAAAAAAAAAGAAGGAAGATTTGGGACAACCTGGATGAACATTATGCTAAGTGCAATAAGCCAAACAGAGAAAGACAAATACTGCATGATCTCACATATATGTGGAATCTTATAAAATACATAGAGGCAGACAGCAGAAAATTGATTACCATGGTTGGGAAGGTGGGAGAAATGGGGAGATGTCGGTAAGAGGGTACAAAGTTGGAGTTATCTTGAATGAGTAAGCCTAGAGACCAAATGTAAGCATAATGACTATAAATAATCGTATTGTATACTCAAGATTTGCCAAGAGAGTAGATTTCAGTTCTTCTCATCACACATATAAAAAATAACTGGGAGAAGATGGATATATTAATTAGCTTGACTGTAGTAATCATTTTACTATGTATATGAATATCAAAACATCATGTCATAAGCCCTAAATATATATAATTTTCATTACAAAAAAGAACATATCTTACCAATTTTTATCTTCTAGTCTAGTTACTTAAATATAGTAGATTTTAAATGACTATTGAGCAAATACCTTCATAATTTATACTTATTTTGCCACAGTTTATAGTGTCATGCAAAAATTTATAAAGAAATAAACCAGAATATAAAAATATGAAGTATATTTGCTTTGCCATGTGTATGTTTAACTTGAATATTTATGTTCACATTGTTCTAATTAAATCTATGACTGATGCATTTGCCTAGACATAAATATTATGAAAGAAGAATTTTAAATTGTATGTGTTAAGTAGGAAGACAATTACCTTAAATTAAGAACATTGTGGATTGACTGGACTTATACTTGTCATTCAATTATCTGGTCCATTCTAGCAATCTGTGAGCAATGTGTCATTTTAGTCAGATAACTAGTAGTGACAATGAGGTTGGGCTCTGGGACAAAGCAAATCTGGGTCCATATCACAGCTCTGGTACTTTCCTGGCTGTTTGACCTTGCATAAGAGGCTTGATCTCTCTGAGTCTCTTGTATTCAATGAGGATAACACTTACACCAGTTGCTGGGAAGATAAATGAGGCAATGTGTTACATTTTTTGTAAGAACTGAAAAATGGTAGTTTTTGATTATTTGAGATCACATTAACTGCTTTTATTTTTTTACAGACACTTGTTTAATCAAAGTGTAGCCTTTTATCAAATGCATCTTAATATTTATTGCTAGATATATTAGAACATAAATATTTTGCTCATTAACAGTGACACAAATACTTAAGGTATATAAATCATGGTTCACATTTCTAAAATATCGAGTAAAATTGCATAAAATTTTATTCTCAGATTTATTTTTGATAATCACATGTTGAAATAGTTTTATACAGGGTATATCAGAATATTTTAGCATATATTTTTATTTTAAAATAAAGGTTAGCACAAATCCATTCATGAAATAATAATGACACTTTCTCAGCTTGCAAGGCACTCAAAGAACAAGAGAGAAAAACATTTTAATAGTTTTAATACAGAGTAATCAATTAAATGAAAGAAGTTTCTATAATGTACAGAGGTAACATAGAGGAAGTAGTCATTAACTATCGAAGGAGTGGGCTTGGGTGACTTTTTGCGGGAAAAAAGTCATGGCTGTGTTTAAAGATGCAGAAACCTGAACTGGGTTGGCATTTTGGGGCATCCATGTGCAGTCTGGCTTTGTCAGAAAGTAAAGTAAATTGGTAGGGTGGAGAGGGGTACAATAAAAGTCGTTGGTAATAGTGAAAACATGAAAAGTCTTATAGTCAAGGCTTGAGTACTTCTATGTGCATCCATCGAGTCCATCCTTTGCCAAGCCAAGAGAATGGAATAATGATCACTTTCTTTAACTCAAAGAGCAGTATTCTGATAGAGATCCAAGTACATTATTACTCAAAATTGATGCACATTTGCTGGGTTTTAGGTATATAGTGATGTCTCACATGCAATGTTGAAGACCTCATTTGAGGTGGGAGTCCTGAACTAAAGTAACAGTCCCTTTCTTCAGTCTGTTTTCTCTTAGTTGCTATAAGCTTGGCACCACCAACAAGATACCGTATGTTGTTGCTCACTTCTCTGTATTCCAGTATCACATTGCAGTGGCCTCTAATCAGTATTACTCATATGATGTGAAATGACTTGCTTCTAGGCCTGTCTCTTCCAGTAAGCCATGGAGCCTTGATATCCATGCAGAGGGCAGGTACTCAATAAATATTCAAACTCTTTATCTTCTAGGGCATAGACGAGGCTTAGTAATTTTCAGTGACACTAAGAAAAATATACTATTTTATCAATTGAATAAGATTTTTGCTAGCATATTAAGTATGTAGGTGTTTATAATTCAAAAGATCTTGAGTTATTGTATTTTCAAGGAGGAATTTTAATAGACTTTTATTCAAAATTCATTGACCAAATATTGGGTGTTGGGCATTTTCCTGGGTGCAGGAGATTTAACCATGAAAATGCATGCTTTCTGATATTAAATAGCTTCCAGTTTTTGCTCTCTAGTATATGCAAACAATTGAAATGGAATAAGAAAACAGAAGGATGTACAAAGTGCAATAAGATAAAGCAGCACCCAAGTCAACTTGAGATGATTTAAAAACCGACAGAGGAAGTAACATTTTACCTGTAGCAAGATACTAATTTTCAGGTAAGCATACAGTTTTATGGTGGAGACACTCTTAAAAAGGAGAAAGCAAGCCTCCCTACATCTCTGACCAGGTGGAAGAAGTAAAACGGGGAATGGAAGAAACAAGACAGGTGCAGATGGAATACATTTGTGGAAAAGGCTCTGAACACTGAAAAAAATACATCCCTAGTAATCACTCTATTTCAATTGTATAACAATGTATGCCACTATCCTAGGAATAGTTTAAAATTGTAAAAATAGATGCCCATATACATTTACTGTAGCTAGAACATTGTTTTGAGAATGTTATCTTTGAATAAATTTATATGTACATTTTCAGCAAATTTGTGATCTTAAGTGCTATTTTGTCACTGGAAATTCTCCTTTCATGAGAAAGTATCCATATTTAAAATAAATATTAGTTTACAAGATCATTTGAAATGGCTGAATAATCTTTGTATGGATGTATCCCAATCTCTTGACCATTTCATTATTGTTGAGAATTAAATTGTTTCTATTTTTATTTGGTCCAGTAATGTATCATACCATTGACAATCTTAATAACTCAACAGTTGCTAAATCCTTCTATATATGCTTAATTTTTTAGGATACATTAGCGGAAGTGAAATTGTTAGATGACAGTACATTCATACATTTGAAGCTTTTTGTAGTAGGGTCTGATTGTCCTTCAGAAATCCTGTAACAATTTTAGCTTGATTGACTTTATTTGTTTTCATCTAGCTTTATTGAAGTATAATTGATATGCAAAAATCTGCATATCTTTAATGTGTATAATTTGGAGAATTTGGTCATATGGATACACCCGGGAAACCATTACCAGAATCAAGGTAATAAAAATACACATTTTGTCTGGTGTACCTACCTGTAAAGTAACTTACAAGAGTAGTGCTCATTTTGATTTTATTTGTAAAAATATAATTTGCATACCATATAATTGTCCATCACCTCTAAAAGTTTACCCATGTCCCTTTGGGTTTTTGTTTATTTTTGTGATAAGAATATTTAACATAAGATATACCTTCTTAACAATTGTTTAAAATTGCACAATATGGTATTGTTAACTGTAGGTACTACATTGTACAACAAATCTCTAGAACATATTCACCTTGCATAACTGAATGTTTGTATACATTGATTAGCAGCTCTCCATGCCATCCCTCCAAGTCCCCATATCCCACCTACCCTACTTAGCCCCTGGCAACCAACATTCTACTCTCTGCTTCTATGAGTGTAATTTAGATACCTCATGTGAGTGGAATCAAGTAATATCTGTCCTTCCATAACTGGCTTGTTTCCCTCAGCATTATATCCACCAGATTTATCCATGTCATCACATGTGGCAGGATTTTCTTCGTTTTTAATGCTGCGCAATATTCAATATTCCATTGATACTATCTATATTATATTTACTATGTATGTGATTATAATTCAGATGATCTTGAATTATTCAATTGTATCTTCAAGGAGGAAATTTAGTAGACTTTTATTCAAAATTCATTGAAGAAATATTGGGTGTTGCGCATTGTCCCGGGTGCAGGGAATATAACCATAAAAATTATGCTTTTCAAAAGTATCACTTTTGAATATTGTACTTTGTGACCTTTTATCTGGTATACTTACCAGTACAGTGACTTCTGAGAGTAATGCTGATTCTGTTTGTTAAAATATAATTTTAATACCATGATCTCACTGGTTTAAGATAAAACAAAATTTTGTAGGCTGAAAACCATTCCAAGATAGATTTCTAAATTTGGGGTTAGTAGAGATAGATATATGTGTGGTATATATGTGTTCAAGTATTTTCAAACCCTTTTTTTATCATCAGTTATCGTAGGTTCCTTAACAATGATAATTTATAAGGTTTCAATAATTAAGTAATCTTATTTTTTAAAAATGCATTACTATTATTAAAATCAGGTTTTCTTCTATTATAAAATGCTGTGAGACATATTTGAGACACTGTAAATTTTTAATCCAGCTTAGTTTTCAGTTTATGGGAAGTCAAACACAAACAAATACTAAGAAATATTGTACAGGAAGGCCTGTTAATGATTACCCAGTTTTTAGTCCAATCCTCTCACACTGTGAATAGAAAGTCAATTTGCAGAAATATTTTGCCATTAGGCCAGTATAGCAGCTTTTTAATTATTAACGAAGCCTGTCAGATCTTTGAAGAACTGCACAACATCACAGATTTTCTTCTCCTTTGTAGCTGTGCTTGCTGTCAGAATATATTTAGAAACATTGATGCTTAAGCAAATATGTAAAACATGTGGTCAAAGTAATGCAGCATAAATGTAAGTTTACCTCAGGGAATGCAAAACTAGAGTTTTGATGTTTATGCTTAAATATTTAGTACCTGGACCAGCTCTAGGCAGAATTGGTACAGCATATCTTTGGCATTCTCATCTTATTTTAGCTCCTTTCTATATAGAACCACTGATGTGCTAGGCTTAGGTCTGTGATCTTATACTGACTACTGACTGGCCCAGGACATCTCAACTCTCTCTCTTACTAAAGTTTCTAACCCAGGCCCTTTTGTCTTCCTTGACTGTAACTTCTCTCCAACCCATCATTTGTCACCTTCAAGTCTTCCCCAAGCTTTAGTTCCTCTGATGCAGGAAGTAGGTAAGACAATTGCATATAGGTTGTTCTCACCATGGGGAAAAGCCACATTGTATATATGGTCTTGAGATCAGACCAGGAGAGAAGGGAACTCATCAGAAACACACTTGGCAAGTGCATTATTTCAGAAGGGGAAAAGTGCATGTCATGAATCAGGGAATGAGTGTGTCTCACAAGGATCTAAAGGAAAAGCATGTGTTTCAGATGGCAGAGCTAGAGAGAAATGAATAGAAACATGGTCACAGAGGGTACAGCAGATTCATCCCAGGACAAATGATAATGGATGACCTTTAGATAGGGGTGAAGAGTCCAATGCAAAGCCAATCTAGCAGACATTGGGCTCTGGCTCCTAGTATCTTTTCAGGCAAATTTATGGGTATTTTTACACATTCTGAGCCTTAAAGTGGCAGGCTTCTGCTTAAAATCTAGTACATAATCTACATAATAATTAGTTGGTTTTAGAAATGTATCTCTATTAGATAATGATGAAAGAAGATACAAATTATCAGCTATCTCTACTGGTCACTCAAATCTTCCAGGACCCTCCTGAGCCTTTCTTGTACCATTTCCTTACTGAAATTGTAATAATAGCTAATGCTTATTTAGTGCTTAGTATGGCAGTGCTTGATTTAAGTGCTTTATATGTATTAACTCATTTTATCCACACAAATACCCTCTGATGTAGGGATTTAGGGATAATTATTATCGCATTTCAGGTGAGATAACTGAAGCTTAGACAGGGGAAGTGACATGCCCAGGGTCATCAGCTGATGAGTGGCAGAGTTAGGATTTGAAACTAGGTACTGTGGTTTCAAAGCTCATGTACTTTACAATTGCTAAGCTACAGTCTGAACTAATGCTTCTCCCTTTTGTAACCAAAAGAAAGTGTATATGATGGGGGAAATCCAGACTGAATATAAGGGAAGGGTATAACCATTTTATATTTTCACACTGGCAGGACGCTTTCTTACAAGCACTAAAGCAAACCTTGTAGGCCTCCTTGAACTTTTGAAGAGACTCTGTGAGCAAAGGCATCATATCATAAAGGCTGAGATCATTTCAGAAGTAATGGGACTTCTATGTAGTAGGAGCATGTGGTGCATAGTAAGGAGTGGTAAGAAGTAAGAAGGATTTCAAACATGTACCTATGTCAAGCTGAGGGATTTGTATTGTACTTGGTAGATAGTAGGAAACTTTCAGAAGTTTTGATGCAGAGGAGTCAAAAGACATGTTTTATAGAAGATTATACCTCAGGCTGCTGAAGAATAGACTGTATTTTGAGGGGCATTGCTTATGAGACATAGAAAATTCTAAGCCAGGGATTTTGGGAGCTAGGGCTCAAGCAGTATCCATGCAATTGGACAAAAGAAATGGATTTGAGAGCTTTTTCTCAGGTAGAATTGACAAGATTTGATAAGTGATTGAAGGTAGGGGATGAAGTTTTGTGAGGAACAATGCCTTTGAAATTCTGGCTTGTTTAGCTGCTGTACCAAAGATCCAATTTAACTGTCATATTTTAAATATATAGTCTAGTTTAAACAAGGCAGAAGTTTATTTCTCTGTCAGCCAAACACTGCAGGTTTAACAAACTATGGATAATAGGGAGTTCTGCAGTGTTGCAGAGACCCTTATATTTTTCTTTTTGCTCTACCTTCCATTAGGGTGATACTCTTATGCATCTGGTTGCATGAGGTTTTATCCCCAAGATTGTCAATTCCATAGTCAATCAATGAAGAAGGAGCAAATGTGAGAAGAAACATGATCTGGTAGTTTTTGCTCACATTCTATTGGCTACAATTTAGTCACATAGCCATTTCTAGGAGTAGGACAGTCTGTGAATTATAGTCTCTAGTCTGGATGGCAATGTACCCAGCTAAAACTTGGAAATTGAATTATTAAGGAGAGGGCAAATGAGTATCAAGGTAGCAGTTCAGCTACAGAGTGTCTGATGACCACACTAATAGAGATCTGAGATGGAGGAGGTAGAACAGATTTAGAGACATGGTGATATAATGAGTTCCATTTTAGATATATTAAGTTTGAAGTTTTTGTCAGACCATTTGATAGCTATGTCCAATAGGTTGTTTGAAAAAGGATTTTGGTTGTGATAGAGAAATAGATTTGACAGCCATCAGCAATTTGAAGCTATGTCCAATGAACTAAAGAGGGGATTAATAGCAGAGATCTAAAGGATAACATTGGGAGGAATGGTAGGAAATAGGCGCAGAAAGCCAATAAAAAATGTTGTAAAGAGAGCAGAGGGGAGATGGGCAGACAGATAGGGGAGAATGTGTTAGGATTCTCCTTCTAAGTTTTGGACCTCATTTCACTACTCTACTCCCATAATAGCAGTCTTTAACTTCATGGCATAAATTACCATGCCCATAAAAGTGAGTCCACTCTCAGCCTCCTACCTGTCAGAAGACAACTTCCCAATTCCCCAAGGGTCTAATCACAATAACCTTCAAATATATCTTTGATCTACAGTTCACTTTATTCATGGGAATCAAAGACCCATGCAACAGGGAATTCCAGGAAATTGTGAAGCTCTTGCCCTTAATTCAGATAATTGAATGATATACTCTCCCTCAGTTTCTTGCAGTAATTCACCACTTAGCATCTCTAAACACAGCCAACCCTGGCAGGGAGTATAAGCATGCTATCTTGACATTACCTTTTGTTATTCTTCTCTCTAGTTGTTCTTATTAAGGGAATGGTAAAAACAATGTTGGGTTCACCCTGAACCTTCTGATGATGTCCATGTTGACTTTCAAGGATGGAGACTTTAGAATTGACTCAGAGGTGTGCCCTTAGGTTTACCCATAAGCACAACAATTCATGCTCTTTGGTATGTGGAAACTAAGAAGTGAGTGTTCAGAAGTAATAAGTAATAAAGAGAGAGCAAATAAGGTAATAACTAAGATTAGGGGCTGCAGTATGACATGAATGAACTCTTTGGTGATCTCATCAAAAGACATTTTAGTACACTGGTATAAGTAGGAGCCAGAGGATCATAACTTGTGGAATAATGCACCTTGATCTATGGATTAATAAAAATTGAGTAAGTGAAGTCAGAAAATGTAGATCTGCTTTCAAATAAGGTAATAACTAAGATTAGGGCCTGCAGTATGACATGAGTGAACTCTTTGGTGATCTCATCAAAAGACATTTTAGTACACTGGTATAAGTAGAAGCCAGAGGATCATAACTTGTGGAATAATGCACCTTGATCTATGGATTAATAAAAATTGAGTAAGTGAAGTCAGAAAATGTAGATCTGCTTTCAGGTACCTTGATGAGCAGAAGCTGGATGGATCATCATGATGAAGGGAGAGGCAGGATTGAACCTTGAATTGTGGGTGGATCGATAATGAATTACATTCTTCCTCCCTCTCTCATTCTTCCTTCCCTCCTCTCTCCTTTCCTTCCTTTAAATATGTTTATAGGCTGAGGGAAAGAAGCCAGTACAAAGGGAGATGCTTAAATTATAGGAGGCAGATATGTAATGACGAAGTCCTCATACAAAATTGACGAAGTCCTCATGCAAAAGCTAGAAGCAAAGGGTATAAGTAAAGAGTCTGTATTGGATAAATTTAGAGATGGAGTTTGCAGAGACAGGTTTGGAGAGTTCTTGGTTGATATTCTATTTTTATTTCTGAATCAGAAAGCTGATTTATCAACTGAGAATAATGTGATCAGTGGAGTGAAGGACTTAAGAGTGATAGGCTGCAAAGAGAAACATGAAAAGAAACTCACTAAGGATAAATATGATGAGGGCAGAGCAGTGCCAAGACCCAGATGGAGTCAGAAACCATCAATCATACCACCAATCTGCATAGACAATTTTCTTCAACAGTTGCAGTTTCAAGCATTCAGGACAGACTGGATACTTTTTTTTCTAGGGTGAAAGGATCAGTGAGTGTAGCAGAAAGACAAAAGAAAATTGAATCAAGAATGCTGGAAGAATTGATCTAGGAAAGTAAGTGTAGTTGTAATGAAAATGAAAAAGTAATAGGAACAAAAAGAGGATTAACATTCTCAGAAAGATGGAGAACATTTAAAATCATGCATAGAGATACCTTAATAAAACTATGATACAGAACCTAGACCAGGGCCTGGCACAGAGCAGCCATAAATATTTTATATATAAGTAATTATTATTTTCCTGCTAGGAACCATAAATTAAATCTTATGTAGGTTTTTTTTGGGGAGGGTGCATGTGGGAAAAAATATTTCCTTAGAATGCAGTTGAGATGCAAATTGGGCACTGAACTATAGGTTTCTTTTTTGTGATGACTTTCCTTCCTTTGAGTGTCTAGAAAGCTGTTTATGTCAGCTGGTGCTCATATAATGCTCAGTTCATTTCTGTTTCTTGTGCCCTTATTTAGATAGCCAAGTTTAAATGGTGCTTTTTGGTAAAGTTCCAATTAGCTTGGGGATATTTAGGTACCTTAAGATTTAATCACTGTCTGCATAGAACTGTACTTTTGTGTTAACACTACATTGTTTGAAAAAACTAAACTTTCTTCCATTAAACTCTAAACAAAAACAAATGGAACACTGCAAAATGGTTTGCTTTAGACTACATGTTGCCATTCTTCATTCAACACTTACTGAGAGTCTAGTATTTAAATCAAGCTTAAATTATGAAGGATGGACTGAGGATTCAATACCAAGGGGGCAGGAGAAAAGGGGCTATATCTTGACTCATGATGAGTCATTCCAAAAGCACTTGAATTGTCTATGCTGTAGAAATGTCCCTTAGCTACA
The DNA here is from genome assembly GCF_029281585.2 of Gorilla gorilla gorilla. Classification (NCBI taxonomy): domain Eukaryota; kingdom Metazoa; phylum Chordata; class Mammalia; order Primates; family Hominidae; genus Gorilla; species Gorilla gorilla. The sequence continues at coordinate 92,928,294 of NC_073234.2, forward strand.
GCAATTCTAAATAATATAAGATAAAATAAAATCATGCCTTACAAAATGCCCTGCAATCATTCATTCAATCATCTCAATAAAGCTTCTATACTCTGTTTACTCTTCTGTAAAATGGAAAAATCATCCCCACAAAGTATTATAGGTATTATAATTATGAGAATCAATAGCACTTGCCCGATCATAATCTCCTCTAATTACCTATAAATATAAGGTCCTTTGCCCACTTTTCTTTATATGAGAAGGTTCAACCAATTGGTTATCATTATATTTTTTTCTCAATGACTAAAAGTTGGGGAACAAAGCTCCAGGCCATTTAGTTGTATTTGTTCAAACCCAAGTAAGAAGAAATATAACAGTTCTTTATTTCAACACATTAATGTGTGTTGGAACTTCTTTAACCTGTTATTTTGCTCTTTAAGATTAAAGATAACTTGTATTGAGAATTCTTTAATGTGTTCATTTTGTCCTGTAAGATTAAAGATATAATCTTTTCTTAGAGGGAAGTGCACAAAATAATCATACTTCTTGGATCTTTGATTGTAGTAAAAGAGTACATCCTATGTGGTGGTACATGCCTGTAATCCCGGCTACTTGAGAGGCTGAGGCAGGAGAATCACTTGAACCCAGAGGCAGAGGTTGCAGTGAGCTGAGATTGGGGCATTGCACTCCAGCCTCGGCAACAAGAGGGAAACTCCGTCTCAAGAAAAAAAAAAACCCAAATGTCCAACAATGATAGACTGGATTAAGAAAATGTGGCACATATACACCGTGGAATACTATGCAGCCATAAAAAATGATGAGTTCATGTCCTTTGTAGGGACATGGATGAAATTGGAAATCATCATTCTCAGTAAACTATCGCAAGAACAAAAAACCAAACACTGCATATTCTCACTCATAGGTGGGAACTGAACAATGAGATCACATGGACACAGGAAGGGGAATATCACACTCTGGGGACTGTGGTGGGGTGGGGGAGGGGGGAGGGATAGCACTGGGAGATATACCTAATGCTAGATGACAATTTAGTGGGTGCAGTGCACCAGCATGGCACATGTATACATATGTAACTAACCTGCACAATGTGCACATGTACCCTAAAACCTAAAGTATAATTAAAAAAAGAAAAGGAAAAAAAAAAAGCACACCCTAGAATAATGGCATTAACTGGCATTTGTCTTAAGTTCTTTATAATCTTTGCCTTGCCTTGCTTTCATATTCTTTATTGCATGCAGTTCCACAGGGAACATTTTGCATATACAGGAATATATTTTAACATGCAACCACTATTTTACTACCTTGGTTTTTTAAGACAGCAGTTAATTTTTCCCTCCCAGAATTTGGTGAGTTTCAGGTCTCTAGGGATACCGTCTGAAAAACCTCATAGGTAAAAATGAGCACTTGGTAATGGCTTAAGAGTTAATATTTTGTGTTTTGTCTAATGGAAAGTCTTTATCATGACACACAAGAAATGACAATTCTTGTTTCAAGAATAAGTTGGTTATTTCAATGAAGTGGCTCAATGCTGGGTGAGAATATTAGTGTTTGCCATTTAAGCCACAGTCATTTAATGCTGAATGCGAAGGAACAAACCATGCTATTAACTGGCCAATGGTTATATATAAAATAATGGTGTAGCTTAGCCTCACTTGTTATTGTTTTCTAAACTTGTTTTTGTTGTGCTGATTTAGGTGCCACTATTTCATCATGTCTCATTATCCTCTGTTTATCCTTCTTAGTTAATTATCACACTATATTGATTTAGTCTGTTAGCTTTTTTAACTTTTCTGCTACAATGTGAGTAACTTCAGGACAGAAATTATGTCTCACTCTGCTGCAGTCCTAGAACCCTGCACATAGTATGAGCTCAATAAATATTTACTGAGTTCATTTGTTATATGTATATGTATGTTAGTTTCAGGTAGAGGAAAACCCCATGAGAAATATCTTCAACAATAAAAGAATTTGGTGCAATCATTTAGGCTTGCTTTGATGAAGACTCCCATCATATTTTCTACAGTGCATTTAGTTCTTTACATCACATGTCAAAACTTCAACCTTATGCTGGCTTCCCTTAAGGGAGCAAAATGGCTATAATCCATTAGAGCAAGAGAATCTATGTCCCAAACTTCTAGGAACACTCTTGAAACCCACTTCGATTGCATTCCTTTAGGTCATAAGCTCTTCTTGAACATTAGTGGTCAAGGTATAGAATATGTTGATTGACTTTGCTGAGATTATGTGTTCTACTCCTGAAAACTGATTGGATTCAGGAGACAAATAAATTCTAGGAAGCAATGAAAAACATTCACTATAATTAATGAATGGAATTCTGAGCCTCTAGTACATTTTAATAAAGTGTATGTATAGAAATGAGACTACATTCTTTCAAAGTTTTCTTAAAGACGTCTGAAAAATACTGCCCTTTAATAGTTCAAAAATACTCTCACACATTTATATAAGAATTTTCAAATCTGTTGGTAATAACACTGGCTGTGTACAATTAGCCAAAGTTCAAGAGTTACCTATGGAAAAGTTATAATGGGCAGTTTTCTCTACGCTATAATTTAGGAAGAATCTTCTACTACCCTAGACCCTACCGGGCTATCCCCTTAACTCAATGAGGAATTTTAGTCTCAACAAGGGATGCACTTTCTTTTGATAATGGGAAGATGACTGAACAACTGGATAAGGAAAAGCAAACATGGAAAAGACAAAATAAAGGGAATCAAAATCTTCAGATCCACAATTTTTGCCTAGAGCTATCCCTGATGTTTTTGACATCTCTAAAACTTGAATTTTTGTGTGTGCATTTACATTTTGAAAGGAGATGGACGTTTCTTAAATTGCCTAAGAGAGGGGATTGTAGCCAGGTAGCCAAAACCAGTATGGTGGGGTGGTGCTGATTGTGTATAAAACTCAAGTTATCTTGTAGAATGTCTAACTATCAAGCATTCAATCCCAATTGCAACCTTATTTTCTTCTGTCTTAACCCCATACCGTTTCTGTTGTCTGATCCATTCTCCTCTTAATCCCAGACTGCCTTGCAAAATCATTTAACTGTTTTCATTTGCATGTCTTGTCTCCTTACACAGAATGTAAACATTTTGAGAGCACGAACTGTGTCTTATCTTCCTTTGGAATTAGCCCCAGCATTTTGTAAAGTTGCCGCGTAAATAATTGGTGCCGAATAAATGTTTATGGGGATTAAATCAAATGATCTATTATTCCACAGTGATTTGTACAAAGGTGGTTGAACTATAATGATGTGAAAGTGTAACTTCTTTTTGCTGAGAAACATATTAAAACTTAAATATTGACAAGCAAAGTAAAAGATCCAATAAGAAATGAGACTTGAAAGACTTTCAAAGGGAATAGAACCATTTGAAAGGTTTTCACTGCTTTTCTAATGCCAGATTTCTAATGATTTCCAAATACATGATAAGGAAGAAACTTTATGGGTATGTCACTGCATTTATATTACTTCCATAAAATCCATAAAATTGTCAAGATATGGACATACTGTAATGTTATTTGAACATTCTTCTTAAACAGATCCAGGAAAATGAGGAAAGATGTGCAATCTCATTATTGTCCCCATATTTGTTGTTGTAAACAATGAAGTCCTTGTGTTTTGTGAACTGTCAGCTTAGAACATTCTGCCAAAAACCTTCTAAAGCAAGTCCTTAGTAGAATTAATCACAAGTGTCAGTTGAGACAGTATTATCCTTTGCATGTAATTTAAGCAGACTGTTATATCCTATGTGCAAAATATTTGCTTTGTTTTAGATATGGAGTTGGGCTATAACAAGATGCTAATAAGAGAATGAGAATCTTCTGGTCTTACTGAGGCTCAAAATGCTAAGCAGCTGAGGTCACACCTTCTTATATGCAGTAAAAATATTTTCTAGGTCTATAGCCTAATTTGTCCAAGCTGGTAGCAATATTTCCTCAGTTGCATAGATCCAAGGATTTTAGAATGAACTGGGAGTTCTCTATTTTAAGTCTCTTCATCTGGTCATTTGTCAAGTCCCATCAATCCTCCCTTTGAAAATCTTGGCTATATTTTTTTCTGGCATGCAGTGTGACACAGGAGAACTACCCCTAGACTGGGAGTCAGAGAGTCTGGCTTTAGTTTAGCTTTTTCTCCAGGCATTTGTATGACCTCCATCAAGTCACCTGACATTTATTGGCCTCAGTTTCCCCATTTTCAAGGTTCTTCCAGATCACATTCTGTGATTTTTCCTGAAAACATATTTTTAATATACATACATAGAAGTGGTAATCACATTTTTATTTGGTGTCTCTACCTGATTCTCTGCCTTCTAATACAGGACCTCTGACCACTGGCATATAAATATTTTGGAAACATTGCTTTATCTGCTTCCAAATCTTGCAATACTATTTATGTTCTGGTAATCCTTTGAGTTTCACACAGATGATTTGTGTACAATTCTATGCATGGGTGTCATGCTTCAATTAAAGAATCAAAACCAAAACCAAAAAACTCTTAAATGCTTTCAGTGACCTCCCGCTGAAATCTGATACATCAGACTTGCATTTAAGGCCCCCTCAACAACCTGGCATCACTTTAAATTCCCATTTAAGCTCCTACAACTCCAGTAGTTCCAGAGCCTGGCTACAAAGCAATATTACCTGGAGAATTTTTTTCTATGGATTAAGAGACATCAAATGTGGAACTGAAAATTTCTTTTATTCCTTCTAGTTGATTCTGATGCTGCTAATCCACTGTTAAATGTTTGAAGAGCATTGTATCTACCTCAGTATGTCTTTATGACAGTGATGCTTAAACTTCAGTCCACATGATAATGACCCAGAAGGATTATTAAAAGTTAGCTTATAGGGCCCGATCCCTGAGTTGCTGATTTAATAAGTTAGAGATGGGGCCTGAGAATTTGCATTTTGAACAACTTCCCAGGTGATGTTGATGCTGTTGGTCTGCAGAACACACTTTGGGAACCACTAGTTTATGCCAGTATCTTTCCCTGAGTAATAAGTTGTAATCATCTTTACCTACCAACATGTGAACCATCATTCGGATACTGCCTTCACAAGGCAATCCTCAAGGTCTCAGGAGCTCTCTGCTCAGGATGCTGCTTGACACTTTATTTAGGCCTTTCTTATCATATTATCACATACTTTAAACAAAGTTAGATTTGTAAGCTCCTTGAGCCCTTATTTCATTTCCCATACAATATCATATCCCCACTTCTGTGGGCGAATGATTAGTACAATCATTGGGGAAGTTCAATATACATTTTTGAATGAACGTCAACCACAGGAAAATTTATTGTTTCCTAGTCTTTTTGATATTTTACTCATGGCCTTACATTTCCTTTTTCAATGTATTTTTGTTTAATCTCACAAGGCGTTCTTGAATAGTCATCATTTAAAATTTTAGAAGGCTGCCAAATACTATTTTCAGGAGGATAAGTGATGCTATTGAACTATTGGTTTCTGAGATATGCTAATACTTGCCTACCTTCTTTGAAAAATGCTCTTTTCTTAGTCACTCTTAATTAACCTCAAGTGCTGTCACGTAGAAAACATTTGTCGAAGTTATCTTCCTGCTGTGTCTCTGATATATATACATTTAAGTACACCTTTTACTTAATCTCGATGTCCTCCTTGTCAGGTATCTGTGTGGATAAGTGCCTTTGGTAGTATATGGCATTTTGTTCAATTTGTTTGCTAATGGGCAAATAAATAGAAAGCAGCTACTCTGGTTCACTCAGAACCAGAATTGCAATGTTGAAAGAGATGTGTCAGTTTGTGGAATTCATCCCATTTCTCATTTATAGATACGTAGACAAGCCATGTACATTCAGACTTGTGCTGGTTGCACACAGATAGATGTGGTCACAGAGCTGTAATTCTGTGGTTAAGATCTAATTCTAGAGACCTGGAATCAGCTGGACTCCATTTATTGACACTCAGAATTTCAAAGAACATTTCATATGTGACTGAACTGTGAGGCTTTCTGTGTCCCCACAGCACTGAAAGAAGCAAAGTTCTGCTGAGTAGGCTGCAAATGAAAGTGAGCCTGGTCTCCATGTACAGAGAGAAGCAAAGCAGCTCTTTTTTTGCGTTTTGATTTGCAAAGTGAGATATTTTAAGAGTCCGTGTATATTTGATGAAGATGTGTGTGATTGATAAACTCTGAGAAATAAAATAGACAAGAAAATAGAGTAAGAGAGAAGTAAAAACTAAACCTTTGGGAATACAGGATGTCCAGTCTTCAGATAATATTGAAAACCTCCATTAGAAACAAAAAAACCTATTAGAAAAAAAAACTGTTTAGCTCTGCTTAATAGTTACATTTATGTTTGCTAATTTTGAGTGTTTAATAATATATATTTTATTAATTTGAAATGCCAATGTAAAAAAAGATGAGTTTAGTTTTATATCTAATAAGCCACATCAGAGAGTAAAAACAAAATTATGTTAACTAGGGCACTCTGTAAGACAGTGCTTCTTAGCAAAATCTCCATCCTGACAAGCAATTTTGTTTTCTAATTTTCTATTTATTTTACTGGACCATTTTGTTTATCTTTTCTTGTTGTCAGAAAGCTTTTCCTTGAGTTGGAAAAAAATTAGTCACAAGGCCTAGATTTTTATGTCTTCACTTTCTGGAAAAAAAGAAATTATAATTTCAAGTGAGTTTGGTGAAGACAGGCAAAATATTGATACATTAAATGTAAATACTAGCTATTTTTTCTCCTATAAAATATTTTCTTAAAATATTTTAAAACCAATTTTTATTTCAAAAGAAATATGTGCACACAGTAGAAAATGCAAATGCATATAAAAAATATAAAGTGAAGTCTTTCAGAAATTTCTTCTCAAGCACCAGTTCTACTCCCTAGAAGCAACTATAGTTAACAGGCCCTTGTGTAGCCTTAAATAATTATAATCTATTTATATATATCAGAAATTGAATCATGCTATATATATATATTACACAGTCTTAATTTTTCCTGAAGTATTTTAAAAGTGCATACTTTACCATGATGAGCAAAAAGTGCTTTAATAAAAGTAAATAATTGAGTATGGGTTATTAAGTATAATTTTTTTTACTTGAACAAATTAACCGTGCTCTGCCCATTGGGAGAAAAGGGACCAAGCTTCTCTTCATGCTTTAATATATTGATTGAATAAGCTAGTATTCATTTATTCAAAGATGTTTGCTACTATTCATTGCTTTTTGTTGTCCCGTATAATGTTGAGCTCAACAGATAATGATCCTGCAAATATTGTGCCAGATATCTGGGGAAGTATTTATTCATATGATTTCATTGTACATGTCTAGTTTTGTTGCTTAATGAACTGTTAGAAAAAATGCTTTTAGGTTATTTTTCAGAAAAGACTAGACTGCATGAGTTCATAATCCTAGAGTAGAAAGTGTGAACGGACTTTTTAAAGTATGGCATAATTGTTGGATAAATTATATTATAATATTATTTTAAATACACTGTACTATGTGACTTGCATGGAAATACAGCCATTATTTGACCCTACTTGTGGAAGAATCAGTTCTCATAAATGTCTCCAGTCATTATGTGCACTTGTAGATAATACACAATTTTGAATTTTTATAAAGTAGAGATTAAATATTTGATCCATTGCTGGATAAATCTGTAATTTCCAGGCAGAGGTACTTGAAGGCAAATGATGTGTTCTCACAGAAAGGGGATTTGTCAACTTGCTTTGCACTTTTCAGTCTTTTGTCCTCAGAATTAGTGTTTCCTTACACACCCTGGAGGTGAGAGGCAGCAGGAGAGACCAGGTTTCCCTTTGGTAGTATCTGCATTGCTTTCCCCATATAATTTGGCTTAATGGGTATGTGCCTTTATCTAAACTTAACACTACACCTTGTAGATTCATAAGGCACCACAACAGATTTTAGAACAAGAAGATATTTTTCCCTAGCATTGCTTTATTTTATAGAATTACAGTTTTCCAGAAGTATTCTCATAAACTGTTATTTCTTCTCAATTTTAAAATGCCAACCCCTTCAGTAAGAAAAGTGATATGATTTGGCTGTGTCCCCACCCAAATCTCATCTTGAATTGTAGTTACCATAATCCCCATGTGTTGTGGGAGGGACTTGGTGGGAGATATTTGAATCATGGGGACGGTTCCTCCATGCTGTTCTCATGACAGTGAGTGTGTTCTCATGAGATCTGATGGTTTTATAAGGGGCTTTTCCCCCTTTTGCTCAGCACTTCTTCTTGCTGCCTCCATGTGAAGAAGGATGTATTTACTTCCCCTTCCGCCATGATTGTAAGTTTCTGAGCCTCCCCAACCATGCTGAACTGTGAGTCAATTAAATCTCTTTCCTTTATAAATTACCCAGTCTCAGGTTTGTCTTCATTAGCAGCATGAGAACGAAATGAAACAAAAATAGTCTGCCTTAGCAGCAATTATCAATCTCATTAACCTATAGACATGTTTGTTGGATAGTTGTTGGCAGAGTTTGCTCAGAATAGAATTCTAAACAGTACGATGAGTGCATTTTATGCACATATGATTCTTCTACTTTTCAAATGTGTTCTTTTTTTAAAACAGAACTCAACAACTTTCATTTCACTTGACCAGCATTGCTGGTGTCTAAATCAGTGGAACACAGTGGTGCATAGTTTGAGGGCATTGGGAGCATTGCAGCGAAGAAAGAGGTATGGGAAATGAAGAGTTAGCTGCAGGGCCAGTGTCAGTGAAGGGTAAACAGCCTTTTTACATGAAAATCATGTTTCAAAGACTCAGGGTGTCCTCTGTCCTTGAAGTCTGCCTTCTTGTTTCCTATTATTCTTTCTTGTCATTATTTGATGTTTGCTTTACAGAGTACAGCGAAGGGAAATTCTTGGTATTCAAGGCAGCCAGTATTCTTCTAGCACTCCTGCCCGTAAGTTAGAAAAGCATGTTGTTCTCAGTGTTTGTGGGTGAGGCTGGAAGGGTAGTGTGTGAAGAAAAATGGCCTTTTCATAGTATAAACCCCCACACACTGCCATTTGTTTTTCTGTTTCCTTTGGCAATTTACTGAAGTTTTGTAACTTCCCTTTGGGGTTACCGTTTTGTCCATTAGGAACTTCCAAGTTTTTCTCTGAAACACCATTTATTTAACCACAAACCAAGTCTACCTGACGGCCCTTGTTTGATCTGATCCATGCGATGATGAACCCGTGATTCTAGTTTTCTCTTCTGCCTGCTGGGCTTCCCCCTATAACATGAAGTGTATGATTACATAAAAGTGGGAATTGTCTTTCAACACATATGGATGTGGGCCTTGCTACTGGACCTGTGATTCTAGCAACGCCTCTTTGACTTTGCCTTTCTTTTCCTGCTTTCTTTTCTTTCTCTCTCTTTTTTTTTTTTAACACTGGGTCTCCCTCCTTCACCCAGGCTGGGGTGCAGTGGCGCTATTCAATGCCTTATGTGGGATACTTACTCTTAGCAGCATCCCTGGCCACTACCCACCAGATGTTAGTAGCACAACCCTCCCGGTAGTGACAACCAAAAATGGACTCAGACATTGCCAAATGTCCTCTGGGGAGTGAAATTGTCCTTGGTTGATAATCACTGCTCTTTAAGGAAAGGAAGCCTGGGCACAGACAACCTCTTTAACAGACAGCTTTTTGTAATGAAAGTGTCACCCTTTCAATGTGGATGTTAGTAGCCCTGTATTTTCTTGGCCCCTTTTGTCCTCAGCCTGACTATCCTTGCAAAAAGACATTTTAAAAAATATTTTAAATATTTATCACTAGTATGTAATATATTTTAAATCGTTTATTCTTTGAAAAATGGAATTGAGTTCCTATGTTGAGCAGGCACTGTCCTATGCAATCAGTATTCAAAAACAAATCATATGAGGCAGTGTTCACTTAGCATTTAAGACCACGAGTTGTAGAGTCAGACTGCCTGAGTTCAAAGCCTGGCTCTGGCCCTTCTGGCTGTGTGACCTTCCACAGTGAGTGCCTCAGTTTTAACCTATGTAAATGGTAGTAGTAAAACTATGTGCTTTCACATACTTGTTAGGATTGAACACAATCATAGATATAAAGTACTTAGCCCAGTGATTGGTGCATAGTAAGTACTTTAAGAATGTTCGTTGCATTATAGTGGATGTCATCATTATCTTTATCAATAGTATTATTATCAATAGTATTATCATCAATGATGTGCTCCTTCAGGAGAGCAGCTACTAATCCTGAATGGAGAGGTGGTAGCAACATCTGGAGACTTATTGGAAAATATGAGCTCTAAGCTGAGCCCTGGATGAGAAGGTCAGCCAAAAGATAGCTAGGTGATGAAGTATGGCAAGGACATCACATGCAAATGTTGCTTTTTCTTTATATGTATAATTTGAGATATAGGAGCAAGTAAATATTTCTTGGGTTTTTTGAAATATTTTAAAATGCAATCAATTTTCTTCAACTTGTATTTCTGAAGCCACAACTCTATAATTTATAAAAGTTTATTTTGTAATTAGAAAAATTTCATGAAGGATTATTTATACCATTTTAATGAAGTATTTATTTTATTTATTTATTTTTTTGGGTTCGGGAGTACATGTACAGGTTTGTTACATGGGTAAACTGTGTGTCACTGAAGCTTGGTGTAAAAATGACCTCATTACCAAGATAGTGATCATGATAGTACCTGATCTATGGATCGGTGTTTACAGTGTCTATTGTTCCCATCTTTGTGTCCCTGTGTATTCAGCATTTAGCTCCCACTTAGAAGTGTGAGCATGCAGCATTTGTTTTTCTGTTCCTGTGTTAGTTTTCATAGGATAATGATCTCCAGCTGCATCCTTGCTCCTGTAGGGGGCATGATTTCATTCCTTTTATGGTTGCATAGTATCCCATTGTGTATATGTACCACATTCTCCTGATAAAGTCCACCGTTGATGGGCATCTTTATTGATTCCATTATTTGCTATTGTGAATGCTGCTGTGATGAACATATGAATTCATGTGTCTTTTTAGTAGAACGATTTATTTTCCTTTGGGTATATACTAATCCAACCAGTTGAGATGTTTATAGTGTGGACTCTTGTTTGTGCTGTTAATTGTCAGTCTTCTTCAATTAGGGCACAGACAAATTTAATTTTTTCTTCTCCAATTGGTATAGTTCCCTCTCTCTGCTGCTGTGGCATTTCATTTCAACATCATCTCTTCCCTTGTTTAAATGAGTTATCCATTTGTACACTAACTTATTTGCGGGGCAGAGGCGGACATTATCCTCATAAACTTTGTATAAAGCATCAGTGATTTCACTATTCTTTCACCCAAGCTTCACCATAAAATTCATATTAGTTCTTCCATTTTAGCAGAATTCATGTTGGAGTGTTTTTTCTAACTGATGTTGTATCCTTCTTAGTGCCTCAAACTATATCGTATTCAGACATAAGAAGTTAGTATGAGGCCAGGCATGGTGGCTCACTCCTGTAATCCCAGCACTTTGGGAGGCCAAGGTGGGTAGATTACCTGAGGTCAGGAGTTCGAGACTAGACTGGCCAACATGGTGAAACCCCGTCTCTACTAAAAATACAAAAATTAGCCAGGCATGGTGGTGGGCACCTGTAATCCCAGCTACTCGGGAGGCTGAGGCAGAAGAATCACTTGAATAGGGAGGCAGAGGTTGCAGTGAGCCGAGATCACACCACTGTACTCCAGCCTGGGCAATAAAATAAGTAAGTATGGGTATTTTGGTGCAAAAATTTTAAATCCCTGCATAGTTTTTTCACAATATGCATTTTTCTTGAACTTTTTGAAGACCCTTTGTATATATAATGTGGTACAATCACCAACATATACATAGGCTTCTGTGACTCACAGATAACCAATGAGGTAGGGGGCACCAGTTTACAGGTGAGGAAATTGGGCTCAGAAATGTTAAGTTACTTGCCTAAGTTGACTCAGTAAATATCAGAACTGAGCTGGGAGACTAGATCTTCCTACCTCCAAAGCTTGCTATTTGTACTACATGCACACACAAAACCTGCTATTTGTGCTACACACAGGCACACACACACACACACACACACGATTATGTATTAAAATATGTTCCATGCAATTAGTCACCTCCTCTTTAAAAACCTCTTGCTAGCTGTGTAGGTGGAATGATATTCTGCAGAAAATCTCAACAACTTTTCTACATTTCTTTTATATTTTATAATCCTAAGAGACTGCTAATAGACTTGAATTACTGATTATTTTAACTTGTCACTGGTTTCATAATTTTTTGCAGCTCTAAAAGAACATAATAGAATTCGCTATAGCATTGACATGATACTAAATAGTCATTTATCTTTTCTATTCTTGTGAGTTTCCCGAGCACATCTTCTGTGACTTTCTCTTTAATACATTTCACAGTTTTTCTCATTGAGTTTCACATGTATTGGAAGCTCTTTGGACAGCTGAATATTGTTTTGCTAGGGTATACTGGACAATTTTTAAATTTTGAAATTTTGGTAAATTAATGAAATGTGAATTTTGATATTTTTAAAGTTTTGATAACTGTAGTAGCCAGTCCCCAGATATTCCCCAGTGATCCCCACCATCTGGTGTTCATGCCTTTGACGTGCCTTCCTAAATAGAGTACAGCTGACTTGTGTAATGAATGGGAAGTTGCCAGAAAGATGGAATGTGACTTCAGGGATAGGTTGTAAAACTCATTGAGGCCCCTGTCTTGTTCCTTTGGATTACTTGTCCTGGGGAGATTCCTGCTGCCATCTTATGAGGTGACTTAAACAGCACTATGGAGAGATGCATATGATAAAAAACTGAGACTTCCTTGTATAGAACCACCAGGTTTGTATGCCGACTATGCAGTAACATACCAATATACTAAGACAGCAGGGTTTGCAGCAGAGAAGCAGTCTAATGATTTCAGGGCGGCCAAGCAAGGAGACAGGAGGGATCCGCCAATCCACTTCCCTGAGGAATTCTGGGCTGGGGCTTTTAAGGGTATCGTGGAGAGTGAGGGGCTGGAAAATTGGATCTATTGATTGGTCTGGGTAAGATAGATGAAATTAACAGATGTGAAAACTGCATTCTTTGTTCAGCTCCTAGTGGGTTCCTTCAGACCAGCTGGTGTCAGTAATCTTACCTCAGTAGTTTCACCAGTATGCAAGACTTGAAATAATATCTCAAATGGAAAACTTAAATTTTACAATTTTCAAGTCATTATCTACAGAGCAGTTAAGGGAAACTATAATCTTGTGACATTGTCTATGTGATTCTGAGGCAATAGTCAGCAAACAATTATGAGAAAGCAGGCCAGAAGCAAACTGACCTAATGATTAATGCTGAGTGTGCAACAAGTTTGGTTTGGTTTTGTCTCTCCCCTTCTTGCCTGATTAATAGTATAGAATTTTTGGAGATGACTTCACTCCTATCTAGACCAGGTGAGTAAACCCTCTAGGCAATGGATTCCCCAGCCCCAGTTGAGTCTTCAGATGACTGTAACCTCAGCTGACATCTTAACTGCAGCCTCTTTAGAGATACTAAGCCAGAATCATTTAGCTAAGCTACTAACAAATTCATGACCCATAGAAACTACAAAATAATAAATGTTTACTACTTTAAGCCATTAAGTTTTGGAATAATTAGTTACCCTGAGCAATAGTCAACTATACAGTACTTCTTTGGAATGATTTTAAATTTATAGATAGGCACTACTAAAACACAAGCAAAATATTAATTACTCTTCATAATGTTTTGTCTACTAGAAATGGCATACATTTTTTGTTCATGGACATGCAATATTCGATTGAAAAATAATTATATTAGTTGATACTATTGTTAGTATTTTAAGTTTAAAATAAATGAGATATGTGGAAAGTATCAAATTAAAATGTTATATAACTAAATACTATCTAATTAAATTTATTTCTAAAATTTTGCAGTGTGTTTAACATGTATATATATAATTTCTCATAATATCAACAAAATAGCTTGAATAGATTCTACTTTAACAAAAATGGTAGTAATCCTTGAATATTACTTTTATGTCAGTATTTTATAGAATGTATTCATTGATTTTTGTAATGCTCCAGAGAAATAGAGAAAGAAGGAAGAAGATAGGAAGGAAGACAAGGCTGTACTTTGTTAGTACTCATCATCTACAAATTAAGAATTAAAAGCACACAAAATCTAAATAAATGGATTGTCAGTAGCCTACTTGAGATTTCTTCTAATATCCAAAGGGCTTATGTTTCTTTCAGTTTCATTGTCAGGATAAGCTTTGTGTTATGCAACCAGAAAATATAGCTTTGAAATCTAAAGGACATAAGAATTGCCTTAGGAGATTTGCTTCCAAAATACGAATCTTCTTGTCATAATCATTGAAAAGAATATATTTTTATAACCCAGGTTAGTACTATATTGGACACTTAGCATAATATTCTTCTTTCATAAAAGCATTTATTATACTTTGTCATATTTTGAAAAGTGGTTTCTTACATTGGCATATTATCACTGCCAACCATGATTCTTTGTGCTTCTTCAGAAAATAGAGCTCTCTCGTCAACCCCCCTTAGGTTTATTAATGCTATCGGAAGCCATGAAGCTTCCTGAAATATTTAAAAAATAACTTATGTCCATCAATAGTATTTTTTAGCTTCCTTTAGCTTCTGCTGCTTAAGGCCATGAATGACGTCAGGCAGATCGAGAAATCAGACTAAATCTTTTCTACTGTCCCTTTGTTCTGACCAGAACAATTGCATTTCATTTTTCCATTTGCTTTGACAATTTTCTCTATTGGTAAAGTAAATAAAACATATGTGTTAAAAATCTAGCTGTGACTCTCAGCACACTTTCTTGTCTTTGAGCTTTGATTGCAGGTGTGCTTGGCCTTCTAAGCAGGCATTGCATGGGTGCTGCAGATGGTGTGTCCTGTCAGTCTGATTCACACATGATGTATGGCATTAATTGTTTTTGGACTATTGAAGGGATAAATGCCTTTGCTATCACAGGGGACACGTGGGAAAGAAAAATGAATAAGTAGAGTTGTCATGGTGTGAATTACTTTCTGTAAATCACCATTTATCTTCACGTGTGTCTCTCTCTTTTTTTTTTTAAAGCAACGTGAGATATTCCATTCTCAAAATGACTTTGGAGTGAAAGTAATTATTTTAGGGAGAGGGAAATTGCATGTTAATGTGACAAAAAGTCTCTCTCTCTCTCTCTCTCTCACACACACACACACACAAACACACACACTCTTTGGAAATTTTCAAATGTTTAAATGTTCTATTTTAGTAAAGAAGATATTAAAGGATATGAAAGGTAGATCATTATGAATTTACTTCTATTGCCCAAATTGCAAACAAACAGATTTTCTTCATTGTAAAATTAAGGAGTCTTTTCATTTGGAGAGGACTTTTTAGAACAAGTAATAAAAATAAGTATAATTTTTGGAAAGACTACAAATGATGTAGTCATACTTCTGAGATTCAGCTTTCACCTCCTCCTGTCCCTAACTTTGCCACTGATTAACTAGCTGTGAAACCTTGGGCAACTTGTCTCCTCGAGCCTCAGTTTCCTGATCTTTATAATAAGGTTTTATGAACATTATAAAATGATGAAAACTGCTTATCACATGCTACTTCATATATAGTAGTTGCTCAATAAATATAATAGTTTTTGATAATCATGACGATGCTGGACAGCGTTGCTGAGGAAAAAATGCAGTTATCCCAGTGGAATTCATTCATGTAAAAACTCCTTACTTATGCTTGTGTCAAGTCTTCAAATTAACACTTTTGATTTATGATTTGAACATTTTTTTTTTTTTTGAGACTAAGTCTCACTCTGTTGCCTAGGCTGGAGTGCAGTGGCGCGATCTCGGCTCACTGCAACCTCCGCCTTCTTATTCAAGTGATTCTCTTGCCTCAGCTTCCTGAGTAGCTGGGATTACAGGAGCATGCCAACATGCCTGGTTAATTTTTGTATTTTTAGTAGAGATGCGGTTTCACCATGTTGTCCAGGCTGGTCTTGAACGCCTGACCTCAGGTGATCCACCCCCCTCAGCCTCCCAAAGTGCTGGGATTGCAGGCATGAGCCATTGTGTCAGGCTATTCTTGTGCTGCTAGGAAAAAGGAACCAAGATAGCTAGCTGCTGAAAGAGTACAAAAAGAAAATATTTTGGCATTTATACAAAAAAGTTAAATGCGAAGTTGAAAACTTGGCAAGTTACAAAAACTAATAGACATAAAGTATTTGGAATTAATTAAAAGAGCTCAGAAACATCGGTGACATTGTGGTAAATGTTTGAAACAATGAGCAGATGTGGTGGCACAAGTGTTAAAGAAGTTGGACAAACTGAGAAGGGGTGAAAAAGTAGCTCAAATGTTTAATGCATCAGATAAGATATTCTTGAAGAAGGTTTGAGTTTGTGATTTGTTTGAGTTCATCCTGAGGCTCAAGATTTCTGTGATATGCATTAAAATGATAAACAAACAACTCTGTTTATCTTCTACAGGTTTACCATTTATAAAATTATTTCTCCTATATTTTCTAGATCGAGCACTGTTAAATCCCATGGGGTAGTTAACACTAGAAGCTCTCCTCTAGCTGCTAGGCCCTGTTTTGTTGCTGTGATTACAGACTCTAACATATGTGGAAGCAATGCCCTCCTACCCATCAAAGTTCTCAACGTCCATCAGCTCTGAGGAATGAACCACTGTGACCTCTGAGTAAAATCTGACACTCACTTTGTTGAACTTCTGAAGAAGAATCTAGAAGCTAATACAATAATAGCCAGTGAACTCTACCTCTTTTTTTTCTCTTCTTTTTTTTTTTTTTTTTTTGCTTTGAGATGGAGTCTCACTCTGTTGCCCGGGCTGGAGTACAGTGGTGTGATCTCGGCTTACTGCAACCTCCACCTCCCGTGTCAAGCGATTCTCCTGCCTCAGCCTCCCAAGTAGCTGTGACAACAGGCACAAGCCACCACTCCCAGCTAATTTTTGTATTTTTATTAGAGATGGGGTTTCACCATGTTGGCCAGAGTGGTCTTGATCTCTTGACCTTGCGATCCACCCACCTCGGCCTCCCAAAGTGCTGGGATTACAGGCATGAGCCACTGCGCCCGGCCTGAACTCTACCTCTTAACCACATAGATTGATTACATACCCTCCTTGGTCTCAAGAAGTCCCAGCAAAGGAAAATGATACTACAATGACAATCATATGATTAATATTTCACTACCCAATATTTTATCATTTGATATCTTAGAATCAGGAATAATAACTCTCGGGTTAATATAGTATATGAGCATCTATGATGAGGACTGGGGATGGTAGACATATTTAAATTTATGTTTTATGGTTTTCTGAGGAGAATGTTCTGCCTTTCTTATCTTTCTAGCAAAGTACTTGCCCCAGTTATTTGTATTATTTCATTACACTGATGAGAAAACTGAGTAGAAAAGGCAGGAAACTCATAGCCTCTGATACCAAGCTGTCTGTTTTTCTGTTTTCTTTTTTCTTTTTTTTTTTTTTTTTCTTGAGACAGAGTCTCACCCTGTCTCCCAGGCTGCAGTGCAGTGGCGCAATCTCGGCTCACTGCAAGCTCTGCCTCCTGGGTTCACGCCGTTCTCCTGCCTCAGCCTCCCGAGTAGCTGGGACTACAGGTGCCCACCACCACACCCGGCTAATTTTTTGTATTTTTAGTAGAGACAGGGTTTCACCGTGTTAGCCAGGATGGTCTCGATCTCCTGACCTTGTGATCTGCCCGCCTCAGCCTTCCAAAGTGCTTGGATTACAGGCTTGAGACACCACACCCGGCCCCCAAGCTGTCTGTTTTTCTACACCACCACATTGATCAAGGTCCCTAGTGCTCTGCAGTGTGTTCATCCATATGGATTTTTTTTTTTTTTTTTTACTGGAAGTTGAAAGAGAATGATTATGTAAGTATCCAAAAGACAAAAGACAGGAGACTTAAGCTAGTTGTACTTGCTCCAAAATATGTAGAAAAGCAATAAAATCCTCATATCATAATTACCGGTTTTGACACATTATATTAATCACTGTGAACCACTGTGACCTCTGAGTAAAATTGTGTTCCATTTATTAATTTTGATATAGAGAATTTATGAAACATAAGGTTGGATGACATATATAAATATATATCTATAACTTATATAGTTTAAAAGCTTTCTAGTGAAGACATTATCTGGTGTCTAAAACACTATTGAGATTAGATGCAGAGGTACCAATTCTGTTGTCGTCTAGATTGGTGCATAAAATGCATATTTGTATGTGTCCAGAGAAGGTGGTTTTCACAGTGACTTTCAGTCAGTAATACCTGTAATACAATTTTTTGTTAGACAGTGTCACATTAGAAAGTGATGGATACCAAACCATGTTGACAGAAGTGTGACTTGCTAAACATCAAGTGATAGAAGTGAATCATCAGTGTCTGTTTTGGATGTCTTGGTATAGGATGGACTATAAACTAGAACACATTTGTAAGAGCATGAATATGTCCTTTGCAAATTAAAATATAATATTTTTCTGTAACTGAAAAAAATTGATTTTTTATATTAAAATTAGATAAGATCAAAAATAAAATAACAAAATTAGTTTAAAAATAAGAAAGGCCTGTTTTTACCCAGTGTTTCTTAAGGCACCAGAGAGCCATGGGAGCATCTTGATTAGAGATATACTTCTGATTTTGAATTGGTAACTCTGGTTTTGAATTGGTTTTGAATTTGTAGAATACCTTTGGTTTTGAATTGGTAGAAATCAGGAAAATGAAGCCTCCTGCACTGTGACAGATCTCCTGTACGACAGAGAATTTCCTTTCCAAAGTGCCCACACAGCTCTTGCACAAATTGTGTAACAAAATCAGTAAGAGTTTGGATGCATATTATCTAAGAGGCAGCATAATTAGAGATAAAAAAAATATTCACGAAAATCTATTTTACCGCTGCTCAGCGTTATTTGGGTCTAGCCTGTTCTCTGAGGGAAAGGTATCTTTATACACTTGTTGTCTCGAAGAATACTAAAATGCCAGGATTTTCCTTGAGTTTTCTCTTGAAAACAATGAGAGAGATAAGCCTTATCAGTATCATAAAGACGAACATTTCAACCTTTAAATCGAGAGCATTTCCCAGGGGAGAATTATAGATGAAAGAATCTGTAAAAAACTTCAGAGCATGAATTTAAGAATCAATCTCCTTAAAGAAAATAAGATTACAAAGAACTACATTCATTTCTTACCACACTAGTAAAATGATTATAGGAAGTAATTCTGTATCTAAACTCATCCATTCTTTCAACAAATGCTTTTTAAGCATCCACTGTGTGTCATGCACTGCTCTAGGAATCAGGCATACAATAATGTCAAGGGAACCTACATAATAAAAGGAAGATGGGAAGAAAAAAATGTCAGATGGCTCAGTAAGCACCAGAAAAGCAGGATGAGTGGGTTGAAAATGACAGAGTATGTTATTTTAGAAGGGCTAGCCAGGAAAGGATTGTCTGAAGAGGTGACGTTTTTGAAAAGTAGAAATGAAATAAAGGGCAGATACAAGCATGTGAATATCTGGAAGGAAATCAATTCAGTAGAGCAATCACTCAGTGCAAAAGCTGTAAGCATAATCGTTCATGTGAGGAACAGTAGGGGATGAGAGAACTAGCGGAAAGTTGCAAGAAATAAAGGTGGAGAGGTAGCCCAAGTGCCAAACATGTGGGAACTCTGTGGTAACCCATAGAAGCAGCTTTTACTCAGAGTCACCTCAGAAGCCACTGGGAGATCCTAAGTATCAAAAGGATCCAGTCTGATGTTTCAAAAGGAACACTCTGCACTCTATATTAAAAAGTCTGTGGTCTGGGAAGAGTGAAAGCAGATAGGCTAGTACCATAGTCTATGAATGATGAGGTTGGACTTGGACCAAGCAGTGGACATGCAGAAGGTATGAAGTGGCTGTTGAAGGTGGAGTTGACAGGATATGCTGCTGGATGAAATGTAGGCTGAGAGAGAGAGAGAGAAGAATGACTCCAAAGTTTATACATTTTCTTCAATTTATGGGATGTTCATTTGAGAAAGTAACATTTATCCCAAAATTAAAATTTACATTAACCATCAGATTTAACCTCTTCAAGCCCTTTCAAATACTGTAGTATAATTCAAGGCAGCCATCCCTAATTCTTAGTATTTCAGCGGCTTATTTTAGATTGTATATTTTTCCAGCCTTTGATTTTGCCTTCCATAGGTTTATAGTAAAAAAGTCAACACATACAGTGAGGTTTAAAAATATGTATTTAGCTAGTGGATACTGGGCTTAATACCTGGGTGATAAAATAATCTGTGCAGCAAACAACTATGGCACATGTTTACCTGTGTAACAAAGCACACATCATGCACATGTACCCAGAACTTAAAAGGTGGAAAAAAATTTTTTAAAGAAATTTAAAACTTTTAAAATGATAAAAATATTTGCATTAATATTTTCAATAAAAGTAATTACTTACGTCTTCAATAAAACTAATATATATATGTATAAAATAAATGAGGTTCAGTATCTCTTCGTATGTTTAATGGTCACTTTTATTTATTCTTCAGAGAATAACATGTTATATGTTTATTATTCTACTGAGTTTTTAATTATTTTTACTCATTTCTAGGAGTATTTTATGAACCCTGAATATGAACCATATGTATTTAATAACTAATTATTTTTAGTTTTTAAAATATATATGAAAATACTTTGTGGAAGAAAGAATTACAGTTGAAAGTATCTGTGAAAAACCCCAGGGCGTGAATTTAAGGCTCGATCTCCTTAAAGAAAATAAGATTATAAAAAACTAGACTTGTTTCTTATTATACTCGTGAAATGATTATAGGAAGAAATTTTGTGTCTTAACTCATCCACATCTGGCCCACTGCGATTACCACTAATGCCCAAGGAATGATCCACCTCATTTCCCAGTACCCAGCAAAGCCTCGTCACAGCCTTCACTAACTACTGTAGCCTAAGCTACTGAGAAAGAAACAGACACCACTGGTGCTGATTACAGCAGAAGAAATCATATGGAGAATACACTATTGCACCCATCCCTAATCAAAGCCAAAGTATCCTACTCAACCAACACTATAGATAAATCTGTAGGAAAAAGTTTTTCCCTGTGAAATCCAATCCTTAAAATTGAAAGATGCAACTGTTACAGCAAGTGCTTATATATCAACATAAGGACACAAGAAACATGAAAAAGCAGTGAAACATGAGATCTCCAAAGGAACACAATGATTTTCCAATAATGGGTAAACACACACAAAAATCTATAAAATGCCTGAAAAATAATTCAAAATAATGAAAATAAATTAACTCATGAGATACAGGAGAACACAGATAAATAATGCAAAGAAATCAGAAAAACAACTCATGATCTAAATGAAAAATCAACAAAGAGATAGATATCATAAAAAGAAGCAAACAGGAATCCCAGAACTGAAGAATTCAATGGTAAAAGTAACAAATACAACTGAGAGCTTCAGGAAAGATGAGATTAAGTAGAAGAGAAAAATTTCTGAACTTGAAGACAGGTGTTTTGAAACAATCTAGTCAGACCCGAAAAAAAAAAAGATAAAAGAGTATGAAAAAAGAGGACATGATATATGACATATGGGCCTATGGGACACCATAAAGTGACCAATTATATGAATTTTGGGAATTCCAGAAGGAAGAGAGAAGGGCATAGAAAACCTATTTACAAAATAATAGCTGACAAATCTTTAAGTTTTGCAAGAGATATAAACATCTAAATACAGGAAGTTCAAAGATTCCGAAATAGTCTCAATCCAAAAAGGTCTTTATAGCACAACATAGTCAAACTGTCAAAAGTCAGGGAGAATTCTAAAAACAGCAAGAAAAAAAGCACCCAGTCACATATAAGGGCATCTCCATCAGACCAACAATGGATTTTTCAACAGAAACTACACAGGCCAGGAGTGAATAGTATGATATATTCAAAGTGCTGCATAAAGAAGAAAAAAACCTGCTAGCCAATAATACTATTCCCAGCAATGCTAACCTTCCAAAATGAAAACTATATAAATAAAGTCTTCCCCAGACAAGGAAAAACAGGGAACTCATCTCCATTAGACCAGTCATTAGGACTTAAATGCTTAAGGGAGTCATTAGGACTTCTGGATGTAAAAACATATCTAATATAATGAAAACACACAAAAGTATAAAACTCACTAGTAGAACTGATACACAAATGAAAGAGAAGGGAGTCAAAAGACATCACTATCACTACATAAACATACCAAACTGTAAAGCCAAACAATAAAAGAAAAAGGGACAAAGGATATACAAGACAAAACAATTTAACAAAATGACAGAAGTAGCCCTCACCTATCAGTAACATCCTAGAATGTAAATGGTTGAAATTTCTCAATTAAAAGATACAGACTGGCTGAATAGATTTATAAAAACAACAACAACAACTATATGCTGCCTATAAGAAATACACTTCCCCTGCAAAGATACACATTGACTGAAAGTGAAGGGATGAAATAAAAAGTTTCATACAAATGGAAAACAAAAGCGTGCAGGAACAACTATAGTTACATCAGACAAAATAGACTTTAAGTAAAAAATATATGAACACATATGTTCCACTATATGAAATAGTGACTAAAAATCAATACAATCATTAAACAAAATACTTTTTGTAAAGATGAAATTGATAAACTACTAGCTAGACTAACCATGACAAAGAAGACTCAAAGTAGAAAATGTAAAAGGACGTATTACAACTGATAGTACAGAAATACAAAGATCGCTGGAGACTATTACAGGCAACTATACCCTAACAAGTTGGAAAAAGAGCAAATGGATACATTCCTGGACACATACAACCTTCCAAGACCGAACCAGGAAGAAATAGAAAAACTAAACAGACCAATACTGAGTAATGAGGATGAGTTAGTAAACAATGTGAAGGTTTCTCCGAACTCTAAAATTAAAGTAAAATATGATCCAGCAATTCCACTACTGGATATTTATCCAAAGGAAAGGAAATCAGCATATCAAAGGGATACCTGCACCTCCATGTCTATTGCAGCACTATCAACAATAGCCAAAATGTGGAATCAACCTAAGTATCCATTAATGGATGAAGGGATAAAGAAAATGTGGTATATATATACAATGGTAAACCGTTAAGCCATTAAAAGTCTTTTGCAGCAACATGGTGGAAATTGAAGGTTATTATGTTAAGTGAAATAAGCCAAGAGCAGAAACGAAAATATCACATGTTCTCACTCATATGAAGGAGCTTAGAAAGTTGATGTCATGGAGGTAGAAAGTGGAATAATGGCTACCAAAGGCTGGGAAAGGTAGGAGGTGGTGAAGAGTGATTAGTTATTGGGTAAAAACAAATAGGAGGAGTAAGATCTAGTGTTTGATAACACAGTAGGGTGACTATAGTTAACAGTATTTTGTTATATATTTCAAAATAGCTAGAAGACTTACAATGTTCCCAACACAAATAAATGATAAATGTTTGAGGTGATGGATATCTTAAATCCTCTGATGTGATCATTACATATTGTATGCAGGTATTAAAATATCACATGTACTCCATAAATATGTACAATTATTATGTATCAATAAAAATATTTTAACACCCCAAAATATGAGGAAAGAGATGGTTTCAGAAGCAAGAGGCTTCAATAACCCATGAACTAAAGAAGCCAAAATGAGTAACTGGAAATAAGCTATACTTAAAATTAATGATTAAAAAGTTAAAAATAGATTATTGTTGCTTAACAACATGATTTAGATTTGTAACCTGAGAGAAGAAACACAATTATCAGTAAAATATGTGAATTTTTCATTAGTAATTTTTATAATTAAACTATTAATTATGTTATCTATTTTCTTTTCTTTCCTATTTGCAAATTGCTTTTCAAGAATCCAAAATCTGTCCAGGTGTGGTGGCTCTTGCCTGTAATTCCAGCACTTTGGGAGGTCAAGGCAGGCGAACTGTTTGAGCCCAGGAGTTGGAGATCAGCCTGGGCAACATGGTGAAACCCTATCTCTACTAAAAAAAAAAAATACAAAAAATTAGCCGGGCACGGTGGAGCATGCTTGTGGTCCCAGCTACTGGGGAGGCTGAGATGGGAGAATCCCCTGAGCCCAGGAACTCAAGGCAGCAGTGAGCCATGATCTCATCACCACTGCAGTCCACAGTTCAGCCTGGGCAATGGGAGTGAGACCCTGTCTCCAAAAAAAAAAAAAAAAAAAAAAAAAAAAGAATCCAAAATCAAAATGTATCCTCTGCATTTTACAGAATTACAAATTTCTTAATGCATTCTCAAATCCATTGGAGATACTAAATTTAATGTGCTTAGTAGGTAAACCTTAATTGCTCATACAATTAAAATAATTTTATGTTGCAAAATGTTAAGAATGTCTAGAACAGTTTTTCAAATGTTGTCTAATATCTGTAATACTTCATAACAATTTATCCTGGCATGAAAGCAATAAAGTTGTAAAAAATGAGAGTTGATTTATTTTTAAGCCCATAAATATTGTCTTTCTTTACAGTGTAGTAACAAGATCCCAACTGGCTTGGACATAAGTATTCAATAAATATTTGCAGCGTGATTTATCTCTAATTATAAATTTTATGTGCTAAATGAAGTGAAATAGAAATTTTGAGAATGCTGAATTAATTATACAAACAGAGCAGAAAATAATGTGGCTTTTAAAGTGTAATTGTGATAACTGGCCTTTCATTTGACATTTTTAAGCTGACCTGGCAATGCTGAGATCATCCACAAATATTTATTCAGTGCCCCTTATTTAATCTGCATTGTGATTGGAGCTTAAAAATTTCACTTGTAAAGTTTTGGGTAATATAGCTCTTTTCTATTTGGTTCTCTTTATCTCTTGCTTAGACTAGACTATTGCAATAACTTTTCACTCTAATTTTTCCCTAAAATAAAGTCGAAAACATTAAATGTTCTCTGCAATGTGGCACCAACCTACCTGTCTAAGAATAATGTTTTATGTAGTAATATCCTATTTTACTCTCATGATGTACTATATTTCTTAAATATATGCCATGTAAACTTTTGTACATTAGTTAAAAACTCTCCCCTCTGCTGAAAATGACATTCTGAGTGCTACTTCTGCCTTTTGGATAAGCTCAGAGTGCCTACCATGTTGAAAATAGGAACAAAGCAGGCTTGGGAGAAGATAGGTTGGACGAATCCATAAAAAGATGAGTCCTTGATAGGGTACTGCAAACAAATACTACTACCAACCCCAGCATCCTCAAAATTTCTATTATGGCATAACCAAGGTCTTTCCAGAGGAGTCTGTGTTGGGGTCAATGAATGGCCACAATTGTTACAGAGTAGTTTTTGAAAGCAGTCCCATGGATTTAACTTATGAGGCTAATGAAAGCAACATCACAGAAAAACGGTTAGGATCTGGACAATGGACTCCAGGAGTCAACTGACTAGGGTTAAAGTAAGATAGGGAAGCTACAGCTAGATTCTCTTCCAGAAATTCTGGGGAGGAGGAGTGTGAACAGCAGGCCACATCATTTTCAAATTCTTCTCGTTGGTGGTGAGGAACCTCCTAATTCAGTGTCCATACCGTCTTGCTGGTTGAGTTCAGGGGGAGACTGTGCCTGTAGATTAGCAACTTTTTATGAACTATTCCTATAGATTAGCAAATTATTACTTCTAACCACTATGAGCACCTGTCTGCCAGGAGTTGCACCATCCTTCAAGGATTTCAACTGAAAACTATTTCCTTTAGTTTCCTGGGTTTAATCTGCTTATCTTCTGTAGTCTCCGTAGAATGTATTGCTGTAACTCTTTTTTGTCACCTGATATGGTCAGCTTTGTAACAGAATAAATCATGTGCCTTCAGATCAGCTTCTCCTCCTCCCCAGTACCTTGCCCGTACATGTCTTTTAAGTATAACTGGCTGTGTGAAATACATTAAAGACGTGAAGGAAGAATAGGGTAGTTTTCTTTTTTCTTGGCGGTATTTTCCTATTACCTTGATGGCTTATATTTAAGGCTTTAGGCTCCAGTATGTCTTCCATCCTTGCTAAGATAGATGGGAGAAAGACAAATCTTTTATTGCTTTATTTCGATAAAATTTGCAGATTCACACCTGAGGATTTACTCTTCTATTTTTAGGCTTCTTTCACCCTCTGAATGCTAGGTGAACAACTTGCTGCTCATTAAACAGATTGTACATTAAAAACTATAGAGTACAAAAGCAGAAATATCATACGTTTGGTGATAATTAGTAGTGTTCATTTCCTCACTAAGTACTAGGGCATACCACACTGTTTCCATAGCAACTTCTATTCTGTTCAATTAACTGCCTAATGTGAATATATGAATAAGTTTCTGTGTTTAAGGAGAAACCCCCAAACAACAGGGTGATTTAAGAGTTTGCAGTTACAGATGTAAGCATGTCAAGTTTACCTTATTTTCTACTTTATTTTTGGAAATACATTTTTGATGTTTTTAGGTTCTGGACATGACTATTGGTGAAGCTGAATAAATTTTAATGAATTTCTAAATGGCCTACTGAACCAGATTCTCCCAGTCCCTCAGCTACTCCCTGGTTGTAAATTATGCAAATGTACAAGCTGCCTTAACTCTTTCAGGACACCAGGGTACCATTTGGCAAGCAGCTACTCCAGGGAACAAATCCATCATGGAAAAAGAAAAAAAGAAAGAAAAGAAACAAAGGCCATTTTATAGCGATTAAATCAGTGTTGCTTTAATTTGTAAAATGTCCCTGGAAAGCAAAATTGGCATTATGTTAATCTTTTGGAAAAAAAAAAAAAAGCTTAGATCTCATTAGCAGAGTCTCAGAAACTGTGGCTGACAACATGCTATAGAGGAGACAGCAATGCCTTTGGAGTCAGAGATCCAAGTTCAAATCAAAGCCACTCCACAAAGAAGCTGAGACTGAAAACACCAGTTTCCCCTTCTGTGGGAATGATAATAATATTGACATTGACATTCTTACTCTGTGCCACCCCTTCACATGGATTATGTCAGAGGCAAAAAACCTTATTAAATTGTCAGCATTCAACCATTTTTAACCTTAAAAATGGTAATCTAATATAATTCAGCTTCATAGAAGGGAGAGACACTGGGGCACAGAGAAGTCAAGCAAGAGATCTAATGTCACAGGATACATCAGTGGTATACCAGGGCCTATTCCACTTTCCTACACCACCAAAATGTACTGTTTGCCTAAATAACCCATGTTGCCTGGCACATTGCAGACACCCGGAAATCATTAGTACCTTTTCCTTTTCCAGTCATTGACTGGGTAGTGGTAGAATATACAGGTGAACAGAGTTATGGGCAGCTGCCCTGGTATTTATTGCTTTCTCAATTCAGAGCTTCATGGAAGGATTGAGTTGAGATGGGAAATCAAGAAAATTGTTTTATATCCTACTCATTTCATTGAGAGACATAACCTGGATGCTTAATCATGCTATTCTTCTGCTTATCTAGCTACAATCAGAATGGTGATGTTTGCATGTTTTTCCCAAGGGGTTGTGAGAAAAAATGAAGCATGCTTTTGATGTTCTTTGTAAAAAAGTTTAATATTAATATATATATCACCAATCTGTATTAGCCCGTTTTCACACTGGTGGTAAACACATACCCAAGACTGGGAAGAAAAAGAGGTTTAATGGACTCAGAGTTCCACGTGGCTGGGGAGGCCTCTCAATCATGGCGGATAGCAAGGAGGAACAAGTGATGTCATACGTGGATGGTGGCAGGCAAAGATAGATAGCTTGTGCAGGAGAACTCCTCTTTATAAAACCATCAGATCTAGTGAGACTTATCACTGTCACAAGAACATCAGGGCAAAGACCCACCCCCATGATTCATTTACCTCCCATTGGGTCCCTCCCACGACACGTGGGAATTGTGGGAGCTACAATTCAAGATGAGATTTGAGAGGGGACACAGCCAAACCATACCACTGTCAAATGTTTATTATTGTTACTATCTTTACTGGGTAAGTCAAGGACACAGTTCTGAAATCTGTCTCTTATACTACTATAATAGCAATGAGACTTTTAAAAGTAATACACCAATTTTTGTCTTTTTTCTTATTCTATCAATTTATATGTATATTGATTTTTAAATAAGGCAGGTATAAGTGTTTTTAGATAATTATATAGTGGATGTGGCAAATACAGAGATATCGCATAATTTAAAATCTTTACTAATGTTTAGCCTTGTGCCTGATAGGTACCTAGAAATGTTAACTATTATTGCAACTGGTCTTCTCTTTCATATGACACTGATTTGAACAAAATTATTTTTCAAGATATTTGCAATTTTGATTTAGGGGTTCATTCAGAGATAAATGAAAAAATGTTTCTATTAGAGTATACTCAGTTATTAGGTGAATTTTAATGATTTTTAGATAATATGCTAGGTATAACATTGAATACTTTACAAGTATTATCTAATTGTATCCTCACAATATTCCTAACAGTTGTGTGTTCTATTATCTCCATTTAGTAACTTAAGTTAGATTGCAACTATAATACTCCTGTAAATCTGTAAATATTTGACTATATTTTCCACTTAAGCAGAATAGTTTCAAAGATTAATCATCATTACCATAATTAAACTCTTAAACACTTAGTGTTTTCATAATACTCATTGTTAAAGCAAATATATACCTAATGTAAAATAACATTATTTTTCTGAAGCTAATCTATAATTATATATCAAGTGTTATTCTTGATGGATACATTAAATGAATAGCTAAAATGGGCATTTTTCCCTTAAAATGAACATTCCAATGAGATTCATAAAGTTATTTATTAAAGAACTGTATATTGTATTGACACTTGTGCCAGAAATACAATCTAAAAGATCTCAGACAGTTTCAAAATATTAAATAGTTCACTTAAAATATTTAAGGAAAAAACAAAACCAACTTAAATCCAAAAAAATACTATTTTATGTTAGCAGTGAAGTTGGTAATAGTAAATAATTGTTAGCAATGAGTTATTTTTAAAGTATTAGATAATTCTTCTTGTAAATATGAAGTTCAAAGTCGAGACATTTCAACCATACACTATAATATTACTGATCGAGTTTGGGAAGAGTGTTAAAATATACTCACTTTATTTGGAAAACGTATTATTAGAATGCTAATTAAAATTGCATCGAATTCATGTATTTATTTTGGACAATGTAACATTTTCGTGTTAAATTTTCCAATGTTAGAATATAAAATGTGTTTCTAATTGTTCAGATCTTATTTTATATTCTTCAAAACATTTTGGTGTTTTATTTCTTGAATCCTACCTTCTCTCGTTAAATTTATCAGTAAGTGTTTAATAAATTTATTGCTAAAGTAAATGGAATATTTCTATTTCCATTTTTTATATTTTTGTGTGCATTTTAATCTTGTTTCCAACCACCTTGGCAAATCTCCCATTTTTTTTTTTTTTACCAGAGTCCTTTGGGATTTTGAGAACATTAAAAAGAAGACACTGTTAAATAGCTTAACTGGTCCCTGACATAAAGCAGGTGCTCAGTAAACAGTGGCTCTTTTAATAACTTCTGATTGTACTTTCAGACTGCATTGTCCTTATCTATGGATCATCCTCACCAGCATTCATTGCAGGCTTTGCTACTTTATGATTTAAGCAGTTCATCTTAATTTTTCTGCAATTATATTAGTTGATTTTACATAGAAGGTAATTTTTGATAATATTTTGAAGTAGCCTATGTAATAATTTCTTTGTTTTAAATGGTGTCATATCATAAACATTACTACAAGGGACCAACTGCAGGTTAATCTTAGTTTGGAACCGCAGTCAGTTGTAAGCAAGATGGTTATAAAAAATGTTGAAAAAGAGACGTTTTTCCTTTTGTAGCATCTTGCAAGAACATTTATATTTTAATATGTAAAACATGAAACTTCATAGTGTAAAATTTTAGAACAGGTGTTGCCTATTTCCATTTTGAAATTTCCTTAAAAATATTATCTGTGCATATTAATGATGGGAATTCTATGTTCTAGTCTTATGTATTAAAAAAATTTAGTGGTAATTTTTTTAATTCTTATTTTTAACAGTAATTTTTTAAAAATGTATTGTCTATATGACTGATAAATTTAATAAGATGAAAGTCTAAAAGGAAAACAATGAGAAAATATATCATTTATATTTAAGGATTTATGAATAGTGAGCTTCATATTGTAACTCTAGCAAGTGTTATTTATTTATTTATTTTTTAAGAAATAGGGTCTTGTGGCTGGGCCCGGTGGCTCATGCCTGTAATCCTGGCACTTTGGGACGCCAAGGTGGGCAGTTCACCTGAGGTCAGGAGTTCGAGACCAGCCTGGCCAACATGGTGAAACCCTGTCTCTACTAAGAACACAAAAACTAGCCAGGCGTAGTGATGTGTGTCTGTAGAACCAGCTACCTGGGAGGCTAAGGCAGGAGAATCACTGGAACCTGGGAGGCAGAGGCTGCAGTGAGCCAAGATCACACCATTGCGCTCCACCCTTGGTGACAGAGCAAGATTCTGTCTCAAAAAAAAAAAAAAAAAGAAAAAAGAGAGAAATGGGGTCTTGCTATATTGCCTAGGTTGGCCTCATACTCCTGTGCTCAAGCAATCTCCCTATCTCAGTCTCTTGAGTAGCCGGGACTACAAACATGTGCCACAGTACCCAGCTTCTAGCAAATATTATTTGAAGGACAAATTTGCCTTCTAAAAGAAGGGAATGTTTTATGTAAGATGAGAAATGTAATAAGTTGGGTAAATATATGTAGATAAAATTTTCTCCTGAAATCTTTATATGTTTTTAAAGGTATATTCTATGTTTTGTGTCAACAGCAATATTTGATTAAAATATAAAATACGGGGGATGTTTTCAGATGTCTTAAGTCTTCATAACAATGAGCTTTACTTGGAACTTCGTGATAAATTGGGACTGATTAATTTATCTGGCTTACTGAAGAGGCACCTTAAAAATTAATTAAAGAGCATTTTACTGTAAAAACTAATAATAACAGCTAACATTTATTGAGCACTTACTATGGTCTAGACTCTGCTATAAATATTATCCTTAAATTACTTCATTTAATCTTCTAAAAAAAACCGCTGTGAGGTAGGAACAATTAGAATTCCTATTTTGAAGATGAGAAAATTAAAGCTCTGTGAAGCAAAATAAACTTCCCAAAGTAACAGAGTTAATATAATGCAAGTACAATACTTGAATCTTAGTTGAATTCCAAAGTCAGCCTCTTACTCTCCATATTATAAAAAAAGTGGCATAATTAATTTTTCTTTAAAAACATTCAACCAGTTTATAAGCATACAGGAATGACTTAATTGCTTTAATATGTAAAATAAATCCAAAAGAAGACATTTATGCGACCAGCAAACATATTATAAAAAGCTCATCATCACTGGTCATTAGAGAAATGCAAATCAAAACCACAATGAGATACCATCTCACGCCAGTTAGAATGGCGATCATTAAAAAGTCAGGAAACAGGCCAGGCACGGTGGCTCATGCCTGTAATCACAGCACTTTGGGAGGCCAAGGCTCCCAGGATCATGAGGTCAGGAGATCGAGACCATCCTGGCTAACACAGCAAAACCCCGGCTCTACCAAAAATACAAAAAATTAGTCAGGCGTGGTGGTGGGTGCCTATAGTCCCAGCTACTCAGGAGGCTGAGGCAGGAGAATGACGTCTACCTGAAGGCAGAGGTTGCAGTGAGCCGAGATTGCACCACTGCACTCTGGCCTGGGCAGCAGTGCCAGACACCATCTCAAAAAAAAAAAAAAAAAAAAAAAGTTAGGAAACAACAGATACTGAAGAGGATGTGGAGAAATAAGAATGCTTTTACACTGTTGGTGGGAGTGTAAATTAGTTCAACCATTGTGGAAGACAGTGGGGTGATTCCTCAAGGATCTAGAACTAGAAATACCATTTGACCCAGCAATCCTATTACTAGGTATATACCCAAAGGATTATAAATCATTCTACTATAAAGACACATGGACATGTATGTTTTTTGCAGCATTATTCACAATAGCAAAGACTTGGAACCAACCCAAATGTCCATTAATGATAGACTGGATAAAGAAAATGTGGCACATATACACCATAGAGTACTATGCAGCCATGAAAAAGAATGAGTTGCTGTCCTTTGCAGGGACATGAATGAGGCTGAAAACCATCATTCTCAGCAAACTAACACAAGAACAGAAAAACAAACACCGTATGTGCTCACTCATAAGTGGGAGTCAAACCATGAGAACACATGGACACAGGGAGGGGAACATCACACACTGGGGCCTGTTGGGGGGTGGGGGCTTAGGAGAGGGATAGCATTAGGAGAAATACCTAATATAGATGATGGGTTGATGGTTGCAGCAAACCACCATGGCACATGTATACCTCTGTAACAAACCTGCACATTCTACACATCTATCCCAGAACTTAAAGTGTAATAAAAAAATGAAAAATAAATAAATAAGTTTAATAAATGTTCGACTTTGGGAGATTATTAGTGCTTGTGACAAAAAAAAAATGACCGTAGCAATTTGCTATGGTCCACAGAAAAAAATTGACCATAGAATTTGCAAACCATCACTGAGGTGTAAAAATTATTTATGAAACTTTACTTGCAATTTTAAAGATTAAGTGTTTATTATAATATTAGGGGAAAATATCCCCATGATCAGGAAAATTGCAGAAATTCTATACTTCTTTGTCTTCAGGGCCAAACTGAACATAATTTCTAATACCGAAACATAATATAAATGTTTCAAAGATACATATTTTTTAAAGTTATTTTTCTCGTATAGATATATAAGCAGCTACTTTGTGCAGGTAATTGTCCTAAACACTTTATAAATATTAGCTTATTTAATCCTCATATTCACCCCATGGAGTAGGCATTATTATTATCCCCATTTTACAGAAGTGGAAGTGAGGCATAAAAATTAGCTCCTATTTAAATAGCTAGCAAGTACAGCTTTTGAATTTACATCTAAGCTAATTCCAGAGTCTATGCTAAATGCTGCCTCTCACAAATATCTTCTAAATACCTAATTTAATAGTTCAGTCAGTATTCTTATTTTAAATGTATTACATTATGTTTCATAATGTTATGTGTTCTATTAAGAAACTGATGTATGCTAGCCATAATTCCAAAGAAGGTAATTACTTTGTAAATGGTACTGTGATATGGCAGTCATGCTTTTAAATAGTGTTTCCTTATTTGACTAGTGTCATAGAAAATTTCTGAATTAATTGACATTTTAATTAACAAGTCAAAGGTTCTCAACAGGCACTATTTGATGCATCATAAAGCAACCTTTGTGATGTGCTTTGATGGCGTTTGCCATCTTATTTGTGCACTAGAGCATAGAACATAATGTTTCTTGTCTATAGGGATTTCTTTAGCAATTGATCATTAATTGAGAAACATAGTGTAGCTAAGTCTTATGAGGAAAATTAATGTCTTGTTCCAATTAGATGCATTAATTAAAAACTAGAATCTTTGAATAAATTTTTTTGAATTGTCAAACTTCACTTCATAATGCAGCCTCATTCTGGGAATTAGGAGGGAATGGTTCCCCCCTGCTTTGAAAACAAAGGACAAAATATTGGGATTTCTCTTCATAGATCTTACCACCCTGAAGAAAGATAGGCTTTGCTTTACTTCATCATTATTTTTGTTGAAGACTAGAAATTCATGCAGTGTGCTTATTGTCAGTTTACTACTTTCTCATACCTGTTCTATTCTTTACATCTCATCTCCCTTGATGCCCCATCCAGCAAAGCAGTGCTGCATCTGCTTTCTATGAGAAGTCATAGTCTGATGTCTGTAGTTAAGTATGCACAGTCTTTCAGAAAAACCTACAGACTTACTGCACAAAGTGCAATTCTCTCATCTACTAAGCACCTAATCTGAATATTGGGGTGATTGGAGAATGGAGCAACTTAAGAGGATTCATATACCATTTTTGAATTTGTGACAGTTTATATAATAATTATTTTGTCATTGTACTTGAATAGATTAAAATTCTCCAAACAATAAAATCAGTAATATTTATAGTGTCATCACCATAGTGATATTGCATTGTCTGCCATGGCCAGGTCATAGATATATCATATGAATTTGTTAATTCTTTACATGAAGTCACTATTAGAATGGAACTATTTGCCTGAAATGTGCTTTCTAATGCACTTAGGAGACAATGTTTAAACATTCTGTAGGAAGGATGCAGTATTTATTTGGAACCATGGTATGTTTTTTACCTCCACTCTATTCCGCAGAGCATGGTCAAGGTTCTATTTAAAGATCTTAGGGGTAATGGTATGTATATATGGCCAAAATATTTTACATGTTGACAATTAGAGATGGGCACAGAGCATACTCATTTTGAACTACAGAGTTAGATGCAGGCAAAATGCCTGTTGAGATTATGTTTGGGGTAGCTGGACTATCTCCATTTGGATTTGGATTCCCAATAAATCTAGAATCTGTAAACAGATTTTTAAAAATTTTTTAATCCTCATCTTGTATGTTTTAAGGACTACATGAATGTCCTTCATTCATTAACTTAGCCAACAATTTAGTCAGGTGTACTTGTCTAAGTGCTAGTGATTCAGAAATGAACAAAATAGACCCACTCTCTGCTTTTATGTAATTCATAATCTATAGTGGAACAATGAAGCAGAAACTCCATTAATTTATTGAGCACATTTTATTTTTCTCTATAGCACTCATTATGATCTGAGACATTATATACTCACTGGTTTATTTATCAGCCATCTCCTCTAACCAGAATGTAAATTGTATGAGAGCAGAGATTTTTCTACTTTGTTCATTAAAATTGACTCCACTCCCATGTTAGAACAGTGGTTGGCTCATGCTGCAAAGTTGATGTGAAGGAGAATAATTAAGGTACACACATTTATTGTTTGTCTTTTAAGTATGAGGGTGCTCAGTGTTGGCTATAGAAAGACAAAGGAACCACAGGGAAAAGGGAAGCTGGTGTAAGAACATGCAGTCTACTGAGAGGTGATTACAGGCAATGGCAGAGACAGACATTAGGTGCCTGGAGAAGCGCAAAGGAGAAATAATAACCTTGTGCTTCAAATATGAGGAATAAAGTTGCTTACACAGAAATGTGGCACATGCACAGTTGCTCTGATGGCACAGAAGAGGCAGAGACTCAAGTCTGACTGGAGGCCTAAAAAGATTTTGACAAGGAGAAACATTCAGCCTGAGCTGTCAAAAGGGGGGCACTACTTTTAGAGAAGAGTTTAGAGCAGTCTCCATGGCGTAGGGAATGACCCCAGACAAAGATACTTGTATGTAGTCTTTCTGACCATCATCCAAATTCTTAGATCCAGATCTTAGAGATTAAGGCTTGTTGATGATTCTTATATCAGATATCTCCTCTGTTATACACATGTAGTTTGTTTGTTCCCTTTAACAAAATTATGGTATTAAACTTCTAGAAAAGTAGAAGATTGTAATTGCCAAGTGTACTGTAAAAAAGAAATGATGCATTTAGAAATCTGATCACAGAGACATACAGCAGAGAGAGAGAGGGAGAGAGAGAGAGTGTGTGTGAGTTGTGGTGCAACACGTAGGAAGAAGCAATTTCTTGGTGAATTAAGGAAGAGTAATCATTTTGCAGAGAAGAACTGAATAAAGCAAAACTTTCTTTAAATACTCATTTAGATAAAACATAAATTGATATCTTTCCACCTACTTCTCTCCATTTCCATCCCTTCCCCATCCCTGGTAACCATCATGCTACTCTCTGTTCCTATGTATTTGACATTTTTAAAGGATTATGCATATAAGTGATATCATACAGTATTTTTCTCTCTGTATTTTTGCTTATTTAGCATAATATCTGCCAGTTTAATCCATGTTGTCCCAAATGGCAGTTCAATAAAACAAATAAGTCTAGAATCTAAAATACAGCATGAATACATAAGTTAATAATACTGTATACTGAAAATTTGCTGAGAAAGTAGATTTTATGTGCTCTTATCACACATACAAAATGTAGCTATGAAAGGTTATAGATATGTTAACTTATTTAAATGCCTCAACCTAAAGGAAGAAGCTGAGACACAAAATATAATTTAAAAGAGTTTACTGGAGCCGAAATGAGGACAGCTACTCTTAAGACTCACACCCAAGTAAACTTGGATATGAGCTCCATGCAATTTTTGTTAAAAGCAGGTTTTTAAATGCAAAAAGAGGTATGAGAAGTGGGCTGATACAAAGTTATTTGTCAGAAATTCTCATTGGTTTGTGGAAATGACATTGACTAGTGATTGGCTATACAAGACTTTACATAGCAAGCAGCTTCTAGAGAGGATTACTTATTTCAAGGGCGGGGAGTAGGATGTGATTGCTGTCTCATTCCTATGCCTCTCTGGGCCTGATAATTTAGAGGAAGTTTACATTCCTCAGATCAAAAGTTTTTTTTTTCTTTCTCATTTCCCCTTTTTGATCAAAATCTTTTTTTCTCAAAAGCATTGATAAGCAAAGTCTGAGTATCAAGTTGCCACCATCTCTGGGAAGGCTTATTCATGGATGGTCTTGTCCTATGTTGGTGAGGAGGAGGAGACATCTCAGTGAGAAATTTTAAGAGTGCCCCAAAGCCGAGTTGGGATGACATCACAGAGCGGCAGAAATAAGACCACAGTCAAGACATTAATTTACAAGGCTACTGTTACTTGTTGAATCATCTCTAGTTTTCAGAATACTGTGATTTTAGTTTTCTCAGAAGAAGTAAAACAATGAGAGATATACAGTTTTAATAATTGAAATAGTAGAAATAAAATGTACAAAAAATTATAATAAAAAGGAATTTGTATGCTAGAACAAAAAATAACCTATTCCATTAGGGAGCCAACTAAAAACATTATGAAGAAAATTATATCCCAGTTCTTCTTTAGAAGCTTGTAACAAAGTGGCTTCTTTTCTAATTTTTCCTGGTTTCTATTTCATGGGAAGTATTTATGAATACATAACAAGAGGTATTTTCCATTATACATACACCTCCTTCTTCAACACATAGATGATCTATAGCAATGCAATTGTCTGTACAACCTTAACCAGGGAACCCATAGCTGTTTGTTGAGCTGCAGTTGAGGCAAGCTGTTTCATTAGCTATATCCTACATTTATAGGAATATTTCCAAGTATATGCTCGGGGAAAGCAACACCCAACCAAGGCAAAAGCATTCTCCCAATGAAATGCATGGAGCTACCTTGTTAGGCAGAATTACGGGCAGGCAGATACTTAGTAGGTTACCCCAAATAGAATCTCAGTCTTAAATAGATCGGCAACCAGGACTAGAGAAAAATTTGAGGGAAATAGTTTAGTGTTGGATTTCTTCAGAGCTATGTATAGATAGAGGAATGACCAAATATCCTAAGAGACACTGCCGTTCAGTTTAGTGTCACAAAGATTGGTCAACAGTACCTGATATGGCCCTCTTCCAATGGGGTTGGAAGGAATCTTTTATTTGATGGTGTTTCCAGTAAACAAAATCTCCAGGTTGGAAGCCATGATCTGTGATGTCTTTGTCTCCCAAGAGCTCAGTGTTTTAAAAATCTTTAATTATTATTTTTTTCATTAACAGCTTGATATGGCCTTGGCAATAATGAAGAATATTGCCTTTCAGGAGCGTTGGTTTGTAGACTCCTTCAATCAGCCACATGGGCTTTCCTGTTATTATTTTAAAGGGAGAATGCAGCTGTTTCCCAAATGGGATAGAAGGTAAATTACGCAATTCTAATGGAAGAAACCTCAGCCAGGGAAGGTTAAAACTTTCTGTAAGCTTTGTTAATTGATTTTTCATTACCCCTTTTGTGTGGTCCCACAGTCTGGAAGACTGAGGGTAGTATGCACTATGGGAATGCTTAAAAATCAGTCACATATTACAAATAGATTGAATTACATGACCTGGAAATGGGTTCCTTGGTTGCTGTGCAGTTTAAAAGGAACTCCTCCAGAAGGAATAGGACAACACACAAAATGGCAATGACTAAAGATGCAGTTGACAAAGAAATTTGATCATTTTTTTTCTTTTGTAGTTTACTCAAAAAGTGAAAAAAAGTCTTTGGTTATATCTTATTAATACTTCATGAAAATCTTACTTCAGAAAGAAAACCAAGTTTTACTCTTATACTAGTTTATTATTAATATGAAAGCTAATTTTAATAAAACCTTATAAACATATCCATCTAATCGCAATCAGCTTTGACCCAACAGGATAGGATTTTCATAAATCTTTTATAACCTCTTGTAATTTTTCCTATTATCTTTCTTTTCCAAACTTTCTATATCCATTAAGTTTTATGTCACTTTTTTCTCTTCTTTCATTTGTTCTGGACAATCTTCAAATAATCTGTAATCTAGACAAAATCACTCTTTTTCTCAACAAAAACATATACTCTATAACCTCCTTGATAAAACATGTCTTAAATTCCTCGTGTGTTCTGTATACAGAATTGTTTTACTTCTTATGTCTAGCTTTAGTTTCATATATTAGTTAGAATTGTAACTTTTAATAACCTAAATTCATATAGAAAACCTAAGAAGCAAGCAGTGTTTAACTCTTAGTCACATACTTTATGAGTTTATAAATACATATTTTATAAATTTTAGAAATGAAAGCTTTCTAATGGAACAATTTTTCAATGTGGAGCAGGACATATTTACTAACAGATCTAAATATCTTTTGTTTCTCTGAAATAAGAAGCTAAAAGTATATAAATTTAAACTCATATTTAGTAATTACTGTCTTAGCATCATATCTTATTTGGAAATGACTTAGATGTTCAATGAATATCATTCATTTAAATTAGTTTAGCAAAATTCTAATGGTATAGTTACCAAAAAGATTTGGGAAACCTTATTTGCCAAAAAAAAGATTTGAGAAACCTTTAAAGTAGATGTATTATAAAATCTAATTATTAAAAGTTCATTTATAAATTTTTATCCTATTTACAGTTACTTAATTTATTCATTCTTAACAATTATATTTGGAAAATTTCATGAGTTATTAGATAAACTTAACCATTGTCTCAAGTTACATTTCCTATTAATCATTTTTATGTTATTGCACATTAGGCAAGTATCATAAAAGCAAGAACCTTAAATTTAAATACATGTGTATTTTGCTAATAACTCAGAGACATAGTTGTTTTTATTAAATCAGCAATATTAAACTAGTCTTACTTGCCAAAAGATTTATTCAAGTCACATGAACTTGAAAAATATTTGAGCTTACTTATTACTTTTATGAGCACTGATTTATCTTTAAGTTAATTTGGTACCATGTAGACAATATATAAACACATGTATA
Source organism: Gorilla gorilla gorilla (assembly GCF_029281585.2). Classification (NCBI taxonomy): domain Eukaryota; kingdom Metazoa; phylum Chordata; class Mammalia; order Primates; family Hominidae; genus Gorilla; species Gorilla gorilla. The sequence goes on from NC_073234.2 coordinate 92,967,729, forward strand.
GACATATGCATACATATAGAGACAACATATACACATGTAGGCATGTATTCATCTAAAAGCTGGAGATCAAGGGGTTCGATGTAAAAGAAAGTAGAACTTTAGACCTGAGAGGCACCTGTCCACCCACAATTCTTGGGGCTCCATGAGGTCAAACAGAGGTCCCCCCCAAAAAGAGGAAAGTCTGTGGAACCTTTTCTGTTTTCTTTAAGAGGTTCCCGAGATGTTAGAAGATTTCTTTATGTCTCCTCATGTGGTATCTAAGGTGGCAAGAGGAAGGAGGGACAGATAGAAGTAAATGAAACAACAAGTCTTGGAGAAGCCTGTTTGAGATTTTGTCTTCTGAAAAACCAATGAAGTTTTACATTATTCTTGGTAAAAATCATATCCAGAGGAGGAACAAACAGAAGGAGTGCACAGAATTATCAGGGGCTTAAGAAGAAAGGAATTCCTAATAGACTGGGAAGCTTCCATAGAACACAGGCCTCAAAAATATATATGTACATACACAGCCTAAATGTCAGCTTTTAATTGTTGACTTTTGACGATAAAGCTCTTAAAAAATATTTTTTTATCAGGTTTTAACTGGGCAAATAACAAGCATTACTGTGTCTTGGCTTTTCCTGTCTGAAATTTACACCAAGAAGGAATTTTTGAGGTGGGGCATGTTTGTTTATTAGAGGTCTAGGGTAATCATTGTTTAAAGCCATTTGTCTCTAACATTTTTCTTTTAATAAACTGGGTCCTTTCTTTCTGAGTATACGGATTTATTTAGCTTAGAAGAGTAGGCTAAACAAACAAAGCAACAAAAAAGTTTCTATTACATTCTAAATATAAACCAAAATTTTAAGTCAAAGGCATACCTGAATAAATGACTAAAAACCAGCACAAGTAAGCATATATAATACCAAAACGATTAAGTTCGTTATGGCTTTACCCAAGGTCTCTAAAAAGGGAGCAAAAATTTGCAGTGCTTCCAAGATCCTGACCCCTCCCAAAAACAGCTTAAAAAAAGGGAAAGTTTTGTTCACTACAAGTTGGGTGAAACCCACATCTGTTAGGCCATGTTTTCTGGGATCTCAGCTTCTCAGCTGGCCATCTACCCACAAAGGCCAGATGGAAGATTAAAAGAGATGGTAAAACAGCAAAATAAAAGCTGCTGATGGGGGTAGGAAGGGTTACAAAAAGTTGAGAGTCACACAAATAATTCAAAATGAATAATTTAAATCTTATGATTTTTTTTTTCTTCTGAGCTAAAGGTATCCATTGAGAAATGGAATTTTGTGGTAGGTCCAAATAACTTTAACTCTGTTTCAAATTATACCTCAGCTGGAATTCTGCTTAGTTAATTCCCTGGATGTTAATACTTCAAAGACAGTGTAAGAGGGTGAGATTTACATCTCTAAGGGACTGAAAAAGACCTGGGGAAACCTTTAAGTCAAGTAGGCAGTTTGAGCATTTAAGGGCTTTCTTGGGGAATTCATGGAGAGCTCTCTCTCTAAAAAAAAAAAAAAAAACTTTCAAATCTCTTATTTTCAGGTGTTAGCCAGGACAAACAGAAAGCAGTCCTCCCATCCCATTATGTTCTAAACCTGCTTTTTCTATTTCTATTTGCAAATATATTAATTTTGGAATTTCAAAAGACCCTTATTCTTGGTTATTGCATTTTGTGGTCATATCAAGTAATGTCTCATTTACCTAGGTGATTTGGAAGACGGAAGCTCCATAGGTGTTTTACATAAAACCAGCTAATGTTTCCAAAAGAGGGTTGTACCTTAAGGGAAAGCTCAGTTTTGAGGAGGAGTTTCTCATAAATTTTAGAATTTCCTTTTCAAAAAGTGACCAAGGCTAGGACACTGTATCAGGCAAAGCGATGCTTCGTGGGCATGTTGGAGTAACATTTTAGGAGTGGAATTGAGGGGTGACCTTAGGATTACTAGATTTTGTCAAACTAATCTCCAAAATGGTTTTGCCCTATATGTATTTAAATTTATTTTGTATTTACTTAAGGTATACAACATGGTGTTTTGATATGAGCATCATGGACAAACGTCTTGGCATTGCTGGATAGTCTCTAGTCACTTAGAGCATCTGAATGGGCCAGAGGGAGCAAATGCCTCTTAATTTCAGAATGAGAGATCTCACTCTCATTCATCTTTCTGTTTGAAACTAACAAGAATTGGTCACTAATTAAAAGACCAGTCCAAATTAAAAGCAATAGGAAGCAGCTGCAATTTTTAAAGCACACTATATAATTTTAGGTGAAAAGGAGTGAAACCTGTGGTGCTTTACTGCCAGCACTGTAATCCAGCCTTCCTGCTGTGAGACAGAGGCAGAGAAAGCGGAAGTCTTCTGTTGAGCCCTTTGTGTGACTGTGACCCAAACCTCCTGTCCTGAAGCAGAGGTAAAGAAGGCGTTCTTCTCTCTCTCTTTCTTTCCCTTAAACCCAAATCTCCTGCAGGTAGACAGAGATAGACACCTCTGTTCTATAAAGGGAGGACTGGAAAGAAGAGCTTGAACAAAGTCTAGGCCTTACCAAAAAGTAGAAAGGTCCAAATTCAGGTAGACTTGCCCCTTACACTCAACAATACTCTCAGAGGTGGAAGAACACCAAGGGTTTGGTTGTCCAGGTGCGAGTCTGGGAGGAGTGCAAGATGTTGCGGTTGGGGGTGTGCAGGATAGGAGGGTCGCTTTGAAGCCTGCTCAACTGTAGTAATCATTTCACTATGTATATCAAAAGATCATGTTGTATACCTTAAATAAATACAATAAAAATAAATTTAAAATGTGTATGTAAATGGCAAAATCATTTTGGAGATTAATTTGGAAAAACCCAGTAATCTTGAAGTGGCCCATCATTTCCACTTCTAAGTACTAGTTTGAACCATCTGAGCTTGCTGATACTTGACTTTTACAGTTTTCGTTTTTGACCTATAAAAATGGCAGTTTCATAAGGTTTAAAATATATATACATGGACATACACACACACATATATATATGGTGTATGTGTGAACATATATATATATACACACACACACACACGTATATGTACCTTAGAGAGATTTGTCGATGTGTACAAAAGGTAACGACGGTAGCAGCAAAACTTTGGAAATATCTCAGTGCCATTAATAAGAGAATGGATGAATAAGTTATGACATATTTATGCAATGAAAATAGTTAAAAAGCTAAGCATGTAACTTATTTACAGTTAGAAAAACATAGAGGAGTAACATTTCTTGGTAAAAGGAGAGCAATTCCCCATGTAATAGAAAGACTTTAAACGCCTTAGCTGGTACACCAAATTACATTTTATCTTGTTTCTGCATCAGCTAAAATCCCAATCATCTCAAGTAATTCATCTTCTGAAACAGCTCTGTGCTACAACCAGCTGCAGATTTGTAGCATGCTTTTTTTTTGTTTTGTTTTTGTTTTTTTTTTTTGCCCAAACTAGATGAATTTTTTTTTAATCTCAGAAATTTGAGATTAGGACTTGAGATATTATGTCTATTTTAGCCTCCTTGTATCATTCTAGAAACACTTGAAAAGACCAGTGAACAAAATCAAGTCACTGTTTAGTGCTGTTTTTGATCATATTCTACTTCATATAAAATAAAGTGATTTATTAACATTTTACAGTTAGTACTGTTGTTATGCTATATCAACTCCAATGTATGGAACAATGTATTATAGATGTACCATTTTTTCCCATTGACACTACTCCTATATTATGTTTTACTGTGTTACCTCAGAAAAATAAAGCCTGCCACTCAGGAAATTACTTGATTTTAAAGCACAGATCTACCATTCCTATAACATATAAAATAAAAATGTGGTTTTCTGTACTTTAATTTGCAGTGTACATCTCTACTTCTCCTAAAACAGATGGGAAAATTCAATAATATTACATTTTGGGCCCTTCAGACCAAGGAAGAACCTGGCAGCAGTTCAAAAATAATGACACAACAAAGAGAAGAAAACAGGTTCTGATACTTCCCTGATGTTGGACTCCCTATCAATGGCCAAACAGATTTTGGTCTGTTTGAAAAATCATGCCTATTTGGAAAGTCATGCAAAATAAAATTGAATATTTCAACTTTGTCCAGTGAAAGTAAAGGCCTGGTTTCAAATAAATTTCTTTAGGGGAGTATAAGAGCCAAGAACCTGCTGGAATTTATTGTCAAACAGTCTGATCCTGAATTGTGCTATAATTCTGCTATAGTTAGAGACCTGATCTTTATTATCTTTTCAGAAGCACACATACTCGTACACACACACAGAGACACCCTTAATTTTGCTTAATTAATTGGGCTCTTGGTTGGAGACTTTAAGTCATGTATGGTATTTTACGTCAAAAATATCAAAGGTAGTTAACATTGCACACCAGTAGTTTAATAGCAGTATTTATATCTCTCAAATTACAGAGTCTTAGAATAAATTACTGACTGGTTATTAAATGGTACTAGTTGAATCAGGGCCAAACTGATTATTCAAGTATTTCTGCTTCCTGCTTATGGCACAAGACTCAGTGGAAGAGCTATCCTGAACTCCATATTGCTCATTCAGTTATGAAGGAAACTACGAAGATATCTGTAACCAGTGGGTCCTCTAATATCTGCCATTGTAAAAAGTTGGTGACAATTTATTTTATTTGCTTGCAATAACTGTCTCACTTTTGCCTCATGTGAAAGAGTAGAGCTCAAGAGGTTTTTTAAGATTGTTTTTAATGGTAATTTCTATGATTCCAGCATCCTGAATTTTCTACTTTTGCCAGAAGATTTCACTGGTCAGGGTGCCTATTGAGTAAATACGGGATTTCTTCTGGAGCTGATTAGAAATGCTCTGATTGTAACATATATTGTTTCTGACATAATTCATTCTTCTGGCAAGTTATAGAGTGAGTCACTGGGAAATAAGACAGTATGAGGAAGGTGGTCCAGATAGAATCAGTCTTAGGAGGTCTGCTGTAATCATAGATTATTCTCAGTAGCTGGGCTTCTTCAGTGATCTATTTTTAATTTCCTAAATAAAATGTTATAATATAGTTCGAATATAAACTATATTCTTGGACTTTGTTTAAGCCAACAGCTTTACAGAGAGACCACACTGCCCACAGATGGACCCAGATTAGAAATGAAATATTCATTCACTTATTCAACCAGTGAATATTTCTTGAGCTTCTACTATATGGTAGACATACCGCTAAGCATTGAGGATAATTTACTGCGTATTACATAGGTGGTCATTTGATCTGCGGCTGTTCACAGTCTTATAGTATTTGCGTATTTCTATTTCTGTATAGATTTTTAGTAATAAGAGAGGTAATTGGTTAAATGTAAACCCTGTATGGTAATACATCATACACTATATTATTTTTTATTCCATTCGTTCCATTGGTATTTCAAGTCTTAATTTATCTTGTTTAATTAAAAGGCATAAATTAGCACATCATGCTGTTTGCATCTAATTATACAGCTGAGTTCTTGGATTATCTTTGATTCTAAAAGTACAACTCAACATACTAATAAGAAGAGTAAATCAGAAATAGAAAGATAGTCTTTAAATTTTAAAATAAAGGAATGAAATTCATGTTTACTGTAACATTATTGTGACCTTCATATTTTAATCTTATTTAAAACTGATTTTGTAATAATAGACTAAATTTGAGCAGTTAATCTTCTGTGCTGTGACAAATATAAGATCATTTTGCCTGTATCACTTCCTTTCTGCTATATTTTTATGACAAAAGATTTTGAAATATGCCTTTGAAAGTAAGTGATTTAATCTATTTTTTTAAGTGACAATCTCTACTTTTGTTTATACTTTGCAATAGTTTTATTTTCTTTACCAAGAAGACCTTGAGTTGCTATTTTATTTTGGTTAGGGTTCCTTCATGAATCATTTAGCCAGAATAAGCTGAAACAGCAATCTTTTTGTTCACATACAGTGAGATATGTTGTCTCATTTCAGTGGTATGGCCCCGGTGTCCTTTCTCCCTGTGTTCTTTTTATCTTAAGTTTGCCTTCCCTAGATTTGACCCATGTCATACCTTCTATTGCTCCCTCCTGTTTTAGATTAGTATTTCCTAAGTGCCTCCGAGGTGCCAGGCTTTGTGCTGGCTTCTTCAGATGTAGCCATAAAGCAGTCAGTTGGATCCCCATGAAACTTGTAATAAAAATGTTCCTTACGCAAATAATCACACACAGAGTAGTTTAATTTCTTGTTTTAATATCTTTAAAGAAGAAGCATGGGATGTTTTTGAGAGGTGCAATAGGGGAAGTTAACCCTCTACTGTGGAGGAGAGGGTGAATCAAGAAAGTCTTCCCTAAAGATCAGTATTTAAGCCGAATCTTGATAAATAGTTGGAGAGACCAACAACCAACCTGAGAAAAATCTCTGATTGCCACTTCTCTGCTGTCAGGAGGTAGTTTCATTTGATGTTGAGTTTCAAGGAGGTACAGTTGGAAGCTTTGATTTTAAATGTATTTAATTAACCCAATGCAGGATTTTAAAAGATTTAAATGTAAAAATCTGATGCAGAAAAGAATATTTTACATGTATTATGAACCATTATACTATTTCTATATGTGCTGGACTTTAGTCATTTAGTGTGGTTTATTACTTCAATTTAAAAACTATGTATATTATAAAATTCACTTTTGTAAATAGATTTTTGTTTCATGGATGTTATAAACCTGAAAGTGTCTTGGAGCCTGATGTCAGTTGCATGTAAACATTAGTTAATGACTTAAATTTCCTTTTTATGGTATTGTCTAAAACAGACTTATGAAGATCATAAAGTCTTATTAATATCTATTATTAGTTCAGTGACAGACTTAATAAAAATGAAGATACTGATAATGATAGGAACAGCTTCAAAGCTCTCTACCTTGCTTTTAAGACATTGATCTGATTGAGCACGGAGGATAAAAATTCCATTTTTTATAAATATATAGCAACTATTTGAAATCTAGGTAAATTAATCCTTATAATGACTCAGTTATTAAAACTGGCTGGTCAGTATTTTAAACTCATCAAAGTACAACTGTATCACACATTGCTGATACATCATCATGAAAAATGTGTGAGACTATACATTCCTTTTGACTCAAGTTAATTATAAAAAGAATTTCTACTTTTCAGTCTAGCTGCTTGCATAATTGCTTTTTTGGCAAACATTACTTCATCAATTCCTTAGAAAATTTTGGCCTTTAAAACCCAAGAGAACATCCTACCATGTTTATACTGACTTTAAAAAGATTGAAGTAACATTTCAAATGCTTTTTCCTCTGTGAGCCCTTAATCCTTTCAGACTTATTCTCACTGATCTATTCTCGTGTTTTATCCATTTTGTTGTTGATTTAGCTTGTTACTCCCCAAATATTTTCCCATGCCTTTTTTTTCTTCAACAGCTCTTCCTGCTTATATGAATGATGATTGGAATAGATCATTTAATAGTCACAGGGATATTGAAATACTTTAAGTCAAAACAAAACAAAACCTCTTAAACCTTGTATGTTATTGGTACAGTGCTTGCCTCTGCCCTTAACTGCCTGAGACCATGTTTGTGAGGCTGCTTCATCAGAAAGCCAATGATCTTTCCATATTTTAAGGTTTCATGGGCTAGAATTGGAATTTTAGCCAAGCTGGTGGTTATTATTTTTTAGTCTACGTCAGTTGTATACAACAGAGTAAAATGTGACCATTCATGGAAAAATTAAATTTACTAACTTATGTCATTAAATTGGTAACTCATGTAATAGAAGTACAGCTGAAGATCCAGGCTTTAGAAAAGAAAGAGTCAGAGGTGCTGGGCTTTGTGTAGCAACAACTGGTGTCCTGGGCTTGGGAATCTAATTTCAGAGAAAATCTGGTCAGCTTGTGTTTGGTCAATTCTCCAACTGTGTCTAGGGAAAGGAAGGGTACTAGTGGGAAAAGCGGAGCTTTCAAAGTAGTAGTGGTGGGGGTGTGATGACCAGAAAAATGTAGAAAAATGCAGGGAAGGCAAAAAATAGCAGCTTTCTACTCTGCTTTCTGGGATTTAACATCACTCTACTGTCCTTACCTATAAAATTGTAATAATACTACCACCTATTTCATAGGTTGCTAACAGCAGTGAAACTGGAAGTACTCAGAACAGTATTTAACAAATAGCAAATTCCCAATATCATAATTATCTCCATTTTACAGATGAGAAATTGTGGTTCTGAGAGGTTTAAATACCCCGCCCAAGGTCACACTGATAGGGATTGGTTAAGCTGGCAGTCAGACACTTTCATTATAGATTCATTCTAAAACACTATGCCGTGTTGCTTCAAAGTCCATAGAGCCTACTCCCTAAAGTTCACCTTTCTCTTTATTGTACTACTTCTGTCTTCCTAGTACCTAATAGCTGTCATTTTAAAGGAACATTTTAATTCTACTCCTTCACTTTTTACAATCTCAAATATTATCTCTTTTCAAAGCAATAAAGATGTAAACAACTGACAGGAACAATCAAAAGCCAAACTAGAATACTAAAAAGATGTATGCCTGTAATACCAAGAAAAAAATCATACATTTATCAAAATGTACCCAAATTCATATGTCCAGATTCATTGCCATTAAAGACTTAACTAAATACCTGAGACAAAAGTATAATAATCCTTGATTTTGGAAAAGGACAAAGGATAGACCTAAGGGATAGTAAAAATTAAGTAGATCCATCTTTAGTAAAAGAATGATTTTTAAAATTATAGATTGTTCAAGATAACTCCCATACTTCAGCACTGGCTGGAAAAATAGTAGAGCCCATTATCAAGCAATCAGTGTTTGTCAGTTTACAAATACTGTAATCAGCATGTGTCTGTGAAATGAAAGCAATGCTAGATATGTCTGTTTTTCTTTTATAAAAGAGTTATTGATTTTATACAGGGAATTTACAAAGCTCTTAGTATTTTTCAAAGTGTGTTCAATGGATGTTAATAGGGTTATGTGGCTGAAAAATATTACCTAGTCAAATAAATTTAAGAAACTAGAATACAGAAGATAAAACAGATTTCTTTACTGTAAAACGGGTCAGAGCCTTTAATATTGCTGATTTTCAAGAAGGGTTATAGAATGCAACATAGCAAAAGCTGATTCTATGATGAATCTTGAGAATCTTATGTTCTAAGCTGGCAAAATGCTCAGGTAGACTTACGTAAGCACCTGCTTTGGCTGTTCAAGAGCAGAACCTGTCCCTGTTCCCCTTTCTATCACTGGTACCTAGCAGAGTGCCTGATACTGACAGGTGCTAATTGAGTATTTGTTGACTGACTGAATGAATAAATAAATATTCAGTAGAACCCTAAAGAAAAAGATAGACTAATATCTTGGTTACATGATCATACGTGTATTTGAAAAGAGGAGGCTGTCTCTAATCTGACTTAAAATTATGCATATATTTTAATTGTTCTTTTTGATTTCAGAAAGGGAAGTTCATAGTTCTAATTGGATTTGAAAATCAAATTTAAATTAACTGAGAATTAATGAATTCCTTGATATTATAGTGTGTTGGAAAAATTTTACAGAACACATTTTTTATAGCCATATAACACTATTGATTTGTGCAAAACAAAGTATTGCATCATTTTCTTGAGTTTCTTCTTGACATGGGATGTTGCTGGGAGGAGTTTCCAGAAGATGCTATATTGCCAATGTATAGTGCAGTACTTCTGGGTGAATACCTTTATATTTATACATCAATGGAAATATATTCTTATATATAAACACATATAATATACACAAATGCATTACAGCTCTGTACACATACACACATATTTGTTTTCATGTTTGAACATGTATATATGCATATATGTGGGACAAGTAATGAAAAAAATTCTAGTTTTCTTAACCAAGAAAAAGCATGCAGATACCCCCTGAAGTAAAGAATATGAGATAGTCGGGGGAGGAGCCAAGATGGCCGGATAGGAACAGCTCTGGTCTACAGCTCCCAGCGTGAGCCACGCAGAAGACGGGTGATTTCTGCATTTCCATCTGAGGTACCAGGTTCATCTCACTAGGGAGTGCCAGACAGTGGGCGCAGGTCAGTGGGTGCGTGCACCATGCGCGAGCCGAAGCAGGGCGAGGCATTGCCTCACTCGGGAAGTGCAAGGGGTCAGGGAGTTCCCTTTCCTAGTCAAAGAAAGGGGTGACAGACGGCACCTGGAAAATCGGGTCACTCCCACCCGAATACTGCGCTTTTCCGACGGGCTTAAAAAACGGCGCACCACGAGATTATATCCTGCACCTGGCTCGGAGGGTCCTACACCCACGGAGTCTCGCTGATTGCTAGTACAGCAGTCTGAGATCAAACTGCAAGGCGGCAGCGAGGCTGGGGGAGGGGTGCCCGCCATTGCCCAGGCTGGCTTAGGTAAACAAAGCAGCTGGGAAGCTCCAACTGGGTGGAGCCCACCACAGCTCAAGGAAGCCTGCCTGCCTCTGTAGGCTCCACCTATGGGGGCAGGGCACAGACAAACAAAAAGACAGCAGTAACCTCTGCAGACTTAAATGTCCCTGTCTGACAGCTTTGAAGAGAGCAGTGGTTCTCCCAGCACGCAGCTGGAGATCTGAGAACAGGCAGACTGCCTCCTCAAGTGGGTCCCTGACCCCTGACCCCTGAGCAGCCTAACTGGGAGGCACCCCCCAGTAGGGGCAGACTGACACCTCACATGGCCGGGTACTCATCTGAGACAAAACTTCCAGAGGAACAATCAGACAGCAGCATTCGCGGTTCACGAAAAACCACTGTTCTGCAGACACCACTGCTGATACCCAGGCAAACAGGGTCTGGAGTGGACCTCTAGCAACCTCCAACAGACCTGCAGCTGAGGGTCCTGTCTGTTAGGAGGAAAACTAACAAACAGAAAGGACATCCACACCAAAAACCCATCTGTACATCACCATCATCAAAGACCAAAAGTAGATAAAACCACAAAGATGGGGAAAAAACAGAGCAGAAAAACTGGAAACTCTAAAAAGCAGAGCACCTCTCTTCCTCCAAAGGATCGCACTTCCTCACCAGCAATGGAACAAAGCTGGACGGAGAATGACTTTGAGTTGAGAGAAGAAGGCTTCAGACGATCAAACTACTCTGAGCTACAGGAGGAAACTCAAACCAAAGGCAAAGAAATTAAAAACTTTGAAAAAAATCTAGACAAATGTATAACTAGAATAACCAATACAGAGAAGTGCTTAAAGGAGCTGATGGAGCTGAAAGCCAAGGCTCGAGAACTACGTGAAGAATGCAGAAGCCTCAGGAGCCGATGCGATCAACTGGAAGAAAGGGTATCAGTGATGGAAGATGAAATGAATGAAATGAAGCGAGAAGGGAAGTTTAGAGAAAAAAGAATAAAAAGAAACGAACAAAGCCTCCAAGAAATATGGGACTATGTGAAAAGACCAAATCTACGTCTGATTGGTGTACCTGAAAGTGACGGAGAGAATGGAACCAAGTTGGAAAACACTCTGCAGGATATTATCCAGGAGAACTTCCCCAATCTAGCAAGGCAGGCCAACATTCAGATTCAGGAAATACAGAGAATGCCACAAAGATACTCCTCGAGAAGAACAACTCCAAGACACATAATTGTGAGATTCACCAAAGTTGAAATGAAGGAAAAAATGTTAAAGGCAGCCAGAGAGAAAGATCGGGTTACCCACAAAGGGAAGCCCATCGGACTAACAGCAGATCTGTTGGCAGAAACTCTATAAGCCAGAAGACAGTGGGGGCCAATATTCAACATTCTTAAAGAAAAGAATTTTCACCCCAGAATTTCATATCCAGCCAAACTAAGCTTCATAAGTGAAGGAGAAATAAAATCCTTTACAGACAAGCAAATGCTGAGAGATTTTGTCACCACCAGGCCTGCCCTAAAAGAGCTCCTGAAGGAAGCACTAAACATGGAAAGGAACAACCGGTACCAGCCACTGTAAAATCATGCCAAAATATAAAGACCATCGAGACTAGGAAGAAACTGCATCAACTAACGAGCAAAATAACCAGCTAACATCATAATGAGAGGTTCAAATACACACATAACAATATTAACTTTAAATGTAAATGGACTAAATGCTCCAATTAAAAGACACAGACTGGCAAACTGGATAAAGAGTCAAGACCCATCAGTGTGTTGTATTCAGGAAACCCATCTCACATGCAGAGACACACATAGGCTCAAAATAAAAGGATGGAGGAAGATCTACCAAGCAAATGGAAAACCAAAAAAGGCAGGGGTTGCAATCCTAGTCTCTGATAAAACAGACTTTAAACCAACAAAGGTCAAAAGAGACAAAGAAGGCCATTATATAATGGTAAAGGGATCAATTCAACAAGAAGAGCTAATTATCCTAAATGTATATGCACCCAATACAGGAGCACCCAGATTCATAAAGCAAGTCCTGAGTGACCTACAAAGAGACTTAGACTCCCACACATTAATAATGGGATACTTCAACACCCCACTGTCAACATTAGACAGATCAACGAGACAGACAGTCAACAAGGATACCCAGGAATTGAACTCAGCTCTGCACCAAGCGGACCTAATAGACATCTACAGAACTCTCCACCCCAAATCAACAGAATATACATTTTTTTCAGCACCACACCACACCTATTCCAAAACTGACCACATAGTTGGAAGTAAAGCTCTCCTCAGCAAATGTAAAAGAACAGAAATTATAACAAACTCTCTCTCAGACCACAGTGCAATCAAACTAGAACTCAGGATTAAGAAACACACTCAAAACCACTCAACTACATGGAAACTGAACAAGCTGTTCCTGAATGACTACTGGGTACATAACGAAATGAAGGCAGAAATAAAGATGTTCTTTGAAGCCAACAAGAACAAAGACACCACATACCAGAATCTCTGGGGCATATTCAAAGCAGTGTGTAGAGGGAAATTTATAGCACTAAATGCCCACAAGAGAAAGCAGGAAAGATCCAAAATTGACACCCTAAAATCACAATTAAAAGAACTAGAAAAGCAAGAGCGAACACATTCGAAAGCTAACAGAAGGCAAGAAATAACTAAAATCAGAGCAGAACTGAAGGAAATAGAGACACAAAAAACCCTTCACAAAATTAATGAATCCAGGAGCTGGTTTTTTGAAAGGATCAACAAAATTGATAGACCATTAGCAAGACTAATAAAGAAGAAAAGAGAGAAGAATCAAATAGACACAATAAAAAATGATAAAGGGGATATCACCACCAATCCCACAGAAATACAAACTACCATCAGAGAATACTACAAACACCTCTACACAAATAAACTAGAAAATCTAGAAGAAATGGATAAATTCTTCGACACATACACTCTCCCAAGACTAAACTAGGAAGGAGTTGAATCTCTGAATAGACCAATAACAGGAGCTGAAATTGTGGCAATAATCAGTAGCTTACCAACCAAAAAGAGTCCAGGACCAAATGGATTCACAGCCGATCTACCAGAGGTACAAGGAGGAACTGGTACCATTCCTTCTGAAACTATTCCAATCAATAGAAAAAGAGGGAATCCTCCCTAACTCATTTTATGAGGCCAGCATCATCCTGATACCAAAGCCGGGCAGAGACACAACCAAAAAAGAGAATTATAGACCAATATCCTTGATGAACATTGATGCAAAAATCCTCAATAAAATACTGGCAAAACGAATCCAGCAGCACATCAAAAAGCTTATCCACCATGATCAAGTGGGCTTCATCCCTGGGATGCAAGGCTGGTTCAATATATGCAAATCAATAAATGTAATCCAGCATATAAACAGAACCAAAGACAAAAACCACATGATTATCTTAATAGATGCAGAAAAGGCCTTTGACAAAATTCAACAACCCTTCATGCTAAAAACTCTCAATAAATTAGGTATTGATGGGACGTATCTCAAAATAATAAGAGCTATCTATGACAAACCCACAGCCAATATTATACTGAATGGGCAAAAACTGGAAGCATTCCCTTTGAAAACTGGCACAAGACAGGGATGCCCTCTCACCACTCCTATTCAACATAGTGTTGGAAGTTCTGGCCAGGGCAATTAGGCAGGAGAAGGAAATAAAGGGTATTCAATTAGGAAAAGAGGAAGTCAAATTGTCCCTGTTTGCAGACGACATGATTGTATATCTAGAAAACCCAATTGTCTCAGCCCAGAATCTCCTTAAGCTGATAAGCAACTTCAGCAAAGTCTCAGGATACAAACTCAAAAATCACAGGCATTCTTATACACCAATAACAGACAAACAGAGAGCCAAATCATGAATGAACTCCCATTCATAATTGCTTCAAAGAGAATAAAATACCTAGGAATCCACCTTATAAGGGACGTGAAGGACCTCTTCAAGGAGAACTACAAACCACTGCTCAATGAAATAAAAGAGGATACAAACAAATGGAAGAACATTCCATGCTCCTGGGTAGGAAGAATCAATATCGTGAAAATGGCCATACTGCCCAAGGTAATTTATAGATTCAATGCCATCCCCATCAAGCTACCAATGACTTTCTTCACAGAATTGGAAAAAACTACTTTAAAGTTCATATGGAACCAAAAAAGAGCCCGCATTGCCAAGTCAATCCTAAGCCAAAAGAACAAAGCTGGAGGCATCACGCTACCTGACTTCAAACTATACTACAAGGCTACACTAACCAAAACAGCATGGTACTGGTACCAAAACAGAGATATAGATCAGTGGAACAGAACAGAGCCCCCAGAAATAACACCACATATCTACAACTATCTGATCTTTGACAAACCTGAGAAAAACAAGCAATGGGGAAAGGATTCCCTATTTAATAAATGGTGCTGGGAAAACTGGCTAGCCGTATGTAGAAAGCTGAAACTGGATCCCTTCCCTACACCTTATACAAAAATCAATTCAAGATGGATTAAAGACTTAAACGTTAGACCTAAAACCATAAAAACCCTAGAAGAAAACCTAGGCATTAGCATTCAGGACATAGGCATGGGCAAGGACTTCATGTCTAAAACACCAAAAGCAATGGCAACAAAAGCCAAAATTGACAAATGGGATCTAATTAAACTAAAGAGCTTCTGCACAGCAAAAGAAACTACCATCAGAGTGAACAGGCAACCCACAAAATGGGAGAAAATTTTCGCAACCTACTCATCTGACAAAGGGCTAATATCCAGAATCTACAATGAACTCAAAGAAATTTACAAGAAAAAAGACAACCCCATCAAAAAGTGGGCGAAGGACATGAACAAACACTTCTCAAAAGAAGACATTTATGCAGCCAAAAAACACATAAAAAAATGCTCACCATCACTGGCCATCAGAGAAATGCAAATCAAAACCACAATGAGATATCATCTCACACCAGTTAGAATGGCAATCATTAAAAAGTCAGGAGACAACAGGTGCTGGAGAGGATGTGGAGAAACAGGAACACTTTTACACTGTTGGTGGGACTGTAAACTAGTTCAACCATTGTGGAAGACACTGTGGCAATTCCTCAGGGATCTAGAACTAGAAATACCATTTGACCCAGGCATCCCATTACTGGGTATATACCCAAAGGACTATAAATCATGCTGCTATAAAGACACATGCACACATATGTTTATTGCGGCACTATTCACAATAGCAAAGACTTGGAACCAACCCAAATGTCCAACAATGATAGACTGGATTAAGAAAATGTGGCACATATATGCCATGGAATACTATGCAGCCATAAAAAATGATGAGTTCATGTCCTTTGTAGGGACATGGATGAAACTGGAAAGCATCATTCTCAGTAAACTATCGCAAGGACAAAAAACCAAACACCGCATGTTCTCACTCATAGGTGGGAATTGAACAATGAGAACACATGGACAGAGGAAGGGGAACATCACACTCTGGGGACTGTTGTGGGGTGGGGGTAGGGGGGAGGGATAGCAATTGGAGATATACCTAATGGTAGATGATGAGTTAGTGGGTGCAGTGCACCAGCATGTCACATGTATACATATGTAACTAACCTGCGCATTGTGCACATGTACCCTAAAACTTAAAGTATAATAATAAAAAAAAAGAATATGAGATAGTCATCTTATTTTATGGTGATTACATATATAAAATTAATGTATCAGAAATTACTTATAGTGGGTGGAGAAAAGTTTAACTGAAGTTCTTTAATTCAGCTACTACCATCAGTTTAAATATATGGTTTGTTAAATGGAACAGAGAAATTTTACCAAGCAGATCTTGTTCTTATTTTCCCATTTTGAATCAAATTTGTTTTATCTCAGAATTTAAGTCAAATATTGTAGTATCATAAACTAAATTATTAGAGCTGGGAATTTGGCAAAGAAATAGGGAGATTCACTTTTATGAACCAATTGTGTGTCTTCCAATGGATTAGACATACTTCTTCATTTTTATATTCCAAGTGTTTCTACACAAACTATCTAAAGGTATCCATTTTATTTTAAATAGTTTTTTATAGTTTATAAACCACAAAATTCACTATTATTAGTTTACAAGTTAATAATTTTGAGGAAACAGGTATGATTGTATGCATATATATGTATGTATATTTTATACGTGCATATATACAGACATGTTTAGGTATATGTATGTATATATGTATACCATTACTTTAGTCTAATTTTAGAATGTATCCAACTTCACCAAAAGTTTCTCTGTGCCTGTTTGAGAGTGATTTATTGTTTCCATCCCAACCAACCATGGAACTAGCTTTGTCTCTGTAGTTTTGCCTTTCCTATAAATATTGTAAAATGAAATCATACAATATACAGTTTTTTGCATGACTTCTTACGCTCAGTGTAATATTATAAAGCCTCATCCATGTTGTTGCATGAACCGTAGTTCATTTCTTTTTATTGCTGAATAGTATTCCATTGTCTGGATATACCATTTTGTTTATCCATTCACCAGCTGATGGTCATTTGAAATGTTTCCGGTTTAAAGCTCTTATGAATAATGCTGCCATAAATACTCACCTTCAAGGCTTTAAATGTGTCTAAAATATATGTTTTAATTTTTTCTGGAGAGAGATTCTTGACTAGTATGCTAAGTTTGTATTTAACTTTTTGAATAACTGGAAAACTGTTTTTCAATGTGGACGTACCATTTTACATTCCCGCCAGCCACGTCTGAGAGTTCTAATTTTGCATACCCTCAACAACTTCAGTTTGTCAGTCTCTTTATTTTAGTCATTCTAGTGTATGTAGCGGTATCTTAATTTTGGTTTTAATTTATATTTCATAATGACTAATGATGTTGAAAATGTTTTTTTGCACTAGTCATTTATATATTGTCTTCAATAAGATATATGCTCAGATATTTTGCCATTTTGAATTGAGTTGAAAGAGTTATTGATCTATTGTAGACAGAAGAGCTTTATTAGATATATGAATTGCCAGTGTTTTCACTCACTCTGTGGCTTGTCTTTTCACTTTCTTAATGGCATTTAGACATAGGTTTATAATTTTGCTGAAGTTCAGTTTAACCATTTGTTTCTTTGATGGATCATGCCTTTGGTATAATATCTAAGAAATCTTTGCTTAATGCCAGGCCCCCCAAATTTTCTCCTGTTTCTTCTGGATGTTTATAATCTTAGCTTGTACCTTTAGAAATATAATCTATTTTGAAGTTCTTTTTTGGTACATGGTGTGAGACTACATTCTAAGTGCTTTTTTCATACAGCTATCCAATCATCCCAATATTATTTATTGAAAAGGCATTCCTTGTTCTCATTGAGTTGCCTTGCACCTTTATAAAAAAAACAGTTTATAAAATGTGAATATATTTCTAGATTTTGTATTTTGTTATACATGTACATACAACAAAATTATAAAAATTGCACATTGTCTTTATAAAAATTGCACATTGTTACTTGATTACTGTAACTTTATATTAAATTTTAAAATCCTCCACCTTTGGCTTTCTTTTTCAAAATTATTTTAACTATTCTAGGTTTTTGTCATTCCATATAAAATTTAGAATTAGCTTGTTACTTTTTACAATAATTTTTGCTGGGATTTTGACAGAGATTCTGTTGAATTTGTAGATCAACCTGAGGAGAATGACATCTTAACGATATTGAGTCTTGAATTGATTAAAATCCATGAAAATGGCATATCTCACCTTATTATATATCTTCATATCTATCTGTCTATCTATGTATCTGTCTATCTATATCTCACCTTATTTTAGATCTTTACTTTCTCTCAGCAGTGCTTTATAATTTTCGGTTTATGGGTCTTACACTTCTGTTAAATTTATTCTGAACTATTTTATCCTTTTAAATTATAAGTTGTTTCTTAATTACATTTTCAGATTGTTCAAAGTATATACAAATACAGTTGATTTTTTTATATTTATCTTGTAAACTTGCTGTATTTATTAGTAACTTTTTTGTAAAGTCCTTAGGACTAAAAAAAAAGTCTAATTCTGAAATTCTCCCAGAAACAGACTATATGCTACTGGGAAACAGATACCTGTGCCTAGTACTTGTTTAATAAATGCTTGTTGGGTGAGAGAATGGATTTTTGCATAAATTTCTCCAGAGTATTATGCTTTTCCTAACTATGATTAATATGTATTTTAACTTTATAAAAATGAGACTTTACACATAGGTTTGATGATTATATATTTACATTTCCTGAGGACTAAAATTGTAAATGTTTCATGCTTTAAATACCATTCCTAGGCTACTTAGACAATGTGCAGAAAAAAAAGAAAACAGAAATTGACAATTAAATATTAGTAGATTTGTTTTATCCAAGAGCATGTTGATGATAAAATTCACCTTTTCCGTTTTTTCCCCAGAGGATGAGTATTTAAGTGAATATGTGATCAACGCTAAGTGCATTAAGGATGCATTTCTTACTGTCAGGCTTTGATTTCATTAAAGAAAAATGCTTATGCCTTATTATGTTTATTGCATAATTTGTAATTTACAACAATAATACATCTATTTAATTTTCACTTAAATGTTGTAAATTACAGTCTTTAAGAATACATTAAGCACAAATCTTTTTTATTATCTTTTGTGTTAAACTAACAATCAGAGTCATTTTAGACATCTCACACTTAACTAGGAGAATATTTTTTCTTAAATAATTTTTGAATTAAGATTTTTAACTACATAAAATACAAATGCCTGTTTTCCCCACAGTAATAACTGATATAATGATAAACATACATCATATTCTGACTATTATGTGAGGTATATGAAAACATCCCTAGCTTTTTAAGTCAAAAACAGGTTTATGGAGTTTTCAGTTTGTCAGTTCTGACACTGAGTGCCTCAGTTGGAAACTAAGGACACAAAGAAAAAAATATTCACAAAACAAACATACAAACAAAAAGATACAACCTGCAAAGCTAACTTTTTCGACTATGAGTGAGGATTATACTACATATAAAGCAGTGTTTCTTTCTTCTTCTTCTTCTTTTTTTTTGAGGCAGAGTTTTGCTCTTGTTGCCCAGGCTGGAGCGCAATGGCGCGATCTCGGCTCACTGCAGTCTTGGCCTCTCAAGTTCAAGCAATTCTTCTGCCTCAGCCTCCCAAGTAGCTGGAATTACAAGCCTGCACCACCATGCCCAGCTAATTTTGCATTTTTAGTAGAGACCAGTTTTCTCCATGTTGGTCAGGCTGGTCTCGAACTCCTGATCTCAGGTAATTCACCCGCCTTGGCCTTTCAAAGTGCTGGGATTACAGGCATGAGCCACCACTCCCAGCCAGCAGTATTTCTTTTAAGTGAGCATGAGTGAGCCAATATATGTGTCTATATATCTATGTATATAGTTATATGTAGATATATATGTGTACATATTGTTTTGAACAATAGTGCCTGGCATATAATAAGCAATCAATATATTTTTACCATTATCATTAAACCTGATTGAAAAGTCCTGGTGTAGTCTTTGTCATAGTCAATGTCATGTAAAACATTTCTGCATATTAACCCTTTAGCATAGTACAGTTTGATGACCGTAACATGATGGTAAACATGACATTAACCAAAATTAAAAATTATGAAATTATTCAGGTTTTGGCATGTGCCAACGGTGAAATACTTACATGAAATAGCTAATAATATTATTAATATTTAATGGAGATGTTTGGATATAAATTATTTTAGCAATACAATAAGAACTGAAAATAATTCCTTTAAATATCCATGAAAATCTTCCTACTTATATATCAGAACAGTTTTCTAGTCCTGCACCAAATAGTTGTGATATTTAGTGAAGAATGAGGTACTGCTTAATGTATTATTAATTTTATTTCCTGGAAGAGTTGGCTAAATATTCAATAGGTTGGTATCCAGTGCTGCCTCACAGTGCTTAAGGATATTTAAATACTTTTTCTTTTTGACACTTTTAATGTGCACTTGTAATTACGTTAAAGTAGTCGATAATTTGACAGTATCATTAATAATGACAAACATGTTCTAGGGAAAATATATTATTTTAATAGTACTCTGCTAAAATCACAGATGATAAGGTTTACACTTACAGTTCTATTATAACTCCTAAGTCATGAATTTTGTTGAACTTCAAAAGTTAAGTGCTGTATTAGTCAATAAATCTTTGTTCAAACTTGTCAGTTAAGATGTAGTATCTTAACCCCACTTTGATTTATTTATATTTGTTCAGATTAAAAAATGAAAGAAACTAAGAAAACCTGACCTTCAATTTATTCATATTTGTTCAGATTAAAAAACAAAAAAGAGAAAATACTCTAAAATCTTAATCTGCATATAATAGATTCTTCTGTGACAACACATTATTTTTGTACAGTAAACACAGATTTTTATTTTACTTATTTGTTTATTTATTTTCTAAGAGACAAGGTCTTGTGATGTTGTCCAGGCTGGAGTTGCAGTGGCTATTCCTGCCTCAGCCTCCCAAGTAGCTGGGACTGCAGGTGCACACCACCTCACCTGGCTAAAAATAAATATTGATGAAAGTTATGTAAACAAGTTTGTGCTACTTCATTGTTCCTCACTAAAGAGTTGCAATTTATATCAACACTTTTGGAGTGGGAATACTTGACCTTTTGTAGTTTATAAACCCCTGGAACTTTTCATCTGAAAAAAGCATGTAGGTGCATATGCAAATAAAATTGTGTTTGCAGTTTGACTGAATTACTTGATTCCCTAAGCTAGGTCAAGGACATATCTATATTATTAAACTCACTTCTTTAGGAAACCCAATTCTAATACTTCCATGTAAACCAAGGAAAATTACCAAAACTCCATAATTATATTTAGCCAGTGTCACAGAATTCTTATTTCCTTTTCTCTTTCACATGAGGGCCTTATGGTTTTATTTCATGTTAATTTTTGTATAAGAATTAATACTTTTTAAAAAGTTATGCTTTCCAAAAAATATTTTTATATGAAGATAATATTTATTCTCTTTTGTTAGAAAGTTGTGAGAAAGTCTCTTTTATCAGTAAAAAATTCCCATATATTGGGAAGATAAGGACTGAGGAGATCTCATAATGTCTTTAAAATCTAATATGGTTTTTTTGAGTTATAAATATAAACTATTAAACATCTACTTTACACCAGGCTTAAAGCATCGTTTCATTCATTCTCATAAAAACACTAGAAGTATACATGATTATTTCTAATTCCTATTTATAGTTGAAGCAACTGAGGCTCAGTCAGTAATTACTCAAAGAGGGCACACTGTGATCCCTGTCAGTCTCTCTGAATTTATAGCTGCTGATCCTAACCATTCCACTTCAAGTTAATATAGTTTGCCTGGAATCACGAAAGAAATGTTATTTTGGTAATTTTTGAAATGTACACATTGTGTGACATCTCAAAATCTTTACACATTTCGCTTTAATTCATTTACTCAAAATTATCTAGTGCCTAGGATAAACTCTTTTTGACAGATTGCAAAAATGAGAAACCTATGTAATTATGACTTTAATTAGTTTATTATCTGTTAATCATAATTTATATGTAAAATTTCTTCTAATCTCTTCTGTTTGTATAAAATTCCATCTTCCACTCTTTCAGGTATACTCATGTAGACACACCCTAAATGCTTCCAATAGCAACATGTTTACAGTTTTGTTTTTTTTTTTTTTTTGTCTAGTCAGGGGTCTCTCTACTGAGTCTTTCAAATCACTCATTAATAATATCTCTTCTAATTATTGGTCAAACAGTAGATCTTGATTTCATTAACTTGTGTTTCAGTAACTTCTCATTTTGAAACCAAATGCCTTGTACATAGTAGACATGCAACAGATACTCATAGAATGAATGAATGAATTTATAATGGCTAGACTACAAACAAAAATCAGATTACTTGAATCATATGAAGAGAGACACTATTTAATCTAATGTCTATTAAATAAAAAGCCAAATGTTGCAAAGTTTATCTATTAGAAAAAAAAAGAATACTCCACAAGAAAATGGCAGATTTAATTTAATGCATTATGAGAATAAATTCAAAGATTGTAAAGCAATTGGCTTGTGCTAAGTAAGTCTAAATATTCTGCTCAAGGTATTAAATTGAATTAGGAATTAAATCCTCTTATTTAAAGGGATGTATTGTGCTTCTTTGAGGTTTACACTATCCAGATTAGCATTTTATTTAATCTAGAATTTTTCTTTGATATTCACATCAGATAGGAGGAGAAAATTTGTTTCAAAGTTATTCTTTTAAGGTTGATTTGATTAATCATACTTCTATTGAGTATTTTCTATCTGCTGCTTGTCATGTTGGGTAACAATGGCTTTCTTTTGGAAGTAGATTTTATGGATGTTTCATATTTAATTTCATAAATAAGTCAAAACATTTAATGGCTACCTTAAAATAAGGCTATCTTATAAATGAGACATTTGTTACAAATTTTATGAACTAAAATGGAGTGTGTGTATGTGTATACGTTTTTTAGATTTATCAGTCCCATGTCCAAATCCGAAGAATACATTTCTAATTGTACATTCCTAATTATGCAGAATGTAAAGTCTGAATGCAAAAATTTTTGCAGGAGATGGAGTTGTAGAGATTAAGATGGTGAGTAGGAGGCAGGACTAGCTTGCAGCTCCTTCTCAGACAGACAGAGTAGCGTGTGAAGACTCACATCATGAACTTTTGCTCCAAGAAATACCACAGGAACATACCAGGAAAGAGAATCCACAGACCCTTTGAAGGAACTGGATTGCTGCTGCAGGCTCCCTGAGATGCCAAAAAACTGAGTCAGCTTGCTTTCTCAGGTGGTGGTCTGGGGCAATTTCTCAGCCCTGGTCACAGGCTGCCTGGAAATAGACTCCATGTCGTTGGTGGGGCATGGTGGGAGTAAGACCAGCCTTTATGACTGCTGGCTGCATGGAAGTGGGGTGAGGCCTGTGACTGCTGGCTTCCTCCCACTTCCCTGGGGACCTGTATGACTCAGCAGAGGCAGCCATAATACCACTGGGAACATAAGTCCATTGGCCTGGGAACCACAATCCCATCCCCCACAGTAGTCACACAGCAAGCCTCACCCAGGGAGACTCTGAGCTCAGACATACCCATCCCTGCCCCAACCTGGTAGTCTTTCTCTACCTACTCTGGTAGCTGAAGACAAAGGATATAATCTCTTGGTAGCTCTATGGCCCTGTCCACCACTTGAGAAACCTGAATACTAAACCAGGCACCTCTAGGTCAAATCTGCATCCTCCCTGTACAACCACAGCTGATGTGCTCTTGAAAGCACCACCTTCTGTCTGGAGGCCAACCAACACAAAACTGGTGCACTAAACAGAAATACAACCAAGACTCACAGAGTCTTCTTCACTCCCCTGCTACCTCCACCAGAGCAGGTGCTGATATCCATGGCTGAAAGACCTGAAGACAGATCACATCACAGGGCTCTTTGCAGACACTCCCCAGTATCACCTGGTAGCTCCACTGGGTGGCTAGACCCAGAGAGCAAAAACAGTTGCTGCAGTTTGGCTCTCAGGAAGCCCTATTTCTAGGGGAAAGGGGAGACCACCACATCAAGGGAGCATCCCATGGGACAAAAGAATCTGAACAGCAGCCCTTGAGTTCTGGATCTGACCTAGTCTACCCGAATGAGATGGACCCAGAAAAACATTCTAGTAATATGACCAAACAAAGTTCTTGATTACCCCCAAAAGATCACATCAGCTTATCAGCAATGGATCCAAACCAAGATGAAATCTCTGAATTGCTAGAAAAAGAATTCAGAAGGTCAACTATTAAGCTAATCAAGGAGGCACCAGAGAAACGTGAAGTCCAACTTAAAAAAAATTAAAAACATAATACAGGATATGAAAGGAAAAATCTTCAGTGAAATAAATAGCATAAATAAAAAATGTTCACAACTTCTAGAAATCAAGGACACACTTAGAGAAATGCAAAATGCACTGAAAAGTCTCAGCAATAGAATTGAACAACAAGAAGAAAGAACTTCGGAGCTCAAAGACAAGGCTTTTGAATTAACCCAATCCATCAAAGACAAAGAAAAAAGAATAAAGAATAATAATAAAAGATGAGTAAAGCCTCCAAGAAGTATAGGACTATATTATTGTCCAAACCTAAGAATAATTGGTGTTCTTGAAGAAAAAGAGAAATCTAAAACTTTGGAAAACATATTTTAGAGAATAATGGAGGAAAACGTCCTTGGCCTTGCTAGAGATCTAGACGTCCAGTACAAGAAGCTCAAAGAACCACCTGGGAAATTCATTACAAAAAGATCATTGCCTACACACATAGTCATCAGGTTATCTAAAGTCAAGATGAAGGAAAGAATCTTAAGAGGTCTGAGGCAAAAGTATCAGGTAGCCTATAAAGGAAAACCCATCAGATTAACAGCAGATTTCTCAACAGAAACCCTACAAGCTAGAAGGGAATGGGGTCCTATTTTTATCCTCCTTAAACAAAACAATTATCAGCCAAGAATTTTGTATCCAGCAAATCTAAGTTTCATAAATGAAGAAAAGATACCGTGTTTCCCAAATGAAGGAAAGATACAATCTTTTCCAAATGAAGGGAAAGATAAGTCTTTTCCAAAACAAATGCTGAGAGAATTTGCCATTACCAAGACAGCACTACAAGAACTGCTAAAAGGAGCTCTAAATCTTGAAACAAATCCTCAAAATACACCAAAATCGGACCTCCTTAAAGCATAAATCTCACAGGGCCTAAGTAACAACACAATGAAGAAAAAAACAACATATTCAGGCAACAAATAGCACGATGAATAGAATAGTACCTCACATCTCAATACTAACATTGAATGTAAGTGGCTTAAATGCTCCACTTAGAAGATACAGAAAGACAGAGTGGATAAGAATTCAACAACCAAGTTTCTGCTGTCTTCAGGAGACTCACCTGACACATCAGGACTCACATAAACTTAAGGTAAAGGGGCAGAAAAATATATTCCATGCAAATGGACACCAAAAGCAAGCAGAAATAGCTATTCTTATATCAGACAAAACAAACTTTAAAGGAACAGCAGTTAAAAAAGACAAAGAGGGATGTTTTATAATGATAAAAGACTAGTACAACAGGAAAATATCACAATCCTAAATATATATGCACCTAACACTAGAGCTCCCAATTGTATAAAACAATTACTACTAGACCTAAGAAGTAAGATAAATGGCAAACAATAATAGTAGGGGACTTTAATACTCTGTTGACAGCAGTAAACATGTCATCCAGACAGAAAGTCAACAAAGAAACAGTGGACTTAAACTATACAACAAATGGACTTAACAAATATTTAACGAACATTCTACCCAACAACTGCAGAATATACATTCTATTCAAGAACAATCCAAACCCAAACCCAGCAGAAGAAAAGAACGAAGATCAGAGCAGAATTAAATGAAATTGAAACAAACAAAAAAAAACAAAAGATAAATGAAACAAAAATCTGGTTCTTTCAAAAGGTAAAGAAAATTGATAGACCATTCTTGAGGTTAAACAGGAAGAGAGAAGATCCAAATAAGCTCAACTGGAAACGAAACAGGAGATATTACAATTGATACCACAGAAATACAAAAGATTATTCAAGGCTATTGTGAACACCTTTACATGCATAACTTAGAAAACCTAGAGGAGACGAATAAATTCCTGGATGTATACCACCCTCCAAGGTTAAACCAGAAAGATATAGAAACTCTGAACAGACCAATAACAAGCATCAAGATTGAAATGGTAATTAAAAAATTACCAACCAAAAAAGCCCAGGACTAGATGGATTTACAGCTCAATTCTATCAGACATTCAAAGGAGACTGGTTCCAATCCTATTGACACTATTCCACAAGATAAAGTGGGAATCCTCCCTACATCATTCTATGAAGTCAGTATCACTCTAGTACCAAAACTAGGGAAAGACAGCAAAAAAAGAAAACTGCAAACCAATATTCCCTATGAACATAGATGCAAAAATCCTCAACAAAATACTAGCAAACCGAATCTAACAGCATATCAAAAAGATAATCCACCATGATCAACTGGGTTTCATACTAGGGATGCAGAGATGGTTTAATATACATAAGTCAATAAATGTGATACACTGCATAAGCAGAATTAAAAACAAAAATCAGAAGATCTTCTCAATAGATGCAGAAAAAGTATTCGACAAAATCCAGCATCCCATTATGATTAAAACCATCAGCAAAATTGGCATAGAAGGGGCAAACCTTAGGGTAATAAATGCCATCCGTGACAAACCCACAGACAACATTATACTGAATGGGAAAAAGTTGAAAGCATTCTCCCTAAGAAGTGGAACAAGATGAGGATGGGTACTTTCACCACTTGTATTCAACACAGTACTGGAAGGCCTAGCCAGAGCAATCAGATAAGAGAAAGAAATAAATGACATCCAGATAAGTAAAGAGGAAGTCAAACTGTTGCCATTTGCTGATGATGTGATCATATACCTGGAAAACTCTAAAGACTCATCCAGAAAGCTCCTAGAACCGGTAAATGAATTCAGCAAAGTTTCAGGATACAAAATTCATGTATACAAATCATAGCTCTGCTATACACCAACAGTGACCAAACTGAGAATCAAATAAAGAACTCAACCCCTTTTACAAGGGCTGCAAACAAACAAAAAACCAAAACCAAAACCAAAACCAAAAACAAAATACTTAGGACTATACCTAACCAAGGAGGTGAAAGACCTCTACAAGGAAAACCCTGCTGGAAGAAATCATAGATGACACAAACAAATTGAAAATGACCATATTGCCAAAAGCAATCTACAAATTCAATGCAATTCCCATCAAAATACCACCATCATTCTTTAAGAAACTAGAAAAAAATGATCCTAAAATTCATATGGAACCTAAAAGGAGTTTTCATAGCCAAAGCAAGACTAAGCAAAAATAATAAATCTGGAGGCATCATATTACCTGACTTCAAACTATACTATAATGCCATGGCCACCAAAACAGCATGATACTGGTATAAAAATAGGCACCTAGACTAAGGGAACAGAGTAGAGATTCCAGAAATGAAACCAAATACTTACAGCCAACTGATCTTTGATAAAGCAAACAAAAACACAGAGTGGGGAAAGGACACCCTATTCGACAAATGATGGGATAATTGGCAAGCCACATGTAGAAGAATGATACTGGATTTTCATCTCTCAGCTTATACAAAAATTGACTCAAGATGGATCAGACTTTAATCTAAGGCATGAAATCATAAAAATTCTAGAAGATAACGTCAGAAAAACCCTTCTAGATACTGGCTTAGGCAAAGACTTAATGACCAAGAACCCAAAAGCAAATGCAACAAAAACAAAGATAAATAGATAGAACTTAAACTAAAAAGCTTCTGCACACCAAAATAAACAATCAGTAGAGTTAACAGACAACCCACAGAGTGGGAGAAAATCTTCACAATCTATGCCTCTGACAAAAGACCAATATCCAGAAGCTACAAAGAACTCAAACAAATCAGCAAGAAACAAACAAGCAATCCCATCAAAAAATGGGCTAAGGACATGAATAGACAATTCTTAAAAGAAGATATACAAATGGCCAACAAGCATATGAAAAATGCTCAACATCACTAACGATCAGGGAAATGCAAATCAAAACCACAATGCGGCCTGCAAGCATGGTCATAAGCAAAAAATAAAAAAAAAATAGATGTTTGCATGGATGTGGTGAAAAGAGAACACTTTACACCGTTAGAGGGAGTGGAAACTAGTAAAACCATTACGGAAAATAGTGTGGAGATTCCTTAAATAACTAAAAGTAGATCTACCATTTGGTCCAACAATCCCACTACTAGGTAGATATCTACCCAGAGGAAAATAAGTCACTATATGAAAAGGATACTTGCACACGCATGCTTACAGCAGCACAACTTGCAATTACAAGAATGTGAAACCAACCCAAATGCCCATCCATCAACGAGTGGATAAAGAAAAGGTGATAAGTGTGTGTGTGTGTGTGTGTGTGTGTGTGTGTATGGCTGAGTAGTATTCCATGGTGCATACACATATACATATGTATGTATATGTATAAGCTATGAGGACACACAAGCATAAGAATGATACATTGGACTTTGAGGACTCAGGTGAAAGGGTGGGAGTGGGGTGAGGGATAAATGACTATACATTGGGTATAGTGTACACTGTTCAGGTGACAGGTGCACCCAAATCTCAGAAATCACGACTAAAGAACCTGTTCCCTAAAAACCTATTGAAATAAAAAAGAAATTTAAAAAAATAAAAAATTGTGGGAAAGGAGCTACTAGTTTTAGTTAGTGTAAAATTGATTTTAAAACTGTATGACTATTTTGAAGGATAGTAAGAGATGAGGAAAATAACAACTAAGGGCTTCCAAAGGAAATGTTTGCCTTTTGTTCTTTTTGTTATTTTTCTCCACTTTTTTCTTGATATGTATTTGTACATTCAGAATTCTTAGTGTTGTAGAAAGTAGTTATTACTTGTATGTCTGTTCATATTTAGAAGTAATCAAGTATATTTTGCTATATACATTTTTACTTTTTAAAAATGTTCACACCTAAACATTACACCAGGGATATAAACTTGTGGAAATATCAGCCTTTTTTGCTCATCTTTTTTTGTTGAGTATTTCTCTCAAAACTCCATTAACAATGAATTTGGCTTTACTATTCATACATATATTACATTTAAAATGTCCTCTTTTATGGTCAGATTGCATTGCAAGAGATTCATACTCAGGGTCTCATATGAATGATTCAACAGAGCTTAATGAACATAATAGTA
This sequence comes from Gorilla gorilla gorilla, assembly GCF_029281585.2. Lineage (NCBI taxonomy): Eukaryota > Metazoa > Chordata > Mammalia > Primates > Hominidae > Gorilla > Gorilla gorilla. The sequence goes on from NC_073234.2 coordinate 92,996,996, forward strand.
ATTTCTTATTATAGTATATATAGTAATTTCTTCTTATTCACTGAAAGGAGAAACATTAATAAAAACTAGTAATAACTGTTAAGGTTTTCTTTTAATATTATACCTAAGGTATAACTCACGTTTTCAACTTCCTACATTTATTTTAAAGCAACAAATCTTCCTTGAGCCATTGAAGACATTTATTTTGATAAATATGAAAGTTGCAATAATTTTTTGAACACTCATCCAAGTAATCTGATATACAATGACATCAAGTTCATTTGAAAGCAAATACCTATTCCTGAACTTTTGTATGGTATTCGATATCAAACCTTTCCTAAGATTTACCCATTTAAAAAAAGAAATAGGTGAGGAGGAAGTTACATACCCTTCTCTTATGGGAAGAATTTTCTATAGAAAATATTTCATTTTATAAACTGTAAAATACCTATAATAATTATAAGTTCTATTGCATATCTATTTTTCTTTTACTATGTTGTGATCAACACACAATGAACTCTTGCTTTTTAAAGTGGTAATTGATATTTAGATTCAACTTTTTTTTAAACCAAATGAACAAGAATTTGTTTAGCCTTCAGAGTCTTAATACACTGCATATGTTTTTGTTAAAAACATTAACTCCCTGAATTCTCGTTACCTAATTTTAACTTTCAAACTAATATCCCAGGTCATGAAATGAATCATCATTTCCAAAGGAGTCTTAAAATACTATTAAGAATATTATAAAATGTTGTGCCATTTTGCTGTCTTACAGAGCCATAATATCAATGTTTCTATATAAATGTAAAAATAGCAAACCATTTTATTAGGTTTTCTTCATACAACTCTGGCTTTGGGCTATCTTTAGCTCATGTGGTTTGGGTCATCTTAACTAAAAAGAAGTTTGTAATATTCAGTGGGCTGACTACATAGGCAAATCTAAATGACATTTGGATTTCTTGCCCCTTAATTACACATTCTGAATTCTACCCACGTGTTCTTTGGAAGATATAGCTAAAGTTCAACTAACACCAAATGGAGATATTTTCAAATTATACTTTTTTTTTTTGAGATAAGGTCTCACTCTGTTGCCCTTGAAGTGCATTGGCACGATCATGGCTCACTGTAGCCTCAACCTCCCAGGCTCAGGTGATCCTCCCACCTCAGCCTCCCAAGTAGCAAGTAGCTAGCACTACAGGCATGCACCACCACACGTGGCTCATTTTATATTTTTTATAGAGATGGAGTTTCACCACATGGCCCAGGGTGACCTCAAACTCCTGAGCCCATGCAATCCACCCACCTCAGCCTCCCAAAGTGCTGAATTATAGACATTAGCCACCATGCCCAGTCTATACTCCAATTTTAAACTCAGTGGTTTTTGTTAAGTTGCACATGCATTTATATCCACGCTTTCATTCAATTATTATTCATTGAATACTTACTATATGTTCTAGGCTTGATAGTGAAGATATATTGGTGACCAAATCAGACCTGACTTCTGTCTTCATGGAGCTTAAACTCTGGAGGAAAAGAAAGTTGAGTGCCAAACAAATATTCTGTATTTGTATTTGAACTGTTACTAAGTGCCACAAGAGAGAACAAATGTCATGTCTCTAACAGCAGGATCTGAATTGACAGATGGGTGGTCAAAGAAGGTATTCTCAAGGAAGTAGATTTTTAGGTGAGAACTGAAAGGATAGAGCATACGGTAAGTGCATTTCAGGCAAAGACAGGGACCATGAGTGACGTCCGTGAGGTACACAGGGCTTATTTACACATACTAAACAACTCATGCAACAAATCAGAAGTAAAGAAAAATGTAGCATTTTACATTGTTTGTTATTAATTCAGTCTTCTTTGTGAATATTCAGTTGTAGCAGTCAGGTTTCAACCAGAAAAACAGAACTGTTAGGAGATATATATTAAGAGATTTATTGCAAGGAATTGGCTTACATGATTGTGGGGATGGGCTAGGCAAGTCGACAGTTCTTAGAGTAGATTTTCAAGGATAGGCTAGAACTCTCCAGCAGGAGCTGAAGCTGCTATTCAAAGGCAGAATTTCCTTCAGCTCTGCTTTTAAGACCTTTCAACTAAAAGGCCCACCCAGGATATCGAGGATAGTCTCTCTTACTTAAAGCCTACTGATTATGGATTTTAATCATATTCATAAAATACCTTCACAGCAACACCTAGATTCCCATTTGACTGAATAACTGGAGACTGCACCTAGAAAGATTGTCACGTAAAACTGACCATCACACCAATGCAATTTAAATTTTTCCAATTTGAACATTTAGACAATCCTCTTAGGTAAACATCAGCCTCTCATTTAGATAAAAATGTGCTCCTCAGACCACCTTCCTCTCAACCACCTTCCCCTGCTGTGATAGTGTCCAGTTGTCAGTGGGTGAGTGTTCTGGGAAGGTTGTGCCTTGTGAGATCTGAGGTCCTGGGAGGGCCTCAGGCTTCCTCCTGTGCTGGTCCTTGTGTGTTTGTGGACTATAGGTTTCTGGCCCTGATCTACCTGGTTGACACATGGCCTTCTGTCTTGGACTTTGATCCTGGCCAGTACTGCCAGTCTCCCCTCCATGGTCAATGATGTTGACCTCTGGATTTCTGCTCTCTACTGCATTTGGCCCTGCCTGGGAATTTCCACAGTTCCTCACCCACCAGAAGGGCTGTCATCACATCATCCACTTCACATGGGAAGCAAGCAGCTTTGGAGTGCTAGCTTTTTTTTTTTTTTTAATTTTTTTTTATTTTAAGTTCTAGGATACATGTGCTGAACGTGCAGGTTTGTTAAATAGGTATACATGTGCCATAGTGGTTTGCTGCACTTATCAACCCATCATCTAGGTTTTAAGCTCCGCATGCTTTGGGTATTTGTCCTAATGCTCTCCCTTCCCTTGCCCCCCACCCACCAACAGGCCCCATTGTGCTAGCTTTAAGGCTACTCTCTCTTCCTGAAAGGAGTGCTCCACCTTGATATTGCCACTCCCTAGATCCAGAGGGTGGCTTACAAGGTGGTGTCCTCCATGGCCTCTTCCAGGCAGATGATGGGCTGTCCTCAGCACCGCTGGCATAGCTGACAAGCATGTCTTATATTGGTTTTTATCTTTTATTTTCCTTCCACCAATCTCCCAGGGTTAGAAACAAGTGGGCTTTCTTTTCTTTTTGCAGAACTCGTCCTGTGTGGATGGCAAGCCTACCCCTTTAAAGCCTATTTTTTTTTTTTCCTTTTTAAAAAAATTTTACTTTAGGTTCTGGATACATGTGCAGAATGTGCAGGTTTGTTACATAGGCATACATGTGCCATGGTGGTTTACTGCACCTATCAATTTGTCATCTAGGCAAGGGGAGGGAGAGCTTTAGGACAAATACCTAATGCATGTGGGGCTTAAAACCTTTAAAGTCTTTTGAAAAGCACAGTTTAAATATCAATCATGTTGTCCTTCACCAGGCATGGATTGAGGAGAAAAGGCCCCCTCCCCTCCAAAAAAAACCCTATTTATGAGGGAAAGTTAAGGACCTAGGGTTAGGGTAAGGGTGAGGTGTATGAGGAGGAAGGGGAAGTGAGCACAACATTCTTTAAGCTTTGCTTAGATCCCCAGAATTGAAATGTTGACTCTAGATAGACATGATAATTAGATTTTAAAATGGTTCTCACAGTCATTAAATCTCCTAAACCAGCACAAAGGAACATGAAGTGTATCTACCAGTAGTGGGGATTGATTCCTCATGATCCATTTATCTCTTCTTAACCCATCCCCACATTTAACCAGAGGTATTTTCAACATGAAGTATTGAAGAGATAGTTTCAGTCTGAGGCTAAGAAGTAATTCACTTATGCAACAAATATTGATTTAGTATATCTAGGCACAGCCTATAATATGAAATACTGAATGAATGCATGAATAATATGAAATAGTCTCAGTTTATAATTGGCTATTTATCCATTACAAAAACTTATTCTTTTAAAAAGGTAACTTAAATAGATGAAAAAATGGAATGTCACACATTCTGTGCCCTGATGGTAGGGATGGCTCCATGGATATGCTTAGAAGGGCCCTGCACTTGGTTTAATGCCCTGTTGTTGCCATCTTAAAATTCTTAATTTTTAAACAAGGGTCCCCACACATATTCATTTTGTGCCAGCCCAGCAAATTATGTATCTTGTCCTCAACAGAATAATTTGACTTCCAATCCTGACTTCACTTACTAGCTCTTAAGCAAGTTACTCAACTACTCTAAACTTCATTGTCTTATCTGTAAAATGGGCATGTACCAGTGCCTGAAAGGGATTGCTGAGAAGATAAAATGAGATGTGTGAATGGAGTAATTAGCGCATTGCTTTGTAATTAGCAAGCGTGCAGTGAATGCTGGCAGCTGCTGCTGCTGTTACTACTACATAAATAAATGTGTTTTGGAACCAAACTATTTTTTTAGGTCTAAACAACCTACTAATGTAACAAATACATTTCGCTGTTCAAAAATAAAAACTACATAAAGTCATTTTTAAAAATTCAAGATATTGCCGAGACTGCCAGCTTTATTTTTCTAGTCACTGGTTAGTTTTCTTATAGTAAATAGATTTTTTTTCACAGATTTATTAAAATTGAAATAATTTTTTCTTACAACTTTAAGACTCTCAAATAGTATGATTTTCTAAAGGATAGATAGCAGGCTCTGATGTTACGCCTTGTTAGCACTGATTTGCTCTTAGGAGTCTGACAATTTAGCTTCTATTTTAAGGCATTAATATTTAATATAGATTTATAAATAAATGAAGTACACACAAATTCCACTAAGTAAAACCAGATGAAGCACATGGACAAATGGAAGTGGTACATTAGGAGGAAGCAATATATATAATACAGTAATGTTATATTTTAAAAATGTATAACCAACCTTATTTGATAAAGGATTGGAGCAGAATATTTCACCTATTCAGCATCACCAGAAGAATGGATTGACTGTTGTTTTTTTTAAATAACTGAAGCTTAAGCACTTAAACTTTTAATGTTTACTAACGTATTTTAATGGAAATTATTGTTTCTATGGAAATCTTAGATTTTGCAGGCATCTGATTCCAAAAATAGAATGTATTAAGCATAGTTTTTTATTAATGACTCAAGGTCATCATTCTATCGTATCTTTATAGTACTTTCTCTTTGGGGACTTGAAGGGATCACAGGAATTCCCTACTTCCTTTACAGGAATTTCCTCAACTTTCTGCGGAATGCTAGCTTGTGCTTACTTGTTCCATTTGCTGGCATAGCTTCAAATTTCTAATGACCAGCTCAATTGTAGGAAGGCTGTTTCTGCTGTTTACCCCTTTCTCAAGATTTTTAAAATATATTTGATTCTTGTCAGTCTCTTTATGTGGTTAGAATTAATAGATCTGTAAAAACTCAGGAACATTAACTCAGCCATCTTATACCATATGGTACCCTAAGAAGTAGAGAAATCTAATCCCAGAGCGATCAGAAGGAGACAGAAGGACAGAGAGGAAAGAGAGAAGAAATTAAGGGAGTGTGCCCAGTTCCTGAAAGCTTTCTGGCTTCTGTTTATCTAGAAACTTTATGATTAAGTATCTCATTATCCTTTGAAAGTCTTTAAGTATTCCATTATCTTTTAAGTAACTCCAAAACTTTCAAAAATGTAGTTTGAATTTGTGTTATTTTACTTGTGAACAAAAGCATCTTAAGTATGACTATGTCTACTTTAGGCATAGTCTACATTAGTTACTATGCAATGTTAACTCATTTTGAATTTGCAGGTTACTAACTCTGGATTTTTTTTAACCTCGATTCAGGACTTTATATTAAGCTCTGATAAGTTGCAATATAACTGGGGTAATATAATATACCTTTGAATATCATAATAGTGCAAGAGCCACTGAAGGCCTCTACTAGGGCACTAACAGGTTATCGGGGAAACAACACGAAGGATAGGAAGACTTTATGAGAAGGTTTAAAAGGATGTGGTGCTGACTGGATGGAGGGAGATGGATGAGAGATTGAATCCTTAAGATAACTTACAAATGAATGGATAGAGTTTGATGCCATTCACGGAAATGGAACATATAGAAAGGGATGAAAGGGAAGATGAGTTGTTCCCTTCTCGTCATGTTGAGTTTGCTTCACTTGTAGCAGGGGTACATACATAAGTCTGGATCTCAAAAGAGAGGCCCAGAGGACAGTTAAAAAAAAATCAATGAGTTGTTTATTAAGTGATAGTTTACTCCAGGATGCTGAAAGGGCCTATTCAGCAAGGATGCAGAGTATGAAAAGGGAAGGCTGGAGATGGGACTGGGGAGCACCAACTAGTGGAAGAAGAGAATGAACTCTGAGAAAATTGAGAAACAGCAGCCTGAGAGGCGAGAAGTAGTGGGAAAAGACAGCGTCAGAAAAGACAAGATGCATTTGAGAAGCAAGAGCGATCAACAGTGTCAAGTGACCCAGAAAAATCAAGTTGGATTAGGAGTGCCGTATGCCCATAATCTTGGATGACTCAGAGGCAATTGCTGACTTTAGACAGAGTATTGTCAGTGGATCAGTGGGTAGGAAGAAGGCCAGCTTACCATCGAAGCAGAAGTAATGGGCAGTGTGGAGGTACGCATCATGTCCTTGCCTTTCATAAGCTGAACTGAGTGAGAATGAAAAGAGAGGATTTATAGAAATAAGAGGATGCACAAGTGAAAGGGAAACTTTTGAACAATAGAGATTGCATGGTGTTATACTGAGGGAGGAAGAAAGTTAGAAGGCACAGGGAAAGGGGGTATTGACTGATGGAGGGACAGACAGAAGAATAGGATCCAGAGTTCCAGTGTCTGAATTTGCTTCTGATAAAATTTCAGAACAGACACTTTTATGCCTGTGGGGAGTGATGTGGGCATGGGCAGGAGGGTAAGGGACTGGGAATTGAGGTGTACTTTTTTCCCAACCTAATGCTGATTTTTTTCCTTCCTTGAAGAAAGAATATCTATTAGGGTAATGCTGTTTGCATCTTTCCACCTCACCCACACTTCGCCTAGGGGAAGAGGGAGGCATCATTTACTTAACTGTGGATTCATGGGCTACCTTTTCTCCTTTCTTCCTATCAGGAATTCCCTATTTCTCTGTTAGAGTTGTGAATGGGTTAGCAAGACTGTCTAGCTTTCGTTTTCAATATTAGGAGACTTATTCAGCTTTCACACTTAAGCCCAGTCGCCAATGTTAGCATCAACAATAAGAAAGATGGTATTTTGTACTTCATTGCCAAATTCTTTTATCCTGTTTCTCCGTTGGCCCAGAATTCAAGCAAGGAAGAAGAATGCTGTCTTCTTTGTGCCCTTTATTGATTTTCAGGAAACTTTTCTTCTATAGTATGTGCAAAGTAGGTGACAATATAAGAAAAATATCTCTATACACACGAGAATGGAAAGTTAAGAGAGTCTTGGTTTCATATAGGAGACAAGAACCAATGCCAGGAGTCGAAAGTGGAGTAGAAGCTGAAGGAAGAGTCACATATGGACACCAAGAAAGAGTACTCAATAGCATTTTTTATCCAGTGGAGATGAGAATCTATTAAAATAGTTTTCCCTTTTATTCCTCAATAAAGTTGACTGTGATGATGAGATCCGATTTTGGGGGGAGGGGCGGAAGTCATTCTTTGTTAGATTTCTGGCCCTGGGATCTTATCTTTAACTTTTTCTGAAGTCATTGGTACATACTTAAATTTGCCTAGTATTTTTTTATCTTTAGGGTTAGCATCTCGAAGATAGCTTGATCACTTGTCCGATAAGCTCTTTAACCTATTACATCTTTTAATTTTGAAAAGATTTCAGTCCAGAATTTCCGTAAGTTGTCCAACTTACTTCATCTCCCTTGTGAGCAATAAAATTAAAAGTCATGTTAAGAACATTCCATTCAGAAAACATGATTTGGATACCTACTTGATGAAAGGCAAACAAGTAATAGGTAATTATATTGGTGATGTTAAATATGCCAAATCTTTTGTGTATAGTAATTCTCTAATATTCCCAGGAAGTCTTTTTTAATATTCCTTTTGTTTCCTGTGAGTTCATGGTAAAAGAGCATCAAAGCCGAAGGACAGTAGTCACTAGGTATTTTCAGTAAGGTGAAGGTTACTTTATTACAAAAATGACTGTTTTCAGATTTAATTTAAAAGAGAATCACACCTAGTTGAAACATCTCCATGTCAGCAACGTTTGAAGTTTGAGAGAAAGGAATCACAAACCGTGCAGTGTTAATAATCAACTTTTTTTTCAATAAATTTCTGGCACAAGGTGTTCTGTGATGCTGATTTTCCCTCCCTTTTTCAGGTATAATTTCCAAAAGCAAGACTCACAAATCTTAAGTGTATGCTTTGATGAGTTTTTATAAAAGTATTAAACTCATGTAACTAACATCAACCAGGATTTCTCTTTCCAATTTATACCTCTCTCTCCCAGAGGAAATTACTCCTTTAATTTCTAGCTTTATAGAATGTTATCATTTGTTCCTTTTTTAAATTGACAAGTAAAAATGGTATACATTTATGGTACAAAATGATGTTCTGATATATGTGCCTATTGTGCAATGGCATTGTCAAGCTATTCACACATGCATTATCTTGCATGTTAATTTTTTGTGGTGAGGACACTTAAAATCTGCTCTGGTAGCAATTTTCAATGATGGGATTCATTGTTATTAACTGCAGTCACCATGATGTATAATATGATAGATCCCTTGAGCTTATTCCTCCTAACCAAAATTTTGTGTTCTTTGACCAACCCACACCCTGGTCCCCTGCCACCCCCCACCTCGCCCCTGGCCACCACAATCCCCAGCCTCTGGTAGCCACCATTTTACTCTCTGTTTCTATAAGCTCAACTCTTTTAGATTCTACATATGAATGAGATCATGTGGTATTTATCTTTCTGTGGCTGGCTTATTCCACTTAATATAATATCCTCCAGATTCACCTACTTTGTCACAAATGACAGAATTTCCTTCTTTTCAAAGGCTAAATAGTATCCCATTGTGTATAGGTATTACATTTTCTTCATTTGTTTATATGTTGATGGATACTTAGGTTGATTCCATATCTTGGTTTTTAGGAATAATGCTGCAATGGACATGGGAGGACAGATATCTCTTCCACATTCTGATTTCATTTCCTTTGGGTATATATCCAGTAATAGAAATGCTGGATCATATAGTAGTTCTACTTTTAGTTTTTTGAGGAACCTATATACTGTTTCCATAGAGGCTGTACTAATTTACATTCACACCAACCATGTGCAAAGGTTCTCTTTTCTCCACATTCTTGCCAATACTTGTTATCATTTGCCTTTTTTGATAATAGTCATTCTAATAGTAGTGAAGTGATACTTCACTGTGGTTTAGATTTGCAATTTCCTAATCATTAGTGATACTGAGTATTTTTTTCAAATGTCTGTTGGCCATTTGTATGTCTTATTTTGGAAAACTGTGTACTCAGGTCCTTCACACATTTTTTTTAATTGTATTATTTGTTTTGTTGCTGTTGAGGTGTTTGAGTTTCTATTTATATAATATATTTTGGATGTTAATCCGTTATCAAGTGTATGACCTGCAAATATATTCTTCCATTTTGCAGATTGTCTCTTTACTTTGCTGATTGTTTCAATTGCTATACTGAGGCTTTTAGTTTGATATAATCCCATTTGTGTAATTTTGCTTTTGTTGCCTGTGCTTTTGGGGTGATATCCAAAAAATATTGTCAAGACCAATGTCATGGAGCTTTTCTTCTATGTTTTCTTCCAATAATTTTATAGTTTCAGATCTTATATTTGAGTTCTTTAATCCACTTTGAGTTTTTATATGGTATAAGGTGAGGGTCTAATTTCATTCTTTTGCATGTGGTTTTCTAGTTTTCCAAGCACCATTTATTAAAGATACTGTCTTTTTTCCATTGAGTATTCTTGGCATCTTTCAAAAATTAATTGATCATAAATGTATGGTTTTATCTCTGGATACCGTATTTTGTTCCATTGGTCTTTGTATCTGTTTTTTTTTGCCAGTACCATGCTGTTTTGATTACTCAAGCTCTGTAGTAGATTTTGAAAACTGGTAGTCAGGTAATATGATGGCTCCAGCTTTGTTCTTTTTGCTTAGGATTGCTTCAGCTATTTGGGATCTTTTGTGATTCCGTATGAATTTTAGGATTGGTTTTTATATTTCCGTGAAAAATGTCATTGGAATTTTGATAGAGATTGCACTGAATCTGTAGATCGCTTTGGGTAATATGGGCATTTTAACAATATTATTTTAAACAATATTTTTAATTATTATTTGTTTTTAAACATTGCAAAGATGGGTTAGACAGTAGGTGTGCTTTTATGTCTGGCTTAGTCTGCTAAGCATAATGTTTTTGAGATTCTTTTGTTTACTGTGCATCAGAAATTCATTTCTTTTTATTTCTTGAGTATTGTTCCATTGTATGCATATGTTACAGTTGTATATCCCCCTCCTGCTGATGGACATTTGAGTTTTTTTCAGTTTTAGATTATTATGAATAAAGTTACTCCATACATTTGTGTATAATATTTTGGGGTACATATGTTTTATTATTTCTTTTCAGTAAATATGTAGGAGTAGAATTGCTGGGTCATAAGGTAAGTATAATTTTAAAAGAAACTGCTTAATGATTTTCTACAGATGTTGAACAATTTTACACTCCCACTAGCAATATCTGAGTGATCCCAGTGATCTGCATTCAGACCTACATTAGGCATTATTACTGTTTAATTTTAGCCATTCTAATGAGTGTGAAGTGATAATCTTATTGTGGATTTAATTTGCATTTTCCTGATGACTATGTTAAGCATGTTTTTATGTGTTTATTGGCATTCACATATACTCTTCTGAAGGGTTTGCCCAAGTCTCTTGCCCATTTTTAACTATTATTATTATTATTTATCGTTGTTATTTAGATAATATGGATATGGATACAAGTATGATTTATGTATTATAAATATTTTCTCATTTTGTGGGGCTTGCCTCTTTCTTCATTTCTCTCTGTCTCTCTCTCTTTCTTTCTTGTTTTTTGACAGTGTTTTACTCTCTTGTCCAGGCTAGAGTCCAGTGGCAAGCAGTGTCCAAATCCTGGGCTCAAGTGAACCTCCTATCTTTTTTATTTTTTTATAGAGACAGGGTCTTACTATGTTGCCCAGGCTGTTCTTGAACTCCTGGCCTCAAGAGATTCTCATGCCTCAGCCCCCCAAATTGCTAGGATTACAGGCATAAGCCACCATGCCCAGCCTACTTTTAATTTTCTTAATGATGTGTTTTAATGAGTAGAATTACTGCATTTGAAGAAGTCAGATTTATTATAATTTTTTTCTGATGATTCCTTTTTTTGTTCTAAAAATCTTATATAACTCATTGCCAAGATATTCTTTTTATGTTTTCTTCACTGAACTTTATATTCTGGCCAAGGTCTGTAATCTACCCTGAGTTACATTTTTGCATATGGCCTGAGGTATAAATCATGGTTCCATTTTTTTCCATACAGATATATATTTAACCCAGCAAAATATTTTGAAAAAATTTTCCTTTCACTATTGAATTCCCTGTTGCTGACACCTTCGTCAGAATCATGACGGACTCTGTAACCTGTTCCATTGGTCTATTCATGTATCCTAATACCAATGTCACACTGTCGTGATTTTTTTATGTTTATACTATGTCTTAATGTCAGATTGCTCCTCTAATTTCATTCTTCCTTTTTAAGATTCTGAAGCTGAAATTTTTAATGAGTTGCTTTGAGTACTTACGTGAAACCTACTATTGTTCCTATGTTCTCATAGAAAAATATTTTTATGAATGGGTTATTGAAAAAAATCAAACAGATAAATATGCACAAATCTTTTAACCAGGCTTCCTATAAGCGGTGTGTAACATGCCACGAAATTTGCTAAGCGCCGTGGAGCAATTCTTTTGTGCAGTGAAACAAGTTTCCTGACATGTGCGCCATCTGCTGATCGACATTTCCAATGGCATCATATCATGGTGAAGAACTCTGAACTTTATTTCTCTCTTTGTTCATTCACTGTCTTCAGTGACAGATTCTCCAGCTCAAATCTTTAAGATACTCCCAACGCATACACATGCACACACACACACACCCACACATACACCATTGGTTTTATATTCCGTTTATATCTTTTTGCTTCCTATCCACTTTTATCCTTCATATCTAATTACCAATTTTCCCGTTTTCAAGAGCTTTTCGAAATGAATAGCCCGGAAGATTCCCATCCCCACCCAGCAAGCCTCAGAGAACTGTAAGCATGGCTGTTTGTCAGGTCATTGCCAACCCATTTCAAACCTCATTAAAAATAATTAGTTTTAGTGTTTATTAAACTACCCTGTGTAGTGTCTAAGCCTAATGGGGTCCATTAACAGCTTTCAATGTTGTGCTTACATATGATAATTTATAAGTAGAAAAATTTAAACACAATGAATACGTTTTGCCTCACTATGCTGTTGCCATTCAGAGTGTTTAGAAATTTTGACAAAGCATTGAATGCATATGCTGTAGGCACCGAGCTATTCTTAGCCAGTATAGTAGTGTCTCTTTAACATTGTCAACAGAAGTGTCTAGTTTTTGAAAGCTGATGTTTTACTGGAATAAAATGGATGGATTTGACTCTCTAGATGTGCAATTCCTCCTCCCCCATCATGCCTGATTTTAACTGTCCTGATATATTCAGAGCCTAGATATAGTGATTATTAAGGGATGGATTTATGTATGTATGTATGTATTTTGCAATCTCAGTTCACTGCAACCACTGCCTCCTGGGTTTAAGCAATTCTCCTGCCTCAGCCTCTTGAGTAGCTGGGATACAGGCCTAGGCCACCACACCTGGCTAGTTTTCGTATTTTTGGTACAGACGGGGTTTCACCATATTGACCAGGCCAGTCTTGAACTCCTGACCTCAGGTGATCTGCTTGCATCAGCCTCCCAGAGTGCTAGCGTTACAGACGTGAGCCACCGTGCCCCACCGGATTTTTTCTTTTCTTTCTTTCTTTCTTTTTAAAAAAAAAAAAAAAAAAATCAGAGGCTTTGTTCTAAAGTTGGTTTCGTAGTTTGGCTCTGTTTAAAACTTTGTTTTATACTTTTCCTATATATATAATATTTGACTTATCAGACTTCGATTTGTCAGGATATTTTAAGCCTCAATCAATGATGCATCCATGACACACAGCATCCATAGGTGCTCAGTACTTTTCATGTATTATTTCATTTCATTTCATTATTATGCCCATTTATAGATGAGGGAACTGAGCACAAATGGCCGAAGTAACTTATTCAGATCATAAGCATATGGTGAGTGAAGCCACGAGTTTACCTAGGTTCATCTGACTTTACAGTACGAGGTCTTAACATACACCACTGCCTGTTTCTCTATTTTAACACCTTTCCAAATAAAAGCTCTGAGGAAGCTTTAAATTAATAGTTTATTTTTTCTAATTAAGATTTGTAGTGTAATATGCAGACAGAGTTGTAGAAGAATTTTTTAAAAAAACAAAACAAGCCTAAACATGTGTGCATGTCCATGACTCAATGCTGCCTCTCGGTGGGGTCATTTTTCCATAACAATCTTTACATCTTCACTATCCCATTCGCTTCTGGGCAAGTTATATTAACTAAATCTGTAATTTCCTGCAAGTATTACCATATGCATATTTCTCCCTGTTTACAAGATTTGATTTTTCTTACTAACATTTTCTAATGTCTTATCCCTGGTCTATCTAGTTTACTACTTCTTTTATACTATCAGCCCGGAAAACTGTGAGTGGCTGATGTGCAGCATTCTCTCCTTTTGTATGAAAGATAACCATTTATAAAACAGAAAGTAGCCTGGCACATTTTATTGCCTGAGATCTGATACCTTGTTTTTATTAGGAGTATTATTTCATTATTTGGACACACTATGTGTGCATGTGTAAGAATGCTTGTTGTGGGGTGGTAGGAGGGCATAAGAAAGCCGTATTAGAGCCCATATTCATCAGTGAGTCCTTAAGTATACACTTGATATTTCCTCCTCTGGGTCCATCCCAAACTCATTTCTGAGAATCCAAGATCTAAAATGCCTGAATCTGTGGACAATCCAGAGTTTGGCAATGAACCCAAGAAATGCCTGGAGATAATGCAAGAAACTTAATTAATCAAGCTTATATCTGCCAGAGTTTTAAACGCACTATTGAGTTGCTCAATAACAGATCAAATTTGAGCAAAAAGAACAGCATATGGAAGCGTTCTAGCCTAATAAAAAGAGAAACTCATGAGAAAAAACTGGACTATTAGACTAAGTTCACAAGTAATATAAACTTAGATCGGTTCCATAAGCCTCTCTCTACCAAAGAAATGGCAATGCCTCTCTTGAATATAAGCCATTTGAGGATCAGGATAGAATCTTGCACATTGTCTTATGGCTTAATAGCAAATTTTAAATCAATATATCAAATAGGGATTTTAACCTTTTTGACAGAATAGTCCTTCAAAATACTTTTATAAACAATTTAATCCATGTCTTGTTTTCAATGTGTACCACAAAGATAAAATTGTCAGCATTTTGTATATATTAGTTGTATGTAAAGACATTATATCACACTTTTTACTGTATCCAATAGAATATAAATATCATAGCCAATTAAGACCCACAGATTTCCTTTTAAATAGTGTAAGTACAAGCTCAATTTTAACACATGAAAATGTTAAATTATTCTGTTTGGTTTTTGAATCTTTCATTTCAGTTCATTACCCATTAATATTAGTACCGAAAAGTTCAAAAAAAATTTAAAGTTTGTATCATTGCTAAAAGTTTATCTGAAACATAATTCTTAATAAGATAAAGAGATGGCTCAAATGGTGTTTGATAAAGGGGACACAGACACTTCAAAAAGACTACCCCTGACCCCCTAGATTAGGTTACACATGCTTACTATATGTACACATTCTACCCTATGCCACTTCTTTCTTAATATTTTGATTACTTTTTTATTGTCTACTTTCCTCACTAGGCTGTAAGTACCATGAGGATGAGGATAAGGATCTTGTTATCTTATTGTTTCATTTCCAAGGACTAGTCTAGGGACAAAATAATAGTAGGTGCACAATGAATATTTGTTCAACTGATTTTGGTTGAGGAATCAGTAAGTGAAGGAGACAGAGTATGAGGTGACAGAAATATGACTAAGAGGGTGGAATAGTTCAAATACCAGTGATCAAAGTACAGTTATTAGAAATAATTTATTGCAGTTGCATTGGTGATGGGCAGGCTATTTATGACTTTTGAGAATAAAGTTTTAATAGAATAGTGTAAATGAGAGTTAGATTGTAGAGTATCTTAAAGACGGATAGATAATGAAGGAGAGGCTGTAAAAAATGAGAAATTCAATGGATTAGAGATATACAGGTGTAGGGAAAAGGAAGGTTATGTCTAAGTTCTCTGAACAGTGTGCTGCATGATTTATAAGGGGTAAATAAAGGATTACTAAGAAGTGATAAGCCAACTGAAATTGGAAAACCTGAATTTTCAGATGGCCAAATTTACATAGTTTTATAACTTTCTCTGAAACAAATCAGCTGAAACCAGGATAATAGGAAGTGGGTAATGGAGGCAGTCCAGGATTTAGGACTGCATAAGCTGAAGAGTTAAGGAAGTGATGGGGTTGAGAGTACTATTAAAGATTTTATCAATAGGACCGAATATGAAAGATCTCAACACACTCAGCAGATATTTCCAAGCATTAACAAGTCTAAAAACGATAACATTTCCTGCTGAAACTGCCTCTTTTCCAGAGCAAAATATGTTATTCTCATGTCTTGAACATCTGCTGCTAGGGGAAAGAAAAGTCTCAGAAAGCTCAACATTATATACCAGTGTTCAAGTCAAAGTAGCACTAAAATCACTGAATGAATCAAGATGAGCTCATCCAAGATTCCATTTTAGAACATATCTCGTCTTCTACCAATGGTTGAAGTGCAATGAAAATTGTAACTAAAAATATCAGCCTCTTTTGATGCCATATACTACCATCCAGTCTGAGATGTAAAACCAATGCAAGAGAACCCAAATTTCTCTAGGCAGTGGCTTTTATGTTGGATGTTTCAGGAAGGTGTGTTAAGATCTCTGTGAACTCAAAACTTTTAAAGGAGTAGCAGATGGTGGTTACCTTAGCAACTGTTGCAGTGCACTATACTTAGATGTTTTTCTCTGAAAGCTGATTGTAGAAATACTATTCTAGTGTTCACATGTAGTGAAAAGAAAAAATTAGAAGGAACCTAAACTGAGGTAAAGGTTTATCATAAAGGTGACATCATCAAATCACCATTACTAAATTGAAGTTTCATTTTTAGGTATTTTTATTTAAGGCAATAATTAAAATGGGAAGTAAACATTTTACATAATGCATATATTTAGTACTACTAGAATTTCATAAACTTTAATATTTTAATATTTTTAGAAATCATACAGGAAGTAATTATTGCAAAGTCAGCAATTAATGATAGCAAGTTAAATATTTGTTACAGTACCCATCTGTAAAAATAATGATCATATGAAAAATAAATACAATCACAAGGAGTTTTTTCCATTTTTCATTCTGGAATGAAATGGAATAATTACCAACATTAAGCTATTTTTTCCCTCTCATAGGTAAGTGGTTCTTTTACTTTAGTGTATAATGACATTCAGCTTTAACAGGTTCATCAGGTCATCTGTATCAGAGTAATCTACGGTGCCTGAAAAAATGCAGATTTTCAGTTCATGTTCTCAAACATCCTGATTAACTGGGGCTGAATTTTCAGTTTTACAAGTTGTTCTGATGCATATGGTTCCTACAAAATACTGAAGAAATGAACTGTCTCAGCTTGATACACCAGGGAAGTCTTGGGTCACCTTGACAAATGAGAGACTCCAAAGGATACAGATAAATTTAGTAGTGATTGTGTGAATTTGGAACATTAAAAGGCTACTAACATTTTCTAGAAAATTCATTGTTTAGAAAGGATAATGTCATTACTAACAAAGTAATTAAAGTGGTATTAATCATTTAAAATGTTTTGGCACTTTGTAAGCATCATTAAAATATGTTTTAAATTTCTAACACTTAATATTTTTACTTCTTCTTACTCTCAAAGGCATATTTATCCCATCTCTGCTGTAAATGGGGCAATATAATGAAATGAAAAGAATTAGGTTTTTGCGGCCAGACATCTGTGCATTCCAAGCTCAACTCAGTCATATAATAAGATCATAGGAAGTTATTAATGATTTTCTAGAGCCTCAGTTTTCTCCTCCATTAAAGTGGAGATTATTCTAAACTACAACCATGGATGATTGTAAATGATTATATATATATTTATTTATATATATGATTATATATTATAGATATTCATTATATATGTATAATCATTTACAATCATCCATGGTTGTAGTTTAGAATAATCCCCACTTTAATATATATGTATATATATTATACATATATAGTGTCTAGAATAATATTCACTCAAAAACTGCCTCTTTTCTCTCTCTTCCTAATATAAAAAGGAGCACTTATTCAGTGTTAACAATTTTCTAAGTTTCTGATTCTTTAGTTTTTATTGCTAAAGTTAAAGTCTTCAAAATGCCTCAAGATTAGCAATAAATTGTGCTCTTAATTTTTCTTCTATATATTTTTATGGCATCTTTTATTTCTGCTTGATTTATTTGAAACTGTGTCTTTAACAGTTTAGGTGTCAAATGGCAGTTCTGATGACAGGATCTGACATCACTGTATGGAAGGTTGAATATTGCTGTTTTACAAGAGGAGGTAACTACGAAAATTATAAGATGGGATGTTGTTTCACAAAAAAACTAAGTAATTCCATCTCATAAATATAATTGAAAAATCTTGTGAGTCTATGGTTTGGAATTGTTTACATACATTTCTGGGAATTTTCTGATATCAAATTTTTATAATGAATTAATCTAGAAAAGTTGTGGTAGAGGAATCTATATAGTCATATATAAGTATGTGTATATATATGTATATATATATATATATCCATTCTTGTACTTTTTCTGCTCAAACATAAATTTTATTTCTTAACCAGAAATTATTATTTACTAAGTGTTAAGTCTCAGTGTTCTGGCCAATCTTCTCTATCATAAAAGATGACTTTTTTTCCTTGCCATTTCTTGCAAGTAATCCTTATTATAGTTATTCAATATTATGCTTTATTTCCATAATGAAAGAATGACATGAGCTTCATAGTATAGACAGATTAAAAAATACTTGATATGAATGACCAGACATTAATGACAATGACCCTTTTTAACAAATGTTTTTTCTTCGTTGAATTTTCACAAATGGTGTACCTTTATTAAGGTGTATCTTATTGTTTTCCTTTTTGAGTTATTGCTTTATATTAGATATGCTTTAAAGTTGATTTCCTCATATCATAATTTATATGTAATGATATACTATTTACATATTGAGGCTCAGAAATTAACTTGTCCAACGTTACACAGCTAGTAAATGGAGGATTTGGGATTTGAACTCAGATCTGTCAGAAATCAAAGCACTTAGGTTGTTACCCACATCACTTTCCTATGTTATATAGGAATTATATAGGTATTCCTCCTTATTAAAAGGAGAGAGTATTTAAAGGTAGAGACTATACTTTTAACCCTATGGCATCACCATTAGCAATGACATTATATGTTTATCCGTGGATGCCAGATGATACCCTGTATTTGTATAAAGGTTTCTTTAGTGATTCTAGTGTACAACCAAGCTGGGAAGTTCCTATGTTTATAATCGTTGTGCAATAAACATTGATATATATAAATGGGAGACAAAAAGAAGTACTAGGAGTACTAAGCATGAAATATATCTGTTTATACAGTGAATATATTATTTCATATAGGAATACAATGACTATATTTTAATGTTCCATGAGGAATCTGTAATAAAATATTTTACATTTATGATTTTACTATACAAGAATTTATTTTATAATAGCATTTTGAAGGGGAAATAGACCAGGACCCAAACACCTTGGGTCAAAGGCACTGTTCTACCATTTAATAGCTTTATTCCATTAAGGAAATCATTTCCTTTCTAGCCCTCAGTTTGTCAATCTGTAAGATGGCAATGATGTCACCAATAGGCTGTACTAATGACTAATTTAATTTGTCAAAGTGCTTTACTAAGCATGGGGTATGATACAGTAAACCTCGCTCTATGCACTAATCATGATGAATATAAAATCTGCTTGTCTTTACCATCTAGCACCATTACTTAATAAAGGTGCTGAGCTGCTAACAATGCCTAGAGTAAAGAAGCATGTTTAGCTATTTAAATAAAGGTATAGTAATTATGTTTCATTGTTCAGTCATTTATTTTTTGTTCTTGAGTGCTGTTATTTTACAAAAGAAATAATAGTGCGCAAAAATACATTTTTGAAAAAGATAATATGGTTCTGCCCTTATAAAGCTTAATAGTCCATTGAGAGAAAAAGATACACACCAAAGAAGCCCAGAAATTATAACTACGATAAAGCTGTGGAATAGAATAATATAATACTAGAAACATAACATCAGGGAGACCTGACCCAATATGGGAGATCAGTGAAAGCTTCCGTAAACAAGTTATGTCTGAGTTAAAATCTGAAGAATAGGAGTTAACCAAGCAAATGTGGTGGATAAAGATGGGAACATTCCGATTAGGGAAGCAGCGTGTATAAAAGCCCTCCAAAAGATAGAAAGAAAGCCAAAGTGTCCAGAGCACAGAGAAAGGAGACAAGAGGGGTAGTCAGTGCCAGTCCATGCAGAATCCTGACTTCTGCATGACTATCTAAGTAAAGAAGCATGTTTAGCTATTTAAATAAAGTTATAGTAATTATGTTTCACTGTTCATTCAGTCAGTTATTTTTTGTTCTTGAGTGCTGTTATTTTACAAAAGAAATAATAGTGTGCAACTTCTAGATTCCTGTAGCCCATGACCAAATACCACCATATCAATATCTCAACCCAGTAACCCGACACTAGGCCATGATGAAACCTCGTAGTCCTTGCTATGTACAATATTCTGCACTTTAAAATCCAGTCTGTAACCTAGAAATCATTTGCTCCAACATCCCTATCTAGTATCAGTTGAATGACTACTTTGTGAAGCTCCATTCATGCCAACCATGGAATTGCTCCTAGATTGAGGTTTATTTTATTGACAACTTGCTACTCATTATAGCTTCTTGTTACTTGCAAAGGACTCTGAGAACTTTATTACAGTTAGACTTTCATATTGTTTTGGTGAAATCTTGAGGCTAAACAAATTATTCCACCAGTTCTTCTGACATGAGGCAACCCCTGTTACCATTTGCTATGCCTGTTTGGCCTTGAGGGTGCCAAGTTCACAGCCTGCTTGTGCTGGTAGTTAATGTTCATAAAAGACCCCCTTTTTCCTCTGCTCTGGACTTTCACTCTTCTCTCAAGTCATCGTGCCACATAACTTTCTGGACTACCAAACTCAGTTTATTTTCATTATTGTGTGTGCCATTTTTAATGTTCTTCATATACAAAGACATCTGCCTGTGTTTACAATCTTTAATCCCAACTGACACAATGATCTGATAGGATATAAAATAAACACTTATGATCTCACGTCCCTTATTAACAGAATCACTGGGACACCTTGCATATTCCTGGGGGTTTTGCTACAGTAATGCAATCCCCTATTGCATCCTTAATATCAATCTTTATGATACCTGTGATCTCTATTCCTATATATCTCTATTTTCTCTTCTATAATCCTAGAGTTCATGATGGTTGTATATCATCATGGCCAATAATTTCTATCCTAGGGTGATTATAAAAGAAGTCTCTTTGGCCGGGCGTGGTGGCTCATGCCTGTAATCCCAGCACTTTGGGAGGCTGAGGTGGGTGGATCACGAGGTCAGGAGATCGAGACCATCCTGGCTAACATGGTGAAACCCCATCTCTACTAAAAAAAAAAAAAAAAATACAAAAAATCAGCCAGGCATGGTGGCATGCACCTGTAGTCCCAGCTACTCAGGAGGCTGAGGCAGGAGAATCACTTGAACCTGGGAGGCAGAGGTTGCACACCACTGCACTCCAGCCTGGGCTACAGAGCAAGACTCTGTCTCAATTAAAAAAAAAAAAAAAAGGCAGTCTCTTCTTCCTTTGAAGCTATAACATTTAATGCACACAAACCTTAACAACCAAGTTCAGTGTCCAGACCGTGTATAACAGATGACAGCCTACTACCAATCTACACTTAACATGACTAGTATCTCCTTGAGTTATCTCCAGTCTTTGTGGCCCTTCTAGATACTTAATATTGTCAAAAAAGTATTCTGACATTTGTTAACATAGTAGAGAACGCTTTGTTCGGACCTATTGTGATCAATGTCAAGACTATCACAATAGAGAAGAGAGATTGGGTCACTTGTGAACACAACAAGGATACCAGGCAAATCTACCTTTCTAGGCTTTGTCCATAATTATGCCAAGACATTTTGGAGATGTTTTGAGTGTCAAATCCATGAGATAACATGTTGCCTGCACATGGAAAGAGACTAAGATATAGGAACTCAGGGACACAGCAAGGTTCTTTCCAATGGAAGTTGTATTACACCACTGGGTGGAGGATAATCCTTACACTAACAACAACGGCTGGCATTCACTGAGTACATTAAGTGCCAGAAGCTGCTCTAAGAACTTTATAAGCCATGCTAAAACATTCTCAAAAAATCCTTTGTTAATCTCATTCTGTGGGTTGTCTTTTCACTTTTTTGATTATATCCTTTGCTGTGCAGAAGCTTTTTAACTAATATGATCCCATTTGTCCATTTTTCTTTGGTTGCCTGTGCTTGTGGGGTATGGCTCAAGCAATTTTTTTCCCAGACCAATGTCATGGAGGTTTCCCCAATGTTTTCTGTAGTAGTTTCATGGTTTGAGGTCTTAGATTTAAATCTTTAATCAATTTTGATTTGATTTTTGTATATGGCAAGAGACAGTAGTCTAGTTTCATTCTTCTGCATATGAATATCCAGTTTTTCCAGCACCATTTATTGAAGAGACTGTCTTTTCCCCAGTGTATATTCTTGGCACCTTTGTCAAAAGTGAGTTCACTTTAGGTGTGTGAATTTGTTTCTGGGTTTTCCATTCTGTTCCATGGGTCTGTGTGTCTGTTTTTATGTCACTACCATGCTCTTTTGGTTACTGTAGCTCTTTAGGCCAGGACTTGTTTAAAACTTGGCCGGATGACTATTCTTTGTTCACCTGTATGGTACAAAATACGATGAATAATTACTGAGTATGGTTCCTAATTTATCATGTATAAAACTCTAAATGCCCCTCTCCTCCACTCCCCATCCCATATATATTGCAAGATGTTGAAGGGAAGTATAAAGCTGTGTAAAGTTTTTATGAGACTTTCTCTCTGACCAGAAATTATACACATACTCCCTTTTAATATATTAAAGGGAGAACTTTTAAAAAATCCTACCTTCAGTGCCTCAAATAAAGAAAGGTGAGAATTTTGTGATCAGATGTCACCATG
The DNA here is from genome assembly GCF_029281585.2 of Gorilla gorilla gorilla. Lineage (NCBI taxonomy): Eukaryota > Metazoa > Chordata > Mammalia > Primates > Hominidae > Gorilla > Gorilla gorilla. Next base: position 93,019,582 of record NC_073234.2, read on the forward strand.
GCCCATATTTTCTACTCCAGAGAAGATTATGAAAGTACTTTCTCCTTATTTTGAAGTTATAATTTGTCATGTCCTTGGTTCAAGGTATGCAAAAATCCTTTTGTGTTCGTCCTTATCTTTAGAGGTAGGAATAACACTACATCAATCCAAGAAGAGAGAATAAAAAGTACAGTAGAAAGATTAGCTACTAAATCTTACCTAATTCAATCACACTGAGATGCCCCAAACTACATGTGGCAAGCAGTCTCTAAAAGGATCCCAATAATTTTTCCTCTTGGTACCTATGCCCTTATGTAATCCCCTTTCCTTGAGTGTATGCTGTCCTAGTGACTTGCTTATAACCAATAGAATATGGCAAAGGGGACAGTATGCTATTTGTATGATTAGGTTACATAAGACTGTGACTTCCGTCTTGCTAGTAGAGTCCCTTCCTCATTGGCTTTGATGAAACAAGCTGCTATGTTGGAGAGACTCATGTGGTGAGAAAGTAAAAGAGACCTCTGGACAACAGCCAGGAAGGACAAGGCCCTCAGTCTAACAGCCTACAAATAACTGAATTTTGCCAACAACCATATGCGTTCTGAAGCAGATTTCTCCTTAGTTAATCCCTCAGATAAGACCAAAGCCGTGTCTAGCACTTTGGAGAGACCATGAAGCAGAGGATGAGGTTCATTTGGGCCTGGTCTCTTGTTCCACAGGAATTATGAGATAATAAACATGGGTTACTCTAAGTTACTAAGCTTATGGCAATTTGTTAAGCTGCCACATATAACTAATATACCAGACTAGCCCTTGGGAAAATTGGGAGGTTAAATAAATAGAACAGAGTTGCATTTGCTGAATAAGTCAATAATGACAAGGCTTGTTACATGCATAGGCTTCCTACTGTCATTGTTCACCTGTTTATAATCTAATGCTTTGAATATAAGCATACTAGAAGTGATTGTGCTTCCTCAATAACTTCTCCTTGGTTAAAGAGTTTGACTCAGGTACATTTACTAATTATTTCCATCTACTGCCAGTTCAAAATCTTACGCTTCTGTAGCAGTACCTATTTAGTTCATTAGCTTCATCTTTGGTGATATAGTTGAAAACCTTCTCTTGCTGGCATGTTCCTTCTGGCAGCTGGATACTTCACCTTATTATAGAGCTGTGTTTCTCTGTTTCTGACCCAGTTTCCTTCTCCCAGAGAAGTCAGCACATCTTGGTATCCTGTGTAAATTCTCCTGGACTGGAGGAGCCCGGGATGTCTAACTAACTCCTTCAGCCCTGTTACTTTCCAGTCACCTTTCTCTTCAGGCTTCCCTGAGTCCATTCTCTCCCAGCCCTACCTGGGCCTGTAGATGCACTATCACCATGTAGTCATCCACCCCCCTCTTCCTTCTCTCTACAACTATCCTCAGGCTTGTAGTGGGGCATCTGCCAACAGTGATGGGCAGGTCAAAATGGCTTCAACTAACTGCCTAAGCACAGTGGCTGAAAGCACAGATGTTAAAGTAAGACAGTCCTAGATGTAATTCCTGATTCATTATGAGCTATTAACCATAAGCAAGTTGCTTAATCTCTCTTTCTCAATTTTTAAATCTATAAAATGAGTATGTTAATGCCCTGTTTGTGTGAGCTTTTTTGCCCCAATCTTTATTTCTCATATTAAACTTCCAGAAATATCTTTTTCATTTCACATTTTCATCATTTCAGAATTGTATGGACTCATGGCTCTGAATTTCACTCTGGCTCATTTTATTAATCACTCATGCATTAAGATTTTAGTAAGTGGTTATATATAGCAGATTGTATAACAAACACCCTGAATTAAAAGAAAAATGAAATTTTATTCCTGACCTCAAAGTGCTTATAGCTAGAATGGAAGGAATACAATTATAAACAATGCCATTAGTTAAGAAATAAAATATGTGCCAAGAGCTTGAGAAAATAGATGTGTGAACGATTAGCTTGGAATCCAGGGATTCCCAGAAGAAGTGACACTTGAACTGAAACTTGAAATATGAGTAGGAATTTATAAGTTAAAAAGCAGTGGAGATGATAGTGTAGAGAAAACAGAATCTGTAAAAGTCACAGCATTATGCAAGAACATGGCAAGTTAGAATGTTAGGTAAAGAATTGAGAAGAGAATTTTTTTTCATGCAGGAAGGGGATAAAGGGATGACAAAATAAACTGTCATCAGATTGAGAATGATCCAGAATGTGGTATCTAAAGGCAATAGAGAAGTGGAGGATGACTAAAGTTTTTAGCTTAAACAACTGGCAGCTGGTTTCTTGATTTACCTGCCTGTCATTCAGCTGCATGTTACTCCATCTCATCCTGTTCCATTCTTCTATGAGATCAACCACAGCGTTAATATCTTGGTTAGCTTTTTTGGCTTTGGGAGGCCCAGTTGAGTATATCTTTCTGTCAGCTGGCTTGCCTGCAAATCATTTCTCCATTTATTTTTCTAGGGCTCAACTATTATTCCAATTATATCACCTATCACTGGAAGAAGAATGACTGATAGTGTCAATGCAAATAGAGCATACAGGTGGAACAGATTGTGGGCTGAGGAAGAGTGTAGATAGAAAACAAGCTATGATTTTGTTGAATTTGGGTATAGGGGTCCAGTGGATCTCTAACCAAATGTGTCAACCAAGCAACTGGAGATCAAAGCCAAGAGTTGAGAAATGCCTGAGATTATTTGTAGATTAAGTAGATTCAAAGTGGGAATGCTATTAGTTGAAGCTGTGAGAATGGGTATGGTCACCCAGAATATGTAGAAAGTGAGACCATGGAAGGATTAGAGACACAACCCTCAAGATAATTACTATTTAATGGATGAGAATACGGTTGAGGTATCCTCCTGAAGGCTGGTAAAACTCTCTATGTGAATGGCATGGCTATTGATGTTCAAGCCCTAACAGCTGGAATTTACTTATGCTAGTAAATAATTTTAAAATGATTCACCTATCCATCAACCCTATCAGGTGAGGTTGGAATAGCAGGGGTTTGGTTTTTTATTGTTTACTGTTTGTCCTAGAATACTTGTGCACAATTTCTTCCAAGTGCTTCATGTTAGAATGTTTCATCTCCACATAGTCAGAATATTCTAAATTAAATCATAAACCTAACTATGTAGCATTCATATATACTCTAGATTCAGGATACCCTGTTAGTTCTTAGAGGTTATATATTTGATTTAGTGTTTTATCCACTTTTATTTGATATATTTCACTGGCATGGAATATAGAATTATTTATTTCATGCCTAAGAATCTTGCAGGACATGCGGCAATAGAAGACACGCTGGCTGTCTAGGGAGATAACTAACAGGGTTGTCTGGCCTTGAACTCATACTCTATCCTGGGTCTTTTTTGCCTGAATGAGGAACAGACGTCTATGCATTATTCTCAATGCCCTGGTTCTCACAAGTGCCTATTCCTACTGTAGTATTCTAATATGATTCCCCAATGAAATCTTGTAGTTGTCAAATATTCTAATATCAATTGCTGCAAAACAAACCACCTGAAATGTAACAGAGTAAAACAATAACTATTTTATTACATCCTTGGATTCTGTAATCAGGAATTTGGACACAGCATGGTAGGGATGTCTTGTCTCTATGATGTCTGGGGCCTAAGCTGAAAAAGACTTGAAGGGCAGGAGTTTACTTGAATGGCTGGGGGATGGAATCATCTAGAGCTTCGAGCTTCCTTGTTTCTAAGTCTGGTACAGGTCTGTTATGACTTTCAGGCTGGGCTCATCTGGAACTCAACCAGAGCACTTACATGTGGCTTCTATATGTGACCTGGGCTTTATCACAGCTAAGTGGCTTCAGGGTAGTTGAACTTCCCTGGTGGCTCAAGACACCAAGAGTGAATGTCCGAGTGAGCAAGGCCATGTCTGCATGGCCTTTTTTTTTTTTTTTTTTTTTTTTAATGAACAAGCCTCTGAAATCAGTCACCTCTACAGCACTCCATAGATTGAAGGAGTCTACCCAAATTCAGGGAGGAGGGATATAGAACTCACTTGTAGATGGAACAAATGTTGAAGAATTTGCGGCTATGTTTTAAAATCAGATGGTATGAGAGCTCATGAAATTCTGACCCAGCCAGTTTTGTTTTGGCACAGGCCTACAGTCTAATCTATGGATGTAAACTGCCACATTACTTGGATACCTCATTCTTTTCTTTCTGAAATTCTGTGACTTGATTTCTGTGCTTCGATACAAACCTAATGAGATCAAGACCTTAACTCCTATGTTATAGCTAATTTGTATTGAAATGATTGATTAACACTCACAGTCATCTTTGAAGAAAGAGTGAGGGGTGGGCAAACTCTGGCTTTTAGATAGTGTAGGATTAACATACAAAAATCTCATCCTTGAAATGACCTTGGAGTTGGAAGGGATCTGCACCATGTGCTGTATTCACAAAATAGAGGATCGATGCTAAGCAGAAATGGGAGCATGAAGGAGAGTTTGTGAGCAGTTGGGAGAGACAAATAAGCAATTTGATAGAGAGAAAATAAATTAAAATTAATTTAAAGTTGTGTATGTGTTTCACCCTAAAATTTTCCATAAAAACAATCATGTTATTTGAGAATACAGACAGTTTAAATTCTTTCTGTCTAGTCTTCATGATTTTAAAGTTTATTTTTCCTGTATCACTGCACTGGTGAAGATATCTATTACAATGTTGAATAGAAATAGTGAGAACAGATATTCTTGTCATATTTGTTATATTAGGGAAAAACACTTAGTCTTTTACCACTGAGTATGATTTGTACTCTTTTACTATTGAGTATGATTTGTACCTATAGGTTTTTAATGAATGTTCTTTCTCAGATTGAGGAAATTCCTTTCTGTTCTTATTGAGAGTTTTTATTATTTATTATGAATGGGTATTTAATTGTGTCACATGCCTTCATATGTCTATGGAAATGACCATATGACTTTTTATTCTATTAATATAGTTAATTGCATTTATTGGTTTTCACATACAACCTTGTATTCCTGTAATAAACCCAATTTAGTCATTATATACTATGAACTCTTTTATATTATATATTATAAACTCTTTTACATTTAACTTTCTAATATTTCATTAAACAATTTTATATTGATAATGATGAGGTTTATTGTCCAAAATATTTTCTTGTAATTATTTTTTGCATGTGAGGTTTGGTATCAGGATTATATTGGCCTGTTAAATGAGTTGGGAGTATTTCCTGCTTCTCTGTTTCTGAAAGTTTGTGTAAGACTGATATTGTTTCTTTCTTTGTCTTGATGGAATTCACCACTGAAAACATTTGGAAATGGAGTTTTCTTTGTAGAATATTTGAGTACAAATTTATTTTCTTTAATAATACAAAGCTATTTAGTTTTTATCTTTGTATCGTATTATCATTTTGGTAGTTGTATTTTCAGGGAATTTGATGATGTAATCAAAGTTGTCAAATTTATTAGCAGAATGTTAGCCATACTATTCTCTGTAAGCTCCCATGAAGATATTTGGCAGTGTTGCTTCTTTTATTCCTGATACTTGTGATATGTATTTTCTCTTTTTTCTTGATCAGTCTTGCTAGAGGTTTATCAGTTATATTAATGTTTTCAAGGAAACAACTTTTGACTGTTGTTTTCATTTTTATTATTTTTCATACTCTTCACTTTAAATTGCTCATTCTTTCAGATTCTTAAGTTAGAAACTTAAGTTAGAATTATCTTAGTTAATTTTTCTAATATAAGCATTTGAATGTATAAATTTTCCGTAAACGCTATTTGAACTGCACCTCACTAATTTTGATATGTTGTGTTTTCATTATCCTTGAGTTCAAAATATTTTCCAGTATCCATTGTAATTTCGTCTTTGACTCAGGTTGTTTTAGTAGTGTGTTCATTCCAAATCTAGGTGGCTTTGCTTTATATTTTCTTTATTTCTAAAATTTCATTATTTTAGTGGTCAGAGAACATGTTTTGTAAGAGTCAATTTTTTCGAAATTTAGTAAGACCTATTTTATAGCCCAGCGTATGGTTTACCTTAATGAATGCACCATGTGTACCAGGAGCAAGATATGCACTCTATTGCTATTGGGCATAGTGTTCTAAAGCATCAGTTGTCAAATTGGTTCATTCTTTCTTATAGCTTTATTGATTTTTCTAGTTGTGTTATAAATTACCAAGAGAAGGATATTAATATCTCTAATGATAATTGTGAAGTTATTAATGTTTCCCTTTATTTATCAGATTTTGCTTTGTGTATTTTGAAATTCTGTCATTAAGTGCATACACACATGGGATTTTTCTGTCTCCCTGATGAATTGACTCTATCATTAGTACAAAAGGTCCTTCCTTATCTCTTGTAGTACTTTCTGTCTTGAAGTTTATTTTGACATCAGTATAGCCACACCTGCATTCTTATGCTTGCTGGCTGCATGTGTATCTTGTTATCTTTTTATTCTCTACCTTTCTGTTCTTTTCTATTTAAAGTCTATCTCTTGCAGAGGATATAGTTGGGTGTTGTTCTTTATTGTATCTGACAATTTCTGCCGTTTTATTTGGAGTATATTAAAATATTTACATTGTATTTATTCTTACTCTGGAAATAAGTTTACCATCTTGCTATTAGTTTTGTATTTGTCTTGTGTATTTTTTGTGCGTCTTTTCTTTCCTGCTTTCTTTCATAAAAACAGATTTGAATTTTTTATTATTCCTTTGTTTACTTTTTGTTTTTTGCTCTAGGTATTAAAATATTCATTCTAAGCTCTCACACTTTACTTATGGTTAATATTATATCACTTCATATGAAATGTAAGAAACAAATAAAAGTATTTTTCTACTTACCCCTGTTCTTTGTGCTATTGTTATATTTTAGTTTTATAGACATTAGAAATTCCACTATACAATATTATTATCATTACTTTAAATAGACAAGAGCCTTTCAAATAAGTCAATAGGAGAAAAATAGATAGTATTTTGTATTTGCCTCTATATGAAATATTTTCATTTCTCTCTATTCCTTCTGTAAATCTGATTTTTCCTCTGATATCAATTCCCTTTAGTCTGAAGAACTACCTTTAATATTTCTTGTAGTGTGATGGTCTGCTGCTGACCAATTGCCTCCATTTTTCTTTATTTGGTTAATGTCTTTATTTTTTTAAATAATTTTTAATGCCAGGTTTATTGAGGCTTAATGTACATTCATAAAAGTCACTTATTTTATCATGTCGTTTGATAAGTTTTATAAATCTGTCCTGCTCCACCACAACAATCTGGATATAGAACATTTCTTTATCTCAGAGTTTTCTCAGGTATCTTTGAAGCCAGACCCCTTTTCCCTTTCTACTCCTGGCAAAAGCTGATCTGTTTTCTGTCCCTAAAGTTTCTCTTATTCCACAATTTGATGTAAATGGGATCATATAGTACATGATCGTGTGTCTGTCTCCTTTCACGTAGCATAATATTTGTGAGATTCATCCATCTTATTACATGTATCAGCACTTCATTTATTATATTGAGTAGTATTCCATTGTATAGATTAACCACAATTCATTTATCCATTCTTCAGGTGTGAGGCATTCAAGTTGTTCCTGGCTTTTGGCTATTCTGAATAAAGCTATTATGAACATTTGCATACAGATTATTTTGTTGATAGATGTTTACATTATCATGATAAATGTCTAGGAATACGCTTACTGAGTAATATGAGAAGTTATATGTAACCTTCTAAGAAACTGCCTAAATTTTACAAAATAGTTATAACATTTTCCATTTTCACAAGCAAACTATGAGGGTTCAAATTCCCTCCCAAGGGAACCAGTCCAATTGGCCTGGCCATATGTGCACACCTTGGTCAGGAGAAAGTAAAATTTCTTTTTGACAATTCCACAAAATTAAGTTCTGTGAGAAGGTAGTCATTTTCAAAATGAAAATAAGATCCTGTCAGTAGAAGAATGACTGTGGAGCAGATAAAGACAGAGATATCTTTTGCAACTTAAGTTAGTTAAAATGCTACAGAAGTGAGAAGATGGTTGGACCACTGATTGTGTTTTTATTATGACTCCTGGCTTGTCAATAATCATTTCATGACCTTCTATACCGCATTTGACTTCTCAATATAACATTGTTCTCACTTGTAACACTAGCGCAAAGAAATGGATGATCTTGTTGAGGTCACTGCCATCTTGAGCTTCTGTGATTAATCTGAGCCATAGAATATTAATTAAACATATATCGAGTAAACACATTTAAAAGGCTGCGGAGCCTAAGGCCTTTTCTGTTCTATTTTAATGCCTTTTGTTTACTGCCATTTCTAAATTAGATAAAAAGCTTTCTACTCCATTAGTTTTAATAATAGTTAAAGTTATTAAAATGCTTTAGGATTACAAATATGCTTTTGTCTGTGTATGGGTGTGTGAGTGCGTGCATGTGTGTGTGGCATTTATAAATAATTGGCAAGTGATTTACATAGATCACATTTGTAGCAGAAGTGCCAATCTGAAGTTTTTAAGATATTATTAACAGAGATTACATTTTGAAGAACAAATGAAAGCTGCCGTATCCCAAATGCTACTCAGTCAAGCAGCCCTGATTCCTACTTGCTTGATATCCAAAATAGTATTGTGTACGTATGGTCTAGAAATCTTATGACAATCCAGCAATTTTTGCAGTTAAATCCTTTAACAATTTTATGCTATTCTATAAAAATTACCTCATATAAAGCAAAAACATAATCTTTTTTTTCTGGTGAAAATGTTCCTATTAATGAGTCTTCAGATTTTCCATAGTCCTTAATTGCTAGGGGAAATAATAATTTAAAAAGCCAACATTCAATCATTGCTAAAGTGGAGTGAAATGGACTCCACTTTAAGAGACTGGGCATTAGTAAATTAGAGTGGTTAAAAGGTATGTTACAAAACATAATCTAAGTAGATCAGAGAAGGTATATAAATGGTTTACTTCTCACATTTTGAATATTTATTCATATTTCTCTTCTCTCTGTCTTGTCCAATTACTTAAAAGGCCCTTAGCATATGTGCTAGCTTCCCACTTCACTGTGGGTTTCCCCTAGGATATTGGAATTTCAAATCTAGTTTATAGTTGTGAAATAAAAGATTTTATGATACTGTTTTAGAAACTCTGTGTTATAGGAAATAGTACGTCATTTTTTTAAGATGCAAGAGACAGAGAGAAGCAGGATGGAGTAGTCTCATTTTTGCTCTGAGAGAATGTCTTTGTAACATTCATGTATTATATTAATCAAGACCCTCTTTTAAGAGTAAAACAAAACAAAACAAAAAACAATCTCAAGTTGGGCGCAGTGGCTCATGCCTGTAATCCCAGCACTTTGGGAGGCCAAGGTAGGTGGGTCACCTGAGGTCAGGAGTTCGAGACCAGCATGGCCAACATAGCGAAACCCTGTCTCTACTAAAAATACAAAAAATTAGCTGGGTGTGGTAGTGGGCACTTGTAATTCTAACTATTTGGGAGGCTGAGGCACAAGAATCGCTTGAATCCAGGAGGTGGAGATTGCACCACTACACTTCAGCCTGGGTGACAGCACGAGACTCTGTCTCAAAAAAACAAACAAACAAAACTATCTCAGACTACCCTGAAATTCGAAGGGGATTTTATGGGCTAAAAAAATAGGGGATCTTAAAATTATGAAATGGCTTTCGACCTTGTCCCCAAAATTATACTCTTAGGATACTGTCTCTCCATTTTTTGGCATTGCCTTCCAGTGCATGGCTACATCAGGCACACTTTCGAGAAAAGGACAAAATAAATATGACCATCAGCAGCTCTAGCCAGATGTGGCATATTAGTTGATTTTGCCTGGATTGTTTGTTCCCCCGGGGGTCAAAGATGAATTCAGCCCCTCCAAAGTCACTTGAGCTTTCTAACGGCTGGTAATTATATAGTACAAGTTTATGCCATCAAGGGAGTTTTGTCCTGACCACAGATTGAGGTATCACTCTCTGTTATTATTAATGAAAAGTTATTATGGCTGGATTACAGGTGATTTTTTTTCTTTGTCTTATGTTTTCAGATATTTTATAATAAGTATCTTATTTCTGATTGCAAGTTGCATATTTTTAAATGTATTTCTTTCTTAAATTAGAATAAACATTTGATGTGTTCATCCATTGTAGTTGTGTTTTTCCCTTCACAACTATTGTAATAAATGGTGATCATATAGTCCATGATATCTAAAGTTGAGGAAATACAGTTCTTTTGTAAAGAGAGGAAAGTTATTAAACAAACTCTAACTTTTATGATGCATACTTCAAATTAAAAAAAGATTTTTGGTAGCTAGGAGATATGAATTAATAAAAAGTTAATGAAATTCAGGTATACTTATCGCCATGCAAACTACTCCAAAGAGCCTAGTTAATCATTTGGGGAAACTAAATTAACATTAATATATCTCCCTTATGAATGCTGAAAAAATAATGCTATAATGTTAGTGAGTAAATTAAACTTCTAGGAGTACATACTATATTTCTCAATAGTTATTCAAAGACTATGAGATACTTGTCTCTTTTCCACATAAAAAGACTTTCTTCAAATTAGGGATCCATTCAATAGATTGCTCTATGCCTTCAATCCACTATTGAGACCTACTTTGAAACTCTACTTTTCATGTGTATACTCTAATGTCTGCCAGTTGGTAAGTTATGATTATCTTGGCTGATCGTGATCAATAATCCCACGGTGAAATTCAAAATATATGAGAGACCCATAATTAAAATATCTGGGAAAGGCTGGGTGCGGTGGCTCATGCCTGTAATCCAGCACTTTGGGAGGCTGAGGCGGGCGGATCACGAGGTCAGGAGATCGAGACCATCCTGGCTAACACGGTGAAACCCCGTCTCTACTAAAAATACAAAAAAATTAGCAGGGCGTGGTGGTGGGCGCCTGTAGTCCCAGCTACTCGGGAGGCTGAGGCAGGAGAATGGTATGAGCCCGGGAGGCGGAGCTTGCAGTGAGCCGAGATCGCGCCACTGCACTCCAGCCTGGGCAACAGAGTGAGACTCTGTCTCAAAAAAAAGAAAAACAACAACAACAACAACAAAAAACCAAAAAAAAAAAAAAACTAGGAAAAAAAGCATGCCCTCTTGACATACTGATATTAAGTAAGTCCGTGCATATTTCACCTGCTTGGGCTGTTTTCCTTTCTCTTGTCTACCTATGAAATTCCTACTTCCTCTTCAAGACCCAGCTTGAATTGCTACCTTTTTCTTTCTTTCTTTCTTTTTTTTTTAAATTATACTTTAAGTTCTAGGGTACTGCAGGTTTGTTACATATGTATACATGTGCCATGTTGGTGTGCTGCACCCATTAACTCGTCATTTACTTTAGGTACATCTCCTAATGCTATCCCTTCCCCCTCCCCCCACCCCACAACAAGCCCTGGTGTGTGATGTTACCCATCCTGCGTCCAAGTGTTCTCATTGTTCAATTCCCATCTATGAGTGAGAACATGCGGTGTTTGGTTTTTTGTCCTTGGGATAGTTTGCTGAGAATGATGGTTTCCAGCTTCATCCATGTCCCTACAAAGGACATGAACTCATCCTTTTATCTGGCTGCAGAGTATTCATCCCATGGTGTATATGTGCCACATTTTCTTAATCCGGTCTATCATTGATGGACATTTGGTTGGTTTTAAGTCTTTACTATTGTGAATAGTGCCACAATGACTATATGTGTGCATGTGTCTTTATAGCAGCATGATTTATAATCCTTTGGGTATATGCCCAGTAATGGGATGGCTGGGTCAAATGGTATTTCTAGTTCTAGATCCTTGAGGAATCACCATACTGTCTTCCACAATGGTTGAACTAGATTACAGTCCCACCAACAGTGTAAAAGTTTTCCTAATTCTCCACATCCTCTCCAGCACCTGTTGTTTCCTGACTTTTTAATGATCACCATTCTAACTGGTGTGAGATGGTATCTGATTGTGGTTTTGATTTGCATTTCTCTGATGGCCAGTGAAGATAAGCATTTTTTCATGTGTCTGTTGGCTGCATAAATGTCTTCTTTTGAGAAGTGTCTGTTCATACCCTTTGCCCACTTTTTGATGGGGTTTTTTTTTTCTTGTAAATTTGTTTGAGTTCTTTGTAGATTTTGGATATTAGCCCTTTGTCAGATGAGTAGATTGCAAAAATTTTCTCCCATTCTGTAGGTTGCCTGTTCACTCTGATGGTAGTTTCTTTTGCTGTGCAGAAGCTCTTTAGTTTAATTAGATCCCATTTGTCAATTTTGGCTTTTGTTGCCATTGCTTTTGGTGTTTCAGACATGAAGTCCTTGCCCATGACTGTGTCCTGAATGGTATTGCCTAAGTTTTCTTCTAGGGTTTTAATGGTTTAGGTCTAACATTTAAGTCTTTAATCCATCTTGAATTAATTTTTGTATAAGATGTAAGGAAGGGATCCAGTTTCAGCTTTCTACATATGGCTAGCCAGTTTTCCCAGCACCATTTATTAAATAGGGAATCCTTTCCCCATTTCTTGTTTTTGTCAGGTTTGTCAAAGATCAGATGGTTGTAGATGTGTGGTATGATTTCTGAGTGCTCTGTCCTGTTCCATTCATCTATATCTCTGTTTTGGTACCAGTACCATGCTGTTTTGTTTACTGTAGCCTTGTAGTATAGTTTGAAGTCAGGTAGCATGATGCCTCCAGCTTTGTTCTTTTGGCTTAGGATTGTCTTGGCAATGTGGGCTTTTTTTTTTGGTTCCATATGAATTTTAAAGTAGTTTTTTCCAATTCTGTGAAGAAAGTCATTGGTAGCTTGATGGGGATGGCATTGAATCTATAAATTACCTTGGGCAGTATGGCCATTTTCACGATATTGATTTTTCCTATCCATGAGCATGGAATGTTCTTCCATTTGTTTGTGTCCTCTTTTATATTTTTGAGCAGTGGTTTGTAGTTCTCCTTGAAGGGGTCCTTCACATCCCTTGTAAGTTGTATTCCTAGGTATTTTACTCTCTTTGAAGCAATTGTGAATGGGAGTTCACTCATGATTTGGCTCTCTGTTTGTCTGTTATTGGTGTATAAGAATGCTTTTGATTTTTGCACATTGACTTTGTATCCTGAGACTTTGCTGAAGTTGCTTATCAGCTTAAGGAGATTTGGGGCTGAGACGATGGGGTTTTCTAAATATACAATCATGTCATCTGCAAACAGGGACAATTTGACTTCCTCTTTTCCTAATTGAATACCCTTTGTTTCTTTCTCCTGCCTGATTGCCCTGGCCAGAACATCAAAAAACGTATCCACCATGATCAAGTGGGCTTCATCCCTGGGATGCAAGGCTGGTTCAACATATTCAAATCAATAAATGTAATCCAGCATATAAACAGAACCAAAGACAAAAACCACATGATTATCTCAATAGACACAGAAAAGACCTTTGACAAAATTCAGCAGCCCTTTATGCTAAAAACTCTCAATAAATTAGGTATTGATGGGACATATCTCAACATAATAAGAGCTATTTATGACAAACCCACAGCCAATATCATACTGAATGGGCAAAAACTGGAAGCATTCCCTTTGAAAACTGGCACAAGACAGGGATGCCCTCTCTCACCACTCCTATTCAACATAGTGTTGGAAGTGCTACCTTTTTCTTTAACAGACTTGTAGTAGAGTAAAAGGAAAACATTCTGAAAATAAATTTAATAAACTATTATGGGTGCCATGAAGATGCTTTCTAGATATGCGAAGGAATCATATCAAACAGTGTTTTAAATTATAAAATTTCCCTAAGTATAAAATCTTTGCTTACAAAATGATGAGTTAAGTATATTCCCATTTGACAACTTAAAAATTAAAGTATTGAGAAATTACGTAACATGCCTATCATCATAGTCTGGCAAACAGCTTTTGGATACAAGCACTCCTTATTTGTTGTTGTCTGTCTCCCTCATCAAATTGCAGCCTTTGTAATATTGATTTGTATTTCCAGCAATTAACATTGTGCCTGGCATAGAGTAGATACTTAGTTAAAAGATTTATTTTCCCTTCCATATGTAGTTTCAAACTATCTTTTAAGCTATCTCTGTGCAGTCCGCCAGCACTGAAGACTAAGCCAAACCCTGCAGACCCAGTTATACAACATGAACCCAAATGAGCTATTATGGAATCATAAACTCTTCTAAAGTGGGTCTAATATGAGCATCAGCAGAGAAAAATGTCAGCTTGCATTAGCTTTAAAAGTATAGTAATCTGTGTCTTAGAAATCCACATTTTGAAAGCCAGTATTTAATAGATTCTAATAAAAAAAGCCAATGATTATTCTTATTAGGGTGTGCACTTTTTTCTTTTAAATATCCAGCTGTATTCCAAACATAACAAACTTCAAATCATTAAAAGGTTCTGCTGTTTCCAGATGACTTAAAATTATTTCAGAAACAAAAGGCTTTTGCATGGATTCTCTCAATTATGAAGCAAAATTACGAATCCTAATGTAGGCTTAGATTGTTAATCTAAAACTGTTGAGTTTTCCTGGACTTGACTCTGGGCAACTGTTACCTGTGTGGAGCTCTTCCAGATAACTATTATTTTGGATGCTCCACAGATTGCTGCCTCAGCAGATTAAAATAAAAATAAAAAACTGAGTTCAAATTTGAATCTACCAATGTTCTTGTGATGTTGAAATTCACTTGCATTTTTTATACCAGTTTTTTAATTGGGAAAATGAATGTTAATTTGATTTATGCACGTTCTCCCCAAAGATGTCAGTAGAAATTACTTAAAAGTGCTTAGAAATATAATATATGGCATAATCATTATTTAATTAGCATATCAATAGAAATGATGTGACTTTTTGAGAACTAAGTCATGGAAGAGTATCTCAGACATGCACACAGAAATGGACTTGAGTACTTTGTTTCTGCTGTCTTGAATTTGTATATAATTCTGACATAATAGAAAAATGGCACTTTATATTATTTGTATTTCTAGAAAAAAATTTAAGTCCTCTTTTTGATCTAGCTCTTGGCAAGAGATTAAATGAACTAATCTATTTGGCAAAATTTATTTGAGCTTTTTTTGGCAGCTACTTTTTAACATAATTTTAAAAAATTGTTCTGCAAATTTTAAAGTTATTTAATTTTTGTTGGTCAGAACTTTTGTACCATGATAATTCTTGATCTCATCCCAAATCAATGACCTTATAAAACAAGCTGAATTAAAACACTCTTTAAGTATTATGTCACTTTGCACTTCTCAAATAAATGAAGCAATTGGAAATTATGTTATGTTGGAAATAATTGCCAATTGAATCGACTCAGTACACAACAAAATTATTTGAGTGCTTTGAATTTTGTGAAATATCAGACCCACTTAGATTTTCCCAGTGATCTGTAGTCTTTTTCTTACTTTGCGTCAGAATTACCAGGGTGATTCTCAAAGACTTATGTGGTCTTCAGTCTTGTTAATGTGGCCTAACCGCACATTTGTGGATTGAAGTGGAGGCTTTTTCTGCTTATGGCCCCTGCCCCGCCTTTTGCTGTCTGTGCATCTCTAGTCCCATAGGAAATTCCCAGTCTTTGTTATTCCTGTTATGATGTCCTTTCCCTGACTTCAGGGGAATTGGTCAAAGCTGAGGGAATGTTGTGCTAATTTTCTTTTTAATCTCTTTATTGCTGAAAATGGGAAAAGGGTCAAGAACTTTGCACTGGTCTCAAAATTATCACTTAAAAACTGGAAGAAATTACAAACAGGATCTGGTCCTTTTTTGGCCATGGTATGGAATGTGGTGTCAGGAGCAGCTAAAGGGCGGGTACCCTGATGTCCTGTCAGTCCTATCAGCTGCCCTGAGCAAGATTAGCCAGGGTGTCTGTGGAACAGGGGATCTCTGAGGGAGGTGGGCACCCACAGACTGGAAGATTTTGACTGGAAGCTTTTACTGCTATCCCACTAGGAACTAAGCAGCCATTAAGTCTGCTTTTAGGAAATTTTCTGCTTTGTGTTTGACTACCAAGCCCCCATCATGACCCATAGAGTTGAGGTTGTTTCCCGTTTGTCTTGATCTTCCTGCATCCTATTTGTGTCTCCTGTATTTGGTTTTATGATTTCTCTGGTGGGCTGTTTCTATAGCCCTCTACTTCCAATGAACTCACTATGCTTTCTCTCTTCTTTTTCTCAAAACCCGCAACTTCATAAAAAGCTTAGTTCTTTTGAATTAAGTCTGTGCATGTCTGTCCTTTGAACCCCAGGTCATTTAAACCACCTGCAACTTGAGCATGTTAAAAGACAACAGGAGTTTTAGCTGTTTTGTATGATTTTTCATTATTGCATATTATATTGTCTAACTTTGGTCCACCTCTTAAGCCACAATCTCCCTTTCAGAGCGAAAGGGTTATATTTTTGTGAACATAATCAACAGAAATTAAGGGGAAGCAGAGAGAGACAGCAAAAACAAAATCACTGGACCAATGAAAGATTCTACCATTTACATAGAGGGAGGATATCATTCTATATTTATCATATATTATTTTTCCTTCATAAATTTATTCTCCTTGTGAGAATATACACTGTTTCCAGAAAGCACCAGTTTAATGCACATGGGCTCTCTCTATGGTGAAATCTATTGGAGACCCTATCCTTAAATCAAAGCTTGTGAAACAAAAAGAGGCCAGTCTTTAATGAGTTAGGGACCAAAGTATTTGGGGTCAAAAAGTGGAATCATTATCATTAGAAATGCGATTTCAATAAGATAAATGTTAGCCTGATATCCTAACCAGAACATGTTTATAGTGACCATAGTGACCCAATGGTGCTTATAGTTTCTTGTTTTGCCTGTTGGATTCTTACTAACTGATAACTGTAGTAAGTCCCCAACTATTGATTTTTCTTTACAAATGGGGTTTATTTTAATGAATATAAAATGCCAACAAATTCACTTCTCTCAGAGATAGCAATCATTGTCTCAGAGTTCTGTAAACCAGATTTTGTGTAGAAACAAAAGAAATTCATACAAACAAATGACTCTTATTGACATATAGGCAAGCAAGTTAGTGGAGATCACTTAAGATTACATATGCTCACATTTTACAAATCACACTCCAAGGCTAATAGCTGGTTTTCTCAGCAAGGTGAGCAAGTGACTCAGTTCTTTGTGGGTGTCTGTGATGACTGCAGCACTCACAGCCACTGTCTGATGTTGACCCCCTCTGATACTAGGGTCACCACAAAAGCTAGCTTAGGCCCAGATCTCTGCAGCTAGCATAACTCAGTTTCTACCAACTGAGAGATTGCCAGGCCCAAGAAATGGCTTTTTCAATTGATCACACTTCACTTAAGGGTCACACCTGTGCATGTCTGCTCTGTGCATTTGCACATTTATTTAGGTGTGAAAAATATCAACAAGTAATTTATCTTATTATAGAGAGAGTTTGATGTACATGTGTACTGGCTTCTGATTTTTTAAGTATTTGTGTTTCTCTCCATTTATAAAATACTATTTTCTTCAGTGGCTAAAGTATGGTGTAAGCAGAAATTATCTGACTATGCTATACAACTGTACCTACATATTGCCTTATTAATAGAGTTTTCAAATTTGGTTTTATACTGTGCATTCTGTTTTATATACTGTTTGTGACTTACATAGTGAATACTTTTCTTATAATGAAACTTGATTTTGATAATGTATCCATTCTTAATTATACATTTAAGTGAAAGTGAATGAATTCAGAAGTAGAAATGGTGTTTAATGAGATCTGTAGAATATATGAAGCTTGTTAAATGTTGAGCAGAAGTACTACTGCTTATTCTGTTTATGATTTCAAGCTTCCTTTTATGATCTTCCTTAAACTTTTTCTGTATGACCTTTGATGTCTTTATTTCCCCTACTGCACCCTTGTATTTTATCTCTCTCTGGTCTAAGATCAGTTATAAAAATGTACCAGCAAGAACTGAAAATAAAACAAACGTGTATAGTATCTTGTAGTGGCTAAGGTCATAGACACTGTGCATCTGAATCCTACCTCTACACTTACCAGTTTCTTGGTTATTGTGGGCTAGGTAATTAATCATTTAGATTCATTTTTATCATTTCTAAAATTAGGAAGATATTATTTCCTGGCAAAATTATGTGCCCAATAAACATTATTTGCTAATATTATTGTCATCATTACTTTGTATAATATTATTACATTGAAGATACATTTTCTGCATGGTAGAAAATATACATTTTTTTGCAGATCTATATATTTTCTTAGCTTCTTCTGGGAATATAGAATAATATTATACCTAGAGGGCATGACTTGTGACTGGCATTTTGGAGAAATTGTAAATAAATTAATGTTATAGGCTCTGTTTCTCAAAATCTTCCTCAGAGGTTGGGGATATAAGGCACAGAGATGTCAGATCTCAGTAACTTAGAAATTTGGGAAGTGAAGCTGTGAAGAAATATCCAAAATAGCTGCATGAATGGGTAAGAAAGAGAGTTCAAAGCAACTCTATCCTACACAAAAATTTACCCTACAGAATTCCTCAGTTCAGGCTATTTTGTTGTTGTTGTTGCTAGCTTGCTAATTATGTGCGGAACTGTGCTGAGCCCTGTACAGAATCATAGGTTAGTAGATCTGGTTCCTGATCTGTCTGACTTTATCCAACTTTGTGTCCTACAGCCCATCAAATCTTTTTAGAATTGAAGGTACAGCCTTGCTCGAGGTTTGGTTTCATTCTTGTCTTACTCCGCCAGTAATTAATTCCTTTCGAGATTTCTGTAATAGGACCTCTCGTAAAAGGCATGTGCCCATTAAATATTGAAAAATTGTTAAAATGTATTAGACTTCATATGATTTACCTACAGTTTTGCTTATAATTAAATGTCTACTAAACATCTATGAATTTCATTTTTAATTTTGGCATTAAAAGGTTTTGTTTCTAATCTTATGTCTTTCCTGGAAGGAAATTTGCGAAGACATTTAATCTATTCCTTTTATACAGTATCTCTAACAATTTGGGAATCTTTGCCATTTCAAATAGATTATAGAAAAAAGTACATAAGTATTATTAAAAGTCTTACTTGGCATAAAGAGTTAAACATTTAAAAATACATAACATAATTTTTAGATTCACAAAGTACCTTTACTTAAAAATATGATATTTACTTTTCATGATTTATTTAACTCACAAATATTTAATTTAGCTTAAAGTTAGGGTATTAGGTACCCTGTAAGTGTAGATGAATGGCAGGTTAAATTTGCTATTGATTTGGTTCTCCCATTGAAGTTGTAAAAGCAAGAACTATAAAAACTTAGTTATAATACTTTGTGTCCATATATTTGTCTTGGTAATCCAGAAACTGTGATATTAAATCCATAGAGCAAAGAAGAAATATTTAGTAGAAAGCATAATTTGACAATGAAGTTTAAATAAAATGGACCCAATCTTTAGTATAACATTGAAAATGACACCTTTAGTTAGTTAATATATTGTTGGTATACAATGGAATCAAATCTTAAGTAAAATTGTACACATTTTAGGTATTAAAATTATCTTTAAAACTATGCTTTCTATGTCTTTTTTGTATTATATCTCTATCTTATTTGCATTGCTTTTTCAACATGAATGTCTAATATTTTTAAAGTGGTCTAAAACAACAAATGTTTATTTATATATACATACACATTTACATACATTAATAAATTATTACAATATAATTTTCAAAATTCATAGTGGATAAAATATAATTTTTACCAAAAAATAAATAGGGTTATTAAATTACTAGGATAAAGATATTATCAGTGAAATGAAATATATAATTACTGAGGACACTATTTTTAGATATATTAAACTAAACCATTTATAATTTTTGAAGCAGAGTTCTTTTTTCAATGTCTTTTGTAGCTGTGCCACAGGGTGTGTCATTACGAAACAGGCACATACAGGCTGAGTATCAAACCTCTGCTGATTTGGTCATTTTTTTACTTCATGTTGTGTATTTTTCTACACACTGTGCTATTTTGCTGAGAGTAAAAAAAAGTTATTGTAGCTTTCAATCATTGATGCAGAATGCCATTTATGTACATCATGAGAGCATGGGGTCTTTATAAAATTATCCCTCAGGTACATTACAGGTACTGCTTCATACCTAGAACAAAATTTTCAGTGCTATATAGAGTTGGGACCATTATCAAGATTTAAAGGCAAAAGGAAAGTCATTTACTTCTCTTGTAACATATATCTATGTGTTAGATTTACAATTGTGCAAAATCTATAACTGTAACTTTGAATCTCTTAGAATTTGTCATACTCCTAAGATGAAATTTAAACAGTCTGATTTTCAAGTTTCTTTCCTATCTATGTAAATCTTAAGGTCATAAATATTTTTTCTAAATAAAGAGTTTAAATTAAATGTTATGATATCTTAAGTGTTTATGTTTTATAAGTTTTGGACTTCAAGAAATCTAATTACATGTCCAGAAAAGTAATAGCAAGTTTTTTTTCCTTTGGTATTTTTGGAAATTATTTGTTACACTGCACTTGTGCTAGATATAAAAATAATGAATAAGGAATGTACCATGTTCTCAAGAAACTCACAGAGTTTTAAGAGAAAAATTATTAAAAATAAATGGTACAAGTGGCATAATACTGTTCAGAGTATATTGTACAAAAATCATAATAGGTAATTTCATGTTTTATGAAAAAAATTTTCATAATTTTTCTAAAGGATTACTTGTAATAAACATATTTTTATATTTTTAATCCTTATATAACTCCTTGACTTTATATATTTTGCTTAAATTTTTTGCAATATAAATATAGAAATATAAATGAAGTTATTTTCTTGCGCAGGATCTCCTAGTGATAACTCAGATTACAAATGATCAAAATTCCCAATTATTCTTTTGGATTATAATTCTGGATAGTATTCTAGGTGTTAGAGTTTGACATATCTAATTTCAGCCTAAATCATACCATTTATTCTCTCTTAATATTTTTATGGCTTATTTTCTTACCTATAAAAAGGGTTCTGCAAGTCCCACCATACTAAGCTATCATGAATATTAAATGTGATATGCATGAAGCAAAAGCTGTCTGGGAAGCAAATTAGACAACTTCTGTTGAGAGCAGAAATCCGATAGGAGAAAGCTTTCAGGAAATTTCCTGTAATGTTTTTTATAGGAGAGCATCATGATTAAAAAAAAGATGTAAACCAATCATGCTTTGCAGCTTGCTAAAAATTAAACATATGTCTATGCCTGGGCTTGTGAGTGTGTGTGTAGGTGTATGTGGAGAATTATCGAGCATCTCTGACTTTTTATGCTTATTTTTCTATTGGGGTAAAAACCATATAACATAAAATTACCCTGTTGACAAATGTTTAAGTGTATGATGCAGTACCATTAACTATATGCATATTATTGTACCGCAGAAATCTAGAACTTTTTCTTCTTGCATGACCAAAACTCTATACCCATTGAACAACAACTCCCTATTTTCCTGTCTCCTCAGCTGCTAGAAATCAGTATTCTGCTTTCTCCTTCTATGAGTTTGACTACATTAAATACCTTATATAAGTGGAATCATGCAGTATTTGTCCTTCAGCAACTGGCTTATTTCACTTAGCATGATGTCCTCAAGTTTCATCCATGTTATAGCATATTACAGAATTTCCTTCTTTATTAAAGTTCAGTAATATTCCATTGTGTGCATATACTACATTTTTTTTATACACTCATTCATCAGTGGACATTTATGTTGTTTACATATCTTGGCTAGTATGACTAATGTTGCAATGCTGCAAAATATTCATAATTATTTTGAATAAATATCCAGCAGTGGGATTGCTGCATCATATGGTATTTTTATTTTTATTTTTAAAGGAACTTTCATACTGTTTTCCATACTGGCTGCATTATTTTACATTCCCACCAAGAGCACACAAGAATCTCAATTTTCTACATCCTTACCAATACGTGTTATCTTTTAACTTTTTGATAACACCTACCCAAACAAGTGTGAGGCACTGTCTCAGTTGATTTTGATTTGCATGTCCTTGATTTCTAGCGATGTTGAATAACTTTCATACACCTGTTGACCTTTTTGTCTATTGAAACCCTTTGCCCATTTTTAAATTGAATTATTAGGTATTTTGTCACTGAGTTGTAGGAGTTCTTTATATATTTTTGATATTAACCCTGTATCAGATATGTGAATTGCAAACATTCCCTCCCATTTCACAATTTGCCTTTTTACTCTGTTGATTGTTTTCCTTGCTATGCAAAAGCTTGTTGGTTTGATATAGTGACAGTTATTTTATTTTGCTTTTGTATCTTATGCTTTTTGTGTCATAATCCATGAAATCTGTACCAAGACCAAATTTAGGAAGATTTCCTCCATTTTCTTTGAGAGGTTTTATGGTTTCAGTTCTATGTTCACGTCTTTAATCCATTTTGAGTTATTTTTTTGGACGGTGTACAATAAGGCTCAAATTTTATTTTTTTGCATGCGGATTTTCCACTTTTCCCATCACCATTTGTTTAAGAGACTGCTGTTTCACCATTATGTAGCCTTGAGACCCTTGTCAAAGATCATTTGACCAATTTATGCATGGATTTATTTCTGGCCTGTCTATTCTGCTCCATTGGTTTATATAGTGGTCCTTATGTCAGTGCCACATCATTTTGATTACTGTAACTTTGTAATATGTTTGGAGGTTAGGCAGTGTGAGGCCTTTAGCTTTGTTTTTCTTGCTCTATATTGTTTTGGCTATTTGGGGTCCTTTGTGGTTCCATAAACATTATTTCTATCTCTACAAAAATGCCATTTGGATTTTGATAGAGATTTATTTGAACATCCAATTCATGTATATAGGATGTCTTTTTTTTTTTTTTTGAGACAGAGTTTTGCTTTTGTTGCCCAGGCTGAAGTGGGATGGCATGATCTCGGCTCACTGCAACCTTCGCCTCCTGGGTTCAAGTGATTCTCCTGCCTCAGCCTCCCAAGTAGCTGGGATTACAGGCATGCACCACCATGCCTAAAAATTTTGTATTTTTAGTAGAGATAGGGTTTCTGCATGTTGGTCAGGTGGTCTCAAACTCCCGACCTCAGGTGATCTGCCCACCTCAGCCTCCCAAAGTGCTGGGATTACAGGCATGAGCCACTGCACCTGGTCAGTATGTCTTTCCACTTATTTATTCCTTTGTTGATTTCTTTCAGCAATGTTTTGCAGTTTTCATGTACAAGTCTTTTCTTCCTTAGTTACATTTATTCATAAGTATTTTATTCTTTTTGGTACTATTGTAAATGGTGTTGCTTTCTTAGTTTCCATTTTGGATTGTTCATTGTTAGTGTATGGAAATGCAACTAATTTTTGCGTGCTGACTCTGTAGTTTGCAACTGTACTAAATTTGTTTTTTCTAACATTTTTTGAAATCTTTAGGGCTTTTTACATTTATGACTATATCATCTGCAAAAACAGATAGTTTTACTTTTCCTTTAAGACTTTGATGCCTTTTCTCTCCTTCTTGCCTAATGGCTTTATGAAAACTTCCTGTACTATGTTGAATAGAAATTGTGAGAGTAGGAATCTTTGCCCTTTTTCTAAGGCAAATCTTTCAGAGTTTTTTTTTAACAGTTGAGTATGATTTTAGCTGTGGGTTTTTATATTGCTGTTTATTATTTTGAGGTAATTATCTTATACACCTAGTACACTGAGTGTTTTTATGAAAGGGTGTTGAATTTTGTCAAATGATTTTTCTGCCCCTGTTGACATAATCATATGACTTATTTTTTGTTCTGTTAAATAACATTGATTGAGTTACATATGTTGAACCCCCCTTGTCTCCTGGAGATAAATTTCCTTGGCGATGGTGTATGATCCTTTTAATATGTTGTTAAATTCAGTTTGCTAGCATTTTGTTGAGGATTTTTGGATAGATATTATTCAGTGATAATGACCTGTAGTATTCTTTTCTTGTAATGTCTTTGTCTAGCCTTGGTATCAGGGTAATACTGGCTTCCTAAAATGAGTTCGGAAGTGTTTCCTCCTTTTAAAGTTTTTGAAAGAATTTGAGAAGAATTTTCATTTTATTTAATGTTTGGTAGAATTCTTCAGTGAAGCCATCTTGTTCTTGGCTTTTCTTTGCTGAGATTTTTTAATTTATTTTCTTTTATTACTGATTCAATGTCTTAACTAGTTACAGATGTTTGGATTTTCTATTTCTTTCTTGTTCAGTATTCATAGGTTGTGTGTTTCTATGAGTTCATCAATTTCTCCTAGGTTATCCAACTTATTGGCACATAGTTGTTCACAAGAGCCTCTTGTTATCTTTTGTATTTCTGGCATCAGTTTCTTACTTTACTTGAGTTTCTCTCTCTCTCTCTCTCTCTCTTTAACCTGGCTAATGGTTTATCAATTTTTTTCTTTGGTTGAGTTATGTTTTCCTGTTTCTTTATGTGCCTCGTAACTTTCTATTACGATCTACACATTTGAAAAAACAGTCACTTTTCCCAGGCTGTTCACAGAGGAAGGCCTTTACCCATCAGCTGGCTAGTGATTCTGGGGGCCACTCAAGCGTTTTCTGTGGGTGTCTTCTCAGGAAATGTGCACATAAATTTCCAATTAGAAGGATTTACTGGCTTCTTTTTGCAGGAAACTGTACTCTCTTTCTTCCTCTTGTGTTTGTTTGAAGTACTACAGGTTCTCTGCAGCTGCCATATGCTGCTCAGCTCTCCATTCTTTTCAGCAACTCCCTGGCTTCCAGAGTATGCCAGTCCCATCAGCACTCCAAAATAGAATAACCAGACCCTTGGGCAGCATCCTCAAAAACCAGAATGTTAGATGCAAGCTCCAATTCTTTCCCTCTCTAGGAAGAAGCTGAGAGTTTTTCCCACTTGTTCCATGCGGAGCCAGTAAGCAACTATGGCCAGGGAGTACAACACGTTTTTCTGCCAGCTTTGATGCAGTGGTTTCATGCTCACTGAGGTGTAGGAGCCTCTTAACTGGTTTCTGAATTTCTCACAAAGGGAGTGTGTCCATGTACTATTGTCCATGGAGGGAAGGAGGGTCTGGGACTTTCTCTTCTGTCATGTTGATAATATCACTTCTGCCTATGATTCTTAAAATGTTAATTAACAGAGATATTCTGCACATCAGTTTTTATTCTTCAGGGCCATAGATATAAGCTCAGCAGTGTGGTCTGAGTCTGCTCTAGAATGGTTTGTGTTTTTTATTTGTTTGCTTATTTTTGTTTCTGGTAATGGGAGGAGCATGTGCTATTGAGTGAGAGGACCACAGTCCATATCTGGACCCAGTGGACCCACTGTAAGCTGAGAAGCTAGGACTATTCATTTCACAGCTCCGAAACTCTATTCTTTCATTTATGAAGTGTGGATATTGTCGAATATTCATCTGGACCTTTGTAAGTGCATTGTAAATCTGTAAAACAACAAATTAAGGTTATTTATTATATATAATAACTACAGGATAGATCCAAAAGATGTAGATGTTGTTTTTTACCAACCTAATTCATACAGCTGGTTCATTTTGACTGGTTACTACTTTTCCCTAAGTATAATGAGCACAGCAAAAAAAAGCGTATTGAAAAATCTGGGTAATTAACCTTTTTGTTTTATCTCTTCTTTGTATTTGGCTTACTTCTCTCATATATCTGAATGTGTTTATAGCCATTTAAAATATGCTGAGAACCTGAAAATTCAATTACTTATATAAATGTTTTACACTTAAATTAGTTCTAGATATTTGGTAGGAACATGGGTATAAAAACATGAAATATAATCAAAGGTGAAAAGAATAGCCTCAGTTGTTTATCTTATAAACTAGTGATTTTCATAATTTATTTTTTATGTTGAGATAACTAAGACAATAATTCAAGGTCTATAATGCTGAGAGTCATATAAGCTTCTAAACAGCCATTTTTGGAAAGTACTCTATGGGAATGTAGCAATTTACATGGCACATTTTCCCAAGAAATTTAGAGCAGTTCGTGACCCTTCTGTAATTTGTGGGAGGTAAAATACATTTGCCATTATTTGAAATCCCAAAGTCTATGAATTGAATCAAGAAGTCTCTTTATAGGCTTTGCTGATTCAGGACAGCCAACCCTAACCAGACCTGGAACACACAGTACTACTCACAGTTTTTGTCAGAAGGAAATTCAAAAATAGCACACCTAGAAGAATTGTCATTTTACACTGAGCCAATTGTCATAAACTGTTTGCTCCATGTGTTTCAATGGAACTGAAAACCCCAACTCAATTTTCTGCTGAACAAATGTTTAAACTGAAAAAAGCAACGAAGCCCACAAACAACCCTTTTACTTGATGCATATTTTTCTTTATCCTCTTGTTGGGTTGTTAGAATGGGAATTCTATATAGAAGGAAAGGTATAAAAATGAATTCAATCGTGTTTGGTAGTATTTTCTACACTGTGTACTGTGGGCTGTGACTAACATACTTTATTTGATAGGGATTATAATCATCCTTTTTTCAGGAAAAGATGAATTCAGGACTTTCTATAATTAATATACTCATACTCTTTCAGGAAAACTACATGCTGTGTATTTATACGTTAAAGCAACAGGTACTATAAAAATCTTGTTGATATTGTGTGTGGTAGTTTTCAGCTTTTTGATACTTAAGCCTTTGCTTTTACAAAGCATTATGCTGGTATAGCTGTTTAGCAATAACTTTTGATTATTATGGGCCTAGTTGTGGTAATTTTACAAAATGGGCAGTATTCAGATTGCATATAAATTGCAGTGATAGAAAAAAATAAAAAATATTCTGCTACAGTCTGGGAGAAATTTTGTTAAATCATGTTACTATATGGGTTGTTAAGTTCTTTGGAGTCTTTTGAAGAGTGTCCAGGCTGTTTCCATGCTTTGTTTATATAGGGAAATGATTGGAATAAAAGCATGAACTGAACTATTCTTGAATTAATCCA
This sequence comes from Gorilla gorilla gorilla, assembly GCF_029281585.2. Lineage (NCBI taxonomy): Eukaryota > Metazoa > Chordata > Mammalia > Primates > Hominidae > Gorilla > Gorilla gorilla. The sequence goes on from NC_073234.2 coordinate 93,046,501, forward strand.
AATGTTTATATTATGGCATTATTGATAGAAATTTTGTCTTGTTACTTGGATATCATGCAGTGTTTATGAGGATAGCAGTTTTCTAGCCAAAATCTCACTCATGAAGTTCAGCTCTCCAATTTTAGAAATGATTTTTCTTTTTCTTCATGCATACATACTTGGCACAAACCTCAGTAAAGTTAAGCTCAGGTGAATGTTCACAGATTATCATTCTGAATATGATTTTTTGAGGGGCATGATTGTAGCTTTTGTGTTATCAGCTATAGTAATTTTTACAAGTTTTTTTTAGCCTTTTGGGTTTTTACTAACTGTTTTTCTACTATGTTATTAATTTTCTGTAAAATATGTTTATAGTGTCTCTATTCAGAGAGACAGAGACATAGAGAAAGAGAGCACATGCTCTCTCCATGTAGAAGTGACAATGGTACTGGCAGATGGTATGATATACCAAACATTTCCTCAGTCCTCTTTCCTTCACTAAGCCCTAAATTTTACAGAAGTGACTGCCAATAAAATAAACCAAGGAGAAGATCTCTGTATGCCGTAACAACTTTTCAGTTTTGCAAAACTATAATAATTAATTCTTACAGTAATGTTATTGAAAAGTTTTTTTTTTAATTTGATTTATGGAGGGATTATGATGAGCCTCCTTAAAGAGGTTGGCATGCTGCTTAGACTACACGGAGCCACTGAGCAGATACTTAGTCAAGCTATGTGAACAGCACTCTGCTGGCTATTAAGAAGCCAATGACAAACAAAATAAATAGGATCTCTGCCCAGTTATACAAATACATTTCAAGTTATGACAGATGCTGTGAAAGGCTTGAATCTTCTGGTTCACACACCTTCTCCCTGCCAGAAATCTGGGTGCACAGCCAACCTTGTTTGCTTACTGGTCATGAAAATAAAGGAGGGTCAATTGGAAGATCCTGATCCATAGTTAGTTGATGCCCTTTCTGAGTCTCCACACAGATTTCGAGGAGTTTCTTCTTGGCAATCTTGACTTTTTTTTTTTTTTTTAACATATATCTCTATTATAATAGGTCCCATTAGTTAGAATTGTTCTATTTCAACCTTCTGCAACTTAAACAGTAAGTCCTTGCAAGATAGTGATAAGCCTTTTTCATGTTGAATTGCTTCATACATATGAGATTTAAAGTGATGAATATGTGTGTTCATTCGTTTGTTCTTGAAAATATGAAAGTACATTTGAGTTTTTGAATTTTTCTATTCATTAATTTTAAATGCCTATTAAATTATTACTTTTCTACATCCATTAAATGGGGATAATAACTCTTATCTCATTAGTTTACTGTGTAAATAAATGAGATAAAGTATATAACATATTCTAGATGCACATGTAAAGTATCAAGACATGTTAGATATTACTAATACTAAATAATACCACATTATCTATTACAAATTTCTATTAAAATTGCATTTTTCATATAAAATTTTGGCTGTGACCACATATGTGGGCACTTATGTATTTGTTTACAGACCTATCAGTTGATTATACTTTTTCTGTATTTTTTTCTGAGAATAGAAATGTTAAAAAACTTTCATTCAGTGCCTGCAAATAAATTAACTCAAAGATGTTCAATTCTAGAAGGAAACTTACAAATTATCTTGCCTGATATGCTCATATTATGAATATATAACTGGAGGAACAAAAAAATTAAAAAACATATTTAGGCCACTTTGGGGGGATTCAGTTTATTAAATAATATCTCAAGTGCTCAATAATATTTGCGATATCCTTCCTTTCAGTGCTAGAGGATTCAGCAATATACTGTGTTTGCCACCAGAAGGTGCTAAAGGGAAATAAAACCAGCCTGTTTGAATGCTTTGTACTAGTATTTTTCCATTTGTTCTTGGTGGTGTCCTCTCTAGATCATTTCCTCCATTCAGTAATAGGTTTTCATATGGTATCAATATCCTATCTATGAAATTTCAAGGAGCTGACCATGGGCAAAAAAAGCAGGAAATAGAGAAGTCTTTAGAAATAGCATTATATGAAATACTTGAGAACATAATATTCATGTAATTGAAGATACTGTATAAATTAAGCTTTACAATTTCTGTTAAAGTCAACTTCATAAAGAAAGTTTATGTTCTATGCTAATTCAGATGTCAAATCTTTCAAAAGTGAATTTACACTCCCTTTAAAATATGGTAGAACTGAGAATGCTATTGTGGAATGCATAATTCTAGAGTGAGTACATTTTATAATCTTGTCAGTAAATTCAGTAACCTTAAAAGGTTTATTGTCTTTAAGCTTTCCTAAGTATAAAATATCACCAGGTATCTGTGTGTATTTTCTTCACATAGTTTATTTCAAGATAATTTAAGCATCTAGGCGATACTGGTATTAAACTTTTTTCCATTGAGGATTTCCCTTTTGTTTTCCATTTGGGAAATACAACATGCTTCCCACATTCCAAATTTCACTGCTTATTTTTATGACTACTATAAAAGGATAAGAAGAGGATAAAATAGTAAAAGGGTAATAATATTATCCTGGGAGCTATTTCTGTATCTCAGTGCTAAAAGCCATCAAACTATATAGACATTTTTAAAAGTTCTTTTGTAATATTAATATAACTGACGAAAAATGTGTTCATTTATCATTTCAGCAGGAAAAAGTATAAAATTTCTCTGGATATATTTCTGGACATTTGCCGTGTACATTTTCATTTAACATGCCTTTGCAAGTTAGATAGTTTCCCCAGATTTTTTTTTCTTTTAATTTCATGTGCTCAGTAAAAATGTGGCAGTCTTAAGCCCAATGCTGCAAACTATAGTGGTAAAATAGGGTGGAAATCAGAGAAAGTGGTAGTTGTAGAGAGCTTGCTTGCAAACCATACAAAATTTGGAAAGGAAAAAAAAAGTGAACTCTTCTATACTCATGTAAACTATTGTATTAGTTTCCTGTTGTTGCTATAACAAAATACCACAAACTTGATGGCTTACGACCACAAAAATGTTTATCTTACTGTTCTGGAATTCAGAAGTCCAAAATGGTTCTCACTGGGTTAAATTTAGGTCTCTACAGGGCTGCATTCCTTCTGGAAGATCTGTGGACGAATCCATTTCATTGCTGTTTCTAGCCCTAAAGGCTGCCCTGTCTCTTGGCTGTGTTTTCCTTCTATCTTCAAAGCCTTCAATGGCTGACTGAATTTTTTTCATGCTGCATCACTCTGAATCTGACCCTTCTGCCTCATCCTCCACACCGAAAGAACACTTTTAATTACATTGGGCCTAACCGGATAATCCAGGACAAACTCCTTACTTTGAGGTCAACTGATTAGCAATCTTAATTTTCCCTTTCCATCTCATATATTCACAGGTTTCAAGGATTAGAATGTGGAAATCTTTGGAGAGGGGATTATTTTTCTGCCTTCCACATCTACTTTCTGTGCATTTTTCCAGAGTTGAAATACTATGTATGTAATTTGTTTAGCATTTTTCACCTACACTTGTGGTTTGGATTTTCTCGTGTTAGCGCTTTTCAGTGAATATCTTTTTCACAGCCACAGAACACTACAAGGAAGGAATTTACCATCATTTTCCTACCCATTCACCTAACATTGGCCACTTAACTTATTTAAAAATATTTATTGTATATCAGTTGTGTGACAGGTGCCCTGCAAATAAATGGGATTTTAGTCATTTATAAGACAAAGTTTCCGCCTTTAGGGGAACTAATGGGAAAGAGAGGAGGAAAGAAAGTAAGGGATTAGTCAGAGTATGAATTTATTAAAATTCTGATGTGGGCATGACAGTGGAGACAGGGTACCATAAAAATGGAAAGAATAAAACAAAATGGAAAGAATATTTCTTCAATGGAGAGTCAGGCATGGTTTCCTAATAAAGTGACATGTTTGCTGGGTCTGGAGGGTGGAGATATTTATCCACTTTAGAAGCTAGGGAAAGAGTGTTTGAGGCAAAACAACAAAAAACAACAATAGCAACAAAAAGGACATGAGTAAAACAACAATAACAACAAAAAGAGCACGAGTAAAGACCCCAAGTCAGGAAGCTGCTTGGCACAGTGGATGATTGTGAAGTGAGACAAACTGACAGGGGTTTGGTGATAAGAAAAATGGCTTGGGATGAAGACGGAGAGGTGAGAAAAGCCATTTCATGTAAGACTTCGTATGCCAAGGTAATAATAATGGATTTCATGTTAAAAACAAGGAAAGCTATAGAAGAGTTTTAATCAAAGGAGAAACACAATATGCTTGTATTCAAAATGATCCCTTGTATTCAAAATAATCTTCACTCATCATGAATGAAGATAGCAGAAGGAGACATGAGGAGGTGGGGACCATATTGAGGAATATCCACAGATTTGTCGATAGAGGAGATGGTCAGGATGGTAGGAGCCACTGAAAGGTTGGTGATGCCATGATTCCATTTACTAGGACTGGTATAGGCTGAGAGAAAGCTGTTGTAGTGGGAGGACTGAGTTCAATTTTGGACGCATTGTATTTGAGAGGTTTTTGGGTCATAAACATGGAGGTTCCAGTGAGAAGTTTATGAGTGTAGTCAAGGCCTGATAGTTTGTTGTGGGCTGGAGCTTTATCTGTGGAAGCTTTGTAGACAGCAACCATAGGCATGGGAGAAAAGTAAACAGGAAAAAGGGAAAAGGTTGCTTCTTATTTCAGCTCTTAAGAGGAACAATTTTTTTTAATTGCATGAATCATTGACCCGTTTTTGTATCATTTAGAATATTACCAAGATGAGGGTATAAATATTTTAATGTTGAAATGAAACTTAAGTGAAAAACAGGCAGACAGATTTAAGGAAGCGTATTCCAGGGAGACAGAATAACATGGGCAATGGCCAAGAGGCATGGAGATGCACATTGTTCAGTAGAGTTTAGAAGTGTGATATGACAGGGCCCAGGTTCTAAAAATTCTGCTCTAAAAATTTTACACTTATTAAATCAATGAGTCTGTGAGGTAATTACTATCATTACCTCATTTTATGTATGAGACAACTTAGGCACTAAGAAGATAAGTAACTTTTCCCAGTTATACTGTTAGGAAATTGTGCTAGAATTCAAGCCCAGGCAGTCTGTATTATATAACGGACAACTGCTATTGCCAAGTACTCTTCTAATTACTCTCATTTAGGGGTGGCTATTTCGCTTTTCATCCTAATGAAGTCTGCCAATATTATCCATCCCCACTGGCTATAGGAGTGGGAAAAACACCCAAATTGGCCTCATCAGTATTTTTTTTTAGATGTTTTAAAATTGGAAATAAAGAACAAAATATTTCTGCTCCTCTGATAGCAAAGCTAGTGAAATGTGTACTCCGAACTGCAAATGGCTACGATTCCATCCTAGTAGACATAGCCATGGTGAGTTTATAAAGAGATGAGATCCAGTGAGCCTCCTGGTGGTACTTAAATCCCCAGCTCACTCCAGTCCTGTTAGGGCAAGACTTCCTTTTCAGCAATTTGGTCATGTGAATCACAAAATGCCTAAGCTTGTCTGAGTTGGTTACGATGATTTGTGGTCAAAAGTGTTTTGAGTAATGTATTGCTGATTTATTACAGTTAAAACAGCAAATGGCATGGGTAGACTTGTGTTTAAGAAAGGTCACACTTGCAAGAGTGTGAAAAGTGCAAGACTAGAGGCAGAAAGAATAATTGGACTGTTTCTGTAACTCCAGTGAATACTGAAGAAGTGGGCTAAAGCATCAGCACTGAGGAAGCTTTAGTTTACTTCTTCAACATTTAGTCCACTTCTTCATTTTCTCCACTGAGGAAATGGACAAAATGATATAAAACACATCAATATGGTAATACCGATGGAATTTTGTTATTGGATGGAAAGGGTAAGAGTGAGGGAGGAAATGCACAGGTTTATGGCTGGAGAAGTACAGTAGATAGAGTATTATTTAGGCAGTAATAGTTTGAGGGTGGTAGAGGAAATGATGAATCCAATTTTGTAAGTGATGTCCAGAACACACTTACATATAGTTGACCCTGGAATAGCATGGGTTTGAACTACACGGGTCCACTTATACCTAGATCTTTTTTCAACAAAAGTTATACCAAGTGTACCTGCCTCTTCTCCTGGCTCCCCTACTACCCGCTTCACTTCTTCTGCCTCTGCTACCCCTGAGACAGCAAGACCAACCCCTACTCATCCTCCTCCTCAGCCTACTCAGCATGAAGACGACGGGGATGAAGACCTTTACGATAATCTGCTTCCACTTAACCAATAGTAAATATATTTTTCTATTTCTTCTGACTTTCTTGATATTTTATTTGTATTGTAAGAATACAGTATATAATACATATAACATGCAAAATATATGTTAATTGGCTATGTTATCAGTAAGGCTTCCAGTCAACAGTAGATTATTAGTTGATAAGTTCTGGGGGAAGTGAAAAGTTATATGTGGATTTTTGACTGTGTAGGGGGTTGGCACCCCAATCCCTGTGTTGTTCAATGATCAAGTGTATATTGATGTGAAGAGAGACCTAGGCTTGGTATATATAGGTTTGGCAATCATCAGTGTGTTGGTCTTAGAATGTGGAATGTCATTACTGATCCTTCCTAAAGTAGTTTTAATGGCAAGGAAGGCATAGAAGCCTGATTTCATACTTGAAGAGTGAAGGGAAATCTACTTAGACATAGAAGAGTGAGTTCATATATGTGTGTTTACTTCCTCTCAAATCCCACTAAAATATTAGCGAAGAATTAAAACCTACAAGAAAAAGGCATGGGAAAAGGAGGAAAAATGTAAGGTCTATGATATTTGGAAAGTGAAATGTAAGAGAAACATGGTGATCAGAGCATAGGAAGCTTATAACTAACTGAAGAAGAAAGGTCCTGCAAGAAATAAACAACGTTTTACCTCTGGGCCCTGGAATTGGAGGCAACAAAAATCACTGAAACAGGGAAGAGGAGAGAAGGCTGAAATTCTGCAGCAGCAATTCATCTTTCAGATTTCCTCCACAGCCAAATGACAACTCCTCCTAAATCCTGATATAAGGCAGGAGACTTACCTATTGGTAAAATTAAATCAGAAATATTCTAGACTTCAGGATATCAGACACAATAGAGGGCCTGAAAACAAGATAATTGATGAAAAATCTAGATACCAAATAGAGAAGCCATCAACTCCTTCTTTACCCAGGATGCTATATCCAAGATTTAGCTCTCTAGGCAGGAGCATAATAGATTCCTATTTCAAGGAAGAGGTGTGTATATGGGAATGAGGGGTATAGAATTAATTTCTAGATATTGACATTTGAAGCTTGTTGAAAACATTCAGGCCCTACCCAATTATTCTAAGACCTGTGAACAAGTAAAATCTACTTAGTAACACAAACCTCACTCTCTACTTTTTAAGCCTCACTTTAACATATAGATTGCTAAGTATCCCAGGGAATTTGAGAAATTCCTTTAATGTAAGACAAAGGAAAATGGGAAAATCAGGAATAATAACTCAGAAGAAATTGAAACATTCACAATACAGTTAGCAAAAGAAAAACTTTTTTAAAAAGCAATAACTGATATGTTCAGAGGAAAAATAAAAGACACAGGAAAGATGAATAGGATGAAATTTAAAAAGAACATTTAGTGAACAAAAAGATTTTTAGAAATGAAAACACGTGATTCCAGAAACTAAAAAAAACAATAATGTAAGGATTGGAAATTAAAAGTGAGAAAAAGTTAGAAACAGCTAAAAAGAAAACAAAGGAGAATCATAATAAGTAAGAAAATTGAGGAAAGTAAACCAAGTAGTCTAGTATTCTAATTTATATATTCAATAAATGTTTATTGAGCATTGTTATGTGTCTTGCATTGTTCTAGGTGCTGAGGATATCAGAGCAGAATAAAATAAAATCCTATGATCAGGAGTTCCAATAATACAGAATTGAGAAAATATAAGTGAAATAATTAGGAGTGAAATAATGCCAAAAGATAAAACAAGACTCTCTGAATTACTAAGTTTCCAGATTAAAAGTGCCCATTGAATGGGATGGCATAGTGCTTTTTTCTTTTTTTTTTTTTAAAGAAGACAAAAAGGCACATAATCATGACATTTTTAAATACTTGGGATAAAGAGAAAATCTTAATAGCTTTCACAAATAAAGGGCACATTTGAAGCTGAATATTCTTAATAGAAGTACTAGAAGCTAGAATAAAAACAGAACAATGCCTCAAATACTCAAAAGGAAAATGATTGCCAACCTAGAATTTGTATTCAGCTAATTTCTGAATGACATAAGGATTAAAAAACAAAGATAAATAAAAGTATTTCAAAAAACACACGGTTTCAAAATTCTTCCACTCATATAACTTGTGGTTCATCGAACTAAGGGAATAAATCAAGAATGAAGATAGCATGAGATTCAGAAATTGGAGGATTCAATGCAGAAGAGAGGCAAAGGTAATCCCAGAACAATGAAGTTGAAGAAAGGGATAACACCTGAATACCAGTCCCATACAGCAGCCAGTCCTGAGTTTTGGAGGAGAAGGGAGGATTCTAGGGGAAGGTCTTTCAGAGAAAAAAGATAAGTTGCAATAATGGATTATCCTATATGTTCTATTGTAGAGACTTATAGAAGAATTAATGACAAGAACACAGAAAATTGTGCAGTTTTCTTGAAGAGGTGCTCAATTATACAAAAAGAAAAAGTTGCTCACGAATGTAAATGATTTTATGATACGATATATAACCCAGCAGGAAACATATTTACCTAGTTAGTGTAACATAAACACCGAATGTTAATTACTATCCAAATTGTGATTGGCGAATTCTAGCCAGGGTATAAAAACTAAGACTAAGAGAGAGAGGAATCTTCATTTTCCATATACGAATTCAAGAGATTGTTGAGCTTTTAATGGGAAACAGCATGGATATCAATTTATCAACTTGAGAAAAATTCAAGAAGACGGAGCTAAAAGAGTTAAAATGGCGGCCTTTCAGGAATGAAACCTGATGGTGACACAGAGTAGTGCTGTTCTTATTAAAAATCTTTCCAAAATTATTCAACTTTTAAAATGTTTATGTGTAGAATTTTCAGTATAAAATTATATTTTAATTAAAAAAATAGTGGTTAGGTGCTGAAGAAGCGGAGATTGCAAATGTAGCACAATTGCAGCAAGACTTAAGATACCAGGGGCAGAGGAAAGACAACTGAGGAACTGTTACTACATTTAGCATTGAGGGGAAGGACAGTTTTCATATGGGAGGAGCTCGAATAGGTTTATAGGCTACAGAGGACGAGTCGGTAGAAAGGAAGAGTTTGAAAATAAGGCAAAAACAAAACAAAACAAAAAAACTTACAAGATAAAACATGTATTTGGAATCACTGGAAAAGACTGAGGTTGCTGCTAATTTATGTTCTTTTTCTTCATCAAGGATTCCTAGTGCCTTTTCCTCCTCAAATTTAATGGCCTACTCAGCAGCCCATGTGCAGAAGTTATGAAGTGGGGCTGTTTATCTGTTGGTGAAGAGTTTTCAGAGAAAGATCATGGTGTTGGGTTGCTGACATGGAATGAATAAGAACAGATGAGGAGGGACTTAAGAAGGGAGGTAGACATTACTGAACTTAGAAGAATTTGATACACACAGGGAAAATTCCTCTACAGAGGGAGATTTGAAGAGGGCTCTTCTCACTGCTTTATGAGGTGCTTCTGTGGGTGGGTGATTCCAAGCTATAGGACCTCAGCAGTGTATGTGAGCTGCTTAATTTTTTTGTGAAACACTCCCCAAAATAGATAGAATTAAGTACTTCCTATAGACATTTATTACTTATACTTTTGGTAATCATTGCTAACATTATTAAGAGGTTATTGCTGACCCTAATTTAATTGTGAAATATGGATTGTCTCACCTGAGACTCACTACAACCCTGCGTGGCACAAATTGTTTTCATTCCCATTTTGCAAATGGTAACAATGAGGCACATATAGTTTAACTGGCAAAGGTCACTGAGCAAGTGAGCAGTGAAGCTGATATTTGCACCTAAGTAACCTGACTACTAAGCCTATGTAGATTAGTCATTATCCTATATCTGCAGTAACTACACTGTAGATGATGGAATAGCTAATGCACATGGCATTTGTTGAAAAAGCAGAGGAATTGAAAGTAGCTAAGTAAGGCTGGAGCATAGATGTATGATGCACATTTAAAGAGTACATGTGGGGAATTGGTGGAGGAAGAGTGTGAAGACATAAGAGAAACTGGTTCATGAAGAGCCTTGTCATAGTGAAGACCTTTGGGCTTTAGCCTGACAGCTAGAAGAAGACATTGAAGGATTTTAACTGGGAAAATAATATGATTGATTTTTTTTCCAGAAAGCACCTTCTTGCAATATTATATAAAATTAATTGGAAATATCAGAGGAGGGGATATAGCAATGAGAACATTTATGAGACTGGCATTGGTTGAGGCAAAGTGTGCTAGTAGGCACAGAGAGGAGGGAACAAATATGAGAGGCATTAAGGAGGTATGTTTAATAAGATTTAGTGAAAGATCGGAATAGGGCATGACGAGTATTTGTGGCTTGGATAATTAGATGAAAAACCATTTATCAATAAGAGAAAAACAGGAAGAAGAGCATTTGGGAGATAAGAAAAATATGAATATTCTTTGAGATAGATATTATTTGTGTGATCTGGAGAAATAAAAATGTGCACTAGGTACTTGGTTCAAAGCCAGAGAAAGAGAGAGAGAGAATATGTGTGACCTTTATTGATCTGGCTTTGGGTTTCACCATATAAATCACCTGTATAAATTGGAAATGGTTGCAACCATCTCAGAGAGATACAGCAGAGTTCCAGAACATCATCTGTGATCACTTGACAAATGTAAGCTAAATGTTGAAGCAGAATGTGGTTATGATTTCGGGGAAAAAGTTACACTTAAATGGTGGCTAGAAACAAAGACCACAGAGAAGACTGAAGAGGGGCCAGATTTCTGAGGGAAACCAACAAAGCATGGCTTCATGAAAGCAAAGGATACTGTGAGTAGTTTCAAGGAGAAAGTGATCAAATTTCACTAATAGGCCACTCAACTGTTTGATAATTAGCAAGCCCTAATTGACTTGGTTTAGATTTTTTTTTTTTTTTTTGCAAGAGGTTGATTTAAGAGCTTGTTTTCAGTTTTCTAAATAAATGAGAGGTGAGGGAGTAAACTCAATTTGTGGAGAAACTAGATATTTAAGATGTTAGGAGACAAAGCAAGGAAAGGTAAGTCAAGATTTTTGTTTGTTTGTTTCAGGATCAGAGAGACTTAAGGGAAAGAATTAGAAAAGAGAGACAAAAAGAGAAGACCCTGAATAAAAAAGAAATAATGGAGGAACATTTCAATGGGATAGCATCCAGAGTACAGACTGAGCCGTTTGAAGTGAGAATATTATTGTTCACTTATGCTATGAGGATAAAAGTATAGGTTGGTGCCGAAAATCTAGCAATCCGTCAACTTTGTGGACTCTGCTTTTGTTACATTCTATTTTCGATGAACCAGTCATTTCTTTTTTTCTCCAATTCTTGTTGTATTCATGGTCTTTTTCATTTGCACACTTTTAAATCTTTATGACAACTGTGAAGTTGAAATCACAGGCCTTGCCTGTTTGTCTTTCTAATTTCCAGGTTCTGTGTGTATGTTAGCCACATGAAAATCTTTGAAGAAAATTTTGCAGATAGCTCAAACTATACATGATTAATACCTGGTCTAGAATGAAACTAAATTTTGAAGCATTGGCTGATGACCCTTATAGAAGTTAGACAAATCACAACAACTGACTTTGAGGTTTTAAAGTTGCGTATTTTGTTGTAATTTTACAGCCTGAGCAGATGATCTACAACCTGGCCTCAAAGATCTGCATGCAATAAATTGCAAAATGTGCCTCATTTATTTATTTATTTTTTTAAACCTCCAAATGTGGAAGGGATGAGTCAGCCTATCTGAGATTTTAAACTGCCAGTTCCAGGGACACTGCACAACCCCAAGCCATTGCTTCCAGCAAATTACTATTAAAAATATTTTCTGCTAGGCAGGACTGCCTAATGTGTTAACCTTGACCAGTTTCTTTTAAGTGAAAGTAAATACTAGAAAGCAAAAACAACAGAATTACTACTGAAGGGCAGGAGCAAGGTTATTTCCTTCATTTGCTTTTGAAAATCTGTTTGTTTTAATAGCCTTGATGTTTTACAAGAAGAGTCAGATATAATTCATTTTACCAAGGACAAGATGAAGTTGAATCAATTTTCTTTCTAAAAAAAGCTAATAATATGCAAATTGATATATAAATGTCTGTGAATATACTGTGTATAGGCTCTTACATAGTATTGTGTTTGTACAGATATCAAGGACATGATATTGCTCACATAATTGTAAGTATTTATGTACAGTAGAATGAAGAGGATATTTAAAAATATAGGAAAGCATGAAAATTTTGACATGATATTTTAAAGTCTTCGAAGATACATATTGAAAATGAGTCCACTGATCATTTATTTATATATCATTTCAGTAATGAGAGTACTAGAAAATATTTGCCTCTGAGTATAAACATTTGGTTTAATAATTCTTAATTAGAATTTGAATTGCAATACAAATGGCTATGTGTAAAGAATATCATTAATGAATTAGTTAACATAAAGAGGAATGTAGGTCACTGCTCACAGTAGGAGCTCAGAAATGGTTAGCTAGATTTGAACAACTTAAAGATAAGAAGAAAAAGGTTTTAAGCCCTCCTATAAACAAAAGTTACTCCCTGACAGGAGCACATTCTTCCTTTTAGTTTGATTAAAAGATCTTCCTAGGCTTTGGGGTAGTTGCTTTTCCTTCTTTAAATTTTTCAATATTCCTTCAATTTTCGGCATTATTAGATATTATTTTATCACTATGATCAGAAAAAAAATGACTTTGGAAAGACATATTGTAAAAATTTACTTCTTTACATGGGATTTTACTTTAAAATTGGATTTTTCATGGAGCATAGAAATGCCCATTGCTTGAATCTATCTATTGTTATGTCTCCAAACACTTCCCTTAATAGAATGAATGGAATGCCACATGCAATACATAAATGCGCAACACACCATGAGCTTAAAAATAAAACATATATTTAGAAAGAGTTACTAAAATTACAATAGAACATTTTTAATGCTACCATTCATGGGTTTAGTCTCCCTGCATCATTCTGATGTCTGCATTTCCCCTCTGCTATCTGAAAACAGGTTCTAAACTGCATTTATCAAACTTGTTAACATGTCAAATAACTTATATTGTCTTTCAGTGTATCTTTACTACACTTTGTAAAAACTTGTAAAAATATCTGTAATTGTTGACCACTGTTACACACTTTGTGAGATATAGACAAGTAAACATATTTTAGGCCATATGCATTAGGAGTTATTTCTTTAAAAACCAACCTTATTTGTTCTGTCTTATCAAATACTCAGTCAAGTTCTATTAAACCAATTTTATTCTAGTGAAGGTCAATGTATACACACACTTATATGGGGAATAGATACAAAAACCCTTTCCGGAGCCAGAAGCAAACTGTTTCAGTTTTCTATTATTTCTTAACAAACACCTCAAGAGAGAATTTTCAAAACAGTATCATTTTATTTGCTCATGATTCTGCAACTTTGGCTAGGCTCAGCTGAATGGTTCTTATGTCGGTCTTGCTGGTGGTAACTTATGTGGTTGTACCAGTTGAAAGATTAACTAGGGGTCTGGGATCCACTGGCCCTTGAGACAGCATGGCTTCTCTCTTTGCCCTGCGATGTAATCCCAAAGCCTCTTCTTTCCATGTGGCCACTGCAAAGGGGATAGATATATTTCTTACATGGTAATTTAGGGCTCGCAGGAGTGCAAAAATTTAGACTTGGCACTGGTTATGGTTAAAGTGAAGTGCAGATTCATGGGGAAAGAACTATACAAGGCCATGAATACTGGAAGCTGTGATTTCACTGGAGGATGCCAAAGAAACTAAGTTCAAGCTACAGTGTGTATTCTCACTGCCCTTAGGGGGCACTATATGTCACCACAGGAATGTTGGTTATGCCCAACAAAGTGGGTGAACCCACTGCATGAATTTAGATAAGTGAGTGAAATGGTCAGGTGGGACTCTTGGGCAGCACTGTGGAGAATGGATTTCAGAACAAGACGAGAGACAATGAGATCAATTCAACAGTAGTGCCATAATTGAGATGAGAAATGATTTGAGCCTAAATCTAGGTTACTATTTTCCCCCTAAATTTCCTTTGGCCTCCTTCTAACTTGAAGAGGGTAAAGAAATAAGGATATAGGGGAAAAGAAAAATTTAGCACAATTCTGTGGCTAGTAACACTGTTCACTCAGATGAGGGAGTCAGAGGGGAAACATTTTTTTAAAAATATCTATTAAAGTTGATGTTTCTGTCAGTGTTCAGGTAGAACTATGTAGGAGTCAGATGGTTATGTGGGTTTGGATCAAAAGAAGGATCTAGGATGCAGGTGAAGACTGAGGGGTCATTAGTCTTTGAGGCCTTTGGAAATGCTGCGCTCACCAAAAAAATGCATAGAACAGTGTTTCTTAAAAAGGAGGGTGGCATGTATCAGGGTCCAGTAGGGAAAATTGCCAACTCTAAGTTCTAATACTCTCCCAGGCCCCCAGCATTGCAAGGGTAAGGTAGGAAGCAAGTGTACTTGGAACAAGTTCTTAGGTGCTGCTTTACTTTTTTCTTCCAGGGGATATAGGCGTTGACACAATTTTAAAAGCTCCCCAGAAGATTCTGCTGTACACTGAGGATTAAGAGTCACTAAAGGAAAGTGAGGAGGGAGTAAGGGTGAGCATTTCATCCAGGGCAACAAAAGTCAAAAGAGCAAGACCAAACCTGATAATGTAATATTTAGATGGCAGCTACAACTATTTAAATAAAACAAAACAAAAACCTGTCACAGATTAAAGGACAAATTTTGTATACGTAATTTCTGGTAAGGTCTCATGGCCATTCATTGGGCTTTTCAACAATTGGTCTACCTTCCACCATGTAAGAATTCAACAGCCACTGTTGTTCTAGAGATATGTGTGTTTTCGGTATTTCACATTGGTCTAGTGATGGAATATGATCATATCCTGGAGTGGTTCAAACATGCTTTTTTGTGTTTCTTTAGTTTCCTTTTTGGTGGCAAATTTACCATTTTTCAATCATGCAGCATTTACTGTTCTTGCTCCTTTCTCTTTTCCTCCCTTGACATCCCACCCCATCCTTCTGAATTTGTGCATCCTTCAAGAATATTTCCTGTCTTCAAGTCGTTTTCCTCCTCAGGTTTCTAGATGTCTACGTTAACTTTAGCTTCTTTCTGTTCGTTTAATAGTGAATCACTTACATATGCATCCTGTCCGGGTCTAATTGGATTCTGGATGGCAAGTTAAATTTAAAAGGATAATGGCAGAATTCTTTCTTGGGTTTTTAAGATTGCTCCTAATAGCCTTCCATCTTATCATCTCTTTTTACTTCACAAATTTAATCAATCATTTACTGGAGTGAAAATGCCAAATCCTATGGATTTCTCCTTAACCTCTCTGTGCTTCAGTTCTTCATCTGTAAAATGGAGACAATTTCAGCATCTTCTTCACAGGGTTATAGGAGACACTGGATGTAAAGCACACAGAACAATAGCAGCCAGTTAGTGAGTGCTCAATAAATATTAGTTATTATCATGACTTCTTAAGTATAACTCTGCTTCTTCCAAAGTTTAATTCATTTTTCTAAATAAATTGACCAGTGTATAATTAACAGAAGGAAGTGTTCAAGCACATACACACTCTCACATATACTCACATACACACACACGTTGATTTGAATGATGATTACACAGGCATATGCATTTTGTGTACTCACAATTTATGCTTTCTATATGGAAATCATACTTCCATAAGTTACTTGGGAAAAAACGTAATTAGAGGCAGAATAGGAGAGTGGTTAAGACTACAGGTTCTGGGCTGGGCGCGTGGCTCACGCCTGTAATCCCAGGACTTTGGGAGGCCGAGGTAGGCGGATCACGAGGTCAGGAGATCGAGACCATCCTGGCAACACGGTGAAACCCCGTCTCTACTAAAAAATACAAAAAAATTAGCCGGGCTTGGGGGCGGGCGCCTGTAGTCCCAGCTACTCAGGAGGCTCAGGCAGGAGAATGGGGTGAACCTGGGAGGCGGAGCTTGCAGTGAGCCGAGATCGCGCTACTGCACTCCAGCATGGGCGACAGAGCGAGACTCTGTCTCAAAAAAAAAAAAAAAAAAAAAAGACTACAAGTTCTGGAACTAGATTTCTGTTCAAATCCTGGCTCTAGCCCTAACTAGTTGTGTGATTTGAGGCAAGGAATTAGCCTTCGTTATCCCAATTTCCACAGTAGTTAAATCTGGATAAAAGCATGTATCTGAAAGAGTTGTTGTGAGTATTAAAAGATATGATTTAAAATACTGCCTACTACATCTTATATAGTATATAAATGTCAGCTGTTGTTTATATCATTCTGTATCCTGATAAACTGCAACATGAGTTTGACAAATGTATCAATGCTTTAAAAAAGATAGTATATATTTTCTTAAAATAAAGGCATTATACATTTCTGGGTTATGTATCCTTTGCTGTGTATAGCCCATATCTATACTTAGTTAGTATGTTTCTTCTTGAAGAGAATAAGATTTATACCTTTTTGTTAATTCTGTGTATCTCTAGCATTTAATCTGATGCCACATTTAATAAGAGCAAAATTAACATTCATTGACTCTGACTGAACATTAATGTCATATCAGATAACAAGAAAACAGTTTTTATTAGAAAAACTGATTAAATTGAGTATTCACAACTAGTAGTGAAAATTGTACCTTACTGATTTAAATCACATCCACCTAAAGCATAACTATTCCTTTAGCAGCAAATTTTAAATTTTTATGAAAATAAGTTTGTGAGAAGTAAACAGATTTCATTTTAACCTCAACTATTCTACTCAACTCTTCAGATCCCAGAAAATTACAGTAATACTAAATGGAATAATGTCAGATGATGGAAAATTCAGATCCACATGGATAATTGTCTCATAAGTAGAGAGTGGCTATGATTCTGGAACTTTAAATATTCAAATCTAAAAGACAAATGTCCCAGTGTTTTATAATGACTCACACAGTAATTTTTTCGCTATAAATTTAAATTATTTAAATTGAATTCTAATACAAAGTGCAAAATCAGATTTAACAGTTATTTATGTGAATTAGAATAATTTCTTCAGTGCTTTAAAAGAAAATGTACAAGCTTTGATATTCTTCAATTAAGTTATCAAATAACAATGTTGGCAATTCTTTCAATTGTAATATTAGCTGTAAAATAAAGGGTGAAAGAATGCCACTTTACTTCCAGTTTTGGGACTGAGAACTGAACATGACCATTATACCCTTACCATTTATTACATGCCATTCTTATGCATACCAACTACTTTTCAGTTCCTATATTTGGAATGTGTGGAAATTTTCTTCTTTAATTTGACATTTCTAATGTGGGGTAAACTGGTATGGAGTATCAGAATGCTATAGAAACAGCCATCTAGAAAGTGATAATATGATATGCAACAGAGAAAAGGGCAATTTTAGACATCAGAAAGCTTTTTCTTGGCTATTGATTGAAGGAAACCTGATTTTGAAAAAAAAATCCATAGGAAAAAATGTGTGGTGTTTGTGGGGTGGTGGTGGGCCAGTTACTCCAGTACAAGTTATTTTTGAGACAGTATTGTAAACATTATAGTTCACAAAAGGAATAACAATGGAATTAGAGCTCATCAAACACTAATAAAGATATGTTTCCTAGTAAAGGATGTATTTCACTCATGGTACTGTAATGATAAATCCCATTTTCAGGTTAAGACTGCGTCTGGAGTATTGAAACTTGGAGCCACTTTCTAAGAGGGTAAATGGGAGGATAAGAAGTCTTTAACCATTTCTATTGAGGATAGGCTGCTGTAATTACTGTGGAAAAGAGAAGCCTTACTGGGGGGCTATGAGAAGGCAGAAGTAGAACATTTGTTCTACTTGGGTGATGAATTAGAAGTGGAAAAAGATGAGAGGCAAAGACAAAGACAGCTCCTAGAATTGAAGCCTCTTACACCAAGCATGGTGTAAGTTGCCCTGCAAAGAAGTGAGTTCCCAAACGCTGTGAGTACTTTAGCAGAGGTGGCTCCATACCAGGGACTAAGGAGTCCCACTTGGGATAAAAGAGTAGAAGACTCTTGAGCAATTTTCTGATGGATAATTTGTGGGGAAAGTATTCCTTGATATATTCTTTCTAACTAGGTATAAAGAATTGGAGCCACTATTTGTTGATTTTAGAAATAGTCAAAGAAAAAAAAAGACAAAAAAAAGAAAGAAAAGAAAGAAAAAGAAAAAGAAAATCCAGTTGGCAAAGATAGAGAAGGAAGCGGGGGGAAGGAGAAACAGAAAAAAAGAGAATCCTTATAAAGTTTTAATCCCCTCACACATTTTTAAAAAACTTATTCTCATCAATTTATCCACTACATGTTATTATTATAAATATGATAGTCTGAGGATTGGTATTTAGATTGTTACTCAGTTATTTTTTACATACATTTTACATACACACACACATATCCTGGTCACACACACATTCATTTTTGTGTGTGTGTGTTGCTTTCAGATTTCTGTTTTTGTATTTGATATATTGACAACAGTTAGACCAGTTCATTTAACTAGTTTTTAGTCTCACTGCCAGTATTCTATGCCCCTACTTCCTTATTCAAGACTTGTCAATTTTGATTCATTACTCAGCCACATGGAGTGTATTTTCAAATAGTTTGTCTGATAAATAGAAGGTGTGCATTATTGAAAATGTCTTTTTCTTACCTTTATATTTGAATAAAAGGGTGGTGCAATATAAACAATTATTGTTTGTCCAGTTATTTTCCGCTTAAAATTGTAGACACTGCTCAATATTTTCTTAGGAATGTAGTTTTTACAAATGAGTGTGATGACAAATTTATGTTGTTTTATCACTGCTCACTAATTCCTTTTCCTGTCTTAATGCTTTTTGGCATTAATTGATGCTTATACAAAAGAAAATCTAAGATGTCCATGGGTATATAATCTCATTTAATGAGAATCTTATGTAATTAGAATCCTATTTATTTAATTTGTATTCCTTTAACATGGCAACAATCTCTTTTGACCTTCATATACAGCTTCACAAAGTTTTCTTTGATTATTAGCATTTTCTTTAATTATTGCTGTGTACTCAGTTAATATTCATAATATCTTATTGCTTATTTTTATGGTTTCTTCACTAGTATAAAATCTTTGATTAGTGATCCATTTTTCATCCTCTGTACAAGCTGTCTTATTGCATAATTCTTAGGTCTTTGCTTTTTTTTTCTGTTAACTTTGGGAGAGTTTTTCAAGTTTGATGTATATGTTAGGGTTTTATCCACAGGATAAGTTGTGCTCCTTTTTCATCTGGTACAACTTTAGTTTCCTTGCAGTCATTCCTCACTGAATTCATCCCAGCATATTGTCTTTGCTGGTGGCAATGTAAAGTGTTGCAACATCTTTAGATTTGATCCTTGAACAACACAGCTTTGAACTGTGCAGGTCCACTTTTACACAGATTGTTTTGACAAATACATTGGAATTTTTTTGGAGATTTGTGACAGTTTGAAAAAATTGCAGATGAACCACATAGATTAGAAATATCAAAAAAGAATAAGAAAGAGTTAGGGATGTCATAAATGTATAAAATATATGTAGATACTAGTCTATTTTATCATTTACTACCATAAAACACAAACAAATTTATTATAAACAGTTAAAATGTATCAAAACTTGTGCACACAAACACAAATTGTACATGGCACTATTAGGAGTCCAGAGAAAAACAAATATAAAGATGCAGTATTAAATTAAAACTGCATAAAATTAACTGTAGTACATACTGTACTTTAATTTTGTAGTTATCTTCTGTTGCTATTGGGATTAGCTCAAATGTTGCAAGTATTTGCTTAAAACATCACGTGACCCTGAGCCATTCATCTCTCCAGTCAATTGCAAATAAAAAAAAGTAAAAAGTGATCTCTCATGGTTCTCATGTATTTATCATCATGTTTAGTGCGATACTGTAAACCTGAATAATACCATGGGATCCAAAGTGCCACTAGTGATGCTGGAAGTGCTCCCAAGAAGCACAGAAAAGTTATACAAGAAAAAGTTGAATTGCTTGATACTTACCATAAATTGAGATTTTTGCAGTTCGGGTTGCTTGCCGTTTCAGGCGGATGATTCATCTTGTAAACAGACAATATAAACTTGCAGTATCAATAAGTATAGTACTGTAAATGTATTTTCCCTTCGTTGCAATTTATAATATTTTCTTTTCTCTAGCTTACCTTAGCATAAGAATACAATATGTAATGCATATAACATACGAAATATGTGTTGAATGACTGTTTATATTATTGGTAAGTTTCTAGTCAACAGTAGGCTAATATTAGTTAATTTTCTGAGAAGTCAAAAGTTATATGAGGATTTTTTCGACTAGGGGTTGGTATCCCTAAACTCCACGTTGTTCAAGAGTCAACTGTACAAGTTAAACATATACCTACATATGACACAGCCAATTTACTCCTTGGTATTCACCCAAGGAGATATAAAAACATATGTCCACACAAAGAGTTGTACTCAAATATTCATAGATACATCATTCAGAATTTTCAGAAACTAGAAAGAGCATAAATGAATGTTCATTCATAAGTGAGTGGATGAACAATTTGTGATGTATTCATAAAATGAAATACTACTCATAAATAAAAAAGGAATAAACTGCTGATATCCATAGCAAAATAAATAGATCTGAGAAATATACTGAATGAAAGAAACAGACACCAAATAGTACATCTATATGATTCCATATTTATAAGATATTATAATAAAGCTTATTAATAAGCTTTCATATCTTATAAATAAGAATAGGATGCAATAAAAATTAAAATAATGACCATATCTCCATAATCATTTGCTGTGGAAACAAGAAGTATATTTCTAAAACACTGTTTGGCATCATCAGTATAATACGAGAAGAAGAGGTAGAAACTGTAAGGAGACATCAGTAGAGATAAAAGGATGGTATTAATGACACATGTTCATGGACTGTCAGACTTAATATTATTAAGTTGTCATTTTTAACTGAAATGATCCCTAGAGCTAAAACAATACCAATAAAGATTCTATGTTATTTTCTTTTTGTAAAAATCGACAAAAATTATTTGGAAATGCAAATCACTTAGGATAACCAAATCATTTTCTTTTTCAAAATAAGAAAGAAAGCTATTTCCATACGTTATCTGATTATGAGTTACTATAAAGCTACAGTTATTAAAACAGTGTGATATGATGAAAGGATAGATATGTAGATCAATGGAAGAGAGCAGAGAATGCGGAAGTAGACCCACACAGATACGGTACATTGATTTTTGACAATGATGCCAAGGCAAGTCTATGAGACAAGGAAAGACTTTTCAACAAATGGTTCTCTAACAATTGAAAAGCTTTTATTTATTTTTTAATAGAGACTATTGCTCCCAGAATGCATACACATTTGTTTCCCATCTTTATTTTCTGCTTGGACTTTGACTACAAATGCAATATGAAAGACTGGAGTGAAGGGTAGATGGTAAAGGAAGACATTACAGGTATCTACCCAATGGAAAATTGTTGTGTAGTTCTAGTTTTTCAAGGCTTTGATTTTCTGAACAGGAAGTAGAGGGGTAAACTAGAAAACTCATATTTTACAAACTTCTTTCAAGGAAACAACTTCTGTTTAATCAGTGGATGCATATATAGAACACTGAATGCTTTTTTGCAACCGAATTTTAAGGAGATTATAGAGTATCAAACCTCCTGTAATGTTCTAGATAGGCTCTTTGCCATAGTCTTTTATTGTGGTTTGATTTTTTTAATTTTCATTGATTTAAATGATATGCTAATAAAAAGCTGAGGGAAGATGTGTCAGAAAACTAATAACAATAATGTTTAGTATATTTATGTGTTTTATTTAAAAATCAGAAGTTGTAGTGAACTTTTTTTGAAGATGTAAACTTAAAAGAGTACAGTGGTCCTAAAATACATCATAAGAGTGTTGTTTGGTACTAGATAACGCTATCTTTCTGTGAAATATTTGCATTTCAAAGGGTAAGCCATCACCTTATCTGTGTGTCTCATTTTGGACAGTGAGGTGCTGCTACATAAGTGTGATAAGGAACACTAATGTCGCCTCATGTTATCTTAAAAATTAATGATCTAGAATGGAAGTGTTGTCTTTTGGTTTAAACCTAAGGGTTGCAGTAATTTTTGCTGGTTTTAATATCTGAGTATCAAATTAGTCATTAAAACCAATACTTTGTTAATGGTAAGTATTGTATCATTCTTTCTGCATGCAACTGAGGTTTTCTTTTGTCATCTTATATAGCAGTTTGGACCACTTAGCCAGGTGGCATTCATTGGTTCTTGTAAAAACTGGGAATATTTGAGTCAGTTTGGTGACTGAAAGAGACAATGATGAAGGAGCAAAGACCAATTGATAGGACAGATTGCCTAGGGGAAGACTGGGGGTAAGCAGTGAACACAGATAAAACATATTGCCTTAGAAAATGTGGTTGAATGTAAGGACACATGGATATGAAGATAACCAGATATTCAGGTGGAGAGAAAGGAGATAGTAAGACATCATGCCCGGGACCATAATCTCTGGAAATTAAGAAGCAGGACCATCTGCTTAGTAAATACTCCTTGATGAGTTGAAGGCATCTTGGGAGGGAAGGAAAACTGAGGACATTTTATGACAGTAAGAGAGCTTGGGGTCAATTGTGGTGAAGAATGCAATAAGGAGTCAATTAAGACTGAATCAAAGGCTTGTGAGCAACAGTGAGGTCTCGGTGAGGTTACATGTGTATTCTGAACCAATCAGCATGACTTTGTAACCCTCTGGTAGTCCTTGACAGAGAGGGACAAAGAAGAATACACTTCCAAAATAAATGGAATAACAGTGAACTCTCAAGTGCATAGGAGACCAGGGATTTATCTGGGTAAATGGCACAGGGGTCAAGAACGCTCAGCTGTAAAAACAGACTAGAAATCCAGGCAGACCCACAAAATTGGTTAAAGACTTAAGGTAAAAAAAAAAAAAAAAAAAAAAAAGGAACATGTCTATCCTATAATCCAGTAGTAAATTATGGTAACCTGATGCGCAGTCAGCAAGCTGATAATAATAACTGTATTAAAATAGCAGTCGAAAGAAAAAAAAATTCTCTAGTATGGTTTCTACCATTGGCTGATGGCTACTCTGAGCTGTGTACTTTACCTACATCAGGAGTTGGCAAACATTTTCTCACAGGGATAGATAGTAAACATATTTGGCTTAGCAAACCATATGGTCTCTGTCACAATTACTCAACAGTACTCTATGAAAACAGCCTTAGACAATACACAAATGTATTAACATGAAAACCACAAGTGGTTGCCTAGCAACACTAGTGGGAAATCCCCATCAGAAGTCAACACAGACAAGCTGCACCTGTTTCGTATAAATAGTGATGAGGACATTGTAAAAATGGGTTTCCTGGCCTACTGGGATGTTAAGGAGCTGTTTTCAATCTACCTACAAGTACATCTATATGTGTGCATATATGTATGTGTATACTATATTACGTAACTAATACTGTGTTGGGCCCTATGAGAATTATGTAGAAATTAAATAAATAATCTTTGTCTTCTGAGAAATGCCATTCTATTTGGAGGAAGAGATGGAGAAAGGAGGATTGAGGGAATGGAAGTAATTATAAAATTTGATATAGTTGAACAGTGGATTTACTGATAAAAAGTGACACAATGACTTTGAATACAGAAAGCTAGTACATTAGGAAGGAATATTTCTCTGCCCTTGAAGTTGAGGTGATTCAAAGAAGTAGCCAAGTGGGAACTCTCTTCTTACATATATCATTTCAGCTACCCTCTTTCTTTGGAGAGATGAAACAATGACTTATTTTTCCTGTGTTACTATTTCTACTTCTTAGTTCTGCTGCATGTCATATAGTCTCAATAGTTATTGAAATGCAAAGAAAAATGAAAAATTAGAGGGACACTTGTCAAACTCAATTGCACTTTGACAGGTATGATTTTGGTCTCCTAAAATGTTTTAGGCCTTGAAAATAGTATCTTGCTACATTTGATATGGACTCTTTTTCTTCTTAACTTTAAGTAAACATTTTACTGAATTATAACGTACATTTACATAACAATAGATTCTTGAGTCTGTTGTTTATGTTTTGTGAAATTTGTCTAAAAAATAGTGTAGTAGATAAATTTTACTGTTTGCCAGATTAAAACATTGATTTTTTCATGTCTTTTGGCTGCATAAATGTCTTCTTTTGAGAAGTGTCTGTTCATATCCTTCACCCACTTGTTGATGGGGTTGTTTGCTTTTCACTGACCATCAGAGAAATGCAAATCAAAACCACAATGAGATACCATCTCACACCAGTTAGAATGGCGATCATTAAAAAGTCAGGAAACAACAGGTGCTGGAGAGGATGTGGAGAAACAGGAACACTTTTACACTGTTGGTGGGACTGTAAACTAGTTCAACCATTGTGGAAGTCAGTGTGGCGATTCCTCAGGGATCTAGAACTAGAAATACCATTTGACCCAGCCATCCCATTACTGGGTTTACACCCAAAGGACTATAAATCATGCTGCTATAAAGACACATGCACATGCATGTTTATTGTGGCACTATTCACAATAGCAAAGACTTGGAACCAACCCAAATGTCCACCAATGATAGACTGGATTAAGGAAATGTGGCACATATACACCATGGAATACTAAGCAGCCATAAAAAATGATGAGTTCATGTCCTTTGTAGGGACATGGGTGAAGCTGGAAACCATCATTCTCAGCAAACTATTGCAAAGACAAAACACCAAACACTGCATGTTCTCACTCATAGGTGGGAATTGAACAATGAGAACACATGGACACAGGAAGGGGAACATCACACTCTGGGGCCTGTTGTGGGGTGGGGGGAGGGGGGAGGGATAGCATTAGGAGATATACCTAATGTTACATGACGAGATAATGGGTGCAGCACACCGACATGGCACATGTATATATATGTAACAAACCTGCACAATGTGCACATGTACCCTAAAACTTAAAGTATAATAAAAAATAAAAATAAAAAATTGATTTTAAGTCTTAAAAATTATGTTTCAAAAGTAATCAGAAAGTAGCATGTCAATATAACAATGGTATATATGTGCTTCATTTTGATATCATAGAAAAGTATTCTGGAAGGGTCCAGTGCTATCTCCTGCTACTGGTGATTTTATAATAAAATACAATCTGTGATTTTAGATGGAAAATTATATCAGTCATTCAGTGTCATGGTGGTTCCTCTATAAAGCTGCTTGAGCAATTTGGTTGCCACATTTATTGTGCATGTTCCATCTGTGGTTTGATTTACTTGCTGTCAAATCCAAGATTTACATTATTCTATATGACAAAATAAATGTATACATCAAGCTTTCAAGATTATGGATAAGATTCAAATTGCCCTTTTAAATTACATTATACTTTTAAATTAAGATGAATGCTGGCAAGACATGAAAACAACCTCAGTGTCTGTTGATGGATGAATGGATAAAGAAAATGTGGTGGACATATATACAATGGAATATTATTCAGCCATGAATAAGAAAATCCTAACATTTGTGGCAGCATAAATGAAACTGAGGGCATGATGCTAAGTGAAATAAATCAGGCAGAAAAAGACAAACACTGAATAATCTCACTGAGATGTGGAGTCTTCAAGAGTCCAACTTAAAGAGTAGCATGGTGGTTACCAGGGCCTAGGGCTTGGGGGAGATGGGGAGATGTTGGTCAAAGGGTACACACTTTCAGTTATAAATAAGTTCTAGAGATCTGCTGTACAGCATGGTGACTCTAGTCAATGATATTGTATTGTGTGTTTGAAACTTGCTAAGAGAAAAGAGCTTAAATGTTCTCACCACAAAATAAAAATAAAATTGACAACTAGGTGAGGTGATGTCTAACTGTATAATCATTTCACAATATATATGTGAATTAAATCATTACGTTACACATGTTAAACGTATACAATTTTGTCAATTATACTTCTGTAAAGCGGGAGAAAAAAGGTAAGTGTGATGTACAAACCCGTACTAGAAACCATCCACGTTGTTGGAAATGAGCTATCCATGCCACCAAGTGAAGTAGGAAAGATTCTCCCACCTTAGTTTTACCCAGAACTGCTGGAAAGATGTGTTATTGTTCAACAATGACAGACATGATAAAGGACTACTTCATATGAACTACATTTCTAACGAGAACAGAGTCCAATGAACAGAAAAAGAAATATCATTATATATGGAAGGGCAATGTCACATTTCTAACAATTCTGTTATGTTGAGAGATATTCAGGGATCAAACCTAGAAGGGTTCAGCCCTGTAATGGGGCTTAACATTTAGAACAATTTAAAAATATTAAAACTTAGATGACGTTATAAAAGATGTTACAGATGAGAAAAAGATGAAAGTGAGTATCAATATGATGGATGGGAAAGGCCATACACAAAGTTAATCTGCTGAGTTGATGGGTTGCATCAAAATTATGGGACTGAATTTAAATGTAAATATTTTTTAAAATCTATTTAGACAATTTAAGATAGTGAAGATATAGCTTGATAACAAATTTTTTTTAGAAGGTTCAGCTAGGCTTTTTTAAAATGTCTATAAGTTTAATATGAGCCAGAAATATGAAGTGCCTGCTAAAAATAAAAATAAAAACCTTAGGCATAATAGCAATACAGTAAAGATCAAAAGAGGTCATGCACTTGTTGCATTCTGTGATATTTAGACCACATCCAGCAGGTTGTGCTGCTGTCTTTGGGCCATATTTTAAGAGAGTGTTCGCTCTATATATCATAGTGGGTCTAAAAGAGGCTGACCAGGTGTTTTCTAAAATATTTGATTTACCAGTGTAACAGATGCTAGAGTTCTTTTCTTTCAAGTTAAAGCTTTAAGGAGTAGACTTGAGTCCCCTGGGAAGTCATGGGCAGCTGCTGCTAGAGAGATATATTTCAGGTGATTCTGCAGTTCAATAAAGTCAAAGATGCCAAGTTATTTTAATACAGTATAAATGAAAATTATGGGAAGGAGTAAAGATAACCTCTGTTGGCCAGGTGCGGTGGCTTACGCCTGTAATCCCAGCACTTTGGGAGGCCAAGGCAGGCAGATCACAAGGTCAGGAGATCAAGACCATCCTGGCTAATATGGTGAAACCCCATCTCTACTAAAAATACAAAAAATTAGCCAGGCATGGTGGTGGGTGCCTGTAGTCCCAGCTACTCAGGAGGCTGATGCAGGAGAATCTTTTGAACCTGGGAGGCAGAGGTTGTAGTGAGCTGAGATCACGCCACTGCACTCCAGCCTGGGTGACAGAGCAAGACTCCATCTCAGAACAACAACAACAAAAATACAAGAAAAAAACATAACCTCTGTTGGCTTGCACTTGTAGTTCTAGCTGCTTGGAAGGCTGAGGTAGGAGGATTGTTTGAGGTCAGGAGTTTGAGTCTGCAGTGCGCTCTAATCATGCCTGGGAATAGCCATTGCACTCCAACCTGAGCAATAGAGTGAGACCCTGTCTCTAAAAAAAAAAAAAGTAAAAAGAAAGAAATATGAAAGATAACCCTGGGTAAGTACAGAGCTGGGAGGGATATAGGACATGACTGTCTTGTTTGGCTTTCTGGGCCTTGTAAAGCAAATGGATCTCAGGGCTCCATTTAAAGTCTGAAGTGGATTTTAATAATTGTGATATACAGTGACAAGTGATACAATAGCATATGGCAAGCCATGCTGTTAGCATTAAAAAGGGAAAGATAAATACTTTCATATTGATTTTATTCCAAATCTGGCAAAAAATAATTTAAGAAAGGCAGAATGTAGCACTCACAAGAAGTGATAATCAATTCTCAAAGTGTTTAGGAACTAACAGAATGGCAGTTTTTAAAACTGTAATTTGCTTAGAATTGAAAATGAGGGTGCCTCTGGCTACAAGACTTATTCTTATTTGCTATAGATTCCTGCAGTCTCACAACTAACTGTGAGAATTTTCTTTTTCTCTTTTTGTTTTATTTATTAACAAGTTGGGCTAAAGGGTTTTGTTATGTATAGTTTCACAAACACATAGATCTTAGTTTGAATGAACTGGTCCTATTTCTTTAGAATCCTTTAGGCATATGAAAGTTGAGTTTGGTGTTGGTCAGGACAAGGTAAACATAAGTGCACTGGATAATAAAAGGCACAAAAAAGTTGACTAATGGGTTATACTCTTATGAGCTTTTCTACTTCAAAAATACTAGCCTCTTTGTAGCCTCTTTTCGTAGAGCTATCTTTGAAAGGACTTATTTTTCTCCTCAAATCCAATATCTACCCCTGCCTAGGCATATCTACCTAGACCCATTGATATGGTTTGGCTGTGTCCCTACCCAAATCTCATTTGAATTGTAGTTCTCATAGCTACATTTGGGAGAGATCTGGTGGGAGGTAATTGAATAATGGGGGCGGTTACCCTCATGCTGTTCTCATGATAGTGAGTTCTCACAATATCTGATGTTTTTATAAGGGACTTTTCCCCCTTTTACTCACTCACTTTTGTTCCTTCCACCATGTGAAGAAGGACGTGTTTGCTTCCCTTTCTACTATGATGGTAAATTTCCTGAGGCCCCCCCAGCCATGCCTAACTGTGAGTCAATTAAACCTCTTTCCTTTATAAATTAACCAGTCTCAGGTATGTCTTTATTAGCAGCATGAGAATGGACTAATACATACATTGTTCCTTTATAATCTAGAAGCATTATATCAATGTGAGCATACATTTTGTATTCTTAAATTACACAATACAATTTACACATTGTTCAATTGAAGTTTTTTTATTTCATAACGGAGCTTATACTCAGTTGTTCTGTGACATTAACACATTGAAGTTATTGTTGGTTTGTTATTTAAGAAAATATTGGAAATATTAGATGTCTTCAGGGAGATATTTTTTAAAACATATTACCAGATGGGTGAATATTACTCCTTTCCAAGAATATAAAAATTGGTGACTCATTTTTATCTTTGGTTTTCCACTGTAAAGAATGGGTGTCAGCTTCCTATGTAATTTTGATTTGTTTATCCAGCAGTTTTGTTTGTCTGTGCACTTTTCTGTGTGCCAATTGTGGTCAATATTTGGTTTCCATAAAAGGTATGAGTTTTCTTTGAGGCTGTCTTTTCTTACCATTGCCAAACCCACAACTGATGCACCATTACTTTGACTTTTGTTCTTAATTTAAACTTGGCACAGATCCTGTCTTTGGTGTAAAACATAAAACATACTCCGTTTTGACATGGAAGCTGGGAGGGAAATTATTTGTTTGACATTTTCTAAAGGGATCTATAGACAGGATGTTTGTGTCGCTTTTATAGGGACACAACTACTACCTGAATGTACTAATACCCACGAGTTCAGGGTTGGCATGGCTATTAACAAATAAAAGTAGCCAAGAGTCCATTTTTCTTAGTTTATAGATAAAAACAGATAAAGACACATCAAAATCACTCAGTTTAATGGAACGCTGGAATGCAGAGCCATCAGGACAGATACTAGTCTCAAGTCCAATGGCTTTTCACTGCTGCAATTCTACAGAACTGACTCCTTACTGTATAGGATTTACATCCAGACCACCTAAGTCTGAATCCTGGCCCTACCACTCATATGTCTAGGCAGGTTATTTAGCCTCACTGAGCCTTTTTTTCATCAACTGTAAAATGAGATATTAATAGTCTCTACTTTATAGAGCTCTTATAATAATTAAATAAGGCAAGCGACTTAATACAGTGACTGACAGAGTATCATGCTCCTCTTCCTCCTCCTCATCTCTCAAAATTGAATGCACAAAAAATACAACTACGTGACCATAAAATTGAATGCACAGGTTACATCCCTTTTTGGTGAGACTGTCAGGTTAGGGTTCCTTAAAGAGCAGGCTTTGGGCATTCTGGGTTCGTTACCATATAGTTCTAACTCACTAAGCCAAAGATACAGTCTTAGACTTTTTATAAGGTAAACTGAACAGGAACTCCATGACCTGAAGGTGCTACTAAACCTCTAAGCTGTGAAACTTCAGTCATATTTTATGAATAATTTAGGTTTTGTAAGCTCAGTTCATCCATATTTTGGAAGCCTTTCAGACCATCTTCTGTAAAAATTGTACAGCAAGAAACTGACAACACATAGAAAGTAAAAAAGAATTCCTACAAACTTTACCTGCCAAATCAATCCATGTATTCATATTTATTGAGTGTCTAGGATCTATGCAGTGAAGAAAACTACTTACCATTCTCATGAGCACCCTGTCTTGCACATTGTAGGCACCTAATACATTTTTTTAATTGAAATTTATGACAATGTTTTTCACAGTAAATGTTCCCTTTAAAATATCCTCCAAATCACTTGTTTTAAAGTAGATAACCAGTGAAAAGTGATGCAGTAGCAACTGTTGAACTTAGCAGTAGCCAAAAGCCAACTTCATCCCGGAATCTAATGACAGCTTCTTGGATGCAGCACATGTGTGTTCCATCTCCATCTGTCTTTTTAAAGACAATCCCTAGGTCTACATCTACTGCTGATTTTGCAGTTTTTACTAGTTAGGTCATATTGAGAATGATGATAGCATTAAAAATGAGGTGTTGTATTCTCTCTTATCCCTTGCCACAGTCAGTAGAAAAAGGAGGGGGAAGTAGGGAAGCCCATCACTATTGTTCCACAGCACTGAAATCATTGCTTTTTAAGAAATGGCACACAAGTGGTACCATTTATCAAGTGGTACTATTTATGTCTCTGTAAGAAAAATTCCTGTCTAATGCAAAAATGTTTTACAAATGAAGATTATTGGTACTTACTGAGGAAAGGATAAGTTGAAATATGTTCAAAAATATTGAATGAAAGATGTTTTGTCATTCTACTCATGGTTTACTAAGAAAGATTTAAATTTCTTCACATTAATGAGACTGCCACCTTTAGTGCAATTAAATGTCACATAATTGACTGTTATCTTGAGTCTTGTCATGTAGAAAAAGGTAGGCTAGGTATGCCCAAGTTTGTTTCAGAAATAATTAATACTTTTAAATTATGAATTAGGTGTATCACTGATGTTATTTTATACGTATTTTTGAATAGCCTCTCCAAAGAAATCGCAGGCATCTCATAATTTCATATAATAATGAGCAAACCTTTCTTCCAGCTCATCCATTTAGAGCTCCGATTTTGGCCATTTACTCTCAGGTGCTCCACTCTCCTCAAGCTGATAGTGGCATGAGATTAGGGAATACCAACGCCCCAGTCACATGGAGCCAGTGTTGAAGAGACTAATTGGGTTACTCATTGGCTTAATTCCCCTTGTATGCTAAGGTGGGAAAGGGATAACAATGTATGTGAAAGTCCAAAGTCCTCTTCAAGCTACACTCCAACACAAGCTATGGCTATTACCATTTCCCCACATTGGCTTATTATGGTGACCTTCATTGCTCCCGAAGGACTACTTTACTTAGTCTTCCCTTTTCATGTTATCAATTCACAGCATAGAATTATAGTTCTCTATTTCTGTATAGCCCAGAATTTGAGTTTAGTTGAATTTCTCATTCTTACCCGTTAAAACTTGGACAGCTGCAGAAAACATGTTTCTTAATACAATTTTGTGTTTCTTGCTGCTACTAAAGCAGAAAGAATGGCAGCCCCATTGACTAGTATTAGTGAAACTTTGTGAAAATCTCACAAAGATGTTAATGTTCCTTTTGGCTGTGCTTCCAGTGGCTTAGCTGTTTATGCGAAACTTTGCCTGGATTTCTAACGAGACCAGTGATTCTATCAGGTTTTGTTTTCCTCTGCCTTGGGATAGATGTGTTGCCAGAGTCATATTCCTTATAATACTGTTATTTTGCTCCAGTTTTATACCAAAACCAAGGACATAGTCAGGTAATGATTTGTGAAAGAAGAAAATAAACTTATAATTGCTGGCAAGAATAGAAAATCTTTTATCAAAATATTTAAATATGATATTCTGAATAATTTTTATCAATATCAGGGAAGGTTTTTTTGCTGAATTAAAAACAATCCCAAACCCAAATAATTTAATTTTCCTTCTTTTCTCAGTTAGTGATAAAGCTTAGCCTACAGGTGGACATTTTCATATACATATGAATCTCACCATCTTCATATTTCTAGTCTTTTCATTTGTTCCTGAAACCACTTATGCTTACTGTTTTTTTAATCTCAAAAAAGAGTATTTCTGAAATTTATACAGATCACAGATCTCTTAAATCACAATTAATAATTTCTAGTTTATAGCTTTCTAATATGGCTCTTCTAAGATATGAATGAAATACATGACTTTAATTTAATAGAGGCCACATATATTTTGACCTCTTTGCTCATTCATACCTACTCTGTACCAACTGTGTGCTGGGGATACCAGGGAGCACAAAGCCCTCTGCTTACGTTGATGGGATCTTCTTTTGTTTTCTTTTCTTTTTTCTTTTCCTTCCTTCCTCCCTCCCTTCCTCCCTTCCTCCTTCCCTCCCTCCCTGTGCCTTGCCTTGCCTTGCCTTTCCTTTCCTTTCCTTTCCTTTCCTTTCCTTTCCTTTCCTTTCCTTTCCTTTCCTTTCCTTTCCTTTCCTTTCCTTTCCTTTCCTTTCTTTCTTTCCCTCCATCCCTCCCTCCCTCCCTCCCTCCTTCCTTCCTTCCTTCCTCTGTATCTCTCTTTCTTCCTTTATTTTCTTTCCCTTTTCTTTATTTTCTTTCTCTCTTTCTTTCTTTTCCTTTTTCTTTTCTTCGTCGGGGTCTTGCCTTGTCACCCAGGGTGGAGTGCAGTGGCGTGAACACAGCTCACTGCAGCCTCAACCTGACAGGCTCAAGTGATCCTACCACCTCAGCCTTCCAAGTAGCTGAGACTATGGTTAAAATAATGTCGAATTCAAAATAATTTTAAGAAATATTTGAAGATAAGATGTCACTTTAAATATCTTATTATCCTGTAGGAAAGCGCAGAAAAAGTTCTAAAATACTAACTTAGCATGGTCTTTGAAATAGATCAACTTTTGAATCCTGACAGTTCACGTATTTGGCACAAATTACACTTATCTTTTTGTACTCATTTTGTTCTCTTTAAAATATAAAGATAATAACAGTATCATCCTCCTAGAAGTGAGTGAGGACTATATGATATAATATATACAAAGACCACCACCAGGTAGTTTTTTAATGCCTGTGCCTTTTTTTAATGTCATTATTAATGTTATCATTATTGTTATTAAAAGCAAGTGTTTATAGAAATAGGGTTATGAAAATTTGAAAATCATAGGCATAAATAAGCTTTAGCCTATGGCTCAGATGGCTTTTGCAGTTTATGCATATCATGCTGATTTAACTGACACTTTTTTTTCCAAATTTTAATTCCTTCTCCTATTTTCAGTGAGATGTATTTTTATTTTTCTACTCAGTTTGTTGTCCTACTCATTACTGTGAACATAGGAATGAAGGGGTGCTTGGAAATGTCTTGATTATCTTGGCCATTCTCTTGTTATATTCAGTGATGTCAGTAAGACGTGCTCCTTCAGGAACTGTGTGGTTTATGAGCCTGGAATGTCATATGCAAAAGAAATATTCCTAACTCTATATTTTATGGCTAAAGGTTATAGAAAGATTATTAGTTGACTTTCTTTTGAGATTGAATATTTTAGTCATGCTTTAAAAATGAGATTCTAAATTATTTTTAATTTTCTTATTTGAAAGTAAATAGTTTCTAATAACTAAAATATGAAATTACTTTATAATTCTGAGATATGCAATATCCATATCCACCTATATTTAGTTCATATATTTCACATGGGTTATTTATTGAACTATTCCTTGCCATTAAAAATTACATATAGTAGATTTTATCTTTATGCTAAACAGATTCTTCTTAGTCATTCAACTTGCTAGAATCCCCCAATCTCACCCATAGCATAAGATTTTAGTTACTACTTCCATAAGAAGAAAACCTTCCCATTTTCAATTTATTCAGTTTTCACCTTTTATCTCTATTAGGTGGCATTTGCTAGGTATAACAGTAACAACCCCATCGAAGCAAAGTTTTATTTCTTGCTCATGTTAAATATTATTCGAGGATCCTCTTAAAGTCTTTTTCATCCTGAGACTCAAATTGAGGAATAATTCTTAACTGGGGCTTGCCAAGATAATGGCAGATGGAAAGAGAGAAGTTGTGAGACTGCACATCGGTTCTTACACCTTCTGCTCAGGGGAGGCACATGTTTCATGTCTCTCCTACTCACCTTTCATTAGCCAAAGTTAGTCACATAGTCAAGCCTGAAGGTAACTTTATGGGAAAGTATAATTTTCCTGTAGCAATGGGCCTGTGGGAGGGGTGGCACTAAAATATTTAGACAAAACTAGTTTACCACACTACCTTCATATTGCTGTCTTTGCACGTTGAAATGTGCTTTCTTCTCTCTAATTCTACAGTGTCACCTGTTCATTCCTTAAACATATATTGAGTATATATTACAGGTGCCACATAATTAGTAATTGTGCAAACTTTAATATCAAGGGTTGTAACCTGAAAGAAATATCTACTGACATTCTTAACTCTTCTCCTGGTATGTCTATGCATACTGAATAATTTTTATAATGTTTTCCCTGAAAGTTTCACCTCACTCCCCTTTTATGATTCCAAATTTCAGAGATGATTTGGACTTTTTAAGTAAGAGAGATATGATTGGAATTCTAACTCTGTGATTTATTAGCTATGTGATCTTGGTCAAATTATTAATTTTCTTGGATGTTTAGTTTCCTCAAAGGAATGTGGAACTATTATAACCTCAGACATTAAATTGCATAGAATATGTGAATCACCTGGCTCAGTGCTTGATGCATTATAAAGCCTTATGCAATTCATATCTTGTCTCACTTTCATCAAAACCTTCTGAGACCCCATTTCGCTCAGAATTAAGTAGAAGTTCTCTTTGTATCCTACAAACTTCAAAGTGATCTGACCCCATGACTCTTTTCCTTGCTTACTTTGCTTCAACTACCTTGGACTTCTTCATGATCCAAAATGCACAAAGTACACTCCAGGCTTGGTGTCTTGGCCACTGCTGTTCCCAGTAGGATATTTTTTCTTAAGTATCTGAGTTTTGCTTTATCATTTTATTCTGAATAAATTGCATTTCGTCAGAGATGCCTGTGACCATTCTACTTAAGATATCAATCTTTTCATCACTCTCTATCCTTTTACCTGGGTATACTTTTTTTCTGTTTTGATTTCTTATCACCTGACATGCATATTTGTTGTTTACTGGTTTATGCATCATCTTCCCTCTAGAATTTAAACTCCAAAAAAAAAAAAAAAACAGAGACTGTTTTGTTCATTGTACAGCCTAGTACCTACAATGTTAGTTGGCCCTTAAGTGGGTGGTTAATAAATGATAAGTAAATACATGAAAAATACAATCTGTCACTCAAGAAAATCAACAACATGTTTGGCCAGAGAAAACAAGCACAGGGGCCCCATATCTTCTTTTTATCACTGCATACACCAAGTTTATCTTTGGAAAGTTCCTTAATACATAATTTTTGCATTTATACATTTATTGCCCAAGTAACCAGTTATACACAGTCTGAATAGCTAGAAATTGCTGATAATACAAAGAGCCATATAAAATATGTGTTATAATTCTTTTTCAAAAACGTCTTTGAAATGTTCTTTGTTATAGGCAGAAATTGGTCTGTTTAAAATATAAAATACACTTAGGCAAATGAGCTAGAGATAGGGGAGAAATTACCTGTTTTTGGAAATAAATGAGAGAAAATATCAAACTTTGAAGTAAGAGCAATGAATTCAATAGTAAAGAAGTGAAATAATTTTGCAATATTTGAAAAGTTTCAGAATTTAAGGTTTTTTATTTAAGAGGCTAGGATTTTTCATTTAAGCCAAAGGCATCATTTCAATATGTTCTTAATCTCAAAATTGTTAATGAAATCATTTACATTTTTTCATAATTATTCTTTCAAAGCTGATGTGGTCTCAATTTGGGCTGGCCCCATTCTGAGTGCCCAGTTGCGTTTGTGGCTAGCAGCTGCCACATTGGACAGCACAGTCCCACTGCACCCTGCCACCCCAGTCTATATGAATGCTTCCTCCTGACATCCTTAATCCCTATATTGGTTATTGATTTTTTCTATGTTTAATACACAAAACAATGTTTCATTGTTTTTAATTTACATTTTTTATTATTACAAAGATTTTTCATAACTGTTATTTATTGAGAGTCACCTGTGTACTAGAACTGTAGTAGTTGCCTTACAAATATTATTTAGCTCTTCATAAAAGACAAAAAGATGTTAAAGGGAAAACGAGGTACAGAAGTATTACAAAACTTGCCTAAATTCACATGGCTTAAAAGGTGGAGCTGGTATTCAATCTCAGGTCTTTCTTTTTGACTGATTTAGGAATTTGTGTAGGGCTAGTAGGCCTGAGATTCCAGGAAACTATAAATTGAACTTTATCTGATAATGAAACTATGTTAATTGAAATACATGTAAAGCTTTAAATATTGTCCTCTGATGCCTAGATAACTTATCAAATAATTGTCACTACCAAAGGTAGCTGAAGTTAACCTGAGAAGTGTGCTCTATATGGATTAAATTTCATTAATATATTTACCTGTTATGTTAGTTCAGTGGAACAAATATTGACCACCATGGTGTGGGTATTCAGCACTCTACTAACAAATGTGCAAGTGTTAAATAAAGTTGCTCATTGGTGGAGACGGTCTGATTTTTATTTTTATTTTTTTATCATTTCTGGATCATATTCCAGTTTGATTCCAAAAGAACTAATGACTTTTTCCTAGTAAATTAGTTGATCTGCCCCTTATTGCTGTTTTCTGGATTCTGAAGGTCTGTGGTTGAAGTTATGATTCAATATGCACTGGGTTTCTGCTTGCAGCAGATACCCAAAGAGTGGAATTAAAGTAGCCTCTCTGTATATTAATACGTAAGTGTTTTCTTTCTAGGATCAGTTATAAATCTGAGGGAATTGGAATCTTCTCAAGGGTGATTTGACTATTCGAGACTTTTGAACATTGTGAGCACCAGAATGTCTCTGGTGTTAGAATATGCTTGATATTTTGAATCTCATTTTGAACCAATATTAAATCCAGATATGGCAGGAAATATCCATGTGTATAAAGCAAGTAGTGTTTTTACAGTCACTGAGTAGCCATGTAAAAACTTCCAAATAATTTTTCAATTGTCAGGATTTTAGTTTCACATCCAGGTGGAGATCATTTTTATGCTGAGGCAATATCTTGGCCTTGGCACCACTGTCCTAAGTGGAGTAGGAATGGGAAGATTGAGTTCTGGAGAACCACAGAGCAGCATGCAAGTTTGTTTTGGAGACAGAGTTTCTTGCCATACATGTGAATTTCGAAGGAGAACGCTAAGCTGCATTAGCATCTCTAAGCCTTCACTGTTGATTTTGGCTATTGTTTAGTGTCACTTGTACCAGTAGCAGTTGGAGAGTTTGAAAAGGCATCTGTAGCCTTGTTTTTAATATTAGTCTAGCTGTCAGTAAGTAGAACGTCAAAGCCATCATTGTGAAGAAGTTGCATTGAAAATAAACTCCATTTTAGATGAAATTCTTGGTGTAAATTAAAGAAACATTATCAGTCATATGAGGCTTCGTATGTGACTTTTTTCAGTGTTGAGTTACAGGGTAGGCTTTAATGTCTGTCTGGAACAACACACAGCATACAAAGAGGGGGAAGAAGGTAGAAAATCAAAGCCCTCAGCCACAATGTTTCAAAACTTTTATCAAGCTCAAGTGTGAGTCAGGCAATTATGAGTACTAGGAGGCAAGACCATCATGAGTTTTGAGTGATAGCATTTTGCACAGAGAACTGAATTTCTAGAAAATAAAATTAATGTGAAGTAATCCCTGACCACTTTAAAAGCAAAAGAAACCCCACTCTATTTCTGCTGTCTCTCCACTTCGGGAATTCCACTGTCTCTCACTGAAAGAGGAGAGATTTAAGACCATTCAGCAGCATCTTATTTTATTTTATTAATTAATTTACTAATTTTTATTTTTTGAGATGGAGTCTCATGCCATCACCCAGGCTGGAGTGTAGTGGTGCTATCTCGGCTCACTGCAACCTCCGCCTCCCGGGTTCAAGCGATTCTCCTGCCTCAGCCTCCCAAGTAGCTGGGATTCCAGGTCCCCACCACCGTGTCTGGCTAATTTTTAAAATATTTTTAGTAGAGATAGTGTTTCACCATGTTGGCCAGGCTGGTGGCCTCAAGTGTTCCACCCACTTCAGCCTTCTAAAGTGCTTGGATTACAGGTGTGAGCCACCATGTCCAGCCAGTATTTTAAAGATCATCTATGTCAAACTGCCACACAGTTCAGCTGCTATCTCCCAACATTGTTTATATTTAATCAGCATTGCTTAAATTCTCTTATCATGGAAAATGTTTAAAACATGACTATTCCAAGTGAACAGGCAACCTACAGAGTGGGAGAAAATTTTCGCAATCTATCCATCTGACAAAGGATAATATCCGGAATCTGCAAGGAACTTAAACAAATTTACAAGAAAAAAACAAACAACCCCATCAAAAAGTGAGTGAAGGATATGAACAGACACTTCTCAAAAGAAGACATTTATGCGGCCAACAAACATATGAAAAAAAGCTCATCATCACTGGTCATTAGAGAAATGCAAATCAAAACCACAAGGGGATACCATCTCATGCCAGTTAGAATGGCAATCATTAAAAAGTCAGAAAACAACAGATGCTGGAAAGGATGTGGAGAAATAGGAATGCTTTTACACTGTTTGTAGGAGTGTAAATTAGTTTAACCATTGTGAAAGACAGGATGGTGATTCCTCAAGGATCTAGAACCAGAAATACCATTTGACCCAGCCATCCCATTGCTGGGTATATACCCAAAGGATCACAAATCATTCTACTATAGAGACACATGCACACATATGTTTTTCACAGCACTATTCACAGTAGCAAAGACTTGGAACCCACCCAAATGCCCATCAGTGATAAACTGGATAAAGAAAATGTGGCCCATGTACACCATGGCAGACTATGCAGCAATAAAAAAGGATGAGTTCATGTCCTTCGCAGAGACGTGGATGAAGCTGGAAACCATCATTGTCAACAAACTAACACAGGAACAGAAAACGAAACAGCACATGTTCTCACTCATAAGTATGAGTTGAACAATGAGAACACATGGACACAGTGAGGGGAACATCACACATTGGGGCCTGTCGGTGGGTGGGGGGCGAGGGGAGGGATAGCATTAGGAGAAATACCTAATATAGATGACAGGTGGATGGGTGCAGCAAACAATTATGACACTTGTCTACCTATGTAACAAACCTGCACATTCTGCACATGTATCCCAGAACTTAAAGTACAATAAAAAATAAAAAAATACAAAAAAAAATTAGCCGGGCATGGTGGTGTGCACCTGTAGTCACAACTACTCAGGAGGCTGAGGCAGGGGAATTGCTTGAACCTGGGAGGCGGAGGTTGTAGTGAGCTGAGATTGTGCCATTGCACTCCAGCCTGGCAACAGTGTGAGACTCTGCCTCAAAAAAGAAAAAAAAAAGTAAAAAGATGACTATTCCGCTTTCAAACAGGGATCGTTGTTATAAAGTTGTATTTAGTCCATTGAACTCCTTCTCGAATTTCCACCTAGGCTTCATGGTTTTTTTTGGTTTTGTTTTGTTGTTGTTGTTGTTGTTGTTGTTGTTGTTGTTGTTAAATGTGTAGTTTCTGGCTGATGGTTTTCCATTGTGAGAAAAAGGTAGTAATGTTGTTACTACTCTAGACAATACTACTCTTCAGAGCCTATTTATATTGAAGCAATATGGACTTTACCTCTCCAGTAAAGGCTTCCAGTGGCTCTCTGAGAGGTTGTTCCTGCACACAATTGTAATCACACATGGATAACTTACACAGAGTATGGAGGGAAATGTGAA
The DNA here is from genome assembly GCF_029281585.2 of Gorilla gorilla gorilla. Taxonomy (NCBI): domain Eukaryota; kingdom Metazoa; phylum Chordata; class Mammalia; order Primates; family Hominidae; genus Gorilla; species Gorilla gorilla. Next base: position 93,086,712 of record NC_073234.2, read on the forward strand.
CCTTAATTTGTTTCTAGTCATGTTGCATTTCCCGTTCAGAATTTTAGAGCATGAACATAGAATAACACATTTTCCAACCATGTCTTGAACTTTTTTGTGCTGTAATATCTGCCTTCATGGAATGTGATGTCTGGAAATATAGACTGTACCCCTGCCTTCTACATACTGCCTCCAGGAGAGAAGAGGTGACTGGTCCTTGGGTGGAGAGAGAAGAGTGGTCTCATTTATGCAAGGAATATTGGTCCCTTAACCATACAGATTATAGAAGGTAGGAGAGGGCATTGATCAAAAGGGCCATTAGCGTTAAAGAAAAAATGATTTTTAAAGGCCTCTGAGGAGTAGGTAAATATGGTCGTCACCAGAGAACTTCCTCATTGTTAGCACAGAACCTGCGAAACAGGAGAGGTTTCAGCTTTGGTTTTTGTGGGTCAGGGGCTCACAGGATAAAGAATGCCTGCTGCAACCCTTGCTGCCCTCAACTTCTGTAGACCAGCATCATCATCATGGTTAGGATATGGGCAGGTGAGAGCTGAGGTGTGAACTCATGAGGCTCAGACCCTAATATGAGTAATGCACCATTGGTTGTACAGAGGTCTGAACTCATCCTCTGTCCAACCTGAATGAACATCAGTCAAAATTAATTATGTATGCTTCACTTTTGCAGCCTAATTTTGTGTAGTTCTCTGAAGGAAATATTACACTGCCCTGTGGGAGGGACCCCTTGCCAGGATGCTCTCTTGGAACTAGGACAAGGTCACCAAATCCTGAGATAAGTGTGTCATTAAGCTCCTTGGAGCATCTGGTTGACCTCATACTTGGGATAAAGTGTTGGAGAGAGCTCTAGACATAATTAGGAATGGGTCCCACACAGTTCCAGTCTGAGTTTGAAGCACCCCATCCAGATAGTACTACAGATTTTGGCTGGTCCAGCTATCAGAGAGGGACAGTGAATATATCAAGTAAGGCACTCAAAGCATGGACTACTCCGAGGCCTGGGATCCAGGAGAGGGGCCTCGTTTACCTGGTTGTGAAGGGGACACTCCTGCTACAGATGTTCAACTATGTGGAAACAGTTTTCTTCTCTGCCCTAAGTCATCTTTTCTTTTCACTAAATTTGTCCTTCTCAACTTCTTTATTCCCACAAGTGGATGAATGCCTTCTGAAGTACAGCAACATTTTTAGATGCAGTTCTCTTATATGTGTTACCATCTGTGCACAGGCAGTGTCTTTTCTAATTATGTTGTACATTGTATCATCTGCATTGTTTATGTGTTTATTTGGTATTCATATACAGAGTAATAGAATCTGTTCAAAATCAATAAAATCACCCTGCTTGCCACTTGTCAAATGCAAATGTTACCACATAGGCAATCATAGTCATTTTGTTGCATGTTTTAAGGTTCATTTACAGGACCCTGGCCATCTTGTAATTGGTACCAGTCATTGGTGATTTTGAAAGGAATATGAAAATAAACTAGGTTTGAACAATTTTGATTTAGGGATTTAAAGACAAATTTAATTTAGAAACCTTTCAAGATCACTTTAATCAAGTTCCAAAATAGAATTCAACTACATTTAAATTGATATATCATTGATTTGAACAGGAAATTAATTTTCTATATTACTTCATAGGATTTTTCAAAAGAGAGCCTCATTTAATAAATTAGTTCTACAGTGTTTTTAAAGCCAATAGAATGTTTCATTATTGTTAGCTTCACTGAATTTTATTATTCCTTAACTATTTTACTCTCTTGTAGGAGATCTATGCTTGTGAATTAGCTAAGAGATCTGGAGTAGCTAATTACATAAATTTTTATGTATATTCATGTCAGTGTATAGGTGACATTTGCGACAGCAAGTCTAGGTCATTGTTTTGGAAACTATCCCAGTTCGTGTAACATATATCCATCCCATTCAGGAAGCATCTGGGTATGTAACTGCATGGCAGCCCTCTCCATGCCCTCTTGTAAAAATCCCTTAATGGTGCATTATCAGTTGTGTTATAGAAACCTGCTTAAAAGGTTTCATGAATCATAAAACATTATGAAGGCTATTAAATTTTTAAAATAGTATTTGGAAAGGGGAAGTCCCCAGAAATCCTGATCTTTTCAACTTTCTTCTCTACTAAAATCTTTTCGAAAGAACATAATGTTTTCATAACCTGGGCTGAAGGAGACTTCTGACTTAGTTTTGCTACCAGATCTGAATTCCTCATGCTCCAAGATTCTCTGATCTCTTTGAGACCCTTTTGCCAGCCACTTTGGCCTCAGTTCTATTCTCTATTGCCTCTCAAAATATCACTGTCTGCTGTTTGCTCCATAACTCCAAATTTGTTCACTGATCAAAACCTAATTGTGAAAGGATCCCCTGAAATCTAGGTACCATGCCAGTTACATATGCTATGGAGATGAATGATCGGTTTCAATGAGGTGCCTTCGAAGCACACATGCTACGGGAAGAGAAGTCTGTTACAAAAGAATATGGTAGGTGATGCAGAGACTCACAAGAGCACAAAAGCAGCAGCAGATGACTATCTGAGCCACTCAGTTAAGGTGATTTTTAAGCTATTTATCAGGAAGCCAAAGATGAAAGGGGCCATCCAAATGAAAGAAAGAACATGAACAAAGACATGCAGTCCTGAAGGAACAGGAGGTGTTAGAGAACAACTATGACTAGAGCCTAGAGTTCATGTGGGGGATGGTGAGAACTGAGAATGGAAAAGTAGAGAAGGTAAAAAGTTGAAGAAAAGGAAATGAAAGATCACTCAAGTTAGGCATGCAGACTGGGAATAGAAGTCAGAAAAAGAAGCCCTGAAGAATCCAACTAGATATGAAAAGAATACTGAGATTAAAATTAGAGAAGAGGGACAAGCAAGATAAAATTATAACACAAAAACAAGAAGAAAAAATATATAATAAAAGAGGAGGGAGTCAGTGGTGAAATTTGCACGAGGGACATGAAACCAAGTGAGAAATGTGAAATTATTGTTGAATTTCAGAGCAAGATCTGTGTCAGTGGATGGGCATGAGGGAGAGGCAGAAATTGCCATCAGTTAAGAAATTTAAGGGATATGAGCAAGAGGAGATATTGAATGGTCAAATTTCTTGACGGAGAAGAGAGAAAGGAAGTGGCAAATGAAGACTTATCCAGGCTGTCTATTTTTTCCCCTCCCAGCCAATAAAAATAAACTTAGCTCACGTTTATCACACTAGGGAAAAGAAGGAGCTGGAGGAGAAGGAAGACAGTGAAGAGACAGGAAATAGAATAAATTATAATTACTTTAAAAGAAGGTGTGAAAAATCTTTCAGTTCCTTTCACACATGAACACCACCTTTTTCTCTCTCTTCATTTCCTCTCAAAGGAAAACTTAACTCCCACTTTGGTACAACTCTAAGTCACCAACAAAGCTATTCTTTTTATCTTAGTCTCAGAACTTGGCTCACACTTTCTCTAGTGGCTGGCCAATTTTATTTCCCAATTATCTTGGCCTAAATACACATTCATCAACTTGCTGTCTAATGGGGATAATGGCCAAGGGAATGTTTTTAGTATTAGGATAGGATAATTTTAGCATTTAAAATGTATTGATAGATTTGTACTGAAGAAAAATAAAAGGATAGTTACAGGGCATCTGACAAGTCACTTAAATTCTCAACTTCAGTCTCTTTCTATTTTTTAAAATGGTGATCTTGACCAGATCATATCTAGGGTTTGGTCCAACTTAAAAATTCTAGGATTCTAAAAAACAAGCAATTAAGATTTTTTTTTTTTTTTTTTTTTTTTTTGAGATGGAGTCTCGCTCTGTCACCCAGGCTGGAGTATAGTGGCGTGATCTCCGCTCACTGAAACCTCCACCTCCTGGGTTCCAGCAATTCTTCCTGCCTCATTCTCCTGAGTAGCTGGGATTACGGGCACCCACCACCACACCCAGCTAATTTTTATATTTTTAGTAGAGACAGGGTTTCACAGTGTTGGCCAGACTAGTCTCAAACTCCCGACCTCAGGTGATCAGCCCGCCTTGGCCTCCCAGTGCTGAGATTACAGGCATGAGCCACTGTGCCCAGCCAAGAATTTTTTTACAAGGAAAAAATGACTATTAAGAAGTGCGATGGAAAGTCAGAGAGTCAGAGAGGTAGGCCCAAACCTTGTCTACTTGTATGATAGTTTTGTATCCTTATTTAAGTTACTTGAACTCACTAAGTCTTAACTTTGATCTTTCATAATGGATAGATTTAGGATTTCCTAAAGGATTGTTGGGAAAATCATATAAGATAATATTTGTAAAACAGGCAGTTCAAATGTGATGTATGATGGATTCCTAATGATGTCATAGGATCCTTAGGGTGTCGCTTTTGCAGCTGGAAACCTCTGTGGCCAGTGTTGCCTTAGCCTGAGTTTTACTAGGGCCCACAGGGCTTGTTCTACCCACTTGGCCTGGTAGTCTGCACTTGGCCTGGTAGTCTGCACTTGGCTAGCACTACCAGCCCAGATCCCATGCCTCTGAAGACACTGGAGCCAGGGATGGAGTGGCAAGGGATGTGTGAGTAGGTAAGTGTGGGGTCCGGCCACTGCATACAGCCAAGCACACTAGCCACTATGGTGGGGCGGGCAGCTCCAGGTGCCAGCACAGACACCGGCTCCGTGTAAGCCTGCAACTAAATCAGATGCATGACAAGTGGCTTCAGCTGTGGGCACCTGCCTCTAGAGGAGGGGAACACAGTGGTGCCCAGGAGCTTGGAGACACCAGAAACTGCAGAGCCCCAAAGAGGGGGTCATAGCCCTGGTTCGGGGAGCACCTAGGTCTGAGATCCCCAAAGGGCTGCAACTCTTTTTTCCTTTTCATTGCCTGCAATTCAGTGAGCAAAGGAGGTGTGTGACAGCCCTGTTTCTGTTACAGCTCTTTCAGTTCCACCATTTGGCAGGTCCCAAGTTTTGTCCCACATCCAGGAAGAACAAGGTATGCAGACAACTGGAGGGTAAGCAAGGTGAAGAAGTGCTTTATTGAGCAACAGTACAGCTCTCAGGAGACCTGAAGTGGGTAGCTCCTTTTGACAGGCAGGTTGTTCCAACAAGTGTGCAGCCCTCAGTGGAGAGGAGTCCAGTAGAACCTGTCCACAGGTAGGTCATCCCATCATCTGCCCAAATCTGGCTGAGTCTGGGGTTTTTATGGGCTTCAGAGGGAAGGAAGTACATGCTGATTTGTTCATGGGTGGCCATGGGCAGCCTGGAAAAAGCACCATAAGTTCTCACTCCAGGCCCTGGACTCCATCTGGAACTGAGTGCCAGGCTACCAGGCTTCAGGCTGTCCCTGGCTTGAAGGTGGGGTTTCACCAGGCACCTGACCCTTTCTGCCCAGGAGCCTGTCTGCCTCCTGCCACCATTTACATGTCATCCAGGGTGCCCAGGCTGTTTGTGCCAGAGGATGCCTTCAGGCCTGCACCAAGCTGCCCTTAATGCCCCCTCGGCCTCCCTCCTGTGCTTAGCATCACCCAAAGACTGGAGGGGGCTGAGGCAGCAGGGGGCTAGTGAGTCAGCAGCGCCCCAAGCACATGCACATCCAGCTGGAATGAACACAACAGCACCTGGGCTTGGCCTCAACTTTGCTCTGAAATCAGAACAGGTGCTGGGAGTGGGGAGCTGCCAGGCAGAGGGAGCAGGCACTTCTGAACCTGTGGGGGCAGGGGGACTTCTGGGCCAGGAGTGCAGGTGCCTAGATCCATAGCTACAGCTGGAGAGCTGCAGCTATGCCTGGGAGGGCGGGCTCCTGCCCTGCAATCTCAGAATGAGGTAGGCAGGGCTCCTGCCTGTTCCTGGTTCCTGCCAGCTCCATGGAGTGTGCAACCCTGGCAGCACCTCCCCTACTGCAGCCAGTGTCTTTTCAGCAGCTGCTCCAGATGAGCCACTGCAGCCATCAATGACTATTTATTACTCTCTTCTTCCTTAATTTTACTCATCAACATTGCCCTTCCTCAAAAAATAATAGCACTTAGTGAATCTTTACAGTGAGTCATACATTAATCCTTTACATGAATTGATATATATTTAATCCTTGTAAAAAATCAAGGAGGCAGGTATTTTTTCATTGCCATTTTAAAATTGGGAAAACTGAGGCATGGAAAGGTTCAGTAATTTGCTCAAGGTAACTTATATGGTAAATAGCTGAGTCCAAATTTAAATCAAGGCAGGTCATTTCCAGGGTGTGTTTTTAAGTACTACAATATAGCTGCTGCATGTTTATGAAACAATTCTTAGTCAAGACTGTGTTTGATATAAATTACATTTGATATAAAGCTCAGCCAAGTATGACTTCCAACCTTTCAAATATAATTTCTAGTATAACCTAGACATATGTAAAATGCCCATTTTATCAGTAATAGCTAACAGAACAGTAGAGCTCCCAGAGTGGTCATGCAATCTGTCAGAAGCATTTTCTGATAGCACAATAGTGACTGTATTTGAAAAGAGGAATGTTGATCTGTTTTGTAAAGTTGGCCCAATAAATACTTAGACATTGTAAGCTTTCTCTATACATTTTTTTATTCTAAAAGAGTAAATAGTATCAAACAAAGTCGTAGGAATGTTTGAAGATACAATTCTGAGTAACACAAGTTGTTACAGACTTATAAATTAGTAAACTTGAATCATTAAAATAATTCAGTAATTATCTCAAGTGGATTACTTTTGTAATTTAATTAATGTCTTTGATGCCAAGGTATGAAATAAACTGCCATTATGGAAAGTCGGATTTGTCAACAAGGAAGTGAACAGTTACAGTCTTTATTATTAGACAGTAATTGAGCAGATCCTGTATTGATATCTTTTAGTTAACTAGGCAGTGAATATTATTAATTTTAAAAATTCACCACTTTCTATTATGAGAAAGTGACGTATTATAAATAAGTATGTTTAGTGAAATGAATGTTTGACCAGGTAACTAGGATTTTTTTTTCTTTTTCAAATACACAAAATGTATGTTAAATTTATAGGTCAGACATTTCTGTTTACAGAGTTAGAGAAATAAGTAAGATGAAAGGAATATCTTTTTAGAAAAAATGGTGGCTTTGTATTTGGGTATGTTGTATTTGAGATACCAGTAGGCATATGAAAATGTAAGGCTAGAGCTCAACAGAGTGCTTGGGGCTAGAGATCCAATTTTTTTTCCCCCCAGTGCTGTTAAAAACCTAGGGGGAGTTGTTCTTTACTTTATGAGAAGGAATAATGACACTGAGGAGAATATTTGTAGGAGTGATGGGTGAAATCCCAAATGAGGAAGCTAAGGTACCTGTGGCAGGATAGTAGATTGTGAACTTGCAATCTTAGAGGTATAGCACTTCTGGATGAACAGACGGCTGAGTTAGAGACCTCCCAGAGGTTTGCTGCTGAAGTAGCCTTGGAGATGGATGTCATTGAGTTTGGGCATGTCATGAAACCAGGCCAGTAAAAAAGCTGGCCTTCCAAGCAGCCAGAAGAATATTATGAAGTAGGGATTTTTGCCTAAACTTCCTTAGAGCTCTTAAGAAATAGACCCAGAAAGCTGAATGTGCCTTAGAGGCAGCTTGCCCCCGTGGTTGCCAAGAAAATCAGCTCTGAATAGTTTATGATAGACTAGCAATTGCACACCTACACCACAGCTTTTAGAGCTTATCCAGCTGTTCCCTGCTTTTATATGAAGTCTAAAATGTAACCATTTGGGTGCTGGGAAAACTGGCTAGCCATACGTAGAAAGCTGAAACTGGATCCCTTCCTTACACCTTATACAAAAATTAATTCAAGATGGATTAAAGACTTAAACGTTAGACCTAAAACCATAAAAACCCTAGAAGAAAACCTAGGCAATACCATTCAGGAAATAAGCATGGGCAAGGACTTCATGTCTAAAACACCAAAAGCAATGGCAACAAAAGCCAAAATTGACAAATGGGATCTACTTAAACTAAAGAGCTTCTGCATAGCAAAATAAACTACCATCAGGGTGAACAGGCAACCTACAAAATGGGAGAAAGTTTTCACAACCTACTCATCTGACAAAGGGCTAATATCCAGAATCTACAATGAACTGAAACAAATTTACAAGAAAAAAACAAACAACCCTATCAAAAAGGGGGCAAAGGATATGAACAGACACTTCTCAAAAGAAGACATTTATGCAGCCAAAAAACACATGAAAAAATGCTCATCATCACTGGCCATCAGAGAAATGCAAATCAAAACCACAATGAGATACCATCTCACACCAGTTAGAATGGCGATCATTAAAAAGTCAGGAAACAACAGGTGCTGGAGAGGATGTGGAGAAACAGGAAGACTTTTACACTGTTGGTGGGACTATAAACTAGTTCAACCTTTGTGGAAGTCAGTGTGGCGATTCCTCAGGGATCTAGAACTGGAAATACCATTTGACCCAGCCATCCCATTACTGGGTATATACCCAAAGGATTATAAATCATGCTGCTATAAAGACACATGCACATGCATGTTTATTGCAGCACTATTCACAATAGCAAAGACTTGGAACCAACCCAAATGTCCAACAATGATAGACTAGATTAAGAAAATGTGGCACATATACACCATGGAATACTATGCAGCCGTAAAAAATGATGAGTTCATGTCCTTTGTAGGGACATGTATGAAACTGGAAACCATCATTCTAAGCAAACTATCACAAGGACAAAAAACCAAACACTGCATGTTCTCACTCATAGGTGGGAATTGAACAATGAGAACACATGGACACAGGAAGGGGAACATCACAATCCGGGGCTGTTGTGGGGTTGGGGGAGAGGGGAAGGATAGCATTAGGAGATATACCTAATGTTAAATGACAAGTTAATGGGTGCAGCACACCGACATGGCACGTGTATACATATGTAACTAACCTGCACATTGTGCACATGTACCCTAAAACTTAAAGTGTAATAATAATAAAAAAATTTAAAAAAAGTAACCATTTGGATTTAGGTTATTTCAAAATATGACCAAGTATGAAAAATTAATAATATTTGATATTGGTATCTACTAATAACAGCTAATATTTATCATCCTTTTATAATGTACTAAACATGGTGCAAAGGATTTCAGTTAGACTTTACCTCAACTACAAATTTGAAAACATTATTAACTCCATTTATAGATGAGGGTACTGGGGCTTAGAAGGGTTGTGTAGCTTGGTCCAGGTAACAGTGCTAATGAGGGACAAAGCTAGTATTCAAACTTAGACCTGTCTGATTTCTATGGCACACTGATTCTGTCAAGGCATATCAAGAACTTTGCATGCTTTGTATGCTCTGAGCAACAAATAATAAAACATAAAGATTATTTCAAATAAACAATAAAGGAAAATTAAATTTGAAATATTTTAGTTAATTAGGAAAAAGCAATGACTTGCCATCAAATTAAATATTTTATTAATAAACTTCAACTCTACTGGTCACTTTTTTATGAATATATATCTTTTTATAAGGATAAAAAATTCATGCTCAGAATTAAATTCATGCTAAGACTTATGATAAATAGTGCTACCACTGACACTGACTTCACTGAGCAAAACTAGCAAGGAGATGCTAGTTAGCAGGTAAGGATTTTTATATTTTTATATTATTTTGAAGCCAAACTTAATTTTTAGTTTGGTTATCCTTTTACTTTAAATTTCAAATTCTCCTTGGTTGGTTTGAGAGGTTCTATTTCTGTGGGTAAACTCATGGTCACATGAGAACCTGTTTTAAAAAGAAATTCCTTGATGGCTCAAGCAGTTGGAATCTGTGTTGAATTTTTACTGCGGTTTAGGATGACCGTGAATGGCCAAAATGTGCTTTTGGGACATGTATGTTACATGATATCACTCAGACCTGACTTAACGCACTAAACAGATTGCTAGTCTTTCCTACCAGCTGTTCCTCTCTCCTTTCATTGTTGGCATTATGACTTGTCATGAATAACAGATAAATCTGGACATTTCAATAGCATATATATTATGTGAATAAATCATCATAGTGAAAAAGTAGCTTAGGTTCTGAGATTCTATCATCCCAATTTTTTAATCATCCTAAATGACAGAAACAGATGGGTGCTCTCATTGACTACAAGGACATCCAGTAACAAATTCATGACATCATTCTGTGAGATTTATTTGGTTGGCATGCCCTTCAGTAATAAACAATCAGACATTTTGTTTTTCCCCAAAAGTGTTGATCATTACTGAATCATCTTTTCAGAACTCCCTTTGCTAAAAGCATTGTTTTTTTTTTTTTTTTGGTTGGTCTAGTGATAATTGTCACAGATAAAAAATGTATTGAAATGATTGTAGACAAAAGCAAAAGGGCTAGGACTGTTGGTACTAAAATCTCAAAAGAAAAGCAATATCAACAATAACATCTTCCATTGGAAAAACTCTAATGTCCCTATTATTTGTGACTGTTATACATTTTAAGGAAAATCAACTGCAAATGGTTTGCCGGTATTTACCGAGTACTTACTAAGTGGTAGGAACATTTATACATGCTGGAGATATACAACCTCTGGCTCAACATAGTAGAAAAAGAATTCTTGTCCTGATGGAATTTAAAATTTAGTGATGGACTCAGTAAAAACTAAGAGAAATAAGGAAGATACATAGTATATTAGATAATGATAGGACGTATGAATAAATATAAAGCAGGAAAGGCAAAAAAAGAATGCTATTGAGGAGTATGGGGATTACAATTTTAATAATGTACATCTCATTGAGTAACCCGCAAATATGTATGTTGACAACTTTATATGCAATTTTCCCAGTATACATAATATATAGTTTTGATGTATTCATCCACTTAATTGTGTAATTACACTATTTCCTACTTTTTTAGGTCAGCTAATCCCTGTGTTCATTTAATGGATAAAAAAGCAGTAGGATTTCTTGCATTCATAGGCTACTCTTCTGTATCAGGAGCTGCTGGACATTAGTATGATTACTTTAGTATTAATCACTATTATACTTTTTATTATGTGCCAAAAAATTATGTTTTTTATACTGACCTTGCCTGATGAACTCATAATCAGAAATTACACGAGCTAAAAATGATTGTGTTTACATTTTTTTACATTAATACTACTGAGATAATATGAATGAAATGGTTTCCTTTGAGGATTAAGTATCAGTTTATAGTTGTGAATTTTATGCCCATATAAACAGTGTATGTAAGTTGCCCAGCTGTTGAGACTAGAAAGAATAAACATGCCATCTTCAGATATTCAGTTGGTTATACTCTCCCAAATTAGGACAGGCCCAATAGGAAGTAAAGTGCCTTCCATTATCCAATCCTTGCCTTCCTTTGATCTGCTTCCATGAAGCAGTAGGATGGACTATTTTAGCCTTCACAAGTTGATGCTGATCATATCCCTGCCTACTTTTCTGTATAATCACTACTCAGTCAGCAATATACAATAGCTACATTCAAGGCACTTCTCGGAGGACATTATTTTGAAGTCACTTTTCCAAAATGTTCACAAAAAGCTGAAATGAGACAGGGTATACATGGAGGATTCCTTGAAAGAGAGGCAGGGTACACACCCCTCTAGATTGGGGATTATGCTCTTAAAGGACTAGAGAGGTGTAGAAAATAATAAAATTGAATTAAGGCAATTATGTGGCCTGTGGCATACTGGAGAGCAAGTACTTATGTAGGGGACTGTCATCCCTCAGCTCTGCAAAATACTCCTGCAGGTCAATTCCTGAAAGCAGATGAGCACTTTGCCACCCCGCATTTAAATACATTATAATCTCCCTCTGATTAACATGGGCTGGCGAAAGACTATATACCCAAAACGTGTTATTCTAATCTCTCTTAAAATACAGTTTTTTGAATTGTAATTGTACTGTGAATTCAACAGTCTGTATAGAAGAAATTAGGAGACAAAGACTTATAAAGCCAAGGCTTCCATTTAGTGTATTTCTGTATCATAGTGTCGTCCCATGAGGACCCATTGGATGAATGTCTGCCTGGTCATAGTATGAGGAAGTTGTGCTTCAACTGTGAACAAATGGCTGACTTGTATTAAGGATAAAATAAGTAGGCATGGACGTTACCATTTTATATCAGGAGCTAGTTGCTTTAGACATGGATATTCTACTTAAAAGTGTGTCATTTTGGCTGGTTGCGGTGGCTCATACCTGTAATCCCAGCACTTTGGGAGGCCAAAGTGGGCAGATCACCTGAGTTTGGGAGTTCGAGACCAGCCTGACTAACATGGAGAAACCCCGTCTCCACTAAAAATACAAAAATTAGCCAGGCATGGTGGTTCATGCCTGTATTTCCAGCTACTCGGGAGGCTGAGGCACGAAAATTGCTTGAACCTGGAGGCGGAGGTTTGCAGTGAGCCGAGATTGCACCATTGTACTCCAGCCTGGGCAACAGGAGCAAAAGTCCATCTTGAAAAAAAAAAAAAAAAAGGAAAAAAGTGTGTCTTTTTTGGCTCTTTAAGCTGTATCTTGCAAAACTTAATCTCAATTTATGACCAAGATCTAGCCAATGGAGCTCATCTTACAATATATATTCTGTCTTCAATTTATTTCTGGTGTTATCTTATCCTTTCCTCATTCATTTGTTTTAAATCTTATAATAACCTGTTAGTTTATCTTGTTTTATTATATATAAGTATGTATACCACGTTAGAACTTTTGGGAACAGGTGAGATTAAAAATAAATAGAAAAACAACTTCCAAAACCTGTAGTGATCACAATTTTTCTTCTCACAATGACGTTGCACATTAGTGTACTATGAAGTAAGTCACAAATGACAATCCTTTTTGTCACTAAATATAATAAAGCACGATTCTTCTAATGAGATCTAAATGGGACCATTGCTCACTTTCTTGAGTGTGATAAAGGTAAATTTACATCTGAAGCTGGGAGTAGCATGTAAATAGAAGTTTATCCTTTGTGTACATGCATGATTGGCATGAGCCTTTGCAGTATATTTTCATGAATTAAGAAAGAACATTTTATCTTCCCAAGGGATATAGTCCAAGATCAGCGCTCATGCCTTTGTCCTCAGAGCATGGCAAGGATTCTAGCCCCTATCTCCCTCAGGCCAAGAATTGTTAAGTATTGGGGAAGGCACAACCTGCTGGACCATTCATAGAAGCCCAATTAATGTGTTACTTATAAAATTCATCTGTCACATGTGCCTGACCAAGAAAAACAACATTGAGAGCCAATGGAATAAATTCTAGGTGTTTATTTACCTGATTTTACATTTGAAAAATGTAAAACATTTTAAAAACAGGTAAATAAAAATAATCAGCTTTAATTTTACATAAAAGGAAGACAAGACCATATAAGATAGATATATCCCACATGAAAACTTAAATTTTTTGGATACATGTTGAAATCTTTCTGTATTTAACAGCTCCATACATTTTGATTGGTCACAGAACAATTGAGAACGTAACGAAGGCTGTGGTCCCTCTATAGGAAAACACATAAAGGCATAAGCAAACCTTTTTTTACAGAGTTTCTGTCAAGTTATTCAATTTTAGGTAACAAATTCCAGCTATTAACTGTAGAGAGCTCATTTATTCATTCAACTTTTTGTTCAGTAGAAGGACGATCTTATGAAGATCTGCACTCTCTTGCCCTGTACCTCAAAACACACTACTATCTAGGCTCACTAAAAGCATGCTCTGTCATTGTACCACTGACAAACATGGTTTCTGACCAAATCTAAACAAATTAGAGAGTTTTACACTACTCAAACCATGATTAATAGGAACGAATATGCAGGGAGGCCGAGGTGGGTGGGTCACCAGAGGTTGGGAGTTTGAGACCAGCCTGACCAACATGGAGAAACCCCGTCTCTACTAAAAATACAAAAATTAGCCAGGTCTGGTGGAGTATGACTGTAATCCCAGCTACTTGGGAAGTTGCAACATCTTTATCTATCCAGCCCAGTAGTTGAGATTTTGCTTAGTATATTCTAATGCTTAAGCATACATTTAATAGGAAAGCAAGAATTGAGTAAACCATTATACATTTATTCAGTGAAATATTGTATAGTAACTTAAAATGATGTTTCAAAAAATTAGTAATCACCTAGAAAAAAATGCTTGCTTATAAACTAGTCTCGCTTTATCTGTGGGGACTTGTTCCAAGACCCCTAGTGGAAATATAAAACTGCAGATAGCACCAAACCCTATATATTTGTTTTTTGTTTTCCTACACATACATACCTTTGATAAAGTTTAATTTATAACATAGGCACACTAGGAGATTAACAATAATAACAAAATAGAACACTTATAACAATATAATGAAATATATATGCAATATAATGAAAGTTATGTGAATGTGATCATTCTCTGTCAAAATATCTTATTATACTATGCTCACCCTTCCTTGTGATGATGTGAAATAGAATGCCTACATCATGAGATGAAGTGAATGGAGTAGGCATTGTGACATGTTAGGCTACTATTGATCTATCAGGTGTATAGCATCTACAGTGTGGATACACTGGACAAAAGGATGACTAACATCCTGAGTGAGACACAGCAGGGTGGGCCAAGACTTTATCATGCTACTCAGAATGGAGTGCAATTTAAAACTCATGAATTGTTTATTTTTGTAATTTTCTGTTTAAGATTTTTGAGCTGAGATTGACCATGGATAGCTGTCCCACAGAAACTGAAACAGTGGATAAGGGGTACTACTATATCGTTAGGATAATAAAGTAGACTACAAAATAGTTCCATCAGTATAACTGCAACTTAAACAAATACTACACAGAGAGGGGAGAAAAGACTAGAAGGTACCTCACCAAAAATGTTAGTAATTTTCTTTACTTTTTTTTTCTTTTTTCTTTTTTTTTTTGAGACAGAGTCTTGCTCTGTCACCAGGCTGGAGTGCAGTGGCACGATGTCAGCTCACTGCAACCTCCGCCTCCCAGGTTCAAGCGATTCTCCTGCCTCAGCCTCCCAAGTAACTGGGACTACAGGTATGCACCACCATAATGGGCTAATTTTTTGTATTTTAGTAGAGACAGAGTTTCACCATGTTGGTCAGGCTGGTTTCAAACTCCTGACCTTAGGTGATCCATCCACCTCGGCCTCCCAAAGAAATGTTAGTAATTTTCTTTGGCAAAATTATAAGTTTCCTCCTTCCTTTCCTTCTTTCCTCCCTTCCTTCCCCCTCCCCTCCCCTCCTCTCCCCTCTCCTTTCCTCTCCTCTCCTTTCTTCTTCCCTTTCTTCTTTCCTCCCCCCCCGCCCCCCGTCCTTGCTTCCTTTCCTCTTTCTTTCCTTTCCCCTATTTTGTTTTCCAAATTTCGTAATGAGAATGCATTTATAGGCCGGGCGCGGTGGCTCACTCCTGTAATCCCAGCACTCTGGGAGGCCAAGGCAGGTGGATCACGAGGTCAGGAGGTCGAGACCATCCTGGCTAACACGGTGAAACCCCGTCTCTACTAAAAATATAAAAAATTAGCCGGGCATGGTGGCGGGCGCCTGTATTCCCAGCTACTCGGGAGGCTGAGGCAGGAGAATGGCGTGAACCCAGGAGGCAGAGCTTGCAGTGAGCTGAGATCGCGCCACTGCACTCCAGCCTGGGCGACAGAGCGAGACTCCATCTCAGAAAAAAAAAAAAAAAAAAAGAAAATGCGTTTATATTAACAATGGGAAAGAGACTTTATTTTTTTAATAAAGCAAGAGCTTTGCTGGAGAACAAATTTTATCTATTAGTCAAATGGAAAATTGTCTTTAAGGGAAGAGTTGTCAATCCTCACTAATAAATGTTCACATAATTATAAAACATCAGGTATTCTCTTTGGTAAAAGGCAGAATATTTATGCAATTTGAAAAATCAGAGGATAAGTGTTGTCTTTGGGACAAAAAGAAGCTGAATCCATTTGTTTAGTGATTATTGAGATTGAATGTCTCAAATGACTAAGTTGTGGTATGTAATGTGTGTGTTGGAATTTGTAATTTTCTCAAGTTATTAAGGAAAACACATTAATGGAATTTGAAAATATAAATTTAAAAAAGTTTTACTTGCAAGCCTTGTGCCACTCTGTAAATGTGAAAATGAATTATTGGCATCCATACTTAAATTTTGTTTTGTAATGACACTTTTGTGGCAATCTGTCATATTTCTTGTTTCCGCTACAAATATCGGTTTGGGATAGATATTATGAAACCACTGAGATTTGTGGTTTGGATTTGAAATTTTGTAACAACACTCAAAAATCTCACCCAAAGGATATAAATCAAAATTTTGGCTTCTGCACATCAGTTGGGTGAAACCAGCACTGAAATAACATCTCAAAGGGTATAAAACCAACCATTCCAGTAAAATGGACATATTCCAAAACCGAGTTCTGTATAGCTTACATATATTTAGGTCATCTAGGACCGCTGAAGAAGAGAAATTGCAACTCCTTTAAACTGTTAGTAAGAACTAATATGTACAGGTAGGCCACCATGTTGTACAACTCCATGAAGTTCAATGTGAATAAAGTATAAATGGTTCCCTCATGGAACTGAGCAAACACATGGGGCTATGCATCATAATTTTCCTTTTTCTTTTTTTCAGGTTTTATAACTTATTTATATAATTTAAAAATTGTACATTCCAATAATTAAGTTAAACACCAAAAAATAGCACTCTGATTAAACTGTATTTTTATATCCTTCAGGACACCTTGGGCCAGCTTGGTTGTAATTCTAGATTTTACTGTCATCCCACCCAGCTTCTTCCTTCATCAACATGCAAGTTCTTTTCTTTCTCTGTCAGCCAAATAAGCAGATAGGAGAAGCAGGAGAGTCCTGCATTGTCAGTGGTTTTCAATTATTTGATATGAAAGGGGCAGCGTGGTCATTTAAACTTGATCCAGCCTGTTTGCATCTTAAAAAGTTGAATGGCTACAAGAAGCAATGCTTGTGGAAGGCACAGTGCATGTTATTGGTACATGTCCCATTACGACATGCCTGCTTGCTTCTCCTGTTGGATAGTTTCTTTGGAATGCAGTGTTTTAGTTTTTTATTTTGTGTATCTTTTTTCTTTTTCTTTTTTCTATCTTATTTCAGTTTCTACTTACTGAATTTCTAGATTTCAGCCATATAGGGTTTGTCAGACAAAGTTGCAGAGGAAGTGGAGCGAGGCACACAGGTGAGCAGAATATATTTGTGCAGTAGACATTACCTAGTCATTGAGATTTTCTGTGGCACTCTCCCTGGTCTTAATCAAAGCCAGTAATCCCGAGGACAAGTGGAGCACTTTTGTACCCCTTTATCTAGAGCCCTCACAGGTTAGGCAAGAGCCATTGTATTTCCCCCTATTGAACCCTCTTTTTAAGAACCTCAATATGTTAAAATCTTATAAATCAACTTCTCATTATTTTGACTATTTCAAATGTCAAAATACTCAACAAGCAAGACAGATTTTATTCAAAATGATTGCAATAAGGGTCAAGACTTATTGCAATAAAGGTCAAGATTATACAACAGAATAGATTGTTTCAACCCCACTGAAACAAAAGGCAGGAGAGGTTTTAAGCTCAGATGAGCTAGTGGAAAAGTCCTTAAGCAAGTTTGTGAGAAGATTGGTCAGTGTGTTTGCTACGAGGCAAGTTATTGAAGTTAGGTTCCTGGGTCCCCAACCCCCAACAGGGACTGTGATAGGGGCCTTATCTTTCTTGATGATTGCCTTACAAAAAGATGGTTCCCAGGCCCTTCACAAAGGTTCCTGGGTTGTAAAACTGGCAAGTGATCAGAAAAAGCTTTACATCGCAAAGGAGTAAGTTTTCTTAAGTAAGTTCTCTAAGAAAAGGGAGGTCAGAGGCCTGTAGGGGAAGAAACCTGTGTAAAATTTAGCCAAGCTGAGGGAAGGTTTAAGGCTGTTTTGGTTACAATTCTTTTCCTGGGAGGCAGCATGGAAACTGAGAATTGTATCCATGAGGAGCGGTTGTATCCTTGACTCTGGCTTAAGTATACTTCCTAGGTGTTGATTCCCTATTATTAGTTTTCTGTGCTGCATAACAATAACCACACATTTATTGGCTTAAAACAACACAGGTTTATTTGTTTCATGGTTTCTGTGGGTTAGAAGTCTGCTAAGGATCTCACAAGGCTGCAATTAAGGTGTTGACAGGACCAAGGTTTCATTCTGTAAACCCGAAATAAGATTCTGAGGCCTCCCAACCATCTGAATGGACCTCTTTTCTCAGCCAAGGGCATTCCAAAGTTAGCCTGAAAAGAGTAATTCAGGCTGTGATGAGAATAGGGGATGGAACATGCCTCTTTTCACCCTCCTCCCTTTCGGAATTCTGGATAAAACACTCTTTAAGTCTGATAAGAAACATTTACGATCTATTCTCCCTGAAGACTGCTACCTGGATGCTTCATCTGCATGATAAAACCTTATAACCCTTTATCAGAATCCAGACATTCCTTTCTATAGACAATAACTCTTTCAACCAATTGCCAAGCAGAAAGTCTTTAAATCTACCTATGACCTGGAACCTCCCCACCCCCCGCTTTGAGTTGTCCTGCCTTTCCAGACAGAACCAATATACATTTACATTTATTGACAAATGTCTCATGTCTCCCTAAAATGTATAAAACCAAGAGGTACCCGACCACCTCAGGCACGTGTCGTCAGGACTTCCTGAGGCTGTGTCATGGGCATGTCCTTAACCTTAGCAAAATACACTTCCTAAATTGATTGAGGCCTGTCCCAGACACTTTTGGTTTACAAACTGGAAGTTCAATTAGGGAAGCGACTTTGTGCCCACAAGCATGGTTCTTGGCAATATTTAGTGAATTCATGGCATCTGCTTCTTCAAAGAGAGAAAGAGAAGAGAGAATGACTAGGGCAAGTGTTTGGCTAGCAAGAACAAGTTTTCTGTAATATAAAATAATCATGAGAGTGACACTGCATCACTTTTGCTATGGTCTATTGATTAGAAACAAGTCCCATGTCCCATGCACACTGAATCAGAGCATTTACATGAAGATATAAATAGCAGGAGGAGATCACTTGAAGCCACTATAAAAATATATGTGCCACATTCTTCATTTGCCAAACTAAAGCAATATTATTAGTAATAATTTTCTTAGATTCCTAAAAGTCTCCTAACAAGAGTCACATCTGGAGCAGTTTGTTGATCGAAGTAGGCATTCTCATGTTATAGAGCTCTGGGTCCCTATCTCAACTTCAGCCTAAGCAGCACATTGAGATTCCTCATGAAATTCCTCCCCTCTCCTCCCCTCCCACTCCCCCTTGCCTCCCTTCCCCTCCCCTCCCCTCCTCTTCCCTTCCTTTCCCTTTCCTTCCTTCTTTTCTTCTCCCCTCCCTCCCTCCATTTCTTCCTTCTTTTCTTTCTTTTGATGTAGGTCTTCCATTTCTTTTAAAAAATTAAAAATGGATTAGACCACATAATAACCATGATCACATTAGTTAGAAAAGCTTATGATTCAAATAAAAATTTAAAATTAAAAACTTGCTTCATGAATTAATGCTTAACTTCATGAATTTGACCAGTTATAGTCATGATGCGACTTGTCCTGGGGAGAACTTGGATTCCCTATTTGAGCAAACAGCCTGTACGCTGGTAGCTTACTTTGCACAGAGGCACATAGAAAACAATTCAAACCTTTTTACACAGTTTTTATCCTCTGCATACCCTTGAGTCTTTCATAGCTGTATCTTTTCCAAAGGGATCATCACACTTGTAATGGGAAAGTCTAAGAAAATCCTAGTGAGCTTAAAATAGTATCCATATGCAATGGGAAAAAAATATCATGTTGCTATTATACTAGAATATTTACTGCTTATTTGGGATTTCCACATTTGAAAGAATACTTTAATTTTTTTTCTCTTTTCCTTTGCAAAGTTATCTTTCCCTTCCTCTTAGTGTGAAAATTGAACATATGCTGATGCAATGTCGCAGGCTGTGTTTACAGGCTCTCTGGGGGGTGAGGTGAAGGTGGGAGGGAGCTTGGGAAGAAACAGTTCCTTAGCAATTGTTTTTCTCATTATGTTGTTTGGCATCTCATCACAAGCATCTTGAAACATATTTTTTAAATTCATTTGTACCATCAACTGTATATATGATTGCTTTTTTTTCCCGTTTGTAGTATTAAGAAAGCCATTTAAAAGGTGCTGATTAACACCAGTACTGGCTATAGATTCCAGTTGCTGTTTGATGTTTTGCTTATTAGAACTGCGAGCATTCTCCTTTGTATTTGTAAAATGTAAGCATATGACCTTTCCAGATCCAGCAAGGAGCCTCCCAGATGGAGTACATGGAGACCGTGACTGTGAAAGATGAGGATCAAGTGCAGATTTGGTGGCCTCTGATTGCCAGTATCTGGCAGCCACATTCTCTTCCCACAAGATGTGCTGGAAATATGACCAAGCAGAAGTTCACTTAAGTGAATCCAACAGTTAAACTTACCATGGAAGGGTGTGGTGCACAGAGGGCACGTGGAGAAGAGAAAACCACAATGGAAACCTCCAAGGAACTAACATCTAGCTGGGGGATGAGGAGGGATTTGGCTATGTAGAGAGTAAATAAAGTGATACGAGAATTAAAGTAAGGGGGCAGTTATTTCCAAATGGGGAAATGGGGCAGGCTTCATGGAGAAGGGAACATTTAATCTGGGTCACATGGAATGAATAGGACTGGAAATGGAGTTTATAAGAGCGAGAATATTTTACTTAGAAGAAACTACATTTAAAGAAAGGATGGCTGTGTAGGTGTATTGCTTCTTTGCAGATACATACAATTTAATATGCCTGGAGTGCAGATTCTATGTGACTGAGGTGAGTAGGGACAAAGGGAGAGATGATTCAGAGAGGCAGATAGAGGAAAATCATGCAGGGCTTAATTTCTAGGATAAAAGTTGGTGACTTTTTCATGGGTGTGTGTGTCAGGGAAGAGGGTAAAATTATAGTGGGTAAAAGCACAGACTTTGGGATCAAAGTAATGGGTTTCCATCATGACTCTGCCTCTCCCTGGTGATATCAACTTGTGTGAATATGTAATGACTTTGACCTTCAGTTTTTTCATCAATAAATGATAAGCAATAATACTAATTTAATAAAGACTTTCTGAGGAACAAATAAGACTATGTACCCAAAGGGCTTAGGTTAGGACCTGCCACTCAGTAACAACACTCAGTAGCTGTGATCATGCTATAGAGGACAGAAATTCCTCTAATCCCAACACAGGCACTCTCTTTAGCTGCAGATATGATGTCCCCTCTCTCCTAGATAAGGCAAACTGATCCTGCTGGGCCTAGCTGGTTGCCAGATGGATTAGAACACTGGACGCAGAACAGACTTCAATGATATCTTTAAGAAAAACTCACGTCAAAGTCACGTAGAATTTACAATAGAATTATCTATGAAGAAGGGAGAATCTGGAAAGAAGGCAACCAAAAGCCAAAGGGAAACTAAAGGAGATTGAAGGACTGTGAAATTGAGCCTAGAATAAGTTCATTGAAGTGGCAAATCTGGGAGAGATATTTTAGAAGTCTGTTGCTTTGGGTAGGGCAGGGAAAAATCTATTAGGACACTTCACTGGCTTGGAGAGAGAAGAAGGATAGTTCTTCACCTCTCCTATAAATCTGTGGTTGTCATTCTGAATAACAGCACATCATGACTGGAGGATCGGATTATACCCTCATTAAAGCCAGGATCTGAAAATATGGTCGCTGATCAGATATAAGTATTAGAAGTGAGGCCATTCAGGGAACACAAAAGCAGGACAATACATCTAAAGGAAGGACAATATAACTAATATTTTGTCATAGAAAGCAGGTAGTTATCTGCTAAGGGCATGAAAAGGATATAGGTATAGGTAAGAGTCAGCAGTAGAACTCAGTCCACACCAGATTCAGCCCTTTGGTTACTGAAGCAGTTCTGTGAATTAGAATTTTGTGTTTTCTAAGGTTCTTGTATGGCTGGATAAGCAATAAATTGGAAGGATGAATTTGGGTACAGTTGACATTGGGGGAAGTATCAGTCAGGGATCCTAGCATTAAGCCGCAGAAGCTGACTCACAAAAGCAAAATGAGAATTAATAGGAATAATGCAGGTCAGTGAATCCATGGAAAGCTGGAGGTTCAGACTTGGAAAATAGACAGGAACCACAGGCACACAACAGGGCAACTACAGCAAACGTCTTGTGGTCCTTATGCCTCCATGCTGTGCTCCAAATATTAAGCATGATATCACTTGTTCAGCATTTGAAAAGACTCTCAGCCTCTGAGACTCTGGAGTCTGCCCATGTGTTTCCTCTGTCTGTCCTGTACAGGGTAATAAAGATATTACCCCTTTGGCTTCCTTCCTGGGAGACACTATTTCCCGTGACAATGTACAGTGCCAGGAGGTCTCCTAAACAGAGATTGGGATCCTAATTGTAAAAGAGCTTGGATGTTAGGCAGACAGATGTCTTCCTAAGAGGCATTAAGGTGAAGAAGTAGGAGGAGGGAGGGGACAAAAGAAGGTAAAGGGACAAACAAAAAAGTAAGCTTCCAGGAGATTAATTCCGGTACTGATAACAAATTGCTGTATTAGGGATAGGTTCAAGGAGAAAGCAGAAACTGAACTGATTTTCGAGGGTCAAGAGAGAACAAACAAGAGAACATTGCAGATATCAGGACAAGTATGAGTAGAAGCACAAAGTCTCATGATAATTGCTACCTTGTTTGTAAGCATTAATATTCTCGGAGTGGTGGTAGGCGTGGGCTGCCTGCTTCGTGGTCTTTCTCATGAAAGGAATAATGTGGGCTACCGTATTAATTTCAAGATGGCTTTTATGAGAAACAATTTGCAAATGACATGCTTTGGAAACCCAAGAAACCTGTGGTCATCCCTCCTTCAATTTTACTTCTTGTTACAAATTTCTTAGTAACAGAGCCTATGTATGTGAGATGAGGAGATGTTTCTTATATTCAACCTTAAACAAGTTATGGCTTAGCAGGAGCTGAGTGATCTTATTTGATGAGTGTAGATTTATAAGAATTTTGGCTTGGGGTTTGGGATCAAATTCTCTCACCTAAGCTGTGGGGAGCCCATGAAGTCTTTCCAGTAAAAATCCTTGCAGTTAAGATTTTTGCCAAATAGTGCCTCTTAAAAAAATCCCTATTTAAGTCATTTCTCCAGAGTAATTGAAAGTGTCTATTATATTATGCCCCTAACTGCTATGTGGTACTATTTATTTCTTTTAGAGAAGTATGGCAGAGAATAAGATAATTCTGATTACAGTGAAATAAGAGAACACTGATATTATTTTGTTTTTTTTCCTAAAGCTTGATGTTTTTGAATTGTTCATCATACACCCCTTTGCTTGCTATCATTTCCAAATGGTGACTGTTACACATGTATTTTAATATTTTTCATATGTCATTTTAATATTGTTCATATGTTAAAACTGAAGTGACTCTTTTTTGTCTTTGTAACACTAGGATAATTTAAAGGGAATGTTTTTGAAACATCATTCTATTTCATGGTAAAGTGAGCCAAATAAAATATTTTTGTTCATTTGGGCAGCATGTCAACAGCCATGTTAACTCAAGCAATAAGCATAAAATTTCTTTTAACATTTTGAAACAGTTCAGATGGAGGTAGATAGGAGGTGGACACTTGAAAAAGGTATTCTTAAAGTTGATGTTGAGAGTGAGAGTGACGGGAGGATTATGTGGAAGGAATTCCTGAATTTTTAAATCGCCCTCTTTTCTACTCCTATATCCAGGTAGTCACCAGCTTTTTTCATTTCTGACTACTTGGAATCTCTCTTTCCCAGTCCCACCACCATGAGAATTAAGGCCTGAAGCCCACATTGTTCTTCAACAGGATGTCCTGACCTTTAGTCTCGCTGTACCTCATCCCCAGTGCTGTCATGCCTTTCCTCTGCTCGGATTCCACCCATTGTTTCCCATTACTTAACACTATCCAAGAAAAAGAGCCTTGTTGTTTAATAATTATTAATTACTTTAAGTTCGTTGAAAAGTACTCCCTTTAACCCCCTATCTGCTTGAACCTCTGATCTGATATCCCGAGGTTGAAGAGAGGATAAATGCCATGACAGCTGGGAAGAAGCAGAGAAGTTCTTATGTGGCTCACCTGTCCCACTTGTCCTTTAAGACCAGCAGCTATTGCTTAGATGTCTAGAGAGTCATTTATATAAAAACACTCATGTGACCAACATATTGTACTGGTATTGCATACTTCATGATATATTCATTTTTGAATGGTTCTGATTTCATAAGCTTCCACCTACTAACAATTCCTTGAACAAAGTTAAATAGTTTTTAAAAGCAGCCTTCTTTATTATTTAGAAATTGTGGGGTGTATTAGTCTGTTCTCATGCTGCTAATAAAGACGTATCCGAAACTGGGTAATTTATAAAGGAAAGAGGTTTAATTGACTCTCAGTTCAGCATGGCTGGGGAGACCTCAGGAAACTTACAATCATGACGTAAAGAGAAGCAAACACATCCTTCTTCACATGGTGGCGGGAAGAGAAGTGAGTGCTGAACAAAGGGGGATGCCCGTTAGAAAACCGTCAGATTTCATGAGAACTCACTATCATGAGAACTCACTATCATGAGAACAGCAGCAAGGGGGAAGCTGCCCCCGTGATTCACTTATCTCCACCTGATCCCTCCCATGCCACTAGGATTATGGGAACTACAATTCAAGATGAGATTTGGATGGGGACACAGCCAAACCATATCATGGGGGAAAACTGTTTATTTTATGTAAATGTGACTTACCTAGTTTGCTTTGCAGATCATCAAAAAGTTAACATGGGTATAAAGTCTGATAAATCTGTAAATATGTACATTTCAAAATTATTCACAGACTTGTGACAATTATTAGGTCTAGATTTAAATGGCAGCATATTTAAAAATATTTTCACTATTATTACAATGTTTTATTAGTCCTGTTATTTGGAAACAAACAAAAAAGGTGATTAAGAGACAGTGTAGTATAGTAGTACAAAATCCAGTCTCTGGTGCTGGATTACCAGTGTTGGGGTCTTGACTCCACAAGTTATTAATTCTGTCACCATGAGTAAGACATTTATCATCTCTGTGCCTTGGTGTCTTCATCTATAAAATATAAATCATCGTCATGGAATTGTACTGAATATCAATAGACCCAAATAACATCTTTATGGTGGACTTGATTGAAGTATATAACATGTATGCCTAAATTTTTCTTTCCTTTGTGAGAGATTATTCAGAATGATGTTGAGATGTTTATAGTAAAATTAGAGATCCTGAATGCAGTGCAACAGGTTTAAATGCGGCATTTACTTCTCATCTGTGGCAGCGTTCGCCTTAAGTCAGTGCTAAGTGTGGCCAGTAGATGCAACAGCAAAGCCCACTGGGACAACAATCCTGTGATGGGCTCCCTTGTGTGATCTTGGCCAAGTTTCTTAACCTCTCTGCACTCCTGTGGCCTCATCCATAAAAATGCTAACTTGGATTACATGATCTCTACGGTGTCTTTCAGCTCTGAAAGTCTGTGAATCTGTCAGTATACTTTGACTTAATGAGTTTTACACATGGAATCCTCTTAAAAGCATTTGGTGCTTTTTTTTTTTTCCTAAAAAAAGACTTTTTCAGGTGTTTCCTCCTCCTCCTTCCCACCCCCCTTTTCTTCCTTCTTCCTTCTATTATGTAGAATTTGTAGAGATTCCAGGCATGAGTACTGCGGTCATGTTGGATAAATAATAGGATTTCCATTTCTAAGACACGGTAATTGAGATTCCAAAAGATTAAGTACTTGTACTAGGTTAAAACAAGACAAAATAAAAACAGAAAGGAAGTTTAATTCTGCCTCCTAACTGAATTATCTTTTCCATTCCCTAGCTCCCCAAACTTATTTCTTCATGACCAGTTTCTCCTCTCCTCCATCTCCCCCAGCAAGAGCTCAGAAAACCAACAGAGATGCTTTCCTCTTATCTCCTACCCTACTCATAGTAATTCATTAACAAAGTCAGCCTACTTAGTTAACAAAGACTCTTCTAGGTACCTAACATATCTAATCCTTCACCCTCTACTTTCCATTCAATTGCTTCTGCCTTAGTTCATGCTTTAATCATTATTTTGCTTGGATTATTGTAACTAAACAATTTCCCTTATCCAGATCCATCTAACTAAACAATTTCCCTTATCCAGATCCAAAATCCCTCCAGTAAATTCTCTACTTCTTTGCCAGAGTGAGATTTCCTTGAATGCATGTCTGATTGTTTTGTCCAAGTTCTTACCAGCCTTGTAACAGCTGCCTCCTGCCTGCATCACTTGGTTTATTAATCTTTAGCTCTTCCTTCCCCTTCCCAATGACACTCCAGCTACTGCTGAACTTCTTTCTTTTCCCCAGAACTCCTTGCTATTACCTGTTGCCTGGTTTATCCTCCTGTTTCCACTGTCTAGGACAGGGGTGTCCAATTTTTTTACTTTCCTGGCCACATTGGAAGAATAATTGTATAAAATATACTAACACTAATGATTGCTAATAAGCTAAAAAAAAAAATAAAGTCAGCTGGGCGCAGTGGCTCATGCCTGTAATCCCAGCAACTTTGGGAGGCGGAGGCGGGTGGATCACCTGAGGTCAGTAGTTCAAGATCAGCCTGGCCAACATGATGAAGCCCCGTCTGTACTAAAAATACAAAAAAACATTAGCCGGGTGTGGTGGTGGGTGCCTGTAATCTCACCTACTCGGGAGGCTGAGGCAGGAGAATCACTTGAACCTGGGAGGCGGAGGTTGCAGTTAGCTGAGATCGTGCCATTGCACTGCAGACTGGGCAATAAGAGCAAAACTTCGTCTCGAAAAGAAAAAAAAAAAAAGAAAAGAAAACAAGAGAAAAGAAAAAAAAAGTCACAAAAAAAGTCTCATAACATTTTAAGAGAACTTAAGAATTTGTGTTGTGCCACATCCAAAGCTGTCCTGGGCCGAATGTGGGATGCAGGTTGGAAAACCCTGGTCTAGAATGTATTTTCCTCATCTACCTAGTGACTACCTGGTGAGCACCCAGTAACCTTTTGAGACGTGGCAAGTCTGTTTAGCAGATTCCACCCCTGTGAAACTTCTCTTACCACCACAGCAGCTTATACTACCAGTAATAAGCCTCTTACACTACCAGTGATAAGCCTCTCAGTGCCCCTACTGTCATTTCTAATAAAAATAACAATTTTAAAAAGCAACAAATTTATTCATACTACAACTGAGAGGCACAGTGGGCATATGCCATATTAAACTAAACTGGTTTTCTTCACAAAACTTCACATCTTTTGACTCACCAGAAAAAAATAGTTATGATATATTCAACTGGCTCTTTAGGTGGTACTCAGCATGTCTAAGAGAAGACATTCAATCTCTGATTTTGAAGTCATCTGCCTTCATTTTAGGCTTCTTTCCTAGATTGTTCTGGGTATAAGGTGTCATGGAATGAGTAATTTTCATAATCTTGTCATGAAAGAATTAGTTTTGGATACAGAAGCACCTGTTTCCTCTGATCTCCAGGATGATGATCCTTGTCCAGCTTGTTGCTGATCTTTGCAGGTGAGATCAATGGCTTGTGTAATTTGCAATCTGGCTTCATGGTTTGATCAGGGCCCACCTTTGTACCCTGGTTTACTAGGACTTCTCTTAGCTCTTGCTTATGTTGGAGGCTTGCTAGACTTTCAGACTCTGCAACATCTATCTGGCTCTGAGAACCTGGCCATTTACCTAAACCTATGGGATTCATAATCAAGAGGGCACTTCAGCAGGCCCAGTGACTCTCAACTCAGTGTCTAGGTAATATAAGAACATTCAGGAGTGCAAACCAGAGCCTCTCCTCTCTCACCAGACCACTTCACTGAGGGCGACCTGTGCTGACTGAGGTCTATGTATCTTCACGCTTTCCTCTGCTGATGGTTTTAAGGGCATCCCTCTTACTACTCTCTCCTCCCTACTCCACGTATACCCTTTTAGTGTTTTCCCTCAAAGGAGAAGGAAAAGGAAACAACAACAACAAAGCAGGAAGCTTGATCTCAAGTTGGTGTTTTCTTTGTTCCTGTAGGACAATAAAAATATTTTCCATTTGGGCGGGAGCGGTAGCTCATGCCTGTAGTCCCAGCACTTTGGGAGGCCGAGGTGGGTGGATCACGAGGTCAGGAGTTTGAGACCAGCCTGGCCAATATGGTGAAACCCCGTCTCTACTAAAAATACAAAAATTAGCCAGGCATGGTGATCGGTGCCTGTAATCCCAGCTACTCAGGAGGCTTAGGTAGGAGAATTGCTTGAACCCGGGAGGCGGAGGTTGCAGTAAGCCAAGACTGCACCATTGCACTCCAGCCTGGGTGACAAGAGCAAAACTCCATCTCAAAAAAAAAAAAAAAAAAATTCCCTTTTATTTCGTTATTATTTTCTTCTTCACTCAATCTTATGGATAGGCCCTAATGATAAAATAGGGCATTTTCCTGGCTTTATTAAACAAGACCCATGATAAGATCCAACAGGCTTAGCTCTTAGAAATGTATATTGGTGGTTTGAGTATATTGTCTCATTTAAACCATGTAACTCCCCTGTGGCATAGGTGCTATCTTTTTTCCTATTTTACAGAAGAGGAACTGAGGCTCCGCAAAGGGTAATGACTATCCCATTGTTGACTTCAGGCATGTGGCAGGGCCTAACACTCCTTACATCTCTATATATAGTGAACCCTCCATATCCAAGGACTCTCCATTCGTAGATTCAAACAATCATGGATAAAAAATACAGTTACGCCTATGTTGGCTGCATCTGTACTGCACATTCACAGACTATTTCTTGTTCATTCCCCAAACAATACAATATAGCAACTATTTGCATAGCACTCACATTCTGTGACTTATTATAAGTAATCTAGAGATGATTTAAAGTATGCCTGTAAGGATGTGCATAGGTTATATGTTAATACTACATCGTTTTATATCAGAGACTTGAGCATCCATGGATTTGGTATTTGGGAGGGTTCCAGAACCAATCCCCTGTGGATATTGAGTGACAACTGTACTTCTATTCTAAAAGCCTGTTAAATACAAGGCATCTTAAAGTCTTTCATCATTATCTGTGATTATTCCCTTCCTCACTCTGTATGCTGCAACTGGACTTATTTTCTTCCAATTCCTCCAAATTGTCTTTTTTAAAAAACTCTCTGGATTTTTTTAAAAAGCATTTCACTCTGTTTGGAAAGCTGTATCCTCCTACATGTGGCAAGTATAAAGCTCAGTTCACAAACTCAGGTGGGCAAGAAATAAAACAACCTTTGCTTTATAAGTCATTTTATTTTCTGTTTTAACCAACATTCTGTCAGGCTGGTGGAGAATTAATCCTAAGCCTTTTTAAAGGTTCCTTTATGTGCCCACCTACCATGGTGCCCAAATATCAGGTAGTTCTAAGGCATTGGATGTCAGTCATGGTGGCCATGAGTATGTGTCACTCAGACCACAAGCTACAGGGAGCATCATACAAGGAACCTGCTGCCCTGCTCTGAAATCCATTGCCACATTTACACATGCTTTCCAGGGGCTGCTCCCAGCCATATCAAGCATGGCTAAGGGATACCACGGCAAGTCTGTTTCTGGAAGACACAGGATTCCTTCGATGGGCAATTTTGGTTCAAGTACTCCCGGAAAATTTTGCAGAACTTTCCCTAGATTACACAGTAGCCTGAGACACATTCATTTCAGCCTTCTTTCCTGCTCTGTTCCTTTGGGATCAGACTTGTACTACAATCTGAAGGCACTCTCTATATTTTCTCTTATAGGTGTTTCCCTTAAAATCTTTGTACACTTAATCTTATCTTGATGTCTGCCTCTAAGAAGCCCACACTAATAGATGGGAGATTTGGCCAGTAAATAATCTGATCCCCCAATTACTACTGAAAAGCATGTCTCTCAGTAGACATGTTACTATGGCCCTTCAAGTGTGCTGGGTCATGGCTACTTCACTGCATGATTTCAGTGCGGGATATTCTGAGAGGCTTCCCATGGTCCCACGTGCTTAGTTATCCCAGGAAGCTAAAAGCTTTCTTCTTGCAAAACCAAATTTCTCCCACCCACACAGCAAATAAAAATACATACAGAGCATGCACTGTAGTTGAAAAAATAGGAACAATAATGGCATGTGTGAATGAGTAAATAAAAAATATTATAGCTATTAATCTTAGAAGAAAAAAGCAGTATAGTTATAAAAAATTGGGCAATGTTACATTGAGATCAGGAAGATTTCATTGAAAAGGTGGTATTTTGCTTAAGATTTGAAAAAGAAGTGGTAAGTATTTCTCTTTTAATTTTTTTTATTTTACTTTATGTTTTGGGATACATGTGCAGAACTTGCAGGTTTGTTACATAGGTAACAAATACATGTGCCATGGTGGTTTGCTGCACCCATCAACCTGTCATCTAGGTTTTAAGCCCCACATGCATTAGGTATTTGTCCTAATGCTTTCCCTCCACTTGCCCCCCACACCCTGACAGGCCCTCTGGTTTGTGATGTTCCCCTCCCTGCATCCATGTGTTTTCACTGTGCAGCTCCCACTTATGAGTGAGATCCTGCAGTGTTTGGTTTTCTGTTCCTGTGTTAGTTTTCTGAGAATGATGGTTTCCAGCTTCATCCATGTCCCTGCAAAGGATATGTACTCATTCTTTTTTATGGCTGCATAGTATTCCATGGTGTATATGTGCCACATTTTCTTTATCCAGTCTATCATTGTTGAACATTTGGGTTGGTTCCAAGTATTTGCTATTGTGAATAGTGCTGCAATAAACATACATGTGCATGTGTCTTTATAGTAGAATGATTTATAATCCTTTAGGTATATACCCAGTAATGGGATCGCTGGGTCAAATGGTATTTCTGGTTCTAGATCTTTGGGGAATCACCACAATGTCTTCCATAATGGTTGAACTGATTTACACTCCCACCAACAGTGTAAAGCATTCCTATTTCCCCACAGCCTCACCAGCATCTGTTGTTTCCTGTCTTTTTTAATGATCACCTTTCCAACTGGCATGAGATGGATCTCATTGTGGTTTTGATTTGCATTTCTCCAATGACCAGTGATGATGAGCTTTTTTTCATATGTTTCTTGGCCATGTAAATGTCTTCTTTTGAGAAATGTCTGTTCATATACTTCACCCACTTTTTGCTGGGGATGTTTGTTTCTTTTCTTGTAAATTTTTTTAAGTTCCTTGTAGATTATATCATCTATTTAAGGTATAGATATGTTATAGTTTCCAATGTATTATATTAGGGAAGAAAAGCACTGAATTTGAGGTCAGAAATCTGTTCATAGCCATCTTATTTTCTAGCTGTCAGTAACATTTTGATCAAATAAGTAAACTTTTTAGGGTCTTCTTTTGCTTATTGAGCTTATACTAAGTCATTTTCAAGATCCCTACACCCTTACCAGTCTCTAGTCAAGATCCCAGTCAACTGGCGGTTGATCTAGAAGATTAATCTAGCAAGTTATGTATCTAAATTCATGTTATTTTAACACCAACTTTATATTTTTCAAAGCACAATGCGGCAGAGCCAGAGATACAGGCATACTTCCTTGTATTGTGCTTTGCTTTATTGTGCTTCACAAACATTGCATTTTTTAAAAAAACAAATTGAAGGGTTGTGGCAACCCTGCATCCAGCAAATCTATGGGTGCCATTTTTCAACAGCGTGTGCTCACTTTTGTCTCTATGTGAGATGTTGGTGATACTCACGATATTTCCAATTTTTTTATTATTATTGTATTTGGTATGGTGATCTGTGTTCAGTATCTTTTGATGTTATATTGTAATTGTTTTGGGGCAGCACAAATCATGCTCATAAAAAATGGCAAACTTAATTGATAGATGCTGTGTGTTTCTGACAGCTCCACCAATCAGCCATTTCCCCATCTCTGTCCCTCTCCCTGGGCCTTACTATTCTCTGAGACATAACCGTATTGAAATTAGGTCAATTAATAACTTTCCAGTGGCCTCTAAGTGTTCAAGTGAAAGGACAAGTCACATGCCTCTCACTTGAAATCAAAAGCTGGAAAAGATTAAGCTTATTGAAGAAGGCACATTGAAAGCCAAGATAGACTGAAAGCTAGGCTTAATGAGCCAGTTAGCCAAGTAGCAAATGCAAAGGAAAATTAAAGTAATTAAGTAGCAATTAAAAATGCTACTCCATGAATATATGCATGATAAGAAAGCAAAACTGCCTTATTACTGATTTGAAGAAAACTTTGCTGCTCTAGATAGATCAAACCAGCCATAACATTCCCTTAACCCAAAGCCTAATCCAAAGCAAAGCCCTAACTGTCTTCCATTGTAACAAGGCTGAAAAAGGTGAGGAAGCTGTAGATGAATTTTGAAGCTAGCAGAGATTGGTTCATGAGGTATAAGGAATGAAGCAAACTCCACCACGTAAAAGCGCAAGGTGAAGCAGCAAGCGATGATGTGCAATCTGTAGCAAGTTATCCAGAAGATCTGATGAAGATGGCTACACTAAACAACAGACTTTCAGTGTACAGTAAATGAAATTTACTGTACATTATTATGTACACGTATATGCAGCATAACTATATGTATATGCAGTATAATTATACTGCATATAAGTACATTGAAATAGTCTTATATGGAAGTATATGTCATCTAAGGCTTTCATAACGAAAAAGTCAATGCTTGGCTTCAAATCTTCAAAGGGTAGGCTGACTCTAACGTTAAGGGCTGATGTAGCTGATGACTTTAAGTTGAAGTCAATGCTCATTGACCATTCTGAAGATCCTAACTCCCTTAAGAATTATGCTAAATCTACTCTGCCTGTGCTCTATAAATAGAACAACAAAGCCTGGATGGCAGCACATCTGTTTACAGCATGGTTTGCTGGATATTTTAAGCCTACTTTGGGGACCTACTGCTCGGAAAGAAAAGAACATTTTCAAAATATTACGACTCATTGACAATCCACTCAGTAATTCCGCAGCTCTGAAAGAGATGTACAAGAAAATTCGTGTTGTTTCCATGCATGCTAACACAGAATCCTGTCAAGATCAAGTAGTAATTTTGACTTTCAAGTTTTATTATTTAAGAAATACATTTCATAAGGATATAGCTGCTATGGATAGAGATTCCTCTGATGGATCTAAGCAAAGTAAATCAAAAACCTTCTGGAAAAAAATTGCCATTCTAGATGCCATTGAGAACATTTATGATTCATGGGAGGAGGTTAAAATATCAACATTAATGAGAGTTTGAAAAATGTTTATTTCAATCCTTATAGATGACTTTGGGGGTTTCAAGACTTCAGCAGAGTAAATAACTGCAGTTGTGGTGGAAAAAGCACAAGAACTAGAATTAGAAGTAGAGCCTGAAGGTGTGACTGAATTGCTGCAATCTCATGATAAAACATAAACAGATAAGGAGTTGCTACTTACAGATGAGCAAAGAAATTTGTTTCTTGAAACACAGTCTATTCTGGGTGAAGATGTTGTGAACATTCTTGAAACGACAACAAAGGATTCAGAATATTACAAAAACTTAGATGATAAGGCAGTGGCTGGGTTCAAGAGGACTGAGTCCCATTTTGAAAGTTCTACTGTGGATAAAATGCTATCAATTAGCATTGCATGCTACAGAGAAATTGTCATGAAAGGAAGAGTTAATCAATGCAGCAAACTTTATTGGTATCTTATATTAAGAGATTACCACAGCCACCCCAACCTTTAGCAATCACCACCTTTGCTGATCAGTCCGTGGCAGTCAATACTGAGGCACGACTTTACACCAGCAAAAAGATTAGAACTTGCTGAAGGCTCATATGACTGTTAAGACTTTTAGCAATAAAGTATTTTTAATTAAGGTTTTTTTTAATATAATGCTATTGAACACTTAATAGACTACAGTGTAAAAATGACTTTTACATGTACTGGGAAACCAACAAGTTTGTGTGACTCACTATCATAATATTTACTTTATTGTGGTGGACTTGAAATGAATTCTCAAAATCTCTGAGGTATGCCTATATCTGGATTTGAGCAGTGTCTTGCTTTTGTCTAAGATGTGTAGCCTTGGTAAAAATTATAGTCCACTTTCATGCTATTTGTGAGAATGGAGATAATGGGTGTACAATGCCTACCACAAACGAACTAAATGGTAGATAAACAGTAAATCTTATTGTTTTTTATTCATTCGCTCCTCACAAAATTGTCACTGAATATGCATTATTGTCTCCATTTTACTAATTAGTAAACTGAACCAAAGAGCTCAAATTGCCCAGCTACCCAGTAGCAGAAATAGTAAGAGTATTACTCAAGTTCTTAGGCTCTCATTTGTTTTTCCTATAATTTACTTTCTACATACGGTTTTATATAAAACAGCCCATTTGTGACTTTCAATATATTCATTATGTATATATTAAACTTAATAAAATTTGTTATTATAGATTTTGTTATATATTTTGGGCAAATTGGCAAACACATTAGTTTCCTTATTTACTCTTCTTTACCTAAGTCTTAAACATAGAATCTTTTTAAAGTTTTTTTTTTTTTTTTTTAAAGTAGCTTAGGCCGGGCGTGGTGGCTCAGGCCTGTAATCCTAGCACTTTGGGAGGCCGAGGTGGGCAGATCACAAGGTCAGCAGTTTGAGAACAGCCTGGCCAATATGGTGAAACCCCGTCTCTACTACAAATACAACAATTAGCCAGGGGTGGTGGTGCGTGCCTGTAATCCCAGCCACTCAAGAGACTGAGGCAGGAGAATTGCTTGAACGGGAGGAAGAGGTTGCAGTGAGCAAAGATTGTGCCACTGCACTCCAGCCTGGGTGACAAAGCGAGACTCTGTCTCAAAAAAAAAAAGTACCTTAAAGATCATTTATTCAAATAGCTTTGTTTTACCCGGTACAGTGGCTTATGCCTGTAATCCCAGTACTTTGGGAGGCTAAGGCAAGCAGAGCCCTTGAGGCCAGGAGTTTGAGACCAGCCTGGGTAACATGGTGAAACCCTGTCTCTACTAAAATTACAAAAATTAATGGTGGCACACACCTGTAATCCCAGCTACTAGGGAAGCTGAGGCAGGAGAATTGCTTGAACTGGGGATATGGGGGTTGTAGCTCACCGAGATTATGCCACTGCACTCCCTCCTGGGCCACAGAGTGAGACCGTGTCTCAAAAATAAACAAACAAACAGCAACAACAACAACAAAAAAACCCCAAAAACAAATGACTTTGTTTGATGAGTGAGAAAGAAGCTTGATTCAGAGCAGGTAACACCAACTGGATATTTAACTAAATTTATTTGAGTAAAGGCAAGCTGAAATTAAGCATTTCCACTAATATTTTTTGAAACTCATTGTTATTAAGATATATAAATAAATTTGCTAAGTATAATTTAATATAATTTTACACTTATAAACTTACTGGAATGCAAAAATATAAAATATAAAGTTGTAAAACTGTTTATAGCAATTATGAAGAGTATTTGATTTAATAGCTGTATAAGGTTAGACAAATTATTTAATCCTTGAGCCTCACTTTTCTCACATGAGGAAAGAGAATAAGAGTAAAACTTCTTTTATGGGCTGTTGTGAGGACTAAATGAAATAATGCATGATGCCTTAATATATAAATGTTAGTTTTTAAATTATTTTTATTTAAATTATAACAAATGCTATAATTATTGTTGGTGGAAACTTCCTGTTGTCTGACCTCACATTACTATGAGGAGGTTCTTGAGGCCAAAATTCACATAGGATTAGGCTTTGTTTGTTACTGTGTTTATTACCACTGTCGATGGGACATAAATATGTACCAATGAAGGCATTAATAAAATGGAACTACTGTTTCACCCAAATGAGTAATTTAGAAATTACATATTTGGAGGAGAAATACTGTGTTAGCTTTGCTGCGGAACAAAACACCCCCAAACCATTTATTAGGAAATAGTTCTGTGGCTTGGCTGGGATGGCTTTTCTCTGCTCCATGTATTTTGATTGCGCTTATGCATTTGCAGTCAGCCGCTGGTCTCTGATAACCTTGCTCACATGTATGGCAGTTGGTACTAGCTCTCAGTTGGGCCACATGTCTATAGCAGCCTATCTTGAACCTGAGCCACAAGAGAGAGGGAACACCCCAAAGTTCAGGCACCGTGAAGGTATCTCTTTGTGTAGTATTTGCTGATTTTCTATTGGCCAAAGCAAGTGTGGAAGAAGTCACTGTGAAAAGAGACAACACAGGGATGTAGATAATAGGAAAAAATACTTATTGGGGTTCTTTATTGTAATAATCTACCACAAATATAACTTTTGGGCCTCCCTCGCTTTAGTGAATTTTTAATTTATGTGAAATGCTTTCATTAATATTCATGCTCATGAAATGGGCATATAATGGTGCCTGATTTTAAAGCTTTAATCAACATACTTTCTTATTTAGAATTATTGCCCAATTTTAACTTTTATGTCAGAATGTGAATGAGCCAAATATTAGTAGCTATGATTGGTGATAAATATTAAGAAGGTTTATTCCTCCCTTGACAATGATGATTATGCTAATGATGGTGATTACACCTAATTTTAAAGGAGCCCTCAAAGTGTGTCACACACTGTGCTGAATTCTTTACATACTATCTTATTTTGTTCCTGCCATAGCCCTTTTGTTTTTTAAATTCAAATTGGAAAATGAAATACCAAGAGGCGAATGAACTTCCCTGGGTCATGTACTAGCAGATAGTGGTGATAGTTCATATCTGTTGTTTTGATGCCAGAACACATACTTTTGACCACTGTACTGTACCATATCACAAATGTTACATATGTGGACGTGAATGTATATATCTTTACATAGGTATATATATAAAATATTCAATAACGATATGTAGTTATAATCTTTTATATTATCTTATTAGTTATAATGCTACTGTAGTTTTTGTTTCCCCAGAATCTCAACAGTAATTTCAGTGAACACTGGGAGTTGATGTCGCAAAAACTTATACATTAGATCAATGTCCTAAAATGTATCATTTTCACCATAGCATCTACTTGCTTTCATAAAGATATAACTTAGTGAAAACATTCAAATTATCAGTGAATAATAGCTTAATAATAATAGTCTCATCCTGTCATGGAACATCAATGGTAGTATTAAGAAATGGCTCTTGAGCCTTGAACTTGGCAGCCACTTTTAAGATTCCATTTGGCTTGCTAAGCATAGTAAAGGCTAAAAGGGAAAAGGGGAGAGCAGGAAAGGACTTTGTATTTATGGGTGGGCTTTAGAAATGAAAGTGTTCCTAATGCAGAAATGGAACATAAAACTCATTTTCCAAAGCTAAAGATCTGAGGGTTTTTAAACCTACAAATCACACCAACTTCAGTCAGGCTGTCGTTGTAGGAAAGTGTTTTTTCCTATAGCGTAAAGTTAATGGATCCTAGCGATTGTGCAATGGTTCAATGTTCTTGGTGCTCACATTCTTCCTGGGGAATGTGGATTTTTTGATAGTTACTAAATATTTATAACTTCATTTGAGTCTTAGTTTTTTAATACTTACAAACAAAAGAAAGAAAATAGACATTTTGTTCTTATGGATTTTAAGTACAATAGAAGCTACTATAGTTTACAAGTTTACTGTTTAAAGTTTACTGTTCTACTTAGAATTGATTGTGTAACTGCATCTTTACGACACACTGGAATCTGTAGAATTGGCCCATATATGTAAGCTTATACCAGAATGAGTTGTGATGATTTAGCAGGGGGATTATTTTTAAGATCTGCT
Source organism: Gorilla gorilla gorilla (assembly GCF_029281585.2). Lineage (NCBI taxonomy): Eukaryota > Metazoa > Chordata > Mammalia > Primates > Hominidae > Gorilla > Gorilla gorilla. The sequence goes on from NC_073234.2 coordinate 93,124,467, forward strand.
TTTTAGGAGATACAGTTTTGTAAGATAAAACACACAAACAGAAAACTCCTCATTTCTTTCTACGCTTTTTTTTGAAAGATAAATGCTAGCAATTATTAGATTTTTCTTTACTTTCAAGTCCTTTATTCATCTAGGACACTCTTCATCACTTTTAAGAACATTAGAACTATTCAGAGGAGATTACAAGATTTTATTAAAGAAGTAATTAGGGAAAAATATCACAACCATATTTTCTCCTAGAACTGATATCTATTTCTTTGATTTGTGTACCTGAGATTGAGAGTCTAAAAAATTATTTTCTAATTCAGATTCTAATCCAGATAGACCTCAGGTATGATACTTAGTCTCACAGTTCCCACAACAAAAACCTTATATGATAATGATAAGCTGTCTCAAAGTGTGGTGGTGAGGGTTCAATGAAATAAATATAGGACAGCAACCTGGCAGAGTGGGTATCTCATAGAAATTGCTCAATTAATATTAGTTTTTTTTTCCATTTACATTATTCCACAGCCTAGACTAAATATACTGTCTTTTATAGCAAAATTAAACCTTAACTGACAGTAGTTTTAGGTACATGCTGGGTTTAAAAAATAATTATTACATGAATTTTGATTTCCTCTTCTATTTTTAAAATTCATATATTTAACATTTATTTGCATCTCTCTCACACTATACATGCTGAGAAAGACGGGAGTGTTTGTTTTTTTCCATTATTTCAGGATTTCTGGAAATATCTGTTTAGATAGTATGTTATTACAGTACAAATTTTCAGAGATGTGCAAAGTAATAATATGTTTTCTCATTCTTTCTCTGGTGAATAAAAATGGAACTTGGGATATATTTTATTACACTATGACCCTAAAGAAGTAGTGTGCTCCATCCAAACTGGAAAACTTCGTATATAAAACTTAAAATATTTTTCTTGAGTTTTGTTCCAATACAGAACCCTGAATTTTTTTATGTAACTCGACCTGCAATGCCCAGTTTATTGCCTGGAAAAATTAAGATCTCTTCCTGATGTCCTAGCTACTCCATTCCCTAACTCTCTGCCTGTAACTGACTTGGTACATCAGAGACATTCATCTTTATTTTTTAATGATTTCTAAACAAAATGGTTCTTGTCTTAGACTCCCTTTCAGTTACTAAGCTGATGAGTGAGAAACACCATGTATTACATCTCTCTACTCTTCATAGTATTTTTGCTTATAGTTGCTGCTGACTAAATATTTGATGAATGAACGAATAAATGAATGATCATGTAGTCTCTTGGGGACCCATTTTGAACATCTTTGGATTATACATATAGACACAAAAATGGATTACATCATGATTTAAAAGAAGCTGTCTTCTAGAAGGAGCCTTTGGCCTAAAGTATTTACATAAATAAAAGAATGTAAGAAATAATTATAGCCCAGAAAATTTGGTATATATTTCTGTTTATATTTTGGTATATATTGTATATATCACCTTTTTCTGCCATTCTCTCCTTTTACAACTTAGCTTAGATGTTCAGGTGTTACTGGACAGGAACTGACAAAAGAGACACGAGTAACTTTCTAAAGCAATACAATTTGTCTTTCAACTATAGTTGATTCTAGGAGACACAAGCATGAAGTTGAGAATTTAGATGTATCATGAATTTCATATTACGTTAATTGTGTGGTTTACATTTGTAGCTTAATCAAGGTCATCTGTGACTTTTAGGAAGGAAAGACAGACAATGAAGAAATGTGTTTGCTGTTACTCCTAAATAGTTAAGAAAAACAGAAGTCCTTCCAGAGAGATTCGAGTAATTATTCTCTAGCAATAAATTCTAGAGTAATGTTAGCCTGTTTCAAGTAAACTATATACACAAAGCCAAAAACAGCTTTAAAAACAACACTCTTCTTTTCCACCTAGCTTTTTTTTTTTTTTTTTTTTTTTTGAGAATGGAGTCTCTGTTGCCCAGGCTGGAGTGTGGTGGCTTGATCTCGGTTCACTGCAAGCCCTGCCTCCTGGGTTCACACCATTCTCCTGCCTCAGCCTCCCAAGTAGCTGGAACTACAGGTGCCCGCCACCACGCCCAGCTAATTTTGTTTTTTGTATTTTTAGTAGAGATGGGGTTTCACCATGTTAGCCAGGATGGTCTCGATCTCCTGACCTCATGATCCACCTGCCTTGGCCTCCCAAAGTGCTGGGATTACAGGTATGAGCCACCACACCTGGCCTTGCACCTAGTATTTTGAAGACACCTTAGGATAGTTTAAAAGGGAACATCTATTATATGACATTCTATATTCAATGACATTTCAATAACAACACAACACACAGCTTTCCCCTTTGCTGTATTTTTAACATTTTTTTATTATACTTTATATTCTGGGATACATGTGCAGAACGTGCACGTTTGTTACATAGGTATTCACATGCTATGGTGGTTTGCTGCACCCATCAACCCATCATCTACATTAGGTATTTCTCCTAATGCTATCCCTCTCCTAGCCCCCCATCCCCCAACAGGCCCTGGTGTATGATGTTTCCCTCCCTGTGTCCATGTGTTCTCATTGTTCAGCTCCCACGTATGAGTGAGAACATGTGGTGTTTGGTTTCCTGTTCCTGTATTAGCTTGCTGAGAAGAATGGTTTCCAGCTTCATCCATGTCCCTGCATGGGACATGAACTCATCCTTTTTTATGGCTGCATAGTATTCCATGGTGTATATGGGCCACATTTTCTTTATCCAGTCTGTCATTGACGGGTATTTGGGTTGGTTCCAAGTCTTCGCTATTGTGAATAGTGCTGTAATAAACATACATGTGCCTGTGTCTTTGTAGTAGAATGATTTATAATCCTTTGGGTATATGCCCAGTAATGGGATTGCTGGGTCAAATGGTATTTCTGGTTCTAGACACTTAAGGAATCACCACTCAGTCTTCCACAGTGGTTGAACTAATTTACACTCCCACCAACAGTGTAAAAGCGTTTCTATTTCTAGACATCCTCTCCAGTGTCTGTTGTTTCCTGACTTTTTCATGATCGCCATTCTAACTGGCCTGAGATGGTATCTCATTGTGGTTTTGATTTGCATTTCTCTAATGACCAGTGATGATGAGCTTCTTTTCATATGTTTTTTGGCCACATAAATGTCTTCTTTGGAGAAGTGTTTGTTCATATCCTTCACCCAAGTTTTGATGGAGTTGTTTTTTTTTTCTTGTAAATTTGTTTAAGTTCCTTGTAGATTCTGGATATTAGCCCTTTGTCAGATGGATAGATTGCAAAAATTTTCTCCCATTCTGTAGATTGCCTGTTCACTCTGATGATAGTTTTTTGTTTTGTTTTGCTTTGTTTGTTTGTTTGTTTTGCTGTGCAGAAGCACTTTAATTGGGTCCCATTTGTCAATTTTGGCTTTTGTTGCCATTGCTTTTGGTGTTTTAGTCATGAAGGCTTTGTCCATGCCTATGTTCTGATTGGTATTGCCCAGGTTTTCTTCTAGGGTTTTATCATTTTAGGTCTTATGTTTAAGTCTTTAATCCATCTTGAGTTAATTTTGTATAAGGTGTAAGTTTATATATTTGTATAAGGTATATAAGGGGTACAGTTTCAGTTTTCTGCATATGGCTAGCCAGTTTTCCCAAAACCATTTATTAAATAAGGAATCCTTTCCCTGTTGCTTGTTTTTGTCAGGTTTATCGAAGATCGGATGGTTGTAGATGGGTTGCATTATTTCTGAGACCTCTGTTCTGTTCCATTGCTCTATATATCTGTTTTGGTACCAGTACCATGCAGTTTTGGTTACTGTAGCCTTGCAGTATTGTTTGAAGTCACATAGTATGGTGCCTCCAGCTTTGTTCTTTTTCCTTAGGATTGTCTTGGATATACGGGCACTTTTTTGGTTCCATATGAAATTTAAAGTGTTTGTTTTTTAATTCTGTGAATAAAGTCAGTGGTAGCTTGATGGGGATAGCATTTAATCTCTAAATTACTTTGGGCAGTATGGCCATTTTTACGATATTGATTCTTCCTATCCATGAGCATGGAATGTTTTTACATTTGTTTGTGTTCTCTCTTATTTCCTTGAACAGTGGTTTGTTTTTCTCCTTGAAGAGGTCCTTCACATCCCTTGTAAGTTGTATTCCTAGGTATTTTATTCTCTTTGTGAATTGTGAATGGGATTCACTCATTATTTGGCTCTCTGTTTTTCTATTATTGGTGTATAGAAATGCTTGTGATTTTTGTACATTGGTTATGTATCTTGAGACTACTGAAGTTGCTTATTAACTTAAGGAGATTTTGGGCTGAGACAATGGGGTTTTCTAAATATACAGTCATGTCATCTGCAAACAGAGACAATTTGACTTCCTCTCTTCCTACTTGAATACCCTTTATTTCTTTCTCTTGCCTGATTGTCCTGGCCAGAACTTCCAATACTATTTTGAATAGGAGTGGTGAGACAGGGCATCCTTTTCTTGTGCAGGTTTTCAAAGGGAATGCTTCCAGCTTTTGCCCTTTCAATATGATATTGGCTGTGGGTTTGTCATAAACAGCTTTTATTAGTTTGAGATATGTTCCATCAATACCTAGTTTATTGAGAGTTTTTAGCATGAAGGAGGGTTGAATTTTATCAAAGGCCTTTTCTGCATCTATTGAGATAATCATGGGGTTTTTGTCATTGGTTCTGTTTATCTGATGGATTACATTTATTGATTTGCATATGTTGAACCAGCCTTGCAACCCAGGGATGGAACCGACTTGATCGTGGTGAATAAGCTTTTTGACGTGCTGCTGGATTGGGTTTGCCAATATTTTATTGAGTATTTTTGCATCAATATTCTTCAGGGATATTGGGCTGAAATTTTCTTTTTTGCTGTGTCTCTGCCAGGTTTTAGTATCAGGATGATGTTGGCCTCATAAGATGAGTTAGGGAGGAGTCCCTCTTTTTCTATTGACTGGAATAGTTTCATAAGGAATGGCACCAGCTCCTCTTTGTACCTCTGGTAGAACTTGGCTGTGAATCCTTCTGGTCCTAGGGTTTTTTTGGTTGGTAGGTTATTAATTACTGCCTCAATTTCAATACTTGTTATTGGTCTATTCAGGGATTTGACTTCTTCCTGGTTTAGACTTGGCAGGGTGTATGTGTCAAGGAATTTATCCATTTCTTCTAGATTTTCTAGTTTATTTGCGTAGAGGTTTTTACAGTATTCTCTGATGGTAGTTTGTATTTCTGTGGGATCAGTGGTGGTATCCCCGTTATCATTTTTTATTGTGTCTATTTGATTCTTCTCTCTTTTCATCTTTATTAGTCTGGCTAGCTGTCTACCTATTTTGTTGATCTTTTCAAAAAACCAGCTCCTGGGTTCATTGATTTTTTGAAGGGTTTTTGTGTCTCTATCTCCTTCAGTTCTGCTCTGATCTTTGTTATTTCTTGCCTTCTGCTAGCTTTTGAATTTGTTTGCTCTTGCTTCTCTAGTTCTTTTAATTGTGATGTTAGGATGTTGATTTTAGATCTTTCCTGCTTTCTCCTGGGTGCATTTAGTGCTATAAATTCCCCTCTAAACACTGCTTTAGCTATGTCCTAGAGATTCTAGTACATTGTGTCTTTGTTCTCACTGGTTTCAAAGAACTTATTTATGTCTGACTTCATTTTGTTATTTACCTAGTAGTCATTCAGGAGCAGGTTGTTCAGTTTCCACATAGTTGTGCAGTTTTGAGTGAGTTTCTTAATCCTGAGTTCTAATTTGATTGCACTGTTGTCTGAGAGACTGTTTGTTTTGATTTCCATTATTTTGCATTTGCTGAAGAGTGTTTTACTTCCCATTATGTGGTCGATTTTAGAATAATTGCTATGTGGTGCTGAGAAGAATGTGTATTCTGTTGATTTGGGGTGGAGAGTTCTGTAGGTGTCTATTAGGTCTTCTTGGTCCAGAGCTGAGTTCAAGTCCTGAATATCCTTGTTAATTTTCTGTCTCATTGATTTGTCTCATATTGACAGTGGGTTGTTAAATTCTCCCACTATTATTGTGTGGTAGTCTAAGTCTCTTTGTACATCTCTAAGAACTTACTTTATGAATCTGGGTGCTCCTGTATTGGATGCATATATATTTAGGATAGTTAGCTCTTCTTGTTGCATTGATCCCTTTACCGGTATGTAATGTCCTTCTTTGTCTTTTTTGATCTTTGTTGGTCTCTGATAAAAAGTCTGTTTTATCAGAGTCTAGTATTGCAACCCCTGCTTTTTTTTTGGCTTTCTATTATTTGCTTGATAAACATTCCTCCATCCATTTGTTTTGAGCCTATGTGTGTCTTTGCACATGAGGTGGGTCTCCTGAATATAGCACACAGATGGGTCTTGACTCTATCCAATTTGCCAGTCTGTGTCTGTTAATTGGTGCATTTAACCCATTTACATTTAAGGTTAATATCGTCATGTGTGAATTTGATCCTGTCATTATGATGCTAACTGGTTATTTTGCCAATTAGTTGATGCAGTTTCTTCATAGTGTCGATTGTCTCTACAATGTGGTATGTTTTTGCAGTGGCTGGTACTGGTTTTTCCTTTCCACATTTAGTGCTTCCTTCAGGAGCTCTTGTGAGACAGGCCTGGTGGTGACAAAATCTTTCAGCATTTGCTTGTCTGTAAAGGATTTCATTTCTCCTTTGCTTATGAAGCTTAGTTTGGCTGGATATGAAATACTGGGTTGAAAATTCTTTTCTGTAAGAATATTGAATATTGACCCCTACTCTCTTCTGGCTTGAAGGGTTTCTGCCGAGAGATCAGCTGTTAGTCTGATGGGCTTCCCTTTGTGGGTAACCCAACCTTTCTCTCTGGCTGCCCATAATATTTTTTTCCTCTATTTCAACCTTGGTGAATCTGATGATTACGTGCCTTGGTGTTGCTCTTCTTGAGGAGTATCTTTGTGGTGTTCTCTGTATTTCCTGAATTTGAATGTTGGCCTGTCTTGCTAGGTTGGGGAAGTTCTCCTGGATAATATCCTGAAGAGTTTCCAAATTGGTTCCATTTTCCCCGTCACTTTCAGGTACACCAATCAAATGTAGATTTGGTCTTTTCACACAGTCCCATATTTCTTGGAGGCTTTGTTGGTTCCTTTTCATTCTTTTTTCTTTAATCTTGTCTTCATGTTTTATTTCACTCATTTGATCTTCAATCTCTGATATCTTTTCTTCCGCTTGATGGATTCAGCTATTGATACATGTATATGCTTCAGGAAGTTCTCATGCTGCATTTTTCAGCTCCATCAGTTCATTTATGTTCTTCTCTCAACTGGTTATTCTAGTTAGCAATTCTTCTAACCTTTTTTCAAGGTTCTTAGCTTCCTTGCATTGGGCTAGAACATGCCCTTTAGCTTGGAGGAGTTTGTTATTACCCACCCTCTGAAGCCTAGTTCTATCAATTCATCAAACTCATTCTCTGTCCAGTTTTGTTCCCTTGCTGGTGAGGAGTTGTGATCCTTTGGAGGAGAAGAAGCATTCTGGTTTTTGGAATTTTCTGCCTTTTTGTGCTGATTTTTCCTGATTTTCATGGATTTATCTACCTTCACTCTTTGATGTTGGTGACCTTCGGATGGGGTTTTTGTGTGGACATCCTTTTTGTTGGTTTTGTTGCTATTCCTTTCTGTTCATTAGTTTTCCTGCTAACAGGCCCCTCTGCTGCCTGTCTGCTGTAGTTTGCTGGAGGTCCACTGCAGACCTTGTTTGCCTGGGTATCACCAGCAGAGGATGCAGTACAGCAAAGATTGCTGCCTGTTCCTTCCTCTGGAAGCTTCGTTCCAGAGGGGCACCGGCCAGATGCCAGCCAGAGCTCTCCTGTATGAGGTGTCTATCGACCCCTGCTGGGAGGTGTCTCCCAGTCAGGAGGCCCAGGGATCAGGGACCCACTTGAGGAGGCAGTGTATTCCTTAGCAGAGCTCCAGCACTGTGCTGGGAGATCTGCTGCTCTCTTCAGAGACGGCAAGCAGGAATGTTTAAGTCTGCTGAAGTTGTGCCCATAGCCCCCGCTTCCACCAGGTGCTCTTTCCCAGGGAGATGGGAGTTTTATCTATAAGCTCCTGACTGGGGCTGCTGCCTTTCTTTCAGATATGCCCTCTCAGAGAGGAGGAATCTAGAGAGGCAGTCTGGCTACAGTGGTCTTGCGGAGCTGCGGTGGGCTCCGCCCAGTTCGAATTTTCCGGTGGCTTTTTTTACACTGTGAGGGGAAAACCACCTACTCAAGCCTCAGTAATGGCAGACCTCCCTTCCCCCAAGATCAAGCATCGCAGGTCGACTTCAGAATGCTGTGCTGGCAGTGAGAATTTCAAGCCAGTGGATCTTACCTTGCTGGGCTCTGCTGGTAAGAGCAGAGTGGGATCTGCTGAGTTAGACCACTTTGCTTCCTGGCTTCAGCCCCCTTTGCAGGGGATTGAACTGTTCTGTCTTTCTGGCTTTCCAGGTGCCACTGGGTTATGAAAAAGAGATTGCAGCTAGCTCGGCGTCTGCCCCAACAGCCACCCAGTTTTGTACTTGAAACCCAGGGTCCTGGTGGTGTAGGCACCTGAGGAAATCTCCTGGTCTGTGGGTTGCAAAGACCATGGGAAAAGCGTAGTATCTGGGCTGGAATGCACCTTTCCTCACAGCACAGTCCCTCATGGCTTCCCTTGGCTAGGGGAGGGAGTTCCTCAACCCCTTGTGCTTCCCGGGTGAGGTGACGCCCCACCCAGCTTTGGCTCACCCTCCATGGGCTGTACCCACGGTGCATCCAGTCCCAATGAGATGAGTCAGGTATCTCAGTTTTAAATGCAGAAATCACCGGTCTTCTGCATTGATCTCGCTAGGAGCTGCAGACCAGAGCTGTTCCTATTCGGCCATCTTGCCAGCTACCTGATCTGTATTTTTAACATTTTACCCAGTGAACCTGAGGATGAGTTAGTCTTTTTTGTTTTCTCACTTATGAAAATAATTCAAAATAAAACATACATCATTGTATGTTGTTTATTTCTTATATTTGAATTCTGCCCTTTAAATGGAGTTAAATTGCTAATTTCCACTTTATAGCAAAACCACTGTTGTATGGCTTTTTTCATGGCAAATTACAAATCAGTTTGACCTTAGTGTTTGTCAGATACATACTTGGTTAATGTATCAAATCTGCCTTTGGTTGGGTTCATAGTTGTTCCAGTACAGAAAAAAAATTGAATTGTAAAATATTTTTATTGGTTTGTCACCTTTGGTATTGTAAAAATAATAAATTAAGTATATATTATAACCAGATTCTCAAATACCTGACTATTCAAACTATTTTCCCCAGGATTGATCTAGGCTTTGCCTTTTGTTTTCAGTTTAATTTCAAATTCTATTGGTAGATTTCTAATCTTCTAAGTAAGTTTAGAAATTTACTTAGTTTACACATTTTTTTGTACAAGACCCATTATATGTTTGTTTGTTTGTTTTTGAGATGGAGTCTCGCTCTGTCGCCCAGGCTGGAGTGCAGTGGTGCCATCTCCACTCACTGCAAGCTCCGCCTCCCGGGTTCACGCCATTCTTCTGCCTCAGCCTCCCGAGTAGCTGGGACTACAGGCGCCCGCCACCACGCTGGGCTAATTTTTTGTATTTTTAGTGGACATGGGGTTTCACCGTGTTAGCCAGGATGGTCTCGATCTCCTGACCTCATGATCCGCCCACCTCGGCCTCCCAAAGTGCTGGGATTACAGGTGTGAGCCACAGCGCCCGACCCCCATTATATGTTTTTATATCAATAATCTGATCTTTTATTACTTAGTGAATAATTGAATGGTTTAAATTGACACATGATTCCATTTGTAGACTGATAACTTTTAGAATCAAAAAATATTTTAAAACTCAGTGACTTTGCAGACCAAGGATTGAACAGAATTTTCTTTCTAGGATTAGGTATTAGGTAGTTTTCGAAAATGCTAATTAAAATAGAACTAAGATATTTTAGTTAAAATACTAGCAAATGTATTCCTCATTAAGCCTCTTCATTCAATACTAGTTTTTTTCAATCTTTAACAAATATTTCTGCCTAGCCACTTTAAATAAAAGTAAGCAAATATACAAATTAAGTTGGTTTCTTAAGTTACCACTTAAAGGTTTCCTTTTTGTCAAATCAGTTTTATTGTTTTCTTATTTAAATGCAAAAATACTTGCTTATTTCAAAACTTGTAGGGTGACGAAAACAAAACAAGAAGCCCTGTAATCAGATCCCCCTGATGTGACTACTGGTAACAAATACACAAGGCAATTTGATTTCTGAAATAAAGAAATTTAACTTTTAAAATTTAAAACATTTTCCCAAACAATGACAAAATAAACACACACAAGAATTGTTAAAACTATAAGAATAAAAGCTAATACTAAAATACAAATTCTAAAACTTAGTTGTATTATAGTTATAGGTAGTAGTGCCACTTTCTCTATATTCAATTCTTCATCATCTACTCCTATTGTATGTGAATATCTACTCATTCTTCATCTATACTTTCATTGTTTCAGTATCACTTAACAGCATGATAATTTACATAGTTTCTGACCAGGTTTTGTAGCATACAAAGGCCCCTGCCCTCCAGAACCCTAAAATCTAGTTGGAATGACTAATTATAGGACGTAATAGTTAAGAGAGTATATTATAAAGCGTGTATTAAGGGAAGCCTTTCTTCACCTCCACCACCATCAAGTCTCCGTCAAATTATTTGGTTGTACATTTTCAAGGAATATTTCTTTTTATCAAAGCACTTTTTTAAGTTTGATACTAGGCCTTGTTAGTTTGACTATATACCTAATTTATTTTATCTTCCACATTTGTCAGAAGGGGCTCACCTAAGCTTTCCCAGCACCTAACGTAGTGCACAACACATAGTGAGTGTTTAATAACCACTTGTTGACTGAATGACTGAATGAATACAAAATACAACATAAGCATTCAAATAAGTTAACTTGGGGTTGGAATTGTCAAGGAAGGTCTTAAGACAATGGCATTAAATTGACACTAAACAAAGGGAAAGAAGTGGATAGGTGGAAAGAAGGAAGAGAAGCATTTTCTGAGAGTAGGGTAAAATAAGACAGCGTAACACAAAACTAAGCATTTTAAAGTGAACAATTCAGTGACATTAATACATTCACAATATTGTGAATTTGCCAACTCAAACTAGTTCCCATTTTTATCACCTTAAAAGGTAACCTGCTATCGCCAGCCATGATTCCATCATCACTATATTTTTATCTACCTTCACCCTTGACACTTCTTCATCATATTCAGCAAATGAATAAATATAAGCATAGATAATTTTATTCTATTCTTCTTGGATTTCTTTACTCAGTGAGATGTGCTCTATTTTTTACTGTGTTCCTTTACTTGCCTCTACTTTGAAACAACAGCCCATATCCTGTTGCTAAACTCCATGCTGTTCAGATTATTTAATTGAGACAAACTTTAGCTTCTATTCATTCAACTGACCTTGTGCCCTCCTTGGACTGAAAGCATTTAGAAAACCCCTCTGATGGAAACCTAATTAATGAGTGAAACAAATAAATAACTTAAAAAATAGTGTTTATTAAATGACTTTCATTTCCCTCCTCTAAACTTTCATTATCATTTCAGAGATCAAATATTTAATCCCAATGAAAAACTGAGGAATTTCATTTCTTTCTTTTTTTTTTAACTTTTATTTTTTTGAGACAGTCTCACTCTGTTGCCCAGGCTGGAGTGCAGTGTGGCACTATCTCGGGGCTCACTGCAGCCTCCACCTTCTGGGTTCAAGCAATTCTCCTGTCTCAGCCTTCCAAGTAGCTGGGATTACAGGCGCCTACCACTATGCCCGGCTAATTTTTGTCTCGTTAGTAGAGATGAGGTTTCACCACGTTGGCCAGGCTGGTCTTGAACTCCTGACCTAGGTGATCCGCTCACCTAGGGCGCTCCCGCCTGGTCTCCCAAAGTGCTAGGATTATAAGTGAGAGCCACTGCACCCGGTCAGGAATTTAATTTCTAATGTGATAACAGTCACACTTGATCATTGAGCAAATCTCAGGGATTGACACAGATATTGTTTATAAATAAAAAGTCACCAAATTAATTAATTAATTAGTTTAGAGACAGAGTCTCACTCTGTCACCCAGGCTGGAGTACAGTGGCATGATCTTGGCTCACTGCAACCTCTGCCTCCCAGATTCAAATGATTCTCATGCCTCAGCCTCCTAAGTAGCTGGGATTACAGGCATGCACCACCATGCCTAATTTTTATGTTTTTAGTAGACACGGGGTTTTACCATGTTGGCCAGGCTGGTTTTGAACTCCTGACCTCAAGTGATCCACCTGCCTCAGCCTCCCAAAGTGCTGAGATTACAGGTGTAAGCCATCATGCCTGGCCTAAAAGACACCAAATTCTTATAGGTAATAGGATTACTCTTAGCCCATCAGTGCCTGGTTAGAGTTTACATACAAGCAAGGAACCTATGTGTAGGGGACACAATGTGATTTTCTCAGCTCAACATTGATTACTCATTCATTTGCTGATTGTACACTCATTTTACTTTGAAGAACCAGCCATTCTGCAATTGATTACTGTCTTGGTGGAACTATATATCAGGGTTCTCTGCCTTTCCAGGTTGTTGGGTAGGGATGTGAACCAAGTTTCAAGAGTCAAATTGCTTTTCCAGGAATGTTAAGTTTGAGAAGAGTAACAAATCTGGAATTGATCTTAGAAGACCCTGAAGAAATTGCCTATTAGTTCCTGTCATTCAGATCACCAGATATCATTGATTTAACTTATCCTGCAGTTCTCTGTGCAATTCTGCATCACCTCCCAGTAGCTATATTTATACTTGGAGGGCCTATCCCAAATCCTAAAGCTATCTCATTGATAATAACCTGAGAGAAAGAAAAACCCATCAAAATAAAAGGGCTTAGGGCAAACAGAATAAATGTGTATCTAAGAAAAAGTTGTTCATAAGGAAGCAGAAATATAGGACGGGTCAGAAACCACACAGTCGGCATTAGATTCCTTCATATGACTAATAGCAAGTACTCAAAAGATTAGAGCCTGTCACTGATCTAAAATATTTTAGTGAAGAGTGGCACACTCTAATACTTTAATGCCCTCATTTATTTCAGTATGTTTTTCTTACATCTAATGTAAATACATCTCAGCGATTTTTAAAAGTAAACCTCTTTCTTGCTCTTCTCCTTGTAGCTCACTACAAAACTGATACACAGAGTAGTGTCCCCATGTCATCATTAGTAGCAGCATTTAGGAACTTGTTAGAAAAGCAGATCCTCAGGCTGCACCTCACATCTACTGTTTCAGAGGCTCTGGGGTGCGGAGCCCAGCATCGGTGTTTCGGCAAGCCCTCTAGGTGATTCTGAGATTCACTAAGAGTAAAGGACCACTGATCGAATATTCTGCCAGAGTTCCTCAGGCACTCACAAGCCTAATTTCCTAAAGGAGGAAATGTATCATTGCCCAGGAAGACTCATGTCCCTTCGTATGTGGAGAAAAAAAAAAAAAAAAAAACTCTAATGTTGATACAACATCCCAACATCTCCTAACATTTTCTGCCCTATGACAAATTTCACAAGAATCATTCTAGAAGATGTGGCCTCCAAATCAAATATTCTGCTTTTCTGCCATGGTTTGACATTGAACTCTAATTCTACCAAACTCTATACCATGCAAATTAAAAGATAAATAAATAAAGCCATGGAGATCTTTATTTGAAATGTTACACCAAGAAAACAACAATAAGGAGAGGAGGTTGAATTCAAAGGGAATGGCTGGGTTAGAGCCAATTAAAACAGCTGATGTGTGGTAAGCAGAGGCAGTTAAAGAAGGGCACAATAAACATCCCTTGGGAGGGACAGTGGAGAAGCAGCTTGTAAACTGAGAAAGTAGGCCTTAATAGCACAGGCCTACTTTCGTCCTTAATTAGACTGAAATTGCCCATCAGTGGCACTCACCTGTGATTAAAAACCAGCAACAAGCAAAAAGTAAAATACGGCCGGGCGCGGTGGCTCACGCCTGTAATCCCAGCACTTTGGGAGGCCGAGGCGGGCGGATCACGAGGTCAAGAGATCGAGACCATCCTGGCTAACACGGTGAAACCCCGTCTCTACTAAAAAATACAAAAAATTAGCCGGGCGTGGTGGCGGGCGCCTGTAGTCCCAGCTACTTGGGAGGCTGAGGCAGGAGAATGGCGTGAACCTGGGAGGCGGAGCTTGCAGTGAGCCGAGATTGCGCCACTGCATTCCAGCCTGGGTGACAAAGCGAGACTCCGTCTCAAAAAAAAAAAAAAAAAAAAAAAAAGTAAAATACTGGATGTGCCAACTTTAAACCAAGTTCAGACTGTATCTAAGCTTTTCACCTCGTCCATGGTTTTAAGACACTAATTAATACACTGCTGTTAATCAGTGAGGTTGGGGACTTCAAGATCTTCTTGAGTGTGCAGCCCCAGTTTCAGGAGAGGAAGAGATATTTTTTTCTTTTTTCTAAGAGTGGAAATATATGCTGCTAGACGTGCTGACTTTACCATCACTTACATTGGCACTGTTCATGGAGGAATCTTGGAAAACTGTCAGGAAATGAAACTATCTTGATCATCAGAGTAAAGAAGTATGATAGCAGCGAGTGAGCCCCAGTGGCAGAAGGGTTACACAGTTCTTGAATTTTAGTTCTGGCTCTATTCACTACAAGTCAGACATTCTTCATTATTCCCCAGTAAAGTTTTTAGGCTGAATAAATAGGTAAAGCAAAAAGCAAATAACTTGCAGATAGTAATTTCAGTCATGACAAACTATTTAACTTAGTATAGTCTTAATGATGGGATTATAGTCACTTATACTGTTTATATTGAAGCAAATGAGGGTCTGTCTTGATCAGGAGGATACTGGAGTGAGTAGTGATGCAATTACTTTAGAAATCCTCTTGGTGAAATTTGAATATCTTGCCCTGTGAAGTTACTGTTATGGTATTATGCTACTGTTTTCTCTCATTACTAGAATTACAGCATATAGATTTTCAGGAGCACACAGTAAATATTGACTTTTTTTTTTTAAATATTTTTGCAGGCTAAGGGTCTCTACTATGATTAAACAAATTAAATATAATACATTTAAAAATCCTGATATAGCTCCTGATGAATGCATTTCCAAATTATCATGTGTATCATCTCCAATAAGTTGAAGCTTTTAAAATTACATCGTAGTCCATATAATGACCACTTTATATTAGACCATCACAGTTGTAATATAAAATGTGGTCATGGCTTACTGAGATGTCATAATTCATCAAATCTTTTTTTCCCAACATCGCATCTCCACATCCTTTCTGAACAGTACACTGTAATTTTTAGATTGCCAAGTATGATCTATCAAAATGAGAACTTGGGCGTGGTACTTAGCAACTTTTAGATATACCAATAAAACAACAACCTAATGCCTAAAGAAAACTGGGTAATTTTATATTAATATTTTATGGTATTTTTGGAACCTCATATGAGTATGCACCAGAGGAGGGTTAGAAGTTGAAATGCGTTATTATATGTCAAGCTGGTATCATATATCAAATGATTTTAGAGGACAGGGAGCTAAGAACAGGAGTACTGGGAAATACAAGATAGAATTTCAAAGGCAGGAAGAAGCCCGATGGGAAAAAAAATTAAGGGTGAATTGGTGGAAATTCATGGATAATTGCAAGGAATGCTCAAGGGAGATAAACTTTATATTCATTGGAAGGGGTTAAGAATGAAGACTGTTACAAATACTAGACACAGAAGGTCTGGAAACATAGACCATGATTTTATGATGGATTAATCCATAGTTTCAGACTTGTTCAACACCCTGCATATATGATCAATGTGTAAATAAGTGTTTTAACTCAGTAACAGCAGAAGGTGCATTTTTAGAGAGAGGAACACTTGACAGCCTCCAGTAAAGTGAAAATGGGAAGTCACTGCTTTCAGTTTGAATAGGATTGATATTGGGACAGTAGTGTCAGATAGTCTCTGAGATGAAGTCATTTGACTCTCTTTCCTTTGAGTTAATTATTAAGTATTATCCAGAAGTTCTTTATCCAATGCAAGCACAAATTACCAGGCAAAGCACAGGTAAAGCCACCAGGTAGCTTCTGAAAAGTGTTGTTATCTGCAGCCTTCTTGCATGGTGCTTGGTTGTGAACTCCACATGTGCTCGGCTATCATCTGCCGCCACCTCTCTGCAGCTAATAGGCTTTGGACATCACTTATGGATGCAATGTGTTGTGCCATTTACCTCCATGTTTACTCTTCTTTATCATCTGTCACTCCTTTACCTCTGCTTCCCTAAACCAGAGAGAAAAAAAATCGTATATCAATATGCAGAAATGCAAAAGTTACTTGAAATAAATAGTGTTGGTTTAGGACTTTATGTTTTAGCTCAATTCTAAACATCCTTGTGATTCCTAAACTATGGCAGGATAAGCTTTCCAGGGAGCATTTAAAGCTTGCCGTTCAGAGAGAGCAGTAAAGTGCCATGTATATGTTAACTCTAAGAATTCTTCCTTATTGACAAATTGAATTGGGCAAAGGTGTGGCTGCATGGCTGGTATTTTATCTGCAACTATCAAACTCTGGTAGTTCTTTTTCATTTTGACTTTTTATTCTATTTTCCAATCTATTATTCTCTTTCTATCTTCTGGTGGATATCTGTTGACCTTTAATCCTTACTTACTGCATACACTTTGGTGATCACTTTATGGAAGGATCCTTGCTGGGGCTCAGATGCTGAGGAAGAAATGGCATCAATAAAATATAAATGGGAAAGAGAAAATGAGAGCAAGCAAGCTTTAAGGCTTATCTAAATGGAGCAGACAGTTTTAGGTTTGGAATTGCTACACCCTCTGTAAGATTCACTTGTAATTTTATACTTCTATTGAATATTCTGCAGAATAATAAGCCCTGCTCTTTGCCAGAGATGCTTTGTTTAAATCAAATCCTCTGGAGAAAATCTCAAAAGAAATAGCTGCTGAGTTTACTTAATATAAAAGTTTTTTTTAATTTAAAGTGTCCTTAACAGAGTCGTTTGTTGATTAAAATGCTCTGCCAAGTTCTTCTAGTGATTCCGTCAAGACCAAACTATGCTTTTTTTTTTAAACTGCAGATGCAAATGTTAACTTCACCTGAGGTTTCTCTAGCAAAGCATTTTCTTCTTTTCAGAAGCTCTTAACACTGCCAGATGTGTAATTAAATGGTCATTTGACTTTTATTATAATTTTGTGGCTTTTTAAAATTATTTTTCTTGTTTATGTACACTGTAGCAGTTATGGTCACCATATGCTCGTTATGTAAGATAGCTCTTAACACCCAGCTGATAGATGCAAGCTGTTGGGGAAAAATCACCACTGGTCTCCTATTTATCTAATTTTAATCCTCAAAGGTAAATTCAGCTGGATAAATGTGTTCCTAAGCATCTTTCACCTGTCAGAAAATATTTTTATGTAGTTCCTCTAACAACACGAAGGAAAATGTCTGCCTCTCTAGAACTTGATTTTGCCACTAGTTACTTTGTGCTACTGGGATAGTACTTTTGAGACAAAAGATACAATAAGCCAATAAAGTAGAAGCTAAAGTGTGATGATATAAATATATGTATAAACTAGCTTTTTGGAGGGATAGGTGGGATAGGTGGAAGAGACGAGGAAAGGATTTCTTCCTGATGAATATAAACAAAAACAATTTAAGGAAAATGCAAGTTTAATAATTTAACCAATACTTAGTAAGCCATGCAACTGAACTTATTTTCCCTAAAGTTATTATCCTATAAATCACAAATATTTTATTTCATAAGAATCTGAGGTCTGTACCATAGAGAGTGCAAATATACCATTATTATAGAGTTTGCAGAAATAAAACTCCTAGAATGTACATGCATTAAGTCATGATTTTTAAAACTGTCCTATGAAAATGATATAGTCTCTAATGAGCAATTTTAATGTTTAGTAGGAAACAGGGAAATTCTTTTTATGGGAGAAGAATCCATCCCATCACATTAGAATTACAAAACTTTCCATTTATGTTTGTTCAAAGTTTTCTGTTTTGTTTTGTTTGGTTTGGTTTGCCTGTTTTTGACAGAAAGTGTGGAAAGTTGGCAGTGTCTTTGCAGGGATGAGGGGTATGTGATTGCTAACACACTTTGCTTTCAATGACCTCATGTAAATGTTAGGAAAGTCTGGAGGAAATCAATGCATTTACAATAATCCAGGTTAGTATCTGATGGTCTCCATTAGAAAAGTGTTTAGAGGGGAGGAAACGCATAACAAATTACCGCTCATCGTTCACATTTAATATTGCGTTGATTCTGCATTTGAGGAAATCAATTTTTGTTCTTTCTATTCCCGAAATATATGTGAGAGATTTTCTTTTACTTATGATAAAGAATATGAAAATAAATGTATTAATTAGTATTCCAAGTTTAATTAATGAGCAAGTCAGATTCTTTTCAAAGTAAACAAATAGCTCATTTCCCAGATTGTATATATTACACATTTATATGTAATATTAATTATACTAGTTGTTGATAGATTTCAGCCCATCCCATTTTCAGCAAATCTGATGAACTTTATTCCTTTTAATTTTGGCTATGCAAACTTCTTTCTTTAATAATATTAAAATGCATTACATGCATTTCCAATGACTAAAAATATATCTATCAGTGAGAAGGAAACTGTTGGATTTTAAATCTTCTCACAGCTATTGTAGAAATTAGGAAAAAGGGGACTCATGCGTGCAATAGGTGTTACTGGGAACGTTTTATGAGAATAATAGGAACTTTATAAGATTTTTCACGTTTGCCCTTCACTCATCCCCTTTTTCTTCACGTCTCAGCTGAATATTAACATAACTAAAATATAAGTATGCTACACATTCTGAAAGCACAAGCATTGACTAATAATGAGGATTTTAAGCTGAGGTCCCTCAGGGTACAAACTTCTTTAGGTGAAAATCTAGTATGTCACTAATTACTTAAAGGTTATCTACAAATTTTCCTTTATTCTCATGTCTTTGAAGTTTGTGAAACTTCTTCAATTCACTAAAATGTAGCTAGTGAATAAAGTAAAATAAGGGTTAAGTTTTAGATGCCAAATTTAGTTGTCCATTTTTTTCTACTCTCACCGTTGCTCTATACCCTAAATCTTACAAATACAGTGGGAAAGCATTGAGGAGGGGATTAAAAATGAAATGTTTTATGAAAATATTTAGCAAGACAATATGGACACAGGAAAAGTGAAGAAGTTCCTCATATATATCTTATGTTGATAATGATACAAAATTTTACATGAAAAATCATATTTACAGAAATCTATTCTGCTTTTTCAACATTATGCTTTATTACTCACCAATTCTCATGGTCCACACATTTAAAACAGGAACGAGAAAGATATTTTAGGGCAACATATGTGTGGTTCGTAAAACCAATAAGCAGGGTATATGCAAGAAAGCTCGGCAACTACTTCTGTTGCTGTCAGAAATCATTGTGAAATTTCATGAAAAGGAACTCTTGAGACTATGGTAATATGGAAGTAAAGGGGAATGCATGTATGGAAATTAACATTCTTCTAAGAAAAATGATTGGCTAAAGAAAATGGATGGTGAGGTCAGTAGAGAATAAAATGTCAATAAATTGAAGTGTGTGTGTGTGTGTGTGCACACGCACTATTCTGGTAAGAAGCAGATAAAAAAGGAAAGGAAAACTTTGAAGGGTTTACGTAGACTTTTTGATCACTTTGCATCTTTTATAGTAGGTTTCTATATATTTCTGAATCTAATGTATTAGATGCCTGTC
The DNA here is from genome assembly GCF_029281585.2 of Gorilla gorilla gorilla. Taxonomy (NCBI): domain Eukaryota; kingdom Metazoa; phylum Chordata; class Mammalia; order Primates; family Hominidae; genus Gorilla; species Gorilla gorilla. The sequence goes on from NC_073234.2 coordinate 93,144,264, forward strand.
TTAGTCCATTAGTGCTGTTATAACAGAGTACCACAGACTGGTAATTTCTATAAGAACAGGAATTTATATCCCATAGTTCTAGAGCCTAGGAAATCCTAGATCAAGGCACTGACATCTGGTGAGGGTCTTCTGGCTGCATCTTCACATGTTAGAAGGTGGAAAGGCAAGAGAGGGCGACCTCCCTCCATCAAGTCTTTTTATAAAGGCACCTAATCCCATTCATGAGGGCAGAGCCCTCACGATTCAATCACTTTCCAAAGGCCACAACCGCCAATATTGTTGCATTGAGGATTAAGTTTCAACATGAAATTTGAAGGTGACAAAAACATTCAAACCATTGCAATGTCTGACAGAGAGATGTGGTTTTCCAGTTAATGGTCTCATTTTATGTCTGGGCTATTAAAAACATGACCATTGCATATAGCTGGGAAGATCGCACACTCTACCACTGTGTGTGTGACAGGCACTACAACCTCAAGTGGTTGTTGACTCTGCATCACTGGTTTTGTTCAGTGGAATAAGCAGATGTTAATAATGTATATGTAATTTTATGTTGCTGCCTTTTTAAATGGTGCCATAAGATTTCCTTAAAGTGACTATATTTTATTTATACTTACTAAATATAGACCCAGCACTGAATAAATTACACAAAATAATAGAAGAGTCATAATCAGATCTTATGTTTTCATTATCATACTTTCTAATTTCCTATTCTTTTTTATGACTTCAGGTAGGTTGAAAAAGAGGTATCTAGCTGAAGCTCTCAATATTCCTCTCTCTCTTTCTTATTATCTGTCTCTGCCTGTCACACACACACATGTACAGACACACATGTTCGCACAAACACACACACACACACAGCTGTTTTGAAATATCCTCAGAGTTCCTAGTAAAATGCTGCATGATCTGAAAAAGACAAACTTTTGAAGCTATTGATGGGGTAGCTTTTCTGGGTGGTTCCTAGAAAGGATCTGGATGTTAGTTAGATCTGAAGTTTAGAACCTGTACTGGAACTGGGAACTGGAACTGATTACAGGCAGCAATTACTTTAACTTATTACTTAGATTAAAATCATAGGCTAATTATAGTGTTACCCTGTGTTAAAATATAAGAATACAGTTTAAATGTTTAAGAAAAGATTTACTCTCAGTCCCTGAACGAAACCTAATGCACCCTCAGAATATCTGCAATAAAGCAGGAGATGGTTAACGTGGATTCTGAAGGGGTAAGAGCAATGGTTACATGTTGAGTCCATGGTGCTTGGGATGTGAAAATGTGCAGTATTCCAAGTGATCCTATAAATCTTTCACAATTACAAGTTACAACCATTGCAAATGACATTTTTATGATACCTTTTGAATGGCTTGGCTTTGGTGTGCACTCTTTTATGTTTTAGCCAATTTTATTTGTATATAACCTTCAAAAATATGTGAAAATAAGAAAATTGGAAAGGAAACAGTAGTGAAAATGATACCTTTATAAAACACTGTTATTATACATTGTTACATCTCAACATTTTTGGCTGCATTTCCCAGGACCAAACTGTTAAAACTTGTTTGAGATGTCTTCATCTTTTTATAACACAGTATATTTGTGTACCCATATTCCAACAAGAATAGTTCTTTCAAGCGTAACTGTTTTTTTAGGTTGCATTTTTTTAGCATTCATTTGGATTTTTAAGGGTCTGCTGTCTTACTGGAACACTGAAATTTATCTGGCAAGAATATCCAATGATTTTGTTTTAATGGAATAGTTGTCCTTTTTCCAGATGTGTATTTTTTTTCACTCGGGGAGCTGATATCCTTGAAGCAGGGGTATTAACATGCAATGCCATTCCAAAGCTGACTACATTTGCTTTTCATTATACACTATGGTTAAGAGACCCTCTGAATTTGATAAATTTTATTTGCTCAACTAACTCTATCAGTAGCATATTGTAAAGAAGCCTGTAGGGTAGTAAATGCATGTCATAGAGCATATATAAACAATTTCCACCTCTCCTGAGAAGTTCCTCGTTTTAAGTGGACATTGTGTGCATTCTTTAAAAATCCGTTAGCTGTCTTACTATTTAATCCCTTGTACTCATCACCTGCTTTTATGTTTTAGCCAGCTAGTTTCCCTTTCTTTTGCCTGATTCAATACCACAATAAAGATACATCTTGGCATATTGCCCCTTGCGTCCACAAATACACTGTATGAGCAGAGTATACCTAATACTTCTTTATGCATCCATTTTTTTCTGAGATATCTGAAAAAATGATTTCAGTGGGAATACTGGTAAGAAAAATTCTAAAACAGATCTTAGTGTCTTATGTGTTAGAAGCCAGGTCTGGAGAATAGTTTTAACTTCATGCTCAGTATATCTTATCTTATTTTTTATTCTTTAAATTTCCTCAATGAAGCCAGGCCTGGATACTAAACTTCATGCTCAGTATATCATATCTTATTTTTTATTATTTAAATTTCCTCAGTCCTGAAGACAATCTATTCAAATCATTCAAACATTTTGCAACTTGTTAGTACGAGTCATTTATTCTCTGGGGTTTAAGGGAAGTTCTTACCTGGATGAAGGATAATTTTAAAAAATGAAGGTTCTTAAGGTCGAATGTGAAAGTGATAATGCACAACACAATTTCAGAATGGATTGGAAAAAAAAGAACAGTTAATAATTTGACTCTTTACTTCTGCTTCTATTACAGACTAACAGGGATCATATTTACTTCCCTCCACCTTAAGTATAAACTGAACAAAAGCATATAAAACAATATTATTCAGCCATTGGACAATAGACAATACAGGACAATGGTTCTTGAAAGAGGGATAATCAAAGGGGAAAGCTTACAATTGTGCTAGTTGACTTCCTGGAGGCAATATCCAGACCACAGAGTAGAGATAGAGAACCCAAATAGAGTTCAGAAGTTTTGCTGACTCTTAGAAATAGAGGTAAAAGTTTAGGAAAGCCTCAAGGGCTAAAATTTTGGAGCCAAAGTACCAGAAAAGAAGGAACTGCAGAGAGAGAGAGAGAAAGATAAAATGAGATAGATAAACAGACAGAGAGACACAGAGAGAGATACAAAGAGATGGGAGAGAATGAGGATGAGCACTGGAGACTTACAGAGATGTTTCTTCTAATCTTTGACAGAGGACTTATAGAGGAAACAAGCAAATGCCAGAGAAAGGACCAGCAGAAAGAAGTATGAGAAATAATTGCTAGCACTCACACAAGGTTGGGAATAGTTGACATTTTCCCCAGCCAGAGTGAAAAGACCACAGGGTGTGTGTTAGATTCACAAAATTGTATTTCTTTACAAGTGGTGCAAAATTAGCTCTAGGCAATTAGATCTGTACCTTCTTTAACAATTTATTTAAATTGCTCAAAAGCTACTTAACTATGTGCCATTACAAAATCAAATCCTGCTTGAAATCCAGTATACAAGTGTACAATTCAAAATGTCTACCATCTAGTAAAATATTACCAGGCATGTTAAAAAGCAATATGACATGACTCATATCCAGGAGGGAAAAAATCCATTAATGGAAACATACTTAAGAAATGGCAGAGATGATGGAATTAGCAGAGAAGTTGTTGTTAAAACAACTATTATAAATATGCTCCATATGTTCAAGAAGGTAGAAAAACAAATGTGATAAGGAGAGACATGGAAGAAAGAAAAGACACCCAAATGGAACTCCTAGAGATGAAAAAGTATAGTGTGTGAATTAAAAATACATGAGACAGGATTACAACAGATTAAATAATATAGAGGTAAAGATTAATGAACTTGGAAACAGTAATAGAAGTTATGTGAATGCAAAATGAAGCACAGAGAGTAAATTTTTTTTTAGACAGAGTCTCACTCTGTCACCAGGCTGGAGTGTAGTGGCACAATCTTGGCTGACTGCAACCTCCGCCTCTCGGGTTCAAGTGATTCTCCTGTCTCAGCCTCCCGAGTAGCTGGGACTGCAGGCGCATGCCACCACACCCAACTAAATTTTTTTTTTTTTTGTATTTTTAGTAGAGACAGGGTTTCACCATGTTGCCCAGGCTGGTCTCGAACTCCTGAGCTCAGGCAATCCATCCGCCTTGGTCTCCCAAAGTGCTGGGATTACAGGCGTGAGCCACTGCGCCCGGCCGAGAGTAAGATTTTTAAAGCCTTGAAAAATTAATTGCATTAGTAACCGTGCCATGAAAGCAGGTGGTCCAACATACATAATTGGAGCCCTAGAAGGAAGAGGGAGGTAGAAAATAAGTTTAGAAAAAACTAAAAAGTTTCCAAAGTTTGATGTAAACTATAAAAAAGTCCAATGAACATAACACAACCTGAACAAAACATTAAAAAAATAAAATTGCTGGCCAGGTGCAGTGGCTAACACCTGTAATCCCAGCACTTTGGAAGGCCAAGGAAGGTGGATTACCTGAAGTCAGGAGTTTGAGACCAGCCTGGCCAATATGGTAAAACCGTGTATCTACTAAAAATACAAAAATTAGCTGGGTGTGGTGGTGTGTGCCTGCAATCCAAGCTACTTGGGAGGCTGAGGCAGCAAAATGGCTTGAACCCAGGAGGCAGGGATTCCAGTGAGCCAAGATTGCACCACTGCACTCCAGCCTGGTGAGAGAGCAAGACTCCATCTCAAAAACAACAACAACAACAACAACAAAAAAGAAAATCAAATAGCTAAAATTAGTGATAAAGAATATCTTATCAGAAGTTGGATAATACAGTCAGGATTCACAGAAAGGAACAAAGATCAGACATGTGATGGACTTCTTAGAAACTATGCAAGGGAAAATACAATGGTGTGGCATCTTTACTGAAGAAGAAAAATTGTTAACTAAGAATTTTGTACCCAGAAAATAATTCTTTCAAAAACAGAGGCAAAGCAAACCCTTTTTTAGCCAAACAAAAGCTGAGACAGTTAATTGCCAGCAAATCTGCAATTTGAAAAATGTTATAAAAGGTTGTTTATAAAAGGAAAATGATACCAGATAAAAATTTGCATCTAAGCAAAGGAAAGAAGAGCACCAGAAATGGAAATTATGTGGATAAATATAAAGATTATTCAGTTTTTAATTTTTAAAACGGAATTGATAATAGAACAAAATAATGTGCTATGTTAACATATGTAGAAGAAAACGTATGCTAACACTAGCACAAGAAAGTGAGCAGGAATGTAAAATTAAATACTGTGAGGTTTGTAAATTATATCTAAAGTGGCATAATGTAATCTGAAGGCATATTCTAATAAGTTAATGGTTTATATAGTAAATCCTAGAGGAAACAGAAGAATAAAATGAAATATGTGTCACCTACTAAGAATCCACTTTGTAGAGATACAGATAAAGTTGAAAGAACGGAAAGATGACACTAAACACTAATCAAAATCCTTGAAAAACTAGTTTAGCATAAAGGGACATTTAGGACTCCCACTCACAAGACTGTAAAAGTTTGAGAGATATATGGAGAATCATCTTCTAACAAAAAGCAAGCTGAAGACTAGGACAAAATCTATTCAAATATATATCTAAGATAGGACCTATACCGAAATATATAAATAATTGTTGATAAAACTCAGTAATAATGAGACAAACAAAAAGTGGGCAAGAGTTTTTGACAGATATTTCACCAAAGATGATATATGAATGACAAGCACACACATGAAAAGATAATCAACATCAATAAATTATTAGAAAAATTCAAATTAAAACTGCAATGATACACCCCTACTCCTGAGTAGAATGGCTAAAATGAAAGACTGAAGATATGAAGTATAGAGTATGTGGAGCAACGGGACCTCTCATACATTGCTAGTGGGAGTTCAGAATGGTATGTTTTGGAAAATAGTGTGGCACATGCTTACACAAATATATAGTTATCAAATGACTCAGAAATTCCCTTTGAGTTATTTATCCATGAGAAAATAAAATAAATATCAACATAAGACAGACATAAATATTTATAGGGACAGGCAATGTAGCTCAAGTCTGTAATCCCAGCACGTTGGGAGACCGAGGCAGGTGGATCACCTGAGGTCAGGAGTTCGAGACCAGCCTAGCCAATATGGTGAAACCCTGTCTCTACTAAAAATACAGATGGTGCACATCTGTAGTCCAAGCTACACAGGAGGCTGAAGCACGAGAATTGCCAGAACCCAGGAGGCTGAAGTTGTAGTGAGCCGAGATCACACCACTGCACTCCAGCCTGGGTGACAGAGCGTGACTCTGTCCCCCTCCCCCCCAAAAATTATAGAACTTTCCCACACTGGAAACAAATCAAGGGTCCTTTACCAGATAAATGCATAAACGAATTGTGCCATATTCAAACAATGGAATGCATTTGAGCCATACAAAAGAAAGAACTAATGATACATATAACACATGGATAAATCTCAAAAGCATTATGCTAAGTGAAAACAGCCAAAAACGAAAATACTGAATGATTTCATTTCTATGAAATTCTAGAAAAGGCAAAACTAGTGTTAGAAGTCACTTCAGACATTGCCTGTGTTGAGAGTGAGACATTATCTACGGTAGGCATGAGGGAACATTTTGGATGAAGGGAATATTCTACATCTTGATAGTGGTACTGGCCACATTGACTTATTTCCTTATATTTGTTGAATTTTTACTTATGTGTAAATTCCACTTCAATCAAGCTGTTAAAAATAGGAATGTGAGACCAGGCACAGTGGTTCACACTTGTAATCCCAGCACTTTGGGAGGCCAAGGCGGGCAGATCACCTGAGATCAGGAGTTCGAGACCAGTCTGGCCAACACAGCGAAACCCTGGCAAAAACCTGTCGCTACTAAAAATACAAAAATTAGCCAGGTGTAGTGGCAGGTGCCTGTAATCCCAGCTACTTGGGAGGCTGAGGCATGAGAATCGCTTGAACCCAGGAGGCAGAGGTTGCAGTGAACTGAGATCATGGAATATAGTTACTCAAGCTTAGGGGATAGAGCAAGACTCTGTCTCCAAAAAAAAAAAAAAAAAAAAAAAAAAAAGTAATGTGGCTTTTCTACAATTTTAGCAAATATCAGAGTTGACTATCAAATCATATTTTTCCTTTCAGCAAGCATGATTTTGTATTGACAGTTGAATATTTTTTCTCTTACTCTTTCTTAAAAATCATGGTTTGCAAGTTGCCATTTTATGAGATTTTATTACTTATTTTTTAAATTACTGATATTAAAATTTAGCCAGGTTGGAACTCTCTTATTGCCTAAAACTCCAGCTTAGCTTTAGAAGGTATTTCAAGGGTCAATTGCCACTTTTCCTGTTAAATTTGATAGGAATAAAATGACAACCAATTTATTTCATTTTAATTTTCAGGATTTTTTCCTGAGTTCAGTCCTATTAATCCTTATGATCATGACCATATTAGGCTTCATGACTTTATCTTTCTAATTCTCATGACTATATTTCCTGTAACATTTAGAGCTAACATTTATTGAACACTTACTATGTGGAAAACTATCCTAACAACATCATACATTTACTTCCTTTAATTCTCACAGCACCCCTGTGAAGGAAGAATAATTATTTTTTTACTCCATTTTATAGATGATGAAACTGAGACACAGCAACTTCCAAATTCACATAACTAGGAAGTAAGGAAGCAGAGATTTGCTTTTAAGCAGTCCCACTTTACAGCCCATTGTCTGAACTATCAAACTACAAATCCTATAATTTACAGATCTTAAATTCTAGTTTTTAGAAGAATCAATTCGCTTAAATATGACTCTCAGACCTTTCTCTCTCCCTCGTGATGGTTTCAACATGAGTTTTGCATCCCCTCCAAAAACTCATGTTGAAATTTAGTTGGCATTGTGAATGGTATTAAGAGATGGAGACATTAAAAGGTGAGTAGGCCATGAGAACACTAACTTCATACATGGATTAATGTTATTGTGGAAGTGGGATTATCATGAGAGTATAATCCCTGTTATAAAAGCGAGCTTGGCCCTTTCTGTCTCTCTTATATGAGTGCTCTCTTGCTCTTCTGCCTTCCACCATGGGGAGATGCAGCAAGAAGACCCTCACCACATATGGGCCCCCCACTCTTATGCTTCCCAGCCTCCAGAACTGTAAGAAGCAAATCTCTTGTTATTTATAAATTACCCAGTTTTAGATATTCTGTTATAGTAGCACAAATGGACTGACACAGTGGGTTCGAGATGAATACAATCATCTATATTTTAGTAAGCACTCAGGTCACCATCACATCTGGTTTGTTGAACTCAGTTTGTAAAACCTCATTTTGAACTTCATCTACAAGGTATCAGTGACCGTAAGCTAATTTTTTACTTTCTCGGTGCCTTTGTCTCCTAGGTCTCAAAACGGTGTGGTTCTTTTAAGATAAATTGAGATGACAACTCCTGGCACAAAGCACATTTTTTATAGTAAGTTAGTTTGGTTTTGTTGCTTTTGGTGGCAGATATTACTGCAAAAAATTAGTTGACAGTGGCTACTAATACCATCTTATATATCAGTCAGAGTGAAAGATATTGCCTAATATGCAAAAGGTATTTCAAAGTGAAAAGACATCTTATTGAATGTGAATCCTTTTTTTTCAATCTAATTGTTCCAGGAATTACAATACATTCTCCTCCAATGTAGGTTTCTAAAATACCAATTAGCTCATTTGTAATTGGCAAACAGGAATTTTGTACTAGTATAATGTAGAAGTTGTATAGCTTTATATACAATTTATTCTAGGCAAAGGGAGGCAGAATAGTCAGCGTAGAATTATAACCTTGGGTGGGCAAAGAAGCCCTCAGTTTGAATGTTGTATGGTCAGCAGGAGCCCTTTTGGCTCAGTTTTAAGAAAACTAAAAACAAAAACAAAAATGAATGCCTGCATCTGGGGCTTCCTCTTCAAAGGGGCATGCCCCTGGCCTTGTGCAGCTCTTAAATATTTGCAGTTGCCCTGACCCTGTACCCATTTCAATGGCAAGCCTACTGGCTTGGAGTTTGCCTTCCAACCGGATTTCTTCCACCAATTCTGGTTAAAGTGTTGCCAGCATTTATACCCAATTTTTTTTAATGTAATTCTGAGTCACTTCCTTGAGTGGTCCAAATTATTTTCTGAGGTGCCAATATTATTTTTGCTAGCAATATACTCCCAAAGTTGCATACGTTTTGAGTGAACTTCCTAGAATCAATTTTTCCCACAAGTTCTATTATTTAGGTGCTGTTTTGTTTTGCATTGTGAGGATTACAAGTTGCATATGTGTTATTATGAACTAAACCTCATTTTACGAACATGAACCTCTCCAACTCTGTATTACCTTATAGTTTCTGAAAGTTATAATGTGTTGAATGGTTTGCAAGTTGCAAAATAACTTACTTCCTCAGAGAGATTATTTCATTTCTTTGATACCACTAGTGTTGTATTTGTTTTGTATTATCCCGTTGTGTAAAGCCCACTTGGGTTACTATTTTTAAAGCCTGCAAGACTTCTAACTTACATTTCCTGTCTTCTATGCTGCATCAGCAGAACATATACTTTTAGTTATTGGCTCTTTCATCTATAAATTACTGCTTCTTAGATAAAAGTACATAGTGATTTAAAGACCTGGAAACAGTAGGCCAAAGATGACCATTTCTTCACTAAGGAAAGACATTTTCTATAAAAAATGGTTATGACTTAATAATTTCCATAATTCATTGTGTCTATACTAAGTGTCCACCACTCATTTTTCTAAGATCTTTGGTTGCATTATTACTAATTTTTATATTTGGTGAATATAATTGCTCTCTGTATCCATTTTCTGAGTGCAATCAGTTTCAGAACAATAATGCATGGTACATTAGATGTTTTCTTAAAAGTTTACCCCTTGTTTATTTAAAGTTCCTGACATGCTTTAACCAGAAATAGAACATGCTATGATTATATTAAAATAATTCTATGGATGGAAGCATCATCATTCATTCTCACTGAGTATCTGTTTGGACAGTTTTTAGAAGCTTGGGATTTTAAGTTGGACTTAATAAGCTTGAATAACAGTGTTATTTTCAACCATTTTAAAAGACAGGTTTACAAACTAAAATCATACATTCTTTCCCCCTTTCTAGCTTCATCATTTTAGTCAATTTTTTCAGTGTCTCCAAGTCATAGCTGTTCTTTCTATAAAGTGAAGAAAATAAATATGCCTGTACTTTGAGTCATTCCAATGATTAAATGTGATAATGCATAAAATGCTTAGCTCCATAACTGCTTTGTAATACATTCCACATAAGTATTAGCTTTGAATGTTTTTATAATCATGACTTTTAAAATTTGGGAACAATGATTACTATATATTTAGTGCCCTGCTTCCTGTGTTTACTCTATTTTCATAACCTAGGCAGCTATGGTCCGATGAATGATTTAACTGCTTTAGCTAGTTGCACTATTGCATGATTTTAGCCTGATTTCATGGGATGCAACAGAATGAACATCGTGGCTCATGGCTGTCAGTAGTGAAAAATAGCTGGAAATCAGACAAACAACTTTATTGCTGAGATTGTTTCCGGGCTAAAAGTTCTTCCAACAGCTGTTTGTTTTGGCCATTAACATGTCCATTCTTTTTATTTTTTCTGAGCTGGGGGAAATACAATTTTCTTTAAAAAGAGAATGCAGGCTGGCTATTTCTGAAATCAGGAAGAACCCCTGTCCTTCCACTGTTGTGGTCTTTTGGCTGCTCTGACAGTTGGACTGAAGGGCTTTTCCTTTTGATTTTTTCCTCTTTTTCGCTCTCAAAGTTCAGACTCAGACTGCTTTAGTGAGAAAAAAAAAAAAAAAAGCAAAACTAAGAGCTCTTTAATCCTAAAAAGGAGCTTTGTAGCAGTTACCTTGAAGAAGAGTTTACTCCCCAAAGGAGTATTTAGTATTACTTAGACACTGAGTCACTGAACAGAGAGCGAGAGAGAGACAGAGAGAGAGAGAGAGACAGAGAGAGAGAGAGAAAGACAGAGAGAGAGAGAGAGAATGAGAATGAATATGAATCCCAGCCAGCAAGAAAGAAAAGATACTTAACTAAAGATGCAGGGAAGTTTTGCCTCTTCCTGAAAATTATATTATTAGCTTTTTAAAAATCAGGATGACTGCTAGTTTTGTTTAAAGTATTTGTTCTGGAAATACTAAAGTTGGAGTCTACCAGACTGAGGTTAGAAGCATTTTCTTTGGCAGCAAGAAGATAATTTTATAGAAGCCATGCCTGTTCTTGGGGTTGCCTCAAAACTGAGGCAGCCAGCTGTTGGGTCAAAGCCTGTGCATACTGCTCTTCCGATACCAAATCTTGGCACTACTGGGTCACAGCACTGTTCTTCAAGACCTTTGGAACTTGCTGAAACAGAGAGCTCCATGCTTTCTTGTCAGCTTGCATTAAAATCAACCTGTGAATTTGGAGAGAAGAAACCCCTCCAAGGAAAAGCCAAGGAGAAAGAAGACAGCAAGGTTAGTTGCTGAAGTTACCTGCAGACTTGTATAGCTAAAATGCACATTTCTCTTTAAGTGCACTATAAAACATGTTATGAAATGGGGAGTAGTAGAGGAATACCAGTGTAAGGATGTAAGTAGTTATAATGGCTGAAAAGCTGAATATTTAGCTTATGTAAAAACTGTATTCTTAGTTTACAGTTGTAAAAGTCATGATCAAAATTTTCTGAATATGCATCTATTGTAATCATTTAGTACTACTTATTGATGAATGCCTAGTTAGTTCTAGATATTGCTCTATTACTAATAATCATAATCAATCACAAATGTGAGAAAAAGAGAACCTATTGTCATCCATACTGCAATGTATGAAAATAGGTACTTTTAAAAAGACATTTATTTGTAATAATTCATATAGACACCATCATTTTTCTCTAAATGTCATTTACATTTCAAAGAATTTCTGTTTGAAAATTTGTATCATAGGCTGCTTAATTCATTGCAGTATGAAGGAAAATGAAGTACTATTTTCCTTGATACTGCACATTTATATGGACTTTCCCTTGTAAACTGAAACCCTACTCTTTTACTTATTACTGACATCTTTTTCAGTCATTTAATTTATGATATTTTGTGAGTAGTTGCTCATAGCCCTTGGTTTCTAAAGCATACTACAACCGTTTTCTCCAGTCACGCATGCTAGAATGGCCCCGAAGCTGCTGAACTTCATGCGGATTCATTTGTACCTTGATAAGCATCACTTTTGTTTTGTGCATTTTTACTTTTATTGGTACATACTAGGTGTATATATTTATGGGTACATATTGGTGTATATATTTATGTGGTTCATGAGAGATTCTGATACAGGCATTCAATGTGTAATAATCATATCAGGGTAAATGGAGTATCTGTTGCCTTAAGCATTTATCATGTCTTTGTGTTGCAAACATTATATATTCTTTTAGTTATTTAAAAATATAGAATAAATTATTGTTGACAGTAATCATCCTATAGTGCTATCAACTACTAGATCTTATTCATTCTATCTAAATGTATTTTTGTACTCATTAACGATCCACACTCCCCCTACCCCTCGCCACTACCCTTTCCAGCCTCTGGTAACCATCATTCTACTCAGCATCACTTTTTAATGCAGCATTAACTATGATGTCAAGCTTTCCAAAGTCACAGACTCATCTCTGGCTTCTTAGGAAATATTTTCATTTTACTCTGCTATCCAAATGTTAGTTTAAAATAATTTAAGGAAAAAACCTTTATACAAAAATCAACTCTAGAAGTGAAAAAGAAAGCCACTCCTTTTTCTACAATGCCCATCCCACCTTCACCTGTTCAGATCCTTTAAACTTTATCCCAGATCCAACTTTATTCATAAAGTCTTTGCTAGCTATCCTTTCCCCACCATTCCTCTTTCCCAATTCTTTTTCTGTAGAAATGCTTGTGTATTTTAATTATCTGGATAATTTCTTTTAATTATCTGGATAATTTATTTGTATCTCCACTAAGTTGAAAACATATAGAAGGCAGGTTCTCGTATCTTATCCTGTGTTCCAGCTCTCTCCCTGTACAATGCTTTATGCGTGATAAGAATTAAATAGTAGTTGGATGAATGAATACAGCAATTAATGAATCAATGAATGAATAAATAGTTATTCTGAGAAGGATTCAGTTAAGTTTGTTCATCTTTTGGAATCATTTCGAAACAGGAAATGTTTCCTTGTCCCCCTCACAGGGCATGTGACAGCAGGAGTGGCTTACGTCTTCAATGCCCCGCTGCTGAAACCTCTAGAGGGATCATGCAGATGGGCAGGGTGTGGAGCTTCGACCCTACAGCAGCATCTAGGGTTGAGTATTTACAGCTCCTGAAGCTCCAGTGGGCGTGTGTTACAGTGTGTTCTTTTAGTTTTGCAGTATGAAGGTGGCTTGTGTTAATCAGCTCAGTTAGACCCTCTGCCTTATTGCAAGGGCAGAGGGCTTTCTTTATTGTGGGTTCTCGCCTTGGTTCCGGAAAAATCGAGTCACATGTGGGCTTGGAGGATGAGTGCAAGGTTCTTTTGAATGTTGGAAGTACCTCTCAGCAGATGGACGGGGAGCCATAAGGAGGAAAGGTGATTTTCCCCCTGGAGTTGGGCCGCCCAGCAGCCAGACTCTCCTCTGACCTCCCTGGCTAGATTCCCCTCGGGTCCATGTCGTTCTGCGGTCGATGGCCTGCCGGTGTCTGCAGGTGCCTGTCGGTGTCCTCTTCTGCTAGTGTGTTCCTTTCGACGTCCAGCCGCTTGTGTGTTCTTCCGCCAGTGTGTTCCTCTCGATGTCCAGCCATTTTTGTCTCTGCCTGCTAAGGTCTTGGGGTTTTTATAGGCACAGAATGGGGAGGTGGTGGGCCAGGGTGGTCTTAGACAATGCAACATTTGGGCATGAAAACATAAATGCCTGTCCTTACTAGGTCCATGGGCACAGGCCCAGGGGTGGAGCCCTAGCCAGGGACCCCATCTTTCTCTACACAACAGTTCCCTGCCCCCTTCCCGTATCAATTTTATGTATAAAACAAGGGGTTGGGAATGGATGATTTGTGGAGTTCTATGTCTAACATAGCATTGTCCATGTGAGAAAAATCAGTTAAAATAAAATATTTTTTATGGGTTTATAGTTCTCAGTTCAAAGTGAACAATTCAGAGTAAAAAGCAGGGAAACATAAATTATCAACAAAAGACTAAAAATATTTATCTTTTTGCAAATAATTAAAAGAAATGCCATAAAATTCCATTCTAATCTTCTGTGTATCCACAAGTCTGTATGGATTCAATGGCAAGAATAGAGAGACACACTGTCTCTGCTGACCATGGCTATCTTTTCTGCAGGTTTAGTGAAACTTCCACTTTGCTAAATGACCTTGGCCTAGGATTTGAGCACTATAAGCACTGTTTTCAATATAATTTTGGTTGATCTCTTTGGTTAGCAAACATATTAATCAAACATCTGATATCCCAATAAGCCTCTGTGGTAAGCAAAGTTGTATTTATAGGGATGTTTTCACCATGCCACTTATCAGATTAAAAATGTTTTCAAACAAATGTAAAGAATGCCTGGTCAGCAGTTCAGAATATTTCTAAATGTTAAAAAGAAGTATATGTAGAGTTCTTTTAGCTTTTGGGGAAAAAAAAAAAACCAGAACTGAAGTAAATAGCAAAATCGAACAAGGTAGTTATATTAGAGAGAATTAGACTTGGCTGCAAAAGCAGAAAAGTCAACATAACAATAGCATAAAGAAGATAGACGTTTATTTCATTTTCATGTAAAGGAAATCTGGAGTCGAGCAGTCCATGTATGGCTGGTAGGGAGACTTCAGGAAGTTGTCAGGGAACCAGGCTCTATTTTGGTTGCCATCATCGATTTGTGGCTCACACCTCATAGTCTTGAGTAGATAATTGCACTCCACTTAATTGAAAAGATACACCTTGTTTTATTAAATATTCTTCCACACTGGCCTAGTTACAGTTCCAAGGCCTTACCTTGCTCCAGTGGAGATGTGCTCAGCTAAGAATTATGGGTTCAATTTCTAGGAAAAGATACTATTGATAGTACCCACAATAGACGACTGTCATTAAGAAACATTTATGTGGGGTACTCTGCTAGTCCTTGTACCAAACAGTTTTATGATCTGGTTTGAGAGAACAAATTTACATATGACAGTGTCAGAAATGTGTGTTCAGTTGTGACTCCCTTCACCTGTTGTTTCAATTAGTGCAAATGCCATCATTCCAGTCATCTAATCCCGAATTCCTAGACTAATATCTGGTAAAGTACATCACCATTTCACATCCCATAACTTGCCACAAGTTGAGAATTTTACTTCAGTATTATAGCTTGGGTTTATCTTCTTCTGCACTTGCTCATCCTTTGATGGCCTTTGAAGTTTCCTATCAATTATTTCAGTGATTCCAAATTGGTATCCTCTCCTCCTGTGTCTCTCTACCCTCATCCATGCAGCATATTCACCATCCTGCTTAAGAAGAAAACTTTATTTGCTTCTCATATCTTATAATGTCTTCATTCAGGCATTCTTGTCTCCCAGTTGTCACTTTCTCTATTTCCATCATAGCTCCATCTAGCTGCTACATCCCAGATGTCTTCTTCCTGGGTGTCCCAATTTCTTCAGAATATTTAGTCCCACTGTCCTTTAACAAATAAATAATACTAGTTCCAGACTGTATGTCATATGCAGTTGGAAAATCCTCCACAATATTTCAAGGGCTTATGTTTTCCTTAGCTATATCTTGTTCTGATTTCTTTCTTATCTCAAATTTTCTAATCTCTCTCATATGGATTTGTTTTTCCATTCTTCCTGGGCATACACCCAAATGAAGAACAGAGTCACTTTGCCTTGGAACCTTTACTTAACATTCTGGAGGTTAAGGTTAAGAAAGAGTGTTCTATTTTGTCACAGCTCAGCAAACAACATCCAATTAAGCATTAAACATCCCTGTTCATGAAAGTTTCTTGGCCATACTTACTGTGGAGCACTTCCTGGCTTTTACATCTCAATCCCCAGTCTCCTTCCAACTTGGTCTGCCACCTTTCTTTTACTCCTATTTTCATTTCCAACTTCTTTCCAGTCTTGGGCTCACTCATTCCTTCCCTCTCAGATTACTTGTGCAAACTCAAGATTCTGTTTTACATTATTATGGAAAGCAATTATTTTTTGTGGACAAGCCTTGTATTTTATAGAAAATTTTTTACTTTATTCTTAAAACATTTCAAAGAAAGTATTATAATCTACATTTACAGAGAAATAAACAGAGAGAGTAGGAGTCATACACAGGATCACACAGTTAACTAGTAACAAAATCCAAAATTTGAATTAAAATTTGTTCAAAGGAAGACTTTTTTCTATGTTATTTTATTTATACTTTCTCTTAATGATGTAACAGCAATATTTTTTCTGGGTTTACCCTATCATCCAAATCTTACCCACTATTTAAGATTCTTTCAAAGGTCAAATAAAAGTATAGACAAATTGGTGTGGATGCTATAAGGGAGGAGAGATTACATCCGCTTGGGGCAATCCAAAGAAATTTATTGAAAGAGTAGAGGCGTTTATGTCCACGGTAGAATGTATGCTTATTTAATTCCTATTCACTCTGCTAGTTAAGGGCAACCATGGTAAGAATTATTTCTTGCTGTTGTGTTCACACAGAGCTGGCACTAATGCTTTGAAAACAGAAGATACACAAAAACAGTAGTTAAAATAAATATTTAAAATAAGCATAAATAATATTGTCATGCAAATGTATTGTATAAATAGTATTGCTAATGTGGACAATTCTTTTGCAGAATGTTAGGGCTGAGAGAAATTGTATATGAATGGAGCATTCAGAAAAGACCGAATTTTTGAAATTTAATGAGCCGATAGGACTCAGATAAGTAGAGTAAAAACATTCTTTTGAGGAAAAGTTATGTAAACTTTTAAAGTTTAAAGTTTAAACTTTTAAAGTTTACATAACTTTTCCTCAAAAGGGAAGTAAACAACTATAAATGAAGCATAATATTTATGGAAAACAGCAGGTAAATAATGGAGAAAGATCTTATGTAAGAATGAGACCAAATGACACTGGTAATGATATTTAGGAGAAATCATTGCAGAGAGGTCTAATATTAACCAATGTTTAGAGAATGGCTGTATGTCAGGTACTGAGCCAAACACTTCATAGAGTATTCCATTCAGTCCTCACAATAGCCTTATGGCATAGGAATTATTATTCTTCCCGTTTTACAGATGGAGAAACTGCAGCTTAGAGAGGTTAAATTACTTGCCAATATCTCAGTGTGAGAATGTGGTAGAATAGAGATTCAGACTAAGGCTGTATGGTTACAGAAGACATTATTCTTAACCAAGAAACTACACTGCAGCAATAAATACTTCTTTCGGGGTTAGGGAAAGGGAAGGAGGACTACTGATTGACTTAATTAATAGTAGGGTTTGTTTTAGGTATTAAATTAGCGTTGTTGGTGAATTGTAAATCAATCAGTGGTTGTGTGAAGTGCCTAGAATTATCAGGAGAAGACAATTAAGTTGACACATGGTCTCTACTGCATTGTTTGAGTAACAGAAATAAATAAAAGGAACCCCATGTTAGAAATATAGCAGCAGATGTCAATAAAGTAGATCACTGGCTCTGGCCTCCAGCTGTTTCCTTCTTGGAGAAGTTGCCTGATTGCTGAGGACTGTCAATGCTCCTGTTGGCTTGCTCACATGGTAGCATTTCCAGAGCTGGCCAGGCCTACAGCTGCATAGGTCAGCTCTTGGGTCCCCAGACGATTCTGCTTTTCTTGCCTGTTTCTGCTGTGCTTGCACATTTAGTTATTTGTATTTAAAGAAACATGATTATTTCTTTTTCTAGTTATAACTCTCCAGGTTTCACAGTTAAACTGTCGTGGTCATTTTAATTGTTTTTGCTTTTGTGGTAACAATGGTCGGAGAATGTTGAAATAATGCTGAAATTTTAACATTTTCTCTACTGGCAGAAGGCTCAGCTTTTCATTATTGTACATTTATTGCTCTTGAGTAACAATTGGTAGAAATGTGGCCATCAATATTATTGTCTATTATTTTAGTTCATGCTTTACAGTGTCTTTAAAGGCTTGTATTTCATGCTTTGAACTAGAAATTATTAAAATTGTTGATGCTAATTACATGATTAAATGTTACTGAAAATTTCATATAACTTTTTAATTTTTTTGAAAGTTTCAGTATTTTGTGTGTTTTTGATGCCAATTTGCTGAACACATTCTTCTCAGTTTCTTTTTTTCTTGTGTCATAGACATCTTTCTTTCCTTTAATAAAAACTAAGACTCTAAATACATTGTTTATAGAAACGTAAAGCCAATAGATATGTCATTAATTTTCAGGCAAAATAATTGTTACATGTTTGATATTTATGCTATCAAATCACCAACAATTATCCATATCCAATTTTGAACTTGAAAGATTAAGTGGTATAATTAAAAGAATATTGTATTAGGAGCTCAAATTTTGAATTAAACTAATGCTAGATCCTAAAAGTGTAAATCATTTAAACTCTCTGGACTTCAATCTCTGTATTTGTAAAAAATGAAATGAAATGAGGATAATAATTGCTTATAAAACTTTTCTAAGAGTAACATTTTTATCTCCTCCCTTTCTCTTTCTTCCTGATTTTGTTCCATTAGTGATCCCATTTCTCATATTGTCAATGTCTTCATCCCCAATGCATCATTGGACCAAGATGTTTCAGCCTTGGCACCAGCGACATTTAGAACTGATAACTCTGTATTAGGCATAGGGATAGAGTCTGTTATGAGCAGTGTAGGATATTTGGCAGCATGTCTATCTCTATCCACCATGTACCCTCCAGGTTTCACAATTAAACTGTTATGTACCAGTGGCATCCTTTGTATTTGAGAAAGGCAAAATCGAATACAGTTGAGAAATGCTGCTTTAGAATCAGCTTCCAATAATGCTTTGGTCTTTACTAACTTAAATCATAGTAATAACAACAACAATAATAATTTTCTTCACCATATATCAATTGCTCCATATTTCCTATTTCACAGAGACATTTCTTGAAAGCACAGTTTATGTTCATGGTCACTGTCAAGCTTTGCATTTGCTTCACTTTTTTTGATCTCTGACTTTTGGAAAACTCTGACTTTTGGAATACTCCAATATTTACTAGCAGAATGACTTTGGCAAGGCAGTTAATACTTAAGTCTCAGTTTCTTCATCTTTAAAATGAGGATAATCATGTAAATGAGCACAGAATTTTTGTGAAGATTAGAAGAGATATTGCATATAAACTATATGTCAAAAGAGGGCCTAATACATAGTTGGTGGTCAACACTTATTACCTACTAGTATTATAATATTATAAAAGTATCTGATACTTTCACATAAAAGTGGATAAAATTAATAATTGGTAGTGAAATAGAGGAAGCAGTGATTAATTCTCTATAGATGGGAAAAGTAACATTTCAACCAGGTCTTGAAGGTTAAGCATGGTGGCTCACACCTGTAATCCCAGCACTTTGGGAGGCCAAGGAAAGTGGATCACCTGAAGTCAGGAGTTCATCTAGACCAGCCTGGCCAACATGGTGAAAACCCATCTCTACTAAAAATATAAAAATTAGCCAGGCGTGGTGGCAAGTGCCTGCTATCCCAGCTACTCAGGAGGCTGAGGTATGAGAATCACTTGAACCCAGGAGGTGGAGGTTGTAGTGAGCCGAGATCACGCCACTGTACTCCAGCCTGGGGGATAGACTAAGAATCTGTCTAAAAAATAAAATAATAAAGAATGAATTTGATTTAGTCAAGTAAATATGGGAAAAAAGAGCATTTTGTATGGAATAGCATTTACCAGGCTATGAAATAGTGTGTTGTGTTTATAAACCTACAGTTTACTCACCAATCTTAGGATGTAGGATGCAACCAAGAGAGATGAGGCTTATTCAAGTCAGTGGGAAGATGGGCATTAAATGCCATTGTAAAGAGTTTGGACTTACTCTGTACAGAATGGAAGAAGTATGCTAAATGTCAAAGTGACATGATTAAGTTCATATTTTGAAAGCTGACAACAAAATAAAATATATAAAGAGCCAGTAAATGGGTGGGGGACATTTCCAAAATACAGATGAGGAGAATATGATGGAGCAAGATTTTCACTAAAGTACCAAGCTCAAGAGCAATGGAAGAGGGACAAGTCTAGTAAAACAGGCTATAGATGTTTGGATTAAGCTATTAATCATCAGCAATCCAAAAATTCTATATCTTGGAGGATAAATACATTTTCTTTACTCAAAAATGTACAGTTTAGTTGGAAGTGATAATTTGTGTGAACCGGGTAGCAAGTAGTAGTTAAAATTAAGGATTATTACTAACACTTTTTGAGTGCCTCCCACATGCTGGAAGTTATACCCAAGCTATAACTCCGGTCAAACAGCTGTAGCAACTGATCTCAGAGAGATGCTAGGGCAGAGCTGGAATTCCAACCTAGGTCTATTTGACTTCCCTGTCCTTACTCTCTGAGTCTCCCTCTCTGATG
This sequence comes from Gorilla gorilla gorilla, assembly GCF_029281585.2. Lineage (NCBI taxonomy): Eukaryota > Metazoa > Chordata > Mammalia > Primates > Hominidae > Gorilla > Gorilla gorilla. Next base: position 93,164,774 of record NC_073234.2, read on the forward strand.
TTTCCTCACAACAATGTATAGACAATCAGCAGTCAAAATCAATGTTATTCTTTACTGTCTTTGTGGATACTGAGTCACATAATAAGAAAACAAAGAAAATAATAAATTCTTACCAGGAGCACTGAATTAATCTTTGACAAATTTCACTTTGGACTCTTCTGTCTCTGCAAATCCCACTGTTACTTCATTTTTCTGTAAGAAGTGTTTTACTTTGGATTACTAGTTACTGGGTCCAATAGAGAAATTTGATATCTGTGGTAGAGTTCATTAATTGGTTACATGCAGGACCTCCCAACTGCAAATCATAGAATTATTTGTTAAAATGTGTTGCAATTCCGCCTGGAAAAAAAGTCACTAGATGAAAGAGTCATGTAAAAATGTAACATTTTCCCAGTATAACAACGTGATGCCACCTCCATAAATGAAAAGCAAAAACCAATAAATAAAAACTATGGGCTATCTCTTCTTTTTGCTGTATTTTGATATTGTAAATAACTTTTCTGTAAAACTGAAAACCTGGAGTGGGCAGGTTCAAAATTTTTCATAATGAAATGTGACCAAGCAAATTTTATATGCAATCAAAATGGCATTGCACTAGTTAAGGCAATGCTAACTTCTATAACAGATAAATCCTAGGTCTCAGTGGCTTAACACAATAGAAATTTATTCTCCACTTTTTTAATGCTCTCATATAGTTAGGGGTTAACAAACTATGACCCAAAAGCCAAATTTGGCCTGGTGCCCAATTTCCTAAAGTCAAATCTTGTTGGAACACAGCCCTGATGCTGGTTTATGCATTTCCTGTGGCTGCTTTTGTCCCATAATGGCAGAGATGAGTAGTCACAATAGAGACTATGTGGCTTGCAAAGACTAACATATATACTAACTGGCCATTTATAGAAAATGGTTGCTGACACATATATATGGTAACAAAGAAACTAGGTTCCCTCCAGTATACGGTTTCATCATCTCACCTCTAGCCAGCCATCAGTGAAAGAGAGAAAATGGAGGATTGCATAAGAGACTGGGAATTCCACATATCACTTCCACTCTATTTCATTGGTCAGAACTCAGTGAGATGAAAATACCTAATTTCAAGAGAGACTAGGAAATATCATGTATCTGTGTACCCAGAAATTACGGGAAATAGTTTGGTAAACTATTAGCCAGCATATAGTTAGCTAGAAACTGGCTATTTAGTCAGATGTTCAAGATTAAGCAAAAATTCACCATTTAAAAAATAGTCTAAGGTGCTCAGATTGTCAATAAGTTGTCCAGAAATACAGGGATATATCTTTTAAAGCAAAACACTGAATAAGAGAAGAACCATAATGACACTCAAGTTACTAAATAAAGATCTTGCAGTTAACCCAGCTTTTAAAAGTAGACCAGGTCCATATATACACAAATACCATATAAAAAGCTCACTGTGGTCTGTTTCCCACCTTAGGATCTTTCTAGCTATTTTTAATTTCTTCTGTTCCAACCTGCTCATCCAGTCTCACATCCTGAAAGCAGGTCTTTCTCTTGGTCCTGCACCCTTGCTTCAACTTGCTTCAATACCTGTTATTAGCATTATTTTCTTGCTGGACCTGGAAACTCTCCGTCAGAGCTGGGAACCAGAAGGGCCAAGACTGTATGATCTGAATTCTAGAAGAGAAGTTTAACAAATCGGGTGAAGTCAAGTATCCAGCAAGAAGGAGGCATTCGCGGGATACTAGATGATGCCAAATAGGTGACTGCATTGTTGTGTAAGGAGGTGTCCTCTCTCTTGGCTTGGAGGTATTGTGAAACTTCTGTCAGCTCATTGCAAAGTGGTTCCAAGGGTCACCGAGTGGGAATGTGTGAATGGATCATTGGAAAACTCAGCATCAAAAGAAGAAGTTCATATTACAATCCTTTCAGACCATGATAAGCACTTATAAAGAATATTTCACAGAACAATCTCTTTTTAAATGCAAGGTGAATTTCTAAGGTAATTTGTCTGTAGATTTAGTTGTGGTATAAGACTATTTGTATCCAGGTTTCTCCTTCTCTTCAACAGTGTTCATTGTTTAGCTTCAGCTTGGATCAAGTTAAATAGCTCACTTTTTAGGCTTAAAAAATGTACAGATTATATATTTCTCTTTATTGTCCCTGAATGCTCACATCTTTCATATAAATTTGCTGTACCTTCTTTTGGACAATTTATTGAATTTCTACAGGGTGATATTTTTGCCAGAACTTTTTATGTTATTATTTTGACTCATATATTATTTGGATTCTGTTTCACATTTCTTTTCTCCTCAAAGCATCTGCTTTTTATACTGTTTCTTCCTTCCTTTGGCTGGCTTTGTGATATCCACACTTGTGTGTTGCCTTCCTCCATTGAATACAAGGTTTACTATTATCTCCAGCAATATGTTCTCTCAGCTATTGTCTTCTGATTCCAGCTAGACCTATTGTATTACAAAAAAATGACTATTTCAGTAAAGGTAAACCCTTTCAGTTACCACTTCCAGGTCTGCACTGTGGACCCCAGGTAACTTTCCTTGTTTTTGTTAATCATTGTGTGTGTGTGTGTGTGTGTGTGTGTGTGTGTGTGTGTATCTTATAGGCATTATAGAAAATATACTTAGAAAAACAGATTGAATATAGATTCCTAAAAAGAACCTGGGGTTCTTTGAATATTAAATTCCTATTTTTCTTTTTAGGAATCTATAGTCATTTTAGGTATCTTTTTAGGTTCTTTTTAGGAATCTATATTCATTTTTTCAATATTAACTTCCTATTCAATATTACCTAGAAGCCACAGAAATGATTATAATGCAGATTTTAAACAATCATAGCTTTTCCTGTAGGTCTGGATGTAATTGTTTTATTTAGAACAGGTTTGCCGTCTCTAATTGTGACGATCAAAAATATATCCAGACAATGCCAATGCCAAACATCTCACAAAGGGCGGGGGGCATTGCCCCAGTTTACAACCAATTTAGACCCTGTCTTGTTTAAAAAAGAAAAAAAAGATTTAGTAGAATTAAAAACATACAAAATATATAAAATTTCAAAACATATGCAAATAAAATGGGATTATATGAAGAAAGGAACACTAGAAAAGGATAAAGCTAGAGGAAGGGCCGATACATAAAATTTTTGCTGTGCAATTCTGTACAGTGGCTAGGGGTCGTCTACACATTTGGATCTGAGCTGTTGAGCTGCTGATACATTAAGATTAAGTGAGTGATGTTGCTTTAATCAGTGCATTTGTGCTGCTATGACAAAATACTACAGACTGGGTAATTTATGAACAACAGAAATTTATTTCTTACAGTTCTGGAGGCTGGGATGTCTAAGATCGAGGTGACGGCAGGTTTGGTGTCTGGTAAGGGCTAACTCTGCTTCCAAAATGGCACATTGTTTCTGCATCGTCCACAGGGGAGGAATGCCATGTCTTCACACAGCAGAAGGCCAAAAGAGAATGAACCCACTCTTTCAAGCGCTTTTATAGGGGCCTTATTCCCATCTATGGGGGCTCCATCCTCATGACTTAATCATCATTTAAAGGCCCAACCTGTAAAGCTATCACATTGGTGATTAAGTTTCAACATATGAATTTGAAGGTCACATTCAGACCATAGCAATGCCCAAAGCATGAGCTAATATTTGGTCAGGAGAGTCACAACTTTACTTGCTTCTAGGTGTGCAATACATTTTTTTGAGTTGTGTTTATACGGATAATACAATGTAGTTTAAATAAAAAATTTCTCACTAACATTTTTATTCCAGATTTTGGTTATTATTTTCTTCCCTTATCCCTCCATTCTATATGGACTTGTTTTAAATTTGTATTTTAATCGTTCTATTAAATATTTTTTCGTTGGGCAGAAAGAATATAGTCATATCCATATACCTACATATGATACATGGGCATACTTATTCATCCTGTAGTCTAAATATGTAGAGTATATGTTGCATACAGCATTACAGCAGCGGTAGTTAATATGAAATCACTAAACTTCTAGTCAGGTGGCCTGAATTGGAGTCCTTTACTCCAACTGTGTCATCTTGCATGTTTTTACTCAATTTTCTCGACTTTGGGGTTAGGACAAGAATAGCAACCTCACCTAATTGTAGCCAGAAATAAAAGCGTACTGTTATAGCATCATAATAACGTTCAGACATTACCTATCATTTTTGGAAGCAAATGAGACCTACAAAAACACGATTTTTAGCACAGGCTATTCTTTTTTTAGAATATCAATAAGCATAGAACTAAGGAGAAAAATTTATACACAGTTTTGTATAAATATGTATATGTGTGTGTATATATATATATGATATTCAGTAGCTCCTGGATCCATCTATTTTAATAAAATGAATCTTGTGGAATACAAATACACTTCCCAAATTCAGGCAGTCTTGTTTTGAAGAAAAACAATCTTAGTAGTGATTTATGGGATAGAGCTCAGATGGGTTTGTGCTTAGATTGGGGCTCAGTGCAGTCTGGCACTGCCTTTAGAAGAGAGGACCACGTGCTCTTGGACTTTGACTAAGAACCTATAACATCCTAATATTGAATGACTTTATTTCAGATTTTTGCTACAACACTTAAAAGAACCCAAGTACTTTATTTATTTTATTGCAGAAAGAAGCATATCTACAAATCATCATGCTTGACTTCACCATTGTTGAATGTTTTTTCCTCCTATGTTTAAGTCAATTAAAAAACCAATGTGGAATAGATAGAAATTTTCTCATCTATTGAAGTTTTGGATATTAGTGATATCTTTTAGAGGTTTTCTATTTTTTCATATTTTCATTAAGTTTGATTAGGCTAATACTTTTTTTTTTTTTTTTGAGATGGAGTTTCACTCTTGTTGCCCTGACTGGAGTGCAATGTCACGATCTTGGCTCACTGCAACATCCGCCTCCTGCAACATCCGCCTCCTGGGTTCAAGTGATTCTCCTGCCTCAGCCTCCCAAGTAGCGGGGATTACAGGCACATGCCACCATGCCCAGCTAATTTTGTAGTTTTAGTAGAGACGGGGTGTCTCCATGTTGCTCAGGCTGGTCTCGAACCCCTGACATCAGGTGATCTGCCCACCTCAGCCTCCCAAAGTGCTGGGATTACAGGCGTGAGCCACTGTGCCTGGCTGATTAGTTTAATTCTTTAAACATTAAGTGTACCAAAATACTAGCTTTACAATGCAACGCACTCCAAAAAGCACATAAAGATTACTGATCTGAGTCATATCTCCAATTCCAGATGAACGAAGATTGGAGAGGAAAGGGATAGGCTTATGTAGCTGAGAAATGAATTCACTCAAGAGTTGATAAGCACCAAAAACCAAAAACACATCCAATACTAAATGACAAAGTGTCTGTAATTTCAGATCCTCCTCCATTAAAATCTATTAATAGAGATTCAGATTTTGTGTTTATTGCTTTAGGTATGAACTATCTGAGAATCCACTGTCAGGAGTTTATTCTCTAAAAGTTAATTCATTTTGTGTTTGCATAATGAATGAACGCAATATATTTAGAAATAGGATAATATATGCAGGAAGATAATTCTAATAGAAAAATCTCTTGAAGGATAAATAAGAAAATGTTGGAAGAAGAAATGAGTTATCACATAGGCTGACCAACTGTACTGGTTATCTTCAGACTGTGCTGATTTTTGTGCTCAGTCTCTTGTTTTGGAGATTCTTCAGTCCCAGGCAAACTGGGATGGTTGGTTACTCGAGGTATGAGTCCAATTTCCTTGATTTTCTCCTTGATTTCATTCTAGTTTTCTATAATAATCTAATTATTAGTTCTAATTTTATAGTAGTTGGAGATCTCATATTTATCAATTTTTAAATATATTATTGCCTTGTTTAATTAAGGATTCATTGTTAGATGCTGTCAATTATCTATTTCAGATTTAATGGGAAATGTCCTTTCTTTAACAGGAATTTTTCAAATTAGAAGTAGCTTCTTCAGAGGTTTTAGGTATTCAAAGGAGAATGATTTTTTTTCAATGAGGTTCAAATATATACATTTGCTCTTCATCCCTTTTTCCTACCATTTTTAACCAGTGTTGGCAATGAAAATAATACACTTTCCTTTTATGAAAAAAGCTTTGATTTGTCAATAAAACAAACATGTCTTAGTTCCATGAGTTCATCATCAGGAAATTTCCAACCTAAATCTTACGGGCCCTGAGTTGAATATAATGATATCTTGAGGTACTGCAGTGAATTTGTTTTTTCTATACCTTCAGAGACTACACACAGAGATCAAGACTTTCATTTCACTTCAACAGTATGCTTCTCCTCTGTAAGACAGACAGGATGTGGTCTAGGAGAAAGTCCACACTTTAACAATAGGCCATTGACAGAATGTTTGGGGAGTACAAAGAGGAAGAGAGCATCTGTCTACACCCAAAATTATCAGAGGCATTTCTGTGTGTGAGAATCTTCGATTTCAAAAATATGTTTTTTAAGGTCACCCGTTTTCCTTCTCTGTTTTTATTGGATGAGGAAAATTGCCTTCAAGATAACAAAACATTTTAAATTCAGGGGAGGCATTGCATCACATTTTGTCTAGTTATCCCAGGCAGAAAATGAATTCCCTCAGGCACTAAACACATTTTCTTTAGCTCTTATGTATGATCTATGTGAATCAAGCTGAGAAAATGAAAAGGGTGGGAAGATGAAATCCAACTGAAAGCAACAGGGCAGAGGATCCAACAGGCAAGAAATCCTTCTAGGAAGAATAAATGGAGAGTGCCCCAGGTGCTGACTTTATCTGCAATTAATTCTGTGTAATATTTTCTCATTCATTCTGCATGAGCAAAGATGCTACACAAAGTATTACAAACACCACTATTTTTCTTTCTCTTCTGTAGCCTTGATCAAGTCGTAGTTAAATTTTAATTAAATTTCATATTTTAAGGACTTGCAAGAAAGTCTCTGATGTCTTAGCCCCGTGTTTGTTCTCTGCATGTGTAGCTTGTTTTAGCCTTCAGAGGAAAGTTCCCATATATAGCACTCTATCACGATGTTGACCTGTATGAACATCCAGCTGGTGCAGCTGCCAGGAGGCTGAAAGGAGAGTTAGAATGAGTTCCTATGTCTGTCTTGTCTTTTACTTTCTTCTTTTGAATGCTGTTGTGTAAACCTTTTGTTCAAATGTCTTGCCACCTGGATTCTCTTGTGGATGTGTTGCTACTCTCTCCAAAAGACTTGGCAGAGGGTGCTTCCTGTTGTACAGCAGACTTTTATTTACAGAACACCTATAAAACCACAACAAGAACAGTCAGAATATAAAAGATGGCCTTCTAATGAACATAGTAAAACTTCAGAGCACATTCTTTAGCCAGGAGAAAGTGCTGCAAAGATGTGATTTAGGATGAGTAAGACATAAGTCAAGGTGTGGATCTTTCAGTTTCCACTAGAAAACAACACTTGGATTTCCTGGCAATGTATTTTTGTAATGACTGTGGTTTCTTTTTGTAAACTGTGTCTCAGACAGGGAGGAAGAATGAACCAACTGGATTGTGTAACTTTATAAACAGAAACAGCCATGTTAAAATAACAAGACTGCTCTGGGTTAAGGCAATGAATTTTGCTACTAGCTGTAAAGCTAGGCCACTGAATGAATATAAGATCCATCCTGCAAAGTAACTTCTAAGGCTTGCCCAAAAATGCTTAATGGGAAAAATCCATGAGAAGTCCTTGCTCCCTTCTATTGTATTCCAAGTGTTTTACTCCAAATAAATCAAAACCTTTTCTCTGCTGGATGTAGTCAAGTTGGAGACACACAGGAACTTTATCCTCCACTACAAATATTGAATAATGTGCTCATATCATTTTTAATACAGCACATAGTTTACTAAACTTTGGAACAGTTTATCCATCCTGGCAGTGGCATACAGGATAAAGAGGTAACTGCCTTATTATCTGTTGAACAAGATATATGCTACATTTGCCATAGGAACTGGAACACTGAGTGATTTAAATTTCATGATTGCTCTTTATTTTTGGAGGAAGAAACCCAGGTGAAAGCAGAGAAATCTCCTAATGAAGATAAAAAAAATCAATATTTTCAATATGATTCCGTGCAATTTCATATGTACTTGAAAGAGATATGTGCTGTGTTTACCAGTCAGTCAAAGTTCATAGTTCATAGCTTTTGAGTCTTTTGGGAATTACCGCACAATAGTGATGTTTTCTTTTATTTCGGTGGCTAATCCTTCATAGACATTGTTGGCAAACTAATCTTCCTGAGCATAGCCATAATCTTGGCAATCATTCAAGGTTCCCCCAATGTAATTAAAATTAAATTTATTTAAACTCTAATTAAATTTCTTTAAACTTTCTTTAATGAGAAACCGATTTGATTCATGTTTATATCCCTTGAGCTTCCCAAACACAATGTGTTGTATGTAATAGTGATTTAAACATATGTGTTGAATAAAAATAATTATTTTTATGATTGTATTACTTTGACTCATGATTTACCTCATGTCTATATCACAAAAAGAGCCATCCTAGAGACTGTTCATGATTTATTGGATAGAAATGCCAGCTATGCTATTTCTATACAGGTTGAGTATTTATAATCCAAAAATTCAAAATCTGAAATTCTCCAAAATCTGAAACTTTTTGGGTGCCAACATGACACCACACATGGAAAATTCCATACCTGATTTCAGGTGATGGGTTGTAGTCAAAACACAGTCAAAACTTTGTTTCATGCACAAAATTATTTGTTGAAAAAATTACCTTTAGGCTAAACGTACAGAGTGTATATGAAACATAAATTTCTTGTTTAGACTTAGTTTCCATCCCCAAGATACCTCATTATGTATATGCAAAGATTCTAAAATCTGAAAAGAAAACTCAAAATTAGAAGCACTTCTGGTCCCAAGAATTTTAGATAAGAAATACTCAATCTATATATCAGTGATCCAAAGGCCAAACCTTAATAATTTTGGCCTTAGCAGAGTATACTAAGTCTACTTTGAGCGATGCTACCCCAATCCAATGGTGGTCACGTGTGTCTCCAAACCTATCTCATCAAATAGAGACTTTTGAATGTGGAAGGAAGAGTGGAGGATCTTCTAACACAAGTGTCTCCTTTTTGTACCTGATTAAAATTAAGACTCAGCAGATTGAAGTGGGTTATCTCAAAGCCATGGCATTTTAAAAAGTGGCTATAAAATTCTATGGCCATGTCCTAAGCGTCCCATTTGTTGATAATTATTGCTTAGGTTACTCTAACAAACCTGCTTAGAAAAATAAATATGTCTTTAACATAAAATTCAAGACTCATAATATTATGGGAAGCCAGCCATAGCCTTGTGCTAGAAAATCAGTAAGGAGGTGGAACATGTTTGAGTCATCCTCCAACACTTACAAGTGTTTTTGGCATTCTTTGATTTCCTTGTCAGAACATAACTAGTGAAATTCCTCTGTTCAATAACAATATCCGTACTCTATTGCCAGGGTAGGTTTATGGATGTTAATAGAGTTTTCCTTGTCGAGGGTGATGTATGATATGGATCTTCCTCTAAGTAATCATAAGTCCATTGCAGTATAGTAAATCAGCCAAGTGCATTGTAATTTATATGTTTTACTTACAGGGATTTCAGACAGGATACTTATCAAATGTACAAGAAAATGTAAGTCAGTATTTTCTGTAACATATTCTTCTTGCTTTCTTTCAAATCTCCTTTCCTGCTGCTGGTGGTTGCAAAGGAGGTTGGTGATGATGGGGGAAACCTAAATTAAGCTATTTTCTTTTGGTTTGAGAAAGCCTCATTAGAGTAAAAGATTAGTAAATTTCAAGGTCAAATTTCTTTTCAGCACCTTTTTTTCCTTTTCTATGAAGTTTCTCTCTTTCTTTCTCATTTTTAAAATGACTTCTTCAGATGGATGGATACAGTGTGTGTAGGGAAGCTTTTGTGTCCTCAGGGTAATGGCAGATGAAGGGAGAAAAAGTCTCTGGTTTTCTTGCTACTCTCTGGGTCCTTGCTGGTCTCTGCAGAGTTGGCCCCATCCAGCCTGGTCACTGGACATGTGCTGTGAGACTTGGGCCTTGAGTACTATGTGGACACCCTCTGTTGGCAACTATTGCTCATATTCTGCACCTGTCCTGATGCCAGCTCTCTTGGAATACTAGTCCTCAGAGCATTCCTGCATAGCACCACTGGGACACATAAGAACTTTTGGATTCATACACATCAGATACGCTGTCTCAAGCCATATCTACCTAACTGTGTCTTATCATTTTTCCTCTGCTGTGGCTATTCCATATTGGCAAGGTGCACCCCTGCATTCTGATGCCCCCAGCTATCAAATGAGAAGTGGGGCACAGATTATTTCAGCCTTCATCCTGCTCTTTGACCTATCTTGAATTTTTTTTATGTAACTGTTAATCTTGTGCCTAGTCCCAAGGGTATGGAGGCACCAGATTCTTTCTCAGGGATTCAAATTGTATCTTATCTTTAGACATACCCCTTCTGAATCCCCTTGCTTCCTTACTGCTATTTGAACCTTTATTTACCCTCACCATCACAGGTTCTCTGAAATATATCTTGCACCCTATGCATTGTGGTTAATAGTGCCACTGTATGCTGTGGTAACCAAGATTTTGTATTTGATAGATAAAGAAAAGTTTTTGAATTTGGAAAACACTTTTGTGCTCAATGAAATCTAACTTTTGAGACTATTTTGTCACAATGAACTTAAAAATATTTTCAATAATATTAAGCAATCAATTATTTGTTACAGACTGAATTCTGTCTTCTTGTAATAATGATTGTCATTATTTTAATGATTAGGGAAACTTTAGATCAACTAAGAAACAGGAACAAAAAATCCTATGCTATTATCTCAAAAATGCATACTCCTTCCTACTTAAGAATAATAAATTTATATATTATGGTAAAATTCACAACTAATTGTATTTTTCCCTAGAATGTTTAAAGCATTCTCTAATACCAGCTTCAATGTCTATATTACTGTAACTTCATGAAAGACTACTAACAATACTGGCTATCATTTATTAATATTAAGTAGTACTTGCCAGATGCTGTTAGAGGTGCTTTAAATGCATTCTCATTTAGTCTTCGTGTGTACTACCGTTATCTTCACTTTTTAGATAAGGAGACTAAAGTATAACTAGAGCTAAGAAACATGAGAAAGACGACCTAGCTACTGCCTATTTTGTAATTCCCATGGACTAAGCTTGGAGGAGTAAGAACTATTACTACAATAGCAGAAATTGAACAACAGCTTCATTTAGGAAATCACAGCAAAAGTATAAATAAAATGATGACCCTTAGGAAATAAAAAGCAGTTTTTGAGAGTAGGGATAGATGTGGCCTGCTCATTATAAAGTTCATGTGTGGTAGTGGATAACTGATTTTCAAAATAACAGTTTAAACTCTGAAAATTCTGTTATTCTGACTGGGTGCAGTGGCTCACGCCTGCAATCCCAACACTTTGGGAGGCTAAGGCAGGGGGATAACCTGAGGTCAGGAATTTGAGACCAGCCTGGCCAACATGGTGAAACCCCATCTCTACTAAAAATACAAAACTTAACCGAGCGTAGTGGCACATGTCTGTAATCCCAGCTACTTGGAAGGGAGGCTGAGGTGGTAGAATTACTTGAACCCAGGAAGTGGAGGTTGTAGCGAGCTGAGATCGCACCACTGCACTCCAGCCTGGGCAACAGAACGAGACTCCCTCTCATAAATAAATAAAGAAATAAATACATAAATAAATAAATAATGTTATACTTATGAAGAATAACAAAACATGTGCATTATAAGTTTGTGAAAACGGCCTAGTAAAATATTTTAAAATTGTTATTGATGTATAATAGACACATACCAATAAAGTACACATACCATAAATATGTTTCATGAATTTGTAGAAAATGAACACATTTTTCCAGCTAGTAGAGAATAGGAAACAGACATTTACAATTGCTGTCTGACATTTACAATTACAATTTAGATTCCTTATTCTCGTAGATATATATTATTCCAGTACATGAATTCTCCCACAATTTATTTTTTATTCTGCTTTTAATGTGGGCATTCGGATAGTTTATAGCTTGGGGATTTATGAATAATGACACTGTGAACATTCCTGCACATGTCTTTTTGTGAACATAAGAAGCAATGTCTGTTGGGTAGATCCCTAGGGGTGAAACTTCTAGGTAATAGGCAAGACATATACTCAGCTTTCATGAGTATGATTACTGCCACCATTTCTAAAGTGGTTGTACCAGATTGCTTTCTTACTAACCTGAATGCATCTTCAGTTGCTCCACATCTCTGCCCTCTGGTATCACCATTGTTATGATGCCACAGGTCCTTAGCATTTTCTATGTAGTGTGATTTTGTTGTAGTTTTAAGCTTCAATACACTTATGACTGATGGAATTGATCATCTTTTCTGTATTTAACTGGCCATTTGGATATCTTCCGTTGTGTTCATTCAGGTTTTCTGCCTACTTTTCTAATAAGTAGTGAGCCTCTTTCCTTAATGGTTGATAGAAATTTTTTAAACATTTTCTGCACATGAGTCCTTTGTCAAATATGCATATTGTGAATATCTTTTCCCATTCCATGGGTTGTGTTTTCCCTCCCTTAATAATGTCTTTTGGGAAACATAAATTCTTAATTTTAATGTAATCCAATGTATCAATTTTTATCTTGTTTAAGAAACTCTACTGTTCAAAAATTTCAAAACTATTCTATGCAAAAAGCACTATTTGAGATGAAAATTGAATATGTGCAATACTTCTGATAGCAACATTTCAACATACACAATAAAACAGGCAGAATTGGTCATTGTACAGAATAGAGATAATCTTATCTCTCTTTAAAAAAAAGTCACATTTTGTGTCAGATGATTTCTGAATCCAGTAAAACTCTTAACGTATGCATACCTTTTATAGTCAGTTTGACAGTCTTCTGAAAATCAGGAGTTAATATTTCATAAGGTATAAATTTTTCTTATACCGAGGTGAAAATTCTCTCTCAGTTCCACTTATTGGTTCTAGTTTACTAATATAGTCTTTTGTTCACTTATCTATTCAACACATATTATATGAATCCTATGACTTCTAAGTCTTGGAAAGGTTTCAGGGATAATTGAGGAACTCAGAATTGACTTTGGGAAGCAGTCTGTTAGCAGGTGTACATTTTTAGAGCTCATAGTCATACTAGTTGGTAGGAAAATGAAAAAGCCTCACCTTTTTGTCCTCTTCTTTGAGTAAAGTCTTTCAACTATTCCACACACAGTATGAATTTCAGATGCCTTATCATCATGGTTATTCGTTTTCAGACATAGCCTAATTAGTTACTGATATATTTAACATTAAGATTAAAAATTAATAGAAAGCAATAGCCTACCTGATGTTTCATCAGCAATATGGCTCCATTAGTTTCTAGAACTGGAAGGCAGCCTGTTTCTGTTGATTCAGCTTAGAGCAGCCCTATCATATTCTTGGCAGTACCTCATACCATGTTCACATACTAAACTTGAATTTGAATAAATCTGCATAAATCCCCTAAATCGTACTTTTATGATTATTATCAAACAAGTGTCCTCCAACTTTTTCAGCTAATTTACGAATGTACAAAACTTGCTGATCATTAGAAACCTTGTTTTCCGAGAACATTTTATGATATAGGACTATGTTTTCTTTTTGATGTAAAGGTGACTGAAGAAGGTAGGAAATAAAGCTATGTAATCATGATAAGCCAATTGTGTGTATGTGTGTATGTGTGTATGTGTGTGTGTGTGTGTGTGTGTGTGTGTGTTAAAATTATTGGAAATAAATGTACCAGAATATTTGTGGCACTTATCCTAGAAAACAACATATAATTTCAAATCATTTATGCTAATTTCAAGTTCATTTCCTTATCAATCATGCCGCCTCTTTCTACTGTCTTTTCTAAATCTACAAATGAGATCATATACCATCTAAATATTTTAAGTGTAAGCATTTATTACTTAGAAATGCTGACTAACATCTGGCCGGGTGCGGTGGCTCACGCCTGTAATCCCGGCACTTTGGGAGGCCGAGGTGGGCGGAGGCAGGCAGATCACGAGGTCAGGAGATCGAGACCATCCTGGCTAACACGATGAAACCCCGTCTCTACTAAAAATACAAAAAATTAGCTGGGCGTGGTGGCGGGCGCCTGTAGTCCCAGCTACTCGGGAGGCTGAAGCAGGAGAATGGCCTGAACCCAGGAGGCGGAGCTTGCAGTGAGCTGAGATCACGCCACTGCGCTCCAGCCTGGGTGACAGAGCGAGACTCCATCTCCAAAAATAAAAATAAAAAATATATGCTGACATCCTTTTGCATGTGTCCTAAAGAATTCAGGTGGAGAATGATCTTTTAATCAACATTTAAAAATTATAATTGTCTAAATATTTATACAGTTATCCAACCGTTCGGTATAGCCTAAATTTCAATATATTTTTGCCAAAAATAGTAAAATAATCATCAAATATTGTCTGAAATCAAAATTCTAAGCTTTTGTTATTTTTTTGACTTCCAACTTAACATTGTTACAAAATGAAAGAAGGTCAGTTTGACAGAATCTATTCTTAGTGCATCTGTGATATCTCTAAAGGGTATCACAATATATTTCTATTTCCTCAAAAGGTCTCTGTTCAATGACATTGTGATATATTATAAGAATTCTATAATACTTTGCAGCTCCTCCCATCAAGGTGGGGTACACAAGTGTATTCACATCCATCTTGAATCTGGACTCGCCTTGGAATTTACTTTGAGCAATAGAATGCAGTTGAAGAGACACTGTGAGAATTCTGAGCCCAGACTAAAGAGGCCCAGAGCTTTCCCACTTGCTGCTCGTGGGCACTCTATATAAATAAGCATGAGCTAGTCCACTGGATATTGAATGACAAGCGATGCAGGGCCCTAGCCAACAGCTAGCTAATGCCAGACGTATGAGTGAGTCGTTGACTGCCAGCACATTGCAGATACATGAGTGAGCCCAGCCAAACTCAGAAGAAGGACCTCCTAGCTGACCTTAGCCCAAATTGTCACCCTACAGTATCATGAGCTAAAAAGTCATTGTTGTTTTAATTCCTTAAATTTTTGGTGGTGTATTTTATATAGCAAGTGCTAACTGATACAGATTCGTACTGCATTTTCATAATAAATGCTATAATGTTTATTTCCATGTAAGTCTATTATTAGAATTTACTGTTTATATAGGTTGTAGAGTATTATTATCTTCACTTCAATATAATTTTTAAGAAATGTTCTTTATTGTACATATGTTGTGGAGAGAAGATGAGCACTATATAACTGGTAATTCTTTTTACCAATGGATATATATAAGAGCTTTCATTTCCTGCTGTTTGTTCTGTTTCAGGAGAAGTAGGACTTGCAGCTCTTGGCTGTCTATGAAGTAGAGTATTATTATTATTTGTTCTTGTGACATGTAGCTATCTAAGTCTTAGAATAAATAATGCTTTATGAAATGATAATGACAAGGTGAAAATTAGGAGGAAATACTGATAACTTGCTCACAAATTGTGCACATTGGCTGTTGGGCCCCAAGGGGTGTTTTCTTACACAGGAGGTCCACCCAAGATTTGTTTCCTATGTTCTAATGTGTAAAAACATACATGAGAAATATGTATTTATTTGAATAAGACTATATTTGGTTTAACTCAATCTTTGAATTTAAAATCTTACCTCCAGAAATAATTTTAAAATATTATATTTTAGAAAATTTTCCAGTGGAAACAATGCCACAGAGTTTTGAAATGATGTAATTAAAAAGTAAAACAATAAAATAACATTCTTAATATTAAATTATTTTACAATGGTTGTGAATGCATAACATTAAAATGTTAACTTGAAAGGAGGAATAATACAGTTAATTATCCACATTTCTAAACAATGTTTGAGTATTATGAAATGGCTTTTTAAAAACATTTTTACCCAGACATTTAGAATTATGCACTTTAAAATTTGAATGGTTTCAATTTAAAATAAGCAGTTATACTTTCTGAAAATAAGCTTTCCAGATCTTGAGTGGATCTAAATTTTTAGACTTACTTTGGACGACGGAAGGCTAGGAATGATAAAATGCTAATTTTTTAGATTTCATTTAGCAGTATCAAATATCTAAAACTATTTTATGGCTTTGCATTGAATAAATCTGTTACTTTTAACATCAAATGCATTTATTTGGCTGATCTGAAAAACGAGACGCTAGTCAAGGGAAATTCAAATCTACATATTTCTGATAAATTTGGAGGGGAATTCAAGCATGAAAGTTGGAATCTAACTGTTTTACATGCAAATTCTAGCCCTCTCTTTTAATGAGGGAGTACACTTGAATATGTTACTTAATCTCTCTGAGCTCCAGCTTCTTTGTCTCTAAAATGACGATCATAATATGAACTTCCTAGAGTTTTTATAAGAGTTAGACATGGCTTTTCAGTGCCTGGAATAGCATGCATCTTTAATAAATGATAGCTATCATATATTCCAAGATTTTGGTTTTAATTTTTTTGAAATTATGTGATAATTGTAATTTTTCTTTGGTGTTTAGTGTTGATGGTTGCATGGAATAAGAAGTTTGAATCTTTTAAATTATTAAAAAATCTCATTAACTTAGGAAAAGTAGGGTTTTTCCTAACTAAAATAAAAACGTAATGAATTCCATTTCTTTCAAGTATTCAGCAACATTTATATTGATAAATATTAAAATATTATCATTTTGGTTGCTAACAGTTCCTTTTGTCTGAATTTTAAACCATTATCTGTAATTATATATATATATGACATTACTTTAGTGTGAAAAAAAGATTTTAGAAAAAGTTTGCCTTGGGTAATCTTTTCCTCAAAAGAATTAATGATATTTTAATATTCTTGTAAAAAACTAATTAAATATCCATATATAAAATAATGTCTGAAAACTAGGGGTAGTAAAAATATGCATTATATAGATTAAAATGGGTGAAAAGTGAACCCCCCCCAAACACATTTATATTTACAATGCCATGGAATTTGTTATGTTTTTATGACACAGAGTTGATGAGTTTTATTGTTTTGTTTGCATATTTGTTACTGGTATGTTTGTAAGGGCACACATTACATGGATAAGAAGGAAATTCATTTTGAGTACCAAATGCTATCCATGCAATTTGCCAAGAAAAAAATATACTTTTTGCATTTGAGACAAAATACAATCCATATTTATTTCATGAGCTTAGGAATTTTAAGGGGTCACTTCTATAGGAGAGTTCCAAGGGAGTTAGGAATCTGGCCTGTGATTTTTACTTTTGGCAGTGGCTTCTGAAATAAAACACAATTGCTTATAATATTTCAAAAAGTTATCCATCATCCACAGTGTAAAGTACAATATTTAAAACTCTGGAGTATGGCTTGAAAAATTCACTGTTCATGGGAGGTGGAAAACATGAAAAGAAAATGAAAATGGGAAACAGGGGGTTTAAGTGGAATTGGGTTCCATGTGGATAAGGAATTTGACTCAAAATACAAATGTTCCAGGAAATGTTTGGTGAGGACTGTGTAGTTAATTAAGATTTCCAGAAGTTCAACAATGCCTCAGGTTCTCAGGAGGTAGAATGCATATAACCACCAACTTAAAGTTAATATCTAAGACCAGCTATTTACATACAATAGTTTAATAGAGATTTACCAGAAGAATTGGTGAGAAAACAGTTCTGTTGAAGATAGATTGGGAACTCACAGCCATATTTTATTACACTATCTCATTGTGGTTTTTCACACTGTGGGAATTCGACTTCCAGAACTAGGGGAGCCTCTCCACTTTCATTTTAGTCTGACCACTTTTCTTCAGGGAAGGCAAAGGTTCACAAATCAAGTTTGTTCATGTTAAACCCCAGGAAGAGATTTAAAAAGAAAATCTTGCTACATAAGCATCCTTATCCATATAACAATAACTGTTCTACCAAAAGCCCAAGCCAAACAAAATCTAACAAAGTCTCATTAAGTATTCAACTGGATATGCAGTGCTTAGCAGAGAAGTTGCCTTAAATAATTCTGCTGTGATTTCCTACTGAGGGAGATGCAAAGTTCTTTACCCTGACCTAAGTTCATAAACCTTTTGTGTTGACTGACTGGCATTGCAGGTTGGCAGGATATTTCTTCTAATTTACTTTCACTGCAGTTATAAAAAGTATAGATCCTCACTCTTATTTTTAAATGAACAAGTGTATGTCATTAACAATAAAATAATTTCAGTCAGCCCAGCAAAGAATGAGAAGTCAGTTTCACAAGTAACTGAGATCTCTTTTCAGTCTTTTAGAGAGGGGAGAATAAAATTTCAGTGCAGTTGTAATTTCCTTTAATTCATGCAAATCTTAGCATATTTTATCATATTCATAAACTTTCCTTGGGATTCAGTTAATTCCTAAGTTGCCCCCTTAGATACTATATTGTAAGGCCCTGGAAACTACTACTGTAAACGTGTTTCAGAAACAATCTAACACATAACTCCCACTTTAAAATTATTCAGTTTTGTCTAAGAGAAATATATAGTCCTTTGAGATATGGCTTTTGGCCTCCAGGGCAAAGGTTTTATGACAGTAATTTTTCAGGCTTAAGGAAATCAGATGTGGCTTTCTTAGAACAACAGTGTTTTGGGTGATGAAAAGACGAGTTAGTGGGTGCAGCACACCAGCATGGCACATGTATATGTATGTAACTAACCTGCACAATGTGCACATGTACCCTAAAACTTAAAGTATAATAATTAAAAAATAAATAAATAAATAAATAAATAAAAAGAATCAAAGTGAAAAAAAAAATCAAAGTCCTTTGGAGCCCAATTCCTTCTTTGTGAGTTATGTAATACATGCATAGGAATGGAATCCTAGCATGAGCAGTAAAACAAGCATTTCCCATGATTTCAAATGCAAAAAAAAAAAAAAGACTAAATTGAAAATCTTTTTGCTATATCTTTCTAATTTTCAAGAAATTATTTAAAATGATAATTTTGCCCTGAATTTGAACCCTGGCATGCCTCAAAATTCTTATTTTTTAATTTTCTCCTTATCACACCATCACAATTTTGATTATCTTTTGTTCCTTAGTTCCATCACAAGTTGCATCAACTTCTGGTAGTAAGTAAAGCACAATTAAAATATTTCCCTGTATGTTAAAAAGAATGTGGTAGCTATATATGGAACTGATAATGAAATAGCCTCAAGATTTATTAAGTGGAAAAAGCAAAGGGAAGAATATTGTAAGTAGCATGCTTCTACTTTTGTAGCCAAACACGTAAAATATATATTTGTATGTATGTGTCCACATATGCACTATTTATGCATAAATAATCTTTTGTAGGATACATAAGAAAATGATAACAGTGATTGTCTCCAGGAAAGAAAGGACAACTAAGAAACTTAAGGATCAAGGGTAGAGATGGGCTTCCTTTACTTTTATATATAATATATACATATATATACATTTTATGTTTGTATTTTATTTATAATTTTATATGCTATATGCACATATATGCATTATGTATACAAAAGTGAAGTATATATATAAATATACAACACATATATATTCACTTTGTATTGTTTTATATTGTTTAGGCTTTTTATAATGTATATTATTAAAAATTAGCAAACCTCTATTAAAATGTTGCTGAGGTTTAAATAATAACTGTTACACCCTTTTCATATTTGATTTAGAAATAGCCATCTCTAAAGTAGTGCTACACCAAAGCAGATAATCATAAGTATCCAAACAATTAATGCTTATATTTATTTTTTTATTTTTGCTAAACAAGATTGCTAGATAATATTTCCTTTTTGTTTAATGTTTTCTGGGTATAGATGCAGATGTGAATGCCTAAAGTCAGTTTTAAAATTTTAAATAGAGCTCTACATGATTTTAAAGCCAAATGGGCAGGGTTGCTGGCAGTTTCTCATATGATTTTGAGTGGCAATGAACGTAGCATTCCAGTAATTCTTAATCAAGCTCTTTTAATTGTCCTAAAAGGGAAATAAAGGACTTGAGGATCAAAACTATCCTTCATAGAGTGGGCAGACTTGATCAATTTGGCCTGAATTACTTGGCTGTACCCTACAGTATTCATTTGGTGTATGTCTGTCTGTGAAAACATGCAGAAGAGTCACTTAAAAGCATAACATTGCAAAATTCCATTAATTCCTTTCTTTATCACAGAGAAATTTGTCCCGAGCATTCATTTGCTTCAGCTGAGAGTTCAGCTTGAAGCCATAACCATGATTGTCTCCTATGTAGTAGAGATAAAATTAGCACGTGGTTGCAAAATCATATAGCTCTGTGGTATTTACATGGTTATAATTGATTAAAATCTGTCCCAGATTTAGAAAAGGAACTGTGTATCTTTCTTCTTTTTTTTCCTATTTGTACAGATGATTATATGCACCCATCTACGTGACCCTCTCTTGCTTAGCCAAACTTGACCAGAAGTTTTGTGAGTTTTTGTCTATTCTTCTCTATTATCATATGGCATCTGTCATGAAGACACTATTTTATGAGTTAAATTAATGCCATTTATATTCTGGTCAAATGCTAAGAAATCTGGAATGGTTGAACTAATAAAATCAGCTTATACATCTCTCTTAAGAGCACATTATTTAAGCAATGTTTCAACATTGCAAGTAGAGTGTCATGTTGTATTGTGAAAAAATGAAGCAGAGACAGTTAAATAACAAATGAAATATGACCTCTGCTGAATTCCCTGGACATTTACAATCTGCTACATAAGCAATAGGATGCATAATTTAGAGTTGCTATTACCTTCTGTCCAGATATTCATGAAAGCCTATTTGGTTTTAAATTGTTGGGGCTGGGAAGGGGGTAGATTATTGAGAAAACAGAAATCTTAGGGGAGGCTATAAAGAAACTTCCTGAAATCTTAAGTAATTTTCATGAAGGTTTATTTACTATTCTATATTTTATCATTTTCTATGTTTAGAGTCCACAATTGTAAAAATTAAGCTTTCTTTTGAGCAACTAGAAGAATAGTCCCTACTCCCCAATGCTAAAATCAATGTGAATACATATTAGGTAGGATTTCAACCATTTTTTCAATTGATGTAGTTTTTTTGTCTAAAATACCTTTAAAATAAATACTATTGAAAGTCAAGAAGGTATTCCACACACACATGAATATACTTTTCTACTTTCTCATTTCTGTCATGTTTTCTAATTTTTCCGATAGATAATATTGTGATAGTTACTTTAAATCACAGGCAAATGCAATTCTGAGATTTCTACAGATGTGGGACACACATTAAAACGAATTTTTTTTTTTTTTGGTCATAGGTCTTTGAAGAGTGCTGAATAATGTAATAGTCCTCTAATTTCATGTTCTATATCATTAAAATAATGGTTTTTAATGTTTTTAAGTTAAATATATAGAAAAGAGCAGTTAATCAGCTAATTCAAGGGAAGTTTGGTGTGACGTTTTAATTATCTAAAGTTTAATGACAAAGATGATGAGCTATCTTGCCTTTCTTGAATCAGTTCTGCTTGTCAACAAGATGAATTTGTTTTGAGTTTTGTAATGCCAGAAGAGTTTTGGGGGAGGTGAAGGGAAAGTTGGAGGATCATCTATAACTGATGCTGAATCCACTGCGGCCAGGCTGCAGAATCAGTTGAATAATTTGAGAGTGTTTATTTTGGCTTGATGTTTTGTTCTGAGATGGAATGAAAGGAGAAAACGTTTATTAAGTTAATAATCCTTTCTGTAATCCTTCCCAGCAAGGTCTAATGGGTGTGCCAAGCAAATGATAACAAAAAATTATAAAAAAGGGAGCATCATTGTTCTCTTTCTGTTTGAATTTATCAATAAATGAAAGCCTGAAGGGAAAGTATCATTTCATCGGTGGTGATATGTGACCTTCTTCTTAAAACATTATTTTGATTAAACAATAGCTTATCTAATGTTTCCATATTAATCAGGCAGAAGTTTCTTGGATGAAGCAACTGTTTATTTTAGGACCTGAATAGGGAAAGGATGAAGGAGGATACTGTCATATTCAATTTTAGAAGGTCATGTAAGCTTCATCTTTTTTCACTCATCTTGAAAAAAAAAATGGAATAAAGTGTTCCATTTCGTTATTTCTATACTATTAAACACTGCTAGTTACATTCTGAGTTCCCATTCTTCTTGGTTAATAAAAACTTTTTGTCCATGACTTGATGAACTGTATGCATATATTTAAGGAATTTTGATGTCTTAAAAATCTTTGTTAAATTATTTGCAGCTGCTCAGACCAATCCAACAAGTTTATATTTAAAATGAAAGGGCTGGGGATGCCAACTGTCCAAATATTACAGAAAGGAAATGCAAAGTGTAAACAAACAATTCTGCCGTAGATATGCGGATCAGAATACATATTTGTATGAAAAGGTTAATTTTTAACTTATCTCAAGATTGTTACAATAAACTGTCTATATTTGAAATTGTAGAAGTTCAAGTCCCTTCAGCAGATGTTAGGCGAATATTTTCTGACTACTAGTTTAACTTTACAGACCACCAGATATTTTTGGTCACTTAGTATTTCCATCTTTATAGTCACTATTTGATGGACAAATTTTTGAAGTCTTCATAATTATTTCAGCTATTATTTCCTATAATATAAATAAAAAAGCAAATAAAATTCTCCTATATTTTCTTGTACCATAAGTCATTCCACAGGACATTTTTGCAAGATAATTTTAAAATTTATTGGACTGGGTCTTGACACATCTAACTGCAATTTTCTCTTTGCTATGATTTCTTGATTCATTGACAGAAATGTTTACGGAATTCATCCAGTTAGCAATATTTCTGTAATCTCTAAGTCCTTTTAAGTGAAGTTTGAATTTCTTACAATGAAAAAAAAATGGAAATCTATATAACCACAAAGAGGCTTGTTTTAAGGCTACTCTGAGGATAAGATAATCCTTTGAAAGGTAGGGAAATCTAGAGTTAAGACAAAAATAGCTACTTAAAAAGTTTACTCAAATTATTTTCATTCTTTGTTTTTATAATAGGGTTATAAAATCAGAAAATGAAAGTTATTTGAGGGAGTCATACAGGGCAATCAAGTTAATAGTAAGACATCTCCAATTTCTCAAACACTATATTTTATCTCAGCTGCAACTGTAAAAATACAACTTTTATGGCAGAGATTATAATATAAATGGGGAAAGACTGGTGCACAGTTTTGGTACATCACAAAACAAAAAAAGCCTAAACATGAAGATTCATTTAAATCCTGTGATCAGGGCACCCCCAATTTGGTTTGTACTTTCACCATTCTATAGCTTCTTCCTTCACCCCTCATTTATATTTTCTTTCTTTTTCTTTCCATTTTCAGTCCTTTCCTGCATTCTGCCAACTTGTATTTTTCCTAACCTGTAAGTCCCTCATCTTCTCAGCAGTAGGGCCCAAAGATTCACAAATGCATTTAACCATGATAGTAAAATTTGTTAAAACATACCTTGTTATGATATGGCTTTGGGTGCATTTCATGTCAAATAATTCTGATTTAAACCCCCTTTAAAAGTATCACATGTACACTAGCATATATCCACTGCAATAATTTCCCTGGTGCAATAGGATGTAGGGCCTTGCCTTCCCAATGTCACCCTACATAGTAAATAAATATTTATGGAGCTTTGATGCAAGGAGGCATAGTTTCTGAGATGACTGAGAAGCAAAGATTATGTAAATTCTTGAGGCTAACTTGACTAGAAATAGACTTCTCTCAGGAATATATTCCAATAAAGTCTCTGCTCAATTTTTAAGCAAACTTTTTTTCCTATTTGAAGTCCCCTCTGTCCATCTACCATGCATCATATTGCCCAGTTAAAATTTCCTCATCATAGGTACATTAATCTGTAGTTCTCCTATTAATTTATTTATTGTTTTTGTTGTCCTTGTTGTTGTTGTTTTTTTTCCTTTAAAGAATGTATGCTTGATGAGGGAAGAAGTGTTACCTGCCTTGTTCTTTTTGATTCTTGATGCTAGAATGTTTGGAGTAGTGTCTTGCACAAAGTTAATGGTCAGTAAATATCTATTCAAGTAATGAATTAATGAGTGAGCTGACCCAGAAGTATCTCCACAAAGGTACAGAGCATTTACTCTTCTCTAGGATTAGCCTCCTGGAATTGAGCATATTTTATGTTTTATTCTAATCACTTATGGGCATTAAATGTAACCTTGTAAGATCTATGAGAAAAGCATTTGTATTGGCAATAAATGAGGAATTCAGGTAAAATATAAATAGTGGGTGAGGGAATCTAAGGTATGTTTATTACGTTAGCTTCATCTGTAAAAATAGATGGTTTTACTAAAATTTATTCATTCTACATTTCAGAACTCTTGTAGTTTATGTAGATGTGTCTGTATATTATTATACTTTTGTTTTATTTTACTTTAAAGCAAGAGAAAAGACTGATATGTGAAAGGTTTCTATTGAATGAGAAAGAAAAACAGATGATTTCCTTTACCCTCATAATGTCTATAAGGTACCACATATTTCAAGCCCTCTTCTAACACACATAATGGAACTTGTTTTTATTGTCTAGTCATCTGTTATTACAAATATATTTTCAAAGGGAGAATTTGAGGTTCTTTTAAACTATACCTGTCTTTGAAATATAAGAAAATATCCTCATTAATTAATGTGTAACCCCTTTGAAATTTATGTGGTTACTGCCATTTGCAGTAATTAAAAAATTAATTTTGTTTGAGTTTTCTACTTATTATAATTTAAGACAATATTGTTAAGAATAATATTTAGGGTATTTAGACATTCTAAGATAATGTATGTAACAACAAACAAATGAACAAAATTTCTATATAACTCCCTATAATATAAAACGATTGGTTGCTTCTCTCTCTCTCTCTACATATATATATGCATATACACATATACTACATATATATGCATATACACATATACTACATATATATGCATATACACATATACTACATATATATGCATATACACATATATATGCGTGTGTGTGTGTGTATATGGTCGTTCTAATTTTTTTAGTGGCTACTCTGAAACAAACTTTGCCATTTCCTGCTTTTCCTAAGATTTGTGATTATTTTGAACATAGTGGGTAATCAACATACTTTTAAAAAAATGCATGACAAAACAGCCTGCTGCTCTTATAATGTTACCCATTGACCTCACATTATAAGTTTTTTTTCAACCAGCCACCAAAACAATATGAGATGGCATTTTTCCAATATTAGTTTACCAAGTATACTTTGCAAAGAGTAATTAATAAAATTTCTAAGCACACAGTTCAAAAGCAGAAAATAACTTTACAAAAAGCAAAAATCCCAATCTACAACAGAAAAATAATTCTTGAATGCATCTATACTATTTTTAAATGGTTATTCAAAATTGATAAAATATAAATAGTGGTAGAGGAATTGAGTGGGTGTTCGAATATTTTCTTTTTACATTCTATTGAAGAATTGAAAGTGAATACATTAGTCTTAAGGTTTAATTTGAATGAGTTTGAAAGTTCTTACAATGTTAGTGGATACAAGAATGCAGTTTTTCAAAAGAACTTACTACATCACAAATGTGTTAACTTAAGTGCCTGCTGGCTCATGTAGACTCCAGAGGCCCCCTGGTCTATGCAGCCACAGAGGTAACTTTGATTTGAATCAGAAAACTCACATGATCCAGCCACCAAACATTTCCTCATATCCCACATCAAGACTAATAAATAAGATTTTGTAGTTTAATTACAATCACACATGAATTTTAAGAAGTGACTTGTGACAAATTTACTCTGCTAATATTACAAGAAGTGTGCCCTTTGATTAGGACTTAAAACCTCATATGTTTGAAGGATGAATGGTATATCGTAACTGTATATTGTTCTTGTATAACTTCATGAATAACTTGAATAACATTCAAATGGAAATAAATCCTCTTATCATCCAATCAAAGCTTAGATCTATAGTCAAATTCTTCCATGAAATAACATGAAACATCCAACCCTAATGAAAATAAATTTTTGAAAACCTCTCACATATACTTACATATACTTACTTTCATCTTTAATGTAATTAGATTCAGGCTTGTAGAATATTCTAGAGTATTAGAATGAACTGTGAAAGGCTCCAAGCATGATAAGGAGGCCATCTCTAGAGTTGTGACACTAAACACTTTGGTAGACCCAATGGTGAATAAAAGCTAAAACACTCAAGTAACTAGTCTGAGTTACTGTAGTTATGTTTGGCTGTGTCCTCACCCAAATCTCATCTTGAATTGTAGCTCTCATAATTCCCATGTGTTGTGGGAGGGACCCGGTGGGAGATAATTGAATCATGGGGGCAGTTTCCACCATAGTGTTCTTGTGGTTGTTAATAAGTCTCATGAGATCCGATGGTTTTATAAGGGAGTTCCATTTTCGCTTGCTCTCATTCTCTCTTTCCTGTCACCATCTAAGTCGTGCCTTTCGCCTTCTGCCATGATTGTGCATTCCTCCCCAGCTACGTGGAACTGTAAGTCCATTAAACCTCTTTTTCTTTATAAATTACCCAGTCTCAGGTATGTTTTTTTGTTGTTGTTGTTGTTTGTTTTTGAGACGGAGTCTCGCTCTGTCGCCCAGGCTGGAGTGCAGTGGCGCGATCTCAGCTCACTGCCAGCTCCGCCTCCCAGGTTCATGCCATTCTCCTGCCTCAGCCTCCCAAGTAGCTGGGACTACAAGCGCCCGCCACCATGCCCGGCTAATTTTTTTTCATTTTTACTAGAGACGGGGTTTCACTGTGTTAGCCAGGATGGTCTCGATCTCCTGACCTCGTGATCCACCTGCCTCGGCCTCCCAAAGTGCTGGGATTACAGGCGTGAACCACTGCACCTGGCCTCAGGTATGTCTTTATCAGCAGCATGAGAACAGACTAATACAGTAGTATAGCAAAAAATTACTTTCATTGTGTTAGAGTGGACCAGAGAGTAATAATGTGACCCTATGCCTCAGGCTCCAAACGGTGTACAAAGCAAGAAACCTGCAGTTCTGGACTGCACTGACCTAGTAGATTGCTGGGCGAGGGCCCCTCAAGTATGGACGAATCTGAGTAAATCACTAGGGAGGATTAGAAAGGGAAGTGGACTTACACCAGATACTGTCCCACATCTCAGGCACATGGTCTGAATTGTAGATTTGGTGGTTCTATTATAAACCAAAGTGGAAGTGATCTTAGCCAAGTTTGAATCATTTTCTTCCAGTCAAAGCTTGCTGTTTGTTCTAATTCAGCTATTAAAATTAGGAAGAAGTTGACAATACAGGAGCAGCTTACTAGGCTTCAAATGTGAAGAGAAATAATCAGGGCATATGTTCCTGTATATAAAAATGGGCCCTCCTAAAACAACAACAACAACAACAACAACAACAACAACAACAACAACAACAACAACAAAAACCCTTCCATGAAACTTGGTTAAATAATTGTATGAGTGCCTTAAATGTTACTTAATATATATTAATATTGTTAATATAATAACGTATGTTATTCTATTTTATCTTATTTTATTTTACTTTGAACTAAGAGGAAAAAACTGATGTGTGAAAAGTTTCTCTTGAATAAGAAAGAAAAATAGATGATTCCCTTTAATAGATTTGAAAACTGTCATTGCAGATCAGTGCAAGCCAAATGTATTATGGCTCACACCTGTAATCCCAGCACTTTGGGAGTCTGAGGCAGGTGGATCACCTGAGGTCAGGAGTTGCTGACCAGCCTGGCCAACATGGTGAAACCCCATCTCTACTAAAAGTACAAAAATAAGCAGGGCATGGTGGCACACACCTGTAGTCCCAGCTCCTCAGGTGGCTGAGGCGGGAGGATTGCTAGAACCTGGGAAATGGAGGTTGCAGTGAGCTGAGATTGGGCCACTGCACTCCAGCCTGGGTGACAGAGTGAGACTCCATCTCAAAAAAAAAAAAAAAGAAAAAAAAACTTAGAAGCTGGGCATGGTGGCTCACTCCTTTAATCCTAGTACTTTGGGAGGCCAAGGCGAGTGGATTGCCTGAGCTCAGGAGTTCGAGACCAGCCTGGGCAACACAGTGAAACCCTGTCTCTACTAAAAATACAAAAAAATTAGCTGGGCGTGGCAGCATGCACCTGTAGTCCCAGCTACTTGGGAGGCTGAGACAGAAGAATCACTTGAACCTGGGAGGTGGAGGTTGCAGTGAGCCGAGATCGAGGTAAAAAGAAAAAAAACTTTAGAATGCTCTGCTCTACTAGCTGAGGACGCAAGGATTAATATGGGGGAAACAAGGTCAAATGGAAAGAAAGCTGGGCTATAGGCAGGGCTGATTCAGTTCTTAGATTTACCTCTTAGCCCTGTGACCTAGGATGAATTGCCTAACCTTTCTAAGCCTTGATTCCCCAACTATTATGAGAGTTCGATCAAATAATAATATAAAGTTCTCGAGAGATAGTAAGTAAATATTCTATTGGGAGCAAGGTTTTTGAATCATTAATAAATATTAAGTAAAAACAATTTTGAATTGAAAAATGTGTTATGGAAGTAATAATTTTTACAAAACAAGGCATTCAATGCAATCAATCATATTGCCCACTATAATTGGGCATAATATATCATTAAGTAAATGAAAATTTGTCTTAATGCATGTGACCCTACTCATGTCAACTATTTGGAACATGACATGTCTGTTCTCTTCGCAAGAATTTTTGGAAATTCCATTTCTGCAGTTTCCTTCCATTACTCTTAACCTCGTTAACTCTTACTGACTTCCAGAACTCAGTTCAAGCTTTACTTTCTCAGGGCCAGCTTCCAAGACTCCTTGTCCCCACCCCCAATTCTAGATCAGTTCCTTTTGCTTTATGCTGACTTGTAATATCATGTTCCTTTCATTCAGAGCCCTTATTCAATTTTTAATAATATATTTATTTTTAAATTATCTGTTGAATATCTTTCTTGTCCTTTAGACAATATGCTTTATGCAGAGAAAACCTGGTTTGACCCACTAGTGTATTTCTAATGTGTAACACATACTAGGCATGCAATAACTATGTCATGAATGAATGAATTAATGCATGATGCATATGTTCAATTCTGTTTTACCTATCATTTTTGCATTGGATTATGAGATAAACACATGCTCTTTTGTTATTACTCAACTCAAATTGTATGTCTACAAAATTTACCAAGGAATTATCTAAATGTTACTGCAATATAAAAATGCAAAAGTAGTTGTATAAAAGTTTCTAATAAGCCGGGCGCGGTGGCTCACTCCTGTAATCCCAGCACTTAGGGAGGCCAAGGCTGGTGGATCATGAGGTCAAGAGATCGAGACCATCCTGGGCAACATGGTGAAACCCCGTCTCAACTAAAAATACAAAAATTACCTCAGTATGTTGGCGCGCGCCTGTAGTCCCAGCTACTTGGGAGGCTGAGGGAAGAGTATTGCTTGAAACCGGGAGGCAGAGGTTGCAGTGAGCTGAGATCATGACACTGCACGCCATCTTGGTGACAGAGTGAGACTCCATCTCAAAAAAAAAAAAAAAAAAAAAAAGAAAAGAAAAGTTTCTAATAATTGCTACATCTCTAAAATTTCAAGCAAGAATATATAGGGTAAAAATTGGTATGCTTTAAGAGATTGAAGTATCCAGAATAAAGCCTAGAAAATTAGAACATTTTGTTTTTTATTAGTTAGACATTTAGGAATCGGAATAAAAGAGAAATACTCGGGTTAAAATGAGATTTTAACAACTCAGAAAATCAATTATTCTTGCTGCTTCTGTTACAGATGCTGGAGAATGTGTGGATGAGAATCTACCACACACTAGGGAAAGAAAAGGAAGTGAACAGAGTAGGAAAAAGAGACATGTTCAAGGAGAATTGGGAAGAGGAAGAAAGACAGTGGGAAATCTGACTAGAAGAATCTAATCCATGAGGATCTTATAAACTGAGAAAGGGGGAGGGTTTAAATTGAATTGTGAAAAGCACAGGTTATTTCCATGAAATCCAAGAGCAGTGATCATCCATAACGTAGAAGCAAAGTGAAAGCCTAAGTAAACATTTGTTCATTTTAACACCAAGGACTTGTTCTATCCTTAAAGTTTTCCTGGAGACAACAGGGAGGTAAAGAGATTAAAAAATTGTACACATGCATGCACAAGCATGTACACATTCACACGCAAGATAGAGATACATGAAGAACGAAATAAGCACATGAAAGTAACTGGCCCATCATAGGAGGCCCACTTATTTCAGCTCTTGAATCTAAGCATTTACAAGGGAACATGTCTGTGCTTAACTTTACTCCCTAGTGGCTTATACTTAATTTAAGAAAGCAAAATGTACATGAAATACATTCCAATAGAGATCTAAAAGGATAAATTTCATGTGAGAAATAACTTCTCTAAGTCAGCATATAAGAAGAAGAAAAAATTTAGTAAAAGAATGCTTTTGGAATTTTCTATTTTTAAAATTTTATTTATTATATTTTAAGTTCTGGGATACATGTGCAGAATGTGCAGGTTTGTTATATAGGTAGACACGTGCCATAATTATTTGCTGCACCCATCAATCCACCATCTACATTAGGTATTTCTCTTAATGTTATCCCTCCCCTAATCCCCATCCCCCAACAGGCCCAGGCGTGTAATGTTCCCCTCCCTGTGTCCATTTGTTCTCATTGTTCAACTCTCCCTTATGAGTGAGAACATGCAGTGTTTGCTTTTCTGTTCCTGTGTTAGTTTGCTGAGAATGATAGTTTCTAGCTTTATCTATGTCCCTGCAAAGGACATGAACTCATCCTTTTTTTTATGGCTGCATAGTATTCTATGGTGTATTTGTGCCACATTTTCTTTGTCCAGTCTATCATTGATGGGCATTTGGGTTGGTTCCAAGTCTTTGCTATTGTGAACAGTGCTGCAGTAAACATACATGTGCATGTGTCTTTATAGTAGATTGATTGATAATCCATTGTGTACATACCCAGTAATGGCATTGCTGGGTCAAAAGGTATTTCTGGTTCTAGATCCTTGAGGAAAATTGCCCCACTGTCTTCCACAATGGTTGAACTAATTTACACTCCCACCAACAGTGTAAAAGCGTTCCTATTTCTCCACATCCTCTCCAGCATCTGTACTTTCCTGACTTTTTAATGACCGCCATTCTAACTGGCATGAGATGGTATCTAATTGTGGTTTTGATTTGGGTTTCTCTAATGACTGGTGATGATGAGCTTTTTTTCATATGTTCGTCGGCTGCACAAATGTCTTCTTTTGAGAAGTGTTTGTTCATATACTTCACCCACTTTTTGATGGGGTTGTGTTTTTTTTTCTTGTAAATTTGTTTAAGTTCTTTGTAACAAATTTACTTGAAATTTTCTTAAATTAAGAACCACACACATGGTATTCTTGTATACTATATTAACTTGCAACTTATTGGTCAAGTTTCTTCTCTAGCATGGGAACAGGTTGCCATTTCTTTAACTGAACATTGAAATAAAGTAGGCTTGTGTGTAAGACCAGCTAATATGGAAAAAAAAACATTAATGTCATCTAACTCCACTTGAAGTGCTATGCTTCTGAAAAACAAAAGCATTCAGAGAAAGAAGAGACTGGTATAGGTAGTCGTTGGTGGAAATGCAAGAGTTAGAACTAAAAGTGAGCCTTGAAGGGTTGGTGTTTGGGGAAGGCCATGGTCTTGGGCAGGAGACTTTATGCTTGGGGAAGTTCTGGTTGGAGAGTCCAGGATCCAAGGCCTAGGTTTAGGGCAGAACCACTAGTTCATGGCAATCCCAGGGAATCAAGGAAATGTCTGAGAGAGGCCCGAGTACTGAGAAAAATGGATTAAGGCTTTTGGCGTCACATTATTTTATTTAGATCATGTTTACCAAGATTTTAATATCCCTCCTTTGTGAACGTTTACATTTCAGAACTCTATATGACTGTTGCTTTGCTTTTAACCAATGAGGAGCTGTTTATTTATGTCATTTTTTCATATTCTATTGTGTTGAATAAATGCAATGTATGCTCTTTAGAGAATTTGAAAAATATAGAAAAAAGTTTTTACAAACCTTTATCCCTGATATGGTTTGGCTGTGTCCCCACCCAAATCTCATCTTGATTGTAGCTCCCATAATCCCCACATGTCATGGGCGGGACCCAGCAGGAGGTAATTGATCATGGGGTGGGGATTTTCCCATGCTGTTCTCATGATAGTTAGTAAGTCTCATGAGATCTGATGGTTTTATAAAGGGCATTTCCCAACACACATGCTCTTGGCTGCCACCATTATATTTCTTTATTTATATTTATACACTTTATTCCTTCTTCACCTTCCACCATGATTGTGAGGCCTCTGCAGCCATGTGGAACTTGAGTCCCTTATACTTCTTTTTCTAAATAAATTACCCCGTCTTGGGTATTTCTTCATAGCAGTATGCAAATGGATTAATACAATACCCATTTCTCAGATTTACTTTTTAGTATATTAGTATATGTATGTCCAGTTTTAATATATGTGAAGATAAACAATTGATACAGATCTTATTGTTACTTTGTAACAAATGATGTAACAAATGTGACAAATCGTTACTTTGTAATGAAATGATATTTCTTAAATATTTTTCTATGTCCACATATATTTTGATGAACTTAATTTTTAATGATTGAAATTATAAATCATAATTTGACTATTTTAATACATTTCTAATATTTAGCATTTCTGTTATATGTAAATTTTTTGCAGTTTTTATAATGTCTTAGGAAAGGACTTTACTATTTCTTTTCCTAGATGATTTGCTTATCTAAATATTTCCCCTAAGGAAAAGAAATAGTATATATATATATATATATATATATACACACATGATTTGTATGTGTATATATATATACATGATTTGCTTATCTAAATACATGTGTGTATATATATATATATATATATATAAAACAGCATATGCATTATGTGAAATTTCTCTCTAGATATATTGTGTCAATTTGTTTTTTCAAGAATAATATGTAAGAATGTGCATTTCTCCATAACCTAGCCCAGGGGTCCCCAACCCCCGGGCCATGGACTGGTACCAGTCTGTGGCCTGTTTAGGAACCAGATTGCACAACCAGAGGTGAGCAGCAGGCTAGTGAGTTCTAGCTCCTGTCAGATCAGCAGTGGCATTAGATTGTCATAGGAGAATGAATCCTATTGTGAACTGCGATGTGAAGGATCTAGGCTGTGCACTCTTTATGAGAATTTAAGGCAGAACAGTTTCTTCTCAAACCCCCACCCACCCTAGTCTGTGAAAAATTTGTCTTCAATGAAACTGGTCCCTGGTGCCAAAAAAAAGTTGGGGACTGCTGACCTAGCCAACACTAGGTGTTGGTATTCTTTCTATTTATTTTTATTTATTTGTTTATTTTGAGATGAGTTTCACTGTGTTGCCCAGGTTGGAGTGCAGTGCTGCAATCATGGATCACTGCAGCATCAACCTTGCAGGCTCAAGCAATCCTCCAGCCTCAGCCTCCCAAGTAGCCAGGACTATAGGCACACACCACCATCCTCAGCTAATTTTTTTTTAATTTTTTGTAGAGATGTGTTGCCCAGGCTGGCTTGAACTTCTGGGCTCAAGCAGTCCTTCCTGTCTCAGCCTCTCAAAGTACTGGGATTACAGGCATGAGTCAGTATGCTCAGCCAGCATTCTTTTTAATCTTTGCAAATGAGATTCATAGATTTAAAAAAATATCTAAACTTACTTGCATTGCTTTATTACTAGCAAACAATTTCTTGTGGTTAGTAAAAAAAAATCTAATTTCACTCTATATTGTCTTATTAGTGAATGTGTGTAAAGTGTAAGAACAGCTCAGAATGTGTTTATATATTATAATTACCACTAGGGAGCTTTTGTGGACCAAATTTCACAGGTCTGTGATGCACTAGATTACCATGTTTCAAATGAGGTTAATAATACCATCCTTACTATGTTATTATAATGAATCAATGAATTAAGCATCAGAGACACCTGGATCAATAAAATATTATTTTATTCTGTTTTTTTATAGATTTGTTACTCTGAAGTTTACATCTTTCATGAAACGTGTACAGAAGTATACATTAGAGGAAATGAAATAAAGTGGCACAACTAATCTATATTTCATTGTAGGAAGAATGCATTTATTTGAGCTTATGAGTACAAGCCAATTAACAAGATTAAAGTTTTGTGTGGCAAGACATTAACTGCTATGAGTAGAAGCCAAATGGAGGTCTTTCTGAACATTTACTTGCTTTTATGCAAAAGAAAATATTTTAAAAATATTTTTATTAGAAAATATTTTTGAGAAAGTCCTTTACCTTCAAACTTCCAGCAAGTTATAAATGTTTAAATTGTTATTCTAGAATACCTCATATATGGTGTCCTCAGGGCCTTTGTACTTATTGTTTTTCTACCTAACATTCCTTATTCCTAGGTATCCACAAGGGTCATCCCTGTATATTATACTGCTTTCTGTCTAATGACAACTCTTCAAAAAGGTCTTCTCTTACCACACTTCTCAAAAGAGCACCTCCTCACTTCTTACTCATTATCTTGCTTCAATGTTCTTTATTGTATTTAATGCTTTATAATTATCAATTAATTTGTCAATTAGAATATTAGTTCTGTGAGAACAAGGACTTTGTTTCATTCACTACTGTGTTCTCGGTTCCTGAAATACTGCCTGCCATATAGAACACAAACAATAAATATTTGTTAAATTAATGAATTTATGAATGTATGAATACATTGAGTCAAGTAATGAGGAAAACAATTATAATTTGATTATCTAAATAGACAGCATTTTTATTGTATTCCTGCTCATATGATTTATATATTTAATTGACTGTATTTAGCCTATGTGTAAATAGAATGCTAGGTTATACATTTCAAATATATTAACAGTAATTAGTCTCTAATGTGCTTTTATGTCTCCACTCGTGTTCTTGTTTAAATATGTTATTAATAAGTAGTCTATACTTTCTATTCATGTGTTCATCTATCAATAGGCAATACTTAAGAGGATCCATAATCATTTCTTCCTTGCTCTTGTAGTCTCCTGAAGAAAAATACAGCATTTTCAGGGAGTAACTTTGTGGCTCAGGTCCTCAGCCCTTTTCCAAGGCATAGGATAGATAGAATGACACTGAAATTTGTTATTGTTCTTATTTCCATCTAAATACCAAAATAATTAATGTAAATATGAAAATAAAGTTGAAAATATAATTAATTTATGCTTCTCTCAGTATTTTATAGCCATGATTTTATGTATTATATCATTATATTGTATCATAAATGATTTTATAGTTGATTGTTTTGGGTATGAAATTTACACCTGATCACCAAAGTTGAAGGGAACATTCCCTCCATATTTGATGATTATATGAACTGGGCATTCATTGTCCTCCCACTTCTCCAATACTGAAAACATGAGAGAAAGCTAATGTGCAATAAGACTTCTATATAGCTCTAACTTTTGACAGAGTTTAATGCACTCAAGGCACTTGAGCAGGAATATAGGAAGTAGGAGGAACAAGGATAATAATTTGAGATTGTTCATTAAATAGATGAAGGGGCTGTTTCTTCATGAATCAGTTCTTTTTGCTAGTTTCCTAACTGATTTAAAAATAGTTTATCATGGTAGTCAATACTGCATACACATGTGCATTTAATTTAGTTGACAGGACTCTGTCACTAAGTATGATGAATTGTATTTGTAACATCATTTAGATGTAAAGAGGAAGATGCTTTTGCAATTAGTGGAATCTATAGACAGTAGAAAAACCAAACCCCTATATTTTGAAACAAATGCTTCATTCATATTTCCTATGATAAAGTATAAGAAATACTGATGATGTACAAGCCACTTTTTGAGTCTTTCAGTTTACTGTGAAAGTTAAATTTGCTAATCAAGCTCAGTCAAGGCTTTTTATTAGGATTTAGGATTAAAATTTGGCTTAAGATTGGGCTGCCTACTTAAATTTTTTTCTGCTTTTTATGTTTCTAATGAAAAGTTATTTTTCCTCCCTCAGCTCTCTGTCAAAATGAGTGTGAATTATCGGTATATATTTGAAAGTTATGAGACTGGACACCTTTGTGCTGTTAATTACAGTACTTAAGAATTGTCTTAATTTTAAGAATCCTACCACAAAACATTTTATATGTTCCTTAAACATTTACATCCCTTAAAGCTATGCAGAAAATTCACTAACAATTTTTAGGTAATATTTTAAAGTTACTTATTGTAAAAATCTTGATTTGCTACATTTTAAGTTTTACAAGAAATGTCAAAATACATTAGGCTGTAAAAAGTTCAAAAATTGCATAAAAACAAAAAAAAAGAACATTTCCCATTTGTTTCTTCCATACCTTGCTGATTCCATCTCTACACTGGTGTAATCTGAGATTTTAGTCCCAGTTATTTTATTATTAAAATAATAGAAGTTTTAAATTAATAATTTCAATGGGCTTTGCTTACCAGCATTTCTTTTAACTATTTTAATAGATTTATTTTTAAAATCTAAGATCAATTCTTTACCAATTATTTCTAGTATGCTTTTCTGTCAGTATATTTCGAGACCTTTCATGTCAAAAATTCATTTTATATTGCATTTATAGGTAACAAATAGCTTGACTGGATATAAAAAAGTAGGTTTATAGATATTTTTCTCAGAGCTTTGTTGGCAACACTTCTGGAGCAAAAAAGTGGACTATCTAAATAGAAGCAAGAAACTGGCTGGTATCAAGTTTCCCATTAGGAAATAAATAAATGGGGATAATAGACCAATCCCCCATGCATAAGAATTCCAAATAAGTGATGAAAATTCTCCACCTGAAGGAGGGGAGCATAATAACTCCCTACTCCTTAAGTGTGGGCTATACACAGAGACTGTCTTCCGAAGCGTGCAGTATCATATTGGAAGTGACTGTGGTGTGGGGGGTGGGAAGGAGGAGGGAGAGGCGAAAAATAACTTTACAGTGGAGAAACTTGACAAACACTGTGCCAGCCAGGTAAGCAAGATCAATATCATCATTTGGATAGTATTTACCTCTGATATGATGTGAGGAAATATACTTTATCTCTGGTCTTTTTCCCAAAAGCTTATAACCCCAGTAAAATCATGAGAAAAGTATGAGGCAAATTCCAATAAATGAGCATTCTACAAAGTACCTAACCAGTGCTCCCCAAAGCTGTCAAGGTCATCAAAAACAAGGGGAGTCTAAGAAACTGGTAGGAAAAAGAGCCTAAGGGTATATGCCAACTAAATGTAATGTGGTACCTGAATGAGAACGTGGGAAGAGAAAGGACATGAGGTAAAATCTCAGGAAATCTGAATGGGATACGGAATTAGTTAGTAATTTTGTTTTTGTTTTGTTTTGTTTTTTTGAGATGGTGTCTTGCTCTGTTGCCCAGGCTGGAGTGCACTGGCAGATCTCAGTTCACTGCAACCTCCACCTCCCTGGTTCAAGCAATTTTACAGCCTCAGCCTCCCAAGTAGCTAGGATTACAGGCATGTGCCACCATGCCTGGCTAATTTTGGGGGTATTTTTAGTAGAGACAGGGTTTCACCATGTTGGTCAGGCTTGTTTCAAACTCCTGACCTCAACTGATCTGCCCATCTCGGCCTCCCAAAGTGCTGGGGTTACAGGCGTGAACCACCACACCCAGCCAGTAATGTATTAACATCAGTATTAACTATAATATACACACCATAGTTACATAAGATAGATATGTAATAATAGAAGACACTGGGTACTGAGCATATGGAAACTGTATTATCTTCTCAATCTTTTGTAATGCTTAAACTTCTAAAAAAAAAAACAAGGTCTTTTTTTAAAGAAAGTTAATGTGATCTGATTGTGAAGTCTCTGGTGCCAGGTGAGCTTAGACATGTTGATTACATTTGCTCCGTTTTAATTCTATCATTTTTTTTTTTAGCGTTCCCATCGTATTTACTCTTTCCTCTTGAAATAGTCTTTGGCAGTCAAATTTGGACTTGAATTATTTTCTCAGAATAGCTGAAATAAACTAATCTTTGTACCAACCTCATTACATTCCAGTAAGATGTTTATAGGAAGGAGAACCAAATTTGCAAATTTTTAGTTCCCAGTTGAGCATATTTGTGTCTGCTGCCTATACACACTTTGTCCCAGACGGTCATTTCTTTATTTTTACTGACCCTTGCAGAGGAGAAGCAGCTCTAAATATAGGGAACCCACAGTGGAGGTTTGTAGCCCTATGCCACCAAATACAGCTGCTGCTGCAAGAACTATTTATGAGTAAGGGAGAGTTGCGAACCTGCTTGGATAGCTACCCTGCAAATTCCCCAGGCTCAAAAATGTCTCCTGTACATCTGCACCGAACCATGCGATTTTAGAGCAGCAAGTTGTTTAGTAGATATATAAATAAACTCTTTACACACTACAAGATTTATGTCCACAGAATTTATATTAAATGGGAATTAAAATGATATTTGATCAACAGGGCTATATAGGCTGAATTATATCATGCATATGAAAATTATTTCAGGCTGGGTGCAGTGCTCACACCTGTATTCCTAAGACTTTGGGAGGTCGAGGCAGGTGGATCACCTGAGCGCAGGAGTTCGAGACCAGCCTGGCACATGGCCAACATGGAGAAATCCTGTCTCTACTAAAAATACAAAAATTAGCTGGGTGTGGTGGTGGACACCTATAATCCCAGCTGCTCAGGAGGCTGAGGCAAGAGAATTGCTTGACCCTTGTGGGGGTGGAGGTTGCAGTGAGCCAAGATCGAGCCACTTCACTATAGCCTTGGCGAAAGAGCGAAGTGAAACTCCACCTCAAAAAAAAAAAAAAAAAAAAGGAAATTATTTCACAGCTATAAAACTATCTACAAGTACTATTTGTTGTTATTAGAGTTCACTACCACCAAATTAATCTATTTTAATGTTGGCTAGCTATAACTTTTCAAAAAGTGCTATCTCATGTTAAGCCAAAGTCATGTTTTCTATAATTTTGTAGTACACAGCAGGTGGTAATGAAGTCCTAGAGATGTGCGTTCAAATGCTTGTGCTTCCAGGACATTGATTAAATGACTTAAATTCTCTACTCTCATTTTCCTTATTCATGCATAATGCTGAGAATCCCTGCCTTACAGGAATGTTGTTAGTGTGATCATATCCGTAAAAATGTACCTGGCTTCAGTGTTTAATAATTGGCATTAGTGACGATTAGTGAGTTTACCTTTCATGCTTCAACAATAGATGACAATGAATAGGAGCCCAAGCCTTCTCAGCTTCCAAATGGCATGTGATAAAAATATATTTGAACCTCCATTTTCAAGTAATAAAGAAGTCATGAGTCGCACAATTCTGTTTCTCTTATTTTATTTTTCATTTGGGGAAGATACCAGCAGGAAGCCTGAGGAAGAAAACCTTTCCTTGGCAAATAGCTGTCTTTTAGTGAAATCACATCATATAAAATGTGATTTTCAGGAAAATGGACAATTTTGTTAGCATACAGTAACTTCCTAGAGGCTCTATTTGGGGTAGAAGATGGATAAAACCTGCAAGTAAGCAGAAATCCTCTGAACTACTCCATCCAGAGCCTCAATGTTGTATTGCTCAGACTAATCACTGGACGCCATCAGGAGATAATGAAAAGTGAGTGACGCCTTCTGGAGTTATGTGGTTCATTGATGCTGTTTCCACCTACTCTGCCAATTATGACCAGAGATATTATAATTGCAGTAAGGTACTGCACAGTGATATTTCCATCAAAGATATGCCGCATATATGATTGTGGTACCATAAGATTATAATACTGTACTTTATTTTTATTGTGTCTTTTCTGTGTTCAGATATGTTTGGATACACAAAGCTTCCCATGTATAACAATTGCCTATGCTATTTAGTCACATGCTTTACAGGTTTCTAACATAAGAACAATAGCACATGTCACAGAGCCTCGGTGTGTAGTGGGCTGTTCCATCTAGATTTGTGTAACTACACTCTATGATGTTCACAAAATGATGAAATCACCTAAGAAGGCGTTTCTGAGAACATAGCCCCATCATGAAGTGACACATTACTTTGTCTTTATTTCATTTCATTTATTTATTTATTTTTGAATTGAGGTCTTGCTATTGCTACATTGCCCAGGCTAGAAGGCACAGCTATTCACAAGAACCATCATAGTGCATTACAGCCTCAAACTCCTCAGTCTCCTGAGTAGCTGGCCCAGCATGACTGTGTCTGTAAGGCAGAATGCCTAGATATGTGTACTTTCTTCTTTCCTGTCACCTTTCCTTTACTTAGTGGATCTCAAACTTGAGTGTGCATGATATAAGAATTTATTATGGATATAACACTTTTTATTGGAATTTTTACTGTAATGATTTTGACCTTAGGAACTGTTTTAAGATTGGTCTGTCTCTCTAGCCCACTCTAATACTTGGCTTTCTGTATTTAGAGGTGAAATCCTAGGTCACTATATTGTTTGCAAATGGCCAGTAGCTCAGCTGCACTTTTCCTTGAACTGTATATCAGAATGAGATTTGATAATCTCTCAGCATTCATAGAAAATAACAGTCAACCTTTTACAGCTTTCCCACTGTGTCACCAAAATTATTTTAAATTATACTTGGTTAAAAAGCTATTCTTCTTGAAAACTGGAACAAGACAAGGATGCCCACTCTCACCACTCCTATTCAGCATATTATTGGAAGTCCTAGTCAGAGCAATTAGTGAACAGAAAGAAATAACAGGCATTCAAATAGGAAAATAAGTCAAACTGTCTTTCTTCCCTGACGATAAGATTTTCTACCTAGAAAACCCTAAGACTCTTCCAAAAGACTCCTAGAACTGGTAAGTGACTTTAGTAAAGTTCAGGATAGAAAGTCAATGTACGAAAATCAGTAGCATTTCTATACACCAATAGCATCCAGGCAGAGAGTCAAATCAAGCACATAATGCCACTTACAATAGCCACAAAGAAAATGAAATACCTAAGAATACAGCTAACCAAGGTGGTGAACGACTTCTACAAGGATAACTGCAAAACACTGCTGAAAGAAATCAGAGATGACACAAATAATTGGGAAAAGATTCCATGCTCATGGATTGGAAGAATCAATAATGTTAAGCTGGCCATACTGCCCAAAGCATTTTAAAGATGCAATGATATTCCTATCAGACTACGAATGGAATTTTTCATAGAATTAGAAAACAAACTATTCTAAAATTCACATGGAACAAAAAGGTGTCCAGACAGCCAAAGCGATCTCACACGAAAAGAACAAAGCAGAAGGCATCACACTACATGACTTCGAACTACACTCTATGGATACAGTAACCAAAACAGCATGATACTGGTACAATACCAGTTGACAAATAGAGCAATGCAACATAATAGAAAACTCAGAAATAAAACTGCATACCTACAACCATGTGATCATCCACAAGGCTGACAAAAACAAGCAGCAGGGAAAGGACTCTCTCTTTCAATAAATGGTGCTGGGGTAACTGGCTAGCCATATGCAGAAGAATGAAACAGGACTTTTACCTTTCACCATATACAAAAATTAACTCAAAATGGATTAACGACTTAAATGTAAGGCCTTAAACTATACAAACCCTACAAGAAAACCTAGGAAATACCCTTCTTGACATTGGGCTTTATAAGAATTTCTGGCTAAGTCCCCAAAAGCAATCGCAATAAAAACAAAAATTGACAAGTTGGACCTAATTA
Organism: Gorilla gorilla gorilla; assembly: GCF_029281585.2. Taxonomy (NCBI): domain Eukaryota; kingdom Metazoa; phylum Chordata; class Mammalia; order Primates; family Hominidae; genus Gorilla; species Gorilla gorilla. Next base: position 93,206,554 of record NC_073234.2, read on the forward strand.
AACTAAAGACCTTCTGCACATTAAAAGAAACTATCAACAGAGTAAACAGACAACCTTAGAGCATAGGAGAAAATATTCACAAACTATGTATTCAATGAAGGTCTAATATTTAAAATCTATAAGGAATTTAAACAATTCAACAAACAAAAACAAGTAACTCTATTAAAAATGAGCAAAGGATGTGAACAGATACTTCTCAAAAGAAGACATACACTCAACCAACGAACATATGAAAAAATGCTCATCATTGCTCATCATCAGAGAAATGCAAATCAAAAACCCTATGAGACACCCTTTCACATCAGTCAGAATGGCTATTATTAAAAAGTCAAAAAACCACAGGTGCTAGGCTAGTGAGGCAGCAGAGAAAAGGAAATGCTTATACACTGTTGGTAGGAATGTAAATTAGGTCAGCCTCTGTGGAAAGCAGTTTGGAGATTTCTCAAAGAACTTAAAACAGAGCAACCATTTTGACCCAGCAATTCTATTGCTGGTTGTACACTCAAAGGAAAATAAATTATTCTACCAAAAAGACACATGCACTCATAAGTTCATCCCCATGCTGTTCACAATAGGAAAGACATAGAAGGAACCTAAGAACACAGAATGTCAATAAACAGTGGATTGGTTAAAGAAAGTACAAATATACACTGTGGAATACTATGCTGCTATAAAAAGAACAAAATCATGTCCTTTGCAGCAACATGTATGCAACTGAAGGCCATTATTCCAAGCAAATTAACACAAGAACGGAAAACCAAATACCGCATGTTCTCTCTAACTGAGAGCTAAACATTGAGCACACATGGAGATAACCATGGGAACACTAGACCCTGCTAGACTACTAGATAGGTTAGACAAAGAGGAGGGCAAGGGCTGAAAAAACACATATTGGGTACTATGCTCACTACATGAGTGATGGGTCCATACACAAACCTCAGCTTTATGGAATATACACATGTAACAAACCTGCACATGTACTCTCTGCATCTAAAATAAAAGTTGAATTTTTTGAAAAGAAAAAGCCATTTTCTTCTAACGTATTTACTAAATGAGAGAGAGAAAGAGTATGAGAGTGAGAGAGACAGAGTGAGGTGAGAACATGCATACTAACTAGTTATTTCATGATAAAGAGAGTTTTTTCGTCTTTTATCTTGAAGATGGTCTTGTTCCATTGGGTTTTTGCTATCACCAGTTGTTACTCTATTGGTTTTTCTGTTTCTCTTTTATCTTTCAGTTTACCACAGGGAAATTGGAAGTCAGGTGTCCAGATGGAAATCTTTCCTAGAAAAAATGTGATTGTATTTTCCTGACATTATTTTATAAATAAGGCATGAAATGAACTGTATTTGGCCACATGAAATATTTGTTTATATTATCCTGTTATAATTTAAAATAAAGCCAACAATAACCTCTTTGGGAGGTATAGCACCCAACTATATCTTTGATAGGTGTTTCATTCATTCAAGTAAGGAAGAAAACCTGGCTCCTAAGTCCTGTTAGTTTATTTAATAACTGGACGATCTTTAGAACGGTGCCTAGAAGCAGTGTCAATTCTTGAAAAATGGTTGTGTTTCAGTTGGGATTCTCCAAAAAGAACCAGTAGAATTGATGGATAGATGGAGGGAAGGAGGGAGGGAATGATGGATGGTTGGATGGATGGACAGATTAGATGATGATTGATTGATTGACAGATAGATTGATAGATAGAAAAGAGGGGATGTATCCTGGGAATTCTCTCATGCAAATTATGGAGTCTAAATCCCACAGTAGGATGTCTACAAGCTGGAGGCTCAAAGATGCTGGTAGTGTGGCTCAGTCCAAGTCCAAAGGCTCCAGAACCAGGGAAGCCGATGGTGTAGCTTCAGTGTGAAACTAAAGGCCTGAGAATCTGGGGTGCCTTGTTGTAATTCCCTGGAGCCCAAAAGCTGGAGAACCTGGAGTTCTGGTGCCCAATGGCAGAAAAAGGGTGTCCCAGCTACAGCACAGAGAGAGCAAATTTACCTTTCCTTTGCCTTTTGTGTTCTCTCATCCAAACAGGATCTCAGCTGTTGGGATGATGTCCACTTACATTGATGGAGGATCTTCCTTTTTTGATCCCTTAATTCAAAAACCAGTCTCTCCAGAAACATCTTCTCAGACATACCCAGAAAGAATGCTTTTACCAGTTCTCTAGGTATTCCTTAATCCACTCAACTTGACACCTAAAATTCCATCCCAGGTACTCCTGATTATTTCATTGTTTCAGTAATTCTGATGTTCACCGTTAATTTAGTATCACTTAAGATGAAGGAAAAGAAAGACTGACAATTCCAAATTATTGATGAATTTCCCCCATTTTCAGAAATATTATGAAAATATGTCTTAGAGTAATTTTTGTTAATAATGATATCAATGATGGATGGAGCATTTCTGGAATCTCATCTTTATTGTTGGAAGAGTCTACATTCATGGAACACAACATCTATCAGGGCTAGTATATAATGTCAAACTTTATGTTACTTGCTTTAAGGTTAATCAGTCTCATCATTTTTTATCATTTATCTTGAAAGTGAAATTATTCCTATATGGGTTAAGCAATTAAAATGTTAAACTTTTTAGGAGTTAATAAGTATTTTAGTACACTGAAATGTGATTGAGTGTCTCTATTTATGTCACAGAGTCACAGAGATGGAAACACTCTTAAAATGTAATGGTCTAATTATATGAATTATTAATCTGAAGTCTAAGGAAGCTAAATAGCTTGCCAAAGGTTGTACTGCTACTCTTTTTCTACTAGTTTTGTATATATGTTTCTTATTTTCCGAAAAAGATAACCATAGCAGTTTCCAATAGTACCTTACGCAGAATAAGTACTCAATAAATGCATGTTGGTTTGTTGCAATAAACACCCACATAAAAATAAAAGTTGTATTGGCCATATATGGAGTTTCTTTGCTTTTCACAGGTTGTATCTCCCTAAAGGAGTATTTTTGTGAATCAAAAATTTTAAGAAAATGTTCTGATCTTAAATTGGAAGTGACTTCCAGTATTCTTCTAAATTTCTTTACCTATGCCCATTTCCTTCTCTTAGTTTCTCTGTTGAGTAGTTAATGATCTGTTAAGATGCACTTGAATACATTAGAGTGTCCACATTCTTAAAAGAACATTGCTAGAGCAAAATAACCCATCTGAAATTTGAATTATTCGCTGTCTTGCTGCTTAAGATGAGTTTAAATCCAACCGGAGACATACCTTCAGTTCTACCATTCTTCTCACCTTTCTTGATAATGGTAGTAACTAAATCTTTCTAATAAGAATAATTTTATTTAAATAAATACAACCTTTTTAGGCAATTCCTCCTCTCCATTAAAAGAAACATAATTTATCTATTTATTTCAGCCAAACATCAAATCTTCATTTTCCCCCTTGTCTACCTCTATTACCACTGCCCTAGTGTCAGTTGTTATCATCTCTCTCTAAAGGCAGCTTGTTGGTAGTCGATAGTCTCAATCCAGGCTTACTGTCTCCTAACCAATCTTTCAACTGCTGCCTGAGAAATGTAAATCTGACCATTCTGCACCCATATGAATGCTCTCTATAGCCGCAGGGTGAAGCACTACATGGCATATAAAACTATCATGACCTGGTCCTGCATTTAATTACAGCCTCATTTCTCTGCTCTAGTAACATTCAATGGCTTCCCCTTATACAGCCTGCTGTTTAGTGGTTAAATTATTTCCCTCCAGCTCATTTGAACTCCCATACATTCCCCACTGTCACCACAATGTATGTGTCAGTCAGTATGCTAAACTTAACATGCTAAACAGAATGTACATATGGGTCTAACATGTTGGAATATAAATCCCTCAAGGATAGGGGCTATCTTATCTTCATATATGTTCAATAGTTGTAGATTATTTCAATTTAAAATTATAGCAAATTGGTCTTGAATGTCACTTAAGCATTTTGTTGTTTCCACCCCTGGACAACTCATTGCTGAACTCATCTTTCTCAAGGATGTAGATAGAGCCCCCATTTTTTTTCTGATATTCTTGCATTTAACTACCGTAGCTTACTGAATAAAAGCAGCTGAATTTGATCCATGTTTAATGTTCTGGACTTGGATATGCTTTTTAGAAAAATTCTTTTTTTCTTACATAAATATCTAGAACAGTGCCTATCAATAAATAATCATTGAGATGAAATAAGCTATAATATTGTAGTTCCAATCGGATGTTGGTTTATACCCCTCGATTTTAATCATCATAGTCAACTTAAAATGCCTTTGTATGAGATTTTTCAATTGTTTTCATTTAATGTAGTGTGGATTCCAAGCTATATGGGAATGGAACATTTCTTTTCCAGGTTAATGGGACTTTGACAACAGTTTTTCATGTTCACTAAACAAACATGAATTAGGTTCCAGGTATAATGTTAGAAGTTAATGATACAAATATTGACCTTGCGTTAAAGAAGAACCCATTCTGGAGAAACAGAGGAACCTCTCACAGTGGCTTTTCAGCATAGTGCATTTAATTAGGAAATTCAGTGATAGAAGCTGGTAAGAAAGGGAGAGAGTGAGGGTAGACTTAAAGAGAAAATAATATAAATGCTATGAAAAAATTCTGCCCACCATTCCATTTAGTTTTGCTCTTTGGTAATCATGAGATGGAAGACTTAGATCCCTTAGTTGGCTTCAATTTCTACACAACTATATAAGGTTGAATCCTTAAAACTACATATCTTCTGCTTCAATGGGAACTTAGAATTTTCAAGAGAAAATTCAAGTATGAGTACTTATTGCCTTATGTGGTAACTTCAAAACCAGTATCCAGGGAAAGATCGTGACAATATGATTAGGGCTGGGGTTAAGTTTTATTGAAATTCATATTTATTTTTGTGATTATGTGACACTTGTTTTTCTCCACTAGATTATAAACTACATGATAACAAAGGCAATATCTACTTTTTTTATTCTTATGTGATTAGCATTTTGCAAAAGCCCCAAGATTTAATAGAAAATAAATATTTGTTGGATGAGTGGAGTTATTCCACGTTAATCTCCCTTTTCCACTTTGAGAGACTTATTTAGAGAGTGCTAATACTTTTGTGAAATCTTTTTTAGAGTTTTAAACTAATTCAATATATAAAAATTAATTTAAAAGTAAGTAGTAAACTGTAAAATAAACCTCATTTCATCCACAAAATTCAGTGAAGCTTATAACAAGGTTTTTTAAGATATGAAACATTATCCAACAAAGCAATAAAATTGATGTTATCAGAAATTTTTAAATCATGTTATTATAATTATGCATTTAATTATTTCAGTTTTTAGATATCTAAGAGGGAAAAAAGAGATAATGGGAATACATCGAATGTTACAGTGGCAAACAATAAAGCGTATCTAAAGACACAAAAGTTGTTGAGTTTTTTTTTTTTTTTTTTTTCTGGAATGAATTCCTTAAGTGCTTTCTGGTCATGGTTCCTTAAATGAGGAATACGAGGGTAAAATATGATGATTTTAACCATGGCTTTGCAAAAGATTTAGGAAGGTTATTTAAATGTACATTTTAAACCCATTCTCTAAGTAAAGTGGTTATCATTGTATACAATTATCCAAATAGGCCAAGCATGGTGGTTCATGCCTGTAATCCCAAGGAGGTAGAGGCAGGGGGATTACTTGAGACCAGGAGTTCGAGACTCAACTGAGACCCCCATCTCTACAAAGAAATAAATAAAAATTAGCCTGACATAGTAGCATGTGACTATAGTCCCAGCTACTGGGGAGGTTGAAGCAGGAGGATTGTTTTGGCCTAGGAGGTCAAGACTGCAGTGAGCCGTGATCATGTCACTGCACTCCAGCCTGGACAGCACAGCAAGACCCTGTTTTAAAAATTAACCAATTAAATAATTAAATAATTTCTGCAGTGAGCTTAATGGCTGATTTTGTTTTTGAAATACTTTATCTTAATACAGTAAGATAAAGTAATGAAGAGAAGCGTAAGTTAATAGCCTCATTAAGTTTTGCCCTCAAATGTTATGTCCCAAGTAAGCCTTTGGGTTGGAGTCAATTCCTGGTTGAATTATCTAATATGTATCCAAAGATGCTATAGTTTATGCTGATTAAGAATGACCTGTATGTATTAAGCATTGTGTATGTGGGATGTAGAATTGGCATGAGTCACTGAATGTTCTAAGTCTTCAAATGTTTTTATCTTTGTTTTCTCAGAGAGGTGAGTCATATGTGTGTGACTGTGGATAGGACCGGTGTTCTTCTGCTCAATAACATACATACTCAGGGGGAACTCCATCTTGTTCTATATAATATGGACAAGTGATTTCTTGAAAAAAATTTTAGGACAGATTTGGTCAATTGAGTGTTTTAATCTCAGAATAACCTCAATGCCCTCCAAACCTGCATCTGCTGGGCCCAACATGATGGTTAACATCCACCTTTTGTGTGGTGCAATGGTTTATTTTATGTGTCAACTTGACTGGACAATGGAGTGCCAAGACTTTTGGTCAAACATTATTTTGGGTGTGTATATGAAGGCATCTGGATGAGATTAACATTTAAATCAGTAGACTGAATAAAGCAGATTGCCCTCCCTATTATTGGTGGGCCTCATCCAATCAATTGAAGATCCAAGTAAAACAAAAATGCTGATTAAGAGGGAACTTTACCTGCCTGACTACTTGAGCTGAGACATCAGTCTTCTGTCCTGGGGCTGCAACTTGCACCATCAGCTCTCCTGCTTCTCATGCTCTCAGACTTGGACTGGAACTACACCACCATCTTTCCTGAGTCTCTAGCTTGCTGGCTACAGATCTCGGGCCTTTTCAGCCTTCATGATTAGTTCTGTTTCTCTCGCAAACCATGAGTAATATAGGTAGACATGTCTGTGGCTGAAATACTGGACAATTAATGGAAATGTGACTACTTTAACTACTCTAAGTTAATTCAATAATAACTCAATATTCTTTTACTTTGCAATGATTCATGTTATACTGAACTCTATAAGTTGTTATTCTGAACATAAAATAAAGTACTTTATCATTCATATTCATGGCTTTTCTGTTTAGGATTAATGGTATTAAATAGTTGAAACAGTTGTTAGTAGAGATGTAAATTAATTAATAACTTTAGGTTTTTCTCAATATTCACTCTGAAGTACAATTTATATGTATAGTATGAAAGAAGATACTAGTTGAAGACTAGCATATTTTTGCATAAGAAAATATGTCCAATGGTTATGATGTTCTTATGCATCTGGTATATTTTTCAGGGTATACATAGATCAGCCATTATAAGTTTGAACTCTGTATAAGTACATACAGTAGTTATCATTCTTGGCCTATAGCTATCTGAAGTCCAACTGGAATAACCAGTCAAAACTGACACCAAAACCAGTAGGTGAGGGAAACCTAAGAAGCTGAACTGAATTCTCGAATTATATCTTATGTTAGTCTCATAAAGCTTTATTTTATAAGTTATTCTTATAAACAAATTATAATTCAAATTGAATCAAATCTTAGTTCTCAGTTGATCACTGCAAACTCCGCTCCACAGCTCGAGCAGTCTTTCTACCTCAGCCTCCCAAGTAGCTGAGACAACAGGTGCCTGCCTGTCACTATGTCTGGCTTTTTATTTTTATTTTTATTTATTTTTTGTATTTTAAGTAGAGATGGGGTTTCACCCTGTTGCCCAGGCTGGTCTCAAACTCCTTAGCTCAAGCAGTCCCCTCACCTCTGCCTCCCAAAGTGCTGGAATTACAGGCATGAACCACTGCACCAACCTCAGTTGAATTTTTTGATGAATGCATTTCCTGAGAACTCTGCTATTAGCAACATATTTTCATTTCTTTAATTGTAAATGAATTATGAAATAAATATGATAAATACAATATTTATATGTTAGCTTGTATTTGCTTCCTATATGGTTATCAATAGTTGTTTCCATGTCTATTTCTTACCTTTCTTTAAAAATGTAGTGAGAACATCTGTTTTTACTTTGATATTTTTACGATTCTTCATCGAGTAAATGCCTGCTCTATAATGACTCAGAAAAATATCCAGAAATTGCAATATAACAACTATAAAATTAGAATTTAAAGTATGTAGATGGCTTCTTACACAAAGTAGTTACTTCACAATAAGTATTCATTGAATATGTCTAAACATCTCACACAGCTATCTGTAAACTCTGCAGGAAAGCTGCACGAGTTCTCCTGAAAGTAAATTCAAGTTACAGCAACATCTGAAATGCCTATAATGTTGCAGAAACTAGTTCAAAGAGAGGAATCATACACAATGTTCTAATATGATAAATGATTTAATAATTTAGACACAAGGTAATTCTCCAAAGCAGACTGTGATTAGTCAAATATTTTCCATCCTTTTTTTTAAGTAAGATTGTCCCATTTCATAAGTAGGACTCCCTGTTAATTTAGCATTCATGATGAAATATTAGAAGTTTTTCTTGGTATTCCTGTCTTAAATGTTGACAAATAAAACAAACTCAAATAACAAAATAATTTAAATTAAATATAATTTTCCCAGTAATTTAGGTAGGGCCTTTTGTATCTATGCTGTGATTTAATATCAATTTATAAAGATAAATTTATAAAGATAAATACATTTATAAAGATAAATTTATAAAGATAAATACATTTATAAAGATAAATTTATAAAGATAAATACATTTATAAAGATAAATTTATAAAGATAAATTTATAAAGATAAATACATTTATAAAGATAAATTTATAAAGATAAATACACTTATAAAGATAAATTTATAAAGATAAATACATTTATAAAGATAAATTTATAAAGATAATATAATTTAATATAAATTTATAAAGATAAATTTATAAAGATAATATAATTTAATATAAATTTATAAAGATTACTTCAATACTAACTCAGTAAATGTTTCTATGGTGAGCATCTTTTTCATATTATGTTGAACCCAAAATATCCTCAAAAGTGTCTTGTCTTTATATCTCTTTGTTTATATCTTCTGCAGATAAATATACGTAGTCTTTTTGGACAGGTGGCCATTTCACTTCTCTTATTCTCAAATCCAGATTTTTTTTCAGTACTTTTAAATAACTTTCCAGTCCTATTATTATGACTTGATACATGTTTTTGAACAGCAACAACCTAAGTTAAAGTGACTTTAAAAAATGTACTCGGTCATAGAAATCACTGACAGGGCTAATAATTTAACAAACACTGTTTAGTGAAACTGAAGCTTAGAGAGTTTAAGGACTTGTACATGACCCCAAAGCCAACAGCTGCAGAGATGGCTTTAAAGTCTTGCTTTCCAGCGTAATGCTTTTCTGTGTTACACTCTGCTGCCTTCCAGAGAAGAACCACTCATCTTAAGTGCTGGCTCCCTTGTCCATTTATTTTATCCTACCTCGAAGGTGTCATTGAACCCTTCATTCTCTCCCTTCTTTGCTCCAGGACCAACAGCCTTGCAGGTGTGGTTCCTCAGCCACTGGTCTAGCAGAAGCCTGTGGGGAGGGAAGTCATTTCTGTACTCTTTGTCAGTTTCATGGGTTTAGAGAAATTGACCTACACAGAAATTTTTCGAACTTATTTGACATGGAACACTTTTTATAATTATTTTTGTCAGATTCTCATATTGAAAAGATACTCACAGGTAATCTGTGGAAATAATTCAAACTGACATTAAAATAGAAAGCAAATGCACTCATAAATTTATTAATTGCTGAAATAAATGATCAAAGATTGACTTATGTTTATTGTGCAATAAAGATGTTGAAGTTGTAAGACAGGGTCCATGATATAGTTGTAATCATTGAGTAGAAACATTCAATGCAAAAGTGAATTGGCAAATGTTGTCTATATTTTCTTGCTGATGGAAAATTATTTATTTGTGCATTAGGTGATCACCAAGGGTTTCCTCAAATTCATAGAGGGGCAAGCCCTAAAATTAGACCATTTGAATTTTTTTTTTTTTTTTTTTAGACAGAATCTTGCTCTGTCACCCATACTGGAGTGCAGTGGCACGATCTCAGCTCACTGCAACCCCCGTCTACTGTGTTCAAGCAATTCTCCTGCCTCAGCCTCCTGAGTAGCTGGGACAACAGGTGCATGGCACAACACCTGGCTAATTTTTTTGTATTTTTAGTCAAGATGGGGTTTCACAGTGTTAGCCAGGATTGTCTCAATCTCCTGACCTTGTGATCCACCCACCTTGGCCTCCCAACGTGCTGGGATTACAGGCGTGAGCCACTGCGCCTGGCCCAACTATCTGAATTTTATTTCAGCATTTCCATTTACTGGCTGTAGATTTTGAGAAAATTATTTGAACCTATTAAACGTCATTTTCTTGATCTCAAAATTATAATGATGAGGATAAAATATATGCAAAGTGCTTAGTATGGTACCTGGTAAAAAGTGATAAATTTATGTTGGCTATTAAAAGGGAAAAGAAAATAGAAGCCATGATTATTGGTGGGTAACTAATTTTGATATTAGTTAAGTGAAGTAGCATTACTATAAATTACGAGTTTCATGAGATTCCTTCTGTGCCATTGAGTGACACCTGTTAACATCTCACTGGATGTTAGGTTTCTGAAGAACATGGGTTTGGATGGACTGAATTAGTTATAAGAATTTCCTCTATCTCTAATTGTAGGATTTTTACTTGCATAGCATGTAAAGGATCTTTATAAATATAAAATAGGATGCAAAGAAACAAAAAGGGATCAAAGAAGGAAAATTTGAATTTTTAACAACCTCAGGAATGAGGTAGATAACCAACTACAGTTACATTATGCTGTAAATTTTCTAATCACAAAGTTTATAGAGGGCACATTCTATCAAAGCAAACCATTTCTTTGAAGTTTACTGGTAAGTCAGTAACAGTAACTGACCAATATGCTATGCTGACTAATATGAAGTTTTTTCTCAAGCATAAAACTGAGAGAAGGGATTGAGATTGTTAAACAAAAGACACAGTTGAAGCTTATAATACTAATGTATTGATATTAGAGTTGAAATGCATAGAATATTTATATTGACATTGTCATGTGTGTATATTGATACATGGCATCTTATTAAAAATGAATTGATTAAAAAGAAAGTTTATTAATGAAAAAACTCAGATAGCCAAACTAAAAAAAAAAAAAAAAAAAAAAAAAAAAAAAAAAAAAAAAAACACTTGGGGGGATTGTAATTGTACGCAAGCTTATTCTGACTTTCAAGGATGAGTTTTACTCAAAGACAAAAATCAAGAATAATAAGTAGAATTAGTTGGCAAGAATAATACCTTACTCGAATAAGGCTTTGGAACAGTGACTACAGCAACTTCCATGTAGAATTTTTCCAGTGGTGGTTAAATCAAAGGAAGGCAAGAGCCAGAGAAATATCTTCAAGTTGCTCTAAGAATTTTTGTTTAATTGTTGATGTTAAAGCTACAAGTGTACTACTTATATATTGCTCTCCTCTATCGAGTTACACTAACTTATTCCAAGAAAACTAAAGCCCAAAGTGTATTCATTTTCAGCAGAAAATACCACGGATGACACAGGACACGTTATTTTTGCCTTTCGGTGAGGTTACCTTCCTCTAATTTACTCCTTGACCCTTACCTGGTTTCGTCTTTCAAATGCATGGTTTGATCTACTGAATTCCAGAACTTCAGCTTCCTCCTTACCTCCTGACTTCCAGAAACTACAGCAGATGGACTTTGGTTTGTTGATGTTGGAACTTTGCCCAGCACTTGCCCAGATCTTTTTTCAATTGACTAACAAGATAGTGTTGTTGTCACCACCTCCCACCCCAGCATGACAATTATGAACATAACCTAGAGAGATTTCTATCCCCAAAATAAGATTACAAATAAAGTTTATAACCTAAGATAAAGGTTAGAGAAAATGTACATCTGTTATTATAGTATTTAAATCTTGGTCAAAGTGATATTTCATGTTAATATAAACATTTTAATAATTTAGATTTGCAAAATGTAATAATTTAGATTTGCAAAATAAGCCAGAAACCTGGAATTTTATGTAAAAGTTTCGAATTTAAAAAACAACAATAAGCTACCCATAATAACAACATGAGAGAGACACTTGATTAATAGAAAGAACCAAATTATCGAGATTTGATTACTTTAACCAACCCTCACTAGCTGCCACCAGCAAAATTAGAAAGAACTAGCCAGTAGCTACCATAGAAGTTGCAAACTCAAATAAATGTCTATGAAGATAAGACAAGATCCCTATTTTGAAGAAGAGTAAATGAGTGAAAAGCGCTGAGTAGAAGCAACAGAGTGTGGTAGGGAGAGTTGGGTAACTGAAGAGTACAGGCTCTGTATGAAAGGGAAAGCTCCCGCTCATTGCTGACATGCAAGAATGTGGACTCAGTGTAGACAGATCTCATTTCTCAAAATAAGCCAGAAACCTGGAATTTTAAGTAAAAGTTTCGAGTTTAAAAAACTGGCTAAAATCTTTTTGAAACACTGTGCTTGCCAAATACAGCATCTTTGGAGAGCTTCATCCAGTTCACTACTGTGCTCTAGCAGATATTCCTCCTGTATCCCTATTTTCTTGACTTCAAATGCCCCCATCTGCAGAGGAGTAACTCATTAAAATATTAGTAACTTAAAGCACATTCAAAAGAGATGTGTGATGATGAGATCTGAAAGAAGAAAGAGAGATAGAAAAAGGACAGGAGTGTTTCTTGAAAAAAAAAAAAATTCTCACAGATTCACCTAACATAGACTTTGCATTCCTATGACCCTACTGACAGAAATGCAGATATTCAATATGAATAATCAACAAAGGAAGATAGAAAGTCAACAGAAAATTAATTGCTGTTCTGTCAAAGGACATTTCAATTTTAAAATAGGTTTAGAATGACGTGTGTGTGTGTGTGTGTGTGTGTGTGTGTGTGTGTGTGTGTGTGTTTATTTTGTGGGGAGGAGGAAGGTGGGGAATAGCAGATTGCGGGTGATATAATTTGTAAAACTTGCTGGCCAGCCATCTCATGGTAAACAAGAAAGGAAACATTATTTGAGTTTTGGGCATGCAGCAAGATATAAAACTTAGAATCTACTCTCCAAATAAAAGCTAAGTGTGATGATTAGAACCTGACTTTTTATTATTTTTGCTTTGATTTTATGTTAATATTCTCAATAGTTCTCTAATTGGAAACTTTTACCCCTGAGCTATGTATAAAACATGCTAAGTTTTGTATTTTCTTAAATATTTAAAAGTATCTTCATTAAATAGTTATCATGACTGTTTCAAATCTGTTTTCCTTCCATGCTACCCCATCCTCTACTACCACATATATGTACCCTCTTGTTTTTTTTCTTTTTTAATCCTGTCTGGAAACATTTACCTAAATGTTCCTTTTTAAACAAAATACACAGATCTGATAAAAGGTGTCATGTTTCCCAGTCCTTTTCAAAGAACTCATATAAAAGTATAAATTATAATTTATAACCACTGACAGGGGGATCTAATTATGTTCTAGCCTTTTATGGCCATTTAGACTGCCTTTTGATCTCAATTTCCAGTAAAAAAAAAAAAAAAAGAGGAACTCTTTTATGCTATTTTTAAGACAGTGAAAATCTTTTACAAAAATGAGAAAGTGCCAATGTTAGAAAATTAATGAATTAAACAATATAGTAAGGATGTATTTTTAATTTAATCACATCTAATACCACTAACCACAGTCATTTTCAAGAGACAGATCGATACTACCTTATCCTCTGGTTTAATTGTCAGGCCACAAAATTAATCTAAAGATTAACAGTGAACTCTGAAGTTCACTGTAAGTAGATATAGTAAGATAGCTCATGGGTCTGCCTGCACATCATAACCAGTTTCATAGTGAAAATATTAATGTAACAAAACAGGATACCACAAAAGGATCCCAAACTAGGGCTCATAATTCTGATCCTCCGTTTTCCTTAGATGTGTTTTACATTAGAGATTCAAATTCACAGTACTATATCTCAGACTTTGTCTTAGGTACTAGAAATTGAGAGGTGGATAAGACCAGGTGTTACAAAGTCAAAAATTTAAAGAGTATTGGCAGGTAAATATAAATAATCGATGTGGAAAAAGTATAGAATATGATCCAACTTGGTCTATATTTGTTCCTTCTTAATTTTGACAAAGACATGGGGGAATATGGAAAAATATTTCTCTACTAAACAAATGAACATAACAATTGCATTATGAATAACAAATTGTCTCTGCCTCTATCAGGGATTTACTTAGCAGTGAAGGTGGCTATGGAGAAGTGGAGGGAACATGCTTCCTCTAAAGGGGTAACTCTCACTCAGCTCCAGTTGATGGTTGCCAGGTAGAACTTCAAGCTGCTCAATGCCAGCTGTCCTAAGTATTTTAGGAGAGCCAGGAAACCCAATTTTGATGTGAAACCCTTGCTTTTTCCATGTAGAATTTAAACTCTCTGGGCCAAACAGAGCAAAGCTTTAGGTCATGGCCTGTGGGAGGTAAATGAACAGCCACAAAAGATCTACATCAGACTCTTCAATCCCTCACCCTTCTGTACCTCCCTGATCAAAGTGTGGTCTGTTGACCAGAGGCATGGGCATCACCTGAGAGCTTGTTAAAAATATCGAATCTCAGATCCTGCTCCAGACCTGGTGAAACACAATCTGCATTTGAACAAGCCCACACATGATTTGTAGTCTCATAATATATTTGACAAGCACCAGTCTAGGAAGGCATCTAGAAGAAGAAATAGATTTTTCTCCAAAGACCATGACTTTTAAATCTTCCCTGGTGATTTTCTATTGTGATTTCCCATGTCCACTGTTGACTATATCGTGAATACTTGGTCCGTTTTAGAAATCAGCAAATCTTAATTCTCATGGAAATAAATCTTTGGCACCTGCTACCAGCAGTTTCAGTAAATGATTAGTGCACACTAGCACACATATCACATGCCTCCTTTCATGCGATAGCTTTGAATATTGACTGGCATTTTCTATGTAATCCTAGAACTCTGACCCCATTCTCTTTTGCCCTTTCACCTCATCTCTGCATTTTGATATTTCCTATATCCATGAACAAAGAGGTCTTTTCCTTGCCAGACCTTGGTTATACTTCTGTTGGCTTCAGTTTCAAGTTACTTCACAGCAGTTTGAATTGCAAGCTGGTAAGCTGTCCTAGGCTTCATACTTATCTGGCTCCTGTGGCTCCCTCTTTGACTTTTTTCTCCATGAGTTGTACCTATAGTCTCTATTGGCCAATCCTGGGCTCCTATTTTGTCCTTTTTTTTTTTTTTCTTTTAGGGGTGGGGATTGTTGGCAGATGTCTGTGGGGGTATATATCTGTAATATGTCTTTATTCATTGGCATGCTTGCTACCCAAAGCATTGTGAGAATTGCTACCACACTAAAGAAGCCTCAAGAGTGTGTATCTTTGTATTTACCGTGGATTCTACTCTTGTTAAATGCAACTTCCAATCTCATAGTCTTTTGTTTCTTCACAGCTCTGCCTCCGAGTGGTTGGCCTCCCAGCTAAACTCACGCTGGATGACTTTAGGTCACAAGGAGTTTTCCTTCTAAGCACCTATATTTGTTTGATGATTTGCTGCTTTTTTATTTTCACTTCATTTGTGTCTTATAACCATTACAGATTATTTTTATTCACATTTTATAGAAGAAAATGAGATGATTATGGAAATTAACTACCTAGACTAATATCACACACACTTGAACAAACACTAGATTATGGGCATTTGGTATTTTTTATATTATATCATGATTTCTGTCCCAACCATCAGAAAGCCTCTAATAATACATTTGCATTTCATTTCGTTTTAAATATCATCGAACTTGTCAAACATTATAAGTTTTTATCACAGACTTAAATATATTTAAAACATATTTCAAATTGGCAAAAATGTAGTATATAATACATGATCCTACTAGATTTACAATAAGAGAAAATGAATAAATTTTGGAGTGAATATATAGACGCAAACAAATTGAAATAAGGTATTGAACATATTTCAGAAAAAAATAAACTTGATGAAGATGTAGGCCACTTTAATTTAAGTAATTAATTGAAAGAATTAAAAAGTGTACTTATTCATTCAGCAACTATTGATTGTGTCCCTTCAGTATTATTCACTGTTTTAGGCAAAGGATGTGATCAGTGGAAGATGATAAACATAGGCCTCCTGACATCATGGGTTGAGGAACACAGACAAAATCAACTTAATTTCCTGTCAAAATTGTTGTCCATTCTACAAGTAATAATCATTATAATTTTCTAAAACGTGGACAAATACAGATGAGCTTACTATAGCTTTCAAGACTTTCAACTCTCACTCTAAGAAATACATTTCATAAGGCTAGAGCTGCCATAGTGATTCCTCTGATGGATCTGAGCAGAGTAAATTGAAAACCTTCTGGAAAGGATTCACCATTATAGATGTCAAAGGGCATTCGTGATTCATGAAAGGATGTCAAAATGTTAATATTAACAGGAGTTTGGAAGAAGTTGTTTCCAACTCTTATGGATGACTTGAAGGGGCTCACGACTCACCATGGGAAGTAACTGCTGATGTGGTAGGAATAGCAAAAGAGCAAGAGAACTGAAATCAGAAGTGGAGCCTGAAGATATGACTGACCTGCTGCAACCTCATGATAACACTTGAACAGATGAGGAGTTGCTTCTTATGCAGGAACAAAGAAAGTGGTTTCTATTCTTGAGATAGAATCTACTTTTGGTAAAGATGCTGTAAACATTGTTGAAATGACAAAAAGGATTTACAGTATTATATAACTTAGTTGATAAAGCAGCAGCAGAGTTTGAAAGGATTGGGTCTAATTTTCAAAGAAGTTCTATTGTGGGTAAAATGCTATCCAATAGCATAGCATGCTGCAGAGAACTATTTCATGAAAGTCAGTCGATGCAGCAAATTTCACAGTCATCTTACTTAAATTGCCACAGTCACCCCCAATTTCAGCAACCACCACCCTGATCAATCGGCAGCTGTTGACCTTGAGAGACTTCCAACCAGCAAGAAAATTACAACTCCCTGAAGCCTCAGAAGATTGTTAGCACTTTTAAGCAATAAGGTATTTGTAATTAAGGTATGCACATTGCATTTTTAGACGTAATACTGATGCACACTTAATAGACTACAGTATAGTACAAACATAACTTTTACATGAGGTAGAAAACTAAAAATTGTGTGACTTGCTTTATTGCACTATTTGGTTTAATGTAGTGTTCTGGAATGGAACGTGCAATATCTCCAAGGTGTTCCTGTATCTAAATCATAAAATGAGGCATATTTTACATGTCCAGAATTTAAAAGTTTGTATGCCTTTTTCAAAAAATAAACCGTTAATTCACTAGCTATGAGAAACCCATCATTTAACCAACTTAATATCTATTAGTAACACATATTTCTTTCTTCCTTAATGTGCTAGCACTTTATTAATCGTTTTAATTTTAGATTCAGGAGGTACATGTGCACGCTTGTTACATGGGTATATTGTGTGAGGCTGAGGTTTGGGGCACCAATGATCCTGCCCCCCAGACAGTGAGAATAGTATCCAACAGGAAATTTTTCATCTCTTGCCCCTGTCCCTCTCTCCTCTCTCTAGTGGTTCTCAGTGTCATTGTTCTCAAAATTTTTTTTTTTTGAGTTGGAGTCTCACTCTGTTGCCCAGGCTGGAGTGCAGTGGCACGATCTCGGCTCACTGCAACCTCCGCCTTCTGGGTTCACGCCATTCTCCTGCCTCAGCCTCCCGAGTAGCTGGGACTACAGGCGCCCGCCACCACGCCCAGCTAATTTTTTGTATTTTTAGTAGAGACAGGGTTTCACCATGTTAGCCAGGATGGTCTCGATCTCCTGACCTCATGATCTGCCCGCCTCGGCCTCCCAAAGTGCTGGGATTACTGGCATGAGCTACCACACCTGGCCTGTTCTCATCTTTATATCCATGTGTACTCAGTGCTTAGTTCCCACTTATAAGGAGGACATGCAGTCTTTTTCTGTTCCTGCATTAATTCACGTAGGATAATGGCCTCCAGATGCATCCCTGTTACAACTAAGTAGATGATTTCATTATTTTTTATGGCTGCATAGTATTCTATGGCATGTGCACATGCACATGCGTATGTGTGTGTGTGTGTGTATTATATTTTCTTTATCCAGTCTACCATTTATGGTCTTCTAAGTTGATTCCATGTCTGTTATTGTGAATAGTGCTGCGATTAACATACAAGAGCATATGTCTTTTGGTTGAATAATTTATGTTCCTTTGGTTATATAACCAGTAATGAGATTGCTGGGTCAAATAAATGGTAGTTCTGTTTTAAGTTCTTTGAGAAATCTCCAAACTGCTTTCCACGGGGTAACCCACCAAGAGTGTATAAGCATTTATATTCTTACCAAGAGTGTATAAGCATTCCCTTTTCTCTGCAGCCTTGCTAGCATCTGTAGTTTATTGACTTTTTCATAATAGCCATTCTGGCTGGTTTGAGATGGTATCTTATAGTGGCCTTGATTTGCATTTATCTGATGATTAGTGAGGTGGAACATTTTCTCATGTTTGTTGGCCCCTTGTATGTCCATTTTGCGAAGTATCTGTTCATGTCCTTTGCCAGCTTTTTAATGAGGTTATTTGTTGTTTGCTTTGATTAAGTTCCTTACAGATTCTGGATATTAGGCCTTTGTTAGATGCACAGTTTGAGAATATTTTCTCCCATTTTATAGATTGCGTATTTACTCTATTGATAGTTTCTTCCGCTCTGCAGAAGCTCTTTAGTTTAAGTAGGTCCCACTTGTCAATTTTTGTTTTTGTTGCAATTGCTTTTGAGGACTTAGTCATAAATTATTTCCCAAGGCCAATATCAAAAACTGTATTTCCTAAATTTTCTTCTAGGATTCTTAGAGTTTGAGTTCTTACATGTATATCTTTAATCCACCTTGAGTTGATTTTTGTATACAGTGAAAGGTAGGCACAGGTTTCAGGCCAGGTGTGGTGGCTCACGCCTGGAATCCCAGCACTTTGAGAGGCTGAGGCGGGTGGATCACCTGAGGTTAGGAGTTTGAGACCAGCCTGGCCAACATGGTGAAACCCCATCTCTACTAAAAATACAAAAATTTACCAGGCGTGGTGATAGGTGCCTGTAATCCCAGCCACTTGGGAGGCTGAGGCACGAGAATCACTTGAACGCAGGAGGCAGAGATTGCAGTGAACTGAGATCACACCACCGCCAGCCTGGGCAACAGGGTGAGACTCTGTCTCAAAAAAAGAAAAAAAGAAAAGAAAGGTAAGGGTCCAGTTTCATTCTTCTTCGTATGGCCCATAGCTGCCTGTTGATACCAGTCTCAGCTGAGCTACTTTGGCTCCTCAAAGAGGAGGCATCTCTTCCTCATTAGTTTCTGTTTGGAGTCCCCAGATTTGCTTGGATATGCAGCTCTGAGATGCCCCAGTACTGTTTTTCCGGGTTACATGTTAGGGGTGACCTTTGGATGTAACAATAGTTGTCCACCATATGTATATGCTTAATAGTACTTGGGGAAGAAGATATAGAAATTTAATAAATGATTTCCTCAAAATTGTCTCTACCTTTACCTCTGAAACTAGTGATATATATACATAATTTTCATATCTGACATTAAATTTTAATTGTAATATGTTGTTTGCAAAAGTTATCTCCCGAAACTTTAGTTGTCGAGTTATTTTATTGGTAGTGGAACATCTCTTAATTATCTCTCTTACTTAATCATCTGTAATCAGGATGCTACTTTGCCTGAAATTGGTATCTAGACTCATGGTTTTCACTCTGTGAATTGTTCAGTTCCATCAAAGCAGGGGTTTGACTGGCTGACCAGCCATTTCATAGAAAGAACTATTTTGTTTTTTTAATGTGTGTAAACAGACCATGATTTTGAAACTGAGCCTATGAAAAATGCGGTAAAGAGATACATCCCATCAATACCTAATTTATTGAGAGTTTTCAGCATGAAGTGTTGTTGAATTTTGTGAAAGGCCTTTTCTGCATCTATTGGGATAATCATGTGGTTTTTGTCATTGGTTCTGTTTATATGCTGGATTAACCCACAGCCAATATCATACTGAATGGGCAAAAACTGGAAGCATTCCCTTTGAAAACTGGCACAAGACAGGGATGCCCTCTCTCACCACTCCTATTCAACATAGTGTTGGAAGTTCTGGCCAGGGCAATCAGGCAGGAGAAGGAAATAAAGGGTATTCAATTAGGAAAAGAGGAAGTCAAATTGTCCCTGTTTGCAGATGACATGATTGTATATCTAGAAAACCCCATCGTCTCAGCCCAAAATCTCCTTAAGCTGATAGACAACTTCAGCAAAATCTCAGGATACAAAATCAATGTGCAAAAATCACAAGCATTCTTATACACCAATAACAGACAAACAGAGAGCCAAATCATGAGTGAACTCCCAATCACAATTGCTTCAAAGAGAATAAAATACCTAGGAATCCAACTTTCAAGGGATGTGAAGGAACTCTTCAAGGAGAACTATAAACCACTGCCCAATGAAATAAAAGAGGATACAAACAAATGGAGGAACATTCCATGCTCATGGGTAGGAAGAATCAATATCGTGAAAATGGCCATACTGCCCAAGGTAATTTATAGATTCAATGCCATCCCCATCAAGCTACCAATGACTTTCTTCACAGAATTGGAAAAAACTACTTTAAAGTTCATATGGAACCAAAACGGAGCCCGCATCGCCAAGTCAATCCTAAGCCAAAAGAACAAAGCTGGAGGCATCACGCTACCTGACTACAAACTATATTACAAGGCTACAGTAACCAAAACAGCATGGTACTGGTACAAAAACAGAGATATAGACCAATGGAACAGAACAGAGCCCTCAGAAATAATGCCACATATCTAGAACCATCTGATCTTTGACAAACCTGTCAAAAACAAGAAATGGGGAAAGGATTCCCTATTTGATAAATGGTGCTGGGAAAACTGGCTAGCCATACGTAGAAAGCTGAAACTGGATCCCTTCCTTACACCTTACACAAAAATTAATTCAAGATGGATTAAAGACTTAAATGTTAGACCTAAAAACCATAAAAACTCTAGAAGAAAACCTAGACAATACCATTCAGGACATAGGCATGGACAAGGACTTCATGTCTAAAACACCAAAAGCAATGGCAACAAAAGCCAAAATTGACAAATTGGACCTAATTAAACTAAAGAGCTTCTGCACAGCAAAAGAAACTACCATCAGAGTGAACAGGCAACCTACAGAATGGGAGAAAATTTTTGCAATCTACTCATCTGACAAAGGGCTAATATCTAGAATCTACAATAAACTCAAACAAATTTACAAGAAAGAAACAAACAACCCCATCAAAAAGTGGGCAAAGGATATAAACAGGCACTTCTCAAAAGAAGACATTTATGCAGCCAAAAGACACATGAAAAAATGCTCATCATCACTGGCCATCAGAGAAATGCAAATCAAAACCACAATGAGATACCATCTCACACCACCTAGAATGGCGATCATTAAACAGTCAGGAAACGACAGGTGCTGGAGAGGATGTGGAGAAATAGGAACACTTTTACACTGTTGGTGGGACTGTAAACTAGTTCAACCATTGTGGAAGTCAGTGTGGCGATTCCTCAGGGATCTAGAACTAGAATTACCATTTGACCCAGCCATCCCATTACTGGGTATATACCCAAAGATTATAAATCATGCTGCTGTAAAGACACATGCACACATATGTTTATTGTGGCACTATTCACAATAGCACAGACTTGGAACCAACCCAAATGTCCAACAATGATAGACTGGATTAAGAAAATGTGGCACATATACACCATGGAATACTATGCATCCATAAAAAAGGATGAGTTCATGTCCTTTGTAGGGACATGGATGAAGCTGGAAACTATCATTCTCAGCAAACTATCCCAAGGACAAAAAACCAAACACCGCATGTTCTCACTCATAGGTGGGAATTGAACAATGAGAACACATGGACACAGGAAGGGGAACATCACACACTGGGGCCTGTCATGGGGTTGGTGGAGGGGGAGAGATAGCATTAGGAGATATACCTAATGCTAAATGACAAGTTAATGGGTGCAGCACACCAACATGGCACATGTATACATATGTAACAAACCTGCACGTTGTGCACATGTACCCTAAAACTTAAAGTATAATTTAAAAAAAAAAAAGAAAAATGCGGTAAAGATTATTCCAAAAGGTAGGTGGTTGTGAAAACCAAGCTAACAGGGAACAGAAAGACACAGCAGTATTTATTAAATTTACTTCAGAACTACTGCCAGATTCACTTTAATTCTATCCTATCTTATTTTGGACTTAAGACCAAAAGTTGTTTTCATGACTTTTTCATTACACTTATGTCTACTCTAATTTTTCTTCTATACTTTATCTGTGTAAGAGTTGGTGTTTGCTTTCTGAAGTGCTGGTTGTACCATATGGTTGCTTTAATTTGAGGAAGTATCTTATTTAAAAAAAAAAGTAAGAAAGCGATTTGAAATGAATATGTATTCAATGCAGAAATCAGTTATTCTCATATTTAATGCTTTGTGATAGGGAAGTCAGTATATTCTCCCCGTGGTCTCCAAATGCCTTTGAATTCATCTCAAATTATTTCATTGAAAGTTCACCTTTTGTCATACAAAAATGGTAAGAATGTCTTCAGGGATCTGGGGCTTTTCTAATACCAAAATCTTGGATTTTGAGATTCAAGATGAATAGATGTATTAAAATTTATAGAATTGCTTTGGGGGAAACACAGAATATATTGCCTCTGTATTTATTACTAGCAGTATTTAAGTGGGAAAAATGTTTTTTTCTTTCCTATGCGTTCTTTATATCATCAGTGATTCATTTTGTTTGAGAGGAATTCTCTTTAGATTTTAGATCATTACCTTAACTTCTCTTTATAGGGAAAAAATTACTGTAAAATTTTAAAAATAGAGAGGATCTTCAAAATACATGAGTCCAGTGACCCTCACTTATAGGACTGTTGAGAACCCAGAGACTTAGTGTGATTTGTCTAAGAGTATGAATCTTTGGTGCCATAACTTACTGTATTTTTTTCCTTTTTCACATTTACTTTCAAATATATTCTGTTTATGTTTTCTTTCTACATATTAAGTTACATATTTATATCTTCTGTATTTTATGTCTAAATTTAATGCATTTCTTACTCTTGGAAGTTTTTGGAATAAATGACAATACAACCCACAATCCAGGAATAGTATGTTTAGCTTTTGTAATAGTAATTATCTTATTGTTTACTAAAACGTGTATTAAATATGGCTGACCAGACCCATAACAATATAAGCACAAAAATTACTACAGTAATTTACTTTTGTACATTAAGTACAGTGGAAACATTTTGAGCTAACTAGAACATTTAGATTGCTGTTAACTACTGGGCATGACATGATGGCCTGCCAACTCCCATCACTTTCGTGAGTACCGTTCCCACGATCTACTGAGTAGTTAACTGTCACTAGACCTTGCTCCCTCTGGTCACTTCTGATTAGACAAAGGGTGAACTTCTGATCCAAGCTATACCAATTCCATTTCTTCTCCCTGAAAATTGTGGAGCATGCAGGAAAGGTAGCTACAGGCACTGGATTGATTAACTCAGATATATAGGAGCTGAATTTGCCGCAAACTTGCAAAGAAAACCAATTTCTGTACAATGAGAGAAGAATAAAGCAGAGAAAAGCAGGGTTGAAATACATTAGAGATAAACACAGACAGACAGACACACATCCACACACAGAAAGGCAGAGAGAGACAGACAAAGAAAAATGAGAGAAAGCAAACAAGCTTTTGTTCCCCAATGCTTTCCAATTAATTTCCAATTAACAGCTTATTGGAAAGAGCCAGCAGATCGCCCTTAGGAAAGACGGACCTCTGAATCTTTATAATAAATTCCATTTTCACCTAAATTTTCTTTGCATGAGTTTATGTTTATTGCAATCAGTATAAAAAACACACTGCATTTTATATTTGAATGATATATTGAGACAATCATTAATACTGCCAGTAAAGAAAAAAAAATATTGGTGGCAATGGACTAGGTTGAGGGATTAGGAAATAATGTCCAGGTATTTTAGCAGACTATTAAAACTCCGACTGAGCCCCACAGTCTGAGTTCAAATCTCAGTGGCACCAGACACTAGTTATGTGATTTGGACGTTTCTTGATCTCCCTTCCTTAGTAAAATGGAAATAATAATAGTATCCACATTACAGAGATGTTGTGATAACTTAATGATTTAATTCATATAAGAGTTTGGATGAATGTCTGGCACATAGTAAATCTGTATAAGTGTTAAATATTGAACTACTAACATTTACATTGACTAGGAGTAAAACTGCTAACCCTATATAATTTTGAAGAAAATAAATATTTTACCTATATGAAATGTAGTTGCCAACTTGTCATTACTTAATAGTTACATCTTTAGTTTTTCACTTATTTGCCACCATCCTGGTCTATCTATACGGCTTCAGTGCCCTTCAAGCAGCCCTCCCAGACTCCATTATCTCTACTTTCTAAGAAGCTATCCTGATTGTCACTCATCCATCAAAAACTCTAAAATCTGATTTCAAATCTGACATCCTTTGTCCAGCTTGAATTTCCTGTGTGACAGGCTCATGCTAGCTACTCAGTAAACAAAGGTAAATCGAAGTCTCTTACATAATGGAGTTCCAGGGTGGTGGCGAAAGCCATCTGTGAAGGAAGAGCGTGCACAAGGGCCTGGCATCAGGAGAGATGATAGCTCATTCAGGTAACATGTATGTATTCCCAAGTCTGTGTCTTTGCCAATTTTATTCATCTATGTGGAAAGCCATTCCTCTTTGTCTTTCTACAGGTTGAACTTTGGTTGAAGTAGTTTCTAGTTGCCTCCAGGTGAGAGTTTTTGGTAACCTTCTCATGTCTCAATTTCATCTCTTTTTTAAAACTTACCCACTTCAGACTTCCTGATTATTTCCTTGTAATAATTAGTAACAGGCGTCACTAGTTATCTCTATCACATGAATGGAAAAATGCATGAATACTTTTAGGACAGTGATGTGCCATTTCAACCAAACATTAACTTTAGAATAACTAAGTAGCAATGTGTTTGTGGAAGGAGAAAAGACTTTTATACAATCTTCAATATTGTATTTATCTGTTTTGTATGTAGGAGTCCTCATAACAACCCTATAGAAGAGGTATCATTACACCTGATTTTTAGTTAAGAAAGCTAAGACTCCAGTACCATTTCCTAAGACTAAACACCTAAGAGCAAGCTAATTTGTCAATATATTCCACACATATGTGATACTGAGCCAGTGAACAGGCTCAGTAAATGTTAACTCACTGCACTATTTCTTGTCTACATAACGTTACATGTGTATCACATGCTTGTAAGGATGTGTGGATGTTTATCAACTTTTCTTTCTTAGCGTAAATGGCTGAATAAAATTGATGACATGCATATCAAACACAAAGTGATTGCCACAGAATTTTCTTCCATAATATTTTTGAAAGCTGGAACTAAACCACTCCCATGTAGATACTATAGAGTTGTGGTTTACAGTGGTTTTTAGCATATTTACTATATTTTACTATTTTAAAACATAATGAGCTCTTGTATGTAAGTAGCAATCACAAATTATACGTTTATTTGTCAGCATGATGTTCCAAAACAACTTATATTCAAAATTGTTTATTTTCACATAGACTACTAATTACATATTGGGAAATAAACATAAATATTAAACTCACTGTATTGTAAATATAATATGAAGCCAAAAACATATGCCTCAAGAAAGTATTGGAGCTGACATATGGTTTATAACTTCTTATGGGCTAAATACATTGCCATTCACTGAAAAGCTTGGAAGTCTTTTATTCACTTATTTAAGGAATATAAAATGGTTTCCAAATGGGCATAACTTACCAAAATGCACATAAATGTGTTTTCTAGAAGGAGAAAAAACAATGATACAGGTATTTTTAAGATAAGATAAAGCAATTTAAAAAGAATATATCCCTGTTACTCTTTAGCTTCCAGTGTCTAGTTTTTTATGATTGTATTGATTTTGTTTTATTGTAGTGTTTGAATTTTGTACTTTTTTTCCCAAAAATATTACTTATCTAAAAAGCACATTGTTTTCTTTGATAACTGGCTTAGAGATCATTAAAATATCTGATTAATGAGTAGATTTTTTTCACTGCTTTACTATTTTCAATATGTCAGAGAAACATTCAACCCTTCTAAGAAATTTTTCTGCTTTGCATAATTTATAGATCAGATTGTTCCTTCTCTATAATAATGGCACTTAATTTTTGCCTATGAAAATAGATTGTATAGTTTGTATTTAAAGAAGTTAAAAGTCTAAGTAGTGTAATTAAAATCAAGCTATAGATTTCATAGTTCGGTAAAAGTAACATAGATGTGTAAATGGGCTGACTGGATCCAAATCACGACCCTTTCATTTGTTGTTTCACCCTGCTCATGCTACTTAATTTTTCTCAGCCTCAGTTTCTTCATCTGTACAGTGGGGATAATAATGTTTGCTGATAGTTTTGTGGAAGGATTAAATTAGATACTGAATATAAAGCCCCTTATATATGTCCTAGATGTTACAAGTACTCAAAATGTGGCTACTGTTTTTGCTAGATTAACATTTTTGGGTATAGGATTTTATAATAGTTTGATAGTTAAAGATGATAATTTTTTCAACAGGAAATAAAAGTCACTATCTGTATCTTAACATATGTAGTAGAGAACCTTTCAGGAACATTTTTCTTCTCTGATCTTACTAAAACATCAGTTCAATTTGGGGAGAGCTTTGTCTATCCGGGTAACGACTGTTCCACCCTGATCAAGGGTGATCATAGTAAATACTGATAGGAAGAAGAAGCATAAGAAATACCAACTTAAAATCTTTAATTCCAAAAAAAAAGGAAGAAAGAAAAGAAACAATATGTTATTAGACAGTTGTGGCACTGCATGCTGGTACCACATGGAAAAAAGGCAGATTAGCTTGTTATTTACCTTTCAGGTAGAACAAGTTCTTTACTAAAATATTAGCTGATGCAACATACTTTTCTCTTTTAAAATAAGCTACTGGATGAAGTTCAGCCACCTTTCAAATACATTGCTCATTATCTTATAAGATCCAATGGAAATGGAGAATTTAATTTATGACTTTCTTGTATAAATGCTTCTTCATTGATGCTTTATATAAAATATAATAATATCAATTTTTATGACTGTTAAAGATTTTATTGAAATAATTAGACTAGCATCAGAGTCTATAGTTAGAACATAAAATCTTAATGGTATCACAATTTACTTTAGACACACAAAATGAATGTCTAAAAATGGGTTTCATATACATTTTTCATGGTGGGATAGATATTAGAGAACTAAGATATGTCATTATATATATGCAGTCACTTAAATGCCTTTGTTGTTGTCATGTTTGAGACATCTTTACAATGTTCCTAATATTTTGATGTTAAGATTCTTAACAGAATAGCACTATTTTACTCTCAAGGCATACTTAAAATATGTCTCATAGGGAGTTTAATTAGATAGGAAATTTGGGTATTCTTATGTCTATTGTTTCATTTTACGTTGTTATGAAGGGTTATTTGAGACTGGGTAATTTATAAAGAAAAGAGGTTTATTTTGGCTCACAGTTCTGTAGACTGTACAGGAAACACAGTGCCAGCATCTGCTTCTGATGAGCACCTCAGGAAGCTTCCAATCATGGTGGAAGGTGAAGGGGGAGCAGGCAGGTCACATGATGAAAGAGGGAGCAAGAGAGAGAGGGGAGGAGGTGTCAGACTGTTTAAACAACCAATTCTTCCTTGAACTAACAGAGTTAGAATTCACTGATTACCATAGGGAGGGCACCAAGCCGTTCAGTAGGGATATGTCCCCGTGACCCAAACACTTCCCATTAGGCCCTACTTCCAGTATTGGATATCACATTTCAACATGAGGTTTGGAGGGGACAAACACTTATATTTAATAGATTGCTGAAAAGGTATCATTACTTAAAAATGATCTTTTGCCTATGTCTAAGTTTAATTTTGACCTGAACTTCAGCAATTGACTAGTCTCTGACCACCAGAAGCATTCCTTATCTCTGAGGAGCTGCAGTTCCAACAACTCACTCTGTACCTAAGATTGTGACAAAGAAAGCCCAGGCATCCAAACAAGTCAGCCCTTGCGGAAAAATAGGGCTGAAAGCACACAGGCTGCACATTATATTCTATGTTCAGGAGATTCCCCTAGAGACAGAGAAATAAGGTACACCCTAATAGGTTGGTGGTGTGCCGCCAAAGTCATTTTGCTTGAAAGCTGAAGCATGAAAGAAAATAGGTGAAACAATAACCTAAAACATGAAGATACTGTGAGATACCGAAGTAGTATAGACACTTACCAGCAGAGACAAACAACAATGGACATGCAGTGGGAAAACTTTTTAAACTTTTGTATTTGGGAGAGAAGTGAATGGCTATCTTTTTATACCTCAACCGGCCAGGATGGTACTCTACCTAGGAAGTACTGTGTGTACTATAGAGATCGTGTATGAATGGAAGAATGAATACCCTTAAGGCAGTGCTGTGCCATTTCAACCCAACATTAGCTTTAGAATAACTAAGTCACAGTGTGTTTGGGGAGGGAGTAAAGAGCCAACTCCAGATAAAAAGTGATCAAATGCTTCTGGATGTTTTGATAAAAGGCAGCCAGAAACAGAGGATCTGTCCTAGTCTTTGGAAATTCCAGAATTCCCTTAAAGAACTGGATTAGAATCTGCCATTAACAAAATTAATCTAACCTGTTGGCCAGGATAAAATTTTTCCACCAAGTAAATTTATAATGCACTTGATCCACCATGCCAGAAATGTTCAAGGTTTTCAATCTCAATCTTATGTCTGTGCTTCTGTTAAAAGATCAACTAATAAGTGCACATAATGGAGTATTTTGGTTTATTGTCAATGCAAGAATCAGAATTGCATCCTATGTTGGACTTTTCCCACAATATCTTGGTAAATGATCATCTACTCTATATGCAAAAACACCAATTATTCTGGCAATGCTTCTTTAATTTTTTAACTTAAAAATACCTACAGATGGATGGAGTGAAAAATTACTCATAAGAGTTTACCAAAACTCAGTTTTCTGAACTTGAAAAAATGTATTTGAAGCATCAATTATTTATAGTACCCTATGTGAATTTTTCATTTTATGACCAAATGTGTTTATTTTAGTCTAAAATTAATGTTTTAAATCATTGTCATTAAAGTAATTTTCAAGCAAGTTGAGCCATGCTAATTAGAAAGATTCTTATACCACTGATCACATATTTTTTTAACTCCAGGGTGTTCAGACCCCAGTTTCAGAAACACAGTCTTTATTATCAAACAGTTCTATGTTTAAATCAAGCCTTTACCTCACATTTGCTGTGTCATTCTGGAAAAGTAGCTTAACCTTAGCGAGATTTGTTTTTCACCAAGTTAAAAAGGAATGATACCTACTCCATTGAGTTTATGGCAAGCATTCCTCGAGGCAAGGTAATGTAAATTTCCTGGAATATAATACTGTTTGGGGTGGAATTGTGCCTACCAAAAAAGATGTGTTGAAGTTCTAACTCCATCACCACCTGTGAATGTGACCTTATTTGGAAATGGGTCTTTGCAGGTGTATTTAAAGATCATACAGAATTAGAATGGACTATAATACAATGACTAGTGTCCTCATGAGAAGACAGAAGTTTAGATATACACACACAGAGAAAATGACAAGTAACTATTGAGGCAGAGAATGAAGCCATGTGTCTACAAGCCAAGAAAGGCCTAATAATCTGACAACAAAATATGGTATTCCTTTGAGTTGACTTGTTCCCAGTGAACAAGGTCTGGCTGCTAAAATTATCTTTTAATGTGAAAATGCTCACAGATGAATTACTCAGTAATTTATGCTAGAATATTTCCATAAATTAACATCAAGATAGTGATCTACATATACACATTTGTCCTAGTTTTAAAAATTGTAACAATCTCTACTTTTAAAACATACTATTATTACAGTAGTATTATTATCTTTGTAGTTTTGTGGGGGTTTTTTGTTTGTTTGTTTTCATTTTTTGAGACAGAGCTTCACTCTTGTGGCCCAGGCTGGAGTGCAATGGTGCGATCTCAGCTGACTGCAAATTCTGCCTCCCGGGTTCAAGCATTTCTCCTGCCTCAGCCTCCCAAGTAGCTGGGATTACAAAATTAATTTTGTATTTTTACTAGAGATGGGGTTTCACCATATTGGTCAGGCTGGTCTGGAACTCCTGACCTCACGTGATCCACCTGCCTCGGCCTCCCAAAGTGCTGGGATTACAGATGTGAGCCATGCCATTTTACATGCATTTTTCAAGAACTGAGAAATAAGTAATATGTACATTTAAGTGTTTTCATAACTATTTTTATTGTCTTTTATCTTCAGTTATTTCAATGACCCTTAATAATTTTCAGTTTATATTTGAGACACAGTTTTGTTTGAGTAGCTTCCAAAGTCAACTTGTGACATGAAAAAAAATCCATGGTGAAAAAATTCTTAACGTAGCATACTTGGCCCCAAAACATGGTCTATATGGTTTTGTGTTACATGCACGCATACTTTTACTCCATATCTCATGTACACAGCAATTCTTTTGCTAAGAGGAAAGTAACTTAGCTAGACTAAAAGAAGGAATAATGCCTAGTACATGGTTACATATTAGATAAATGTTAGCTATGATCATATAATACCTTTATTCTTATTATGAAAATATATTAAACTTATAGTAGTTTATGAAAAAGAGTAAATGTTAGAACTGTTTAGAATTTCCTACTCCATAATCCAGTCATCATAGCTAACATTTATCTAATATTTAACCACATACTAGGCATTATTCTTTTCTTTATTTGACACAGTCTCACTCTGTCACCCAAGCTGGAGTGCAGTGGCGCAATCTCGACTCACTGCAACCTCCCGTACTAGGCATTACTCTAAGAGTTGCATTACATACTATATTAACATAGTTTGATTTTTTAAATTCATTCAGGAAATTTTGACCTGGAGAAGTTATGGTTTCTTGGAAGATTGGACCCAAAATTCAGGGAGTGTGTGTGTGAATGATAAAAACTCTGCTATACTATCCTTGGTTGAGAGGCTGGAAGCAAAATAAGAGTTGAGTATTTTTACAGTCTCTCACTTAAGCTCTATCTTCACAATATAACTAATTAAAATGTTTACATAATTCTTAGCTTGTGCTAAGCTTCAGACAGAGAATTTTAAAAGTATGTTTCCTTAATTATGTTTCCCTTCTTTCTGATGATTGTGCTTGATACTTTTTCAGTCTGATCTGGATTTAGAATTTGTCATGTAAGTTTTTAAAAGCGCTGTGATGAGTGTAAAATATAGATTCATTGAATGTTGACTGTCCTTTTTTTTTCTTTATTCTTTATGGATCTTAATCATATCCACAGCAGAAGTTCCCCCTCACCTCTGAGCCATGACATTTTAAGGAAGCCAAGTGGAGGTTTTATGAGATGCTCTGCTTTTAATTGAATGAAAATTTCAGCAGATGTTTAGCTGGTTAATGCTTCCCATAAATTTATATTTTGTACCAGTGCCAATTTTTAAACTGCCTTAAGGGAGAATCATCTCACAATCTCTTTTGCAGACTAATACTATTGGTCTTACTGGCACTTAAAGTGATCATGCCTTTGATTCACTGTCAAAGGCTTCATTCATTTATTCACACATCAAGCAGTCCATCAGTCAATCATTTGAGAATGTGCAAGATGTTTTTTGGAGGTACCCAGATGATTTATACTGCTTGTGCTTCAGCTGTCCTCTGAGTTTAGCAGTTACTTTGATATCTTAGTGAGGGATGCTCTCTAGTGTTTTCCTACAGATGTTTCCATGTCATGAAATGGCAAGATAAATGATTTTGCTTTTATCTAAAAATCACATTTGAAGGGCAACATTTTGTTTTGGAGATTCCATTAAAATAAATTATGGTCAGAGGCATGGACTAAATTCCCTCAAAGGGTTTGCTAGTGCTCTTTGGGATAACCTTTACTTCTTGCTTTTTCACCCCCTTTCATGATTATGGAGTGACAATACATGTAGTTTTGTCTAGTCTATTGGTTTTGTCTAGCCTATTGTGGAGTAAAGTTAATATTGAATAGCTTGTAAAAATCAAGTTTCAGATTTCTGTTTTGATTCAGTAAACAGATATCTTAAGCTCAAAAAAATAAACACAAACCTTTTACCAGGTTAAGAAATGCAGAGATTCTTTGTCTTTTTTTTTTTTAATTATCTGATGTTTTGAGCTTTATGCCTAATTCCTGTGTTTTGGTATGCATATTATTTACAAAATCAGTTATTTAAATGGTTTTAAAAAATCCAAGCCAAATGCAGCTCCATTAATTTCTAAAGATCTTTTTGTTTAGTTACAAAATATATATTTAAGTGATATGTTGCATCTTTTGGATTCTAGTTGTCAGATCCTTGAAAACACGTTAACAAAATCTGAATGTCTTCCTTCATGCCTTAGGATCTTCTTCTCTTCCTTCTCTGCAAAAATTTCTCCACCCTGGATTTACTTCCTGACCAGCTGCACATTTTATTTGGCTTTTGCCTCCTCCAAGATTCAAATGGCTTAATTTTAGTGTGTAATTAGTGCTTATTTTTTAATACAATAGTGGACAAATCACAAATTTCACATTACATGCTATGCAAGAGAATGCATCAGTAGGCATTATGTGAATGATTAAATTAAACCTAACATTTATATAATGGTAAAAATTCTTCCTGGCATTGCAAAGAGCTGTGGAGTTTGTTTAGGGTTTCTCTGAAATTTCTTCTTGTATGGCCCTCCAGAGAGCTGTCAAATAAATAACAGATGTAGAGATTATCAATTATTGTTGAACGTTTGACAAAAACAGGCAAGCCAGGGATTTCCCACTGGATCTCTTCATGTTAAAAGAAAAAAAAAAGATCTTCTAGCCAGAATCAAGTAATTCATCTAGATAGTATATTACTAGCATATTTTTAATGTAATTTTGCTATGTTATACCTGCAAAATTTTGTCAGGATGAGGAGGGTACATTTTCTATATCCCTGAAGGTAGTTATTTCATCTCTATGAAATAATTAAATTCACTGCATTATTATGGTCTCTAGTAGAGCCGTAAAGACAAAAAAGTTGCAAAATTGGTAAGGTCTTTGATATGTGTGTTTTGTGGCTTCCTGAATTCCCCATTCATTCATTTAGTCCCATCAATGTTTATTGATCATTTCCTGTGACCTAGACCCTGTCCCCACCACTGGCCATAGAGCAGTGAGCAAGACAGAGTGCTGAATGACATGAAGCTTACCTTCCAATGAGATGAGTGAAAGTAATCAGGAGACAAAGTTATGGTGTTTTAGGTGATGATAAGCACTTGAAGAAAATAAAGCAATGTAATGGGTTAGACAGTGATGGAATTGCAATGGGAAGAGGCTGTTTTATCAAGAAATTTAAGACAGGCCACTCTGAGATGGTGATATTTGATCAGAGACATGACTTAAATGAGTAAGTAAGCTATTTGGATATCGGTGAAAGAGCATTATGAGTAAAGGGAACAGAGAAAGCAAAGCCCTGAAATTGGACTGGAGTTATTTAGGATTTAGATTGCACCATAATGTTTTAAATAACAAAACAAAAGGAACTATTTATTATTTGAAAGACATTGGAAAATATGGACAACTGCTCCAATATTTATTTCAGAGAGGAGGAAAGAATAAATCCAAGGACCGTTTTGAAAGGAAAGACTAAACATAAGTCTCTTTTTGGTTGTACTACATGTAGTCCATACCCTTCACCTAAAAGGAACAGAAACAAAGAGGAAGGAATGATTAATCCTATCAAGAGAAGAAAAGATGTGAAGAGACAGAGGAAAGGCTATTAGGCATGTGTTGACGTGGGGAGGGGAGTGGCACGTTTTTCATTGATTTTACTGTACATTTTCAACAAACTCTAAAGCACAAGATCTAACTAATGTCTTCTTTTTTTCCTGTAGTAAAAGGTATTTTAACCTATGAATGGAATTCTACATACAATACTCAAAGAAAAGGCATTTGCAAAGATACATTTGATTAAATGCACGTTTTTCGTCAGACTTTTGAGTTGACTCAGAAGAGGTGCTGATTTTCATTATGATCAGACAACAGAAATTACTGAAAATCAAAATACAATTGTTGATCTCATTTCAATGCTCAGGACACCACTGTTTTATGATTACAATTAGTGTTAAAAAATATCTTTTCAGACTGATGAAGTTTTTAATGTGAAATATTAAAAAAATACCAAATACATAGAAGATAGAATTCAATACCAGGAGACATAAGAAACAAAATTCAGTTTCTTCTCTGGCAATGTCACATCAATAGGATATTTACTGTTAATTTAGTGTTAAATTAACTAGTCTTATAAACTAGTCTTATAAACATAGCATTATTATATAAAAATCATAATGAAAAAGAAAACTAGCAATGTAAAAATCTGACATATTATAAAGTTTATGTAACTTGTATTTCAATACATAAAAGCTAATAATATAACTAAAATCTATTGTTGGTCTATTCCAAACCAGATGCTGTGGAAGAGGTTTGCCTGCATTAGTACTTTAACCTTCATTATAACTAAATGGCACATATAGTATTATTGTCTGTGACTTAATTATCAAATTTACCCAAGATTATAAAGGTATGAATTACCAGAACCAGGATTGCAGCCTAGGTAAGCTGTCTCCAGAGTCCCTTCTCTTCATCATTATTTTAAATATTAATTTTAAACTATTATTGATAACCTTTTCAGAAGTTTTAAAAAACACCATGTAAAAAGGCAAGAAATGGAGAAATACACATCTTTTATATCATCAGTTTTGTTCAATTATTTATGTATCGAGGGTTATTTACCTGCTTAAGATTATATAGCAATATGTCTAATGTTTTGCATGTGTAACGGTCCTATTTTCTACTATTGTCTTACTTGAAGTGCCTGGGTATTGCCTGTTTGCCCTCCTTGCATTCACCGACCTTCTCTTGAAAGCTATATTTTAATTTGCCCGTGTGTGGAGCTATGAATGGAACTAATGGAAGGTTAAAGGGCAGGAAGCAGAGAAAGGCCCAAGTGTTTCTTTTTCAGGTGATGGTGGCTTCTTATTCTTGCTGAAATCTGGATTATTTAAACATTAACTGTTTGTTTGAAGACAAACGTTTCAGCCCATAGCCCCAAATTAAATACTTTCTATTTAAAATACCTAGAGAGGTTTCTATATTCTTGACTAGACCCTGACTCATACAGTGACTTTTTGCATTCAAAGGCAGTGACCAAAAGGATCCTCATAATTGATAACTTCTCTTCTTAAAGGTAGAAAAATGGAATGGCATTTTAAAAAACTTGAATTCACCTGCAGAGAGTCAGCAGCATTGTTTTCCAGCAGTAGTGTCAACAAACTAAATAAAGTCCAAATTGAATTAATCAAATTGTTAAGACTTGAGTTTATACCTAAAGAACAATATTTTGGTGTGTTTCCTTCCATATGGAATGGTTAACTGTGATATTACACTCTTCCCTCTGGACACTGAGGATTCTTCTGGCTGTCATTACTAAAGCTCTTCCTAAATAAAATACATTTAACACTCTTTCGTGACCCTCCATTTGGACAAGTTTCCATGGTCAGGGCTATTTTGTTTTAGAAACTGTATTAGCTTGCAT
Source organism: Gorilla gorilla gorilla (assembly GCF_029281585.2). NCBI lineage: Eukaryota > Metazoa > Chordata > Mammalia > Primates > Hominidae > Gorilla > Gorilla gorilla. Next base: position 93,242,401 of record NC_073234.2, read on the forward strand.
AATTGCAAATACATTCTGTTAGACCCATAAAGAAAAACCCCTTGGCTGAGTATCATTATAGCTAATATTAGAGGGACCTTTTTAGGTCAGGCAGTCTAGAACTGTTAGCTACTGATTTTCTTAGCACACCCACACCTAGCATAGTTATTGGAAAATGTATCAGGTAGCTTTTGCTAGAATACAACCCCAAAACTCCATGTCTTAAGACAAAAACCATTTATTCACAATTTTGTGGGTTATCTATTTGGGCTTAGTTCATCAGGGAAGTTCATTGCTGCTCTACAGGCTTACTCAAGTTTGTGGCCGGCTGCCCATCAGCTAGGTGATAGTTTCTAGGGGGTCATATGGCTCTCAGCAAGCTGGTTTATGATAGTCTCATTTGGTACAGCTGGAATGACTGGAGCTTCCCTCCATATGGTCATCATCCAGTAGGATATCTCAGGTTTGTTCATATGTCAGCTCAGAGTTCCAAGAGCAGCAAATAAGCCAAAGCCATCGTACAAGTGATTTTCCAGGGTCTGCTTGTATCATGTTTGCTAAGGTTACATTGGGCAAAGCCAGCCAAATGACTAACCCAAATTCAAGATTGGAGAAATAGACTCCATATCATATGGGAAGAAATAGTCTATATCATTATAGGAAGAGTAGACCTTGTGATGATTATTATAATCCGCAGAGAATATAAACAATGGGCAAGGTATTTCATTCAAACAAGGAAAAAGAATGAAGCAGAGAGCTGATTTGAAGGGACCATATGAGAAAAAATACTTTTAAAGAAAACAAGATAGAGGAATAATTAGAAACTTTATCTTAGGATTGGAGTGGGTATGGATATCACAGAAAGTGAACAAACAACAAATATTTTATGTCTATGGCCAGAGAAATGGATGCTTTGAGAGCAGGCACTTAATCATGAATTAATCTAAAGTGAAGGTCAAAGTGTGGTCAAATATTTCTTTGCTTTGTTAAACCTTGACATGGTATCCACATGAATTTCCACATTAGTCCCACCAAATGAAGGAAACCTATGTGAATTGATATATTTAGAACTTCCTTACCAGAAAGCTCAATTGTATGTTACTACATTCTTACATTGGAATATAAGAGTTGGGTATCCAGCTTAACTTCTGAAAATGCTCACACAGTAACAATTGCAACTCCGTATCTGTGGACGTGGGGCTAGAAAGGAAGATACCATGTCACATTAAGATATTTTCTTTGGTATTTATCTACTTCTTAATCCCCCATTTTACTAAAATACATAAGTAAGAAAAGTATTCCAAAGTCTGTAATTTAGCTTATTTCTTAACCGCAAATATGTTACCTAGCAACCATTGAAGGACATCTTTATATCTTTAAGGCGAAATACTTCATATTAATTTAGCAAACATCTGTTTTCTTATGAGAATAGGCATGCTTTCATTGAGACAGTCTGCATGTACACTGCTCTCAATGGCAATTATACTCCCTTTGCTTATAGTTGATCAGATTAACAGAATTCTAGCTCTTAAAGGGACACTATTTATTTGACCCTATTGAAAATTTAATCACGCTTGGATTGTTTGGTGACCTTTTGTCATTGTGGGAGCTCTGAGATTGGAATTTGAAGTGAACAGCCCATGATTTCTCCAGAAGACTGAATTATCACTTATATTTTAGTTTTGAAAATGATGCTGTAATTTGGCAGGTTTATAACTTACCACTAATTGAAGCAATATTTATCAACTGCACGTGAAATATAGCATGTTGTTAAGAACTCTAGAGATTGTTAAGTTTGGTTAATAATCTGGGTTCTGGCACTCTTTACTGTGTGACATTTAGCAAATTGCTTAGTATCTTTAAATAGTAGTTTCCTCATCTGTAAAATAAGAGTAACAATAAAACCTTCTTTAATGTGTTGTTTTAGGAGTCACATTAGTGTGTTCTAAACCCCATAATTAACATTAGTGCTCTAAATCCCATAATTAATATTTGAATAAAGAATACCATGCTATATATTGTCCTTAATTTTCTCAGTTGCTTTATCAAAATTAACCAGTTTTATTTTGTTTGAAAAAATGGATTTTGTTTCAACAGTGGCTTAAAATTGGACATGAAGAAAATGGAAAAGTCAGATTTAAAAAGCACACAACAAAAAAGCCCCAAAACTGTAAGATGAATTCAGTCCTATCTGACCTTTTTACTTATAAATTTTATAGTACCAAAAAAACCCTTCATGACAATTTTCTGGAAATACAATTAACTTGCTATTGTGAAAAATTAAAATGCATTTTTAGGTAAATATATATTTTGAAAATTAGAATTATCAGAAAAACAGGTACAAGCCTTTGAATTTACTTTTAGGTACAATACTCAAACACCTTCTGGTTCATGTAGGCGAATATTTGTCATCTTTTTCCACTTGATTCACATGTGTGAGTCCAAATGTTAACCAGCAATGTTTGTTACAAAAAAGGGAGTCATCCGAAAAAAAATTACTCTGCAGATGCCTCTTGTCTTGAGAAAGAAAATATTATCAAAAAATAATGTCAGATTGATGACTGATTCGTCCTGTGAATGTGGATAGTAGTAGACTTTCCAAGGTCACCATTTGGATTCATATGAATTATTTGTTCATATCCTTGTCACAAAAGGGAATAGAGTGGCTGTGGGTACTTTCAATTAGAGAATTTTGAACCTGTGTTTGAAGATTTGGATTTCTAACAATCTCATCATAAGAAAATGAAAAGGATACCTATTCTTAAGGCTCATCTGCCAGTGGAGAAGCTGAAATTTAAGTCTAGTGGTATGTGAAATATTCAACAGACTTTGTCAAAGGCTTAACTTTAAAGCTAGGGTAACTATTTTGAGGAAAAAATGAGAAACATCTTTTGGTCATCATAAATCTAGTGCCTGAGGATATGCATATTCAAGATATGAAATTCTAAAAATGTTAATATTTACTCAAATTTTAACTCGGAATTTTTGAGACTAATAAATGTTCTTCAGTTAAGACAATACCGACTGTGAAATAGTTCATGAAGTCATAGAGATGCAGTTCAAAATTCTATTTTCATTATTCATAGAAATGTTCAAGAACAAGGATTAGCCAAGGTAGGAACCATTCACTTAAAAATCCTGAAACCCAGAAGTAGCCATACTTACATAAACGTTGGCAGCATGGAATAACCAACAAATTGTGACTATTATTAAATGAATATATTAGAGCAGGAAAATCATGCCGTTGTTAAGAACTGCAGTTTGGAACTGACTTGGGAAAGATTGTCTTATGATAAGTTTTCTCATAGCTAAATTCCTTTTCCTTGGAGTTAAAATGAGAGTTACAATTTCTAACGTGAAAGATGAAAAATCTAGTGGAAATGATAGGGTTAAAATGATATATTTTTATGAGGATACAAGGCAGTACTTGGCCAAACACCTTGAAAAATTTTAGTGTTTCTCTTTTTATTGTTTATACCAACAAAGAAGGTAATATGGTGCCACTGAAAATGTATGGGTATTGTAGAGAGAGAGAGAAGCAATTTTAAACTTAGCTCTGTGACTTGCTACTTAATGACTTGGGGCAAATTAGTCAATGAATCTGAGCTTCAGTTGTTTCACGTGTAATATAACAATGCCCCTCTCATAAGGTCCTTTGGAGGATAAATGAAATAAGGTCTGTAAATTGCCCAGCACATGGGCAGAGAATGCTGTATAGGGTCACCTTTATGACTTAGTGGAAACAGTGGCAATTATATCAAAGTTCTATCTCTGAATCTTTGTGTCAATGAACTTGAAGTGCAAGACCTGGTCACATGCGTAGCAGAAGCTACCTCCTTGGTCAGCCCTGAAAACACTTCAATTTAGCCACCAGTTCCAATTAAAAATATTAGCCCAGAAGATGCCAAAATAGCTACCTTGGTATGGTTCCCTGCCTCTGTGTTTTGAAATTTTTGAGCTGTGAACCAGAGAGGTTTTTTTGGGTTTTGTTTTGATTTGTTTGTCTGTTTGTTTGTTTAATTTTTGAACTTTTGGAGGGCCAGTGCTTCTTTTCCATCTCCTAACAGCTTTTCGGGTCATTCGGGCTCTTGTGAATGTTTTGGTTTTTGACTGATCCCTTTATTTTTTAGTTATTCTCTGACCTCCACTACTCTATTTTTGGGAAAATCCCTCGTCGGTGTTTATTAAGACTTTTGCAATTCCTGTGTGCCCTACTCCATTGTTATCCTACAGAGGTGTGGCTCAGATGTTCTGGACCTGAACAGGCCACTCCAAAGTGCCTTGCCCTTTCAGACCACTGTTCCAGCTTAGGATCCTACCTATGTCCAGCATTGACTTTACTCTTGTCCCCTCAGCCTGTGTTCCTCAACCAGAAACTTCTTGTTACTTGTGGTTCTCTCTTTGAGAATAATAATGAGTGTTTTTATTATTGACTTGAATCCTAAGACTCATTGTACCTTTGTTTTTCTAGAAGACCAAAAAATACTCTTAAACTGTTCTCATTAACTTCCTTAGAATACCAATGAGGTAATGCTTTGAAATCAATTTTAATTTTATGAGTAATATATTAATCCAGAACATTTTTAATTATAAAGAACAATATCTGAAATCAGATCACCCTTATTGTAAATACTATTACACCCTGAATTTGCTTCTAGTATTTTTATATGTACATCTTAAGATGGTTTTCTATTCTACTTTTTTTGCATCATATTTTTCATTTTACTCTACAAGTATCATGATTTTTATTTTTGATGGCTACTTAACATTTTGAAGAGTGAATAAACCATAATTTGATAATAACAATTTCCCTATCATTAGGTGTTTTAGTTCCAATTTATAAATATTATAATTAATATAAATTACATTTTTGGAATATCAGTTCACATAAAAAGAGAATAAAGGAATGTCATAGTGGTATGTGGTAAGTCTAAAGTCAATTTAAGAAATAAAAAGCACATTTTCTATCGCTCCAGTATTCTACCAGCTTGATTATGATAGTGAAGAACTTTGAATTTAAAAGTCATTGCTTATGTTTTTAAAAACATTTTAAGCTATCGAATTTAATTTCACACACACATATCGAGCTAAAATAGGAGAGAGAGAGCTAGATTTAGAAACTGATCATCTTCCAAATTTTTAAAAAATCTATTTTAGTGAAATTTGGAAACATCATTAATGTAGAAATAATGTCATAAATGATGGTCAGTTTTCTTGAACAGCCCACCTAAATCTGTATCATCTCTTCTGTAGATTTGTAAAGTAGGACTGTAACACCTACTGTATATACCTCAAATGAGTATAACAAACAAAATGACCTATTTGTAAATTGTAAAGCAAAATTAGAATATTAGATACATTCAGTACCTAGTTCATTTTAATAATAAAAAAAAGGTTATATGAAGTTCCGAGGACCCCAGCAGTGGAAACTTGACCAACAAATGCTCACACTACCACCCCAGAATCAGCAGTAAAAAATGAATGGAACTGCTGGGAAATCAAGCTCAGAGCTTCAAAAGGAAGAGAGGAGTTACTAGTGATGAAGAGTCCACAATATATGCTCAGAAGATGCTATTAAATTAGTAAAAAGATAACCAGAAAACTGTAGGTACAACACAATGATATCTGCAAGGGAAATAGGGATTTGGGGAATGGATTTTTAGCTCTCTATAAGAGTTGTAATTGAATTCCTGTACATAAGGGAGTTGTTCTCCTAAGGGTCTGGCTGCAAGGAGAATCTCTGTAATTTAAATTAAAACCAGCTGCTCTAACAAACTCCTGAATTTCAATGGCTCTGTACACAGTAGACTTTCAGCAGTCCACAGTGTTTCCTGGGGGTTGGGTATGGAGTTGAGATGCTTTGTTATGTGCAGTCACTCAAGAACTCAGACTAATGAAAACACACATTTTCATTATGTGGCCTCATTGTTTTACCTGGATATATACTCCCAGGTGGCCCATGGGCAAAACGAAGAATAGGTTAGAGTATATTCTTATGGGCTAGAGAAGGAAGAGATGCATAATACTTTAGCTCTTATTACATTGGTGATATCTAGTCCATTTTTATCCACCTAAATGCAGGAGAGGAGAGCTGGAAATGAAGTCCTTGGTGAGAAGCTGCTTTCTAGAGAATATTTTATGCTATGGAAGGTGGAGCACAAATTTTGGTGAACAGTGAAAATGTAATAGGTTCTCTGATGAGGGGTGGCAGTAGGGGGACTTCCAGGCATGAGGCAGCTGGAAGTGTATCCCTGCTTGGGTCAACTCTTCACAAAAAGTAGTTTTTGCACAGTCCTTAATTTTCAACATAGATATCTAAAGTATAATGTTCCTTGTAATATATCAGGTAATACATCAGATATGGACAAAGAAGAAATTCAAGATAAGGATATTCTATGAAAGTAAATTAGTTTCTGTGTCTCAATGCAATTAAAAAGAAAGTAGTCGATCTAAATATTGACATGCGCAATGGTTATTTGAAATTACTACACATTTGTTTGGGGGGAATATGTTTTTAAATGTAAATCATGAGTAAGCATATTCCATTGATTATAATAATGATGACTTATAGTGCATAGCTCATTTTACTTTTGCACATGTTTTCTATTACAGTTAATCCTCACGATAATCCTACGAGATAGGCAGGGTAGATAAGGATATGATCCTAGCATGAAAGACAAGACTCAAGATCCAGTAGTTAGTGGTGGAACTTGGAAGAAAGCCCAGAATTTCTGACTCCAGGCTCCATACTTTCCACTTCTGAAACCCTTCAAAAATTTAACTTTACTTTTTTGAAGGGTGGGGGAATGATGGGGAGGGTGAAAGGTTGGAAAAAAAACAAGATTGACTTATGTCTGCTTCTCTAACTAGTGAGAATTTTTACTTTTTGTGTCTTGCATGTTGAATGAATGTTTTAGACCATATTTCACATATCTTTTGAAGGTCAACTTTAATCATAGGAATAGGTTTATAAGAGGGGAAATTCTCTAAAATTTGGTTTAGAGGCTTGAATTTGAAATTTGGGGCTGATTTAAAATCTTTGACTTTTATTCATTATCTTATATTTGTATATAAACTGTATAAGTTCATATAGTGAGCAGTCTGCATGTTTTCTGTTTTTATTTTTATTTTCCTTTAGCTAATATATTCCAATAATTTGTAAGAGATTCAAATGGAATCCTTAGCATTTTAACAATTGTGCATTCCAGCAATTGTGGTGCATTACAAATGAAAGGATTTTAGGATGAAATGGGGGGGGGTTTAGGGTGGCTGTTAATGCGATGATTTCTAAGTCTCCATGCTCTCTTAGTGCTCATGTGGTTGGCTCATTATTTGAGCAGCATCGCTTTGCGGTTTGACAAGGCTACGCAGCAGCAGCCACTGTTAGCCGATGGTCTTGCAGGTATGTGGATCTAGCTCCTATCCGTGGTGATGTGGAGCTACAGCATGTCACTGGAGAGACACCAACTGCAGAAAGCTGATACATAATTGTGTATGAGTGGAATACAAAATGAAACCATCAAAGTGTCCTTAGCAAATAGCAAACTAGATGACAGATCTCACCAATATGTTTTGCTATAATTTATTGTAGTTTAAAAATTTTCAGGTATTTATGAAAATAGGATGCCCTCTAGTGGGGATCAACAGAATCTTCCAAGTAGTCTAACATTTGCTTAGAGTTGATGTAAAAAGAAGGAAAGAAAGTTGTTGAAAAAACAAATATTTTTTGAAAGTTGCTTACTTTTTCCTGGAAATTTATCTACTGCTCCCTGTCAACTGATGGCTGGATTAGTACTCCCTGTGCACTGCATTTTTATTTCAATTACTTTTCACAGAGGCTTTTAAACACAGCAGGCAGAGTGTTCTCTCTCAGCTTCCAAGTTCTATGTTTTTAGCCTAAGTGAACGTAAACCATCCCTTTGCCACTTCTTTCTTAATTAATTAATTAATTAATTATAACCTATCTTGAAACAACTTTGAGGTAGATATCTATCTTTGTCACTAACAATTTAAAGTATTTAAAACATAGGAATGAATGCTTTGCAAGGAGGATTGTTGTAGGCAATGCTTACCTTACCTTATGCATCTTACCTTCCCTTACCTCCCAAGCCTCTCTTTACAAAGCATTTCTTCCTAGCAAGAGAGGCTTGGGAGGTAAGGGAAGATATAGATAGATAGATACATACATACATAGATAGATACATAGATACATAGATAGATATAGATATAGATATGCCATGGCTGTTTTATTACTTTTCACTTACATTAAAATACCATATTCTTTACATTGAAAGACAGTTTAAGGTATTAGAATTAAATCTCTTGTAATTTGTGAACAGCATTCCATCCATGCCAGAGGTTCTCAAACATTAACACAGTTCAGAATCACCTGGCAGACTTTTTAAAACTCATTTGTTGGGCCCCACTACCAGTCTCAGATTCAATAGATCTAGGATGGGGCCTGGTAAGTTGCATTTGTAACAAGTTCCTAGATGATTCTGATGCATTGGTCAAGAAACTGCATTTTGAGAACTACGGTCTACGCTAAACCAATCTTTCCATCAGTCAATTTTTCTCTGTTAATTGTTGGAAAGTAAGGAGAAATACTCAGGTCAGAAGCCTGGAAACTCTGAACTGCTAAGGCTTAAACGGAATTTATTCTCTTTTAACTTTGTGTTTTATTAACAGTATTTTCTTATGCATATTTATAGCATGTTACTTGGTCTTTGGAGGATGGTAGCTGATTTTACTTTGAATGTACTTGCACAATTTACATCAATTTATCAGACTGATACAAGAAGAAGTTAAAAGAAACTCAAGTATTCTCACTTGTTTTCTTAGAAAAGGGTAGAGATGGACTGTTTTCATAACTGTTTTTTAAAACATACTGTGTGGTATTAATATTTAGATTTTAGCTCATATTGTCACCAGCATTATTGGACTTCACAAACTGTTAAGATGAATTCCCCATGGAGCTCTCTGTTAGCACTAGATGTTGCAGCAGTCAAATAAAGGAGACTTTTCTCCATATTTTGAGATGGACATAAGATGTAACAGAAATAAGGTAGAAGGCTGGAGTTAAGAAAGGCTCATAAATAAAACATTTCCTTTTGTATGAGCTGAGAGTATAAATCTTGAGACAGAAAGTATGGGTTCTATGTAGCACTTACTGTTGCCACCTTGGGAAAATACTTCACTTCTCTGTTTTAGAATCTTCATCTTTAAAAGCTGAATAGTGGTACCTTCCTCTTAGGGAGCTTTAAGGATTGAATGAGTTAAACTATTTAAAGTATTTAAAATAGTGCTTACTCTCAACACTGTTATTAGTAGACACTACATCTTGGAGAAAGAATGTTATGTAGCCCTTTCTTGTCATACTGCTGGTAGCAGTGGAAATGCAATTAAAGTGAAATAAAATTTAAGTTACCACCAGATTGTGCCTTATAATTATAATAGCCAACCCCTTTTTCAAAAATGTATATAATATCATTTTTTGTAGAAGAAAAGATCATTAGTCAGGCCCCATGCATTTAAGACCGGGTAGCTTGTTCTTCGTTACGTATTTTATTTCTGCCAGAGTGTTTGATTGACTGTCTATATTGACCATGAGGTTGCCCAGTATGACTGCATCACTAAAGGTTAGAGAAGGAAAATGCTGGAAGGGCACGGTGACTCATACCTGTAATCCCAGCACTTTGGGAGGCTGAGGTGAGCGTATTGCCTGAGGTCAGGAGTTCGAGACCAGTCTGGCCAACATGGTGAAACCCCATCTCTACTAAAAATACACAAAAATTAGCCAGACGTGGTGGTGTGCGCCTGTAATCCCAGCTACTCTGGAGACTGAGGGGAGGGAATTGCTTGAATTAGGGAGGTAGAGGTTGTAGTGAGCTGAGACTGCGCCACTGCACTCCAGCTTGGGTGACAGGGCTAGGCTCCGCCTCAAAAAAAAAAAAAAAGCTAGAGAGAGGGAAGGAAAATGCTGACTCAGTTTCCAAAGTATTCAGTACATTTGGAACAGCAAGAAAGATTAGAGAACAACACATATGGCTTTAAATGAATGCCGAGGGGTTCTCACAATGATGATCTGGACACGAACTAGGTAGCTAGAATGCCAAAGGATAAGGGAGATGGAGGAAAGATGAGGCAGTCATCATTGCAGAGAACCCCTACTAGGATTTCAAAATTGTCTGACCTGTTCCCGACCTCCTCCTTCCCTTCCTCATTAATGAAAAACTTATGTGCCTTTTCCTTGTTGGTACTGCCCATGGTGCCAAGCACAGTACTGCTCAATAAATGTTGGCAGGTTTGATTTGACTATGAATGACATGGTTTGTGTTATGGCCTCAGCTTTTTTCTCTATTAAAAAACTGCATGTAAAGAAAAATCAGAACATACTGTAGTTAGCATAGTAAATCCTACCCTTTCTTTTCCTATCAACTTACCTGTATTTCTGTTCATCTATAAATTTCCTATTTCCAATCTAATAATAGAGATATGTAACTAGATTCTAAGCTAGTGAATTGTGGCTACAATTTTAAACAGATAAATGCAGTTGCAAATGAAAATATTAATGTAATTTCAGCTCTGATAAAATCTGAAATTGAGTTAAAGGGTGCACTTGATATCTGCATAACAAAGTGTCACTGGGATGGGTAGGGGTAGGTACCAGAGAGTTCAGGAGGTCGATGTTGATTATTTGTCCCATCTGGCTTTATGGTCAAAAGAAGTACAGTAGCCTGCTGTGGTGAATTCTCTGTTTGGGTAGGAAATAACTCTCAGAGTACTTGAAAAGTTAAATGCAGTAATAATGATATTTATGCATATCAATGTAGTTTATTCATTTTGTCTGAAGACAGCTAATCTCTTCATATGAAATATATCATTAGTAATATGTTAGATACACCAGGATTTTAATATATTAATTAAGGACTTGTATTCTTTGCAACTAAAATCAAACCGTTTTAAAAAATAATTAGGAGATATGTATATTTTCTTAAAACCTAAAAACCAATTTTTAGAGTTCCATTTTTAGAGTTCCATTCCATTAGCCTATCAAAGCCACCACATTGCATAGCTCTGGCTGCATCACGGACAGGGACATGTCATTGACCCTATAAGCTATAAGCCAGTCTTTATTGAGTGTCTACTAAGTGGGAGACACCAGTATCTAGCTAATCCAAACCAGAAATTTGAATTTATCCACCTTGAGTCAAATCTGTTTCACTTTCAAGTCTTGCTGATTCTACTCCGTAAATATGGCTTTTCTATATCCCCACACCTTTGGTTTTCTGTATCCCTACCTCATCACCTTTCGCTCAGACTCTTTTTATAACCTTATTTTTATTTATTTATTTACTTACTTATTTTTATTTTCTTTTAAGATGGAGTCTTATTCTTTTGCTCAGGCTGGGGTGCAGCAGCATGATCTCGGCTCATTGCAACCTCTGCCTCCCTGGTTCAAGCGATTCTCCTGCTGCAGCCTCCCAAGTAGCTGAGATTACAGGCACCTGCCACCACGGCCAGCTATTTTTTTTTTTTTTTTGTATTTTTAGTAGCAATGGGGTTTCACCATTTTGGCCAGGCTGGTCTTGAACTCCTGACCTCAAGTTATATGCCTGCCTCAGCCTCCCGAAGTGCTGGGATTACAGGCATAAGCCACCATGCCTGGTCTATAAACTTTATTTTTAAATGAATGATTTTCATTGTTATTAGACTATTAAAATAAAATAACATGTAAAGTTCTACAGGTAAACAAACAAGAGCAGTCCTATCCCTAGCTCCTCTCCAACAAAAAGAATGAATTTCTACCCACTTAGCAATTTCTTACGGTGATTATTTTTGTATTTCCAAGTAATATGCTTTAATATCCTACTTTATGAAATTTAGAGACTATCTATTGACTTTTGGGGATGGTATATAAGGACTTTGCTTCTTTATAACCCCCTTCTTCTCTGCACTACCCCCAATATACTTACATTATAATTTTCAGTGAAATCTATATTGTTTTCATTGTTCCCATGTAAATATTATTCACTACCAGACCAATACTAGCCTATGATTAAAGTCTCTTTCTTAAACAGAGTTTGTTGTTTTTTTTCCATAGAGCTAATAATTGCCTAAATTTTTTATCGTATAATTTATGTTGACTTTATGGCTACATTTACCTTTTTTTTAAACAGTTTCCAACAGATCTGTAAAATCCATCTGTATACAATTTTCCTTATAATCCAGTTCTCACACAGTGTATCAGTTTTATTATTTCCCTAGTGTCAACAATCCTAGAATCATTTCTCTTTGTTCCAATGTAAAATGATTGCTCTCTAGATCTGTTACATAGCAGTTAGACTGAACTTTCCTTATCATCAACTGAAAATGTCTTTGCCTGTCTCTTACATTTGGTCACCTGTTTGTTGGATTCCATTATTTAAACTTCTGATAGCCTCCTTACAAGGGATGTATGAAAATATTTTTTTATTTTAGAATGTTTTTGTATAATATATCCTTATTTTATTATCCCAACTGTTGGAAAGTTTGTCTAGGCATAGAATTTGAGATTGAAAATCAATTTCCTCCAGAATTTCATAGGAATTTCTCTGTATCTTCTAGTTGCAATGTTGCTGTAGAGACTTGTGATGTCATTATAATTTCTGATCCTTTGAAGGTAACTTGAACTTTTAAAATTTGCTTCTTTGTGCCCCACCCTCCTGAAGCTTTTAGAATATTCTTTTTATCCCTGATATTGTTATCAATTTTTATCTTGTTAATAGTAATGAACACTGAAAATTCTTTCCTATAATTTTTTTCTTATCTAATTTTTTGGAACTAGTATTTTTTTGACATTTGACTTACTGAATCCTCTAATATGACTATATTTTTCTATTATTGCTCATCTTTTTCAATTTTGATCTCCCTTCCAATAAACCTTCTCAATTTATCCTTCTAGCCTTTCAGCTTTAAAAAGTCAATCATATTTTTAATTTACAAAACTTCTACTTAATCCCTAGATCTTCAAATATATGTGTGTGTATTTGTGTGTGTGTGGGTGTAAGTGTGCATGTGTGCATATGTGTGTATGTATCATTCGTTTTCTTCTGCATCCGCTGAGGAATGCAGCTTCTCATTTCTAGCCCAGGGTATTAATTTTAATTTCCCTGAAGTTCTCTTACGCTTCGGCTTTGTCTGTATTTTATTCTGGCTTCTTTTTATCTGTCTATTTTGGTATCTCCATTTTATTTCAGAGAATTTTATCAAACCCCTGGTAAACCTCAATTCTCTGCATCAAGCATGAGACAATAAAAATCTACTTGGAAGCGGCCAGGTGCGGTGGCTCACTCCTGTAATCCCAGCACGTTGGGAGGCCTAGGCAGGCGGATCACAAGGTCAGGAGATTGAGACCATCCTGGCTAACACGATGAAACCCTATCTCTACTAAAAAATACAAAAAATTAGCCGGGCGTGGTGGCGGGTGCCTGTAGTCCCAGCTACTCGGGAGGCTGAGGCCGGAGAATGCGTGAACCCGGGAGGAGGAGCTTGCAGTGAGCCGAGATTGCGCCACTGCACGCCAGCCTGGGTGACAGAGCAAGACTCCATCTCAAATAATAATAATAATCTACTTGGAAGCTATTTGTGCGTGTGTGTGTGTGTGTGTGTGTGTGTGTGTGTGTGTGTGTGTGATGCACATAATTGTTAATGTCTTTTGTGATTCATTATAGGCCATCCTATAATGATGGCCAGCTGATTGATTCACTGGGTACCATGAGTGTCAATATTTGTTGATCTTAGGGATGATCATTGTTGTCAAAGACAGATTTTTAAAATCTGACTGGAGTGAGGGTGGAGGATATGAAATCCTATATTCCTGAAGGAGAGGGTGCCTGGGAAGCAAAGTCAGTTGTTGGGGTCTCAACATAAGTATACATAATTTTATTTAATCCTTTTGTTTTCATTTCCATGCCTTTACCTTTTGTCTTTCTGATAACCCTAAGTCCGGATTTTCCCTAAAATGTGTCCTGGCTTTTGATGGGAGAATGGATAGGCCGGCAGCAACATAACTCTTGAATTTGGTTCATCCTACCTTCCATTTGATCTGATGCTCATACTTTCTGAGCCATTCTGGGGTTCTGTGGGAAAATCTGTTTGCATTACTCTGTCTCCCTCTGCAGGCTTCTGTGGGTCCATCTTCCTTTACTACTCTGCTACATGTGTATCATTCTTTCCTCTGCCTTCCATACTCATATATTGTGGTCATGGAAGACAGAATTTGAGTTAAGATTTTTTGTTCTTGCTGTCCTGTGGCCAATTTCTTAGTAAATATAGGACAGAAAACTATTTTATCATCTAGAATACAGAAGTCTTGTAAGTAATCTGTCTTTACTTTAAACTTGACTCTAAACTCCATAGCTGCACTCAAGTTCAAGTTTAGTAACAGGAGCATGGCTGTCATTTTCATGTTCCCTACATGAAAATAAACTTTCACCTAAAAATCTTAATAAAGCCTTCTTAACTTCAGATATTATTGCTTTTTGCCCAACCCTTACCTGATTCCTGGCCTCTTCCTTTAGTGTTTCCATGTGCCCCTTCCCCATGTTCTGGCCAAATAGAATTATACAAAATTCTCTGAAATCATGAGGCTATTTCATAGCTCTGTTCCTTTGTAGATGTAATTATTTCTGCATATTCTGCATGGAATATGCTTTCCCCTTCTTTCTGGTTGTCAAATCTCATCCTTTTATGTGTCATTTCTCAATCATCATTCTTCTGTAACCTTCATAGTTATGTTTTACTCTTTTTGCTATTTTTATTTAAACCAATTTTCTCTTAAAAATGGAATAAATTGACTTCATAAGGGACTTTTTTTTGAAGTTAAGTGGGAGCTATTTTGTGATTTTTACTAACACGTTAAATTACTTGATCAAATTTGCATTTTAAAGCAATCACTATCTGTAGTGTGTAGAATAGTATAATGCTTAGCCTGCCTGCACTCAGAAAGTGTTTATAGGACTGTTAGAGCAATTGGGTGAGAGATGATGAGAAGCGACCCAGGGCAATGATAGTAGCAATGGAGGAGTGGAAGGGTGAAGAGATGTTAAGGAGATACAATTAACAGCACTAGGTCAGAGACTGAACGAGAATGAAAGAAAAAAAGTAAAAGGAAATTATCAGACTTCACTTTATGTTTACTTTATAATTTACTTGCCTTCATAGACCATCCACCGATCTTATGGGGTAGTCAACTCATTAATATTCACTTTTAAATCAAACTCCAAAGTTGAGATTTTTGAAAAACTTCATACAGTGTCAGCTTTCATTTTAATGTGTATATTGAAGTGAACTATCTGTACAGACTGAGGTGAACTAGCTAGATGGTGAATGTATTACATATATTGTGATAATATGATGTTACCCAAAACTTTTAATGGATTCAGTTCATAATTATACCACATGAGCTATTGAGATTTCTAGAAGGCCTACAAGAGTCATGAGATTGGACTCATTCACAGATCTTTTGGTCATATCAGTTCTGTAACAACAACTGCAGATCCAGTCTGTGATCAACTTTTCAAAACGTCTAAAAATAGTATGTATTGTGTCTTAATCCCACACTGTCATTTTGCAACCTTCTTTGTCCAATGTTGCCTACCATTTTTGAATTTTTGAGTCTTAAAACTGTGGTGTACAAAATTATATCTTTGAAAAAATATATAACTTCACCTTTTAAGCCTCTTTCTCTGTATAGTAGGAGAAAATGTATTTATCTCAGTTCAAAGTAACATAATCACTTTCAGTTTAAAACTCAGTGTTTGAGGACCAGGCTCATTCAGTTCCAGATTCTTCCTTTTCTTTCTGCAGTGATGGGCTGGGGAGGGTTGTTGATTGTGGTTACTTATTATCATGGCACCAGGGGTGACACAGCTTGCTCATTGCCATTGCTACCCACCAAGGCTGCTGTCTGATGAGTGCCCAAAGGTAGGATTCCTGTCATACATAACTTGACTTATTTTAACCTATCCTCACATCTTCTGTGCCCTTTTTGCTTTTCTGTGCCAGCTCTATACATCCTTCCTGTCCTGATTTCAAGTGCTCTCTAGGATCACTTCTTTCTTCCAGAAAATTCCATATGGCTCTTGGGGAATTAGAAAAAAAAAGTATGCTTTCCTATACTGTTGTGGTCAGTGTTGTCCTTTGTGATTCCATTCTCAGGTCCAAATGCTACTTTGAAACTCAGTCCAGAGAGGTAACCTCTTCAATCTGTTCTAGGGCTCCTTTTACTTCCAATTCTCTTCCCTATACTAGTTTTTCTTTTTGTGGGAAAAACACTTACTTCACTGATCACCTTTCCCTAAGATATGATTTCTGGTTGCACTTTATATGCTTAGTCTTTTGCTGCTTTTTAAGATGTAGAAGTCCAGTTATTATCATAGAAACCCTTGGTCTTCAACACAATTCCTGTTGTGTCTTAGAAGAACCCATTTAACCTTACAAAGCCAGTAATTTGAACATACCAGGGAGCAGTGCTTATAGAAATGTAATGCTACTGCTTGAATGTTGAAGGAAAACAATAATGTTTTAAATAAGTACAGGGTTAAAATTAGCTCAGCTAATATTTTTAAATACTCTGATTATATTCATAATATCTTCTAATCAGGTTACAGATTAGTGTGTTTTTATTCAAACAGACTTTTAACTTCAATGAAGACGCAGTCTTTCCCCATCACTTCTCCCTACTTCTTCGATTATTTAGGATTCCTTAAAAATAAGTTACTTTATCCCATTGAAACACATATACCTCTATGTAGTGTATGGAATAACAAAAATAGTTATAATCATTTTTATATAACTGAGTGGTAGGTTACTTATAAAATACTAACCAAATGCTAAAATAAATAATTTTTAAAAATGTAGGAGCAGCTTGCTGTGACAGACAAAGATAGTATGTAATACTGTCAGTAGTAAAAAAAAATCATGAATGTTTAGGACTTCAAGGAAAATCAGAGTAGATCTTTTTCTGATGTTGTTTCTTCATAGCAGGTTCACTTCTCAAAAGAAATATGGTATCATATATATTGCCTTCTATTTCATCCTCATATTTATAGTGAATAATGAGCACTGTAAGAGAAATATCATAGAGGCAAATGATGAAGCTACAAGGTCATTACAACTTCCTGCAATTTTCCTTAATTAGTTAGGTAAACTATATTTGGATGAATATATATGATTTAAGAGTTTAACAATAATAATGGTTTACAATATTTCTCATGGTTAATAGAAATGTATTTCATATTAAAGCAGTGAGCTACTAATAACAATATTTAACATAGCGAAAGTCCATATTCCAAAGTATAAATTCATTAAATCCTCACAATAATTCCATTGGTTGAGGTATTAGTCTGTTTTCACACTGCTATAAAGACATAACTGAGACTGGGTAACTTGTAAGGAAAAGAGGTTTAATAGACTCACAGTTCTGCAGGCTCCAAAGGTAGCATGGCTGGGGAGGCCTCAGGAAACTTACAGTCATGGTGGAAGGTGAAGGAGAAGCAAGATCATCTTACATGGTGGGAGCCAGAGGAAGAGAGAGAGCCAAGGGGGATGTGCTACGCACTTTCAGAAAAACCAGATCTCATGAGAACTCTATCAGAACAGCAAGGCGAGAAGTCTGCCCCCATGATTCAGTCACCTCCCACCAGGCCCCTCCTCCAATACTGGAAATTACAATTCAACATGAGATTTGGGTGGGGACACAGAGCTAAACCGTATCAGTAGGTTATAATATTATTGCCATTTTACAGATGAGAATACTGTGGAATTTAGAGAAAATAAATGTTCAATCAAAGTCTGCACAAATATTAAGTGGCAGAGCAGACATTCCAACAATGTGAATTGTTCCTCAAAGAATACATGCTATTGCATAATAGGCCCCAAAATTCATACTGATAAATGTAAAATATACCATGATACCTTTGATTTTTATCACTTTTAATTATGGTTAATGAACGATTATGCATGCAATTGTACTAGAATTTCTAAGTAGCCCTCTTGTAAACGCAATCTCAGTAATTCTTCTGAATTCCTTGAGATAAAATTATTAGACGGGATGATATTTATATTCATCACGTTGAAGTTCATCAAAACAGTCGAAGAAGACTGGCTTCAGATTTCTAGAGATAAATCGTATTGGAAGCTTTAGCCAGAACATTCATGATTAAAATCTTCAATGACCCTTTTACAAAAATTACCAAACACTGAATTATGATTAGTTTGATATTGTTCCCAATTATACCAATTTCTTCACTAAAAAACTATAATTAATTCATAGCATAAGCCTGCAAAATACATTACTGCACATTTTGTAACTCATTCAGCTGAAACTAAAATGTTAAATACTGTGATTATTATTTTTGTGATAATGAACCGAGGGCAATTTTGGAGTTCAAATCCAATTTCAGGACCTGATTTCACCATCCTGTTGTATTTATTTAAAGATCACATTCTAATGACAGTTGACAAGGTTGTTTGTATTCTCTCTCATCACGGCATTACAGTACATTTATTGATGAGTTTTAAATACATTTTTATACCATGTGTCCTTTGCTCGAAGTCTCCTTAAAGACACAACTCATTTTTCCACCTTTGTATTCAACTTACACATATACAATTTTGAAAGAGAGAAGTATGTTTGTATATAATATTTTAAAATATATTTACATGTTACTTTGTAATTTTTGAAATATTTCACCATCTAGATTATAATATCCTTTTGGAAGGCACTGGTTTTTCCTCTCTTGTCATTTCCTTGGAGGGTCTCAAGTATCTTTTACGTATGGAAGACACAGCTGTTTATTAGAAGGAACAAATAAAGTGTACTACAATTATTTTTAAATTTGCATTAAATTTCTTTATATAGTCATTGCTCTCACTGATTGCAGCTGAAGTTAGAAATACGGCCTGAGCAAAGTTTCAGATATTAGAGATGCTGGACATATCAAAGCCCTTAAGCTTGGGATTCCTCTGGAAGAAATTCTGGATCAAACAAAAAATGATTTGTGAGCTAAAACACAGGTATTACCAACAAGGTATCTTGAAGCCAACTAGCTGGCCTCCCATTTGTTTTCTCACCTAAGTCCCAGGATGAATTTGGATAAAGGCTAAGGAACTGTTGACATGCATTTGGAGAATGAAAGTATTCTTATTTTCACTTTCCGTTCATATCATTTTGTTTTTTTATTTAAACAAATATTTTTGTATAATTAATGTTATCATAAAACAAAGCCAATGAAATACAGTTTGATGGAAGTGGTGTCACAATAGAGACATTACAGGTCTGGATGAGAATATGACAGCCTTAATCTGTTATTTAGATTTCCCTGAGTTCAGATGGCGGGCAGATTCACAACACCTGTGAAGTGGAAGGCAGGCAGAGTTAGTGATAGGAGTAGTGTCAGAAGCAATTACTACAATTTCTTTAGTCTTCTGATGCCAGCCTTCTCCATTTTCTTAACATTTGTGAAATTATAACTTTAACAAGTATTTGTTGGAAAGCTATCACAGCAAAATAAAACTAGATGCCATGTGATGATAATAATAGCAAGCATGTTTTTTCCTGACTAGCTTTGTGACAGATGCTTTACAAGTGCTATCTTATTTAGTCCTGGCACAATCCTATAATGTAAGTATTGTTTTTCTCCTTGTTTTACAACAAGACTTTTTTTTACAAGAGGAATCTGAAGGCTAAGTAACTTGTCCAGGGTTCCACTGGTAGTAAGTGGTCTCAAGTCAGATCTGTCTGACTCCAGAACTCATTCTCCTCACCCTTGTGAATCCTTTTTGAACCCATGGCCCCAGTCTTTGCCTATGGACAGATCGGCACAACTCAAGTCTGACTCAACCTGAAGTATCTACTAGAAGGCCAAAACAATTCTATCATTTAAATGAAGTGTTAAGAAGGGGAGTGTGCTCAATGTTTTAAATTCTAAACAGTATAAAATCGTTCCAAAAAATGTATGATCATACAAATATAATCAAATCTTAACTGAGAAAAATTATTACCAAATAAAAGCATCCACCTAAAAATCATGTATTTGTGTGCTAATTCAGGAGACAGTTACGCAAGTAATTTTTCTTACCCTTCAATATCTTCAACATAGAGATCATGGATATTAATAAAAGGAGATGCAATTTTGCTCTCACATATATTTTTCTTATGCAATGGGATGCTTCCAGTTGTTTACATCTTTCAAGAAACTTAATCACCACCAGATATGTACTAGTCTTCTGATGCCAGTAGGACTACTTTGTATTTTCTAATAGAAAGGAACACTTTTTCTTCTGTGTTGTAATCTTGTGATATTTAGACCCAAGATTCATTCAAAACACTTAGCCCCATTTCTAGGTTTTTGACATATAACATTACTAGCATATGAGTTCAGGAAGGTACATCTATCAGGCTGTCTCTTGCAACTTTAGATATAATAGAAACACATTTAAACAAGTCAAATATCTATCAACTGGGGGATTGATATATATAATGCAATATTAAAAATAGATGAACATACATGAAATGGCTCTTAGAAAAGCTGTTAAAATATTGTTACTTATAAATTTGAAACTGCAAAATAATATGTAAAATTTGAGTCAAATTTGGTTAAAAATGTCATCTCGTGTGTGTGTGTGTGTGTGTGTGTTCTGTGGCATAGTGTGAAGTGCGATGTAGATACATCAATTCTAGAACTCTTCATACCAAATTATTCAAAAATGGACAGGGTTGAAAGTTGTGGGGAGACTTTCATTTTTTAGTTTCTATACTTCTGATTTATTATTATTACTTTTTTAAATGTGAATTTGCTTTGTTAGAAATGTTTAAAAAGTTTTTAACATGCTTGGCATTTAGTGTTCGTGACTATAAAATGCAACTTACCTTTTCAGCCTAATTTTCCCTAATTTTAGACATTCTGCCTCAATTACAGTTTTTACTGCTGTGTCCTAGATTTCTTTGCCTGTCGGCTTTTCTATATGTTATACCCACTGCAAGGAAGGTCCTTCTCCTCACTTCTCAGGCTTAGGTTCTATGTTATTTCCAGTTCTAATTCCAGTGCTTCTAACAATAATTTTAACAAGCGTATTTCTTACTTTCTTTCTTCTATTCTCATTTCAAATATTTTGTTTTTCTGTTACATCACATCATAGACTGCCTTGTAATAAATCCACGAATATATGCATATGTACCACCCATAAAGCTGAAATCTTCATGCTTATTTTTCCCTTACAATTAGTAAGTATTCTATTCAATTGAAAAAATTAACAATGTTTTATTTTTGTGAAATTTTTGTAGAGTTTCAGCTTTTCTGTATATCATGATCTGCTGTTAAAGAGACACCTCTATTGTATGTCAAATTGTCAATTTTTTGCCTTATAGTCCACTTCTGAATTCTACATTGTAATTTCTGTGTAATAACTCCATTTGCTGCCTCTGTTCTCTCATATAAACACATTTCAACAGGCTTAAATGGAAGACGACAATCCAAATCAAATTTCTTAGACAGGAAGGTATCTGTAATTATCTCATAAAATGATGCCAAAATCTTGTCACATACGGTATCTCACATGACAAATTCAATAGTGTTCTCAGAGAAACACAATTTTTTATAGTAATGTTTCTATGTAAATCAGTCCAGGTGGGTTTCTTTTACATGAACAAGCAAGATTGTTTTCAAAATGATAGAAACAATAAAGAGAGAGAAAACCCAAACTGATTTGCAACGGGAGTTTCCTCAGTAGTCATCCCGGAGGGAAGTTTTGCTTTGTCACAAGTGACTAGCCCTTAATTTTGAGAGTGAATCATCCGCTTTGAAATGAGAGATAAGTTGGGGAAAGAGCTGTTTAAAAATTACTTTACAACTATTTCCTTTAGAGCTATGACTTCTTAAACTGGAATGTGATCCAGAATAGCTTCCCTTTGAATCCAACATTTGTCTTCAGCATTTTATTGTCTCTCTTTTCCCTCACCCCATCTCACTTTTTCCTTCTCTCCGTTCAACAGATTTACACTGACTGGGCCAACCACTACCTAGCAAAATCAGGCCACAAGCGGCTGATCAAGGACTTGCAACAAGACATTGCAGATGGAGTACTCCTAGCAGAAATCATCCAGATTATTGGTAAGCCTTTCCTTCTGAAAGAAAGCATGAAAGTCTCTGCTCCCATCTCTTTGGTAAAGCACAACTTAAGTTAAGCGCCTTACTGAACTGGTCCATGTGTCTCTGAGATTCATGTAGCTCTCCCCTGATTTAATTAAAATGTTTATATGAGGATGTTTGAAAAAGGCAGTTTGGCCATACTTTTAAATAACTAGAACTGTATCTTTATATACATAAACTTGCTAACCTTTATTGAATCATTTGAATTGAACTGTCAGAAATGAATGCTTCATTAAACCATATGTCTCCCATGTGTGTATTTCGTTAGCTGGAGCAACTCATACACTCTGAGATGCCTTGAAACTGTATCCTGATCCAGCAGGGACAATTGTGAAAGGTTTCATGTCAGCAATCATTTGGCACAGGCTAAAGAATTAGCAGCAACTTCCTTCTCACTCATTTTTTTTTTTTTTTGCCTGATTCGTGCATATAGAATTGGCGGCTGTTAATAAGTGTGTCTTCTTGTACACTGCTTGGAAGACAGAATATATGTAGCAGGAGCATTTTTGCTTGGTATTTTTTTTTTCCTGTTTTCGTGTGTGTGTTTCACTTCATTGCTTAAGCATGTCGTTCTTTTTTTCTCTCTTTTATTTTATCTCTTGGCTTTAGCAAATGAAAAAGTTGAAGATATCAATGGATGTCCTAGAAGTCAGTCTCAGATGGTAAGAATCATATTTATTCTCAATATATAATGCTGATCTTCACTTCCAGAATTAATTGCATTTGTAAATGGATATTATTTTTTTCTGCATGTCTTCCTGCTTAAGAAACCATTTGATCCCATTCTCTCATATGTATTTGTGTGGGTTCAATTTAGGTACATCAACATCATTAATTGACTCCTATATACACATGACATATTTCCAGATGTCTTATTAGATCCTTGACTTTTTTTTTGTTCTGCTGTTCTGTATAATTTAACACTGGTCTTAATGGTAGTAAATTTCATTTCTACTTTTAAGTGGATTATTTTTGTCTGAACAACTGGCTTAAAGAACAGGCCTTGCCATGTGCATTTTAAAATATATAAATAGTATTTTCTTTGTTCATAACAAAGTCCAGTGTAAACACATGGACTCTTCAACACTTCTGGAAATAGTTCTTAAGGCATGCTGCTGTAAGTTTGGTGAGCAGTGACTGATTTTGAGATATGATTCGTAGTCTCTTCCAGAAAGCCTTCAGCCTGGATATCTGCCTCTTTCCCAGCTATCTCTTATCTTTATCAACCAATAAACACTTCAAGTTTTATAATAAAGTCAAAGAGTAATAAACTACAGAGATAAAAATATGTTTCTTAATTAAAAAGCCACAACTTAGTTTTATAGGAAAACCTGAAATATAAAATGCCTTAACTAAAGTTACATCAAGCAGATATAATCAGGAATGACAGCCGAAATCCACAAGATGAAGCTTTCTCCAAAACTCTTCAGCACAGAATAGGCATTTTAAATGAATTTAATGAGTTCTTAGTTGTCAGAAACTTGGAAGAATAAAAAAATCTATGAACTTTTAAAATATACTGACCTACTTTACTTAATGTCAGAAAACTGAAATCCAAAATAATAAACATAATTTATTTCTAAAAGTGATTAACTATCATGTATATTTTTAAAATAATTGGCCAGATGTGGTGGCTCACACCTGTAATCCCAGCACTTTGGGATGCCAAGGCGGGTGGATGACCTGAGGTCGGGAGTTCAAGACCAGCCTGACCAACATGGAGAAATCCTGTCTCTACTAAAATTACAAAATTAGCCAGGTGTGGTGGCGCATGCCTATAATCCCAGCTACTCGGGAGGCTGAGGCAGGAGAATCGCTTGAACCAGGGAGGCGGAGGTTATGGTGAGCCGGGATCGTGCCATTGCACTCCAGCCTGGGCAATAAGAGCAAAACTCTGTCTCGAAAAAATAAATAAATAAATAAATAAATAAAATCAAATAATAAAATAAATAAATAAAAAATAATTACTCCCAGGACCTATTATGATGTCATGAACTCTGTGTATATGGTTGTGAAAAAAATCACTGTAAAAGAAAGGATTTCTATACAATCCTTCAGTTTTAAGGAAACTTCCTGATCTAATTACTCTAAGTGACTCTGTGGGAATTAATTACAGTTGTTTTCTGAGGTTTTACTGTGAACAAGCCAAATCAGAAGACATTTAGACCTTGATACACTAATAAGCTGTGTGATGTTGAGAAAAATATGTAACTTCTTTGAGCCTCAGCTTTCTCATCTGTAAAATGAACCTTAATTAGAATGTGACAATGAGATATGCATGTGAACATCCTTTATTAACACAACTAAAATGCAATGCAGAATAGTATTGCTACAAACTTTGTAAAGGACACGTGCGTGGATTAACACCTGTTAAAAGATTTTTAAGGCTTTCAATTAAAAAGCTCAACAGTCCCCTGAAACCATAATTATGTTTCTTAAACCCAACATGGTTGCTTTTGCTTTCATTATTTTTACCATGAGGAGGTGTCGAATAATATAAAACATTTTAAGTCTAGAAACTCTCACCTACTTGGCTATCATTCCAATTTGATTCTGGGATTACAGAGAATTCAATAAACAGGCAAGCTTATACTCAGTGATGATAAAACAATTCCAAAGCTCATAACAATGGTTAATAGAGATGCTGTTTTTACCTATTTATCGGAAACAGCTGTTCCTAGAGATTCTACAAATCTGTGGAAAGAGTCTCTTGAGTTTCAGACTCTGTTAATTTTTTTTATTACTTCTTATTCCTGTTAACTGCAAAATATCATGTTACAGATATTATGCAAGTTATGTTGATATTTCCACTTCTGATTAAAACAAAATAGAAAGACCAAAGTCTGAGAAATGCAAATGCTATAAAAAAGGTAGTTTATTCAGCCAAAAAGCATTAGTTGGAATCATATCGAATATTGACTAAGAATGACTTAGATCCTCATTTCTTTAAGATGTGGTTGAATTTTGAATCTGAAGTTGGCATGCCTTCAATTTCTTGATCCAGAAAAATGCATATGAAATAAATGTAACTTTTTTGGCTGAATTATTTTTGCCTCTGTTCTTAAGAATTTGTGTAAGCACTATTAGTGAATACAAATTCCAGACTTTAATTGAGACAAGAATGAAAAGGAAAGATAATTACGATAGCATGACTAGGCTTATGAATTTCATGTATCTACTCCAAACAGGATGTTGCCTGTTCCTTGATTGCATAACACTGGGAGGTGCTACATTAGTAAGAGTGAGTGGTATACTTGCTCATAGGACTACTTTGGCCACCTGTTTTTGTATACCTGGTCTCTTGTGGCCTTTGGTTGCTGTTGGTGCTTAATAACAAAAGATAAAGTAAAATTAGGTCTGCTGCTATTTTTAATCACGAATTGTTTTTATTTAAATGTTAAACTTGCTACCCTTTATTGAATCATTTTAAGCCTTTAAGAATAGAAGATCCCTTTTGTTGTATGAATCTACAATGTATTGATAAATTTCCATAGTAGCCAGGTAATTCACATGTAATCAATATTTACTAAGCACTGAGTACAAAGTATAATAACATTTGAATGAACTACAGTTGAGAATTGGAGGAGCAAATGTTTAGATAAATAACAGCAACAGTTACATAGGCGAGAACAAAAACGACTGAGAATGGAGTAAGTTTGGTGCATTCCACAAACAAATAGAAGAGCACTGTGGATTAGGCACAAGGAGAGTTGTTTGAAGGGAACAAGGAAGCCTGATAGTGTAGGGCCAAAGTAAGGAGTTGGTATGGTATTCTAACTCAGGGAGACTTTGGAAGACTTTTAAAGCTGGGCTGTGGTATGATCCAATATAAATACTTTAAAAGATCACCCTAGATGCTTTATGGGGATTATAAAGTAAGCAAGTGTTGGTGTCCAGTTGAATGTGGGCGACGGAAAGTACAGGGAGCTTAAAATGGCCCCAATTTTTTAGCCTGAATGGGTAAGTAATTACCATTAAACAAGATGATTATTATAGAAGCAGAAAAAAATGTCTTAAAAAGGTGGAGGGGGGAAGGTGATGAATTCATATTTTAACATGTGGAACTTGATGTATCTATTAAAACATCAATTTGGAGGAAACTTAAGGCTATTAGACATGTGTTTCTGAAGGTCAGAAAAGAGTATTGGTTAGAATATACTGAAAAAATAGGTAATATTTGAAACCATGGACAAGAATGGAATCTTTCAGGAGCTCTGCATAAAGTCACAGGAGAAGAAACCTGAGGTTTTTCACTCTAGGAGATATAAATATTTATGTGATAGAGGTATAGGAGTCAGGAAAGGGAAAGAGTGTTGAGAGAGTGAGACTATTGTTGAGGAACAGAATCACAGATGTGGACTTCTAATCCTTAGGGAAGATGCAGTAGCTGAAGCTCTAATACGTGGACTACCCCAGCAAGTCAGGGCAAAGTAAGATGAGCAGAATGTGTAACATGCTGTCAAATGTTATGCAGCTAAATAGCTGGTATACTGGAATGTGGTATTTCTTTTTGGTAATTGCATAGGCATTGATTACCTGTATGTGAACATCTTCTGTAGAGTGAATAACGTGTTAAGAAGTAACTAAGAAGTGCCGATATCCATTGAGTCATGAATAATTTTTCTAAGAGTGTCCTGTTAAGACACTGTTAGAGAAGAAAAAAAAATAAATAGCTTGAGAAGAAGACAGAGTTGAGGGGAGTTTTTGCAAGGGGGGAAGAAAGCATAGAAGGAGGAAGCAGTAGAGGGAAAGGAAAGGGTTCAGAGGAATGAAGTGGTAAGTAACTATACCAAGTCCTAAAGGAAGTAGAAGAGGAGGAAATTTTGGTCTGTGTGGAAGATTTGATATTGGAAAACAATAGGGATACATTTGTTTCTGTATCATGTCATAAAAGGTTATGATGGGGTGAAGATACGGATACTTGAAAAAAGTATGTATGTAACATATTTGTATAAACACAAATCTCTACATAGTAGCTACCACTGAAAGGATTATGGCCGGAACAGGGAAGAAACACATAAATAGAGGCAAGTTATTTGAAGGATTCTAGTTCTGTGGGGCATAATGTACTATATTATTCTGCTTTTACAACTTACATAAGTGTTACATGTATTATTTTATGTACATCAAATATACTAAATAATTTCAAAGTATAAAAGAAAGTATATTAAATAGAAACTAGAGGAATTTAAATTAATATAACAACTTCAGAATTTTAGATAATATTAATGCGCTTGCTTTTCATGTGATTTTCTAATGGTTTAATGGTTACTTTATTTATTATTATTATTATTATTATTTGAGACGAAGTCTCGCTGTGTCGCTCAAGCTGGAGTAAAATGGTGTGATCTTGGCTCACTGCAACCTCCACCTCCCAAGTTCAAGCAATTCTACCTGCCTCAGCCTCCCGAGTAGCTGGGATTACAGGTGCCCACCACCACACCTGGCTAATTTTTTTAATTTTTTTAATTTTTAGTAGAGACGGGTTTTGCCATGTTGGCCAGGCTGGTTTCGAACTCCTGACCTCAGGTGATCCACCCATCTCGGCCTCCCTAAGTACTGGGATTACAGGCATGAGCCACCATGCCTGGCCATGGATACCTTATAATAAAGAAAAATTCACCATATATATGTGTATATATATATTGTGTATATATACACATATATGTACATATATACATATATATATAATGATAGCACTATGACTCAAAGGAGTGGAATATTGCTATATACATACACATTTATATGTGTAAATATATGTGCGTACGTGTGTGTGCGTGTGCGCATGCACCTTATAAAGAAAATTTAACTCTCTATATAATATGTGTATGTGTGTGGATATATATAATACATGTATATATAATCCCAACAATAATTCTTTTGAATAGCATAGTCCAAATAGCACATATTTAAGAAAAATATGAATTTATCCTTTTAGCACTTTATTAGTATAATTACTGAGATATTGTGGTTCATATTTATCTTAAGTTTCAAAGTCATGGTTATTTTTCTTTGATGAGCTTGAGACTAAACTGGTCCTGGAAAACAGAACTTAGTTTGTTGGAGCTTAGTCAACACTAAATTTAACCTTATCCAAAGATGAAGTTACTAATGTGGATGGCACCTGTTGAGTAATTCCTAGGTGGGCGGCATCAGGATTCAAAATATATACTGCATGTCCCAACTTTGGTGAGCTTACATGAGGAAATAAATTAGTAAACTATAAATACCAGGAATGTCCCAAATGCCCAGCAAATTAAAAATAGCAAAAATATGTCCAACATTTACTTAGAATGCAGAGACACAAGTGCAAGTTTCTTAGACAAAAATGTTAGACATGTAGGGTAAAAGTTGTTTCAAAGACATTTAAAACATTTTTTAAATAGACCATTATATTTAAGGATCTTCAAAAATGCACAGAAGAATGAGGACATCTGATTATGTGAAATAGTTACAAACCAAGTATTAAACTATGTAAGACAGCTAAGGATCTGGCAGATGTATTTCACAGCTTGTCTTTCCTCTTTCTTGGCTCTATTTTGTCGTAATAGTTCAATTGTTTTCCAGCCACAACCTTCAACCTAAGTTTTTAGTATAACATGTATGTTGTTTACAGTTTGCTGATATGAATATTTTTGGCTTCTTATTCCTTTTTAAATCCTAGTAGCTGGAAAATTAGATTTAGGTCTTTCCTGCCTATCTGATTCCATGTCCCATAGGGTTATGCCTCCCAGAATCATTACTCTTATGGAATTCACATATTTATCCCATTTGGGATAGAAATTTCTTGATCCTATTTCTATTGCTTATATTTATCTGGAAAGTGAAACTATTCTTAATAGTAAAAAAAAGCCCATGCTTTTATCAGTAGCCTGTCCTTTAAAGTTTTATTTTTTTCAGCTACTGCTTGTAATCACTCTTCTTTTAAAGGATTTCTTTTTTTTTTTTTTAGGTAAGATGAGAAGATGAGGTTCTTAACCAAATAGGGAAGAGATAAAATACTGGAATGCTCTTAAAGGTTTAATAAAATCTTATATATGGCATACTGCAAAATTGTAGCACTATGACTCAGAGGAGTGGAATATTGCTAAGTTAGTCCAGTCACATGATCCCTTGACTTTGAAAATATTCATCTTCTGGAATGGCTAGAAAAAGATAGCTTAATGAAGACAAATGCTTTATTACAAGTAGAGTTCTGATCTATAAAGAAATACTAAATGAAAATCTTTACTTTGTATTTTTCTTAATGATTTCATTATTTTTATACAGATTCAAACTTCACAAAAATATGTATAAACTACTAGTATCAGGGAATTTATATGTAAGTTATTAGAATATCACCTAAATGATTTTTAAATCTGCCTGTCTCTAGACGTTGCTCCACACACCAGTCAAGTTCAAATGAAGTAATTGACATAACATGGAGGCATTAAGAGGCAGTGTGTTTTGTTAAAAGAACAAAGGTGACTGGAATTCTAATTTTGTATATATGACCCAGGAAAAGGCATTCAGTAAATTCTCAAGGCCTCTGCTCATTTCTGCAATGAGGAAATTGGACAGATAAACTCTAAAGTCAATTGGAACTCTGATTTGCTACCTTGATTAAAAAAAAAATGCCAAAGATGATGATTTCTCTTCAGTTTTAGTAAGTCTAATTTACAAAGAAAAACAGCAACATGAAATTATTTCATTGTGGGAATTCTTTGGTCTGCCATTTAGAAATTAAATAAAAGTTAAAAATACAAGAACGCCTTGTTGCATTAACTTTATATTATAGAATGAATAGCTTATATGTTGTTCTTATTGTTGTCAATATTTATACTTGTTTGTGTAATTAATATGATAAATAGAAATTGGAATAAAGTAACCGTTTGAATTACAGATTTTTTCTTTGCTTTTGAAGAGAAGAAATAATTTTTATGGACATTAAAATTTATATATGCATATATAACTATTGCAAAATGTAGTTGATATTTCTACTATATCTTTGAATATTGACCACTTTAATAAATAATTGGCATATTTTTATCCTGTTTTTTTGTACTTAAAATGCTACAAATTGTTTTTTATTGGTAGCCCAGTATTACTGTAAACACAAAATACAATCATTGTATTTGAAGACATATTTCATAAGAATCCTTTTATAATTTTAGCTTTTTACATTTAATAGTTGGCATTTTTAAGGAACTTATTGCTCCTTCTTTTTCAATTGCCCCCCCCCACTGCCAAACTTCATAAAATTATCACTTACAATAATCAGTGGAAAAATATTTAACAGTAGGACAATTTTTACAATCTTAGTTTAGGAAACAAAATATTAAGATATTTGGCCATTTTCAATATGAATTGTAATACTCCTATCTGAAAAAATCTGTGATAGTTTATATATTTAAATTTTTTCAATAATAAGAAAAAGAGTAAATAAAATAGGGAAACTCTTGTTCACTTAACCTCTGTGCAATCATATGCAAAATTTATCTTTGATCAGATAAGTATTTGGAAATGTAGTAGATATGCCAAAGCTAGTTGCTTCATGAAATTGTATTTAAATTATTTTAATATGAATTCAGTTAAAAACTGAATTGTGTGGATAGACACAGAAAATATATTGACATTCCTTGTTACACTCTGAAAAATCATATTTCACACCTGACTTCTATTAGCCATGTTTCAAACGTAAGAAATACTGGGAAATCATTACATAGAAACATACAAATATAGAGAAAGATCTGATAGTTCAATTATGTAATTATCACTTATTTATTGAACATCAATGGTATATACCTAGTGCTGTGCTAGATGTTTTGCTTATGCTTTTCATTTAGCCATCACAGTAAACCTATAATGGAACTGCGTCTCATTGAGGCGATCTGTGTCCTTTATTTAGTAAAGTGGAAAAATTATGGTTTGGACTCATGTTTATTTAGTCTAGGCCAAATTATCTTTAGACTTATTAACAAATAAATTTAACAAAATAAGGTCTGGAATTCAGGTCTTTGGATCTTCAGCTATTTTTTTCCTTCTCCTCCTCCACTTCCTCCCCCTCTTTATTTTTTTTAAAAACTACTTTTTTATGGCAAATTTAAGTTCACAGCAAAATTGGGAGAAAAGTACAGATTTCCTATCTACTCCTTTCCCTCACACATGCGTAGCCTCCCCCAATATCATCATCACCCAACAGAGTAGTATATTTGTTATAATTAATAAACATATATTGAAACATCAGTATCACCCAGAATCCATGATTCACATTAAAGTTTACTCTTGGTATTGTACATTAGACAAGTATATAATGACCTGTGTTACCATTATAGTATTATACAGAGAAGTTTTACTGCCCTACACATCCTCTGTGCTCTAACCGCTGGGAACCAGTGATTGTTTTACTGTCCCTGTGGTTTTGCCTTTTCTAGAATGTTATATTGTTGGAGTCATACAGCATGTAGACTTTTCAGGTTGGCTTCTTTCACTTAGTAATATGGATTTAAGTTTCCTACATGTTTTTTCATGGCTTGATGGCTCATTTCTTTTAAGTGCTGAATAGCATTCCATTGTCTGAATGTACCACAGTTTATCCATTCAGCTACTGATGAACATCTTAGTTGCTTCCAAGTTTTGGCAGTTATGAAGTAAACTGCTATACATTTCCATGGGTAGATTCTTGTGCGAACTTAAGTTTTCAACTCCTTTGGGTAAATACTAATAAGTGTGATTGATGGATCATATGACATTTGTTTAGTTTTATAAGAAACCACCAAACTGTCTTCCAAAGTGTTTTATTTTGCATTCCCACCAGAAATGAGTGAGAGTTCCTGCTGCTTCACATCCTCACTAGCATTTGGTGTTGTCAATGTTCTGGATTTTGGCCATCCTAACAGATTTGTAGTGGCATTTCATTGTAACTATAATTTGAATTCCCCTGATGACATATGATGTGGAAATATGCATCTTTTCATATGCTTATATGTCTTCAGTATATCTGTTTTGGTGAGGTATCTGTTAAGGTCTTTGACCCCAGTTTTAAAAACTAGATTCAATGCCATCCCCATCAAGCTACCAATGACTTCCTTCACAGAATTGGAAATAACTACTTTAAAGTTCATATGGAACCAAAAAAGGGCCTGCATTGCCAAGACAATCCTAAGCCAAAAGAACAAAGCTGGAGGCATCACACTACCTGACTACAAACTATACTACAAGGCTACAGTAACCAAAACAGCATGGTACTGGTACAAAAACAGAGATATAGACCAATGGAACAGAACAGAGCCCTCAGAAATAATACCACACATCTACAACCATGTGATCTTTGACAAACCTGACAAAAACAAGAAATGGGGAAAGGATTGCCTATTTAATAAATAGTGCTGGGAAAACTGGCTAGCCATATGTAGAAAGCTGAAACTGGATCCCTTCCTTACACCTTATACAAAAATTAATTCAAGATGGATTAAAGACTGAAATGTTAGACCTAAAACCATAAAAACCCTAGAAGAAAACCTAGGCAATACCATTCAGGACATAGGCATGGGCAAGGACTTCATGTCGAAAACACCAAAAGCAATGGCAACAAAAGCCAAAATTGGCAAGTGGGATCTAATTAAACTAAAGAGCTTCTGCACAGCAAAAGAAATCTACCATCAGAGTGAATAGGCAACCTACAAAATGGGAGAAAAGTTTTGCAATCTACTCATCTGACAAAGGGCTAATATCCAGAATCTACAAAGAACTCAAACAAATTTACAAGAAAAAAACAAATAACCCCATCAACAAGTGGGCGAAGGATATGAACAGACACTTCTCAAAAGAAGATATTTATGCAGCCAACAGACACATGTTCATCATCACTGGCCATCAGAGAAATGCAAACCAAAACCACAATGAGATACCATCTCACTTAGAATGGCGATCATTAAAAAGTCAGGAAACAGCAGTGCTGGAGAGGATGTGGAGAAATGGGAACACTTTTACACTGTTGGTGGGACTGTAAACTAGTTCAACAATTGTGGAAGATGGTGCGGCGGTTGCTCAAGGATCTGGAACTAGAAATACCATTTGACCCAGCCATCCTGTTACTTGGTATATACCCAAAGGATTATAAATCATGCTGCTATAAAGACACATGCACACGTATGTTCATTGCGGCACTATTCACAATAGCAAAGACTTGGAACCAACCCAAATGTCCAACAATGATAGACTGAATTAAGAAAATGTGGCACATATATACCATGGAATACTATGCAGCCATAAAAAAGGGTGAGTTCATGTCCTTTGTAGGGACATGGATGAAGCTGGAAACCATCATTCTCAGCAAACTATCGCAAGGACAAAAAACCAAACTCCGCATATTCTCACTCACAGGTGGGAATTGAACATGAGAACACTTGGACACAGGAAGGGGAACATCACACACCAGGGTCTGTCGTGGGGCAGGGGGAGAGGGGAGGGATAGCATCAGGAGATACACCTCATGTAAATGATGAGTTAATGGGTGCAGCACACCAACGTGGCACATGTATACATATGTAACAAACCTGCACGTTGTGCACAGGTACCCTAGATCTAAAAGTATAATTAAAAGAAAAAAAAAACAGGTTGTTTGTTTTCTTGTTGAGTTTTAAGAGTTCTTTGTAAACTTCGGATGATGATTGTGTCTTCTGTAAATATTTCTGCTAGTCTGTGGTTTGTCTTCTCATTCTTTTGACACTGTGCTTTACAGGGCAGAAGTTTTTAATTTTTATGAAGTCCAGCTTATCAATTATTTATTTTATACATCATGTCTTTAGTGTTGTGCCTACTTTTATTTATATATTTGTTGCATGTAGATGTCCAGCTCGTCTCGCACTATTTGTTGAAAAGTTGATCTTTGCTTCATTGTATTGCCTTTGCTTCTTCAACAGATATCAATTGACTATATTAGTCTGGGTCTACTTCTGGGCTCTCTATTCTGTTCCACTGATTATTTTCCCATTTTTTTCACCAACCCCACACTGTCTTGATTACTGTTTTGATTACTTGACTTACTTCATGTAGGTCATAAAGCTGTGTTGTGTCAGTCCTCCAATTTTGTACTTCTTCAATATTCTGTTGGCAATTTAGGTCTTTTGACTCTTCGTATAAAGTTTAAAATTAGTTTGTTGATATCCACAAAATAACTTCCTGGATTTTGATTGAGATTGCTCTTTCTAAAAAAATTATTTGGCTCCTCTGCTTCTCCCTCCCCTATGCCCAAACTTGCAATATAAATAAGAATTATTCTTCAATATTACACTTGTTTCTTCTATCTGTGGCAGGGATATAAACTCTCATGAAACTGGGAGAGGGAGTGGTCTTGTGAGACAAATAATGATTTATAAATTTTATGGTAAAATTATGAATTTGGCAAATAATAAGTTGTTATATGTAACTTGAGCTCTTTATATACATACATGTTTTTAGGTTTAGAAGAGTTTAATAACTTTATAATAAAACAATAAATTGCCTTGTTTGGTTTTGTTTTCTGGAACAAACTTAAAAGCAGAAATTTATTAAAAAACAAAAGAATATATCTTCAGGTCAATGAATACTGATGTAATTCTTAATAAATTATATTTATAACACTTTTGCCAATTACAGCTTATAATGAAGATTTAATATCATCTATAACTGATACGAAATATTAAATGATGCTCATAAGTCTCCAATTATCAAGTAAATTAAAGAAGAATAGTAGGGTTTTGAACAAAATATTTTATCTGATTGTATCCTCGGGAACTTTCCATATCTATGTCTATACAGCTGGTCACAGACACACACAATTCTGTTCTAGCATACATGTGTTTATAGAGCTTAGCTCCATATTAGGAAGAGTATGTTTACGTATAAATAATTGAGTATACCCTTCTCCATTTCTAGTGTGGATATATGTGTGTGTATACATACACACACACCCACACATGCCTAGAAACTTCTCAGTTTCTTACATTGTGTAAATTGTAATACCATGATGCAAATCCAGTTTAACTGCAAAATTTCTAATTACACCATAGGACCTAATTAATAAACGTACTCCTTGTATCTAATCACAGACCAACTAAACAAATAAACAAAAACCGAAGAGCAAAACCCAATTACTGTCCCCTATTCCTCTCCCTATTTTGCAGCACAAACACATTTGAGATGGGAAAGGAAAGCCTGCAAGGCGTTCCTTTGCAATGACACAGGAGTAACTAATTAAACTGCACCTCTCATCCTCTCTGCCCCCAGCACTAGGACTCAACAAAGCACAGTTCGAGGAAAAGGCCTGGAATTACGCATGCTCACAATGATCCCTGCTCAGCTTTGGGCTTGCCAAAGTTTTGATTTCTACTACTTTACTGAGTAGATCATTGTATTAGTTTCCTGTGGCTTCTGTAACAAATTACCACAAATTTGGTGGCTTAAAACAATAGAAATTTAACTTCTCACAGTACTGGAGGGCAGAAATCTCTATCATTGGGCTGGAATCAAGGTGTCAGCAGTACTGTACGTCTTCCAGAGGCTGTAGGGATATGCATTCCTTTCCTTTTCTAGCTTATGGTGGATGTCAGCATGCTTTCTTTTGCTTGAGGCCACATCAACCATTCTGTATGTTAATCTACCACCATGTAAAATGCATTGGATATTTGAGAAGTAATATACAAGTAGTTAAACTTGTGAACTTATGAAATGTGTGGAACAAGTGGATTTTTGCATTCTCATTTCTGTCTTTACCTTTACACTACACAGTTTTCATTCTTACATTCAACCAAATATTTATTGAGCCCCTACTTTGTTTGTACCTGGCACTATTTCCTAGCCATCTGCCAGTTGTGTAGTAAGCCTGAGTCAGAGGCTGCGAATAGCTTAGTGAGAATGTTTAAATTATAGTGATAGTAAGCATAATGAGGCAGAAGAGCAAGCTCATTGCAGAAAGACAGGTTTAAGTTTTAGTTCTGGCTCTGCTCCTCATTAATTGTGTAAGCTTATATAAACTATGCTATCTCTCTGAGCCTCTACTGAATAAGAAAAATAATACTGACTTTACTAAAACTTACAGTGAAGATGAAAAGGGTTTTGTATATGGAGTAAATAGCATACTTGCTTATGACTCTGTATAAACTTCCTTCCTGTGCTTGGTTGTTGAGTGGTGGAGGAGAACATAGAGAAGCTCCAAATCATTTTCCCTGCTTCCATTCTTTACATGCACGGTGGGATTTTTAAAACTGCAAATTGCTCACATAGTATCTTACGAGTTAGTGTATTACAACTGAATTTAAAAATGAAATATACTAAAATAGGATTTTTTAAAAAATTGGAGGGTATTTCAGATATGAGTAAAAATTGATTTGTGAAATTTTTATTACTATCTGTTAATAAATCTATGTATGTACTGTGTGGTCATTTAAATGGATGTATTCATTGCAATACTGATCATTTCCCTTTTTTGATTAGAGCACACATTTAGATCTCTGATCTTTAAGATCAAGCACCCTTAGCAAGGCATGGAGGATGTTCCTCATTGAGCCCTTACTTATTTCTGTGGCCTTGTCTCCCACCACTGCCTTTCTCCAGATTTCAGGATTTGTGCTCTGGAGCCCCTTCTGCCTGATGCCTTCTACCCATGTTCTTCAAACTGATTTGAAGGCTACTAACCTTTTGAGCAGTTTCACAGTGATAAACAATGGGAAGTTGTGGAGAAAGATTTAAATGAGAGTCAATTCAACATTCCTGGCTACTCTGATCTCTTAAAGATCCCTCAACCTATGCTGTTTCTCAACCATGACCAGTTCACATATAGCTCCTTCCCGCGTTCACCTCGTACCACATCCCCTCCTTCAGCAAACCCTTCCTAACCTCTCAGGGACTAACTCAGGCTTCCCTTAAAGCAGCAAAATGTGGGGGTTAGGAACATGGGCTCTGAGTGACCTTGGGCATATCAATTCAGTTCTCTGATCAACACTTTTATAATAAATTGGTATAGTAATGACAACTTCAAAATAACATATCTTTGTTACTATGTTAGGTAGGTCTTAGTTACTAATAACTTTCTCCTTTCCTAGTCTTCTTGGCCTCTGATCAGAAATAGACCCTTCTGGACAGCTGCAGTGGCTCACGCCTATAATCCCAGCACTTTGAGAGGCCGAGCATGGTAGATCACTTGAGGTCAGGAGTCCAAGACCAGCCTGGCCAACATGGTGAAACCACATCTCTACTAAAAATACTAAAATTAACCGAGCATGGTGGTGCACACCTGTAGTCCTAGTTACCCAGGAGGCTCAGGCAGTAGGATCGTTTGAGCCCAGGAGGTGGAGGTTGTAGTGAGCCAAGATTGTGCTACTGCATGCCAGCCTGGGCAATGGGAGTAAAACCCTGTCTCGAAAAAAGAAAAGAAAAGAAAGAAAGAAGAAATAGACCCTTCTGCATTCTTTTCTAGGAGTCTGTGTTTCTGTGGTCATAATATTTATTGCATTAAATTGGAATTACCTCCCTTGCCTGTAAAACTATATATTTTTTAGGGCTTGGAAATGTCTCGATGAACCAATAATTGTTAAATGAATGAAGGAAAACAAGCATCCTACAAATTTTAACCAAAGCAAAAATATTACTGTATTTTACTTTAACTCTCCAGAAAAAATTTATGTCTAGTTAAAATCTTAGGATAAATTCTATGTAATTACTTGAATTCAGTGTTAGGATTGGCATTTGCTCAAACTAAAACATCTTATCTATTTTTTAATTGAAAATTTATTAATTTAATTTATGTAATGGCGCTAGTATTACATGTTTAATGTGAAAAATGAGAAGTATAGTTCATGAAAAATAGCACAAGTCACAAAAGAATCTACCTTCCCGAAATATCCAAAGTTAGGATTGGTTTACGTTTTTCTAGACATTCTCTATGTATGATTGGCAACAGCAATATCTAGCACTTTAGCCATTTTCTAACTTGGATGCATTTCTTATGGAGAGAGAAATAAATCTTTGAGGTATTATACTTGCTATCTGGTTTATAATTATTTAACTTTTTACATTGTAGCAGGATTTGAGTCCAATGGGCAACACAGTGTTTTAAATCCAAGGTCAAAGTCAGCTCTATAAGCATAGCTGCAGAAGGTAAGGACTGGAGCGATCACTTCTCAAGCATCCTTGTGAACAGTTTTCCTTACAGTTGCTCTGGTTGGTATGCCCTGTTCCTCCTTCTGATGCTTGTCTAACCTTATGTAAAATCCAACTTAGCTTTTTATTTATTTATTTATTTGAGACAGAGTCTCACTGTCACCCAGGCTGGAGGGCAGTTGTGTGATCTCGGCTCACTGCAACCTCCTCCTCCCGGGTTCAAGCCGAATCTCTTGCCTCAGCCTCCAGAGTAGCTGGGATTACAGGCACATGCGACCACACCCAGCTGATTTTTGTATTTTTAGTAGAGACAGGGTTTCACCATGTTGGCCAGGCTGGTCTCAGACTCCTGACCTCAGGTGATCCACCCACCTCAGCCTCCCAAGGTGCTGGGATTACAGGCGTGAGCCACCACACCCAGGCCCAACTTAGCTTTTAAGTCTAAATGACACTTACATGAAGCTTTCTCTGTATGTGTAGTGGAAATTGATAACTCCATTCTCCTCGCTGCTCTACAGAGTTGTTTATAATTCTCTTTGAAATGTATCATGTTATGCCTTGCGTTATGACAATTTATAAATCTTTTCTGTCTCCTCAGCTATTTTACAAGCTCACAAAGGCAAAGATCTTATCATTCATTTTTGTATCCCTTCACCATTGAGCAGAGCTGTTTGACCATAATAAACAGTCTATAGTTGCTGAATGAATTAATCACTTAGTGTTAAGTGTTGTGCCATGGTTTAGATTTAATCACAAACTATAAGGAGGTTATTAATCATATCTTGGTATTTAGTACCAAACTGTAATGTTCATTAACTATCCATAAGTGTAAAAAAAATGTGAAGACAAGATATTACTTTGTTGTTATTGTGATAGATTCTTCCAATTACATGTCCTGAAACATGTTATATTTGCAGTAAAAAATGCTAAAAGGCTGGCTGTAATAAAACAGCTTAAAATGTATGAGTTCAATAAAGAGCTATGCTAATTAAAAGCACTACATTTTTAGAATAGTTTATTCATCACTGAAATGAATAACTATCAGTATTTTTTTTTTTTTTTTTGAGACAGAGTCTCGCTCTGTCCCCCTGGCTGGAGTGTAGTGGGGTGATCTCGGCTCGCTGCAACCTCTGCCTCGCAGGTTCAAGTGATTCTCATGCCTTAGCCTCCCTGGAGTAGCTGGGATTACAGAAGCCTGCCACCATGTCTGGCTAATTTTTGTATTTTTAGTAGAGACAGACTTTGCCATGTTGGCCAGGCTGGTTTCGAACTCCTTACCTCAGGTTGTTTGCCCGCCTTGGCCTCCCTAAGTGTTGGGATTACAGGCGTGAGCCACGTGCCCTGCCAATATCAGTGTTTCTAATACACACTCTATGGTTGATATGTCAAGAACATGTGTTAACTCTCAGGTTTAACAAAATAATTGTAGTTAAAAATACACTGGTAAGTGTCTTGAGTTTTCATATGTGAAGGTGATGAAAATTCTTCCTCTTCTCATCTGAAACCCAATTTGTAATTTAGCAATCAGACATGCTCATATTTAGCAAGTATGTAAGGGTCAGTATAAATATACAGCTATGAAAATAGACAATCAGAAAAATTCTGCCTTGAAACATTTCTGTTCCATTTTTCATGTGAGTAGTTGAAATAATTCAGTGCTCTTTAGAATATATGAAAATAGTGGCTGTGTCTCGAAATTGATCTCTGTAGCACAGAGCACATTTTCAGGCATAAAATAAGTTTAATAAATGCGTGATGAGTGAATAAATAAATGGTGTGTTTGATAGAATATGAAACAATGGTAGTGTTACAGGATGCTAATATTAAGTATATAGGTAGAAACTACTCAATTCTAAAAATATGGACCAATTTCTATTACATTTGTTTAGTTTCTATAATAAAGAAAATAACAGTCCATTTGAAGAATTACTCTAACAAAAGTGTTTTTCTTTAGGGCATTATGATAAGATTAAGTATTTTGATGAAATCCCAAAACCTCAAGGCTCAATGTATCCATGCATTTGGATACTTCTGAAAATAATGACTAGATCTAGCTCTCAGAAACTTTTCATTTTATCTTCATTACACAGCCAACATTTTTATAGTTATCAAGCCATGCTTAAATTTAACATGAAAAAGAGAAAGTAGGTGTTCCATGCCAATAAAAGATAAACCATAAGTAGAAAAGAAGGGCCCAAGAAATTGTGCTTGACATTAAATTGTGCCTGACGTAATAATAGGCAAGTAAATGTCCTGAGGTGACTGTCCATAAGCTACAGATTTGACTGTTACCTGAGCCAAATGAGAAATGTGGTGTCCGTTGAAATCATAATGAATTTCTTTGTATTACTGCTATAAAGGAATACGTGTTTTAATATCACAGGAATAACACATGAATTATATAGTATTATGGTCCAAATAAGAAAAATATAATGTATTACTCTACTGTGAACAGTGCAATTCCTGCAACGACATGGTATTAAACTGAAATTACCTGCAGTTACTTTCTTTGAAGAACATAGTTGGAAGTTGTAATTTACAAGTTTTGCTACAAATTGGAATCACCTGCAGATTTGTAATGTATAATGAAAACTGGCTCCTATCTGCTGACATTCTGATTAAACTTATGAGTTTGTAAATGTAAATTGGGCTCTATGGGTTTAAAAGATCCTCGGTTAATTCTTAAGTGTAGTAGAGTTTAAGAAATACTAGATTAAAAATTTGGGAACTGAGTTTACTGGGATACAGATAATTCTCAGGAAACTCTGTGTAATACCAAAAGTGAAAGGGGCTATGATGTGAAATGGCATCATTTATACCATTATAGCATTGTTACCCTCCATTAATATTAAAAACTGTTATAATAACAAAAGGTATTTTTTGTTGTTTTGAGTTATTGAATCCCTACTATGTACCTTGTATTGTGCTAAGTGTT
Organism: Gorilla gorilla gorilla; assembly: GCF_029281585.2. Lineage (NCBI taxonomy): Eukaryota > Metazoa > Chordata > Mammalia > Primates > Hominidae > Gorilla > Gorilla gorilla. The sequence continues at coordinate 93,283,627 of NC_073234.2, forward strand.
TTACATGTAAAATTAACTGACTCTTCTAAGTAATTATACATATTATCTGCTTTTAATTTTTCTTAAATTGAAAAAATCAGCTAAAATGATTATTATGGGCCCCACCATCATGGAATTTTTTTGAAATCACTTATTTCTATTAATCCCAAAATATAATGGTAACAAATTTTCCCCACACATCATTTCAATTTTTATGGACTATTGATTTTTCTAAATGTTAATTAAAAGCTCAAAACTTGACTAACCCCTTGGCACTTCCATTTCTCACTCATTTGCCTGTTGTGATCATGTTTTGGTTTTCTATTCTCATCAACATCTTTTCTACTCCAGAGTAGTATATTCCTCCCTGACCCGACAAAAAAAAAACAAAAAAAACCAAAAACTAAGTTTTGGACATATAGCAGGCCAAATGCTATTACAGATTATAACTGATGCTATGTCTAAATTTATTAATTCATTCAGATAGTCAACAATAATGCATTAAGCATTGATTGTGCATGGCCATGGTGTGAGGTCCTGGGGGTAAGAGGGTAAATGTGAGAAGAGAGACATCAGCTCCCACCAGCAGACATGAGTTCATGTATATCAGAGGAGAGGCTTAGGATGCCATACAAGTAAGTCAGCTTATCAGGGTCAATGTTCAGGAGACATAATTAATTTGACTACTAATATTATTTCCAATTAAGGTTTAATTATTTCTCTTTTTTATTTGACTGCTTCAAGCATGAAAACACTATTTTATTCTTGCTGTAGTTCATTTGTTTCCTCAGCAATTGTTTGTAGATCACCTAAGTCATACATTTAGACTGGGGAGAGAGCAGTAGCCAAAATTAAAAAGAATCAATAGAGAGTATACATTCTGGCCAGTCATATATATATATATATATATATATACACACACACACACATATACATAAATACATATATATAAAACACATTAAAGTATATATCATGATGTATACTGTAATATATATGTAACACATATGATATAGACTTTAATAACACACAGCATATATTACCTATAATATATAACATATATGTAATGTATGTAATATACTATTATATATACTTTAACAATGTTTATACATATTAGCATTACATATATGATTATATTACATATATAGTAATATATAATTAAAGTATATGCTATATATTATATATCATACACATATGTATCATGTATATAATATATGCATATGTATGATATATACATATGCAGTATATAAATATACAATACATATATGTAATAAAAATGCATACATGTATGGTATGTGTAATATACACATATGTATATATTACAAACATATATTAATATATTGATATTTAATATGAACATATCATATATTCAATATAAATGTGTTTAATATATTATGTGTATACATGCCTATGTCTTATGCATGCAATATATGTATATATGTATATGCTACATGTATACACATATATGTATGTATATGTTACATGTATACACATATATGTATATATGTATACGTTACATGTATAAGACATATGTGTAATATAATAAATATATACTTTAATAATATATTACTATATACATATGTCTATATTACTTGCATAAGACATATTTGCAATATACAATATATATTTTAATAACAGGTATTACTATATATGTAATAATATATTATTAGAGTATTAAAGTATATGTCATATATTACATATCTGTATGAGATATGCAATATACACATATGTATATATCACACATATACATATATGTAATATAATAAATATATCACACATATACATATATGTAATATAATAAATATATTAATATAAATACATTATATATTTAGTATAAATATGTTTACTATATTACATGTATACATATGTCTCATACATGTAATATATGTATATATACATATGTATCTATTACATGTATAAGACATATATGTAATATATTAAATATATAATATATACTTTAATAATATATAACTGTATATGTAATATATATTATTAAAGTATATATTATATATTATGTATCTGTAATATATATAATATAGTTGAATATATATTATTATATGTGTAATATATATTATGCAATATATTATTAAATTATATATATTACATACATGTAATATATGTAATATATGTTATATAATATAAGTAATGTATGTTACATATATGTAATATATATATGATTAAAGTAGACTGGGGAGAGAGTGTAGACAAAATAAAAACCATCATGAAGGTTACATTCTGGCTGGTCCTCTATGTATACATTACACACATACAAACACACACACGTAATATGTAACATATACTTTAATATTTAATTCATGTGTGTATAATGTTATGATATATACTTTAATATTTAATTTAGATATTTGAGCATTTGCTATTTGATAAGCACTATTATGAGCACCTTTCATGAATTTATTTATTTAATTCTAAATCTAATAGTCAACTCTCAGCTCTTGTCGTACATGACTTGTTAACAGCTTTTGATAGAGCTCATCTTTCCCTTGTGCTTCAAATACTTTCTTCAGGTGGTTTTCTGTACCCCATCCTCTCCTGATTTTCCTCATACTTCCCGGTGGCTTTGTTCACTCTTCTCTGTTGGTTCCTCCTCTTCTTTCCAAGGATAATCTCCTAAGGCTCAATGTTTGTTCCTCTTCTTTTATGTCTACACACTTTTGTTGATAATCCACCCTCAAGACTTCATTCACATCACCAAAAAATTTGAATTTAGATCTCCACTCCAACCTCTCAATTGATCTCCAGATTGTGTGTCCTACTGCCTACTAACCATCTACTTTTGAATGTTTGATGGACCAGCCAACATGTCAAAAAAGAAGCTTCCGACTTCCATTCATGATCTTTTCCATCTCATTGGATACAGACTTCATCCTTCTTGTGATTAAAGCCCAAAATCTTGGAGTTATTCTTGACTCTTCTCTTTCTCTCAAATGCCATATCTTCCCATCAATTTCTCTCAGAAAACATCTGGAATCTGACCATTTCTCATCACCTTCACTGTCTCTTCATTAACCTTGTTGCTACCCTTGAATATGCCCACCTGCCACGAACCCCACCAGAAAAGAGGCAATGTAGGCATGGCAATGCTCTGGTCTTCTTAGGGCAGTGTTTTACATATTGTGGATTACCATCCATTAATGGACCCTGAGATCCATCTAGTAGATTTTAAGCAAAATCTAAATAGATTAAACAGAAGACAGTACACTGCACTAGGAAGCATCACAGTAACCTGAATTTATTAAGGTAAAGTATTATTCTGTGAAACTTTGACTCCATTATAATTATGTATGTGTATATTGGGTTGTGCTATTCAATTTATTTCTTGCTGTGGGTCACAGTCAATATTTTAGAAAATATTAAGGTACATGAAGTTATTCTAATTAAAATTTCACCCAAATTTTTGGTGTTAAAATATGATTTGAATTTTTTTGATATCCAATTCAAACAATAATGAAGGAAAATAAAAGATTACAATTATTTGGCTCAATTTGATGGTAAAATAACTTTTATCTGTTTGTAAGTTACCAAAAAGTTTTAGAGGTTTTTAGTTAAAAAAATTGACATTAAATATGGAAAAAAGCAATTAAAACAGTGTTTGTACTAGGTCTATTTATAATAACTGAGGGATGTTTAAGGGAAATCCATCTTAAAAACGGGAATGATAAAATCTTTACAATTTCTTGAAATAAAATTCTTAACCAGAGAATATCATTTTATCATTAAAAAATCCACTCAAATTATCTTAAAGTATGCCTCTGGTGAGAAAGTGACCATATAAATGGCATTTAACAAGATATCTTAAAACCACTTCTTTTTACTGTGAAATGTATAGTCTAGTATGTACTAACAAATGTTATTGAATTTACAGAAGGACTAGAATTAAGTGGGGAAAAGGTATTATTTTCTTGAAAGTCATGTTTATTATGCTGATACATTGTGAGAAAATAAATTTTGGTAAACTGTTAATATTAACAATAAATGTTGAATAAATAAATGAGCTTTACTGAACTAGCCTTTAATAGTCATATTGGAAACTGTATTCAAGTACTTATTCTGTTGCTATTACTTAGCTACTCAGGCAATAATGGGGAACATAACTAACTATCTTAAATTGCTGGTCCTCATAATGAATGACTATGAAAGAATAGTAAAAATGGTTGAATGCTCCTGATAAATACATTTGAAAATAAAAAAGAATGTATTATCGATCATTTATTGTTGTTGTTCTCCTTCCCCTTCCTTCCTTCCTTCCCTCCCTCCCTCCTTCCTTCCTTCTCCTTCCTTCTGCTCCTCCTCCTCCTTCCTCGTCCTTCACCCTCCCTTTCCTCCTCCCTCCTCCTCCCTCCTCCCTCCTCCTTCCTCCTCTTCCCTCCTCCTCCTTTTTCTCCTTCTCCTTCTTCTTTCTTTCCTTATCCTTCTCCTTTTCTTCTTCTTCTCTTTTACATTCCCCTTCTGATTGTGGTGCAAGTTGAGAGAGAGAGTTGTGTCTAACACTCAATTTAGGAATCAGTTTATTTTATATGCTGGTTAAATGATAGGCCAAAAATTATCTTACAAACTTAGTTCAGACTCAATGAGCCTTTTCTGGATTTTCAGTGAGCTAACCTGTTCGTGTATAATATGAGTAACTAAACTTTAGGTAATAATATCCTATTAACATTTTGTAGCAAATCACACTTGGGTCAGAAATCTTCCTTCTTTTTATAAAAGGCATATAATTGCATTGAAATCAAGAACTTTAGGACTGCTCTTGCAAACATTTAAAAATATTCCATCACATTATCTTTCTTAATATTAGGCCACAATAATTATTTGGCATCTTTCTTTTACTAATTTTTAATGGATCTGAAAGAAATACATTTACAAGAATACTGCGGATGGATAGAGAACATCAAATTTGCCTCATTTCTTGTTATTGTTTCTCCTCTTTTCCTTCCTTATATAATCTTATAGCTAGCGGCAGAATGAAATATGAAGAAAGGAAAGAATTAATGTATATTTCAGCACTATCGCCTCATTGGATATTCAGATGGTGATCTGCAGAACAAATAAGATTTATTATATTATGTTGTATTCAGCATCTTCAACTCTATTCAGTAGATAATTTCAGTAAAACTTACTTTGAAGTTAATTAATATAATTTTTTTTCCTCAAAATAAATGAGTATATCTTGGCTGTGGTCATTTTTAAGCAAAAAGCATATCATTGTATATTATCTATTTTTGTACAAAATTACTATTTTAAAGGAACGTAAATAGTTTCTCTATAAGGATAGATTCTTGAATCTATTTTTTTCTTTTCATTTTCTTTAAGAGACATTTTGACCTTGCTATGAAGCTAAGCTAGGAAGGACATTGGCAGAACTCTGTGTGTCCTCATGCATAGCTTTCGATGAGAATTTAGTAAGACAGACAATAGGACCTTGCCAAGTTATTAATTTAAAATCTCTTCTTTATTGTAGAATCTAAAGATTTATAGAATACCCCCAAATCCAGGGAGATGGATCACAAAGAATTGGAACTTTTTAGCTTTCTATGCTCTTACGAATCTTAGCTGTGTCACTGCTATATAATGTCATGATCAAATTTTTATTTTTTTATTTTTTTGCTTCTCACCCTAAATGATTATAAACTGGTAATCATATTGAAACCAATCATTTAAAAGCCATGGGGCCTGGCATGGTGGCTCACGCCTGTAATCCTAAAACTTTGGGAGGCCAAGGCGGGTGGATCACTTGAGGTCAGTGGTTCGAGACCAGTCTGGCCAACATGGCAAAACCCCTCTCTATAAAAATATAAAAAATTAGCCGGGCGTGGTGGCGTGCGCCTGTAGTCCCAGCTACTTGGGAGAGTGAGGCCGGAGAATCGCTTGAACCCGAGAGAGGGAGGTTGCAGTGAGCCAAGATCGTGCCACTGCACTCCAGCCTGTGTGACGGAGCAACATTCTGTCTCAAAATCAAAAACACAAACAAACAAACAAAAAGTGCCATGGGCATCACCCTTTTAAAATATCAAACAAAATACCTATATTTAATCAGCAGATTATTCACCTCTAGAAATACAAATATAATTTTTAAAATAAGTATGTGCTATGTTTAGGATGAAAATATGCTTCATTTTCATGTTGTTTCAAACCTGTCTCCATCTATCTAGCTTTTGACGTACTTGACAAATACTGCTGGTTGAATCTAAATTACCCACATCCTAACATTCTAAGACTCACACATGCAACAATCTCAGTCTGTATGGATGCTTTCACTGGGACTTATTTGCAAAATACAAGATCCAGTTTTATGTTAAGTAGGTGGGTTGCTAATCTGCAAGAATGCCGTTCTTTATCAGGCCTTTATGAATTGTTTGTAAGTACCAGCTGTACAATGAAAGCTTTATATTCATTCTGCAATTAGCCAAAATAATTCTAGTTAAACTCTGGTTAAGACTTCTAGTATGAAATGAATGTAAACTATTCATTCTTTATCGTTCTTTCTGGTTTCATTTTGGCACATGTATTTGTTAAAATATAATCCTCTAAGTTGCTTTTTCACTGCTTTTCATGTTGCAGATTGAAAATGTTGATGTCTGCCTTAGTTTTCTAGCAGCCAGAGGGGTAAATGTTCAAGGTCTATCTGCTGAAGGTAAGAAAAAGAATGACTGAATTGTCACAAATGGCATCAATGTTTTTAAATTATTTTTTATAATGTAAGAAATGTAACATTGGAGTATACGGCTCCTTAATATGATAAAGGAAATTGGTGAAGTCTTCAAGACAACCGAAACATAAACATAATGGTTATTAATATGTGCTTTAAGTATTTAAATGTTTTCCATATTTTGCCAGAAATGTTCTTTTCATAACCAACTATATGGGAGAGGAGTGAATCAAAAAAATATCTTTATGTTATTACTAGTTTATAGTATAATTAGATTTCTTAAGTAGATTAATAGATAATTAGATAAATGTTGGATGGACATAAATACAGGTAAAATATTTTAATTAAGCCTTAAAATATTATTTTATCAATAACATTTCTATAATATATTCAAGTTGGTAGAAATAATCAAAATAGTTGGTAAGTTTAAGTCACTATGAAGTCTTAAATAATTAGAACTAACAGCATTAATCACTGTTATATATAAATGTTTTAAATCATTAAAGATTCAAAAGATCATCACTAAAATTGAAAGATAGCAAAATGGGGAAAACTTGAACAAATTTTGACATTGATCTTTTTTCTGAGTTTATTTTACTTTCACTTATAAAGGTGGCAAAAGTTTGCAAAAGCTTGCTACACTTAAGATAAAATTTGCCATACTTGAGAACACTGATATTTAAATTTCTTTTTTATTTGCATGTTATGATATATAATTAAATTACACATTTAATGACCAAGAAGCTTAGGTTCAAACCTAACTGGTAGTTCTGTAACTTAGAATAACATTTGAGTAAAATTCCCCAGGATAATATGTTGCTAAGTAGTTACAGGCTAGAAATGCTGCCATTTATTCACTTTTTATGTCTCTTCCTTATGAAAACCTTTATTAATGTAAGCCTATTGATTTTCATTCATCTTTAAAATATATATGAATGCTCAAAATTTACTCTCTAAATTAGTTAAACATGCAAAATAATAAAACAATAATTTTTTAAAGACTCTTTAAACAAAATCTTTCAGGTTTATAGGAGAAAATTAACACTCTCTCACTGTAGCCTCAGATTGATGAAGCCAACTCTTCAATATGACGAAAACTATGAGAAATGTTTGGGGGAAAAATAGAACAACTCAGAGGGTCATTTTATGTTAATTATTTTACTGCATAGTTTGAGTTATATGATAAACCATCAGAGAGCAAGAAATCCAAAGAGTTGGTTAATTTTCCTAAACTCCAAAAGGGGACATAAAACCTTAATCTCAGAGGAGGATGCATTTTATTGCCAACAGCAAGTTTTATTTAGAATATGATTACAGGTTGTGTAGCTTATTTTCAAGCTTTACTTCCTTCTCTTTTCCTATTTTTTTTATTATACTTTAAGTTTTAGGGTACATGTGCACATTGTGCAGGTTAGTTACATATGTATACATGTGCCATGCTGGTGCGCTGCACCCACTAGCTCAAGTTATAACTACAGGAGAAAAATGTAGGCTTATGTGTACCCTACATTGTGAATTGAATTTTTTTATTCAATATTTGAAAATCTTACACAGGAACTTCATCTGTTAGAACAAGGATTTCTGCTTATTCAATTATGTTATCTGACGTAAGCTAATCCTCATTATTTATTAATATATAGCATAAATTAAAAATAAAAGAATTGGAACATTAAAAATTGATATTATGTCTGCTTTTGGAAGATATACATACACATATATATTTTGACATATATGGATATATATTTGGAGGATATATACATACATAAATATGTATAAATGAGTTGGTAAGTGGGTGATTTAGAAAGAAAGTTGATTGCAACAAATCCAGTTGGTATTAGGAGGTGCACCCACATCATCAATATTTATAAATGCAGGACAACCAACATTTAAGTGGCTTTCTTTCTCCAGTTCGTAGCCACTGCTATGCTGGCAACAGCTGTGTATATTTGTGAGGGAATCAACATGCTAAATCAAATGGTTAGCACAAGAGAGAGCTCATTTATTTCTAAGAACCAGCTAACTCGAGAAAAATTGTAGTTCAAGGTCAGCAAAGAATATCACTTCTGAGTGTGCTTTGTTCTTTTTACCCTCTCTCCTTTTATTCTCTCCCTGAAATTCCAAGTTATTTGGAAATGTTAACATGTTTCAGAAATTCAGGTTTGTTTGTGATTCAACTGTGACTGAGAGAATTAAGTTGTATCTCTATCTTCATAGATTTATTTCAAGAGAATTGCATCTGGAATTTGTTAAAAAGGACATTGAATACATATGATTCTTTTTTTGTATTTTTCATTTCATACAGAAATAAGAAATGGAAACTTAAAAGCCATTCTAGGGCTGTTTTTCAGTTTATCTCGCTACAAGCAGCAACAACACCATCAACAACAGTACTATCAGTCCTTGGTGGAACTTCAGCAGCGAGTTACTCACGCTTCCCCTCCATCGGAAGCCAGCCAGGCCAAAACCCAACAAGATATGCAGTCCAGGTAAGGAAAGAAAGTAGGGAATGTGTTTCCAATTAGTTTGTGTAGATACAACTTGTTTTTAACAAATTATTGTCCACGAGTTTGAAAAACGTACTCATGTACTTGTATCAGTGTGATGGGATTATTTGACTTGTGTAATAGAAACTAAAACCACTCTTGTTTTGCTTGGACAAGCAACATCTATCATCTTTTGGGTGACGTATTTTGTTTGTTTTCTAAAGATTGTTGTTCTGTATCACAGTGTGAAATGTCTTTGGTGTAAGTAATGTGGCATGGCTACTTTCTTCTACAAGTGACTTCAGTATTTAGAATGTGCTATTGAGTCCTAGTCTCCTGTCGTGTAGTTATCTTTCACTGATATTTTTGATTAATTAAGTCTGTCAGAAATTTCAGGTCTGTTAAACATAGGAGTTTGAAGTTTGGGAACATAGTGTTTTTGATTGTGTGTGTGCATGAGTATGTGTGTGTGTGTGTGTGTATGCACATACATGTATTATTTGTCTGGCCTGAGTCTTTTGGCATATGTAGACACAGCCTGGTGGAGTGCTCCCAAATCATGGCAACTTCCTTTTCTCTTCCATTATTATTATTTTTTTCCAATATAGAATTATATCAGTCAGTATTCAACTAGAGGAGTCAAGCAAGTAAATGATATATAACAAGAGATTTATTGTGAAGAATTGGTTTAGCATGATTGAGCATACTGGTTAGGCAAGTATGAAATCTGAAGGGCAGCCCAGCTGGGAGGGCAGGCTAGAACTCTCATCATGAGTTAAAATTGCAGTACACAGCTAGAATTTCTCCTCTCAAGGAAGCCTCAGTTCTGCTTTTGAAAAGCCAAACTTTCGGCCGGGCACGATGGCTCAAGCCTGTATTCCCAGCACTTTGGGAGGCCGAGGTGGATGTATCACAAGGTCAGGAGTTCGAGACCAGCCTGGCCAAGATGGTGGAACCCCACCTCTATGAAAAATACAAAAGCAGCCAGGTGTGGTGACAGGCGTGTGTAATCCCAGCTACTCTGGAGGCTGAGGCAGAGAATTGCTTGAACCAGGGAGGCAGAGGTTGCGGTGAGCCAAGATCCAGCCTGGGTGACAGAGCGAGACTCCGTCTAAAATAAACAAACAAACAAACAAACAAAAGAACTTTCAACTAGTTGAATGAAGATCACCCAGATTATCTAAAGTAAACTTTACTGAAAGTCAGTTGATTATAGACTTTTATTACATCCTTAAAATATCTACATAGCAACAACTAGACTAGTATTTGAACGAATAACTTAGACTATAGTCTAACATAGTTTACATATCAAAATAAATGATCACAGAATGAAGTTTCACTTAACAACTTTCATGCAAGCTACTATATTTGTTCCTGAACAATGACTGGGGTATTGGTTAGTTAGCTCTATTACATAAATAGTTATGATTATTTTTCTTGAGGAGAGAGGATATGAAAATCCCTTTCATCGTCTTTGAAAATATAAACACTCGTCAACAAATGTAAATATTTAACTTTGTTCACCTTAGAAGTCAAGCTTGAAACCTATTAACATTCAGTTAACCTTGAGTTTGGTAATTAGAAATGACTCAAACAATTAAAATAATGTTCCAAAGTACATTTATGGACCACCTCCCACTTACTGTCAGTTGTTCAACTGTTCAGAAATCACCTCTCTTTCATCTACCAACCAACCCTCATATGGACCTTGTTTGTTACTCCATAATAAACAATATTTATTTCTCTATACAACCATGTAAATGTGGTTCCCTTTGGAAGATTTTCACTCACCAGTGAATTTTTAAATGAATTAAAAAAAGCTATAGTTTTACTAAAAACATAGCATAAAATATAAAGCTTATGAAGTGATGGGGGATATTTTTTATTATAAAATAATGCAGATATTTGATGGTTCTTTAAGCTCATCTTGGCTTTTGGTTATATCAAGTGAGATTGTACAAGACTCATAGTGGAAAATAAATCTCTATAGGCTAAGTTTCTTGGATTTTCGTAAGCATATAGAAGAACAAAGTGGATGACATCGTGTTTTATGTATTATTATTTTTTGTGTGGATGTTTGGAACAAAGGGATGGATTCTGAAAAGTGCCAGAAATAATATTTACTAGAGTTCGGTTTAAGCAATTTAAATAAAGAAGACACAAGAATAGTAGCTGAAAAAATAAAGGAAATAAAATTATTTTACGTAAAGCATGTTGACTCTGGAAGTGATACGGAATATCATTTGACATTGCTTTACCTCACTCTTTTTCTGTATCTTCCATGTGAAATTTCTTGCCTAGAATTTCTTGCCCAGAATTTCTTGGTAGTTATGACCCTTTTAGGAAATTGTTTATTTTCCTATTCTTCTTGCTGGATATACATGGCTGTTGTGAAACTATGGGGTAGTTTAAAATATAAAGCCATGTGTAATACTCATGGTTTTTATACTCTTTTGTGGAAGGATGTCTCAATTTTTCATTACAAGTTTATGAAAAGTATTCTTTTCAACGGTGTCCTTTAAAGCCTTTAAGGCTGTGGTAGACTTTTAGCAAAATTTTCTCTGCTAAATTGGATTTAATTACTTTTTGAATTGATATATAATTTAATAAATGTTTATGGAGTAACAGCTTTAATAAAAGTAGTATTCAGGACCCTAATATAGAAGAGTTCAAGTCTTACTTTCATTAGTCTTACTTTTAGAGAATTTTTACATGTTTTAAAGGATATGATATTTAAGACATTAATACTTATTTTTATTTATATAGATTTAGTGTATCACATTAATATGTAAATTATAATTTATGTGGACTTAGCTGTAGCAATCAATATTTTAAAGCATTTTTCAAAAGGCCATAATGATAATTTACATAGGAACATAATGTAGTATCTATGTGTTAGAACCAAGATAATTAATGCAGAAAAATTCCTAGTGACAAATTTATCTTCATTTGCTGGAGGTGTGAGTCATAAATCATGATTTATGATGCCTTTCTATTGATTTCAAAGTTCTTTCCAAGTAAATAGTTTAAATGTCAACTTGCTATACTTTTCTGGGTATTTGGCCAGAAAATGTTCTCATATTTTTCTCTGTAGACTAATAAATATTTCTTAGGGCACATTGTTTCAGTTCAGTGAAAGTATTTCTGTTTTATCCTCTTTGTTTAAAGTAAATTGGCATAATTCTACATATTTCCACAACATTTATTTCATACATTAATAATTTTAATTTGATTTTGCTAGTTTGAAAAAAACTCCAGATATTTTTCCTCAAGTTGAATAGCTTTCATTTAAACAGAAATTTGGATTTAAAGGTTAACAAGTGAAATATACAGGAGAAAAAATAAAACATGGACCAAGAGGAAAGAATAGAGTAAGAAATTCTGCTCTCCTGCTCTCTCAGCTCCCTCTCCACCTTTGAGTGTATGTATCTATAGGTGCATGGGTCATGTGCTATATGTGAGCTTGAGTGTGTGTGTGTGCACAAGTGTGCATGCATGTGTGTCCTGCTCAAGTGGCACCTAGAGCTCTAATTATTAGGAGTTTACCTCCGGAATCAGACTGCCAGGACCTGGATCTGTATTAAAGTAAAGGTGGGATTCAGATTTTAAGTTTCTTAAATTCATTACAGGGTATTATTTGGCTTATTTGGAGTGATAAAGACTTGATTAACCAAGTAATCAATTCTTTAAAATTTAAATATATTTGATATGAAAATTAGATTTTATCTATGTCAGTATTTTTTGGATGGACTTTATGTGGGTAAAGATTCAATATCTTGCTATATTCCGAAATATAAAACATCTTATTTGCATTTATTTAATATATGAAATAAAACTAGTTCATTCTGTATTTCTTAATTTTCTTTTTATTTTGAAAAAGGTAGATAAAAATTCTTCTCTCCAACCAAGAGGGGAAATATGAGAAGTGTTTTAATATAAAATGCTAAAAAAAATCGTATATAAAGGTTGGTATCATAGTTATTTTCCACAGGTATTAATTGGGATATGAAGGAAATCCTATTTCTTATTCTAAGAAACAATGTAAAAATAAATCCTATAATTTTAAAATTCATAAAATTCATTTTCATCCTAGGCTATTTCTGTGAACCTTACTTTTTCATATGTTGCATTTTGACAATTAGAGTTCTAGTTGGCAGGAAAGCTAAAAGAAAATTCTATTTCAACCCTAAGCAGTACCTAGCGCATACCAGACAACAACACTCAGTAAATGAATGCATGATTTTCCTAAGAATGTCTGGTAAAAACATTACAGTAAAAAAAAAATAAAATGAAATTTAATTGTTCTTATGCACTGACCTGGTTATATACAAGGTGTTAGGATGATAGTACATGTAAAAGATAAATTTTTTTATTTGCTAAAAGCTTTTTTAAAAGACGTGATTTTTCTTAAAATACATACTTTTATCTTAATTTTTGAACAGATTATTAAATGATTTTCCTTCCTGTTATCAGATAGTTGATGAATTTTACCAACTCACAGATAGTGGTTATTAAATCACATGAGTAGTTTATGTAGTATACAATTAAAACATGTAAAAAGAAGAAAATTGAATGTGAAAGTAGAGGTAAGAGATTACATAGATAGATGATAGAGGTGGCAAAACCAGTGGTGATAAATCTTTCTGAATTAAAAAACTATATATTGGGAACTTGAAAGTTTATGATCTCTGCAGATGATCATATGCCCTTTTGCTTTTGATTTTATAGGAGCAAATCAAGAATGTGTCCACTTTCAGTTAAGATGAATGTGCTCCTACAGGATTCACAAGTTAAACTGTGAAATCCCCGGGTACATGTTTTCTGAACGGCTTGTCTGTTCCCTTACAGCCCTTTTCCAAGGTTCCCATGATCCCTACCACACACATTGCTTTTGGAACCCTCTTACCATAGAGGACATTTGCCTTCCAGGGTATCTTTTCCAGGAAACATTATTTCCTTCTGGGAGATTCACTCTGAAACTGGGACAGTTTACAGCTTTTTGGCCAAAGGTTATAAATCTTGAGAAGTATATAAGGAAGTTTAATTTAAGATGACAGGAAGGCTTTAGTAATTTAAGCTCTTGTGAACCTGGCTTCAATTAGTTGCCTAACTCAGTTCTGTGTTGTGGCCATAGTGTGCTCTTTAAAAAAAAGTCAGTTAATCGATTAAACTTTAAATAAAACAAAAACAGAAAAGAAGAGGGATATTTATAAAATCATTACTTAAAGCAGGTTTTTTATCTCTAGAGAGAAATAATTGAAGAGAAAGAAGTTATTCTTAACTGACTGCATTTGGAAACCAAGAGTATGTAATATTAAGAGAAAGTTTGTGTGTGCACGTGCACACACTTTTGTTATGTTCTAACACTGGTGTTTCGGTTGTTATAGATGAAGATTATATTATAGTAAAGGTGGGACTCAGATTTTAAGTTTCTTAAATTCATTACAAGAAAATATTTGGCTATATTTGGAGTGATAAAGACTTGATTAACCAAGTAATCAATTTTTAAAAATTTAAATATATGTAATATAAAATAAGATTTTATCTATATCAGTATTTTTGTTGTTTTATTTTGTTTTGTTTTGAGATAGAATCTTGCTCTGTCACCCAGGCTGGAGTGCAGTGGCCCAGTATCAGCTCACTGCAAACTCTGCCTCCCGAGTTCAGGCCATTCTCCTGCCTCAGCCTCCCTAGCAGCTGGGATTACAGGTGCCCACCACCACGGCCAGCTGTTTATTATTTTTTTTTTTTTTTTGTATTTTTTGTGGAGACATGGTTTCACCATGTTGGCCATGGTGGTCTCAAGCTCCTAGCCTCAGATGATCTGCCCGCTTCAGCCTCCCAAAGTGCTGGGATTATAGGCCTGAGCCATCATTCCCAGACGCTATGTCAGTATTCTTGGATGTATTTTATGTGGGTAAAGATTAAACATCTTGCTATATTGGTTATTTCAGAGTCAAGCAAGTATGGGTTGGAGTCCTGCTTGCCAATTCCCAGCGGAGTGGCATGGTCAAGTGATTTTAACCTGCTCAAATTCCAGTGTTCTTCCTCTAATATTGGAATGGTGTCAACTTTCTCATAAGGGTTTTGAAGAGACCAGATGAAATGGTTTATGTATAAAATGCTTACTTAGCATAACACAGCATATAATAGACACTCAAACCAGCTATTTCCATCTTCCCTTCTTTCACTTGAAGATCATATCACATGTGTAATAAAATACGTTGACCCACATTAAAAACCTTAAGTCAACCTCATTACTGTTCTCCCTTTTCTCTCTTTCTCTAATCAAGTCTGCCCATTCCACTAAGTTTAATTAAATATATGAAAATAATTTAAAGTAATAATATTTCCAATAAAATAGATTAATAATGCTCAGTCCTTTGTATGCCCAGTCTAAATAAGCAGAGTAACCCCTTTAATTAGTTTAGATTTTTTTTATTAGTTACTTCCATATAGCTAAATAGAATGCTCCTACCACTAGTTTCTATTCATCAATTTGACCATTTTCATTGGATTCACACTTCTCTATTTCTCTCCACCCTCATTAATTGATTCTACAAACTTTTATTAAGCACGTAGTATGTTCTAGACAATCTTCTAGTCACTGGAGATATGCAGAAGACAAAAGAGATTAAAAAATCTTTGCTCTCTTGAAGCTGCTCTCTTGAAGCTTTCATTCTAGTAATTGGAGATAACACAAAATTAAATAAAATATTTACCAGTAATTTCACAGCTGATGACAGAGAAAAATAAATCAGAAAAGGGCAAATCAGATGTGTGGGAACAAGTTTTTGCTAATTTAAATTTCATGAGGACCGAGGAAAGTCCTCATTCAGATGATGAGACTAAACAAAGAAAATGACAGAATGTTGTCGGTGAATATCTCAGGGCAGTGTTTCAGGCTGAGAGAAGAAATGCTCGTAGACCTTGAATTAAGAGCCTGTCTGGTTTTCTTCAAGAAGAGAAAACATCTATCCCAGTTGTGCTGGATCAGAGGGAAAGAGGCAGAAGAAGAGTAGGATATAATTCAAAGAAACATAAGAATTAGTATGGGCCTGTTGCCATTGTAAAGACTTTGACTTTTATTCCTGGAGAGAGGGGAAGATACTATGTGCCATGAGGAACATAAACAGGCACATAAATGAAGTGGTCACATTGCCTGCTGTGTTGAAAGTAGAGTGTAGTAGGGAAAAGGTGGTAGCAAGAAGTCATGGAAAAAGCTTGGGCTATCATGTTGAAAGTGCAGAGAGGAAGTTAAATGCCAAATGTGTTTTGAAGGTAATGTCAGAAGAAACTGATAGACTTGTAATGAAATTGGTAAACAGAAAGGAAACTCTAGCATGGATAAGGAGGCTATAAGGTGATACTGTACGTTATCGATGTAGTATTAGCTGTTGGAAAGATGGCGTTTCCATTTGCTGAAATGAAGAAAAAAATATGAGGAAAGGTTTGGTAGGGAGAAGGTCAGATATTCACTTATTGCCATGTGAGCTTTGAAATATATATGAGATATATCCAAAATACTGAGGAGGCCATTGGAATTGCAAAACTGGGGTTTAAGGGACAGATGGAGCCTATAGATAAAAATCATGGAAAAATAAGCAGATAGCAACAATAAAAAGCTATGAGGCTAGACATGATTAAGTCACCAAAATCTGAACATAGATGAAGAAGAGAACTGAGGCCTTGGATCAGGAGCTTACCAATATTTAGAGATCAAGGAGATGGCAAGACCTGATAAAGGAGACCAAAAAGAGTTAGCCTGTAACGTAGGAAGAAAAGTAGAACTTGATGTCCTGGAAAGCAGGTGCAGAAAGTGTTCAATGGAGAGACAGATCAATAGTCGTAACTTATATGGAGCCCTTTCTGAACCATTCTAAATAGTTTATACATACATTTACTGTCTCAATCCTCACGACAATCCTATGATGTGTATACTGTATTCTTTCTTTCTTTCTTTCTTTCTTTCTTTCTTTCTTTCTTTCTTTCTTTCTTTCTTCTTTCTTCTTTCTTCTTCTTCTTTCCCTTCCTTCCTTCCTTCCTTCCTTCCTTCCTTCCTTCCTTCCTTCCTTCCTTCCTTCCTTCCTTCCTTTTTCTTTCTTTCTTTCTTTCTTTCTTCCTTGACGGAGTCTTACTCTGTCACCAGGCTGGAGTGCAGAGGCATGATCTCAGCTCAGCTCACTGCAACCTCTGCCTCCCGGGTTCAAGTGATTCTCCTGCCTCAGCCTCCCGAGTAGCTGGGACTACAGGCACACGCCACCACACCTGGCTAATTTTTGTATTTTTAGTAGAGACGGGGTTTCACCATGTTGGCCAGGATGGTCTCGATCTTGACCTCATGATCTGCCTGCCTTGGCCTCCCAAAGTGCTGGGATTACAGGCGTGAGCCACCACACCCGGCCTGTACTGTATTCTCAATATTAATTTTGACATAAGGAAACAGAAAATGGAAAGATCAATTAAATTGCACAGTTTCACAGAGACTAGGCTGTATATTGGATCAAGGCAATCTAGTACAGAGTTTGTGTTTCTATCCATTATTTACAGAATGTCAACTACATCAAATGTTGCATGTAAGTAGGATGAGGACTGAGAACTGACTTACCGCTTTTGCACTGGAGACTTTGATGAGAGCTCTTTCAGTGAAGTAGTTGCTGTGGTAACTTGATTGGAATCTGTACAAAAGAGAATGAGAGGGAGGAATTACAGAGAGAGATGTACAATTTGTATGTGTCAATTAAAAAAAGAGATAGCAAATATAGGCAGGTCTTTCTAGGAGTGTTACTAACATAGTTACACTCCACTATCTTTAGTTCTTTTATTGGTTAACTTTGTACCTTTATATAATGGAATAACATCTTTATTTCTTTTTCAATCACCTGTAGAGTATCTTTTGGTATTCGATTTTGTAAAACCTGGATATTAAAACTACGGTTTGGTTCTCCTCCATCCACTAACAATTTCCAATCTCTGTTATCGGCACTTTTTTTTTTTGTTACCAATGTTCATATGATTAATCTATTTCGTACAGGTAGCTGATTCTTCCATGCTTTTAGTATAGGTTGATTCCAAAAGTTGAAAATCAATAAGAGTGTTTAGATAGGAGATACACACACACACACACACACACACACACACACACACACTCTTCAGAATCAAGTAATATACTCTGACTCTTCCCTAGTTAAGGCCTATCTGAAAATCTGAAAGTCTGGTAAAAGTTGATACTTGTTTGAATTGATGCATAAAATAGTAGATAATTTGAATTAGGGCCAGAGCTCATTTTATGATAGTTTGGGGAGATCAGTCCAAGTAAACAAAGGATCACTGTATGCCAGTGCCTTTTTTCCGGGATTATCCAGTTATTATAGTTTAAAATGCTTTTTATGTTCAGATCATTGGTTTTGGTTTAGTTTTGTTTGTAAAAAAAAATATTCTTAGTTTTACTTTTCTTAACTAAGTCAGAATCAGTTAAACTTGATTTTCTAGGTATAAAACAAAAACATCATAATTGTCTTTTATCTTTCCAAAAGAACTGTGAGAATATAAATACATTTGAAAGTATGAGACTAACTCTTAAGAACTTAAGACACACTTTTTGCCATAAATATGTAGATAAAAACAATGGTGAGCCATTATTTGTCCTATGAAATATTTTTTAAGATGTGAAGTGATAACAGAGCTGTGACTCATAACTAATTTGTGATTAATTTATTTAAAATTTTATAACAGGACATTTTGACGGCCTAGTTAGATATTTTCTGTCAAACACTAGAAATTTGATTCTAACCACAGGTACTACGTATTTGGCATGTATGAGCCACTTTCTTCTCAAATAGAGCACTGATTATATATGTAATTATTTCATTTGCCATTTTATACTATATGAAATTATTTATTAATCTTTTCTACTAAAGACTAACATCAAAAAGTTAAAATTTATTAAAAATTTTCAAAACTTATTAAAGTCAATAGCTATTGAATTTATTCATCTGTTTTCTACTAAAAACTAACCTCATCTCAATTTTTTGAGGTTAGTCTATAAAAAAGCAGATTAATAAAGTCAATATTTATAATTTTGAATAAATTTTTAAAATTATAATTAATAAAGTCAGTAACTATTAACTTTCCATAATCCCTTTTCTATGCTTCTACTTCTGACCATCCCAAATGCCCCTGTCTTTCTGATTGATCTCTCAGTCTAATAAGATATTAAACAAAATAACTATTGACTTTATTCATTACAATTTTCAATATGGAGTAAAATTACATCTCAATACATTCAGAGCTTCAGCCTCAAAAAGTTGAGGTTAGTTTTCACTAAAAAACATTAATAATTATGGACCTTTTTTCCATTATAAGTCAGTAATTTTTCAAATTACTTATAATTTTTCAAATTTCAAATTTGAAAAATTACTGACATAATAAAAACTGCAACTGTCTCAAAAAATCATAATTGTCTGGGCATGATAGCTCATGCCTGTAATCCCAGAACTTTGAGAGGCCAAGGCAGGAGATCACCTGAGGTCAGGAGTTCCAGACCAGCCTGGTCAACACTGTGAGACCTACTCTCTACAAAAAATACAATACAAAAAAAAGTTAGCCAGAAGTGGTGGTGTGTGCCTGTTGTCCTGGTTACTTGGGAGGTTGAGGTGGGAGGATGGCTTGAAACTAAGACGTCAAGGCTGCAGTGAGCCATAATTGCACCACTACATTCCAGCCTGGTCACAGAGATTCCTCCTCTGAAAAATATATATATATATAGAAAAAGAAAAAAATACACTAAAAATAAAAAAGCTATAATGATTATGTCAGAATGATCATTAGATTATTTTTCTGTAGCCAAGCCTACACGGAAAATCAGGAGATAACTTGGTGAGCATGGAATTAGATTTAGGGAATTTGCATGTTTCAGCAACTTATCTTGCTTATGAGACTTTAACCATTAGTCAAGGGCACACTTGCAACATACATCTCTTTATGTGCCCTTTTCTATGCTTCTACTTCTGACCACCCCAAGTGCCTCCCTCTTTCTAACTGATGTCTCAGTCTCATAAGATGTGAAACGAAAAAAAAAAAAAAAAAAAGCCTTCTCTTTCTGCTGTGTAGCAGGCTCTAGAACAATGCTCACCCATCAGAGATGTTCTGTGACTCCAGTCACTGCTTACTAATATTGTTACTGAAATGCCAGAGATTTGGTCTAGGTCCTGCTGTGCGCTACACAGAAAGCCACTTACTGAGAGAACGAGTATTACCAGAGAAGAAGGCTTTAACTGGGTGCTGCAGCTTAGGAGAAGGGATACCAGTCTCAAATCCAACTAAAATTAGGGGTTTATATGGCAAGGAAGAAATGTAACTATGTGTGGGAAAACAGGAATGAGGGAGGGATAAGGAAGAGGAGTTGGTCAACAGGAAGCAGGTGGTCAGTTAAGCAATCATGACAGATGAGGGGCCTGGCGTCTTATTGTCCAGATATAATTATCTGATAAGTTTCAGTTCCTTGACACTATTTGGGAGGCCTGATGGTTGGTTTCCCGAGAAAAAAAACCCAGATAAGACAACCGTAAGTTTCTCAAGTTTTAAGACTGGAGGGGTCAATTTCTATGTTTATTCTAAAGAAACCATAAACGTCAGTTCTATGGGACAATTGGGCTGGTTTGATTATGATTGTATTGATGATTATATTTTCTTTGCATTAAATGGAGAGCAGCCCAATTATAAGGACTTGATAGACTAGATTTTCTCACAAATCTTCACATACTTTATAGATATTCATCTTTTAAATGTAATAAAAGTCATTTTCCTGAACATATGTATTAAGAAATAATTTAACATATTTTATGATGACTACAACGCTTTTTAAGTATTTAGAAGTATTAAATGATCTGATTTTTCACTGATCTGTGTGGTCTTTGCCTAAGTTATTTTAAATTTTTAGTTTGACAAAATAACTTTTTCTACCAGTATTCAAGTTCCAATTTTTTTAAGGTGGTTGCATTCAAATGAACTTTTTGAATGAAGCTCTGAATGTATTGAGATGTAATTTTACTCCAAACTAAAAATTGAAAATGGGAAACATCCACAGAACAGCATTGTAGCGTAGTACTTTGAGCTATGTGTAAGTAACAGCATTGTGGAAAATCTAATTTATGGTGATATTGTAAGAGAAATATGAGCCTCATTTCCTGAATTCTCCTTTATCTTGAAGTTTGACATTCCTAAAAGAGCAAGAGACTTTGATGTTGTAATATCTTACACAGGCCTCTCCCTCTTTAGTTACTGTTTTGAGATCCCACAAAAGCAGACCATGCAGGTGGTCTTATTAACTGTCTGTGGAAATTTAAGATAAGACAGAGGTTATAACATATTTTCATACTGTATTTCACTAATAGGATAAGTTATCACAGTAACCTGTCCCAAATGCAATTGAGATGATATTTCAGCCACCCGGTTACTAAAAAGAAACACATGTGGATAAAAGCTGTTTCTGACTTATTTATGGATTAGGCAATAACTGTTTTCAGTGAACTCTTAGCAAAAGGAGAAAGTATTTTATGATATACTCTGCAGTGAGGACACTTTTTCCAAAATGCCTTTAATATTTTTTAAGGACCACATATAGTTTTGAGGTACTAAAGATATATTTGCAGAAGTGGCTAAATATCTCTCTCTTTCTTAGTGCTAATAGCATGTTAGTTATCATTTTATAGCAGTTCACAAGGATCCTGCAGAAGTCTTTATACTAAAGAAAGAATTTGGTTTATGGAGCTCTTTAAATCTTAATTCTGAATATGTGGTTTCATTTCTATCCCAAGCAATCATAGGACACATAAAGAAATTTATTTCCATCTATCTCAGTCTTAAAAACCCTTAGTGAATGTATTTAACTGTCTTTAAAGTTTGTTCTTTTGTCTAAAATTCCTTAGCATTAAACTTTAAAAAATATATTTAATTATAGTATATCTTGGGTACTTTATTCCCGATTTTTTTTCTCAAGCCATTTTCAGTGAATTTGAAAGGAAATAATTTCTGTCTTTTTAACATAATACTGTATTATAGAAGAGAAAATTGGGAGGTAAAAATTGCCCACTAAAACTCAAACCCAAGAAATGCCTTATTTTATACTCTGAGTTTTGTTTCTTTATATTCCTCTTTGTTTCCTTGTGAATGGTGCTTTTAGAAGAAACAAATGTGATATCATAATTAGGCATGCTTTTTTCTTTCTTTGGGAATCAAGAGTACTACATGTCTCACTATATACGGATTCTGTATAGGGATTTCTTCTCTTGTGATATGTTTATGTGACTCCAAGACTGAGGGTAAATAGATAGGGCCAGAAACAAGGGTGATTCTAAAATGATTTTCTATAAAATTTCTTAATATAGATGAAGAGTTATAAAAACTGATGTAATGTGAAAGATTGTCTTTACATTCTGTTTTGCTTTGATAAATATAGTTTATTCAACTACTTTTGTATTAAATACATCTACTTAAAAATTACTGTTTTCTACTTGATTTTTATGTTTTGATGAACCAGCCACTGTCTACTTGGGCAGAGTCAATGCATAACATATGGCTTAATGAAAGATGATTTGTTGCTATTGATCTTTTATATGTTACATTAGAGCCGTGTGTTCTTTTCCACTGGTGATTTGAAAGTTCATATGTGACCTTTCCACAAATAAATTGGCCCGCACCATGAGCCAAGAGATACATCAGATATGTGGCTAAGATAAAGTGATGTTCCTCTTCAAATCACCCACAATCTTATAGAGTACCTAAATATTCAAGCAGATGGCTTAATAGACATGTTAATTAATTCAACAAAGCACAAGTTGCTCAGTGATCAAAGTTAGAGGAAAGGGCACATATGAAGGGACTGACGAAGGAAATGCCATTTCACATTCAGGAAATGAGTTATTTGGCTGAGGAGAAAGTTAAAGTAGAAATGGGTTCTGGGTATCTATTGCTGCTTTACAAAAGCATCCCACAATCTAGTGGCACAAAACATTTTACAATGCTCATGGATTTTGTAAACCAAAGAATCAGACGAGGCATAAAGAGAATGGCTTGTCCTTGTTCCACTATGTCCAGGGCATGCAATGGAGAAGGATGGAATGGCGGGGATGTCACAAACTGGTGAGAGACAGAATATCTGTGGTTAGAGAATCCACTTCCAAGATGACTTCTTCACTCACAGGTCTAGCAGCTTAACTGAAATTCACACGGCCACTCCAGCATGGCGGCCTTAGTGGTATCATACTTCTCACATGGTAGCTCTAGTGGTTAAAGCAGCTTCAAGCCCACTCAGACTCTAAGAGATGGGTGGATAGCACAAAGATCTCACTTCTCAATGGAAGGATGATCGATGAACTTATCGTATCCCTGTGTTAAAATTGTCATAGCATATAATGTGAGAGAAGACTGGAGAAATAGGCAGAGGTCAGTTTGTGGAAGTTGTGAACTCTATGCCTAGGAGCTGGGACTTATTTGCTAAATGTAAAGTAAAATTGCTTTGAGAAATTTTTACCAGAGGAAAAATGAGACTATTTATAACTTAGAAATATTGCCCTGGTGACAGGGTAGAGAAAGATGTGCTTTGGGCAGGGGAATAGGGATGGACCCTGCTCTGGTGGCAAGAGAATGAACAGTTTAATGCTTGCAGATGTGAAAGTTGGACTGGAACAATGAATTTGGTTACTGATTGGAAGTAAGGGTAAAAGACAATCATCACGTCTCTACTTTCATTGATGAATTGAAATATCATGTATTTCAGTAAGACAGAAAATACAATATGATAGTGGAAACAGATGGGAGGAAGGAGGCGGAGAGAAAAAAAGTTTAGCTTTGGCCGTAGGTTTAAGATTTTAATGGAACTTTGGTGACTAGTATGTGGCTCCGGAGCCTAGGAGAGAAGCCAGAGCCAGAGATATGGACCTGGGAACATTAGCTTAGCTATGTTTTATTGATTGAAACAATAGAAATGGAAGAAATAGCTCAGGGAAAAAGTATAAAAGTAGGGGAAAGAAAGGAGAGCTCAACACAAAACTCTGGGGACCACAAACAATTACAGGTGAAGTGAGGAAACAAGGAGAATGAGAGAATGTTCTTTTTGTTTTGCAATGTACTGAGTTATGGTAACTTTTTGCTAAGTTCTTAAGTGTAAATTGTTTTTCTTTTGAGAAGTACTTCGTCTTCTGAGACATTTTGTTCTTGTCTTTGAAATTATTCCTGAAATCTAGATACAAATGAAATACAAAACTCTGGTTGGAATATTAAATAAACTATATTGAACATATATTCATCTAATCACTGCAACACAAAACAAAACACTAAGTCCTGAATTTAAGACACTTTTGGATTCTGTGCAGTGTTGAGATTTATGTTTTGAAAGGCTCACCCTGTGTGTGTTGTTTTGGGAATGCTGGTTCTTTGGTGTCTTATTGGGACAGTTTCTACTGATTTCTTACTGGGCTAAGTCCTGTGGGACTTATGTTGTTGACTTTGGGAAACAAGAATAATGAATAATATCCATAAAATTTTGAAGGAGAATAAGACCTAATTGTATTTGATTTCAAGGAATCACAGTCCCAAAGTAATTTTAAACTGAGAGACCAAGAGCCACAGTTAAAAGCTCAGCCATTGTCCTGAAAGAGCCATGCTTATGTGCTTTCAAGTAAGAATAACGTAACATCAAAAGTGGTAAGTGAGAGCCAAGGGATGTGGTATTAGGAAGACTTCCAAGTGCAGGTGTGCGGGGTAATAGTGGCTAAAATTCACACAGGATTCATTAGAATATTTACAGTGCCTCCAGAGACTGTCAAGTATGCATTTTTTTTTTTTTTTTACCTGTTATAGCACTTATCTTTACCAGACACCCTTCTAAGTGATCTGCAATTTGGTCCTCATAAAAACCTTTAGGTAGATGTCATCCTCATTTAACAGATGAGAAACTAGGCACAGAAAGCAGTTGAGCTGAGATGTGGGTAGGGCAGCTGGCTGTAGATTGTTTGCTATTAACCAATGTATTAGATGTTTACTACTGGCATTTCAACATATTAATTCACAGAAGATAAATAATGTCATCTATCATTTCTTCACATCTGCAAAATGCTTTTGTTTCTCTTTCCAAACTTGAATTTGATTTCCATTAAATATAAAATAATAGTTTTTTTTTGTTTTTTTGAGACGGAGTCTCGCTCTGTCACCCATGCTGGAGTGCAGAGGTGTGATCTCAGCTCACTGCAACTTCCACCTCCTGGGTTCAAGCGATTCTCCTGCCTCAGCCTCCCAAGTAGCTGGGATTACAGGCGCATGCCACCACGTTCAGCTAATTTTTTGTATTTTTAGTACAGACAGGGTTTCAATGTGTTAGCCAGGATGGTCTTAATCTCCTGACCTCGTGATCCAGCCACCTAGGCCTCCCAAAGTGCTGGGATTACAGGCGTGAGCCACCGCGCCCAGCCTATACTTTTTATGAAGAATATTAGTTAGTATACATGGCTTTAGGGGTTATAATTCTCCGAATGAAACAGTAACCTCTGTGCGCTTTAACCAAATTTTTCCAAATTAAATCTTTCTAACACAGTGCCAGTACGTCGGAGGTGGTCAATAAAAGTCTTTTCAATGATTAATTAATTGGACAATTGCATAAATCAATCTTCATATTTGTCAGAATAAGGGGAATACTGAACTAAGTTTAGTTTCTCAATATCTATGTCTATGTGCCACTTTGAAAACCTTAGGAATGTGAAGCTGCTTTCTTATTTATTCATTAATTCAGTATCCAAAAGTATTTATATACTTTACAAGTCAATCTTTAGAATAACATCAGTGAGGGCTCTTCACTGTCAATACTCTAAAGGTGGGATTAGTCACTTCTGAATATCCATTTTCCCAGGGTTTCTATTTCTTTCTCTACTTTTTTTTTTGTATGTAGACATAATTGAATTGGAATTTTCTTTTCATACACTACACGAGCGATGTTCAACCTCGCCGTGGCTCATGCCTGTAATCCCAGCACTTTGGGAGGCCAAGGCGGGTGGATCACTTGAGGTCAGGAGTTTGAGACTAGTCTAGCCAACATGGTAAAACTCCGTCTCTACTAAAAATACAAAAGTCAGCCAGGTGTGGTGGCACGCACCCATAATCTAAGCTACTTGGGAAGCTGAGGCAGGAGAATTGCTTGAACCTGAGAGGTGGAGGTTGCAGTGAGCCGAGATCGTGCCACTGCACTCCTGCCTGGGCGACAGAGCAAAACTCCATCTCAAATAATAATAATAATATTTGTAGAATGAATAAGAAAATTAAAAATATTTATAATTACCACAATAAATAAGTATAAGTTGAAACAATTCAAATACCAACTTCCTCAGCTGAGATTTTTTGGAAGAAGCTTGATAGAATCCAAAGACCTAAAGTCGATACATTATATGAGGTTGAGGTATTATGTTTTGGTGATTTATAGAATTCTGTATGTGTATTATGTTGAAGCAAATTTGATTCTTGAGGTTGAAAACTAAAACTAAGGAATGAAGTCATATATACATATATATGACCACATTTTGCATGGAAGTCTGCTGTTAAAATAACTATAACATAAATAGAATAGTCTACAAACATCTTACATGAAATTATTAAAATTTTCTTAGCTGTGTATTGATGAAGGCATAGAGAGGAGATACAAATACATTTTAACTCTCATTCTAATTCCTGTTGAACAATAAGGGCTGTTTGAATCCTTTGCAAGGATTATGAGGCTACCATAGGAATTAGTCAAAAAAAAATGTTCAATGATTGATTAGTGATGTCTGTAATGGATGTGGGAGTGGCTAATTATAAATTATGTTCCACATTTATTAGCCCTGAATAAAACATTGCTAAAAATTTTAAATGATAATATTTGCTTGTAAGACTATGAGAATAGTTGCTTAAATACTATAATTATTTTAACCTTTAAAATTGTTTTGTTTACTCTTGATTTCTATGTAAAGTAGATTGAAGTTTTTAAATATTATTTCTCTGTCAAATGGTATATTTTGAAATTAGATTTGTTTGATACTTGAAGAGATCATATTCTGTATACAGATTCTATAATATCTTGGAAATCTTCACAAATCTATGGAGCAATAAAAATACTTCAATTGATAATTGATACAGACAATATGGTACAAGAGAACGGAGTACAGCTTATGGAATGTTAAATTTAAGTTCAAATTTCAGCACTTTAATTTACAAAATGTATAAAATGCACATGAGTTAACATTAAAAGACTTAATTTCCATATTTGTCAGTTGGTTGTATAGTATAACCTTTGCAGGACTGTTGTGAGGATTGAGTAAGATAAATTGCTGCCAGTTAATAAGGATGTAATAATGACTAGTGTCTTTCTGTTCCCTCCTTTAACATACTTCTGATAATTCTATTCTTGGAACAATTTCCCTTGTTTAGAAGGTAGAGATATAACATGCCATCATTTGAAAATGCCACCCAGTAAATGTCAATCAATTGTTTAGTTACTGAACACATACCAGCCCCATTATAGGAACTAAGAATGAAAAAAAAATTAACATAACATAATTCCTGCCCTGGAGAACAATGCAGTCTGTTTAGGAGACAGATACTTAACCTGATTAATTACTGCACCATCAAGATACAATATTCAAGACATATCGAGATATTCAGAAAGGGGATTCTGAAGTTTAGGATTGAGATTGGGGTTTGAAATATACATTTGCTATACAAGAAGGAAGGAGTCGATTATATCTGGGATTATAATTTTTAGAATATTTATGGTAACAGCGTAAAATTTTGTGGGTGGTGACAGTGAGTGAACCTGTATTTGGGAAGCAGTAGTAATAGCTGGAGATGTGACTGTTGTGTCAGAAATGCTAAAATGATGAAGTCTGTAAGAAGGAGGCTGCTGACATCTAGAGAAGAGGCATGGCTTGAGATTTTGGAATATGCTGTTTGACTTTAGAAACTGTGAGTATTCTCCTTCCAAGGAGACATCTGTGGATAGTCTGTAGCACACAGTATCTCCGATGTTATTATGCATAGGAATCACCTGTGGATTCTGTTTAAATGAAGATTCAAATTCAGTAAGTCTGAGATGGGATCTGAGGTTCTATATTTCTAACAAGCCCCAGGTGATGTCAGTGTTGTTGGTCTACAGACCACACTTTGAGTAGTGAGGCTCTAGTGATTAGTAAAAATGTGTAACCACAGATTCGGCCCTGTTTACCTTAAAAAGCTTTCTTTCCTTACAATAAATGGATTTTATAATTCCACATGAGGATTTACACTGAAGCTGAAATAGGAAGCTCTGGCAGTTTGGATCCTGCTGTGTTTTGATCACCAGATGAATTCCATACTTTAAAAATAGTTGACTGTGTATAGTTTTCTCTTCTTCCCTTCCATGCTTGAGAAAAATAAAAAGCAGCCCCTTGATATTCCAGTTTACTAGAAAGATGATCACATACTTCTTTTAGTAGGATCCACAATGAGCCTCAAAATGTTTACTTCTTTTGTGCTTCTGTTTCTGACATCTTTTGCCCACCATAAACAGTAGGAGTCTGATCATACAGGATTTCAGAAAAAAATGCACTCTTCAATTCAGACATCTAAAAACCCTTATTTTACTGCTTTTCTGACTCAGTTTATTTTCCCCCATTGCCTGAGAGCTGTGTCTACATGTCACCTGTGTCTGTTTTACTAGGACTCGGCAAGTTGGCTGTGCTTACTCACCTGGTTTGTTACTAATATGTTATAAACTTGAAACCTGGGAAATGGTATTACAAGCGCTGTGGAGGATAAAATGCTTTTCTGCTGTCCAGAGAGGCATAGACAATAATGTTAAGAAAAATAAAGGAGCTATTGAGAAAGATTTTAAGTTGGATCAAACAAGTAATGAGAGAAATGGGGAGAGATTGATTATGTGAAAATTTGAAAGAAAAATAATGAGAGAAAAGTAGAGGCATATTGAAACACAAGATTTGATATTTCTGTCCTCCCTCTATTACTAGTGATTTTTAAGATTACAGTAATAGCTTATTTTTTAGATAACATTGCAAACGTTCAACTAAGCCTTTCTTGCTCTCTTTTAGATTTCTTTTCAGGTGAAAAGACAAAAATATGGAGAGGCAACAGACATTTAAGTGTAGTTACTAAGGACATAAAAACGGGATGGCAGTAATACTCTAATTAGAACCAACAATTAACAAATGTCTCACTAAGTTACACATACATACGTGTGTACAGTGCCTTTACCTTTGCATGGTATTTCATAAACATTAGGTATCAGGCCAAACCAAACTGTTTGCCCATTGGGCTTCCTATGGAAGCTAAAGAGCTAGCTAAAACCAACCAACCAACCAACCAAACAAACAAAAATAAATTGGTCTTCCAAGGAGTCCAAGTTCTTGATCTATAAACATCTGAGAGTGGTAGACACTTATGTAGCAACAGGCCAGTGACTTTTGACTAGGTGCCTCTTAGAAATGCAGCTGGTACAATGTAGTCTGTTAGTAGTTGGGATCATGAAAAATAAAGGACAAAATCATGAAATTGATAAGACCAGTGGGTTAATTGGTGAAATAACATTTATTCTCTATACTGGAAAATAGATCCATGGAATGGTGAAGTTGCCTTATAAATAAATCAAACATAAAGAATATTCTTTTTGACATACTAAGCATTTGTGGCAGTTATACTTGGCAGATAAATTACTTTCTAAAGGATAATAATAATAAATAAGAATAGTTCTTATTCTGCTTTTTTAAAACATACTAAATTCCATTTAAATTTCTCATGGACCCATCAATCTGACTTAAGCATTATCACCTCACAATTTACCTTTTTTAAAATGAATATCCAACCATTCCAAGCTCCTAATTCCACTATTGACTATTTCAAATCAGCTATTCACCTCAATTTATTTAAAACAAATTAAGTATATATCTGTGAAAGATAGAGTTTATTTTTAATATGCTTCCAATGTTATTCAAACACCAGGGGTTTAGTCTAGGTCCTGCTCTCTGTTGCACAGAAAGCCAGTCACTAAAATAACAAGAATTGCCTAGGGAGAAGGCTTTACTCAGTTGCTGCAGCTGACAAGAATGGGAGATCAGTCTCAAATTCACCTCCCCAGTTAACTAAAACTGGGGGTTTATATCGTGGGGAAGGCATGTGGCTACTTGCAGAAAAGCAGGAATTAGGGAAAGGTAAGGAAGAAAAGTTGGTCAACAGGAAATAGGTCATCTGTTAGGAAAACAGGAATTAGCAATGAGTAAGAAAGTAATCCTGACAAATGAAGGACCTGGCATCTCATTGTCTAGTTGTGGCAATCTGGTAAGTTTCAGTTCATTGATACTATCTAAGAGGCCTGATGGTCAGTTTCCTGAGAAAAGGAACTCAGATAAAACAAATGTAAGTTTCTCAGATTTTAAAACTGTGAGGATCAATTTCTATGTTTATTCAAAAGAAACTATAACATCAGTTTTATGGGACATTTAGGCCAGTTTCAACAATTCAAAATAATTATCACACTTTAAACATTAATATTAATTGCTTAGTTTCATTTAACATCCTTGTGTTAAAATTTTCTCATTTTCTCATAAAGTTTAACAGTTGTTTATTTGAGTCAGAATTCAAATAAGCTTCTGTACATTACAATTGGTTTTAAGTTCTTATAAGACTCTATAGGTTTTCCCTTCATAATTTTTCTTGCAATTTATTTGTTAAAGAAATTGGGTCATTTGTCCTATTGAGTGCCCCACTGTCTGTTTTTATTATTGTATTTCTGTAATATAGATCTTTGAAAAATTGTCTCTATTAATTGTGTTAATAATACACTTGCTGTTACAACACTTATGGTGCTGGTTTGGTGACACATGACATATTACATTTTCAAAATGTATTAGTTTTATTGTTTATTTATTTTTTTATTTTTTCTGAGACAGAGTCTCACTCTGTCGCCCAGGCTGGAGTGCAATGGTGCTATCTTGGCTCACTGCAACCTCCGCCTCCTGGGTTCAAGCAATTCTCCTGCCTCAGCCTCCAAAGTAGCTGGGATTACAGGCACGCACCACCAGGTCTGGCTAATTTTTGTATTTTTAGTAGAGATGGGGTTTCACCATGTTGGCCAGGCTGGTCTCAAAATCCTGACCACGTGATCTACCTGCCTTGGACTCCCAAAGTGCTGTGATTACCGATGTGAGCCACTGCGCCCAGCCTAGTTTTATTTTTTAAGAGACAAGAGTAGGCAAATTTCCAATATCTATGATAGTATTGGTACATTTGATGAAGAGATTGCCTTGAAGAAATTTCATTATGTTTATAAATTTAAATAACTAAAGTTAAATTAAATGTTTTCATTACATAAAAGGGTACAAAGCATAGTTATGAAAGCTTAGAGATTTAATATGTGTCTAGAAGGTGATAAAATGTTGCATAGACTTGGTGTAATTTAAGGTGATACTTGAAAAATGGTTAGAATTTGGTATAATAGACACAGGTAGGGGGTATTCCCATAGGAGTTATAGCATGAGTAAAGGCACAGAAAAATAGAAAAGTACAAGTGAGATAAAAACCCCTCTTGTCTTTTATCCTGTAACAAAGATAGAGAACATAAACACAGAAACATAAGAATATTTTATAAGGCTTGGCGCAGTGTCTCACACTTGTAATCCCAGCACTTTGGGAGGCTGAGGTGAGCGGATCAAGAGGTCAGGAGTTTGAGACCATCTTGGCCAACATGCGAAACACTGCCTCTACTAAAAATACAAAAAGTAGCCAGATGTGGTGGCGGGTGCCTGTAATCCCAGTGATTTGGGAGGCTGAGGCAAGAGAATTGCTTGAACCCAGGAGGTGGAGGTTGCAGTGAGCCGAGATTACGCCACTGCACTGGGTGACACTAAGACTCCATCTCAAAAAAAGAAACGAATATTTTATAAAGGATCTTGAATATCAAAATTTACTTTGAGTCTTCACTGATCAGCTGCATGTTTTAGAAAATTTATTGTATGTCTTTGACCTTTGCTTCCTTCACCTATAATTTCGCTTCTCTATTTGAGAATAATATCAAGACACAAGCCTAGATACATTCATTTCAATTCAAATATTCGATTCTGAAGTATGAATTAGATAAGCAATACAACATTTGAATTTCTCTAGGTCAGAGGTATCGTGGGAAGTATTCAAGGCTTGAGTTAGCATGATAAACATCGGAATTGATGGAAAACATAGGTACAAATGGAATTATAGATATTTAATTAGTATGACTAGGTATTGATTTTTCCTCTGTAATAACTGAAAGGGAAATGGAAAGAGTCAGCTGTTGAGATTTTCAGCCTATATTATTAGGAAAATTGTGGTCCTGTGGATAGAAATAAAGAAATTTAAGTAAGGAGTTTATTGAGAGCTGGAGAATAAAAGAAGGAGAATGGAGAGTTTGATGTGGTGAGTTTGAAGCTCACGTAAATGGACAAGTCTTTCATTCAGTTGGTACCGATGGATGGGAATATGAACAGAGGTTAATTTAAGGAGTAGAATATTAGTTTAAATCTTAGTTGAAAGTGAATTACTAAGTAAACAATGCATAAAATATTTGAGGAAAGAGGATATACTCTTGAGGGAAAAATATCATGCCTTTAAGAGATGGGGAAACAAGGACGCCAAAAAGGAAAGAGAAAATGGGACAAAAATGATGGTGAACTAATTGGGTCAGCTTACTGGAATGCCATAATGCCTGGTCTATGAATAGGAGAGGCTCAGAAAGAGGCAGGGACCAACATGGTCAAATACACAGACTTTAGAACATAGTGAGCACTGAAGAAAACAAGATAACAGCTTCACCAGTGCAAGAAAGCAGAACAGAAGCTGCCTTTCAAGGGATTACAGTGAGAGGGTTTGGTGTAGGAATTCAGGTTCAAAGTACAGTATCCTTATATAATAATTCAGAAAACACACATGGACCATAAAATGAAATTGATTTTGGCCAAATCATTCAAACTTTATGGACTTTGTTGTTGTTCATCCAGTTCTGTGCTACGATTTATATTATGGCACGTCTTTAAAATAATGAGGTGGGGGGACCAGTAAGGTGGCTTCAACTCACTAAAAGAAAATATATTGTTTCATTGTCATCTATTTTGCTAATATTTGTGTTCAATTTAGAGAAAGTAGGGTAGACATAGTGGTAAACAGTTCTCCTACTCTTGAATTGACAAGTAGACTGAGAATTTCACAAAAGGCTTTTCCTCACTTTGAGTGTTTTTATTCTTTAATTTTCAAAATGCTATTTCACTGAATTGAGACAGTTTGGTTTTTATTTCTGAATTGCTTTCTGATATTATTATTACTGAGGTAGTTTAGCTAGTTGTGGCCAGTTGTTTTGGTGCTCAGTGTAGTTAGAATACAGATTGCATTATACACAAATAACAATTTATCACATGCCGATTGTGCTCTGTGAATCTGAAAAGCTCCCTCTATATGAGGGTATATTTCCCTCAAGCCAGGCAATTTTAAGGACCTGCAAGCTCCCACCACCAACTAGGTCAGTGTAGTAAAAGTTAACTTAGTAAACACATCATCATCCTAAGTAATCCTTTCCTTGACTAAAATACCCTCTGCTTGGCAGAGAAGCAATTGGATCAACTGCAGCAGGACTCCAAGTGATCCCACCCTGATTCCAACACCCCCATGTTGTTCTTGTTTCCTTGGAGGCCTTGAAAACTGTGCATGCACAGCAACTGGATTCATGTCGAGCCATTCCAATTCATCTGAGAAGCGATTCTCCACTTAGGCATCAACCCATGACCATCACAGGGTGTGTGAACATGTCCTGGGTTTATCAGGTCTAACTATGTCTTTCAGAATACTGATTCCAGAACTCCTAGGTAACGCAGAGATCAGTTGAACTTAATGTATAAATGTGCATTTTATATATAAAATATTGCTCTTCAAAATTCGGCTTAAATCATGCTTTCTTGTGTGCCTTTGAACAAAGATTTTGATTTAAAAAATCATTGAGAAATGTAATTCAAGAATGCCCAGAAGTTGTCATTAGTATTTGTTAAGTTTGATTATGAAGAACTTAAGCCCACTTTAATTTCTGTTTTTATATAGATCTTCCCCAAGACAAAACATCTTTTATTGACTTCCTTGAAAACAATTTAGTACTAGAGGTCAGCAATAACTTATTAGACAGAAACCATATTATTTAATCACTTGGCTTTCAAAATAATATTTCGATTGAAAAAAGCAAATTAGAAGAGTTTACTAAAGGAACTAATGACTGTCATCTCATACTCTTCTTTTTCATTTTAAACTTTTTAAGAAAGTGATCTTTCATCATGTCAGTGAAACTTTAGTTTCCCTGAAGTTTCACAGTCATTTACAAGGTTGAATTTTTTTATATGATGAAATAATAGTATTTTTAAAATATTAATAATATTACATGGCCATAATTGTAAAGTCAGTGATAACACATTTTATGACAAGGTGTGCACTGCATTATTTCATAGTACATTCATAATCAAAGGTCATGTTGGACATACAACATTACCATAATTTTCTAATTAATTTGTTCTTTATACATGTTTATACGTGTTCCAATTGCATTTCATTAATTCATAGTTTTCTTGTAAGTTTGTGCTTTCCTTCCATGTTCAAAGAATCTCTTTAATTCAATTTCTCTGTTTCTCCTCATACAGTCTGGCAGCCAGATATGCAACTCAGTCTAATCACAGTGGAATTGCAACCAGTCAAAAAAAGCCTACTAGGTCAGTTAATATTCTCTAATTTATTGCTTATTAGTGATATGCAAATAAATACCCAGTGATATTTTGTCCTATCTTTTTTTTTTTAATGATGCACTTCTGAATGAGAAGTTTAGAGCACTAAATTTTTCCAGGAAGATTTTCACACATAGCCTCAGGGATGAGCATGTTTGTACTAGATAATTAAATGGGTTTTGGCATATTTTTTAGTTTTGTGATATGTAGTGCTATAACTGGGCTTAAGTCTAGGTTCTAGGCTTAGAATCAATCAAGGAAACCATTACTTTGAATGCCCAATTCCTTCCAAGTCACATAATCTGGAAGTTATACAACAAAATTGTAATTGCTTTTTGAGATGGGCATGCATTAATTACTGCACATTTTAATGGAGATTTGAAAAACATTGGCAGATTTTAGTGGGGAAGTTAGTACCAGGTCAGTCTGGACTGTTCTTCTATCTATAATAGTTTAATTTTTTTGCTTCTTTATGACACAGGTATAATAAAGACAGCCTGTTATAGTAAATGATAGTGCATTATATACTGTTTGGAAAATAATGACCTATAAAAATGTTTTGAAAGAGTTTGATTTTTTAAAAGTGTTAAGTTGCTGAAGGCATGATGGTAGCATGGAACAGCTGAATAAAACCACAGCAAAAGAGTTTTATACCTCTGATTAGTATGTGATCCTTTGTGTCATCTCACACACTGGGGAAGTATCCAGCAGTGGTTTATTCATTACTGTTCCATTGATGAATCATATTATGCAGTGTTTGACCACAAGGAATGCATCTGATGCTTTGACTTGAGGTAGGTGTCTTTCCCCTTGCCGTGGCTTTCTAAGTTATATTCATTTCCAGAGTAGCCAAAATAATTCTCGAAAGACAAATTTTAAAAGGTATTTAATTAAAAACTAGAATAAATGATATAAATTATGATGGGTAAGGAACAGTCACCTGCCATGCACAATGAGCATTTTTATTACTCCTTCTAAGACTTGGGCATGTAAAATATTTTTAAGTACTGTATTTTGATAGATCTCTCTCCCTCTCTCTCTCTCCTCTCTGCTTCATCTCATTTCCCTTTTTATTACTTTGATGAATAATCTGAAGGCCTGCTCTGCCTGCCTGTCAAATTAGGGTAATGAGAAGAACAAATGTATTTTTACATTTGTTTTAATTTGTTCTTCTAAGGACTGAAGATCATTTGACTTCATGGGTTGCAGTAAAGATTAAAATGTATTTTAATTATTTTCTGAAACGGGTCAATTTGCATTACAAGCAGGGCAAGTTTTGTGATAAAATTTGTTTATATGTGTGAGTTTGGAATGAACTTTCTAAGTCTCTGCCTATGTCTACAGAAATAGTTCTCAGATTTATTATGATTAGGACACTTGGCCAAATTCATTAGTTGGGTTCCTTCAACAGAGTGCAATCACTGGTCCTGTAAATTCCTAGCATCTGTGGTTATTATGCTGTACTTACAAACCCTTGTAGATTCTCTTAAGCAAAAGTTAAATGCTGGAATCATTTGGAAAATATTCTAATATTTTGTATGACACAATGTCCAATTAGCAAAATAGCTAAAGGGACCATTTATCAGCCATATATATTTAAACACTAAAATATAATTCACATTTTGAAGCTATTAACCGTTCTAAGAAATCAACAGTTTTGTTTTTAAGTTAGTATTTGTTTTTTTTTCCTGATATTCACTCTATTTTATAATGACTGTTACTATTATAAAGGCACTTATATTTCCTGAAGGTGGTTTGATTTTCTAATATTCTGTGAAAATGATATAGTCTAGTAGTATTATAAAGGTGAGTTAAATGTTGAGCATGTAACAACTGGATTGTGAAATTTTGGTATATCGGATACTAATATGAGAGACATTAATAATCTTTGCTTTAAAATTTTATAAGATGATTATAAAAAATAGTGCTATATTTGTAGATTTTGAATTCTTGTTTTCCTTTCAAATAAAAAATTTCAGAGTAGTACACAGTGACATTCACATGGTGGCAGCAAATACTAAACAAAACTTTCAATATCATATTTTCTAAATAGATCTTAGAATGTCAGTATTAGTTCTTGGCCAGACACGGTGGCTCACGCCTGTAATCCCAACACTTTGGGAGGCTGAGGTGGGATCACTTGAGGTCAGGAGTTCAAGACCAGCCTAGCCAACACAGGGAAACCCCGTCTCTATCAAAATACAAAGATGAGCCGGGCATGATAGCAAGTGCCTGTAATTGTAGCTACTCAGAGGCTGAGGCAGGAGAATCGCTTGAACCCTGGAGGCAAAGGTTGCAGTGGGCTGAGATTGTGCCACTGCACTCCAGCCTGGGCGACAGAGTGACACCCTGTCTCAAAAAAAAAAAAAAAAAAAAAGAATGTCAATATTAGTTCTTCACTTCTAGTTTTTAATTTATAGATTAAATATACCTATAGAATATATGTCAGTAGTATAAAATCAAAATCTAGTAATTGCACATTTTAGGCACAATTCATTACATAATCGGTCATTGAAATTTTAAAGTGGAAATTGTTTAAGAGTGAAATGAATGATCCAAACTGATATTTTAGTTCAAATAAAGCAGCAGTAAGTTACTACCTCCAGTCAAAGCACCTCTAATTATAAGATAGTCTGTTCATATTTCCTCATATCCTGTCCTTCATACACAAAGAGTAGCTAAAGCTATTGTCACTACATGTAAGCATATTTTAAATTGTCATCCAGCTAACAGTGATTTTCTTCTGAGATCTGCATCCTTTCTTGTCATGTCTCCTCTGTGATCAGTTGGCCAAACTTGTGAGACAACCAGCTAAGTCTGGATGCTTATTTTTGGCAAGAAAATGAAAAAGGTTTTTTGTGGGGCAGACCAGTGAAATATAATTTAACTCATGACCTGGGTCTTGGTACCATGTTTTCATTAGTGTAGCTAAGTAACTTAGATACTCAGTGAGCATTAGCTATTCCTTCTTGTTCAGTAACTTTCTTGTGATTAATATCCAAGCAAACTTACTATATAACTACCTACAATAAAAACAAATGCCTTACACATTGAAAAGAACAGCTTAATAACTGAAATAGCTGATGAATATGCTGAGAACATAAAGTTAAGTGTTATCGTTTCCTTTACTTTTCACATAATTGTTACAGTACTTTTAAGGCAAAGTTTTATTCATCAGGGATGGGGTGAGTATGACTTTTTTAGTTAAGATTTATTTTAATTATTGTATATTATTACAATTTTGGAGGGACATGTTCATTGAAAAGGGAAACAAGATTTTTCTGAAGATCTCCAACGTTGTGCTTAGCTATTTATTTGTCACATCTATCACCATTTTCTGCTAAATAGATTTTAGAACATCATATGTTGTAAATTTCTGACTTTCAGCACCTCCTGCTTCTTACCTTTTTGTAATGTACAATAATGATGTACTTTTTCTTATACTATTTCAGGCTTCCAGGGCCGTCTAGGGTGCCTGCTGCAGGCAGCAGCAGCAAGGTCCAGGGAGCCTCTAATTTAAATAGGAGAAGTCAGAGCTTTAACAGCATTGACAAAAACAAGCCTCCAAATTATGCAAATGGAAACGAAAAAGGTAAGTGTTTGTTACATCATTATGACACAAGTCTAACATGAGTCTTGTGAATTACATGCTAAATCTAATATTTGAGCAGCATAACAACTTTGGGCCTAGAGATGTTATCAGTGGAGTTTCTTTATGTTTCCTAACTGTCCCCTCCTGACTGCCAGCTTTCTTATCTGAAGAACATTTTAAACAAATAAACTCATTTATTTTAAAGTAGTTAGTTATATATGCAAGTATAAATACTGTTTCTCAAAAACAGGTCCTTCCAAATGCATGTAAATCACATTTTCTTATGTCTTTTTATGTTTTTGAAAATGTATCCTGAAATCATAAAGCCATATTGAATTTATCTGAATCCTTAACTTCAGTTAAGGTAAGAGCCATAAGTGTTTTTGACAATTAAGGTTGGAGCATCAAAATTTGAAACATAATTACAGTAGGTTTTTATCTTTGCAAGCAGCAGATCCCAGAGATATTATGACCTCAGTTTCCCCCAAAAGACAAATTATTCATATTTGTTTTGTTTTCTTGAATTAGTGCATAATATAAATATCAAATCACAAAATCAAGGACATTAAATGAAAGTGTCTGTTAAAGGCATATTATAAATGAATCATAAGCCACACAGTTCTCTGTGATGTACGAAATGGGCATTTAAAGAGGTGCTGATTTGATGCTTGTCACTGAGTGGCAGAGAGGACGGGGATGAGTATGTGTAGTTTACACCTCAATCATGAGGAAGTGAAGAACTTGTGCTGTTATAAGTAGTATGGCTGTGTGAGGAACTAGGGTGTTCTGCTGGATTTTGAGGAAGTATTTTCAAATCAATAGAACTTCAAACTTTTCTTCAGAGTGTTGGGCTCTACATGGAAAAACACATGAAATTAAAAAGTGGCACAAATGTTTAGTTAGTAGAACATCTGGCAAATTGGGATCAAATGATTCAACCATGTGGGAACATTTTTGCTCAAAATAGATAATTGTGAATTGTTTCATATAGGCAAATGATTAGACAACTTCCTCTTCCTCAAATGTGAACGGACAGATGTGATCTAGAAGCAAGACACTCTTTTGTGTAAATATTCCCTTTGGCCTGAAGCAAAAGTGGACAGACTTTAAACACCTGAGAGCAGAGCAGTGTGTGTTAAGATTGCAATATCCTAAGCTCTTGAGTTAAATGGAAAATGAAAAACAAAAGTGTATATTTGGAAGTTAGGAATGTTTTCTTTAAAATATAAAATAAAATTTTAGATTTAAGATCACCAGAAATATTACTGAAGACTTATACTCTTCCTGGGGCCAAGGGAGATGACAGTCCCTCATCAGAAAAAAAAAATGCCATCATTTCCTAACTTTTCTAAAAAATGTTATACAAGTTCAGGCTAATACTTCCTGTATATGTGGGAAATTTCTAGGGGAAGCTAACAGGCTTAGAAATAAAGATGTGTTAAATAGACTACCAAAGTGTCCAATTAAGCAACACGATACCACCGTTATTAATATTCTAGCAAGAAATTACTAGCAATGTTTGTAAATAGACTTAGAAATGCATTCGATGAATTAACACTTTTATATCTTAATTTATCTGAATTTTTCTGTAATGTGAAAATGTTTTATTTAACTTATTTCTGGCATCTATAAGTAAAATTCTGATGATATATAAGGATTAATATTTTTCCATGGCCACTCAATTCATACATACCTTCCCTATCTATGCTTAGAAGGCAGTGCAAAATTAGATAGTAGCAATATTGATAATAACCACAAGGTGGAGACAGATGTCATGTAATATGCAGTCTGCTCATATAAAGCACATTTTCTTAGACAAGAGTTTTCATACGATATAATAAAGACATCTGGAATTTGTCTTGTATGCAATATGAAATTTGCTATTAAACGTGGAGTTAAAACTTTATGTCAATAGATCCAATAACAATGTTCATAAATTAATCATTATGTCATGCTGTATTTCCAAAATACTATCTTAAATTATAAGAGCAAACGAGGTAATAATATATTACACATAAAACATTTTATAAAAATACAAAAAAATTAGCCTGGCATGGTGGCGGGCGCCTGTAGTCCCAGCTACTTAGGAGGCTGAGGCAGGAGAATGGCGTGAACCTGGGAGGCAGAGCTTGCAGTGAGCCAAGATCGCGCCACTGCACTCCAGCCTGGGCGACAGAGCGAGACTGGGTCTAAAAAAAAAAAAAAAAAAAAAAAAAAAAAAAAAAAAAAAAAAAAAAATTATAAGTTATTCTGTATCCAAATGGTACATTTTTTTAATAAAGATGTTTGTTTTAACTTTTTGAATATGAAGATTTCTAGTTCTAGAATAATGTTTATAAAAATATACAAATCCATCTGGTGATGAGTTGACCTCTATCACAAACTAGTTTGCATATATAACCTGGGTGTGACCAAGCAAGGTGAAAGTTAAGAACTTTTAAAACTTACGGTATTGTATTGATAGAACTCAGAAAGTACTAACTTGAATATTATTATTCTAATTGCTTTTCCTTTTTAGTTATTAAAAATAAGAATACTTAAATTAGTACCTTAAGATCTTTTACTGGCAGGATTAACCAAGTTATCTGTAATGTGTTCCTCGAATGCTTTTAAGTAGAAATATACTTTATACATTCTTTAACAACTCTGAGGGGATGAGTTACATAAATCAGTTCAGGAATCTATAGAATCTGTAGTACATAGTAAAGGTTTATTCACAATTAAAACAATTTCACTTCTATATTAAAAAAACAAATTGTTGAAAGTACAGTGGCTTTTCATATGTATGATTTGTAAAACAAATTAGCTTTTTTAAAGTGATGTGACGCTTAATGGGAAGAAATCAGTAGAGAATTACAAACTGCACTTCAAAAGATACATCTAATATCATTTTAATAATGAAATTTGAAAAAATAGTGTGCTCGTTTTACAGTCTCATTAAATGAATTAAAATATCAGCACACATTGTAGTAGGCTATCACTGGCAGAGAAGGCTGAAATAGAGACGTTACAATGGGATGCACTGGCATCTGAACATTATGTCGAAGTGGAACGCGGAAACAAATTTCTCAGAACAAGTGGTAAAATGAAAACAGCATCATTTGTAAAGCATTTCTTTTGAGAGTGCTTCAGTTTCTTCTCCTGATGACCTGCCATTCAGAAACTGACAATGAATAGTACACTCTGACACCAGCATTTGTCAATTTGCCCAGAACCGTATGAGAGTACTCTAGACAGATATATGTTCCGAAGTAAACCAAATACCTGTTAACTGTAAATCAAATCTTGTAGAAACCATGCCATGGTTCCTTTGGACATATACTTTGCATGCCTGAAGCAAGTTACCTTAAGAAATCATTCTTGTTTTACAAAACTTGTATTAAAAAATCTAAAAATGCAAAAAAGCTTAATATTATTAGGAATTTATCCATAGCTTTATTTGGAATCCAGTTTCTTTATTATGATCTATAAACATGCATCATTTGATGGAGTTCCTTAGTGGAGAGGTGTTTTTCCATGTTGCTAAGAAGCATGTCCCAGCACCAGAGGGGATACTACCTACCATCTTTTTGCCATTTCTCACCTGTGATTCTTACATTGTACCTGTTTACTCACTGAACAGGGCTTCTTTCTCTTTGTCTAGATTCTAATCAGGTGTCTTCTGGTGTGGAAGCTTTGGCTTTTATTTACACACAACACAGAATTAATAAGATAGATGCCAAGGATTTAGCAACATTTTAATTCAACATTATACAGCTATCAGAGTTAATGAGAATT
Source organism: Gorilla gorilla gorilla (assembly GCF_029281585.2). Lineage (NCBI taxonomy): Eukaryota > Metazoa > Chordata > Mammalia > Primates > Hominidae > Gorilla > Gorilla gorilla. The sequence continues at coordinate 93,325,915 of NC_073234.2, forward strand.
ATGCATTAGTCTTTAAATTTGGGCAGCTTATTCAGCTAAAACATAGATGTCTAGCTCTTAAACACTTTGTTTTTTTAATTACTCTGAAATTACAGTAAAGTCAAAGAACTGAACTGTTTTCTTTTCAAGCCAGTGCAAATGTGCTTTAGTTATTATTTTACTGGTGATTTAATTATGCATTTTACTGCTTTATTAATACTTATATAAGCCTAAAATACATTGTTAATGTCATAATTTCAGGGATTTTAGAATTCTTTCCATGAGTTACCATAACTAGATGCTTATTATGTAAATATATGTATATATCTATATCTATATATTTATATCTACGTATATATCAATTTATAAGACTAAATAGACTTGGGCATATGTGTTGTTGGTTTATGCATACATGCACAAATATTGAGGTGTCCACAAAGTATATATGCCTGTACATAAATTACATACTGGCTGGTGAGTGAATGTAAGCTTCTCTAAATTGTACAACTCTCCACAGAGTGGCACTCTAATATTGCAAAGGTACAATATAAGCATGTGCAGAATGAACAGCTCTTCTAGGATCCCTATAAGACTCCACCTCATGTTTCTGTTGAGTCACTATAAAATTGATGACTGAGGCAATACACAAGCAATTATTTATGCAAAGCAGTGTGGGGAGGTGCATGAGGAGCCACTTAATACCAAGACATATTTAGACTTGAATGCCATTTTTCTTCAACTTAATTTTTTTAAAGCATTTGGTATGTTGTTGTGAAATTAAAGTCCTAATTATTTATCAAAATAAGTGGCATAGCCACAATGTTTAATCATTTTCCTCTTTCCACCATGATCTGTGATGCTTAAAGTATCCTATATTCAGCAGGGACCATCTATGTCACTGAGCACAATGCCTGCCGTGCAGGAAATACTTCAGAAATGAATGGTGCTTTTGTCATCATTTTTGTTATCACTTGTTATATTTCAGAGTTGGAACCTAGTTTTCTTTTGTCAAAGCAACGCACTATTCAGTGAGGAAAAAGAGATAAGCGATTAAGAATCATCTCTATGTCCTTTCTCAGACTGATACCACTCTTGGTAACGTGGTGCTAACTCTACAGCTAACTGAGGTTCCAGAGAGAAATGTCCCACTATAAACTTTCCATATGCCTATTGTGACTGCCACATTTACATCCATGTATTAATTTTAGAACTTGGTTGGCATTGTTCCCAAGTCATCAATATTGTTTATTTACAAGATGAGATAACTAGACATTAGTTCTGTGAATTTAGATGTTTTGCAAGTGTGAACAAATATCTATTCTCACATCAACTCAGAGGAACAGGTGCAAGTAAGATGCTAAAGAAGAAGGTATATAATACCTGAATAAAGTGTCTTGTGTGATGTTCTCCCCATTTATATCCTGCTCACCAAGGAAGAAGGAAAACAAGGAGTTACCCAATTAACTTGACTGTGTGATAAATGTGGCTTGCTGGAGAGCCATTTCAGCAGAATTTCTGGCATGCAGTAAACATGTGGAAAGAAGAGACAGTGAAAATCTTCCAAATGTTTGAGTCAGATAAAAATGAGTTCCAATTTAGATTTTGTTTTTTCTAAGTTTTGCCATATGTATGATTGAAAACAAATTATCTTTCTAAGTTTTCATTTTCTCATTTTTAACAAGAGAGATCATAAGTATATTGTAGATTATTATGGGTTTAAATGAGATATCATGTATGAAGTACTTATTATGTACTGGGAATAAAGTAAGCAGTAGATGAATAATATTATTTGGTTATGGTGGAGTTGGCAATGGTGAGTGTAGGTGAGGTATAAGAAGAGGAAGCAGAAGGCAGGGAGTGGAAGCAAATTGCTATTTGGGGACCATAGACAAGAGGTAAGGCTGTAAGCAGAGATAGCCCATAAAAATGCAACATACAAATCCATTTTTGGAATGCCTTTAAATATGTGCATTAGAAATCTGTTACTTTCCCCATGCTGAGATTCATTCATAGTCAGAAGTTGAGTAATCAACATTCAGAAATATGTCATTGAGACCAGGCTACTTATTCCTGAATATATAAATGGCAACGATTATAATTTGTGACTACATTCATTCTGTAGAAACTACAGGTGCTGCCATTTCAGCTGCTGTTGTGCAATCTTTACTGTGAGGAGTCCAGAGAGACTCTTATTATTCCAGTGCCTTCCTGATGCACAACAACCTATGATTTGCCCTCTTAATGAAATCTGAAGCATCTCATTGCCTCTGTATAGGGACAGGCTGTGGACAGATTTAGAGCGGAGCTTCAGGAAGTGTCTTGTATGTGTGTACTCGCCTGAGAATGATGTTACAACTGCTGTTATGACTATTACTGTGGGTTGGATGTGGATGTCATAATTCAGAGTCCCTCTTGTTTCATTTTTGGGTGCAGTGATGTTGAAATTCCTCTTCTGTACTTGAACTTCTATAGCAGTCTTCTAGCTAATGTCTTCAACTTGTTTCTCTTTTCTAAGGAAAGAGCACCTTCTCTTATGTCCCTTGTTCATCAGCCACTTAAAAAAGCATCCTGACTGGTTCTTTTCTACCCTCTCCGATCAACCCCACCAAAGCTCCCAGGCACACTCTTACTTCTTAACCTAGTTGTAGATGCACAGAAGATACATACCAAGTATGTGGACAAAGAGATGAGAAAAAATGACATTAGGAGAACCTGAAGAGTTTGTTTTGGTTTTACAGATTATTTGAAGGAAACTGCTAAACATCCAGGTGAACTCAGAGCTAGCCAAGGTTCTGAAAGTTCAGTAAAAAATGTTAATATTGCATAGCTATGAAACATTTAATGAATTTAGCAATTTGGGGGACTGTGTTAAGAAACAGCCCTTTAAAACTGAAAAGGCCAACAGTTTTCAGAATTTGTGAGTCTGCTCAACCCTTGCTACTCAAAGTATGATTTGTGTGTGAGCAGCAACGGCATCATCCAGAAGACTGTTGGCAATGCAGAACCTCAGGGCCCACTGCAGACCTGCTGAATCACAATGTGCATTTAACAGGATCCCCAAGTATCATGTGTGCACATCAAAGTTTTGAGAATGACTGTGGTAAACACTTAGAATGTTTGACATTCCAAGAAAATTATAGAGCTTGGGCTGTAGAGTGACAAGATGTGGGGTCAAAGTCTAGCTCCACCATACACTCCTCATTAGATACCTAAATCATTGAATGAAGCTTACCAAGCTCTGGTTTCTACAAATGGTAATTAGGAATATGAGCCCTTCCCACTTCAATGGGCTGTTGTGAAATAATGCAGTTAGAGAACCTTCAATAAAATGTCAGTTAGCATAATTATATTTGTAATAATTATTCATATTATATTCATTATAGAATATGAAATATCATAAATAACTTTTTCTTTGAGAGAGAGTCTTGCTCTGTCATCCAGGCTGGAGGGCAGCAGTGAGATCTCAGCTCACTGCAACCTCTGCTTCCCGAGTTCAAGCATTATACAACATATTTTTATAGGGCAAGGTGGAATATCCATTTACTAGCATGGGCTACAGTGGTGGTTGGAAAAGAACACAGAGAATTGCTTAGAGGAGGGATAGTGTTTTATTCATCTTTGGATATCTGTGACTAGCAAATTTATTTGGGTAAGAGTAATTTCAGAGGGGAAAATAAAGCACATCCCCCCACAGCCCCCACCCCAGAATCAATGCCTCTCAAACACTCTGCATTTTTGAAATATGGTAAAAAAAAAATCACATCAGAGGAGTGATTGATGCTGCAGTCTCTTTTCAGTTCAGAGGAGAGAGACTTCTATCCATCAATAGTTTGGAAGTTCTCAATTATGTAATATAAATGATCAAGATTAATCGCCTTTTCTTTATTTTTCTTCTAAACAATGTCCAGATTCCTCCAAAGGACCTCAATCGTCTTCAGGTGTAAATGGTAACGTGCAGCCTCCCAGTACTGCTGGGCAGCCTCCTGCCTCTGCCATCCCTTCTCCAAGTGCCAGCAAGCCCTGGCGCAGCAAGTCCATGAATGTCAAACACAGTGCCACCTCCACCATGTTGACTGTAAAGCAGTCAAGTCCAGCCACCTCGCCCACACCATCTTCAGACAGACTGAAGCCACCTGTCTCAGAAGGGGTCAAAACTGCTCCCTCAGGACAGAAATCCATGCTTGAGAAATTCAAGCTAGTCAATGCCCGGACTGCTTTACGCTCCCCGCAGCCTCCCAGTTCAGGACCTAGTGATGGTGGGAAGGATGATGATGCCTTCTCTGAATCTGGTGAAATGGAAGGTTTTAACAGTGGTCTGAATAGTGGTGGCTCAACAAATAGCAGTCCCAAAGTGTCGCCTAAGTTGGCCCCTCCAAAAGCTGGAAGCAAAAATCTCAGCAATAAAAAGTCTTTGCTACAGCCAAAGGAAAAAGAAGAAAAGAACAGGGACAAAAACAAAGTTTGCACTGAAAAACCAGTCAAAGAAGAGAAGGATCAGGTGACAGAGATGGCTCCAAAAAAGACCTCCAAAATTGCAAGCTTGATCCCTAAGGGCAGCAAGACAACAGCAGCTAAGAAGGAAAGCTTAATTCCATCTTCCAGTGGTATTCCAAAACCAGGCTCTAAAGTTCCAACAGCAAAGCAAACCATTTCACCTGGCAGCACAGCAAGCAAAGAGTCTGAGAAATTCAGGACTACCAAGGGGAGCCCTTCCCAGTCCTTAACTAAGCCTATAACCATGGAGAAAGCAAGTGCTTCTAGTTGTCCTGCCCCTTTGGAAGGAAGGGAAGCTGGCCAAGCTTCTCCTTCTGGTTCCTGTACCATGACAGTGGCACAAAGCAGTGGGCAGAGCACAGGAAATGGTGCTGTCCAACTCCCTCAACAGCAGCAACATAGCCACCCGAATACTGCGACAGTGGCACCATTCATTTACAGGTAAGGTGGCCTCTGTTTATCCACAGTTGTAAATATATTTACAGGCCTACATACTCAGAGTGTAATAGGGAAGGCTGATAAAGTGGTGCTTTATGTCGTCATTTTGGAGTAAAGTTTCATGCTAAAGATAGAGGCCTAGAATTTAGTGCGGAATCTTAGTCTGGAAAAAGACTTCCAGTAGGATCTAGTTTTATTCCCTCTCTCATTCCCTCTCAGCAATTGAGACCTTCAAAAATTGAATTACTTGTTATCAAAAGCCAGCTAGCAACCAGATGCCACAACTTTCTCTTGTGTTTATTCATATTATTGCTACTGCTATACTGTTTCTATTACTAGCAGCAGACTTTTAAAATAATTCTCACTTTTACATCGTTTACGGTTATTTTTGTTGTCATCATTGGGAGAAAGTATACCATAATGGTTAAAGAGGCAGCCTCTGAAATGATAAAGTTGCGGATTTCATTCCTAGTTCTGCCACTTTTCAGCTATAAGACATTGGGCAAGTTACTTAACATTCTTTAGTCTCATTTTCTTCAGCTGTCAAATAGGAACCATGCACTACTTTGTAGAGTTGAGACTATTAACAGAGGTCATGCATATAACATGTTTACCGTATATCCTGATGTGTTGCAAATGTTCTTCAAATGTTATTTATAAGGTATTACTTTCTCAGTGTAAATTTTATATTAATTTCCCACAGCAAGGCATAGGTTTCTAGGTAAAAGGGGTTACATATATAATTTGTATTACTTATTTGGGTTGTATTACTGATTTGTTTTTTTTTACCTTTTATTTATTTATTATTTATTTTACTTTGCATTCTTATTTTGTAGGCATTGAAATACACAATATAAAATTTTTAAATGCATTATTATGCATTTTAAAATATGCATCCTACCATCCAAATGGTAAAGACAACACTTTGCCTGTTGTTCTGTGATTAGTTTTAATCTATTAGAGATATGTCAGTAACTGCTGTGTCCCCAGTTTATTCACTGCTTGGTTGGTAAGGAGATGGCCTGGGGAGCAATAATGTCTGCTTTGTCCCTCTTTCAGGCAGGTTGGCAATTTAACTACAGAAAGAAAATTTTATGAATAGGAAGCAGGACCCACTATAATTAAGAAAGGGTCAAAACTATATAGTTTAAAATTTTATTAAATTTTTTGAATGTAAAAGTTTTTAAAATAAAGCGGTTTATACTGATTTATTTTTTTCTCAATGAGGAACGTAAGTGCTTTTTTTCTGAGGTTTTTATACACTCAGCAAAACAAAATTATTATAATTATTACATTTAAGCTCTTGGGACATTACAATTGAATGTTGCTATTCTGACTTCAGTAGTACTAACTCATTTAAAATACTTGTATTTGGATCAGATGGGAGTCTGCAGCTCCTTCTGACTCCAGGGTCCCTGTTTGACAAAGCAGAATTTAAGATGTCAAAATCATGATCCACATTTCAAAAACGTGAGAAAAAAAATCATGAAGTTTTAAATATGTCATACTCAGCACCCTTTTGGATTACAAATATATTCTGTAAAAACATCAATCCTTTCAAAAAATCACAAGTGAATTTCATAGGAAAGTGTAAATCTAGAACTGCTAATTTAGTAGGCTTCTTTCTATAAGTAGCAACAAGCTTTTAAAAAAATTGTTTGCAATAAAATATCCAGTGGAAACAAATTTAGTGGTTTCCATTTGAAAATGTAACTTTTAAATATCAAAAACAGGAAGCAGCACAGCAGCACAGCTTAGAAGTTACAGTGTGGATCCGCTGTGTGACCCTGATGAGTTCTTTGAGAAACTCTTTGAGTTTCCGTTTGACCTCTTTAACAACAAGACTATAAAAGTGAGGCAGTGTAGCCAAGTAGCTAAGAAAAGAGGCATTAGAGAGGCTGAGGCAGGAGGAGAATCGCTTGAACCCAGGAGGTGGCAGAGGTTGCAGTGAGCTGAGATCGTGCATTTGCACCGCAGCCTGGGCAACAAGAGGGAAACTCAAAAAAAAAAAAAAAAAAAAAAAAAAAAAAAAAGAAAAAGAAAAAAAAAAAGGGCGATAGAATATGTCTTACTCTACTATTGTTCAGAAACAGCATCTTGTGGTGGTGGTTGCCTAGGTGGGAATCTCAATGCCACCACTGGTCAGTTGTGTTACTTTGGGTCATATATGTAAAGATTCTGACCCACAATTTCCTAATCTGTGAAATAGGTATGATAATAGTAGAAGCTACCTCATTAGCCTATTTTGAAGATTGAGTTGATATTTATCTGTAGAACAGTATCTGCCACATAGTAAACAGCCTTCCCTAAACTTCACTTTCTAATCCTATAAAGTATGATTGATAAAGGATGCCTACCTGGATTGATTGTATGAAAGATTAAAGAAAATAATCCCATGTAAAATTTTTAGCACACAGCCAGATTTTGAGCAAATTACATGAATATCAGTAATTATTTTTATTATTATCAACAATATAAGATAGTTAAAAATAAATAAAACTATGGCTGGCATGGTGGCTCATGCCTGTAATCCCAGCATTTTGGGAGGCCAAGGTGGGAGGATGACTTGAGGCCAGGACTTTGAGACCAGCCTGTACACTAGAGCAAGACTCTGTTTCTACAATAAATAAATAAATTAAAATTGTCTCATAAAATTTCACATTGAAGTCTATATATAAAGTAATATTCATTCAAAGTTTTTAAATCAATGCAGAACAATTTTACAAATAATATGTAAATCCTCAAAAGGCAGAGTGGTTAACATTCATTCTTTTCAGCTTTCAGTAAAAGCTTGTTTATAGAGTCATGACATTTGGATTATGTAACCTTTTATGTTCTTTCTGACTTTCACTGTTCTATCCCCATGTAAGAATCCCTCCTATAAAATCCCTGACAATTATTTTTGGAGTTGCTAATCATTTGATGAGATAATACTAATAATTTACTTTTTGATGTTGGTATTATCATTTGTTGAGTGCTTACTTAGTGAAAATCTTTGTGTCACAAAATATATGTGAATTTTCTCATTTAAACTTCATCATGAACTCATGAGAAAGAATGTTATCCCCCATTTTCCAGAAATGAAGAAGCAGAGATATTAAGTCAGAATAGTAATAATCTCTTCAGATCATAAAGCTAGTAGAAATTTGCTTTGCTTATCAGTTCTATCTACGTGACAGAAATAAGAGGTATTGTTACTGAGAAAATTCTGGTTAGGAAAATGCCAATAGTACACTTGCAAAATTCTCAATCAGAACTCATTTATAATTGAAAATGGTAATTGCTGTTAATTAGTATAAATTATATAAATGTATACAGATACATATATATGATATGTAAAGATAATTAAATAACTTTTATATAATGGGAAGATTGATGGCTGATGGTGACTTTTTTTCTCAATTCTAGGTTAGTACTTATTCCTTCTGAGACTTCAATAAATGCTTCATAGTACTCTTTGTCACACACTGGGTGTTCAGAGTTCTATAAATATAATGTGGATTCTGGAAGTTAATAGATTTCCTATTAGCCTAACTTCCTATCTAATATAAATTATTCTGTACATACTTTCAGTAATTCAATTATCTCTACAGAGTGATAAAGTAGTTTCAAATTTGCTGTTATTCTTATTCATTTATCAAATAGATATAACTAAGACAAAATGTCAAGAATTAAAGAAAATATTTTATTTTGGTTTAAGAAGTTCCTGATAACTAGAGCTACCTGAAGTTGGAATAGGCTGCTTTTTATAGTGTTAAGATGACCATCTGAAGTATTTAAAAAGTGGCAAAGTGACCAGTTATTACAGTTTAAGCAAAGGGAAATTGCTGCATACTTTTTCATTTATGTACTCATCCCTCATTCTACAAATACTGTGTAACAGAAGATACAAAGATTTTTTAAAAAAATCTCTGCCTTCTGGGAGCTCAGTCTACTAAGGGTAATAAGAATAACATCATAAAAATATTAAACCATTACTGTTATGGAAGTGTATGCAACATACACAATTAATGTAGAAAAAAAGAGGGTTTTTTACAAATCTGACAAAATGGAGTAAACTAATGCATCACCAAGAAGTTAAGATAAGGGTAAGGCATAAAAGATGAGTTACAGTTTGTCACAAGGAGGGAAGAATGTTGTGCTATCATCCAAATTTGATATTCTACAATTTTATAATCCAGGCATGATGGGAAAAATAATAGGTAAATTGTGAGCTGCTATGCAAATACTAGTAACTGGAACTGCTATAGACACTAATGGTTAGGATTTGTAATTATATGAATGAGAGACTATATTAGTCAGTTTTCACACTGCTATAAAGAAATTCCTGAGACTGGATAATTTATAAAGAAAAGAGGTTTAATTGGCTCACAGTTCTGCATGGCTGGGGAGGCCTCATGAAACTAACGATTAAGGTGGAAGACGAAGAGGAAGCAAGGCACGTCTTACATGGCAGCAGGTGAGAAAGAGAGGACATGGGAAACTGCCATACACTTTTAAAGCATCAGATCTCATGAGAACTCACTCACTATCAGGAGAACAGCATGGGGGAAACTGCTCCCTTGGTCCCATCACTTCCCACCAGGTCCCTCCCTCTATACATGGGGATTACAATTCAGATCACAATTTGAGATGAGATTTGTGTAGGGACACAGAGCCAAACTATATCAGATACTAAAGAAGAAAAGAAATGGAAATAATTTAGATTTTGTTTTTCTCTTTCAATGACCCCTTCTCCATACATCAAATTTTCAGCTAGTCTTCCTAACCCTTCTTCTGAAACATACCCTCAATCAGACTTTCTTTCCATTTCCAGCCCTTATCTCCTGGTCCAAGCCGCAACACCACCAATTCTCATCTAGTTTCCAGTGAGTCTCCCAGCTTCCACTCTGGGCTCTTTGCAGTAACATCCTTCACACAGATGGCATTTTGACCTTCTAAAAGCGTAAATCATATATCTTATTCTAATTAATGAAGCCATCTATTAGATTTCCATTACATTAAAAAAATAAAACTCAAACATTGCACCATGACCCTCCAGGTTCTAAGTAATCTAGTACCCTGTTCACAATTGATCCCCACAGCTACATGGAGTCCCCCCTTCCCCCAGCACATTGTATCTCAGCCTTCATCCTCCTTCTCAACAAACCAATCTATATTGCTTTAGAACATATCTTTGGCATATATGTTCATTTATGACTGTAACAGCTGTCTTCTAGATCACTGCAGGCCTGTCTTGTTATTAGAGCTCTGCTAATCTCCAGCCATCTCCAACCACCTACTCCAGGGGAATATATATTATGTGCCTTCTCAGAATTCTATTTAATCATCCTCTTGTATTTTCTTTATGCAATTTATTACTATCTGTTCTTTTCTTGTTTACTTATTAACTAGTGTGATTTCAGCCACCTCCTAATGTAATGTAAGTTCATTGAAATTAAGAGTCTTGTCTTTCTTATTTAGTAGCATAATTGCCCAGTACAGAGGCTACCTACAGTAGATACCAAATAAAAATTGTTGAATGAAACACTATCATCCTGTGTTAGAATCACTTGCTATAGAAGAATTTTCAAACCTGCCAAAAATGTATACTGGAACAAAAAAAAATTCTGAAGTCTCTCACTTCCTATAAATGGGAGGGTTTAACTGAAATACAAACAGCTTTAAAATATTTAAAGAATTAAACCATACCTTCTCTTCAGCACATTCATTCACTTATTTTTTATCTTCTTTCAACAACTACCTACTAAATATCTCTTATGCATGAGACATCAAGAATTGAGTGAAAAATCTTATGTCCTATGTCGTTTTCTTTTCATCATCCACAATGTGGTAGACAAGGGGCAAGCTCAAAGAGAACAACAAAATGCAGCTGGAAGTGTAAAGCTCCCCAGGAGTGAATGAGATTTGTTATACTGAGGCTTCAAAAAAGTGAAAAGTTACTTTTAGCTATTGGAATCAGGAAAGTGGCACTTGAACTGAGTCCAGAAAGATAAGCAGGATTTGGTAATGCAGAGATGAGGGGGACAGGGAGGGAAACATAAGGCTGAAGGAACCACATAAACAAAGTCAATAAAAGATACGTAGGCTGGTCGGCAAGTAGGTCAGTTTCTCTTGAACATTGAAGATTGATTGGAGCCTGGTTGTAGTAGAAATTATTGAATGTCAGAAACTTGGACTTTATGTATGTATATGTGTGTGTGCATACATGTGTTCATGCATGCACATGAGCATGTGTGTGGAAAGCATGATCAGAAAAGTTATTCTTTCTTCAGTATGTAAAATGGATTGTTTGTGGGAGAGGTCAGAGTAGGATGAACCAGGTTAAATGTATAGATGAAGGAGCAATTTACTGAATTTCTTAGGTTTGTTAAATCTCAAAGGAGGTTCCAGTTATTGGAAGAAAAGAGAAAGGAGAACCACATAGTTTTTTCATTCTGTTTTTTAAAAACTCCTTTTTTTATTGTTCCTCTTCTTTCTCAGTGTCCATCCTGAGCTATATTATTTGAACCTGTTTTTCCTGCCTGGAGTTCAAACATTGTTACCTTACATCCTTCAGACTTTCAAAAAATGCCTTCCTTTTTCCCATATGTCATTTTTCTTCCATTGCTTTTGTGTTAATTACATCACAACTATATTCTACATGCTTTCAAGGACAAGTGAAATAAAATAATATAATAATTGGTTAATTACAGAGAAAAGGGAGACCTGTGTGTTTTCCCTAAACCTGTCTCTTTAGAAGCCTCCAACAAAGTTTTGAAATAACGCTTACCCAGAGTTATAACATGCTGTTTTGAAGTCTACATTCTTTCTTTTCTGACCATTTGTAGTAAATGCCAAGGAAACAATGCATTGGACATAAAGCAAACATGTAGAGGCAAAGAGAGCAGAATCAGGGTTTTGAGCAGTTCTCAAAAAAGAAAAATACCTAACCCTTAGATAAGGCAAGGCACTATTCATAAGGAGAAAAGTATCATGCTTCTTAAGCCCATTAATTAAATATAAGCAGAGACCCTCTATTAACACTTGACTTGTAAAATTAGGTCAAGAAAATCTGAATTTAGAGTTTTTCCTTCTTTTGATATAATATGCTGTACTTTATACAACCACACCATGGATTCTCAGAAGAGATTTTTATTATAAAATATTTCTGTGGGACTATAGATTTGCCTAGGATGTGACAGGGAAATTGACATTTTAATATGCTATTTTCCAAAAGGTGAAGAATGCAAAACATTAGTTTTGAAAATGCTTACTCACAAGGTTTTAAGTTTGGCTTATTTGTCGAGCTAGTATAATGAGGAGGAGGAGGAACTGTGAGTTTACAAAGATTGAAATGTGAAGCCTTTAACCATCATTCAGGTAATGCTTTTGTAAGCCCTGAAGCTACTTCTACATAATATACCACAGTAATGGTTTTATGTGAACTGGACATAATTGGCTATCAGTAAAAACTAAAGCTTATTGAATGCTTGGCTTGCAAGCTTGTCTTTTGCTAGGTTTGATATGTATCTGCACATCAGGTAGTGATTTGCATTTCCTCGCACAGTGGTATTTTTAGGATGCAATATGAACACACTGCTAGAAGAGGCACTTTTGTGTAGAGTACTACCACGAGTCGGCATTTTCCCAGCAGAGCCAGCAGAGAGGTTCACAAACTACCTTTTCTGTGCTTGATTACAAGGTTCATGACAAGATTGCCTAACCAAGCCATTGTTATTTCTTCTCTTCATATTTTATGTTATGTTTTTGGAAACCATTTTAATCTTACAGAAAATTTGCAAGAATTATGCAAATGACTCTCATGTACACTTCTCCCAGAGCACTCAGAGAACTTATTCATATTTCACCAAGTTTCAGCAAAGATGGTCACTTTTAGTAATTCAGGATAAATATTGCACCTAGTAGTTGTCACATCTTCCGAATATCCCTCAATCTGGAACAACTGTTTAGCCTTTCCCTGACTTTCATGATATTGATATATTGATGGCTAGGCATTTTACATAATGTTTTTAATTTGGGTTTGTCATATAGTTCCTCATTATTAGATACATGTTAAATGTATTTTTTGTCAGGAATGTCATCGAAATGATACTGTGTTTTTCCTGTTGCATTTCATTGGGTGTTTCATGATATGAATATCAATATCTTCCATTTTGGTTGTGTTGAATTTGATTGCTTGATTAAGATAATATCTGCCACAGTTTTATATTCTGTGAATTTGTCTCCAGTTGTATGTAATAGGTATTTTTGTGGGAAGATATTTTGAGACTGTGTGTAAAAATGCAATTTTGTATCTACTTTCACCCACAAGTTTTAGCATCCATTGAGCTTTGTTGCCTGAATTAATAATGTGCAAAAAATGTCAATAATTCATGACAACTGGTTTTCTAATTCCATCCTGTCTTCTGCGTTTGCTCTCTGGCATTCTACTTTAAGAAAGAGATATATTTTCTCCCCATGATCTTTCTAATTAAATTATATGGACAAATAGATTTCTACTGTATTTGTTATAATTCATTACTATCACAGCTTACTTTGATGCTTAATTTTCCAAGATTTGGCCACTGGGAGCCCCTTCAAACTGGCTGTGTCTCCTTTCCAACTGCCCTATCACTCTTTGAGAATTTTCTTTCTTTATGGCTCAAGGTGTTCTAGGCTCATCTTGCACATTCCCTAACTTGGCTTTAGATCCTATTCTTTTCTTTAAGGAACTTGCATGTCTTTTTGTATAGGGTGATTTTAGAAACCAAGATCTCATTGCTCCTAGGTTTTCTTGGTGGACAAAACCAAGAAATATATGTATGCATACACACACATACATACACATACATTGAATCATTATTTATTTTGATATTATATATATGACTTATTATAATTCAATGTGATTATTCACATATACATACATTCATAATACCTCCAATTCCAACTCAACACCACAATTTATTTTTCTTTCCATACTTGTGCCTGTTTTTGTCAACCATGAGAAATTTGGCTCTCATTATTCTCAATATGTTTTCTTATTTACTCAACTCCCCTGAATCGAGTAAATCTTCCATCCACACTAGACTTCTGTTCAACCCAACAGTTTCCTGGCCTTGGCCCTGTCTGTCATCTGTCTGCCTTTCCAGAATGAAGAAAATAGGAAAGCAAGCACATTACTGGTTTTTGAAAGATATGTGCTTTTCTTTCCTTTTTGTTGGGGTTATAAACAGGAATTACAATACCATTAGTTAATGTTTCTGACTCAAATCAGTTCTACTTGTGTCTACATTTGTGACCATATCTATATCAAGATGGATCCACAGGGGGAAATATTTCTTGAATACAAATCAATATGCAAACATTCATGTTTATGACATTAAAGATTAGAGGTTTGATAGTGTCTAGGATTTATTACTGAGTTCCTTTTAATGATCAGTACATAAAGAATAACATTTAGGTTAGACCAGTGGATGTGTCACATTTAACGACTGAGTGACTGAGCTGTCTGTTAGCTAAGGGAACCTCAAATGCAGTAAAATACTTAGTTCAGAGGCATTTTGATGGAGTTAAGCTGCAGGGGAATAGTTAATAGAGCAACATTTACAGGTAGCCAGAGTCAAGTACTGGTTAAGTATCTACTAGATTGTTACCCAGGGCAACTTATTGACCTCTAGATGTCTTAATTTCTTTATCTGCAGCACCTACATTGCAAGATTATTGTGAATTTTGAGTGATAGGCTCTAGGAAAATACTAAGCACCACACTTCGCACATATTAAGTGCACAAAAACAGGTAATAGCTCTCATGGTAATCACTGGTATCATGACTTTTAATTACTACAACTCTCAGTAACAGATGAAGGACCTGGCTTATTAAAATTCTAAATAAATTATACTCTGGAGGCTGAGGTGAGAGCATCTCTTGAACCAGGAAGGTCAAAGTGGAAGTGAGCTATGGTTGCTTTAGTGCGCTCCAGCTGGGGTGACAGAGTGAGACCCTATCTCAGAAAGTAAATAAATAAAAGAAATCCAGATAAACTGTTTTTGCAATGCTATATCTTATAGTTTCAATACTTACTCATAACATGATGACCATGTTGTAAATGCACAGTAAGATTGTCTACATAGGACCATGTTGCTGAATATTTTGAAGGAATATTACGATACATATTTTTTCTTTTTCCAGTTAATAGGAAGAGAATGCATTATCAGTTTATGGGGAAACAGTGAATGTGCCACTGCAATATTCACTATATCTGTCAAAATGTACTTTCTGATTAGAAAACACTCTTGATTCTAAAGTCTTTATAAATTATTTCATGAATCAACCCAAATATTTTTATTTAACTGGTACAAATCATGCATAAAAATAGAGGGTATGTTGTGAGTCTTCAGAGATTTAACTCAACTTCTTTGATCATTTGCATAAAAGGTACATCTTTACCAGTTGGCATTGATTGATCCTCTATAGACTGGAGTTAAAATCTAATTTTGCCATAACAAATTATGAGGTGGAAATACTAGAGAAACGGATGGCTTGTAACATCAGTAGACATTTCTGGTACCATTTCCATGTGAATATAAACCAAGGATGACTTCTAAGTCCTTTTTACAGTGATTTGAAGTTTACCTTCACCATGTTCCTTTCTTTCATTGATCAATCTGTTTCCTTATTAATGCTAATGTAGATCACTCATGTAGGGAATTTGATGAGAAATACACCAGAGAACTTAAGGTAAGTAAGAGTCTCTTGTGACTTAAACTAAAAGACATAAAAGAGTGAGTCTGCCAAAAATATGCACTGCCACATTAACAAAAATTTTAAAAAGGCTTCCAAGACAAGACTGAGCTGTCACAAGTAGGAATACATTTTTTTAAAAAGCATGTCTCAGACAGGGGGATTGGGAACTTAACCAATGGAATTAAGTCTTACATATTGAGGAAGATAGCCGTAAGTCAGCTTCTGAAGAATTCTTTTTAAGAGCTGTTTGCTTTTAGTAGAGCAAAAACTATACGGCTAAAATACATTCCAAGTTTTCTTTTACTCCAGACTTTCTTAGATGGAGATAGAATCTTTTTTAACTAACACGGCCAGAAACATTCTTGCTCCTGTGACAGCTGTTGGTCTTGTTCTCATAGGAACCAATTAGCAGTGGGCTTTAGACAAATATTTCAGTGAAATGCTTAATGTGACTCAGCTTCTAAAAGATAAATCTGTGAATACAAAGTCTGCAGGACTAGAGGTCAACCCTGGCTCCCAGCCAGTTCAACAAGGTGCTGTGTCTCTGTGACACTTCTTTGCAGGCAGCCAGTCAGCTTTCCCTGGGGTCCACAGTTTCACTACATACTCTCCATTTAAACTTCTTCAGCAAGTAATAAAAATCCTTAGAACACTTCAGAGGATTGTTTTTCCCTTCGTTCAGAGACAATAGGTTAAGGAAGAGGTCAGTGAGGGGTAGAGTGGCCCACAATAGATGAAGCCAGGTGGAAGAACAGACTTTAGTAGACTTTAGAAACGAATGGGGAAGGACTGTCAGTAGACGGGGGATATGTGAGAAATTGGGGTCCAGAAGAGAAAGAAACAGGCTACACAAAGAGCAGATATATTTGCTCTGTTAATATTGACCAGAATTTCACAAGAGAGAATGTATTTCCGGTCCTTTTGTAATAACAGTTGATTTCACGATTATTTTGCAAGGCAGGCATTTTTTCTTATTTTTACAGATGAACAAACAAGTTCAGAGAGGTGAAGTAACTAGCCAACATCACATGAGTTAGTAACTGATTAGTGATGGGGCCAAGTTTTACACCCAAACCCAGTATATTTACACATATGATACTCTTTCTTGCATATGTTTTACCCACTAATAATTTTGTTTTACCATTATGGCTAATATTATTTATTCATATATTTATAAAAGATTTGTTGACTGAAACTTATATTCTGATACAAGACTGGACACTGGGGATACAATGGTGAGTTCAAACATGGAGAAGAGCGTCTAGTCTGGGAGTTAAACATTAATCAATTAATTACATTAATCTCATATCACAAGAGTATGAAGTGCTGAAAAGATAGGTCCAGGGAATACTAAGTACAAAGTGCTTATAATTGGAGACTTTGCCTGATCAGTGAAATTAAGGAGGAATTTTTAAAAAATAGTCACTTGAGCTAAGACTTGGAGGGAAGGAATCAACTGGATGAAGTGGGGAGGAAAATAATCAAGTGTAAAGACCGTGTTTTGGCAGGAAGCTGTGGAAAGTGGGTAGAAGACTCTTGTGGCCACAGTAGAGAGAGGAGAGAGGAGTCTTGTGTGAGATGATGCTGGAGACCATCATCCCATAGGTTGCATGGGACCCAACCATGCAAGACCTTGTAAGTTCCATAAAGTTTTCACCAGAGGGCTCCATGAATCAGGACCAGGTTTGTTAATAAAACTTTAGTTTATTTTAATATGACTTTAGTTCTATAAATGATGGGTTTGAAGTATTTTTGTGACAACCAAGAAGAAATGTCAATTAGACGGTCTTTATATACATCGGGAATTCAGAGTAAAGTGCTGGGTTAGAGTTAGAATTTTAGAATTCAGGCATAAATAGATAATAACCAATACAATGAATATGGTTGGGATCATTTAGAGAGACTATAGACAAAAACTGGAGGAAGAATAGAATATTCCTTTGCTGAACTCCCGCTTCTGCTCTCTGTATCCCCACTTCTTTTTCTACTACCCTGAACCACAACATTTAATGATTATGTAGAGGAAAACAATAGAATAAAGTAGAATCCAGAGAAAATGGGAAACACACTGGAGAATTCTTGCCATAAAAGCCAAGGTAGTACAGTTTGATAAAGGAAGGAATGGGCTGTTGTTCTAAATGCTGCCAAGATACCAAATGATTGGAAGACTAAAATATCTTTTAAATTTAGCTACTTTGAGGTCTTTTTTCTGGCCTTAATGGTATATATCCTATCACTTAAATAGTACATTTTCTTTCTTAATTTGTTTATGCTCTTTATATTCAGTTTGAAGCTAGAATAAAATAGGAACAGTGTGTCAGAAATTATTGGAGGCCAAGGCACAACTTTGTATAGGAAAGTTTCTTTCTTGTATAGTTCTTTCTTTCATATATTAATTCACATATGTAACATGTATATCAATACAGACAACATGTAGTTTTCCATACTCTCTTAAAACCTAAGTGAACTTTTAAGTTTCTCGGCCTGTCAGTTAAATATTGACTATTTCTGATATCAATGATTACATTTTTTCTCTTGAAACTCAAATTTAGATTAAAAGCAAAATGTTAATTAAGCATTGATTCAAAAATATAATACATTTTTATTCACATATGAACATTATTTGTAAATATTCTTAAAGTAGTAAATATTGAAAGATCACTTGTCATGGCCCACACCTACTACCAGAAAAAAAAAGGGTAGGAGTAAGGCAAATGAGATGTCTCTAAAGAACACAGTCCAGTGTGCAATCCTATATTACCTTGCCTCCTTCTGTGTCTTAGTAGTTCATGCTGTGAACATTTAAAATGTGTGTTAGTTTGTGTCAAATATACATCGATTTTGAGGCTGCATCAAATAGAAAGCATATCTTAAAATATTTACCCATGCATAAAGGGAAGAAACATGCATGAAGTATGATTAGAATATCAAAAGTATTCAGGACCTTTGTTGAGTGCTTTTCTTTTAATTAGACACACTCTTTGCAAGTTAACCACACACACAAATACATACCCATGTACATACATAGACAAATGTGAAACAGATGATATGAAAGGTAATTGTAAGAATGAGAATTTGTTTCTGGTTGACTTTAATTGCTCTGAAATCTTTGGTAATTAAGTCATCATAATGATGTATAAAGTCTAGAACAAAATTATTTTTTATTTTTACACATATTTTAAAATATATTTTATAGAATTTTTGTTTTAAAAAAGAATTTTAGGTGTGATTTTAATACTTTCACTATTGTCACAAAAAATGTAATTTGGCCATATTTCCTCTAAAATAGCAAAAGAAGTTGGATCTTTTAAAATATTTTGCCCCCAAATTATAATCAACTATTGGTAGTTATAAGCTTCCAAATTTAGACAAGCCTAAGAAATATAATTCCACATCTCACTCCCACTTAGGTTGTATATGAAAAATAACACAATTCTCCTATACATAGACAGCTCTGGAACATTCCAGTCATAAAGAAATACTTACCTTGATGGAAAATTTGTAATTAATATTTCTTGTAGAACTTCCACTTTGATGAGTGACTAGTGACTATAACTGCTATTTCTTTCTATTTTCATGGTTAATTTCAGGGCACATTCAGAAAATGAAGGTACCGCTTTACCATCGGCTGACTCCTGTACCAGTCCTACAAAGATGGACTTATCATATAGTAAGACTGCTAAGCAGTGCCTGGAGGAGATATCTGGTAAGTGACCTCATCGATGCATAGGTCAAACCTAGGAATTTCCGTATTCTCTCCATAAGACTTTTTATTAAATCATATATGTGGTATACTGTTTTTAGTGCAAAAATGGACTATATACATCTCATGCTTCAAAGATCGTTAACTATTTGGCTATTCTGCTTAGGATGATCTCTTTGTCACTATAAAAGGAATGGTAGTCCTTTCAGAAGTGAAGACTTTAAGTCATTTTGCCCTCAGTCAAGTAGTTGAATAAAATCAGAGAAAACCTGGATAATACATTTGGAGATTGAAAATAAACTAATGATTGGCCATGTATATTCTCCATGGCTAATGCAGCCTGCTCTGTCATCAATTCTGTACGATTTAAAACATTTCTACAGGGTGGCTTCAAATGACCATTCTAAAAAACTCTGAAAAGGAAAATATTTTATTATATATATAGATGATGTAAGAAAAAAATACATATCCCAGACACAGTTATCATGTTTTTGGTGTGTATCAAATGGGATGCTCAGCTTGAGCACAATGTTTTCTCTAGCGTCCAGTTAAGCCTAAGCATATATGGAAGGCATTTAGTTTAATTTCATTACATATAGATCTATATTCGTGAGGAATCAAGTAACCTCCTAGCAAAATATATTGCCCCTAAAGGGTGAGAGAGTACAGAGTACTTTATCTGCTCCTAAGTATAATAATGCATGAAAGTAGGGGTATGTCTGTTGTTCCACGAAATCTCTGGTCCGAGCCTGTGTATTCACAGCTAAGTTCAAATGAAGAAAACTAAATAAATTATTTAATTTTAAAAAATTACTGTGTACTCCAAAGACTCAAAGTATAAGTATTGCTATGAAGCTCAAGTGACTCTATCACAAATTTGGGGGTTAAGAAACTTCCCCACTTCGGCAGACCTGAAAAACATTTGGCAGGCATTAGACATGACTACAGTATCCTGCAGTGGATATTGACAACAATTACAGAACAACATCCCAAGGGTACATTTTGGAATCAGCATTAGTTGATAACATTAGGTGTCAGAGGTTTCATATGGAGATTACAACAAAGACCAGTTTTAGGTAGGGGTAGAAGTGGTAATGCCAAGACACAGATATAGGGCTAATAATTGTAGATTTTTCAAATACATGGGGGATGTGTTGACTTTCCATTAACTCTGGGTAGTACCACGGTCAAAATAATGCTATGTGTCTATTATGACCAGATGGTTTATAAAATTAGCATGGCATGAAGATGTGTATGCCTCATATATTTATACGTAAATGTCCTCAAATTGCATGTTTTAGCACTAGAGCTCAAATCTGTAGGATAAATGAATTTAGTAGAGTTTGAATTGCAATTTTATGTGAATTTCACAAAGGAACACTGTTTTCAGAAACATATATCACAGTATATCTGATTGAATAGTCTGTATCTGATGTTTTTCTCCACTTCCTTATTGTCTACCCTTTGATCACTTTTTCATTTTTCCAGTTGATATTTCCTTTTAACATTCTGATTTTTAATAGAATACCTGAAAGTGAATATAAACTGGCAATTAATGTAATAATTTAATGGGTTTATCAGACAGCATAATATCATTTTGCAGCAATAATCAATTATTTACATAAAATCATAGTTTTCAGTCTAGGATTTTGATAGGAATTCAGTAAAAGAAAGAAAACAGAAAATAAATGGTACAATGAGACTTGTCTATTTATGTCAATCTCACTATCATCTATTTAAATGCAGCCTATAGTGGGATAGTGAAAATGTCTCTCGTTGCTAACTTGAGATTTCCTGGAAGAATTGTGATATTATTTGCAGTTAGTAAGTTATAAACTGAGTACTATAATTGAAGAAATTTAGATGAGGAAATATGAGCAGGCCAGTGATAAGATGACTATCACAGAGAAATTAGATTACATATCTTCATCATTTTAAGATTTTGGTTTATGGGTCACTATTACTCTCTTACCATTTCTGCCTTAATTTTTAGTGATTTTAGTATCTACATGGGTGTTCTTTCTAACACCTTGGCCTCTCCTCCCATAATTTTGTGTTGCAGTCCCTCCTGAGCTACTTATTCTCATCATCATACCCTAGATCTAGGCACCATCAGAAACTACTACTTCTCTATGACCTCACTTTCATGCACTGCACTCTCACTGATTACATACTCCTATCATTTCAGTATTCTTCCTTTTGTTCCCTAACTCCAGCAATGATTCCACTAGGATTTCCAATTCATTGATCCTACCACTTTGTACTGTTCTTCACCAACCTCTGCCTATTTTTCTTCTCTCCTTAGCTGAATTCCTGTAATGAGTGAATGTATTTTTATTTTTATATACCCTAACTCCATTGCCTCTCTCTCACTTAATTGTACTCAGTTGATGAAATCATGACCTGGTTACATTTAAATTTCCACCTATTCTATACCAACAATGAATGAACCAGGAGAAAACACACCACATGTCAATGCAACTCACTTTACATATATGACCTCCAACCTCAAGTGACTATGTAATGCTCCTGGCAGTCAGTCTATTTTTTATACCTTTTTTTCTCAAATGTCCGACATCACCAGTCCCATCTTTTCTCTTAACTGACGACCTTGATGTGTACTTCACTTAAAAAAGTGAAGCACAAAGAAAAGTTCATGAACCACTGTCATCACATCTACCCAAGTAAAACATATATACCCACTTAATACCTATTTACTCTGCTTTTACTTAGATTACTCTCTCTTCTCTTTAATAGCTCCCTCCCAACCAAATCACTTATTTTAGGCCATAGCATACTATCATTTCTCCAACCTTAATTTAAAAAAAACAACTTCCTGGCCGGGCGCGGTGTCTCACACCTGTAATCCCAGCACTTTGGGAGGCCAAGGCGGGCAGATCACGAGGTCAGGAGATCGAGACCATCCTGGCTAACACGGTGAAATGCCATCTCTACTAAAAATACAAAAAAATAGCCAGGCATGGTGGCGGGCGCCTGTAGTCCCAGCTACTCGGGAGGCTGAGACAGGAGAATGGCATGAACCTGGGAGGCAGAGCTTGCAGTGAGCCGAGATAGTGCCACTGCACTCCAGACTGGGAGACAGAGCAAGACTCTGTCTCAAGAAAAAGGAAAAAAAGAAAAACAACCACAACTTCCCTTGACCCCAAATTTGTCCTCAAGTACTGTTGTGATTTATCTCCTTCTCTTATGGCATGCTGTAAAAAGAGTACGGTTCAATCACAGTCTCTTAGGCTTTTAGCCCCACTTCTCCACTGGAACTGCTCTTATTGAAGTCACCACTAATGTCAACATGGCCAAATCCAAGGATCAAGTCTCAGGGCTTATCTTATTTCACCTCACAGCAGCTATTTGTCCTCTTCTAAGAAGGTTTCTTCCTTGGTGCTATAGTTTGGATACAGTTTATTTGGTCTCACCAATTCTCATGTTGAAATTTGATCCCCTTGGCCAGGCATGGTGGCTCACGCTTGTAATTCTAGCACTTTGGGAGGCCGAGGGGGTCAGGTAATGAGATCAGGAGTTCGAAACCAGCCTGGCCAACACAGTGAAACCTCATCTTTACTAAAAATACAAACATTAGCCGGCTGTGGTGGCAGACACCTGTAGTCCCAGATACTTGGGAGGCTGAAGCAGGAGAATCGCTTGAACCTGGGAGGTGGAGATTGCAGTGAGCCAAGATCGCACCACTGCACTCCAACCTGGGTGACAGAGCTAGACTCCATCTCCAAAAAAAAAAAAAAAAAAAAAAGAAATTCGATCCCCAGTGTTGTAGGTGGGGCCTCATGGGAGGTGTTTGGATCCCAGGGGCAGATTCCTCATGAATGGCTTGGTGCCATTCTCCTGGGAGTGAGTGAATTTTCACTGTTAGGTCCCACACAAACTGGTTGTTAAAAGTAACCTGGCACCTTCACTTTTTCTTGTTTATGCTCTCACCACATGATCTCTGCACAACAGCTCCCCTTTGCCTTTCACTGTGAGTGGAAGCAGTCTGAAGCCCTCACCAGAAGCAGATGCTGGAAGCAGCTTCTTGTACAGCCTAAAGAACAGTGAGCCAAATAAACCTCTTTCCTTCATAAATCACCCAGATAATCCTTTATAGCATCACAAATGGACTAAGATACTTGATTTTCAGAGTCATGTATCACCTCTGTTTTCCTCAAACCTTACTGTTCCTTTTTGGTTTCCTTTTCTAGTTATACTTTTTTTCTTGATGATTTCTTATGATTTAAATGATCCAGATCTCTGCTTCTAGGTTTCTCTACCTATAAATGTGATTTAATATCGATATTATCTCATGGCTTTAAATTTCATCTATATTCTGATGGCTTACAAATGTCTCTCTCTGCACTAGTTCTCTCCCCGGAACTCTGGACTCAAATATCCAACTGCCAACACAATCTTCCCACTTGAATATCTCACAGACACTTCAAACATAATATATCCCAAACTGAACCTCTGATATTAACCTAGCAAATTGTACCCCTCGAAAACTCTTTACCCAAGTCTTCTCCATTTTGGTTAATAAGAATTTCATCCTTCCAGTTGCCCAAGCCTGAAACCTTAGACTTATTCATGGCTCCTTTTTAATGCCTCACACCTGATGTCCTGATATTCTATTCATTATAGTATCTTGTTGGCTCCAGAAGTATTGTTTTCTATTTGTACTCAGAAACAAATGGTGTATATGAATCAACTTTTTAGGATATTTCTCAGTACTTGAACTCTTGTTATTTTCTCAGAAATTCAGAAACTGAAAAAATTTAGATGACACAATATTGAACTAACTATAAGAAATAAGGTACTAAGATAACCTAGAATAATTTCATTTTTAAAATATATCCAGAATTTGCCAGTTCTTCTTTTTTCTACTTTTGTCTATTAAGTGGCATCACCAATGGATGGTTAGTATATAGATAGCACTCAATAAATGCATGTAAAATGAAATTAATATAATGGATATAGCATTAAAATGAGAACTACACTAAAAAAGGAACCTAATAATTTTCAGAGGAAAACAATAAACAGAAAAGATAGGACTTATATCTTTGGCTTTGGAAGGCACTCAGGAAATAATCACAGTGAACTTATGACCAATTATACTCAACTGAAGGGGTTGATATAAATGGAAAATAAAAATTTACTTTTGATTATGCCATCACTGAATAATCAAAGAATATGAGGAAGAAAATGTTTAGTTATTCTACAGAAGTAATGTTACAGTTCAGAAGCTCTCCCCGTTGAGCTGGGATTTTAAAACAGCACATTAGAAAATGGAAGAAAGCCAGGAATGGTGGCTCATACCTGGAATAGCAGCACTTTAGGAGACCAAGGCAGGATGACTGCTTGAAGCCAGGAGTTCAAGACCAGCCTGGACAACATAGTGAGACCCTGTCTCTACAAAAAAAAAATTCAAATTGTTCAGGCATGATGCTGTGTAGCACACGTGTAGTCCAATCTACTCAGGAGGCTGAAGAGAGAAGACTGCTTAAGCTCAGAAGTTCAAAGCTGCAGGAGCCATGATCATGCCACTGCACTCAAGCCTGGGTGACAGAGCAAGACCTTGTCTCCAAAAAAAAAAGGGTGGGGGGCCAGCGGGAGAAGAAGAATAAATTTGTAACACAGGTTGAACATCCATAATTTAAAAGTCCAAAATTCAGAAGGTCCCAAACTCATAAGTTTTTGTGTGGTGACATAATGCCACGAGTGGAAAATTCCAAACCTGACCTCCTGTGACAAATTGCAGTCAAAATGCAGGTGCACAACACAGTTTATTCAGCATTCTCAGGGGAAAAAATAGTCTGTCAGCCCCTTTAGCTGCTATGTATCTTTTCCATGCACACCCAGATTCCCCTATGCAAGCACACCCACAAAGGGTAATACAATGGCTTGTGTGCAGAATGGACATGCCAATGGCAGGTTCCCCACAGTGCCCCACATTTGGTCAAGACCTATACGCATTACACTGTGGTTTTTGTTTTGTTTTTGTTTTTGTTTGTTTGCTTATTTTTCATTGTGTGGCATAAAGATATTGTTGAAAATGTCAAAAAGCCCTGAAGATACCCCTATGGGTAACAGCGATAAGAAAAAAAGGAAGCGTTTTTTTTGTTTTGTTTTGTTTTGTTTTGTTTTATAGCACAGAAAGTCAAGCTGTTGGAGAGACTAGACTGTGGTGTAAGTGGGAAACATCTTCCAGAAGAGAATGGTGTTGGAATGACCACCATATATGACCTGAAGAAACCAAAGGATAAATTGTTGAAGGTCTCCATTGAAAGTGATGAACAGAATTAATGAAAAACAGAAAAACACTGCATAAAGCTGAAAATGAAGATGTCAATTGTGTATTGAAAGAGTGGATCCATCAGTGTCACGGTGTACACATGCCACTTAATGGTATGCTGATGGTTAAATAAGCAAAGATCTTTCACAATGAACTGGCAATTGAAGGAAACTAAATATTCAATAGGCTGGTTGTGGAATTTAAGAAAATATATGACATTAAATTTTTAAAGATTTGTGGTGATAAATAGTGAAGACATACATTGACTAGTTTTCCAAGATCATTGACGATGAAAATCTGACTCTGGAACAAATCTTTGATGCTGAAACAACACAAGTTTTGATGCCTCAGAAAGATACTGACACAGAAGATAAGACAGCCCCTACAGGAAGTAAGGATGCCAAGGATGGAGTAACTGAGATTGAATGTACTTATACAGCAGGAACCCATAAATGAAAACTTGCTGTGATAACCAAAAGCTTGCATCCCTGCTGTTTTCAGGGAGTGAATTTCTTACCAGTTTATTATTATGCTAACAAAAAGTCTTGGATCACCAGGGACATATTTTCTGTTGGTTTTGCAAACATTTTGCATCAGCAATTCTTGCTCACTGCCAGGAAGCTGGACTGAATGACTGCAAGAATTTATTTGATTATATTTATTCTACTCATTGTCTAGCTGAAATTATTATCAAAAACAATGTTTATGCCATGTACTTTCCCCAAAATGTGACTTGTTAATTTAGCCAAGTGACAAGGTGATCCTTCAATCGAAAAAGAATAAATATAAAAACACTTCCTTAAATAGCATGCCAGCAGCAGTGAACAGAGGTATACATGTGGAAGATTTTCAAAAGGAGTTTAGCATGAAGGATGTCATATATGCTGTTGTCAAGCCTTGGAATGCAGTGACTAAAGACATGGTTGTACCTGCCTGGCACAGCCTCTGGTCTGCATCTATGTTCAATGATGATGATGAACCAGGTGGTGACTTTGAAGGATTCCATATGTCAAATGAGGAAAACAATGGTATCTGACCCTACCTGTTCCAAAAAAAAAAAAAAATACTTTCAGAGTCCATAAGTAGGCTAGAAAAAGTGGATATCAAAGAAGTTTTTAACATTGATAATGAGGCTGCAGTTGTTCATTCATTGAACATTGATAACATAGCCAAAATGGTGCTGAATTCAGGTGACTGTGATAATAGCAATGATGAAGATAACAATGTTAACACTGCAGAAAAAGTGCCTAGAGACAACATGATGGAAATGCATGATGATCTTAGTGAAGAACTAGAGCAGTGTACATTCATTACAGAACAATAAATTCTGCCAGTTGATAAAAATCAGAGAGATTTCTAAGACAAAAACTGTTGTTAATGAGGCAGATGACTCTGGGGTAAACATTTTAAAAAGCTACACAGCAGAATGCCACCTCATCCCTAGGGGGCCCACTTCCCAGTCCCTCAACTGCTTCTGATGTTTCTTCTCACCTAAAAAAAAAAAAATACAGTGTACAGTAACCTTTTAATCCAAACACAGCATTGAATGTAGAGATGGAAAGCTTGTGGTTGTTTGTGGTTGCTGTTGTTTCATAGCTGATACAGGTATTCTGGCAATGCTACTGTGCTTCTTAGTGACCTTGAACACATTATTTTTTCACTGCATTAATGCTATGTCATATTTTTTACTGGTAAGTACTTATGTATAAATAATTGCAATAAAATAGTTGCCTATTAGTAGCATATAAATTCAGTCAGGAATGATGGTGATGCCACAAAACCACAGATTGTACAATCCTGTTAGGTGACTGAGATAGAGACACCTTTGATTTCTGATGGTTCAATGCACATAAACTTTGTTTCATGCAAAATTTTTTTTAAAATGTATAGAATTACCTTCAGGCTATGTGTATAAGATGCATATGAAACATAGGTGAATTTTGACTTGGGTCCCATCCCCAAGATATCTCATTATGTATAGGCAAATATTCCAAAATCTGAAAAAATTCAACATGCAAAACACTTCTGGTCCCAAGCATTTCTGATAAGGGATATTAAGCCTGTAATAGAATAACCCTATAAAAGAATGAACCTGTCAGAATTCTAAAGCTCATGAGATGTTTTCTATATTAATGATGCCTCTCTTTCTCAGAATCTCCATCCTTTATTGGCTTTCATCTTTCTGAGTTCTGGATGCTAGTGAAACCACAAAGCACTAAGCACCTGAATTTATTGCCAGGTCCTAGCTCAGACTGGCCCGCAGAATGCCCCTTCCAAGACTGTTTGAAATGTGGAAAGAGAAATGTTCTAGGAATTGGAAAAAATAAATTTTGGCTTCAGCACTGCAATTATTTAGCGATTATTTGGCCTCTGCACTGTGAATTGTTCCCTGGTTCCCTTTTCTGTGTGGTGACTATGATGATACTTAATAAACTCAGAAGATTGTTGTGAGGTATGGTATTATTCCTCCATCAGTCTTTTCAGTAATTATCACCTGGCATCTTACACATGCCAGACATCTCAAAATTTGGGAAAACAAATGTGACTAAGAAGTGAGCTCTCCTTTGAAAACGTAAGAAACAAATAGATAAAATTTAACACCACAAATAAATGAATAAATAGGCACATGGAAACAAGTAACTTAGCTGTAAAGAGTCATGCAGAACTTAAAAGAAGATCAGACATGCATATTGTAGAATTCTAATGAACAATGAAATTGTGGAATAACATGAAAATAATGGGAAACAAATTCTTCTTAACTTATTCTTTTCATTAGTTTCTTTTTGTAAAATTGGGCATTTCTCCTAAACTTACTGAGGTTTCGATAGTTCTCTGATTTTCTGTAACCCCAAGCTTCAACACTATTTTTATTGTTGAACCTTTGTTGCTCATGGTTGCTGTAGGGACCTCAATGAGGAATAATTCTGCTTCCCAAGTGAAGTGGCCTTCATGATACAGATTTCTGAGGAAGTTAGTCTTGCCAGGGTAAGATGCAGGCTTTATAAATTTGTGAAGTCTATATAACGTTCAGAGTCCTGAAAATAGTACAGAAAATAAAATGTATAGTGTCTAGAAAGGGGTTTAGGTGAGTTAGGAGTTCTATAGCTTAAGCTCTATTGCTGTGTATTAAGCCTACCTGGAAGTACTGGTGTCGTTTTGTGTGTCTGGTATCCATTGCCCCATCTTCTGATAACAGCACCTTGATTTTCTTTGGGGAGCATTCTCTGCTCATGTGATCTAACTGAAATTGATATAAGTGGAGCCAATGAGAACAATCTATTCATTGACTGCAGTGACTGTTTGAGGACTGGATGTGTGACCCGATCAAGTTTGATCAGAACAAATAAGACTCAATCTCAGGACTTTTCCTGAGGTTGTTATAAGAGAAGTGGTCTCTTTTTCCACTACACCTAAAACTAACAAAAGAGAAGCTTAGACCTGCTTACGGTGACCTCCACCCTCAAATGAAACAAACATAGAGGAAACAGAACCTAAATCAGGAGAGACCAAATTCAAGGCCATTGTCGGAAATAACTGAGCCCCTGAAAAATCCATGTCTGAAACTATTTCTCCTCTACTTTTGAGTTATGTAACCCAGAAAAAAGTCTTTTTGTGCTTACACAAATGTGAAAATCATCCCTATTGCATGACCCACAGGATGTATGACATGTAAAGATTTGCCATACTATTAAGGAGCAAACTTGAGTGGTTCACATTGCAATGCAGATGTGTTAGAGGGATTTGCTAAGTTAGTTGGAGAGCTTAGCTGTCCACCAATGCAGTAACTCACTTGACATTATAAAAACATTGTCTTTGCCATTAAATGGTAATGAAAGTTTAAAAAGGTAATAAATTATGGTTTGAAGATAAATATCAGAAATGCATGACACTCATTAAAGTAGAATACTGGATAAATGACTTTTTCAATTTGAATATTCTTCATAAGTCTTCAGTGTACCTCTCCAAAATTTTTAAGTACATCACTTAAATTTGCTTTTGCTTATTATGTTCTTTGTGAAGAAACCTAGTTGTATTTACCCAATCTGATGATGGTAGCTCCAATAATTATTATAGTCAGGTGAAATGTATTATATAATTTGTGCCATTGAAGAAGTAGCTTATTGCTTCCTGCCTTTCCTCTAAGATTCATATCATGACCTCAATATTATAGTGCTGGCTGAATTAATGGTACAGATTTTACTGCTTTGGCTTGAGTTTTATTCTCACATTCATTGATGGAAAGAATTTGTCCTCAGAGGCCATCCCTTTCATCATCTTCCAAGTGATTCTGCCAAATGTAAAGCGAGCCCAAATTTTCATCCCACTGGTACTCAAGGAAGTTTTTCAATTTTTCTTCTATAGGTTCACACTTGCCCTTTTTTTTGCATAAGACTATCCACCAACATATATAACATTTGTTTAATTCACTTCTTAACCTTTATCTGGAATTTATATTCAACTGAAAAATGTTTATAGGTGCTGGACTGGCTCAATATCAATAAAGCTGGCATGTCATTTGTAAAAAAAGTAATATTAAAATTATTGGATGAATTCAGGAAACCATTTTAGAAATAGAAGAATTTAGGTTAAACAGAAGGATAAGCGAATGGTTACATGTGCTTTTACTGACTACCAGACTTTGTATTAAAAGTGGGAAATATCTGACATTTACAATCTCTGTAAATGATCACTGAAATTGCCTTTTTTTTTTGAATGTTTATAAAGATCAAGAAGATCAAGCTCAGATAATTCAAATCAGTTTAGGTCTTTTACTTAAATAGCCACATTATAATTATGTTTACTAAAGAGCTGAAAAGCATTCCTTTCCAGCACATTATAATGGCTATAACTTATTTTAGGTCTTGGCGTAATTAGAATGATTCACATTTTTCCTACTGACTGGGTGTATTTGTCTCCTTTGCACTGCACCTTCCTCCTCTTCCTTGTATAACATACATCTATATGTGTGAATACAAACAAATATAAAAACATTCGTATATGAATGTACACCAAAAGCAAGCAGGATGGCTCTCTCCAGAGAAGGAATAAGTGGGTTCCCCACTGTTGCTCAGAGTAAATGTGGACTGATGTAGTTCTGGGACAAACCTACTGTAACCACAAGTTAATAACAATATCTTTGAACAAAGAAACAGACAGAAACCCCCTTTTGATAAGCCTTCTCTACAATCCCCTCCTTGCTGGTTCCATTGGACTGAGCCCATCCTTTCCAGGGTTCACCCCTCCAGAAGGATTAAATTTCCTGTCTCATTGAATCAGGAAGAAGCATGTGATTTAATCTGACAAATGAAATACAAGTGGAAAAATGACATGGGATGTTCCTGAGCAGAAACTTAAGAGCCATTGCTTGGATCTCTCACCTCTCTTTTCCTTTGGTCATAAAATCAACATGTCCCAGACTAGGATTGCTCTTGTAGCATGGTTGTTAGAATAAAGAATACCTGAGAGAGAGCTGTAACAAACACAGAGTGGACATTAATGTCAGCAAAATACATCTTTGTATTGAATGCCACTGAATTTCTAAACCATTTGTAAATGCAATATAACAATCTAATTCAGGATTTCTCAACTTTGGCACTGTGGACCTTGTAAAATGCATAATTCTTTTTTGCTTGGGGGTGGTTTATCATTGTAGGATGTTTAGCAACATCACTGGCCACTTCCCCTTAGATGTCACCACCACACCCACAGTTGTGATAACGAAAAATGTTTCCAGATATTGCCAAATGTCCCTTGGGGGAAAAACCATCCCCAGTTGAAAACCACTAATCTCAGCATAGTACTTCTCAAAGGGGGTTTTCAGAGCCAGCAGTATCTGGAAATATGTTAGAAATACAAAGTCCCAGGACCCTCCGAGTCCAACTGAATGAGCAGTTATATGGCTGGGGCACAGCAAACTGTGTTTTAATAAGCCCTCCAAGTGGTTCTGAACATATGAAGCTTGAGAACCACAGGTTTAAACTGATTGGTGTATATATATAAGCAGTCTTGAATAAGGAAAGGGCATAAATATTGCTTTTATTTACAGATGAATAAGGTCAACTCATTTGATATATAAAGCATTAGAATTGCATTTTTTGTGAATCTGTAAGGCTTTAGGGTATATTAGCATATATACTAGTGTAACAAATGTTAAATACATTGAAATTTCATAATTTGAACAAATTTCACTATGGTCTCAGGACTTGGAAATTCACTGAGTCACAATAACTCAAAATGAAAGAAAAAAATTTTCTACTTAGGAATTCTAAGGGGAATGTCATTTTGGTCTTCCAAAAAATTCTTTACAAAATTATGTTTTTAGGAGCATAACTGTCAGTTTCAATTATCTGATATTTGTACTCTAATTTTATTTAGCACATTTTATATAAACGATTAGTATTTAAAAAGTATAGAATTGAGAATGAGTATCAATAATTCACAGATTTCTTTATTGCAGAATTTTGTCACAAATAATTGCTGTTCTTTCCATCTAATTTCATATCTGTAAAATGGGTCTAAGTCTGATCTACCTTGAAAGGTGGGGCATAAGGAATAATTAACTTTGCAAAGTAAGTGGTTATTATGTGTAAAGTTACAGGCAATGCATATTATAATGCTAATATATATAGTTATGAGATTGGGTATTTCCTCTATTGAGATTGGCAATAGGAGGTAGAAAATCACAATTAATTTTGCCACATTAGCTCTGAAAATGATGAAGATAATATTTCTGCGTATTTCTCCACTTTCCCTCATTTGATAAAGGGGAAATCCCTATTTTTCTGTTTGTGAGCAGAAAATCTTCAGAAGTTAAATACTAAAAAGTCGATAGTCTTCTTCTTAACTGTCAATGGTACCCATGATTTCTGCTATACTATATATTTGTTTTTTAAAGTTGTCCTAAAATCAGAATTTTGTGGTGGTATAGTGTACGTACCAGTACAAGGTAAATACAAGAAAATTATCTTTAGGTTTTCTGTTTTTATGAAAACATTAAAAAATAAGAGCTGATTATGCTGTGATAGGCTTATGAAATAGACCTGGAAAAATACAATATCAAAAGACACAATGTGCATTTTGTGTTATCTGTAACATTATTATGTTCCACACACTTGACCATAAACTTTCAATTTTAAGCTTTGAGTCAGAATATCAAGGGAAAACCCTTTTGAGTTATTTTTTTATTTCTCTTTCCTTTTTGTTTTTGCAAAAAGGCTGTAAGAAATCTTTATCATCACATTAGGATTTTAGGATTCAAAATAAGAAGGCTTTGACTTTGTTCTTTAAAAGATGAGGGAAGTCTTTCCCTTTAAAGCATTATCTCCTAGCGGGTGGAGAGTGTCATGCTTCATTTTTTAGGTCCTTTACACTCTTGAATTTGATTTGTGCTTTTACAGCACAAATCCCAACATTCAGAAGGGAGATCTGCCTGCTTCAGCTGCCTGCAGCTACAGAGAATTAGTCTGTCATTCTCGGCATCGGGGAGTGTGTGTTGTGTATGTGAGGGTGTGAGTGTGTGTCCGTGTTTGAGATTGGGTGGCTGAGAGTCATTTAAATGTGCATAAGGTTAATAGTGGAAGATCTCGTACAGGCTTGGCTCAGAAACCTGTGGCATTCTACGCTGGACAGCCGTTCCCGTGCCTCTGTTTTAATTTGGCAGGATGTTTGCTGCCATGGCAGCCAGCAGCATCCACTGCAGCAGCAAGGAAGAGCCATAGATCTGAGAATGCAGGTGGAATACTAAAATGTAAGAGGCTCGTGCAGGGCTGGGCTTCAGTGCTTAATTCCTGCTCTTCCTGGGCTCCTATGAGCAGGCTGTGCTTGCTGCACTGTGTCAGCTCGTTAGAGTAAAGGGTTACAGACCTAGGTCAGTTAAGGGCTGGTGAAAGGCAGGGGGAAAAAAAAAAAAAAAAGCAAAAAGCAAGAGACCTCAGCTCGTGCTTCACCTCCTGGCGTTTCGGGACACAGAAGCAACAGAGGGAAATGTGGACCCATCCTCCTGCTGAGACATGTGATTGGATGAAGACGGGCAAACGTAGTTGGCTTCCTGGACTACTTTTCAGCTGGAGGAGAGTCTTTGGTGAACTCTTTTCTGCTTCAGATATATTCGAGCAAAATATTTGTAAGTACTGCTGATTAGTAAAGTGATGTGTCAAGCTAAATTGGGGGCAAATAATTATATATACTATATCTCTAGAATCTTCTGTGAATGTGTGAGCTTGAGCTTTTATTGAAGTGCATGTGATAATCAAAATCAAATGGATCAGTTACAATCACAGTGTAACAAGACAATATGAAGTCCAATTGAAAGGAAGGAGCCACTGGAAGAATCATGCAGCGGCCTGCTGAACTCTCTGTGTTCCGGAGCAAAGAAGTAAGGAGAAAGGGAGCTTGCCTTCAGAAACAAAAGTCTCTGACCAATCTTTCCCTCACCAGTGATGGGGAGAGGAGACCCACGGTGCGCATTTCCAACTGGTTTGGAAATGCTGCCAAGGCCAGCCAGAGAGAAGCCAACTATGCAGAGCGGCGCTCACTGTCCAAGTTTCTCTCGCGGTCTGTGCAGTCCCTGTATCACACCAGCAGCTCAGCCTGGAACCTCCTGCCTGCTGGGGGCAGCCAGTCAGACAGTGAAGACTTAGAGGAATTGTCTGCAAGAAGAGGCTTGGAAGGTGAGAGTGATGAAGATAGTAGGTCTGAAGATGAAAACGTGTACTCCAAGCCAAGCAGCATCAGCAGAAGCTGGGCTGAAGAGGAGGGAGAAAGCTGTTTGCGGGAAGGGACAGCTCATCTGGATGAGGAGGTGATCCTTACCATGCTGGGTGATCTGGAACAGGCACTTTACACTGACTTATTAGGTAAGTCCAATTTGCTCCTAAAAACGTAGATGGGATCTTAAGAAATTTCATAGTCTCTTATGAAATTATTTGCATTTGCCAAATAGCTTTCATGTTTTTAGACTGATTTTTAAAAATACATAGTTACATTTTAAATTCCTGTTTCTTGAAATGATTTTTTTTTAATTTTTTGGTAAAGCTGAGCTATGAGCACCACTGGTAAGGTTCATTTGGAGAAAATAAATTCCGGAAATCTGCCATGGGCATTATTAGCCTCGCCTAGTGTCCAGTACCTTCTAGACATCCATAAATAAGTTAACATTTTAAAACTCCAAACATGTTTTTCACCTACTCATTAAAGGGGCCTATTTGTTCAACTTCCCTCAAGGTGACCTCATCACAGATAAGGGATGAATAATGAAGGGCCTCCTGGGTAAATTTTCTGTCGAGTTAAGTTTCTTCTGCTGCCTTCGTGCTACCTGAATAGAAGGCTTCTTCTATACCTCAGTGACAAGCCCTTTTTATTGTAGTAACACTTTCAGAAATACAGGGGCCGCTGCTGGCTTCTACCTTTTTTCTTTTCTCTTTTGTTTCAGTGTTTGACAAAAACTAGTTCTGCATGTGCACATTACAAGTATTTAAGCTACTATGTAGATGACTATGAACTGTTTTCATACTTTAGAAACTAGGCCTTTTTGATAACATGAGTTTCAGTAGTAACTTCTGGCATAATCTTTAACTAAATAAGAAGAGGTCAAGTGATTCTATAGTTTCTGACTAAACTTTAAATGTCAACTGTGCCACCTACCTAAACAGCTAACATGTGAACATTTTAATTGTTATTTCTGAATTCAGTGTTGTATCAAAATATATTTACATCATAAAGTCCCTTCTTCCATAAGTATTAAATTCCTGGCCATATCATATTTTATGTCTATGTGTATCTCCACAAAGGACTTCATATTGGGCTCCTTAAATTGAAAGGAATTAAACCTGGGCAGTGATCTCTTTGTTTCTGATTCATGAAACTAATGCTAAATGCAGGCTTGTTTTTACTCTTAATGTAGACCCTCCTGTTACAAGATGTTTTATGAGGTTTTCTGGATTCTTTTAGTGAACCAGTTTTAGAAGAAGAAAGCTTATAGAGATAGCAGAGGCAAATATTGTTCAATTTTTCATGTCAGTTTGGTTTTAGAAGAGTAATGTTTCCACAGTTGTCAGAATAGTGATTTCTGAATCTGAATACACCAGGTGCTCCAACACTGAAGATTTACTTTTGCACCATTGTATGATTTCTGTGATGAACTGCTTCTCATAAAGGGCTATGTGCAGCACAAAGGCGAGAGAAAGTCTTAATCTTTATGAAGCTTTTTCTTTTTTGGATCCTCTGAAACTGTAGAATCAGATAATATTCCTCTTTTGCTTTTGAAGTGGTATTATTTATCTTTTTCTCAGTATCTCTTAAGTATTTACAAAGATATGAACAGAGTGCAGTCCCCTGACAGCATTTGATGCTTACTCAGTTAAATTATAGCATGCTGTGGGTGGGTGTATATATGACATGTGCCTTTTTGTGCATAAATAACTTGAAGCATTTTTGTCAGAGGGTAACCTCTCAAAAGAAGCCAGTATGCCTTGGTTTTTCAAGAGCATCTGCTTATTGTATTTATATGATTATTCTGTTTAAGTATTTTTTTTCCTACTTATGCCAGTATTCAAAAATGCAAGTGAAAAAGTAAGGGGAAGTTTATTCAAATAGCTGTGATATGAATAATCATATCTCCAGATAATGAAGCATTCTGATGCAATTCCCTAAATAATGATCCATGTTAAGTTGTTGAATATATCTACGCCCACAGCACACAGGAATTCCAGGATTTCTACCACGTGCTTCAATAGGTTCTGCTTACGACTCAAAATGGCCTCTTCCAAGTTAGTTTTTAGGTGGGGTTCCTTGAGGTTAATTCTTTACTCTTAGATATCCTCCTAAATCGGACAGATTAAGGTTTGTCCTATAACCGTATAGGAGCACATTTTAAAAGTAACTATAAAGCTTTTGGCCATATTTTGCTATTTTTCTCCAAAGTGTCAAGATTAACCAGAGGAGTTTAAAAATTTTCATCCAAGTCACTACTAGGGCCATCCACAAAACTAGAATTACTTCACACAATAAATCAGGAAGCTGTACTCTACATAACATTTGTAATATGGATGGGGTAGAGGGCATAATTCTCTGAGAATAAGATTTATTCATACAGATTTGATTTCCTATTAAAAGATGGCAATGCTGGCAGTGTTAATTACAATGTGTATAATTAAAGCCTAAAAATTAAGAGCAAGATCACAGATTAAATGGTCTGTCTGCCACCAAATAGTAACATAGGAGTACCAAATTGATGCTGTTATTTTTTTTTTTCTCTACTAAGAACACCTTATAAGCAGTGAGAAAGCACTTTGCACCAATGTTAAAAACTCGAGTAGATTTCAGAATATACCATTCTGGAAGATGTGTGGAAGCCATTCCATTGTGTTTGACACATAGGAAGCCTCTTTCAGGAATAATGGTTGACTTTGAGATTATGCAAGCAGGAGGAGACACAACATTGCTATGATTAAATGCATTTCTCATGTGCATTTTTCTGGTAACTTTCATTGTTGCTAAACATTTAATTTTATTTTTGCTTTTATATTTGGACTTTGCAATTGTGTTTTTCCCCCAAAGCCTCTGGACCTCACTCAGATACAAATTTATAGGATATTTAAGCCCATGCAATCAGTCCTTAAGGGGTTTGTAAGTACATTTAGTTTTATCTTGCCTTTTGTGGGTCATTGAAAACATTTACTGCAATAAATTTTCTTTGGTTATTATCTTTCATGACATGAATAAGGCAGCAGTTATGTTTTGCTCAATAAGTATTGGAAAGAAAAGGTCCATTTGTCTTTCATGAGGAGGGCAGTGTCATAAGTGAATGTCATGATGAAAAAAACCTAAGGAATGAGGGAGGCTTTGGTTCTAAAACATGAGAGAAACCAGATAAACAATGAATTCAGTTAGAAGAACCCAAGGATCTAAGATACCTGTTGGATTGGAAAAAAGAAATTGAAAAGGAAATGAAGTAGATGTGAAAATATATTTAGTGAAACAGCATGTCTGAAAATACAACGTTCTTAAAATTAATATAAAAAGATGGAACATAATTGAGATATTAATTTTAATATTCCAGTTGGCAAATGATTGAAATGCAGCTGGATTACAACTGAAAACTTTTCCTGGGGGAAGGGGGAAAGGGATAGGAACATGTAATGATGCGTTCTAGGAATCTGTGTGAGGTCAATTACTTGTACCTCCCCCACCAAGTAAAAAAAAGGTCATCTCAATATACTCCTTCTTTCATGACTTTTTATCTTTCACCTACAATCTAAGATGCCAATAACTGTATGAAATCTTTCGTATTGAATCTTAGGTTTAGTGCTTCTCCAACTTTGTCCCCTTCACTACTTATTTTGACCCAGTTTGAACAAATTTCTTCTTTGTATGTCTCTTCCTTGACTGTAATAATTTTATTTCCAGTCTGTAAGATTTTCTCTACAAAACTTCTTTTTCTTCATAGTTCTCTCAGATTATTTGGAAGTGAAAGATAGACTTCTTTATAGCCATCTCTGAAATACTCTGTATTATATGTATGAGGAGAAGTATGGGAAGAATTTCCAGGAAGAATGTGATCAGTCTCAAGGGTTATTAACAGTTCTGAGTTCTAAAAGAATAATGTTAATCTATAGGATTAGTGATTGTGTGAACTTAATTAGTGTAGAGAAAGTTTGTCATGTGCATGAGATCCCAACATGTGTTTTATTATTCTTTAAAAATATTTACTTCAGGAAAGTTTCTTAGTACGTTATGTTTGAAATAATGATGTTATTATTAAGTATACTTTAATTGTTCAAATGATTTGCAAATTCAAGGGAAGAAATTTACAGGCTGGCAGCACAATGGTGGCTGTTTCGTCAACCACCCGAAGTGAGGAATAATGAACAAAGTGGTAATGTTTGCCTGAAAAATATAGTAAAGGATTTAGTGGTTGTGTTGCAATATTTGAGTGACTGCCTTGGTAAAAACAGTGTAAATTTGTTCATTTGGTTTCAGATCCACTGGAACCACAGGGTGAAAGTTTAAGGGAGACAAATTTTTGCTTATCCCCCATAAATGTTTTACATTTTGACCTGCTACTGGAAGGAGCCATCTCTTACTGGTGAGGTGGAGGCCTTTCCAATGTTGGAGTTTTCAGGCAGAGGCAGATGGCCTTGTCCCATGTGAGACAGATGAATGCTATGGCCAAGAGCTAAGGCAAGACAATCTCTGAAATCCCCACCAACTGTATGATTGTGATGATAAGTGTTAAAGGGGCACATTTGTTATAGATTTTTAAAAATCTGGCCTGAGTATTAAGGAAGTAAATTAACAGATTAAATAGTTAGCTATATTCCTAAAACAGATTATAGATACGCATCTTGACTTCTCTATGTGACAATTTTCATAGTGTAATTTAATACATACTATTTTTTGCTTTTCTTTTTGTTCCCTTTCTTTTTCTTCCATCCTCTTTCCATTCCATTCCCTTCCCAGCCATCCCATCTACTTCCTTTTTCTCTGTCTCCTCTCCTTCCCTGTCTCTCTCTTAATCTATCCATTCCAATTCCCTCCTCCTTTCTGTTTTCACTTTTATTGAAAGTGCCCATCACTAGACATCCTCTTCAGTCCAAATTGAACAGAATAAAAACCATGCTTCCACTACTCTCTTTTCATGTTCTTCCTGTTATCTAGACTCACTGGCTTTAGAAGGTCACTAGCTTGGGGAAGTATTGTATGACTATCAACAAAATGGCTTAAGGACACTTCTTCCCCCAGTTGATAGGTGGTGATTGTATCAGGCCAGCGTTAGTCATACTTGCAGAGCTATTTGTTTCATGCTTATTAGATAGAAACATTTTGGGTTTAGATGCCTAGGAATTTACTTGAACTCTAGTATCATTGGTAGAACTGTAGAAACTGGAGAAGTAATTAAAAATAAAACCATTCAATGTTGTCAGTCTTTGTCCATGAGTCTAATAAAAGACTTCAAAAGCTATTGCTTCCATAAGAAAAGACCTCAGCCGGGCATGGTGGCTCACGCCTGAAATCCCAGCACTTTAGGAGGCCAAGGCAGGTGGATCATTTGAGGTCAGGAGTTCAAGAGCATTATGACCAACATGGTGAAACCCCATCTCTACTAAGTACAAAAATTAGCCGGGCATGGTGGCAAGGGCCTGGTATCAGCTACTTGAGAGGCCGAAGCAGGGGAATCGCTTGAATTCCCGAGATGGAGTTTGCAGTGATCCAAGATGGTGCCACTGAACTCCAGCCTGAGCAAAAGAGTGAGACTCTGTCTAAAAATAAAAATGAAATAAAAAAATAAAAGTCCTCTAGTTTATTCCCCAGATTCCAAATGTGTACTTTCTACATAAGGCAAATTTACCTCAAGTATTCTGAGTACACCCAGAACACCTTGAAATAATTAGGATCCTAATGATCATAGATTTTTTTTTATTTTACTTTAAGTTCTGGGATACATGTGCAGAATGTGCAGGTTTGTTACATAGATGTATACATGCCGTGGTGGTTTGCTGCACCCATCAACCCGTCATCTACATTAGGTATTTCTCCTAATGCTATCCCTCCCCTTGACCCCCCCACCCACCAACAGGCCCCGGTGTGTGATGTTCCCCTTCCTGTGTCCATGTGTTCTCATTGTTCAACTCCCACTTGTGAGTGAGAACATGTGGTGTTCAGTTTTCTGTTCCTGTGTTAGTTTGCAGAGAATGGTTTCTAGTTTCATCCATGTCCCTGCAAAGGACACGAACTCATCCATGTTTATGGCTGCATAGTATTCCATGGTGTATATGTGCCACATTTTCTTTATGCAGTCTATCATTGATGGGCATTTGGGTTGGTTCCAAGTCTTTGCTATTGTGAACAGTGCTGCAATAAACATATGTGTGCATGTGTCTTTATAATAGAATGATTTATAATCCTTTGGTTAAATACTCATTAATGGGATTGCTGGATCAAATGGTATTTCTGGTTCTAGATCCTTGAGGAATTGCCACACTGTCTTCCACAGTGGTTGAACTAATATATACTCCCACCGACAGTGTAAAGGCGTTCCTATTTCTCCACATCCTCTCTAGCATCTGTTGTTTCTTGACTTTTTAATGATCGCCATTCTAACCGGCGTGAGATGGTATCTCATTGTGGTTTTGATTTGCATTTCTCTAATGACCAGTGGATGATGAGCTTTCTTTCATATGTTTGTTGGCTGCATAAATGTCTTCTTTTGAGAGGTGTCTGTTCGTATACTTCACCCACTTTTTGATGGGGTTATTTTTTTCTTGTAAATTTGTTTAAGTTCCTTGTAGATTCTGAATATTAGCCCTTTGTCAGATGGATGGATTGCAAAAATTTTCTCCCATTCTGTAGGTTGCCTGTTCACTCTGATGATAGTTTCTTTTGCTGTGAAGAATTTCCTTAGTTTAATTAGATCCCATTTGTCAATTTTGGCTTTTGTTGCCATTGCTTTTGGTGTTTTAGTCATGAAGTCTTTGCCCATGCCTATGTCCTGAATGGTATTGCCTAGGTTTTCTTCTAGAGTTTTTATGGTTTTAGGTCTTTGGTTTAAGTCTTTAATCCATCTTGAGTTAATTTTTGTGTAAAGTGTAAGGAAGGGATCCAGTTTCAGTTATCTGCATGTGGCTAGCCAGTTTTCCCAGCACCATTTGTTAAATAGGGAATCCTTTCCCCATTGCTTGTGTGTGTCAGGTTTGTCAAAGATCAGATGGTTGTAGATGTGTGGTGTTATTTCTGAGGGCTCTGTTCTGTTTCATTGGTCTATATATCTGTTTTGGTGCCAGTACCATGCTGTTTTGATTACTGTGGCCCTGGAGTATACTTTGAAGTCAGGTAGCATGATGCTTCCAGCTTTGTTCTTTTTCTTTAGGATTATCTTGGCTATACGGGCTCTTTTTTGGTTCCATATGAAATTTAAAGTAGTTTTTTCTAACTCTATGAATAAAGTCAATGGTAGCTTTATGGGGATAGCATTGAATCTCTAAATTACTTTGGACAGTATGACCATTTTCATGATATTGATTCTTCCTATCCATGAGCATGGAATGTTTTTTCGTTTGTTTGTGTCCTCTCTTATTTCCTGGAGCAGTGGTTTGTAGTTCTTTTTGAAGAGGTCCTTCACATACCTTTAAGTTGTATTCCTAAGCATTTTATTCTCTTTGTAGCAATTGTGAATGGGAGTTTATTCATGATTTGGCTCTCTGTTTGTCTGTTATTGGTGTATAGGAATGCTTGTGATTTTCGCATGTTGATTTTGTATCCTGAGACGTTGCTAAATTCGCTTATCAGCTTAAGGAGTTTTTGGCTGAGAAGATGGGGTTTTCTAAATATAAAATCATGTCATCTGCAAACAGAGACAATTTGACTTCCTCTCTTCCTATCTGAATGCACTTTATTTCTTTCTC
Organism: Gorilla gorilla gorilla; assembly: GCF_029281585.2. Lineage (NCBI taxonomy): Eukaryota > Metazoa > Chordata > Mammalia > Primates > Hominidae > Gorilla > Gorilla gorilla. Next base: position 93,367,949 of record NC_073234.2, read on the forward strand.
TTGCCTGATTACCCTTGCCAAAACTTCCAATACTATGTTGAATAGGAGTGGTGATGGAGGGCATCCTTGTCTTGTGCAGATTTTCGAAGGGAATGCTTCCAGCTTTTGCCCATTTAGTATGATATTGGCTGTGTGTCTGTCATAAATAGCCCTTATGATTTTGAGATACATTCCATCAATATCTAGTAATTGAGAGTTCTTAGCATGAAAGGGTGTTGAATTTTATCGAAGGCCTTTTCTGCATCTATTGAGATAATCATGTGGTTTTTGCAATTGGTTCTCTTTATGTGATGGATTACGTTTATTGATTTGCATACGTTGAACCAGCCTTGCATCCCAGCAATGAATCCAACTTGATCGTGGTGGATAAGCTTTTTTTTTTGTTGAGGCAGAGTCTTGCTCCATCACACCGGCTGGAGTGCAGTGGCACAGTCTCGGCTCACTGCAACCTCCACCTCCTAAGTACAAGCGATTCTCCTGCCTCAGCCTCCCGAGTAGCTGGGGCTACAGGTGTGTGCCACCATACCCAGCTAATTTTGTATTTTTAGTAGAGATGGGGTTTCACCATGTTGGCCAGGATTGTCTTGAACTCCTGACCTCGTGATCCACCCACCTCAGCCTCCCAAAGTGCTGGGATTACAGGCATGAGCCACCGCACCTGGCCAGTGGATAAGCTTTTTGATGTTCTGCTGGATTCAGTTTGCCAGTATGTGATTGTTGATTTTTGCATCGATGTTCATCAGGGGTATTGGCCTGGAATTTTCTTTTTCTGTTGTGTCTTTGCCAGGTTTTGGTATCAGGATGATGCTGGCCTCATAAAATGAGTTAGGGAGGTGTCCCTCTTTTTCTATTGATTGGAATAGTCTCAGAAGGAGTGGTACCAGCTCCTCTTTGTAGCTCTGTTAGAATTCGACTGTGAATCCGTCTGGTCCTGGGCATTTTTTTGGTTGGTAGGCTATTAATTACTGCCTCAATTTCAGAACTTGTTATTGGTCTATTCAGGGATTCGACTTCTTCCTGGTTTAGTCTTGGGAGGGTGTACGTGTCCAGGAATTTATCCATTTCTCCTAGATTTTCTAGTTTATTTGCATAGTAGTGTTTATAGTATTTTTTGACGGTAGTTTGTATTTCTGTGGGATCAGTGGTGATATCCCCTTTATCATTTTTTATTACATCTATTTGATTCTTCTCTATTTTCTTCTTTATTGGTCTGGCTAGCAGTCTATCTATTTTGTTAATCTTTTCAAAAACCAGCTATGGATTTATTGATTTTTTGAAGGGTTTTTCATGTCTCTATCTCCTTCAGTTCTGCTCTGATCTTAGTTATTTCTTGCCTTCTGCTAGCTTTTGAATTTGTTTGCTCTTGCTTCTCTAGTTCTTTTAATTGTGATGTTAGGGTGTTGATCTTTAGATATTTCCTGCTTTCTCCTGTGGGCATTTAGTGCTATGAATTTCCCTCTGAACACAGCTTTAGCTGTGTCCCAGACATTCTGGTATGTAGTTTCTTTATTCTCATTGGTTTCAAATAACTTATTGATTTCTGCCTTAATTTCGTTATTTACCCAGTGGTCATTCAGGAGCAGGTTGTTCAGTTTCTATGTAGTTGTGCAGTTTTAAGTCAGTTTCTTAACCCTAAGTTCTAATTTGATTGCACTGTGGTCTGAGAGACTATTTGTTAGGATTTCCATTCTTTTGCATTTGCTGAAGAGTGTTTTACTTCCAATTATGTGATCAGTTTTAGAATAAGTGTGATGTGGTTCTGAGAAGAACGTATATTCTGTTTATTTGGGGTGGAGAGTTCTGTAGATGTCTATTAGGTCTGCTTGGTCCAGAGTTGAGTTCAAGTCCTGAATATCTTTGTTAATTTTCTGTCTCATTGATCTGTCTCATACTGACAGTGGGGTGTTAAAGTCTCCCACTATTATTGTGTGGGAGTCCAAGTCTCTTTGTAGGTCTCTAAGAACTTGCTTTATGAATCTGGGTGCTATTGTTTTGGGTGCATATATATTTAGGATAGTTAGCTTTTCTTGTTGCATTGATCCCTTTACCATTATGCAATGTCCTTCTTTGTCTTTTTTTTATATTTGTTGGTTTAAAGTCTGTTTTATCAGAGTCTAGAATTGTAACCCCTGCTTTTATTTGCTTTCCATTTGCTTGGTAAATATTCCTCCATCCCTTTATTTTGAGCCTATGTGAGTCTTTGCACATGAAGCTTATGAAGCTTAGTTTGGCTGGATATGAAATTCTGGGTTGAAAATTCTCTGCTTTAAGAATGTTGAGGCCGGGTGCGGTGGCTCACGCTTGTAATCCCAGCACTTTGAGAGGCCGAGGCAGGCGGATCATGAGGTCAGGAGATTGAGACCGTCCTGGCTAACACGGTGAAACCCCATCTCTACTAAAAATACAAAAAATTAGCCGGGCCTGGCGACGGGCACCTGTAGTCCCAGCTACTCAGGAGGCTGAGGCAGGAGAATGGTGTGAACCCGGGAGGCGGAGCTTGCAGTGAGCCAAGATTGTGCCACTGCACTCCAGCCTGGGTGACAGAGCAAGACTCTGTCTCAAACAAAACAAAACAAAACAAAACAAAAAAATGAACGTTGAATATTGGCCGTCACTCCCTCTGGCTTTTAGGATTTCTGCAGAGAGATCCACTGTTAGTCTGATGGGCTTACCTTTGTGGGTAATCAGCCTTTCTCTCTGGCTGCCCTTAACATTTTTTCCTGCATTTCAACTTTGATGAATCTGACAATTACGTGTCTTGGGGTTGCTCTTCTCAAAGAGTATCTTTGTGTTGTTCCCTGTATTTCCTGAATTTGAATGTTGGCCTGTCTTGCTAGGCTGGGCAAGTTCTCCTGGATAATATCCTGAAGAGTGTTTTCCAACTTGGTTCCATTCTTTCTGTCACTTTCAGGTATACCAATCAAACCTAGGTTTGGTCTTTTCACATAGTCCCATATTTCTTGGAGGCTTTGTTTGTTCCTTTTCATTCTTTTTTCTCTAATCTTGTCTTTATGCTTTATTTCAGTAAGTTCATCTTCAATCTCGGATATCCTTTCTTCCCCTCGATCTATTTAGCTATTTCTACTTATGTATGCTTCATGAAGATTTCGTGGTATGTTTTTCAGCTCCATCAGGTCATTTGTGTTCTTCTCTACTAAACTGGTTATTCTAGTTAATAATTCCTCTAACCTTTTTTCAAGGTTCTTAGCTTCCTTTCATTGGGTTAGAACATTCTCCTTTAGCTTGGAGGAGTTTGTTATTACCCACCTTCTAAAGTCTACTTCTGTAAATTCGTCAGACCCATACTCTGTCCAGTTCTGTTCCCTTGCTGGTGAAGAGTTGTGATCCTTTGGAGGAGAAGAGGCATTCTTGTTTTTGGAATTTTCAGCCTTTTTGCACTGTTTTTTTTCTCATCTTTGTGGACTTACCTACCTTTGGTCTCTGATGTTTGTGACCTTCAAACGGGGTTTTTGTGTGAATGTCTTTTTTGTGGACATTGATGCTATTCCTTTCTGTTTGTTAGTTTTCCTTCTAACAGTCAGGCCCCTCTGCTGCAGGTCTTCTGGAGTTTGCTGGAGGTTCACTCCAGATCCTGTTTTCCTGGGTGTTACCAGCAAAGGCTGCAGAACAGCAAAGATTGCTGCCTCTTCCTTCCTCTGGAAGCTTCATCCCAGAGGGGCACTTGCCAGATGCCTGCTAGAGCTCTCCTGTATGAGGAGTCTATCAACACCTGCTGGGAGGTGTCTCCTCGTCAGGAGGCACGGGGGTCAGGGACCCACTTGAGGAGGCTGTCTGTCCCTTAGCGGAGCTAGAACACTGTGCTGGGAGATCCGCTGCTCTCTTCAGAGCTGGCAGGCAAGAATGTTTTAGTCTGCTGAGCCTGCGCCCACAGCCGCCCCTTCCCCCAGGTGCTCTGTCCCAGGGAGATGAGAGTTTTATCTGTAAGCCCCTGACTGGGGATGCTACCTTTCTTTCAGATATGCCCCGCCCAGAGAGGAGGAATCTAGAGAGGCAGTCTGGCTACAGCAGCTTTGCCAAGCTGCAGTGGGCTCTGCCCGGTCCAAAATTCCCAGCGGGTTTGTTTACATTGTGAGGGGAAAAGCACCTACTCAAGCCTCAGTTATGGCAGTTGCCCCTCCCCCCACCAAGCTCCAGGGTCCCAGGTGTCCTTCAGACTGCTGTGCTGGCAATGAGAATTTCAAGCCAGTGCATCTTAGCTTGCTGGGCTCCATGGGGGTGGGATCCACTGAGCTGGACCACTTAGCTCCCTGGCTTCAGCCCCCTTTCCAGGTGAGTGGATGGTTCTGTCTCACTGGCATTCCAGGTGCTACTGGGGTATGAAAAAAAAACTCCTGCAGCTAGCTTGGTGTCTGTCCAAACGGCTGCCCAGTTTTGTGCTTGAAACTCAGGCCCTTGGTGGTGTGGACACCCAATGGAATCTCCTGGTGTGCAGGTTGTGAAGACTGTGGGAAAAGCATAGTATCTGGGCTGGATAGCTCTGTCCTTCAAGGCACAGTCCCTCACAACTTCCCTTGGCTAGGGGAGGGAGTTCCCCAACCCTTTGCACTTCCCAGGTGAGGCAACACCCCACCCTGCTTCTGCTCACCCTCTGTGGGCTGCACCCACTGTCTAATCAGTCACTGTGAGATGAGCCTGGTACCTCAGTTGGAAATGCAGAAATCACCTGCCTTCTGTGTTGATCTCACTGGGAGCAGCAGACTGGAGCTGTTCCTATTCAGCCATCTTTCTCAGGTCATAATCATAGATTTTTAATTAATCCCAGCAACATGGATTAGTAAACAGCATATTTCCAAGTGATTTTTTATTTTAAGGTCAAACCTACAAAATATTATAGTGTTATCACCACTTAAAAGTATTACTTGTGATACTATGTTTGTCTCTATTCACATTTTATTTGTAGAAAGAATTATAATTTGTAGATAATAATAGTTATTTGAAATGTATTACATATCCTTTTACTTTTAAGAAGAGGTGACTTAGTTATCTAGGTATACAATTATTTTGAGGATAGTAAATGTCATGAATAGCAAATTTATCATGTTGCTTTCCTAGGTGAAGACCCTGAAACAAGAAGAATGAGAACAGTTAAAAACATAGCAGACTTGAGGCAGAATTTAGAAGAGACTATGTCCAGTCTTCGTGGGACTCAGATAAGCCACAGGTTTTTTTCAATTTTGCATATATTTGAGCCAATAAAGAAAAAATAATTACAAACATTTAACTTTTCTTATAATGACAAAGATGGGATTTCAGTTTCCCCTTACTATTTTCTCCCTTGTTTTATATCAAATTGATTGGTAATTATCCTTAAACTGAGAATTCACAGTATATCCCTATTTATCTTTTATCTCTATCTCTATCTGCTATCTATGTCTTTTTCAGTATAATTTCCAGTACTGCAACTACCACCATCACTGTTAAGTGGATTTGTAATACCTGTCCTAGAAAACAGTGGCACAAGTTGCACTTGAAATGCATCTGGGCAGGGTGGTAGGGAGACATTCAAACATAATTGTAGTTAACTTTCAGAATAGGTCTGGGAAGGTTACAGTGAGTTAAGGATTTGTTGAAAATGTAAAACAATATGTTGTTTTACCCAAGGTGTACTGATGGCCTTTCTTTTGAAAACAAACAAAAAGCTATAAAATGTATGCCCCTTTCCACAGTTTGACCTCAAAATGAATATAGAGTTTAGCTTTCAGGAAGATGACGTGTTTATAAGAGATGACCCTCAACTCCAGCCTTTTCTGTCTTCATGCATTCTAGGTTATGGCCCTAAGTGAACCAGAGTATAGTTATTTCTCCATTTTATTTGACAGCACCCTGGAGACAACATTTGACAGCACTGTGACAACAGAAGTGAATGGAAGGACCATACCCAACTTGACAAGTCGACCCACCCCCATGACCTGGAGGTTGGGCCAGGCATGTCCGCGACTTCAGGCGGGAGATGCTCCCTCCCTAGGTGCTGGCTATCCTCGCAGCGGTACCAGTCGATTCATCCACACAGACCCCTCGAGGTTCATGTATACCACGCCTCTCCGTCGAGCTGCTGTCTCTAGGCTGGGAAACATGTCACAGATTGACATGAGTGAGAAAGCAAGCAGTGACCTGGACATGTCTTCTGAAGTCGATGTGGGTGGATATATGAGTGATGGTGATATCCTTGGGAAAAGTCTCAGGACTGATGACATCAACAGTGGGTAAGTGACCCTGTTCTCCATCAGCATTGTGTGAAGAGGGGAGATGGTCTACTAGAATGCATTCACTATAAACAAATGTGTAAGTTTGCCCAGAAAGTCATGAGAACATATGAGATATCTGAGGTTATTCAGTGTTGAAGGGCCCTTCCTCTGCTCATTCATGGAGAGTAAAGAATCCAAGATTTCTATAAATTCATTATAAGCCACTAAGTTTTTCTGTTGTTGAGAGAAACACATGTGGCTTCTGTTTTTCAGAGTGATTTTCACATGCTTCTTAAGTAACAGATTTTGTAGTTAAGGACGTGGGAAGGAGACAGGAGGAGTTTTGCTGATTTGCTTGATTTTTTTTTCTTTTTTAGCTTGTTAGAAGCTGCCTGTAACTGCTTTGAGAAACAAATATTTTCTTACTGTCTTCAATTATGCATCTCCAATTTAACTTTAGGGAAAAATCACTTTGGAGTTGAAAGTTTCACTCTATTCATTTTCTTTTGATGGTATCAGATTTCAATACATCTCAGACCCTGTTTTTCTTCTGTGTCCTATTACATTCCAAAACATGTTGTGATTGTAAAACTCTTAGAGTATATTAACAATCTGGGATATTTGGCATAATCAGAGAATAGGCCCAAAGGGAGGCAATAGGATATTCTATTAATAATTGTAATTGCCATTTTTAGCATTTCCTGTTATGTACTATGCTCTTGTTAAGTGCTTTGAAGATATTGTTTTACTTTTCCTTCCCACCACCAGCAATGTTTATGAGGTAGATGTTTTCATACATGTTCTATGGATAAGGGAACTGAGTCTAATTGACCCCGGCTGGGAACTAACGCTAGGGAAACGGCAGACCTGCATTAGAACTCAGCTATGTCTGACTTCAAACACAGGCTCAGTAATATGTGGAAAAGCTTCCCAATTAACTTTGTCTATAAACTTTGTGTGAGTCTGGATTTTGACTTACTGTTTGTCTTTATGCATCTGAGAGGACCCATGTAGGAAATAATTCTATATAAGTGACCCTTCCTGACTTCATTCATGAAAAGCTTATGTTTGAATGGTGACACGACCTAAAAAAGAGTACAAAATAGCTTTTGATTAGATTTATAGCTTTGCTCTGATATCCTAATACCTACTAGTCCATTCCTGGTATCCACCCTACCTGACTTTCTAAAAATTTAGAATTATAGAGACTAATTATGATTAATTAAGATAGGTTGTTGTTCAGTTGCCACTGGATTCAGAGTGCCTAGTTTGAATCTCTCCCATTCACTATCTGTGGACCCCTTAGGAACCTAACGTATCCAAATTAGTTTTTGTCATCTAGAATAAGGATAAAATTGTACCATCTTCATGAAGTTGTTAGGATCATCCACAAATTTTAGTTTGCACAATGCTTGGCATGATACAAGCACTCAATAAATTTATCATCTTCCTCTTTATCATCACTATTACATTTATTATCATTAATAACCATACCAATTTTTGGTTGTTGTTAGTTATAATTATCATTTTTGTATGTATTTAACATAGCCTAGGAGGCAATGCCCAGTTCAGAAAACATAATGGCAAAGCAAGAGTGTCTAAGGCACACTCTTTCTCCCATCTGTCTCTTCTTTCTTCTCCATTCTTTCCACTCTATCCCCTCTTCTCTTTTTTTCTCAATCTCCTTACATGTGGACATATGTGTGAATTCAATTTTATAATCACGATTCAAGTATATTTATATGGCTAATTATATACATAAGTATACCCATATAATATATATAAAGATATATATATATATACCAAGGCTGGGCTTTCTTCTCCATTCTTTCCACTCTATCCCCTCTTCTCTTTTTTTCTCAATCTCCTTACATGTGGACATATGTGTGAATTCAATTTTATAATCACGATTCAAGTATATTTATATGGCTAATTATATACATAAGTATACCCATATAATATATATAAAGATATATATATATATACCAAGGCTGGGCACGGTGGCTCATGCCTGTAATCCCAGCACTTTGGGAAGCCAAGGCAGATGGATCACCTGAGGTCAGGAGTTCAAGACCAGCCTGTCCAACATGGCAAAATCCCATCTCTACTAAAAAAGTTAGCCAGGCATGGTGGCGTGTACCTGTATTCCCAGCTACTTGGGAGGCTGAGGCAGGAGAACCACCTGAAACAGGGAGGCAGAAGTTGCAGTGAGCTGAGATTGCACCACTGCACCACTCCAGCCTGGGTGACAGAGTGAGACTCCATCTAAAAATATATATATATATAAACTATAAATATATATGTATGTATGTATGTATATGTGTTTATGTATGTATATGTATGTATATATACCTATGTGCACTCAATATCATTATTTATGGTACTTCTCTTCTATGAAGTCACCACAAACACTGCATTAGTGAATACTGAACTATTACCCCTAGTAGAGATATGGGTTTTGGTTCCTGTGAGCATTTGGCCACAATATTTTTGTCAACTGATCAATACATAAACTTGCTTTACGTGCATCTCTCTTTAAAGACACCTTATTTAATACATGCTATTGATTCATTCACATGGAACTCACATCCAACAGCACTATAACTAAGGCCGGAATGAAGCTTATCTAGTGCATATTTTCTCTGTGAGATGCATTGAAGACTTCTTGCAATTAGGAACATAATATGACACTTCAGCACCAAGTTTGGGGGCCACTTTAAACAGCACAATTCTCAGCATAGAAACACAAAAAATGTGGAAAACATGACACTAAATAGGCCATAGAAGAACATTTGTTGTGATATTAGAGCTGATACAAGAATGCAGAGTATCACTTTATTTAGCCTTAGCTGGAAACGTCTGAGACTCATTTTTTTTCACGGTTCTGTTCATATCCATGAATGGCTGTGAAAGTGCTATGAGTTTAGATTTTGTGGCTACATATAAATTTTAGCAAGTAGGCAACTTCACAAATATAGAATTTGTGAATAATGATGATTGACTATATATACTCACACTCATGTAGAATGTTTATCTGGAGAGTGACAGCATATCTTGGGAGCAGTTTGAATAAGAAATCAAGGGACATCTACAGTGCAATATGTTGGGAATTTCAAAAGGCTTATAGAGATAAAAATTGAGCTAAGAGTTCAGAATGAGGAGAAAGTACTAAACCCTCACGTGAAATAGAAAGGAGTGAATAAGAAAAAGAAACATTTTAGTTCTTTTTTCTGATTTAAAAGCTATAGACAAAGGAAATATATTTAAAATACATATATAAGAAAAGTACAAACATAGAAGGTACAAATTATTCAGTAAACTTGCATAAAATGTAATTTTCAGAATCAAAGTGACAGTGGATTAGATGATATTGATGATTTTTCTCTTAACTGAGAGTCATGGAACATGAATATTTAAAGATAATGTTTTAGAGATAGGCATTATTTTGACAGACCTTAACATCATTATGCTAAGAAGTTTAAACTACATTATAAGCTATGTAAAATACTATATCTTAGAGATTACTAAACAGTCATAGAACATGGCATGAGGATGGTGATGGCTTTTGAAGGCCACTTTATGGGAAATATGCAAAGTGAATTCAGGGGAGAAACTCGGGGGTTCAATTTCAGGAACTAGTGCAAGAGCTCTGGCTCAAGCTCATAAGATTAGAAATATGGTAGTGGCATTTGTAGGGATAAAATTAGGAAAATAATTGATATGGGAAGCACTGCAAAGGAAAAGTTTATAGAACCAGAGATGGACTACCCATGAGGGCATAAGGCAGACAAGAATTAAGATACCTACATCATAAGCACAGGAGATGGAAAATTATACCGTTAGAGAAAATCGGCAGAGCGAGAAAGAGAGAGAGCGAGAGAGAGAGGATTTTTTAATGAGAAAGCAGAGAGAGATGATGAATTTAGAGTTAGAGATGTAGAGCTGGAGACGGTGAGATATGAAGATTGTTTGTCCAGGATAGAGATCTATTGTATTTCATCTCAATAAAAGAGAGCGGGAATTGTGGGAGGCATTAAGGCTCCTGGGAAAAGAATATGGAAAGAACAGGGATCATAAACTGAATTATGTATATCTGTATGTATACATGTATATGTCTATTAAAAATATTTATCGAGTTCATCCTACGTGTCAAGCAACATTCCAGGCGCTGTGCATTCAGTAGTGAATAATATAGACATAGTACGTGCCCACATGTGACTCACATGATGGTGTTTTCATATTTTTGTAGCAGTCCAGTTATTCAGTAAATTAATTGTAATATGCACACATATGTGTATATATACATATATATACACACAGAGAAGTATTCTTAAATAGTTGTTTCAAATGTTTTTTAACAACTGAATTCTGCATATAATAATATATGTTACAGGCATATTATACTCAGGAGCATTTTATATTTTGCAAGAATACATGCAATATATGCAAGAATACATGCATAATATGTTAACTATATTAGTTAACATTAATTTCGAAAACAGAGAAATCTCAAAATCTCAGTAACTTAACACAAAGAAGCTAATTTGTTCTTCACATAAAACCCTCGCTGATGTTTCTGATCTTCACTTGGGGAATGCACTCCATGTAGTCATTCAGGGAATAAGATGGATGGTAATTCTGTTGTTACCCAGCCAGATTTCCGGTGTTACCCTAGGCATTGATATTCAACAGGCAAATGGCAAAAGAGGGGAAGAACCAGGGTGTGAGAAGATTTTGTATGTATCAGGCCTGGAAGTCATGCATATGAGTTCTGCCTGCATTCATTTGTCTAGAACAGCTGCATGACCACATCTGACTGTAAAAGAGACTAGGTTATATGGTTCAGCTGTGTGCCCAGGAGGAGAGGGAAATTGGTTTGATGACATCTGGCTAGTCTCTGCTGAGGTCACTAATTTTTTAAAAAATGCTGTTATAGACTTTGTCCTTCTTATTTGTTTCTGCTTCATTTAAAACATGATTCAGACTTCTTGTTTCCTCTATTTTTGTTCCCTAACATCTTTCAAAAAAGTCTTGGATAGTCTCACAAATGAGTCCATTTAAATATGCATTGATGGTCTACATGTCTTATGTTGACAAGTAAAAATACCTCAAATCCTACATGAAACTTCCCCTGTTTACTCACATACATTTGTTCTTTCCTATGTTAGAGTACAAGACACTGAAATTTAAGTCATGACTCAGTTCTCTTAACTGTGCGGAAGATGCTAAGATCTGATCAGCAGATGATAAGGCTGGTCTTAGCTCAAGGGTGATTGTGCGAGGATACCCAGGATGTGCTGGACTTATTGCTCATCAGCTTATGCAGTGTGCCCTTGTTGGCTTACGTAGGAGGCAGCCCCAAAATCTCAGCCTAGAATTAAAACGTGAGAAGACAAGAGGGCTGGAGATATCCCAGGAAAAGTTTAATTTGATGTCATTTCTTTAAGAAAAGGGGGCTTAGAAGTATTTATGCTGGCCGGGTATGGTGGCTCATGCCTGTAATCCCAGCACTTTGGGAGGCTGAGGCAGATGGATCACCTTAAGTCAGGAGTTCGAGAGCAGCTTGGCAAACATGGTGAAACCTCATCTCTACTAAAAATACAAAAATTAGCTGGGCATGGTGGTGCACACCAGTAATCCCAGCTACTTGGTAAGCTGAGGCAGGAGAATTGCTTGAACCCAGGAAGCAGAGGTTGCAGTGAGCCGAGATCTCACCACTGCACCCCAGCCTGGGTAACGGAGTGAGACTCTATCTCAAAAAAAAAAAAAAAAAATATTTATGCGACGAGCCATGAAGAAGTTGAATCATAAATTTAACTCTCTTTTCAAAATGTTTAAAAATATGTTTTAAAGATTAAAGGAACAAAAGGCTCAATAAGGTAGTAATGAATGAAGATGTTTAATTTAGGATTTTCCCATGTAACCACGAAGAACGTCATGAAGTCATTTAAATGGGAATAAAGTTTCATTTTTTCCATGTACTCTAGGTGTAACTCAGAAAGTTAGTTAACCAGCATTCTGAGAATTCAAAATTTCTTGAAGCATGCGAAGGCTTATCTCTTTCTCCTCTTTTTGAATTTACTTTAAACACTGGGGGATATGAATCTGTCAGTAATTAGGAATTAGTCAGAGAAAGGCCTCTTACTCATAATGAACCTCTTTGAAAAGTCTCTATTTATGAAGTTAAAAACACCCTGGAAAATTGGGATAAAAGTTACATATTTTAATTGAGTGGAAATTGAAGTTATCTTCAGGTGTCACAGTAATAAATAGTTGGGCCAAGAATATAACCTAAAATTCTACTTTAAGTCACATGACCAAACACACAGTAATCTAAGAATTCTGTGGAGTAAAAATTAAAAATAAGGCACAGAAGTGAGAGATAGATATACTTTAATCCTGCTTCTGCCTTGATCCTCCCTCAATTCTCATTTAGTAAACTTTGTGATGACTGAAGTATGCATAACAGTGTGCAGAAGGTCAGAGTTACTTGAGCTGTGTTAAAAAGATCCATCTTTTGCACCAGAGATTCCTAATCTTAATGCTTCCTCTAATTTCATATTCAAGATATGAGCTATTTTAGTGACTCTAGAAACTCTAATGCATAAAATAGCTAGTATTTTTAAAGATAGTCAGTATTTATATGTTACTTACAATGTGCTAGACAATGCTGTATGCATGTTATATATATATAAACTCACTGGTAGCTCACCATCACTGCAAGAAGTGAGCATATCATTGCTGTTTCCATTTTACAGATGAAGCAATTTAAACATAGCTTGTTTAAGTGACTTACCTGAGCCCACACAGCTAGTAAGTAGCAGCACTGTAGTTGAACCTAAGCGGTCTGGCTCTGGTCTACACTCAACCATCCTTACACACTGACCTTAGGAAACTGTCTGCATGTCTACATGTAAGGGTTTCTCTCCTAGGTGCCTGATTTTTTTTCCAAACAATCATTTAAAAAAGGTTCACAGCAATCATTTGTTATCAGCATGGATTTTGTAGCTAGCACATTTAATGTAAGGGGCATTTTTAAATGTTATCTATGCCACTCTAAAGGAAGATGCTGAACTGGAGTTTCTTTAAGGGAGTGGTGAGGATCACTTTAGATTCTCTGTGTGTGCATGCAATTACAAATTAACTGTGACAGACAGCGGCTGATATGAGATATTAAATATAAAAACATAGAATTCTAGGAAGATGGCTCTATTAGTGTGTTCTCACTCTGCTAATAAAGACATATTTGAGGCTGGGTGATTTATAAGGGAAAGAGGTTTAATTGACTCACAGTTTCACATGGCTGGGGAGGCTTCACAATCATAGTGGAAAATCAAGGGACGTATTACATGGCACACTGCAGGCAAGAGAGCTTGTGCAAGGGAACTCCCATTTATAAAACCATCAGATCTCGTGAGACTTACTACCACGAGAACAATATGGGGAAAACTACCCCTGTTATTCAGTTATCTCTATCTGGCCCCTCCCTTGACACATGGGGATTATTACAATTCAGGGTGAGAGTTGGGTGGGGACACAGCCAGTTGTGACAGTGCAGTGACAGCAGCTGATATGAGGTATTAAATATAAAAACATAGAAGGAAGATGGCAGATATGGTGGAAGTTTAGGTTTTGATCCATTACTCCTATGACCTCTTCAAAAACAGTATTTCAAAAATGAAATTTTCTTTCTTTTAATTTCTTAAGAGTTATATTATCTGCTAGCCTATTCATAATATTAATAACAAAAGAGAAAAATAGGTTCTATGGTAGGCTAGTTACTTGTCGCAGTAACTACTACTAGGAAATATTGATACAAATACTAGGAAATATTGATTTCCTAGTAAACTTGAAAAAATATTTTAATTATCCCTGGTGAGTAGAATGTTTATACAGAATAAAAAACAAGATAATAGAATATATTTGAGTAATTATTGAAAATTGTGGACACCATTTGTTTATTAAGTTAAATTGTACAGTTGAGTTGATTTAGTTTTCTGTGAATTAATTAGACATTTCTTTTCAGGTACATGACAGATGGAGGACTTAACCTATATACTAGAAGTCTGAACCGAATACCAGACACAGCAACTTCCCGGGACATCATCCAGAGAGGGGTTCACGATGTGACAGTGGATGCAGACAGGTAATGCTATCAGCATATATGATGGTGAGGCATGCATGAAGTAATTTTATAAATAAGAAATAAGAGAAAACTCCTATTAAACAGTGTAAATCAAAGGACTTTTTATTTTGATAAATAATTATTTTATTTTGATAAATAATTATTTAGGGTTTTTTTTGTTTGTTCGTTTGTTTTCGTTTTTTGTGTGTGTGTGAGACAGAGTCTTGCTCTGTCACCAGGCTGGAGTGCAATGGTGCAATCTCAGCTCACTGCAACCTCTGCCTCCCGGGTTCAAGTGATTCTCCTGCCTCAGCCTCCCGAGTAGCTGGGACTCCAGGCACGCACCACCATGCCCAGCTAATTTTTGTATTTTTAGTAGAGATGGGGTTTTACCATGTTGGTCAGGATGGTCTCCATCTCTTGACCTTGTGATCCACCTACCTCGGCCTCCCAAAGTACTGGGATTACAGGCATGAGCCTCTGCGCCCGGCTTATTTGGGGATATTTTTAAAACTAGAATGATTTTCTTTACAAGGCCATTTTAGCTCTGTAATACCAAAAATAAATGTATGGCTGGGGAGATTTTTTTTTTTAATTTCAGGTAACATAGTTGCAAATGTTAATATCTATGAAAGCAAAATTATAAACATAGACTTATTTTCCTTGTTAGAAAGAAACTCTGGTTAATAAATTTCATTCAGTTCAGATATCCTCAGATTTACCTGGAAGCTAATGATATAAAGATTAAAATATATTTCAAATCATCTAGTATAATAAGCTTGATGTTTTTCTTGAAGGTGTTGTAAACATAGAAAAACTCTTACTTTAGGCTTATTTTTGCTTCTTTATTGCCTCAAATTTCTTAAAGATGTGTGTGTGTGTGTGTGTGTGTGTGTCTGTGTGTGTGTGATGAACTAATTATTTTGCTGGAAATTGCTCTGCTGATTTATCAGAATCATCACTGTTTAAGAACATTGCTTTGGTAAGATAATGTTGTAATATACATTTCTGGCCTGATTTTGCTCCCTCTTCACTCAGAATTTTGACTTTGTTGAGCAGGAAGGGATTGCATATTTTCAGAATTATTATATCTAAATACCTAGAGTGGTTGTGTAATTCAGCATTTATGAGAAAGACAAAAGGTTAAGGTGCAATGTACTCACATTCTGAAATAGGAACTGTATACAATTCATTGTGCATTTTTGTACAGTCAACTCCAAAGGCTAGATACCCAGGGAATTCTAATGTTGGTCTTACAGTTTCTCCTTACCCACAGGCTGTTGATATCCTGACTCATAGTGGTTAGAACAGTCTCAGCTCCCACCCTGTCTGTATCCTACTCTCCTAGCCTATATACTCGTGTGTGTGGGTGTGGGTGTGGGTGTGGGTGTGAAGCATGTGTGTGTGTGTGAAGCATCTCCCCACCTGTAATGTAAGTCCATGAGTGCAGAATTTTTGTCATATTCTTTACGTGTTGAGTTTTAACAAATGTTTGTGGAGTGAATGAACAAATTAATGAATATAGGCTATTTATTAATTAGGCAATATAGTCACATAGGCTGGCAATCGCATCTAATTAAATAGAGTGGTAAATGAGTTCTGGAAAGAACTAAGGTACTACAAGGATGTTATGAAAGAGAAAAATGGGTTATGTGAAAAATAGAAGACAGTGATAAGAGGGAAAGAATCCCAAAGTGTGGGCCACATTTTGAAACTAATGACCTATTATTCTATTATTGTTAGCTGAAAGTAGAAAACGTCATGGGAGGGAATATCTGCTAGTTTTTGGTAAAGGATGTTGTGATGGCAGAACCAAGAAATGAACACAAGGTGACTTTGGTTTGGGGACAGTGGGATAATCAACTCTCCTTGCTCCATCAGGGCCCCAGACTGGGCTCTGGCAGAGGAACTCAGAACAACATAAAGACCTAGATAGGTATCTAATAAATTGGGACCTGTGAAAACAGTGCCTCTTAAAGTGTGGTACCTGGACCAGCAGCAGCAGCAGCAGCCATTGAAACTTCACAGAAAGACAGATTCTCAGCTTCATCCAAGACTTACTGAATTAGAATATCTCAAGGTAAGGCCTGGTAATCTGAGCTTTAACTAGCCCTCAAGGTGATTCTTAAGTTCAAGCATCACTATATTAAGTTGAACAAATAGATGCCAGGCCTACAAACACATGTATGCCTAGCATAAATATTTAAACATTAAAAATGACATTTCATAGTTCTTATTTACCCTATTAGCTGTGTTCTGTCAAGATAATGAGAATATTGATATGTTAGAATACACTGATGGCACTAATTTTTAAATTAGATCAAATAATGACTTGTTATACCTGAAATAAATTGGTTCAGCTTGGTAGATGCAGTTTTTGAGAATTATATAAGTCATTTTTAAAAGAATAATTTTAACTTGAGCTGCTTGTATAAATTAAATTGCAATAAGGTCATAGTATAAATCCTCCTATTAGCAGAGATAGAAGGTTTTTAAAAAAATTA
Organism: Gorilla gorilla gorilla; assembly: GCF_029281585.2. NCBI lineage: Eukaryota > Metazoa > Chordata > Mammalia > Primates > Hominidae > Gorilla > Gorilla gorilla. The sequence continues at coordinate 93,384,784 of NC_073234.2, forward strand.
CAGATAAGTCTGAAGGTCTTTTAAAATCTTATATTCAGGAAGTGACTCGGGATGTATATCATTTTAAAATACATGGTCTTAAATGTTGTAGTTGTATGACTCTTTCAGTTAAAATACTTCCTTCTATGAAAAATTGTTTCAAAAATTTTTCTAAATTCTGTTATCCATTTCAAGTAGGATAGGCAAGAACAGATATAAGATACTACTTTTTTGTTCATGTTTACTAAAAAAAAAAAAAATTACTGTAATTGAGATCATGTAAAAACATGTTTCCTGTCTATTTGTCTTAACCTTTTAATCCTGGCACCTTAAATTTGACATAGTAGGAATTAGAAGACAATTGCAGAAAATGTCAACTGGGGAAATTTTATTCTACTAAAAACTATGTCCATACAACATAGCAAATCACGTTTTAAAGGCCAAAAAGTCTTTCAAAGCAATTTTTCAGATTATTTTCAAAGCATATCTTCTCTCTGCTCCTGCAGCATGCCGTTGATTTTTCTGTTATGCAGTCACATAAGTAATTACATGTTTACATGTCTATTTCACTCATAGAACACGAAACAGTTAAATGTAGAATAATATCCAATCCATCTTTTTATCACCAGTAGCTAGCATACTGTAGGAGGAACTCAATAAATATATCAGATAAATTGTGGAAATAACCATATCAGCTTATAACATATAGAAATGTGAGTTTAAAAAGAAAACAATTATACATATCAAAAAATTTTTATACCATTTTTTTAAAGACCTTTCAGATGTCATACAGTTTGGACTTTTCCAGTGTTTCTTGTATCATGAGACAATAGTAGACATTGTAAGTCAAAAATAGTTTTCTGGGGTTGTGTACATTTGAAAAAACTGAATATCATATCTGTTCTTAGAGAGTAATGATGGATATTAACGTATCAAAGGTACAGAGAAGTCTTAAAGTTCAAAGTAACATCTGCTTAATTGTATTTAATTCAGTGCTCCATGAGCATTTTTATCACTGATTCCCTCCCTTTTTTCTCTTATGATAATAATTAACTTGTTCCTGTAGCATTTTAAGAAACGTTGATTTAGTTGAATGCCTTCACTTCGCCAATATAATAGCAGAAACTCAGAAATATTTATTTACCCAGAATCATGCAGCCAATAGTACAAGGATTCAGGTCTTTTACTTCCTATTTTGTGGTTCCCAACTACTTTTGCCAAAGGTCTTTTAAATAATATGAAACATATTAGTGATTGATTCATTATAGTAAATGGGTAAATGATAAGGCTTGCAATAATTCACTGACAAGAAAGCTTAAAAGTCAAAAGAAAAAAAAAATCCACAGCATTTTTTTTCTTAGTTATTCTTTCTAAAAGCTGTATAAGTGCAAAAGCAGAGTCATAGCACAATGGCAGCCAGCCAGCTAGCTAGGATAGCAATGGACTTGAATTGTTTGTATTGTTATAGTGAAGGCTATAGTTTCCCTTTGGTCAACTTCTGGTTAAAATGTGATGGACATTAGAGAACAATTGAATTCCTCTTACCAGCACATTAAAAAGGCCCCAAAGGAAAAATGAGGACTTTCAGCAGCCATCTGTAGTATATTTTAAATATTTTATTGCTTAAAGATATTGCAGTTCATTTACTTTCCATATCAATCCAACACCAACCCCATTTCTGTATTTACTTGACTAAAAAAAAGATTGCAGAATGGGTATAATCCTTGCAGATATGTTGGAGACTCTCCAGAAACTTCACAGATACATTTATAGCAGGCCGTTAAATATCTGGGTTTTATACATTGTGTTGGGCTATGTTTAAAAGGTACGTTTTTGGGGACTGCAGGATGATTGTGGTTTTGACCTTTATTAACTCCTATTATTGTTCTTACTCTAACTTCTATGCTAACAATCACAAATATTTTATAAACAAATATATGATTACTTCCTAAGTGCCTGTCATCATAATAGCACCTTGGGTAAAAATAAAACAAAACAGTATGGGTGAAAGTTCCTCAGTTTAATGGTAAGAGAGAGTAATGTAAACAAAGGCCCGTCTTAATAGATGTCTATACAATGTGCCTTAGAAGCACCAAAGAGAAACAGTTACCCCTACCTGGGAGTATAAAGGAAAGACTTCAAAACACAGTAAGCATTTAAGCAGGGTCTTAAAGAAAGCATACAACTTTTTGACATCCAGCCTGGGAGAAATCAGAAGGAATGTGGGGAGTGAGAGCATAAAGGCATAGAAGAGTTTGGTGTGAGGAACCAGTAATGGGATTCTGAAGTGCACTGGGAATGTGGACAAGGAGACGAGAGACAAAGGACCCGGGGGCCATACTAGGGTGTTTGGACCTATAGGTGATAAGGAGCTATTTTACTAAGTTTAATTAGTTTTATTTCATTTCAAGGCAAAAGCACATGCTATAATCATTGTATTTTAAAATGAACTCTCATAGCAATGTAAGAATATTGAAGAGGGATGAGATAAAGACAGGTAGAGTGCTTAGAAAGTGACTAAAATAAACTAGATGAGCACCTAACTAAAGAATGGCAGTGGGGAAGGGGGCTGGGGACACCATCTATTTCTAGAGGAACTTGGGTTTTGTCTATGTGTATGATAATCCTTGGCTGTCATAACTAAATACCACAGACTGAGTGGCTTAAACAATAGACATTTAGTTTTTCACAGTTCTGGAGGCTAGAAGTTTATGATCAAGGTGTCAGCAAATTTGTTTTTTGATGAGAACTCTTCCTGACTTCCAGAGAGTGGGTTTCATGCTGTATTCTCACATGGCCTTTCCTCTGTGCTCCTGGAGAGATCTGTCTGTCTGTCTGTCTGTCTGTCTGTCTGTCTGTCTGTCTGTCTGTCTGTCTCTCTGCCTGTCTGTCTATATAGACAGAGGTCTTTGGTGTCCCTCTCTCTTCTTATAAGGGCACCAGTGCTATTAGATTAGGATTCCACCCTTATGTATTAATTTAACCTGAATTACCTCTGTAAAAGTCCTGTTTCCAAATACAGTCACATTGCAGGTTAAAAATTCATATAAATTAGGGGGTGGAGACATAATTCAATTCATAACCCTGTGTAACTCCCAGGTGGATATGTCCTTGGGGATATAAGGTCAGTCACTATATATGTGCTGGATTAAAGTATTAGTATGTATAATAATCATATATATAATCTAGATCGTATATACAAGTGTATACAAAATTAGCTCGTATACAAGCTCTAGATTGTATACATGCATGTTTATATTGTAAATTGCTGCCTTTGGAAATGCATAAATGTGGAAAAGAGAGCCAGGGATTGCCAAACAATTTGATTTTGTTTTTCAAGTGAAGCCAAGAGTCTGGACTCTTATGAGAAGTTTCCCAGTTTTTAAGTATTAGAACTCTCCTAACAGATACGTAAGATCAATAGATACAGTTAAAGACAAAAAACTTTTTCAGTGGGAGAAAAATCTAGAAATTCACAGACAAGTTATATAAAGCAGGAGAGAGTGAAGATTGCACTCATGGTCCTGTAACTGTCCTAGTTCCTTGAAGTTTCTTACCGAGACAGAGCTGGTGATGATACCACCTGTGCAGAGTGAAAATTCCACCAGTCATGAGAAGCCTGCCCAGCAGGTGAGGTAACTGTGGCAAAACTATCTGAGCTCTTTTTGGAGATTTTAATGCAAGACAGCGCAAATCTAAAGTCAGCTTCCCAGCTATAGCATCACTCAGTGGAGCTGGCCTCCTGCCTGCCTGAGGCCGATTATGACAGTAATGAATTAAATTTTGTTTAAACCACTCTGTGACTCTGCACTGTGCAAGCTAGGAACATTTGTATCTCAGATGTACAGTGAGAAAACAAGCCCTGAGAATGAATTCTTAGCATTGAAAGAGTGAATAAAGGAAGAACAACCATTGGAGAGACAGAGAAATCAGCTTTAACACAAAGATCAAAGGACAACCAGGGTTAGCTGATATTTTTTGAAATGGAGAGAAGAGGAAATATGCAATACTATCCAATTCCATGGATAAGTGATGTTTGACAACTGGCAACCAGTTTCTTATCGGTGGCTTTATCAAAGTTAGTTTCAATGAAATACTGAAGGAGCATGCTAGATTATGAAAAGGTGAAGAAGTTAGGAGGTTGAAACGATGAAGGGAGATCTTCAGGAAAGTTGCAGGGAAGGTAAGGAGAAAGATCAGACAGAAGGCAACAAAAGGGACAGGATGAAGATTATTGCTGATTTGCTCTGTTTTGTTTTGGGGAGAAAGGAATTTGATCTGGTACAGAGAATGAATTTCTAGACAAAATAAGGTGATAAGTCTTAAGGAAGATAGAAGAATCTGGGAAAAGATTATAGAACTGCTGTAGATTTAACATTTATCTCCTTTCCACAATTCCTACATTAAAACCTAGTCCCCCTTGTGATGATATTTGGAGGTAAGGTCTTTGGGAAGTGATTGGATCACAGGAGTGGAGCTCTCATGAATGCTATTAGTGTCCTTAGAAAAGACATCACTAGCAAGTGCCCCTTAGCCACTTCTGCCATATGAGGTTACATCAAAAAGTCAGCTGCCTATGAGCCAGCAATCAGGCCCTCTTCAGACACAAATCTGCTGGCACCTTGATAAAGGCTTCTGAAAACATTACCCTGAAGTCCCTGAGCATGTTTAATGAAAGGAAGGGGATCAAAGAGGTTGATTAGAAGGTTTTTACCACAAAATAAAATAAAATAATAATAAATTTCACATTTGAGAGGTAGAGATTTACTGACTGGTTGAACAAATTGCAAGCTATAACCTGGGTTACTGAAGTAGAATGATAATAGAAGTCAAAATTAGGTTACGTAGATGATTCATCCAGGTAGCTATTCAGTCAATATGATGGCAAAATGAATCTCAAAGGAGAGAAAGGCAAAGCTCCAGATACCATATATTATATTGAATATGAACAAAATTCTACAACTTGTGGTAACAAAGATACCTTTCGAGCTATATTTTGGGTTGTCTGTCACATTGTTATCTAAACTATATTCCTAAATATAGTGATTGCTAATTTTAAGTATAAACTAATCAATGTAACTTCACATTTATATTATTTTCATATATAATCATGCTTTTATTGAAAGTATAAAAGCATAATACGTCATAGAAATTATTTTTGTATTGTACTACTTGATGGATTGTTTTGATTTGTGAAACTATAATCCAGATGCTGAAATCACAGTTTCCAAAAGGCATTAAAGATTGTCATGATTTTATGTGACTCTGAGGTTGCCATTGTAACTCATCATATATTGAAGCAGGCCTAAGTTCAAACCTAAATACATAGTTAACACTAAATATCTAAGTCTGCAATTGTTAGCAATGTGCAGAAAATTACATTGCCATGACAAAGGGCATCATGCCAGTTCTCATGAAATCATGGGGGCATCAGTTATAAGGGTGGGAGACCTTTATGATTTCCAAGCCTTTTCCAACTAGGAAAAGTAAAGGCAACAGAGATTTTTCCTAAGCCACCAAGCAAATATCTCTGGGATCAGGTTCATGATGCTTGTCACTAGTGTGTATAAACTAATCATTCATTTTATCCATGTTGATTTGTTCCAGTACAATCACAGAATTAGTATATTCCCATGTCTTAACTATTTCCTTCATTAGCTTACTGGCTCTCCATAGTAATTAAAAGCAAACACAATAAAGATTAACAGGCTGAGATGGAAAGAGACAAAGTAAATATAATTACTTCATTTTATAATCAGATGGCCTGCCTTCTCTGCCCACATTTCTTTACTTTAAGTAGGGAGAGACCAATGCAAAATAATAGGGACGTGGAAAAACTGCTATTGATACCCTCTCAAATTCCCTTTGCCATTCTGCTCATGATTGCAAGAATATGAACAGGTTCTGGACTTCTCTTCAAATCTTAAAATTAACTGTGCCCATTGTGAATAACTTCAGAGGCTTCCAGTACTTTTTTATAATGCCCCTTAGGAAATTAATTCATACCACATCCACATGTTGAGAACCTACTCTCTGCCAATCACTGTGCTCAATCCTGGGCTTTTTATTCAAGAGTCTTATATTAGAAGAGCATTAGAATAGGGATTGTTAAACCTCCATTGCCATTGAAATTCAAAAGATGCTTCAACACTACAACTGGCCCAAGTTGTAGATTGTAGCTCTAAATGCTATTTTTTCATAAGACTCACCTTGACATTAAACTTGATCAATTTTTAACTTTACCATTATAGAATGATTCTCCCAATGCAAGAGATGGTTCCCAGGACTCTTATTAATGTATAATTTTTATCTTATCTGCTTATAATAGAATTTACTAATGAATCTTATGAGGATGGTAAACTTATTGAGAAGAAGAAAAGAGGAAGAAGAAAAGGAGGAAAGGAGGAGAAAAGAGGAGGAAGAAGAGGAGGAATGAGGAGGAAAAGGAGAACAAAGAGGAGGAAGAGTAGTCAAACTTGTTATAATAACAATAGCTATAATAGACATAAGTATTGAGGACCTAGTGTGTGTAACTAACATACCATATTACTTAAATACATTATTTTACTTTTTCTTTTCAATAGCTCTATAAAGTAGGTTTTATTACTACCATTGAGGCAAATAATTCTTACATCAAGTAGCTTACCCATAGATACTTTCTTAATAAATAATAATTGCAGAATTTGAATTTAGATCTTATGTTTTAAGTATTATTCATAAAATTATTAATTTAGATAAAGGTTTTTATCATGCCTGGATGAAATATTTTGACTTCATAAATTATTTAATTTTTCCATTTTGACCTAAACATATCTATACTATAAATAGTTTTTTTAAAATCTAGCTTCAAAAAAGTTGGTAAATTAATTCAATGTATAATGGTATCTATTTCTATTGCAGATTGTCAATAGATCTTAAAACACAGGTGACAGAACAGTCATTTCACATGTGTGAGAGCTTCTAAAAAGCTAGTTAGCTTGCTGATATCAATAAAGCAATTTAGCAGTGTTTTGTTCTTTTATATATTATATATAATATATAATTATATATCATTACATATATATAATTTATAATACATATATTTTATATATAATGTATGTAATATATATAAATCTGTCATTATCTTGAAATCTAATTATTACTGAAATATCTATTTCTAACAGGCTCAGGAAATAGAAAAATGGAAGAGGGAGAAATATGTTTGGCTCATAAAATGAAACATACTAAAAGAGCACTTATATGAGGGAAAAAGGAATTTTGGTCCTTTTATATTACCTGATATTACTTTTCATGATGAGAGATATCCTAGCTAATTACATGGTTAATTTTATTTAAGAAGTCATATCTATACATGAAACACTTTGTTATTTCGCCTTCAAGAACTAGGCATGAATTCTTTTTTTTTTTAATAGGCTAACTAATGGGTTCAGATTTTCAACTTGGGATCATTAAATTGAAGGCATTTGGCTGGCAGCTGATAAATTCTGCATCTTCCTCACTCCAGCTGCATAGAGTGGGTGGCATGGACTTATTTATTAGAGGCATATGGGTTCCATTTATATTTTTTTCTTGCTTGACTTAATTTGCATTTTAAATAGTTAAAGTTATTTGCAATAAGCTTGGTTTTTTTTAAAGCCTTACCAGAACTCCCATATGTTTTTTTAGGATAAGTTGTAAATGACAGTGTTTTCATTAAAATTATTTTCTAAACTAAATCGTTTTTTTTTACAAAACTTTTCTAGGCTTATTAATGAAAATTCACAGAGTATACAAAAGTGTGAAGAAGAATCTAAAAAGAATCTATAATCCTCTCATCCCAAAGACAACCAAGAATATTGCATTAAGATATTTCCTCCTAGGCTTCTTTACCCTTTCTATTTACATAGTTTGGTTACATCAAATATATAGTATAGTACCCTGCTTTCTTCACTGTATTTATATAATAAATAATACTGTGTAATATTAGATATTATTTTTGAATATGACTTTTAATGATTGCATGTCCTTCTGTTATGTGGAATAAATTACATATCTAAAGAGCTAGTTCAATAAACCATTAAATTTAAGGCATTCATCACATTTCTGATTTATATGCAGAACAATTAGCAGAATCCTATCTGATCTGGTTGTATGACTATATTCATGAATCTATTTTCTAAAAAGATCAAATTTTGGACTTACTAGAAGGAGATGCCTCACATATCTGTGTGTGCATGCTAGTGTGGGTATATGTGTATGTATATATATACATCCACATTTGGTATTTTTCTATACTCGTTTGATGAGATAAAGATTTACAATTTTTAGATTTTTAATTTCAAGTATGTATTTGTAAACTATCAGGAATTATAGTTTGTTGCAATTTTGAAATATTTTGTCAGTTAGGTTTTCCTGCTGACAAGATAGATGATAAAACCTTTTTACTGAAACTATGCTTCTTTATGAAGCTTAATTAAATATCCAGGAGTTCCTTACTTTTTACAGAACAAAACTCTATCATTTGTTTCTCTAAGAGTATATTTTACTCTAACGTCAGACACGTTGGACTAGCCACATCTACCTGACTGTTCAAATATTTGCTAGGTAAAAATAAAATTATTTATAATAATAGTTCCCTTCTTTAATATTTGGTTGGTGCCACATATATTGCTGAGTACTTCACATGTGCGAATTAATTTAATTCCCATAACAACCTTCTAGGTTTGATACTATAATCAATGCCTTTTTGCAAATGAGGCATGCAATGCACAAGAGACTGAAAAACTTTCTCAAGGTTACACCACTAGTAAATGCCAGATGCTGGGGTTTATACTCAGGTGAAGTTTTTTTTTTTTTTTAAAGTGCATAAAAATAATGACGTCAATAATATTTTAATTATTTTGAAATTGTTTCCAACTTCACTCTTGATCACAAGCTAGTGACTAGAACAGGTTAATCATAGTGAAAACTAATAGATATGCTGTTTAAATTTCTTTTTTTTTATTATACTTTAAGTTTTAGGGTACATGTGCACATTGTGCAGGTTAGTTACATATGTATACATGTGCCATGCTGGTGCGCTGCACCCACTAACTCGTCATCTAGCATTAGGTATATCTCCCGATGCTATCCCTCCCCCCTCCCCCCACCCCACAACAGTCCCCAGAGTGTGATATTCCCCTTCCTGTGTCCATGTGATCTCATTGTTCAATTCCCACCTATGAGTGAGAATATGAGGTGTTTGGTTTTTTGTTCTTGCGACAGTTTACTGAGAATGATGATTTCCAGTTTCATCCATGTCCCTACAAAGGACATGAACTCATCATTTTTTCTGGCTGCATAGTATTCCATGGTGTATATGTGCCACATTTTCTTAATCCAGTTGGACATTTGGGTTGGTTCCAAGTCTTTGCTATTGTGAATAATGCCGCAATAAACATACGTGTGCATGTGTCTTTATAGCAGCATGATTTATAGTCCTTTGGGTATATACCCAGTAATGGGATGGCTGGGTCAAATGGTATTTCCAGTTCTAGATCCCTGAGGAATTGCCACACTGACTTCCACAATGGTTGAACTAGTTTACAGTCCCACCAACAGTGTAAAAGTGTTCCTATTTCTCCACATCCTCTCCAGCACCTGTTGTTTCCTGACTTTTTAATGATTGCTATTCTAACTGGTGTGAGATGGTATCTCATTGTGGTTTTGATTTGCATTTCTCTGATGGCCAGTGATGATGAGCATTTTTTCATGTGTTTTTTGGCTGCATAAATGTCTTCTTTTGAGAAGTGTCTGTTCATATCCTTCGCCCACTTTTTGATGGGGTTGTTTGTTTTTTTCTTGTAAATTTGTTTGAGTTCATTGTAGATTCTGGATATTAGCCCTTTGTCAGATGAGTAGGTTGCGAAAATTTTCTCCCATTTTGTAGGTTGCCTGTTCACTCTGATGGTAGTTTCTTTTGTTGTGCAGAAGCTCTTTAGTTTAATTAGATCCCATTTGTCAATCTTGCCTTTGTTGCCATTGCTTTTGGTGTTTTAGACATGAAGTCTTTAATCCATCTTGAATTGATTTTTCTATAAGGTGTAAGGAAGGGATCAAGTTTCAGCTTTCTACGTATGGCTAGCCAGTTTTCCCAGCACCATTTATTAAATAGGGAATCCTTTCCCCATTGCTTGTTTTTCTCAGGTTTGTCAAAGATCAGATAGTTGTAGATATGCAGCCCTCAGCAAATGTAAAAGAACAGAAATTATAACAAACTATCTCTCAGACCACAGCTCAATCAAACTAGAACTCAGGATTAAGAATCTCACTCAAAACCGCTCAACTACATGGAAACTGAACAACCTGCTCCTGAATGACTACTGGGTACATAATGAAATGAAGGCAGAAATAAAGATGTTCTTTGAAACCAACGAGAACAAAGACACAACATACCAGAATCTCTGGGACCCATTCAAAGCAGTGTGTAGTGGGAAATTTATAGCACTAAATGCCCACAAGAGAAAGCAGGAAAGATCCAAAATTGACACCCTAACATCACAATTAAAAGAACTAGAAAAGCAAGAGCAAACACATTCAAAAGCTAGCAGAAGGCAAGAAATAACTAAAATCAGAGCAGAACTGAAGGAAATAGAGACACAAAAAACCCTTCAAAAAATTAATGAATCCAGGAGCTGGTTTTTTGAAAGGATCAACAAAATTGATAGACCACTAGCAACACTAATAAAGAAAAAAAGAGAGAAGAATCAAATAGATGCAATAAAAAATGAGAAAGGGGATATCACCACCGATCCCACAGAAATACAAACTACCATCAGAGAATACTACAAACACCTCTACACAAATAAACTAGAAAATCTAGAAGAAATGTATAAATTCCTCGACACATACACTCTCCCAAGACTAAACCAGGAAGAAGTTGAATCTCTGAATAGAACAATAACAGGAGCTGAAATTGTGGCAATAATCAATAGCTTACCAACCAAAAGAGTCCAGGACCAGATGGATTCACAGCCGAATTCTACCAGAGGTACAAGGAGGAACTGGTACCATTCCTTCTGAAACTATTCCAGTCAATAGTAAAAGAGGGAATCCTCCCTAACTCATTTTATGAGGCCAGCATCATTCTGATACCAAAGCCAGGCAGAGACACAACAAAAAAAGAGAATTTTAGACCAATATCCTTGATGAACATTGATGCAAAAATCCTCAATAAAATACTGGCAAAACGAATCCAGCAGCACATCCAAAAGCTTATCCACCATGATCAAGTGGGCTTCATCCCTGGGATGCAAGGCTGGTTCAATATATGCAAATCAATAAATGTAATCCAGCATATAAACAGAGCCAAAGACAAAAACCACATGATTATCTCAATAGATGCAGAAAAAGCCTTTGACAAAATTCAACAGCCCTTCATGCTAAAAACTCTCAATAAATTAGGTATTGATGGGACGTATTTCAAAATAATAAGAGCTATCTATGAGAAACCCACAGCCAATATCATACTGAATGGGCAAAAACTGGAAGCATTCCCTTTGAAAACTGGCACAAGACAGGGATGCCCTCTGTCACCACTCCTATTCAACATAGTGTTGGAAGTTCTGGCCAGGGCAATTAGGCAGGAGAAGGAAATAAAGGGTATTCAATTAGGAAAAGAGGAAGTCAAATTGTCCCTGTTTGCAGACGACATGATTGTATATCTAGAAAACCCCATTGTCTCAGCCCAAAATCTCCCTAAGCTGATAAGCAACTTCAGCAAAGTCTCAGGATACAAAACCAATGTACAAAAATCACAAGCATTCTTATACACCAGCAACAGACAAACAGAGAGCCAAATCAGGAGTGAACTCCCATTCACAATTGCTTCAAAGAGAATAAAATACCTAGGAATCCAACTTACAAGGGATGTGAAGGACCTCTTCAAGGAGAACTACAAACCACTGCTCAATGAAATAAAAGAGGATACAAACAAATGGAAGAACATTCCATGCTCATGGGTAGGAAGAATCAATATCGTGAAAATGGCCATACTGCCCAAGGTAATTTACAGATTTAATGCCATCCCCATAAAGCTACCAATGACTTTCTTCACAGAATTGGAAAAAACTACTTTAAAGTTCATATGGAACCAAAAAAGAGCCCGCATTGCCAAGTCAATCCTAAGTCAAAAGAACAAAGCTGGAGGCATCACACTACCTGACTTCAAACTATACTAGAAGGCTACAGGATCCAAAACAGCATGGTACTGGTACCAAAACAGAGATATAGATCAATGGAACAGAACAGAGCCCTCAGAAATAAATTTCAATTTAATACTAAATTTGTGGAATATGTTGGTACAGTTGATGATTTTATAGCAGAGATATGTTCATACTCAAATATTATAATAGCTTTGCTGCTTCTGAAACTGTACAAATTTATTATTGAAAAAATGTCTTAAATGTAGAAATCTGTAAAGTCCAGAATGCAAAAGGAAATAAAAACAATAAAGCTATGAAAGTGGCAACACTGAAGAAGAATTGTAACTGATTTAGCAGGCCCACAAAAGCACTGAGAACACTGTGGGAAAAGTCAAGAAGGAGGCAATTTATACTACAGGAATCCCAAAAAGGCTTGGGAGTTTTAGGATCAAATAGTAGAACACAGTGCCTATTCTTGGATATTTTATAAGCTTCTGGAAAAGACAGACACAGAGTCTTCAAAAATAATATCGCAGATTATCAGATTGACATACAACTAGGACATAGAGGAGGGTCACTGAACCTGTGAAGTTTTGAGGAGAGTTTACAGAAAAGACAACACCTGAAGTGAGTCTTGGAGGATAAATAAAAGACATGATGTAGCCAGGCGCAGTGTCTCATGCCTGTAATCCCAGCACTTTGGGAGGCCAAGGCAGGTGGATCACTTGAGGGTCAGGAGTTCGAGACCAGCCTGGCCAAGATGGTGAAACCCCCATCTCTACTAAAAATACAAAAATTAGCCAGGCGTGGTGGCTCGTGCCTGTATTCTTAGCTACTCGGGAGGCTGGGGCAGGAGAATCACTTAAGCCTGGGAGGTGGAGGTTGCAGTGAGCAGAGATCGTGTCACTATACTCCAGCCTGGGTGACAAGAGCAAAACTCTGTCTCAAAACAAACAAACAAATGAAGCTATGAAGATATGATGCAAGACAGAATTAGTATTCCAATGCCAATTGGCATTCGGTATTCTACTAATTCTGATTTGAGATGTAGGGATGAATATGAAGTAAAAACAGGAGGAACTGGATCAGAAGCTTTTTAAGAAGTGGTCAGACCTCCAGGTGTCCAACCCAACTCTTGAAATAGTAGATAACTGTCTCTTTTCTATCTTAGCAAAAGACTAGAGAGTTTCCTCCGGGAAAAGAAAAAAAGAAAGGTAATCTGGATGGGACACACTGCACAGTTGAGGGCTGAACACAGGTTAATTAAATATTGAGAAGAACTTTTTTCCCTCCTTGGATCCTGTAATCCTGGCAACCTGGTGTGAGTCTACCTGATCAGGACTATCACTGATCCTTTACTTTCCCCGTATATCTGACACGTGCTTACTGACTGCAAGTCCGTACATCATTGTAAGCAGTACAGATATGAAGAAAACATAGTGTTGTGAGAAATAATTTAACATAATTAATCATAAAAAGGGGATTTAGAGTTTAGATTCCTGGTTTATGATCCCATCTAAGCCATCGGTTGGTTGTGTGGGTCTGGAAAGTTAGCTGTCCTGGCCTCATTTTTATATTTATAAAATGAATGAAACTAACAGTTACAAGAATAGTTCTCTTTAGATTGTGACAGAAAATCATACTAAAACCGACTTGAGAAAAAAAAAGTATGTATTGTTTATATAACTGAGAAGTCCATAGTTACTATGAATTTGGATGTGGCTGAATAGAACAGTATTTGGTTACCTTTATCTCCTGGCCTGGCTGTAGTATTTTTCCTAGATAGGGTTTGGGGGTTATGGAGTCTTACATCCAATGCAAAGATGGACTAGCACAGGAATTCTAAAGGGTTTTTTAAATTTTATTTTTAAGTGAAAAGACAGTATGAGATTTTTAGATATAAAGACTTAGATTTATAGCTTAATTACCTGAAACGGTTAGGGGAAAACTAGTCCACAGTCATCAATTTTGAAAGAAATGTGCTTTAAGACAAAGCATAATTATTGCCTACCTCCAAAGTTTTATTAACCTGCCATTGATCTATTAATTATTTTCATGACTACTAACATGAAATGTGAGGCCCTCCTCTGATTAAAACAATGCACTCTCAGTCCTATATAGTTCAAGGTTCAAATCTAGTGGAAGAGAAACAAGCTTCTGCAAGGTTCCCAAGAGTCAAGTGGATTGAACAGCTTAGGACATCCTGAAACAATCACGGAAGCCAAAGAAGCATCTTCACAGCCTAAGTCTTTACTTACCTCTTAACATGCTTACTCTATGGAATTCCCAATGCACTTTTTCTCTACTCTCTCCCTTCTTGTTTTCCCAATCTGAGCATCCTGGCATCTGGCACACAGGCTTACCTTATCTCTTGGTTTGCCTGGTGCCACAGTTTACAATATGAAAATGTGTAACTATTTGTTGATGTCCACCACCATCCTAAAACCTGCTATTCCGTGGCGTTGCTTATGCCTGAAATCCCATACTCAACCTGGAATACCAATTCTGGTTTCCTTCATATCTCTTATTTATCCTCCAAGACTCACTTCAGGTGTTGCCTTCTCTGTGAACTCTCCTCAAAACCTCATAGACTCGGTGCTCTTTCTCTGTGTGCTAGTTGTGTGTCAATCTTATAATTCGCCATATTATATTGAGGACTCTGTGTCTGTCTTTTCCAGAAACCTATGACATACCCAAAGATAGGGATTCCCAGAATCGAATGCAGTTCTCATCACAAAATATACATGTGATGTATATTTTGCCATCATATGCATCTTAATGTTTCCCATATTATTTCGAAAGTATTTATTTCATGTCTTTTCTGACTTTATATTCTTCACATCTAGCACAGGACCTGATTCACTATTAGTACTCAATAAATGTTTATGTAAATGAATGAATGAATGAATGACATGCTTTCTTTTGAGAGCTTTTTTAAAAAAACACAGGTATAAAAAGCATGTGGCTAGGGTATTATCTCAAAAGAAAAAATACATTTGAAATCATTATGGAGGAAAATTTATTGAGTATGAAAGTCTATAGAAGCCATATAATCCAAAATACTGCTACCTGTTTTTACTTGCTTAAGAAATTCAAGGCTTTCTAGCTTGTGGTAATTTTAAAATATTTTGACCAAGATATTAATATATTTAAATAGCAAAGTATAATACTAGGATATCTGATGGTAATTTACTTTAGAAATTCTGCTTAAAGTATCTTTGGATTGTGTCTAAAACATCAAAGAATTCATCTCTGAGTTTAGAAAATGTGTTGAGTGAAATGATAGACTTCTAATATTTGTTGTATATGTAATTTATATAAATATTTTCTGAAAAAATACAGTTATATGTATGGACCTCTCCATATTTCTTAAGTTTCTTCTTAAGTTTTTTTCATATTCTTCATTTGTTTTTACTCCTTGATACTAATTCTGTAAAATAATGAAAATTTTTAGAAAGCTCTGTTCTACAAATAAAAATATGAAAGCTCAATAAAGTTAACCCAAATTTCAATAACTAAATTAACTTGGATTTCAACTCAGCTTGATTCTTATCTGGGCCAGAGTTTACAATTTTTTTTCATAAAGGACCAGACAATAAATATTTTAGGCTTTACGGGCCAAGAGGCAAAATCAAGATATTGTGTATCTGTTTACACAATGAGAGAAAACAAATTGTCCCCAATTTTTCTAACTATTTAGAAATGTAAAAAACATTCTTAAATAACAGTGTACAATTTGGATTTTTTCCATGGCCATAGTTTGCTGACTCCCATGGTGGTGAAACAAATCCAAATCTTAACTGTTAGACTCTTAAGTTTAACATTGATTCTCTGTATTAGTTTGCTAGGACTTTATAACAAAGTACTACAGATCGGGTGGCTTAAGCAACAGAAACATATTGTCCAGGCGCAGTGGCTCATGCCTGTAATCCCAGCACTTTGGGAGACTGAGGCGGGTAGATCACCTGAGGTCAGGAGTTCGAGACCAGCCTGACCAACATGGTGAAACCCCGTCTCTACTAAAAATACAAAAATTATCTGGGCATGGCAGTGGGTGCCTGTAATCCCAGCTACCTGGGGGGTTGAGGCAGGAGAATCGCTTGAACCTGGGAGGCGGAGGTTGCAGTGAGCCAAGATCACGCCTTTGCACTCCCAGCCTGGGCAACAAGAGCAAAACTCTGTCTCAAAAACAAAAAACAGAAACATATTGTCTCACCCTTCTGGAGGCTAGACATTAGAAATCCATGCTTTGGTAGGCTTGTTTTCTCTTGAGGGCCACGAGTGAGGGATCCTGTCTCCTTGTCTTGTAGTTAGCTGACATTTCTGTGTCTTCACATCGTCTCCCCTGTGTGTGTCTGTGTCCAAATTTCTCCTTTCAGTAAGAACATCAGTCATGTTAGATTAGGTCCCACTCCAATGAGCTCTCTTTAACTTGATTACCTCTGTAAAGACCCTATCTCCAAGTAAGGTCATATTCTGAGGTTCTAGGGTTAGGGTTTCAACAACCAAATTTTTGGAAGGTACACAATTCAACCGATAACATTCTCATTCTTTTGCTCTACATCAGACCTAATTTCTATGAGGTCAAGTAACAAGTATGAGAGTTGCATTTCACTCTTTCCACTCTTTTAAATTTAAAGCCATAACTTCTCTCTCAATAACCTCACAGCACAATAATAGACAACTAGAACTGCATTGAGACAATTCTCCATGGAAAGATGACTCTCTGACATTTGGTTTCCCCTCCCTTCAAAACACCCAGAAGATAATGTGGCATAGTGAAATCATCTGAATACTTAACCACTTTAGCAAGAGAGAAGTATTTAGAAAAATCAAATTATAAAGACAAATATTAATTTTGATCATATTTCTAGCAAATATGTTGCTGGTTTTTAACCACTTGACTTGGTGATTCCTTAAATAGATCAAAAGGCTTATACACAAATAACATCCTCCTATGTCCTAGCAGCACTCAGAATTGACTCCAAAATAAAACTGTTATTTGAAAACCCCAGCTGTGAATGTGCCTTGGTGTTAGGAAGTGTCACACCTTTTGTAGCTAGAACTGTCACAGCATGAAGAACTGATGTGCCATTGAGTCCTACATCCTGCGCAAGGATGGGCTAGCACAAGAATTCTAAAGATGTCTCTTTTTTTTATTTTTAAATGAAAAGACAGTGTGAGATTTTTAGATATAAAGACTCAGATTTATAGCTTAGCTAGTTGGAAATGCCTTGGAAAAAAACAGAATCATAAATTTTGAAAGAAATGTGCTTTAAAACAGAGCATGATTATTTCTTATCTCTGAAGTTTTATTAGCCTGCCATTGATGCGTTCATTATTTTCATGACTGATAACATTTTTATCAGCAAAAAGGCTGTATTTTTTGATATTTTTTATTTGGTATTTGATACCTGTTTCACAATCCCAAACCTACTTTAAAAGGACGATTATAAAGATTACATAAGATAGCACACCATAAGTATATTATACAGTGTCAGTCACAATCCTTTTTCTTCTCTTCATGGAAAAAATTATTAGCAGACATCAGAAATCAGTTAATTTTTGAAAACTCTCACTTCTTTACAAATAAGACAACAAACAGGGCGCTTTTTTATTTAGAGAATGGCTGGATACCCCAGTGCCCTGGTCTTATATCTGGAATAGAACCATCTCCAAAGAGAGCACTGTACAAATGATTAGGCCTACCCTCTAAGTGGAGTTTCTACCGATTCTATGCATGATAAATAATGGCTACTCTCTTGCCTACATAGGACAGTAAAGAAAGTGAAGGTCACTTGTACGTGTTTAAGTAATAATATGACAGATATTGTGTTAAGCCTTGTGTTCATAATCGAAGATATTGTATCCTGCATTGTGTAAATGAGGCCACTGAAGCATGGAGAATTAATATATTAACCATAAAAATGTATTTCGTCTATATTTTAATATGTTATGAACCTGTTACCCTCTTCCCCACCCATTCTGTTGACAATAAAATCTTAAATTATAGCCATCTAGACATTCTTAAACCTGGCATTTTAGACAAAAATAATTTGGGGACAGGGTATAGTTTACACTGTCTCTAACTTAGAAGTTTTATCTCTTGCATAGTAGGTACTCATGTGGTCTGATTGAGACACAAAGTATAAAAGTACCAAGGGCCAGTAGAAAGTGGAAAATGAAAGTATCATGTCCCCTTAGCAAGAGAACAGAAAGACTAGGTCAAGCGTTCTCTCGTTTTCCAAAGATCATTAAAAACCCTTTTGTAACATTAAGTTGTCTATGTGATATACAGAGTGAGCCTTAAATTAACTTTTAAAAGTTTTCTATCTTGAAATATACTTTTAAAATAAATTTTCACCTGCATAAATGTTCTCTTTGGATTAAAGACTTAATCACCACAATTTCGAGAGATACTTTTCCTACCCTTTTGATTCCATTGTTGTTGTAATGACAGAAACTCATTAACACAGTGGGTATCAGTATTGATTATGACTTTTAGACTTTACTTTTTCCCATTATAGTTTAATTTCTGTCTAAAATAGATCATAATTCTCGATCTGCTGCTGCTTTGGAGTTTTTCTAAGATATTGGACCATTTACTCATGGTGAGATAATAGTGTTCAAATTGACACTGGCAGTCACGAGGTACCCTGGACTCTTTTCTCCTATTTGATGCTCTGTTTTGTGGAATAGAGTAGTATGTGTAGCCTTCTATGCAGAATTAATCATGAAAATGAACTGCATACTGCAGGTACAATCAGCACCATCTAATTACCTCAAACTTGCTTGTCTTATGACTTTATTTAGCTGAGCACATGCATTTGATAATAACAAGTAGGATAATTCAAAATCCTGTCAACCACAGGCAATTTAGTTATCATAAGTGAAGTCCGGTGTGTTTTAGAGATCGTATCCATTTGACAAGCTAGCAGGTATGAACAGGAAAGGCATAAGACAGGAAATAGAGAAGTCAGAATTTGATTTATTAATTTTTTAGGAGAAAAGCCTATCAGGCTATATAAGTCTTTTGAGTCTTTCTTTAATGTATATATTAAATATTCAGTTAGGTCTATTGTTATAACACCTCTAGCATCTTATGAACTATAGCGTGATAATACGTTAAGAGAGAGAGAGAGGTTGATTATTTTGACTACCAGGAATGTTCTTTTCTTGAAAGAATCTCTGTTGGTCAGAGTCAACAGGCACTCTTATGCCTTTTATGATTCTCCACGTGCAGGTACAACTAATGAACCTGGTAGTTCAGTACCGTAAAGCTCATGGAGAGCCCGGTGAAGGCTGAGTATAGATGAAGGTCTTGGTGCTCAGCATGGCTTGAGGGCCCCGGATTGCAACCCTTTACGGCATGTGAATGTCAAGAGATGAGTAGGGGAGGTGTGCTGTGCTGTGGATGCTCCTCCGAGCTTGAGTCAGCTGTCCATCTTGCTGGCAGTTTCTTGCAGGCTGTCACCATTTCCTCTCACTTTCTTTCTTGCTGCTTTTTCTCCTAAAATTCTGACCTAGATCTATTTACCCATGTAAATAGGCAGGGGCAAATCTGGAAGTGGGAGAGAGGCTCATCTGAGGTGTTATGCTGTTCTTTCTCCGTGGAAACAAAGTTTCTCCCTTTTCAAAGTTAAGGGCCTAAGGCTTTGGTTATCTTCCGTGGAGTTAAGGATCCTCAATGCTGAGCCTTCCACACTCAAGTGCCCCTTTCCCCGGGCAGCTCACACTGTGTATTTCTGAATCTACCCACACCACAAAGATAAACTTTCAATATGAATGCTAAACCTTCCCAAAACAAGACTTTTAAGTAGATCTTTTCCTGGATGTTCTTTCATTGATGTCATTCACTGGCTAATATGGTTTAGCTGTCTCCCCACCCAAATCTCATCTTGTAGTTCCCATAATTCCCACCTGTCGTGGGAGGGACCCAGTGGGAGATAATTGAATTATGGGGACAGGTCTTTCTCATGCTGTTCTTGTGTTAGTGAATAAGTCTCATGAGATCTGATGGTTTTATAAAGGGGAGTTCCCCTACAAAAGCCCTCTTGCGTGCCACCATGTAAGATGTGGCTTTGCTCCTCCTTGCTTTCTTCCATGATTGTGAGGCCTCCCCAGCCATGTGGAACTGTGAGTCAATTAAACTTCTTTCCTTTATAAATTACCCAGTCTCAGGTATGTCTTTATTAGCAGCATGAGAACAGACTAATACATGGCTTAAGGGCACGTATTAATACACAGGCATATGCATTATATTTTCAAATATAAATATTGGCTGATGAATTATTTTGTGTTATTTTGTCAATTTATGACCTGTTTTGAAAATATCTGTGCACATATTTTTAGAAAATCTTGTTGTTTCAGATCAATTAAAAATTGATTTTTCTCAGAAGTTTTCCCTTGAAGGTAGTCAGGGTTGAATATTTTGGTATTTGGTTTTAAGCACGCTGTGTATGATTTCTGTTAGTCTATTGTTACACAAAATCACTGTGTGATATAGCCCCCCTACCATTAGCATTTCAATAGAACATACTTAATTGAAAAGGTATGTTTTGACATATATCAACTTTTTAGGAGAAAAGATTATCCCTGATACCCATAACCCTACAAACTTATAACCCTCTAAATTCTCTACTTTTAAACCATGTTTTTAATTTCTTCCCAATAGCTGAAACCCTTTTACTATGCTGCTTAGAATTCATAATCCACTGTTGGCTGAATTGCCTCTATTAGTAATTTCTTCTTGAAACATGCCCTTCCCTTTGTTCTTTTCACTGAAACCTGCCTCTCCCCTGAAGACTCCCTGTAGTCCTTGTACACATTCTTTTCCTCCTGGGCCTGGGGGTGGGTTAAATGTCTACTTTCACCATCACGTCTCCTCTGAAAGAAATAGCTATGTTGAAGCCTGTCTTAGTCTATTTCCTATGACTTATAACAAAATATTTGAAACTGAATAATTTATAAGGAAAAGAAATTCACTTCTTAGAGTTATGAAGGCTGAGAAGTTCAAGGTTGAGCACTGCATCTGTTAAGAGCCTTCTTGCTAGTGGGGATGCTCTGTAGAGTCCCAAGGCAGTGCAGGGCATCACATGGTGAGGGGCAGCTGAGAGAGAGCCAAACTGGCTTTTATAACAGACCTACTCACACACTAACCCACTAGTCCATTAACCCACTAATCTATGAGTGGGTTGATACATTCATGAGGGCTCTGCCCTCATGACCCGGTGATCTCATAAAGGTCTCACCTGTCAATACAGCTGCATTGGGGGTTAAATTTTAATGTGAATTTGGAGGGAGCAAACATTCAAGCCATAACAAAGTTCCTACCATCAATACAGACCACCTGCTATCCCTCCTAGTTATCATTTCAAGAAACTTCTCTTACTGTCCCTGGGTTATTCAAGATTTTAACTCTAATATTTTTGACTTTCTAACACTACTGTTATTTTAATTTATTGTGATATCCACATCCACTGACCCATAGCCTCACTTCTCAGAAGCTTGACACCTTATCCTTTAATGATCTTGCCTTCCATTCTACTCGTACTTCAGTCACACACTCCCACTGTCACACCCTGGAACTTGTCCTTAGTGAAAACTTCACCTTCTCCATTCAAACAGGATTGAGTATCATGCTAACAACTACCCCTATTTTTCCAGTTCGCTTCCTTTCTTATTCTGGCTCCAAGAATAATATAATCTGACCAGTGCCTGCAATTCATTGATACTTAACTCGTCAGAATCCTAAATACTTGCTGAGTTGTCATATATTTCTTTGTACAAGTTAGGTTCCATGATCTATTCAAAATAACCAGCCAAACAAAAAACCTTACTTGGATATTTTTTCTACTCCACTACCCCTTTCTCTTTTGCTTATTTGAGTAGAAAAATCTCAACTTCAGTTAAAACCAACATTTTATCTACTCTGCTCCTGTCCAGCTGAATGTGATTGGATAAAACTATAAATATCATGCAGACTGATTTCATAGTATGTTCATGACTAGTAATCTCAAGTGGACTAGTGGTGTGCACAGAAATCCTACGTTTCCCTGCTCCTCTCTTTCATTCTCTTAACAAATAATTCACAACTATTCTTTCTCCTCAAATTTCCAGTCTTTCTTTCCCTTTCTCAGTTAGCATGTTTACAGTTTCCCTGAGAAAATGGAAGAAATCCAGATATCAGTCTCATCATCCCAGCTACCTCCCTACTGATGGTTTACACTTATATCAGCCTTACCTCCTGTTACTGTGTATGAACTGTCTCAGTTAAATATCCAAGGCTAAACCCTCCAGTTAGGCACTGGATCCCATTCCCTCTCTGTGATCAAAGTCATAGCTCTAGTTATTTCTAAACTGTCCTGTATCACCAATTTGTTTTTGTCTTTACTATATCATTCCCATCAGCACACCAACATTTTGAAGTTTCTCTTTCACTATAAACAAAGTAGACAAAATAAACCCCAAACACCCCCCCGTTCCATATTGCCCTTGAGCCACCACTCTCTCTCTCTCTTTCTCTCTCTCTCTGCTCTCCTTTGCAATAAATCCCTTGAAATATGTTTTAAAGTTACCTTGCTATCATCAATTTCTCTCTGTCGTCTGTTGAATCCACTCCATTCAGTGTTTTACCCCATCACTCTTCTAAAACTGTTTTTACTAAACTAATCAATGACTTTCTTATTAAGGTTAGCAATGGCTTTCATTGATATAAAATCGATGTTGCTAAATTCATTGTTTAATTTTCGTGTCTCTCCTGACTTGGCCTATCAGCACTCTTGGATATGATTGATTACTTAGTCTTCTGTGAGATCTTTTTTTTCCCCTTGTAAAATTATTTATGATGTTTGAATAGAAGAGTAAAATGATAAAATTTCACTTCAAGAAGAGTCATCTTGATAAAATAAAAAAAGAGAAAAAGACATATAAAAAGAATTGCTATCATCAAAGGGATGGGTAATAATCAACATAATTAGATTGTGTTCCTATAAAAATAAAGTATAGAAGATATATTTTAAATATAGAACTAATGCAAATTGCAGCTGATTTGATATTAAAGTGAGAGTAAACAAAAACCTGTATTTGCAATAACAAGTAACCCTCTAATGTCAGTGGCTTACAGTAACAAACATTTATTCCTTATTGGCAATACATGGCACAGCTGTGAATTACCTGCTGTGGCTTGACTTTACTTGTTTTCTTATTACTAGACTCAGACTGAAGAAGCAACCCCTGTTTGGGATGTCTTTTCTTGAGACAGAGGGGAAGAGCAAAAGAGGCAGCAGAAACTTACACAGACCCTTAAAGGTTCTGGCATATTCCATGTATGTTCATATTCCATTGGCCAAAACACATCACATGCCCAAGGCCAAAAGTCAATGAGATAGATAATGTATAATCCACAAAAAGGGAAAGTAGATGGAATATTTGTAAATAATCATACAACTTACTATAGTGGCAATTCACACTAGTTTCTTTCCTTCTAAAGTGATTGTGAAAATGATGAGCAGAAATAGAAGATGTAGTAGAAGGGATGGATTTGGGACGGGAGAAGATGAATTCAGTAAGAAACATATTGCGTGTGGGCTGAACATTCAGGAGGAGATGTCAGGCAGGCAGTTTGAAATGGAAAACTGGCACTTAGGAAAAAGGACAGGCTAAAAATTTTGAGTACAGCCAAGAACAGATTATTTGGGAACACAGCATTTTGGCAAAGGAGGATGAGGAGATATAACTACAAGACAGCGAGTAGCTGGTTCACAAACTCACATGTTGAGTAAAATGCATCTTGATAATAATGCCAATTGATGATCTAAAACTAAGTCATCCAGACTCATTCAGCAGTGGGTTTTGAGTTCTGTAAATTTGTCAGAGACAATGTGGCATAGAAATTAAAAGTACAAGCTCAGGAATGCAAACGCTGGGTTTCCCTTCCTGCTCAGCCATTTTGTAAATCTTAGCCAAGATTGGGTAAGAAGTTCCTTCACTTCTCCAAGCTTGTATCCTTTTCTACAAAATAATTAACAATGGTGTTTACCCTTGCAGGATTGTTGAGATGATTAAATTAGATTATGCCTATTAAATGTTCAGATAGTTCCTGGTTCATTTTAAGTAATGAATTGGTATAAATAGTATTACTACCAAAATTGCATAAAAGAAAACACTAAATCTGGCTTTGTTTACATTTGTTTTAATAGGAGTCTCTTCTTCAAGTATATGTTCTCTATTTACTAGTTTTGAAAATTTTATTGACAACTTAATAAGAATGTCTGGGATATGTATTATTAGGCAATTATGTGAAAAATGCAGATAAGATTAATTTCAATTATAAAACATATGCAGCATTTTAAGTAATAACATGTTTATTTTTTGACTCATTATGCCAAAATGCTCAGGTCTTGTTCCTTGCAAGAGTATGGCTGCACAGTACACATACTTATTGCTACCAATATTTTTATCACAGTGAATTTATGAGAGTCTTGTTGGACAATGTGGATACTATTTACCTGCAACCTCTTAAATTTGTATGCCTAATGAGAAGTCGTATGGTAATAAACATTATTTAAGGGAGTTAATCATTGCTGAGGGATCTTTTCACTTTGCCAACCTTGGAAGTTGGCTAGAATTAAAGACTTGGAAAGATATAGCTATTCTACTGCTGACATTTCTGCAGCACCCCCTGTGGTACAGATTCACTTTGCATTTTATTCTTTCCTCTATGATCACTTCTTTCAATCGTTACATGTCCTCATCTATGTGTTGGGATCCCAGTGGTTTCACTGGGTTTCTTTCATAGTAGTAAAAAATAATCTTTCATGAAGAAGACACCCTATATGACACCAACACTTTTTCCTGTTTTTGAATTAACTGCCTATGAAGTCTTTAAAACTGTCAATGAAACAATAGGTTTTCTAGAGCCTGTAGCCCATATTGCTCTTTTATGTTATTTGTGTGGTTTTCCTGTCAAATAGTTTTTGGTGTTTATTTTCTTTAAGCATCACTAGCCATTTGTTAGGCTGCAGGGCTGATTAAAATCCAGACTTCCATATGAGATTTACAGATGTTGTAGAATTAGAGAAAATTAGCTTCAGGTCTGGCAGTGATTTTCTAAAAATGGTTCCATTGATCTCACTGAAATCAAGGATTTCTTTGCTGAGCTGCCAAGATACATAAATCTTCTATGAGAACTGATTTTGTAACAGACCTTGACATGTATAATCTAATTCTAGAAAACAAACTTCTAGCTGAAAATCAACAGCCTAAAGGAAGATTAAAGATTATGTTGGTATCCACATGTATATTTTGTCCTGTATAGCACAGAGGAGTAGGGAAAATCACTGGACACATTCAGAAGGAACCCCAAAGCATCTAGATGTTACCAGAGTAACCACCCTGGAAATTGCAATCTACAGCAAGAAATGAGTATTTCAGAGATGAGGTCGTAACCTGAGTGGGATTTAATGCTTGGTTTTATGTCATTTGACTTAAAAAAATATGACAGCAATGTTAGTGTGTTATAATCTAGCAATGGTCAAGGAGACAATTATAAAATGTAAGCTCTAACCTTCTTGTCTTTCTCTAGAAATAGTGGTTCATGAAATGCAAGTTGTGAAGTGAATTTTCTTCTTTTGAATTTTTTTCTATACATATTCCTTCAGTGTTTTAGAAATAACATAGCCAGCTAATTATTTTTATGGTTCTATGTTTACTTTAGATTTAATTAGGGATCTATTTATTTGTCCCAGTTTCACAGATAAATTATAATAATAGCAAATTATAGCAGATTAATTTGAATATTCACTTATAGATCAACATAATTAATATGAACTATTATGTTTATTGCAAAAGGAGTATCAGAGAACAGTATCACAGAAAGCTTTTGCTAAATTAAAAACAACAGACCTCTCTTCCAAGCATAATCGATGCTACCATTTTCTTTTCCTTTCTAGTGTTTCTTCATATATATATATATATATGATATACATGATATATCTCATATATATTATGAATGACCTCATATAACTTATGAGGGTCATTCAATTTTATATACTTCTTATTCACTTAACATAATGGTTTTTATAATTTTTGTCAGCAAGACTGTATTGTTTTAAGTATACAATTAACATAATATATAAAATACATTAAAATCAATTAGTTGATTGTTCTGAAATGCATGTGAAGAAAAATAAGTGTATAAATGACATAGACAAAATATAACAGGTTAAAATATAAAATTCATTCAATTATTGTCTTTTCCTTCCAAATGTGTTTCCAACAAAGAATAAAACACTATTATTATAGAATGTGTGAATAGATTATCGCTGCAAACAATGTTATCTCAACTGAGTGGACAAGAGGGAAGACCCAGTGATCACATTGGTCTTGCAATTTTTCCTTTCACTTTCACCTTCCCTTAGTTTGTTGAGGTGCGCTATTGTAAAAAATCACAGATGCTGCTAATGGTGTCCTCATTCGAAAGGAAAAATAAAAAAATCTTCATTCTACTTGTTTCTTCTCTCTTTGTCCTCTTAAGAGAGAAGTTCAGGAAATAACTAAAATTAGCAAACCTCTAATCCGTAACTCTATATAAATCCTACTGTTCTTGTGACCACAGCAGCTCTCTAAGTCTTGCCTATCTTAGGCAGCAAATACATACTTTTACAGGGGTCCTCAGAGAATTTGAAGATGGGCTGCTTACCCAGAATCCGAGAGTATGAGCTGGAAAATCACTGTGTGTCCCACATCACTGTATAATGGGACCAAAAATAGACATGTCATACTAGCAAAGACAGGATCCAAGAAAACACTGACACATGTAAACATTTATTAAAACCCCAAACATCTTCTCTTATCAGCATTTGGATTAGTAATTTTAGCTTTGGACCTTTCACTAGGAACTACACAGTTTATTGCTAATAGTTGCTCATTGATCTCTTAGCATTTGGGATTATGAAGGGATTCTATTCTCTGCATGTGAAATCAACATAATAGGAATGTTTGTGCCTTGCACTGTCTTTGCAAATATGGCAGGTCAGGTAATTTATATTTGTTATTTAGTCAATCACCTTACCATTTTTTTCCATACCACCATTCCCTTCCCCTTTTCCCAAAAAAAAAGTCAATTTATGGAATTCAACCAATTTGTAAGTTCAGATTTCTTTTTTCTGAGGTTTTAATTCAAGTAGAGAAAATGAGTGAATGCAGGTGGAAGAAACAAGGAAAAAATACATGCTAAACCATAAAGTAATGTTAGAATTATTATGAAAGCATTCAGGTGACCATTTTAACATATTTTTTAAAGCCACCATTTTAGCATATTAAGAGAACCACAGCACTTTGCTTTGTTTAAACAGGCATACTGGTATTTCTGATTTATCAAAAACTAATCTATAAAGCCCCTAAATAGTTAGGCTTATCAAAAATATACTGTATTTAACTTTGTAGAGGTTTCTTTTCTTTATTTTTAAGATGAAATAAACTTTAGTTATTTTTATTAGTTTGGATGCTGATTTTTAGATTTACTATTATGAATGATTTTTGTAATGTTTATTCAGTTTGAATGCACCAGTTGGTTACAGGATCAAGAATGGAAATTAGAACTCAAGGTATGATGAGATACTAGTTGATTCCCCTCTGCCTCCTCACCGTGTGTAAGTTGATACTTGTGATAGCCAGTATACATCCATCCTGTTGACAATACTTCCTTAGACACTGCATCTAACTCATAAAAAATAATTTGTCATCCCAAAGGATCCAGTGTATCTATCCAACTTCATCTTCCATTCCTCTTTAACTTAAACCTTGATCTCTAGATGGGCTAATATCCTAAATCTCTAAGCTTTTGCTCTCCCTTCAGAATCTACTCAGAACTACCTTCGTCTCAAACTTGGATTTAAGCTCTTTCTCTTCTACTCTGGACTGCCTGACATTTATATGATCTTGTTTGCATATTTTATTAATTTACCTCTATTGCCTTGTTGCAAAATTAGAATCATTATTTAAGTTTATCTTTGTCTCTTATCTCCAGTATGCCCTGCATCAAGCAATTGCTACTATACTTTGTATATGGCTTCCTCCCCCTGCCCAAATACATACATATATATATGTATGTATATATATATATATATATATATATATATGCATGTGTGTATATATATATGGTTGAATTATACATATATAAAGTTGAATTATATATATATATCAAATTATATATATAATAAAGTTGAATTAAATTGAAAGTGTTCCTATACACATGTTTCTTTGATTTTAGTACTACAAATGATTGTGGATGGTATAATACTAAGCAATAAAAAATTCAAACATGTTAAGCAGTTTATCCAAATTCTAATTTAAACTTGTTTGAATTTAAAACCTTTTCTACTAACATTAACCATATTGCCTGAAGATGCCTGATGTCACCACAAAAACTTTGTCTTAAATGATTCCAAGTTCTTAGATTAATGTAAAGTATATGATGAGCTTTTTGGAATATTTTCTCAGTGATCTTGGTGCCATCAATGCTAAATAGAACCTTATTGCCAGTATATTGTGTACCTCATTACAGAGTAACCCTGGGCACTTCCTTTGTAGGTTCTGGTTGTAATTGACACCATATATATTTTTAAAAAATATTTTAAGTTTTTCAGGAACAAAAACTGTTACAGTTGACACATCATACCACTGTCTTTATGACCTATCTTTAAAGTGATACAAAGAGCTACTACAATAGTTGCTTTCGTATTTCTAAAATTCATTGACTTCAAAGATAAAAGTCAAAAAGATGTGAAAATTCCATAACAGTCTTTTCATGGGATCTATTTTTTCACTTTCAAACTCTTAACAATAAAAGTAAAAGATGAATGGTGTTTTGCAAGGTGTCAGAAGTACTTCTGTGCTGTGCTGTATTCTGTGTGTGTGTGTGTGTGTGTGTGTGTGTGAATATGTCCAAACAGATATAATTTTTAACTTTTTACTCAATTATAATACTGGGAAATGACATAATATAATTCCAAAGTATGTAGTTTACATTTAAAAATGCATTTTTGAAATAGACCTGATTGCTAACCTAGCTAACTAATGCAGACTGTACTTATAATGTGCGATTAAGGGTTCAAGATCATAGAAATAATATCTGTAAGTTCTATTGATGTTTTGGGATTGAAAAGCTCAGTCGAATATAATAATAGTAGTAACTTTACTTTTGTCCTTAATGTTGACTTCAGAATAGAATTATGTTGGATTCCTTGAAGGTGCATTATTAGCCCTATCTCGCTAAAAGGCATAACTCTTTGATTAATGTTGATAATTTTAATTTGTAGAGCATTAAAAGTTCAGGAATTGATTATATGAGAAATATTCACTACTCAGGATGCTCAATTGACCAATAATTTAATTCAAATGTTAACTGAAAACAGTGTATTAATCAGAGTCCATAAAATTCACCTGTTAATTGGCTACATTTCTTGTGCAATTTCTCCTTTTCTTATTTTCATTTTTAAACAAAGACAGAATATACAGAATCACTATCCTGCATAGTACATTCCCAATAAAGCACTCACTCACTCTAAATTAAAGAGTTGTCATAATGGAAAGAACGAAAATGGTAATTTAATTTTGCTGATATTTCTTACCCCAGAATTCATTCGTTATTCATTCACCAAACATCCACACCTACGGTATATAGCACTGAGGATACAGTCGTGCACAAGATAAACCAGGACACAGATTTCATATAACCTAGAATTTTGCAAAATTTCTTGAATCCTTGGAAAGTTGACATTCAAATTCAGGGTTACTTTAACATTGCAAACAGGTATCTGTGGAAACTGGGGGAAATGCATGTGAAGAGAAATAAATCTATGAATGACATATTAAAAACAAAGTATAACAGGTTTAAATACAAACTCATTCAATTACTGCCTTTTCTTATCAAACAGAAAGGACGTTGGAGGGGTGGAAAGAGGCCTGACTCAGGTAAAATAATTTGTTGATATTGAGGGAGGGCCATAGTGTATAAAATAATAGATCTTTAAACATTTGCTCACACTTAGAATGGTAATATTTTTCTAATACCAGAAAGAAACTCATTTCACCCTTTGAAAGTGTTAGTTATTTTCTTTTCTTTTTTTTTTTCTTTTTTTTTTTTTTTTTTGAGATGGAGTCTCGCTGTGTCGCCCAGGCTGTCGCGTAGTGGTGCGATCTTGGCTCACTGCAAGCTCCGCCTCCCGGGTTCACGCCATTTTCCTGGCTCAGCCTCCCGAGTAGCTGGGACTACAGGCGCCTGCCACCATGCCCGGCTAATTTTTTGTGTTTTTAGTAGAGACTGAGGTTTCACCGTGTTAGCCAGGATGGTCTCGATCTCCTGACTTTGTGATCTGCCGGTCTTGGCCTCCCAAAGTGCTGGGATTACAGGCGTGAGCCACCGCGCCCGGCTGTGTTAATTATTTTCTAAAGTGTTTCATCCATATTCACTTGGGTCTTCAGTCAAATTTTAAGGCTATTTTAGGTTAGGAAATATAGACTTTGTATCTCCCTGCTGCAGAGCACAGAACAATGTATGTACTTGGCTTTCGTATATTAGGTATTAGCTGGTTGGTTGTTTAAATCTCTGGGGAAACATGCCAAACCATGTCTACTTCTTGCAATAATTTTCATTTGGTCAAATCCTGGTGTACAGATTTTGCTCTGTTCATCTTTATAAGACCTGTATGCACCTAGCAAATTCCTGAAGTATGAATGAATAAATAAAAGAAGAATGAGTTAACAGTATACAATGAATATGAATCATTAACGTTTTCAAGTTTCTGTGACAAAATCTGTGACAGTCTTTACTGTAAGCAAGCAAATTCAGGTGTAGGTTCTACATAATGCACTTTTATTTATTTGTTATAAACGGGCTAAAATTAAGAATCTCAGTTACAGATAATTACTCATCTATCTTTTTCTACATTTCATATGTTCACTGAGGACAAAAGCTAATTTTTACTTACCTTTCTATAATCAGGAATTAGTACAGAGCCAGAAATATAGCAGGTACTAAATAAATCAATTATGGAGTACAAGAACAGAGGGAACATTTCGATCTCTGGTTAGGAAATCCGAAGTGCCCTTCAATCTCATAGGGCATGATGTTGTAATGGAAGTAAGTCCAGATATTGTTTTTGGAAATAAAACACATAACACTATGGTGTAAAGATTTGTACAGCAGTGGAAAAGCTATAGGGAATAGAGACTATAAACCCTCCGTTTTAGTTTGCCAAAACAAAGACACTCTGGGGGGAAAAAAAAGTACGGTATTAAGTAGAAAATCAAACTATTAGAAAAAAATAAAAATGAATTATACAAACTTACTTACCAAGTAAAATTGTTTCTTACCCCAAATCATCTTTAATTTTAAATTTAGAAAACATATTGATCCCAAAGGACTGTTGTTTACAGAGACAAGACTTAAAAATAATAATTTTATTTACTCTTTTTTCTTTTTTAGAGATAGGGCCTCACTTTGTCACCCAAGCTGGAATACTAGAGTACAGTGGTACAATCATAGTTCAGTGCAGCCTCAAACACTTGGGCTCAAACAGTCTTCTCCAGCATCTGGTACTATAGGCACACACCATCACATCTGGCTAAATTTTTATTTTTTTTAGAGATGAAGTCTCGCCATGTGGCCCAGGCTGGTCTCACACTTCTGGCCTCAAGCAATCGTCCCACTTTAGCTTCCCAAAGTGCTGGGATTACAGGCATGCACCACCATGTCTGACCTATTTTGCTTTTTAAGGAGAATTTCTAACGTATCAATTTTGAATACAATCCGAGGATTAGATATTTATGCTATATGTCTATTGATTTAAGAGTTTAACTGAAAGCACTGTAACAAAAATGGCTTGTGAAATCTTGAGCCAGTTGAAATCAGCTTGTCTTTTATACCAAAAGACACCTAGAAAATATTTATTTCAAATGCCTGAGATTTAACCTATGTCCAGGTTGTTAAATAGTGGACTGTTTATTTTTAACTGAAATAAGTCAATGGATATAATGGTGTAACATTTTAATGAGAGGAAAGTAATTTCCCAAGCCAAAAAGTTGTACTTTGTAAAATGCAAGAAATTACTAAGATGATTGCAAATTATGTATTTAAACTTTGAAGATGTTAAGACTGTCATATCAATCAAGAATATCCTAAAGCATTCAACCTAATTATGACTTTGTAAATATACAATTATAAATATATGTACTATTTTATTTACTTTAGTTATTCTTTAAAATACTAAGGAATATGGTGAACATTGAGGAAACAGTGAAGATATTTTTAATTACCAGGTTATAAATCCAAAACAAATAATATCTAACATTAGTTCCTTGTACATCAAAAATATTAAAAATATTTCTTGGCTTGGCCAGGTGTGGTGGCTCATGCCTGTAATCCCAGCACTTTGGGTGGCCGAGGCAGGTGAATCATGAGGTCAGGAGATTGAGACCATCCTGGCCAACATGGTGAAACCCCGTCTCTACTAAAAATACAAAAATTAGCTAGGTGTGGTGGCACGTGCCTGTAGTCCCAGCTACTTGGGAGGCTGAGGCAGGAGAATCGCTTGAACCCAGGAGGCGAGGGTTTCAGTGAGCCGAGATCATGCCAGTGCACTCCAGTCTGGTGACAGAGACTCCATATCAAATTATATATATATACACACACATATATATATATATATACACATACATATGTATATACATACATATGTATATACGTATGTATATATGACTTGATAGCATATTTGTTATGTTTCATGTAATGCATTTACTTTGTCAGTATACTACCACAGCACAGTGCATAAAACCTCTGTACCAGAATGTCTTACAATTTATGTAGGCACCATAATGAGATAACAAATTTCTGAAATTGACTTCTATAAATGTCCTCAATCAATTCAAACTCAACTCTTGAAGAGAGAGCAAGAGAGAGAAAAAGAGAAAGAATATGAATATAAACACAATTAAAGTGCAAACATATTTGTACATGTTTAACAAGAGAGAGAACACTTGAAGAAGTACAGAGTGGCTCAATGTGACTGTACGTAGGTAAACAATGGGAAACGAGGCTAAACCTTAGGCAAAGATCAGACTTTGAAGAGTGTTTGTACCATGCTAAAGTTTACAGAATTTATTCCTGCTCTTTGAAGGTGCATTGCAAATCCAGGCTAGAGGGAGAGATACCAGTTAGGAGAGTACAGCAATACTCTACTGGGAAATGGTGAGGTGTTTCGTGAAGACAGTGGCAACACAGACGAAGACATGCAGATGGAGGAAATAAAGATCCAGTTGAGCTTGGTGGCCAGTTGGATAGAGGTTGAGGTTATGCATGATGGAGCAATCTAGGTTTTTGTCTTGGGTAGGTGTTTCCGTGATAGTACTCAGAATGAATCATATAGTTGTACAGGTTGAATCCCACCCATGTTTGCACAATAGAGTGACTGTCTAGCTGAAATCCAGATGACACTCTGCATGCTAAGCTATGCTTCATGGAACTGTATAAAGGCACTCGCTACATAGGCTAGTGGCAGATCTGGAGGTAACCTGTATGGTATATAGGAAATGAGGTGGCTTTTCTATAAATCCTACAGATAAATTTCATTTCCTGATCCTATTATTTTGACTCATATTAGCCCAAGAAGAGTATTCAGTACTTCATATCCCTGAAGGTAAGACAGAGTAGTATTAGATTCACTGTTTGGCAAATAAAAGGGATCAAGTCCTAAGATCAAGCTGATGAATCAACACCTCATAGGATATGTCCCAACCAATTATATGGCTTCCCCTATAAATAAAATCTAGTTCTCTTCTCTGGAGAGGAACAGTGAAGAATATCATAACCTATGCTACAAACTGCTTGAGCAGGAGCTACTTCTCTCCAAGGCTTTATATCATTCATTCTGGCAGGCCCCTCTGTTTGTTCTCACCAAATCCTGGGAAATTTATTTCTCCTCTAGTGATATAAAAGCTCTCTGTTTGAGATGAAGGGCTGCCCAATTTATCAGATCTGTATTAGTCTGTTCTCAGGCTGCTAATAAAGACATACCTGAGACTGAGTAATTTATGAAGGAAAGAGGTTTAATTGACTCACAGTTCCACATGGCTGGGGAGGCCTCACAATCATGGCGAAAGACTAATAAGGAGCAAAGTCACATCTTACATGGCTGCAGACAAGAGAGCATGTGCAGGGGAACTGCTTTCCATAAAACCATCAGATCTTGTGAGACTTATTCACTATTACAAGAACAACAGACGGGAAAACCCGCCCCCTCAATTCAATTACCTGCCACTGGGACCCTCCCACAACACATGGGGATTATGAGAGCTACAATTCAAGATGAGATTTGGGTGGGAATACCGCCAAACCATATGAAGTTCTTTCTTTGTTACTGGGTACCATATCCGTTCTGTTGAGGTTCTGAGCCTTTCCAGTTACTGTAACTCCTCTATCTCCTGTCTGTGCTAAGACTCAGTGACCTCTCTCTGCCTTGCTTCTGCTTTGTCCTGACCCTTTCTGTGCATGCACTCACTCTAATTTGCCCACCTGACGTGAGAGATGGTCCAGGTTAGCAACAACAATCTGTGGACTAAAATCCTCTTTAGGGAGGAAGCAAAATTCGGATGGATGTTACTAAACAAAGCTCAGAAACAGAGACCAGGGTGTGGGAAGTAAGGTAGTAGCCTGAGAGCAGCTGGCAATGTTTTAGACCTGGAGATAGGTTAGGTCATCAGCAATGAGGAGACTGCCTGGAAAATCCTAGAAAATTAAGACATCTGGTCAGGCAAGGTCATATCACCAGCACACTTCCCCTTTTCAAGTTGAATCCCTTTCCTCTGTTAAGAGGATTCAAGTGTCTTTCTTCATTTTGTCTTCTCTTCTATATCCATGCTTGCAATATAAGGAGACAGCAGTTGGCTGTTTGTGCTAGAAAATATAAATGGCCATTTTGAAAGCGTGCCAGACAGGATCTGCGGCAAGTTTTCAATGTTACTGCTGCCATCTGTTGTTCTTCAGTGCTGGGATGTGAATCTCTTGGCAAACATCTCTCTAATTCTGAACTATCTTTCACCCCCATCTAGAGATATTCACTTACTGAAGTGCCTTTTTAAAGCAATGTTCCTCACCAAGGCAATGTTCTGAATGTTTTAAAATGGAAGAATCTGGAATGTTTTTATTATAATACATTTTGTATATCCCAAAGCAAAAATCAATTTCTTCATGGTTAATAATTGTGTAATTTTGTTTTTAATAATATTTTCCTTTTAAATATAAGAAATATTTTATTGAATTAATACTTTAATGTAGCTGTTTCAAGTAAGATAAAACAGAACAGATTACTGTTTTCAACCTTGTTCACAGTTAGCTCTGTAACTAAGTTGTTGAGCTTTATCTAAGCTTTTTTATTTTTACATAACGTTTCCCTTTTCACTTAACCTTGAAATTATAGTAATTTGGGAACTTCTATTCCTCTGAAAGAGAAATCTAATGCCAAAGATATTTCAAGGGAGAAAGAAGGTTTTTAAAAGGAGAGACAATTTAGCTCAGACTTAATAGCTGTGATTGCTATTTATTGAGCAGAACACCTATAACTAAATTCTCAGATATCCAAAAAACAGCCTGTACATTCTCAAAAGTGAAGATTACACATTTTCTAAGTTAAGGTAAAAGTTTTGTCTCTGTAGCATCTTACTGATTTCTATCTTCTCATTCTGCCTTAATAATGTCACTAAATAAATGTTTGATGCACTAATACATGAATAAAACTATTCATGGTAATGATTCTTTAGAAAAACAGCTAAGTTTTGTAATTTTGTTTTTTAAAAATTAAAAATTTAAATATAAAAATGTTTCTAAAAGGCTTGAATTTCTTGTTAAATGTATACATTTTAAGTTGTAGTCTGTCTTTAAAAATAACCTCTCCACACACTGTAGTATTTAAAACATCATGATATTACTATAAAACATCAACAAATAGGCCAGTTGGAAAACATGGTAATCACTAAAAATGCTCACATGTCATATATTAAGACTTGATAAGTAAACCACAATAATAAATAGAAAAGAAATAGTTGTATAAAAAGGGATTCTCACCTTTCAAACCTTACCATAAAAATGGAATATAAAAGAAGGAAGAGGAGGAGAAATCAAATTATATCATAAAATTTTCTGGGAGAAAATATTACAGAAAAAATAAGAAAGATTTATAGAGTTGAATGAAACATTTTTGAATCCTATACATAAAAATGTCATTAATTAAAAGGAAAAACAAAGAAACAGATTTGGGAAATATTTGAAACTGTTTTTTTTAGCATTTAAAAATGTAATACAAATGGATTATTTAAACTCCATTGCAAAAATACACAAAGGACATTGACAATGTCTGGAAATAAAATTAGCTAAGTAAGTTATAGAAAAACTCAGTCTCACAATTTGACAAATGTAACTGAAAACTATTAATATAATTAGTAACTATTTTTACATGTCAAAATTTTTGAATTACTAAAGGAAACCACAATGCCTGAAATTATCCAGGGTTTTTTTTTTTAATAATATTGGCACTGTCATATGGGTGGCAGGAATTGAAGTGATGTTTCTTCAGTTATTAAGTTGCATCTGCAGTGTTTCAAATGTCCAAAACCTGTGAGTCAGTAATTCTCTTTTTTCATATTTATCCTGACAATAATTCTAAACATAATCTCAATATATATGTACAAAGTTATTCACTGCAGTGTTACTTACAATACTTAGAAAATTGTAAAATGCTTTATGCATCTTAAAATATAAATTGTTAAATATATAATAGTCCATATGATATAATTATATCATTATTATAAATAATGAATTAGAAAATAATTTAAGAGCATTAAAATAATTATAAGGTAATATAAAGTGAATCAATAATGTACAGATACTATAATCAGCAGAGTGTTAACTAGGTAAATTTTTATGTGTGTGTATATACTACTTCCTAAAAATGACTTGACAGAAATCATCAAAATGCTAATGGTGGTTACTTCTGGGTGGGAATACAGATGATTTACTTTGTTCCTTTTATGTGTTTCTGCACTGCCCAGTCTTCCACAGTGAGCATATATTGGTTTTTAAATTTATATAAGATGGAAAAAGATACCAAATGGTCTTCAATGAATCCTGGAGTTAACTTTCATGTGTGTCATATGTTATATTCTAAACTTATCACAAATAGAAGACTTTTAAATCAACTTGTACCTATTTCAACTATATAACAGCATCTTTAAAATGAGCATTGAATTAAACTACCAAAACCAACCATCATGAGGATTATTCAAGTAATGTGTTTAAACAAAAGAATTTTTAATAAAATTACTTTATCTCCTTTGTGATTTCAGCCCATTAAAAAAAATAGATGTTTCTACTCTCCTTCAGTTATCATTAAAACATAAACTTGTGCCTGACTGCATAAATCCCTTTTAAACTAATATCACTTATTACATTTAACTAAGTCCACCTAGGGCTTCCTTGTATAAAGAACAAGAGCTTTCCATTTTTTGTTTACCTAGCCCTTTCTGATGCCACGACAGAATAGCTGTAAATCTTCATTATTTATATTCTAAAGAAAATAAAAGGAAATAAAAAGGTCAGTGTATAAAGTTTATTGGTTGTTCTCTTTACTCAGAACCCACATGGTATTAATGTTATTCTCTATGAATATTTCATGGATAAAATCAGAGCATTAAGTGCATACTAAAAACAATAAGAATGGAAAGACTTTAACCTTATGTTTATATGAATTTCTAGTTTATCAAGAAGTTTATAGGCTATAGGCTATAAAGTCTTAGGCTATGATATAGTAACCTATTATTGTAGACTTCCCTTGATATATGAAAATAATGGTACTAAGTACAAACAGAAAATGAGGTTAAAATTATTCTTTGAGTCCTCTTGATGGATTTTTTTCCCCACACTTTCCCCAAAATTGTTTTATGCCTATATTGTAGGAGAGCATGCAAGAGACCTAGAGTCTTTTTTTTCTTTCATCACTTTCCAATCAACAGCAAATCCTATCATTTTTACCACAAAATGTATCTTGAAACTCCCTTCTTTTGATTTACTTGTAACTCCCCATCAAAAACTGAAGAGTGTCACAATACTTCATTAAGTTCCCTACTTGCACTCTACCTTTAATATATTTGTAGCACTAAAATGTTTTTAAAACATATATCTGCTTATGTCATTTTACTGCTCAATACTATTTGATTTTCTATTGCACTTCTAAGATACTCTAATTTGTTAGCACTCTATATAAAATCCTTTAAGGGCTTCCCTGCTCACCTTTTCAGACTCAGAACTATGTATTTCCTTTTGCCTGCTGTACTTGTACCACTGGTTTCTTGATTTTTGTTACTTCCAGGTTTTTACACTTATTTTTACAATAAATGTGAAATACACTTTTTGACAATATTTACAAATATTTCTTATTTGTCTTTATTGCTCTTTCCTGTAATGTTTAGTCTTCATTTGCCTGATAATGGCTGTCTAAAGTTATCTCCTCAAAGAAGCAGTTATTTATTCACCCAAATCTTCTAGTCCTTCTCTGGAGTTTTCTTCTCACTTCATTCCCTTGGTTTTTGCCACAATTTGTAATAATTTGCAATTCGGAGTGTTAGAATGAGGGAATGAATCACAGGTAATGACTATAGTTTGTGACTATGTAAGATTGGATTCGTTATTGATTTATTCCACAAACACTGAGGCACTGCATTAGCCAAATGCCAATCTTGGGCAGTGAGACTCTGAAAGAGAATCTGCTTCCCCCACCATAAACCACAAAGTGAAACAACTCAGAATGTACATAAATTACAGAATGAAAGCACACTAGAAGTAGACACAGATGTGGAAGAGGTAAAGCGTCCTTGAAAATCATGGAAAGATTCATAAAGGGAATGACATTTCAACTGGATTCTAAACCAGTTATTCAAGCTCCACAAGGTTGCAGAGTAAATGAGCAGTGGCAGGATGACATACCTTAGAAAGTAAAAGGAATCTTTTTTAAACTGCTATAAACATCATTACATATACATTTTATAGGTCGAGAGTAATGTATTTAACATAAAATCATTTTAGTATATCAGTGTTTATATAGACTTAGGTTTTTCTCATTTAAAACCTCTTTTAATGACTTGTGCTTTTCTTCATGGTAATAAAACATTTTCCCAGGAAGTGCTGAATAAATCTTTCTTGAAATATGTTTTATTGCTTTCTATCAATGACCCTGAAGTAATACAGAATTTACACTTCAGCGGTTGCAGTGCTCAAACTTGACAGGTAGTGCACTGTGTTTGCTGATATAAGAGGTATGATGTAGGGCTAAGTGGTTTTGCGCTCATTTAGCTTTCAGGAGAAAATAATTGACTTAA
This sequence comes from Gorilla gorilla gorilla, assembly GCF_029281585.2. NCBI lineage: Eukaryota > Metazoa > Chordata > Mammalia > Primates > Hominidae > Gorilla > Gorilla gorilla. The sequence goes on from NC_073234.2 coordinate 93,424,350, forward strand.
CATTTTGATACTAAAACCCAAAGCCTAACAGTTAATTCTTGGTATTTTAAATTATTATTGCAAAGATTATTGTGCCGAATAATATGAAAATATTTTATATAATATTTAAAAAGTATATCTCTTTCTTGGTATTATTTAAATTACCATAAAAATGTGGGAAAAAGTTATACTGAAATGTGATAGGATGTTTTAAAAGTGGTGCCTTGATTTTGTTAAGTGTTACCTAGTTTTCCTCTGAAAACAAGAAACATACCCAGAAGTTTTCATGAAATGGTCTCATGAATATCTAAGGTTGGTCCATAGTCTCATCTGAGACAAGGAAAGTCCCTTCCACTATGAGCCTGTAAAATCACAAGCAAGCTAGTTACTTCCTAGATACAATGGGAGTACAGGTATTGGGTAAACACAGCTGTTTCAAATGGGAGAAATTGGCCAAAATTAATGGGTTACAGGGCATGCAATTCTGAAATCCAGCTGGGCAGTCAAATTTTAAAGCTCCAAAATGATCTCTTTTGACTCCATGTCTCACATCCAGGACATGCTGATGCAAGAGATAGGTTCCCATAATCTTTGGCAGCTCTGCCCCTGTGGCTTTGCAGGGTATAGCACCCCTCCTAGCTGCTTTCACAGGCTGGCATTGAGTGTCTGTGGCTTTCCCAGGAACAAGGTGCAAGCTGTTGGTGGATTTACCATTCTGGGGTTTGGAGGATGATGGCCCTCTTCTCATAGCTCCACTAGGCCGTGCTCCAGTAGAGACCCTGTGGGGGCCCTGACCCCAGATTTCCCTCCTGCACTGCCCTAGCAGAGATTCTTCATGAGGGCCGTGCCCCTGCAGAAAACTTTTTCCTGGGCATCCAGGCATTTCCATACATCTGAAATCTAGGTGGAGGTTCCCAAACCTCGATTCTTAACTTCTGTGCACCTGCAGGCTCTATACCACGTGGAAGCTGCCAAGGTTTGGGGCTTGCACCCTCTGAAACCACAGGCTGAGCTATACCTGGGCCCCTTTTAGCAATGGCTGGAGTGACTGGGACACAGGGCACCAAGTCCCTAGGCTGCACACAGTATGGGCACCCTGGGCCCAGCCCTCAAAATCATTTTTTCCTCCTAGGCTTCTGGATCAGTGAAGGGCGGGGCTGCCATGAAGACCTATGACATGCCCTGGAGACATTTTCCCCATTGTCTTGGGGATTAACACTGGCTGCTTGTTACTTATGCAGATTTCTGCAGCCAGCTGAATTTCTCCTCAAAAAATGGGTTTTTCTTTTCTACTGCATTTTCAGGCTGCAAATTTTCTGAACTTTTATGCTGTTTCCCTTTTAAAATGTGATGCTCTAACAACACCCAAGTCACCTCTTGAATGCTTTGCTGCTTAGAAATTTCTTCTGCCAGATACCCTAAATCATCTCTCTCAAGTTCAGAGTTCCACAAATCTCTAGGGCAGGGGCAAAATGCCACCAGTCTCTTTGCTAAAACATAACAAGAGTCGCCTTTGCTCCAGTTCTCAGCAAGTTCCTCATCTCCATCCGAGACAACCTCAGCCTGGTCCTTATTGTTTATATCACTATAAAAATTTTTGTCAAAGCCATTCAACAAGTCTCTACTCCAAACTTTCCCACATTTTCCTGTCTTCTTCTGAGCCCTCCAAATTGTTCCAGCCTCTGCCTGATACCCAGTCCCAAAGTTACTTCCACATTTTTGGATATCTTTTCAGCAATGCCCCGCTCTACTGGTACCAACTTACTTTGTTAGTCCATTTTCACACTGTTGATAAAGACATACCCAAGACTGGAAAGAAAAAAAGGTTTAATTGGTCTTACAGTTCCACATGGCTAGGGAGGCTTCACAATCATGGCAGGAGGCAAAAGGCATTTCTTACATGATGGCAGCAAGAGAAAATGAGGAAGATGCAAACGCAGAAATCCCTGCTAAAACCATCAGACCTTGTAAGACTTATTCACTACCACTAGGACAGTATGGGTGATACCGCCCCCGTGATTCAAATGATCTCCAACCAGGTGCCTCCCACAACACATGGGAATTATGGGAATACAATTCAAGATGAGATTTGGGTAGGGACACAGAGCCAAACTATATCACATGGATTTCTTACACTTTTGCTTTTAATAACACAAACAAAAAAATACATCATTAAAAGGTTAGAAGTGAGAAGGTGTTTTTATGGAAATCAAAAACAATATCACCTTAGTAAACAGTATTCTTATGATTGTAGTTGAATTAGAGAGCAGAATACATCTAGAAGATTCAGTAGTAAGCATGTTTCTTTGCTTCGATTAATGGAAAATTTGAATATCCTAGCTGATTGAGATTGAGGTTACTATTAAATGCCTGAAATATAAGAGTTGGTTGTTTATGTAAACAAAATATCTGTTTTACATGTACATGTGTAAGTAGGACTGTTGAGCCCCAGTAACATGAAATATCAAAGAGCATGACTCGAATACCTGCCATATGAAGTGCTATTACATCAAAAAAGAGGTGTGTGCTGAAAAATTACCTACAAATGGCATTTTCCTCAAATCAATTTTAAATCTTCAGAATTTCATTTTAATAATTGTTTAGTTAATATTTCAGAATCCCTCATCATAAAAAGCAGGCAAAAGACCTTGAATGTATAACACATTTGTTTTCAAACAAGCCTGCCTCTAACTGTGAATCCAGGAGTGAATCCAGAACTACAGATTAACTAAGATTGGCCCCATCGAGTTACTGAACATTAAAAATCTAAAAACTAAAAGGCATGCCTCAACCATTATTTTCTTCTTGGAATCATTAATTAACCTATGTGTATCCAAACAATAATCTTCCAGCAGTTTCGCTAGCTACATTTTAATTACTTAATATCATGTAAAATTTGTTTTATTATTGTTCAATTCTGAATTTTGACATATGCATCAAGCCATGCAACTGCTACCACAGTCTTCCTGATCACTGATCTGTCCTAAATCTCTATAGTGTTTTTCCTTTTCTTAAATGTTGCATAAATAAAACCATACCTTATGTGGCCTTTTGAATCTGGCATCTTTAACTTAATGCGCTTGAAATTAATCTATGTCATTTCATGTATCAATGGCTCAATCTTTTTAATTGTTAAGAAAAAATGTATGCTGGGATAAATATCTTTCTAAATGAGTTTTTGTTCACAATGCTGAGTGTTTATTTAGGATAGATTCCTAGAAATGGTATCACTAGGTCAAACATTCAAATAATTTTAAAATATTTGATACATATTGCCAAATAATCTCAAATTTTTTACCAATATACATTTATGACAGTATGGGATAAATGTGTCTTTCTTATACCAACTGACAACATTAATGATAATACATAAAATATTCTTTGCTAATTTGATGGGACAGAAATGTTATATCATTATTAGCATTTTATTATTGTGGTTGAATGACTGTACTGTACAGCCAGAGATATTTGGTTCAAAATCCATCTTCATTATTTACTGTATGTGAGAATTTAGGTGAGCTATTTAATCTCTTGATGCCTTAGTCTCCTAATTATAAAGTGGGGATAATTGTACCAATCATATTAGGTTCCTGTGAGAATTAACTGAATAACTATAGAAAAATGCTTAGAATGGTATCTAGTCACCAGGAAGGACTCTCTCTGTATTACTTGTTTATTATCTAACACCTTTAATTATTAATGAAGCTCAGTTTCCTTATATGCTTGGGATATTTGAAACTTTTCTTAGTGAATTTTCCAATAAAATTATTTGTCTATTTTTCTATGGATAAGTTGGTATTATTCTTACTGGTTTGTTTCAGGTTCAGCCGGTAAGAATTTTAAGGATTTTCTATCACATTTTAGCAAACTTTTTGTGCATTTTATCTTTTTTCTTTCAGATAATGTTTGCAAAATGTAAAAAAAAACAAAAGGTTTCTTCATCAAGTTGGTATCTTTATCTTTTTTATTGCTTTGTGATTTGAAAATTCTTGTCCTGAGAACCAAAATATATATTTAATGAAATAGTTCTCTTCTTTTACTTATTCTGAAGTCACTGGAATTGAATTTGGAATATGATATAAATCCTAATTTTATATTTTATGATATTCAAAATTTCTAACAAATATTTACTTAATAATCTAATCTAGGTTTCTGTTGTTTCTTCTGTTTCCTTTATAATGCTTTTTCTGAAGTTATTTTTCCTAGACTTAAATATTAGTATAATATTATCATAGAGGAAAAAATATCTGTTAGCTATGAATAAAAGTCTTTCATCTTATTGATGCATTAATATATTTAAATGTAGAGAGCATACAGATTAACAAAGAAAAAGTATAATTGCCTTTTTTCATAGTTGACATGAACATGTATAAAGAAAAGCCAAAAAAATCAATAAAACAACTAGAACTTATTAGTGAATTTAGCAAGATCATAGCATACAAAGCCAAGATTCAAAATTCAATTTTATTTATCTACTAACAAAAAATATTTGAAATTTGAAAATTTAAATATGCCATTTACAATAACATCAAAATATTGAACAATGAAGTATTTAGGAATTTATAAAATGAAATCTCCTATACCAGGAATTACAGACCATTGCTGAAATAAATGAAAGAAGACCAATATATGTGAAGAGATACTCATTTGTGGATTGAGAGACAATATTGTTAAAATATCAGTATTTCCCAAATTAATCAATAGATTCAATATAATGCTGAACAGAACACCAGAAGATGTTCTGTCGAAGCTGACAAGCTATTTCTATAATTCAAATGGAAATGCAAAAGGCAGTCACTGCCAACACCAGCATGGACTGTCTGGGTTCCAGTAGGTTACTTCACTACTGCCTCTTCTGTCAGCCACATCACGACAGCTGCCCAGAAGCCAGAGAAACTCCTCACACCTGGCCCACTGCTGCAGCTACCAGCATCCAGGCAAGCCACCATCAGCCCACTGGTAATTGCCAACAGAGGTACCACTGTACACTACCCTGGGGAACAAAGATAGGCATGTAGTCAGCCCACCTCTGCCACCACTAGGGCCTGAAACCTCGCCCACCTGACACTGCAGTCCTCAGCACAGCTTCATCACAGCTTCTGTTAATAACCACACCCTAACCTATCAAGGAAATCACAAATGTCACTGACACTGTTTGTAGCCAAAGAAATCATAGAGAGACTACATTACTGCACACAACGATAATCAAAGCCACAGTACCCTATGCAAACAACATCACAGGTATATCTAAAGGAAAAATTTTTCCCATATGAAAGCGAATTCAAATATAGGAAGAAGCAACTGTTACAACAGATATGCAGATAAAGCTTCAACAATATCCTACATTCAACCAGAAGAAAGAATCTCAGAAGGTAAAGACAGGTCTTCTGAAATAATCTAGTCAGACAAAATTAAAAGAGAATAATCAAATCCTTCATGACATTTGGGATAACATTAAAGTGACCAAATATACAAATTATAGATATCCCTGAGAGTGAAAAGACAAAGAAAAGATTAGAAAACCCACTTAATTAAATAATATATGAAAACTTCCTAAGTCTAGCAAGAGTTTTAGATATTTGGGATGCAGGAAGCTCAATGGTCCCCAGGCTGATAAAACGCAAAAAGGTCTTATACACAGCACATTATAATCAGACTGTTCAAAGTCAAAGATAAGGAATAAATTATAAAAACAGCAAGAGAAAGTGTATGATAACCTATGAAGTAAACCTTATCAGACTGACAGCAAATTTCTGGCAGAAGCTTTACAGGCCAGAAAGAATAGGATAGTATATTCAAAGTGCTTAAAGAAAAAAAAAACTATCAGCCTTAAATACTATAGCCCACAAAATTATCCTTCGTAAATGAAGGAGAAATAAAAGGTTTCTCAGACACGAAAATGCTGAGGTAGTTTGTTACTACTAGACTGGACCTACAATAAATGCTCAAGGGAGGTCTGGAAACTGGTAGTGAAAGGATGACATTTATCATCATGAAAATACATGAAAGTATAAAACTCCCTGGTAAGCAACTAAAGAGAGGTATCAAATGTTACCACCAGAGCAATCTAACTAACCACAATGACAAAAAATAAGGGAAAAAGAAAGGAACAAAAATATATAAGACAACGAATAAACAACAATATAACAGGAAGCCTCACATATCAATAATCACTTTGAATGTAAATGAATTACATTCTCCACCTAAACGTTATGAAATGCCTGAATGATAAAACTATATGATCCAAATATATGCCGATTACAAGAAACTTACCTTACCAGGCAAGACATACATAGGCTGAAAGTAACAGAGTGGTAAAAGATATTCCTTGCAAATGGAAAGCAATAGTGAGCAGGAGTAGCTATACTTAAATTAGATCATACAGACTTTAAGTCAAAAAGAGTGAAATAAAAAAGACAAAGGATGTTATTATATAATGATGAGATTAACCCAGCAATAGGAAATAACAACTCTAAATGTATATGCATTCAACACTAGAGAACTCAGATCCACAAAGCAAATATTAGACCTAAAGAGAGAAATAGACTGCAATACAATAATAGTGGAGAACTTCAACACTCCACTTTCAGTATTAGACAGATAATCTAGACAAAAAATCAACCAGTAAATTTTAGATTTAAACTAGATTTTAGACCAAATGGCCCTAACAGACATTTACAAAACATTCCATCCAACCACTGCAAAATGAAATTTGTGTCATCAGCACATGAAACAATGTCCAAGATAGACCACCATATATTAGGCCACAAATCATGTCTCAGCAATTTTTTAAAAGTGAAATCATATCACATATCTTCTCAGACCACTGTTGAATAATGCTAGAAATCAATGCCAAGAATAACGTTGGAAACTATACAAATACATGCAGATTAAACAACATGTTCCTGGTTGATCACTGGGACAATAAGGAAATTAAGCTGAAAATCAAAAAATTCTTGTAACAAATAAAGATCGAATCACAACATATCAAAACCAGTGGCATACAGCAAAAGCAGTGCTAAGAGGGAAGTTTATAGCAATAAATGCTTACACTGAAAAAGGAGAAATATTTTAAAATTAGCAACCTAACAATGTGCCTGAAGAAACTAAAAAATCAAGAACAAATCAAACCCAAAATCAGCAGAAGAAACGCAATAATAAAGATCAGAAAAGAACTAAATCAAATAGAGACTAAAAAAATACAAGTGATTAACAAAACTAAAATTTGGTTATTCAACAAGATAAATAAAATTGATAAACCACTAGACAGACTAAACAAGGAAACAGAATATCCAAATAAACACAATCAAAAATGATAAAGGAGACATTACAACAGATGCCACAGAAATAAAAAGGATCATCAGAGACTATTATTAACAACTATATGCTGAAAAATGGAAAATATAGAGGAATAGATAAATTCCTAGAAACTTACAACCTACCAAGGTGTTGCATCAGGAAGAAATAGAAAACCTGAACATATCAGTAATAATTAGCAAAATTGAATCAGTAATAAAAAACATCTCCCAACTCTTTTAAAACCTTGGACCAAATAGAATCACAGCCTAATTCTACCAGTCATGCAAAGAAGAATACCAGTCCTCTTGATGCTATTACAATAAATCAGAGGAAGGAATTCTCTCTGGCTCATTCTACGTGACCAGTGTCACCTTGAAACCAAAAGCTGACAAGGACACCACAAAAAGAAAACTACAGGCCAATAACCATGATGAACACAGAATCAAAAATCATTAACAAAATACTGGCAAACGGAATCCAACAGCACATCAAAAAAATAATATAACACAATCCAGAGGGTTTGTATCAAGGATACAAGTATGACTCAACATAAATAAATCAATAAACATGATAAGCATCTTCACAGAATATAAGATAAATGAATATATGATCATCTCAATAGATGCAGAAAAAAAAATTTGATAAACTTCAGCATCTCTTCATGAAAAAAAACTCTAAAACTCGGCATAGAAGAAACATACCTCAATATAATAAAGGCCATATGTGACAAACTCAGAGCTAATATCATACAGAATGGGGAAAAGTTTAAAGACTTTCCTCTAAGAACTGGAACAAGACAAGGATGCAAACTATCACCACTCCTATCCACATAGTACTAGAAGTCCTAGCCAAAACAGTCAGACAAGCAAAAGAAATAAAAAGTATCTAAATTGGAAAGAGCAAGTAACGTTGTTCCTCTTTGCTGATGATATGGTTTTGTATCTGGAAAATACTAAAAACTCCAGCAAAAACCTCTTAGATTTGATTAATTAATTTAATAAAGTTTCAGGATACAAAATAAAAATACAAAAGTCAGTAGCATTTCTATGCCCCAATAATAAAATAGCTAAGAAAGAAATCAAGAAAGTGATCCCATTTAAATTAGCTACAAAAAATTAAAATACCTGGGAATAAATCAAGGAAGTAAAAGATCTCTGCACAAAACTACAAAACATTGATGAAAGAAATTAAAGATTAAACAAACAAATTGAGAAACATCCCATGTTTGTGGATCAAAAGAATTAATATCATTAAAATGACCATACTTCCCAAAGCAATTTCCACATTCAATGCAATTTCTACCAAATTACCAATGTCATGTTTCATACAATTAGAATAATCCTAAAATTTGTATGGAATGAGAACAGAGCCCAAATAGCCAAAGCAATTCTGAACATAAAGAACAAATCTGGTCCTGACTTAATCACTATGCAATCTATGCATGTAACAAAATTGCACATGGATTTTATCAATTTGTACAAATAAAAAAATGTAAAAAAAGAACAAAGCTGGAGGCTATAGTAGCCAAAACAGCATGGTATTTTTAGACAAATGGAATGGAATAGAAAGCTCAGAAATAAAGCCATATATATATATGTATAGTGTGTGTGTGTATACACACATACATGTATATATAATGTTTTCTACATGTTCTAATATTTATATTCCATTCCATTATACATATTCCATTTCTGTATATAGGTTATATAGAATTGGAAGACTATCTGCCATTAAAAAGAATGAAATCCTGTCATTTGCAGCAACATGGTTGAAACTGGAGTTCATTATCTTAAGTGAAATAATCTAGGCACAAAAAGATAAATATCACCTATTCTCACTTATATGTGGGAGCGAAATAACTTGATTACATGAAGGTGGAGGATGGAAAGGTAGGTAGGAAACAGAGACTGGTAAGGATGAATGGAGGGTAGGAGGGAAGATGAAGAGAAGAGAGTTAAAAGGTGTAAACATATAGTTAAAAGAAATAAATTCAATGCTTGATAGCAGAGTACAGTGACTACAGTTATCAAAATGTATTATACTCAGGTGATGAACACCTAAATACTTGATCACTATGAAATTATATACATGTAACAAATCACTATGCACTATATAGGTGTAAAATTTAAATTTGTACAAATAAAAATAATAAAATACTAATCCAGTATCATTCACTGACAATGTTAACTCAGGTGGATAGGCATTAAGTCAATACTACTATAAGAACCACTTCTTGTTTATGTTAATGCCATATAGAATGAAATAAAATTCACTAAAATCCAACAAATTAGAAAAACTATCAAAACTCAATAATATTAAGACAACCCAATAAAAATGTGGTCAAAGGATTTGAACATACATGTCACCAAAAAATATATTCAAATTTCTAATAAATACATGTAACAATGTTCGAAATGTTCGACATCGTTAGTCATCAGAGAAATACAAAATAAAATGGTAATGAGATACTACTAGATAGGCTTTTACAGAGACTGACAATACCAAGTATTGACAAGGTTATGGAGCAACTGAAATTCTCATTCCTTGTGGTAAGAATGTACAATTATATAACCACATTGAAAAAACAAGTTTTCAGTTTCTTTATTCACCCAAAATATATGTCTTTTGGAAAAAATTTTTTCCAGTCTGTTGGTTGTCTTCTCATTCTCTTGATATATGTCTTTTCAAAGAGGCTGAGCTTTACTTTAGACAATGGTCATCAAAGTGTGTATATTTGTGTTTTTATAATTTATATGCATATATTCCTGTGAAAAGATACTGTATGCATTGTTCAACATGTACAAATATAAGAAAGATATAGTAAAGAAATATATATTTTTAAATTTATAAATGTATTTATTGGTGTTCCACGTTGCAAACTAAATAATCTACGTTGGCTAATTTAAGGAATTAAACTATAGTAGAAGGTTCTCATTTATTGGGATGATTAGAACCAGCCTTTTTGCAGGCTTTTAGCGAATCATAGCACTAGGGCTTCACTGCTACCTCCACTGACACCTCTGACACTTGAAACTTGAGGCCAGATATCTGCCCATGCTGATAGAAAACAACTGAATAATTTGCTAGATAATAGAAAAGAATCAAATGACTCTGCCACATTGCTTGCCAGAAGATTGTTTTTCTCATTTGTGACCTCTTGCCTATAAATGATAGATAGTCCCTGTGCTGCATGCTATAGGTGTTCGTAAGAGAGTCTGGGAATGTGAGCTTTTTATATCCTATTTTTGGGTGGTAAAGGTCATTGTATTAGTCTGTTCTTAAACTGCTAATGAAGACATACCCCAGATTGGGTAATTTATGAAAGAAAGAGGTTTAATTGACTCACAGTTCAACATGACTGGGGAGGCCTAAGGAAAGTTATAATCATGGGGGAAGGGGAAGCACACATGTCCTTCACATGGTAGCAGGAAGGATAATGAGTAAAAGGGGGAAAAGCCCCTTATAAAACTATCAAATCCCATGAGAACTCACTCTCACAAGAACACAATTAGAGTAACTGCCCCCATGACTCAATTACTTCCCACCAGGTCCCTCCCACAACACATGGGGCTTATGGGAACTACAATTCAAGATGAGATTTGGGCGGGGACACAGCCACACCATTTCATTCCACCTCTGACCCCTCCCACATCTCATGTTCTCACAATTCAAATACAATCATGCCCTTCCAACAGTCCCCCCAAAGTCTTAACACATTTCAGTATTAACACAAAAGTCCAAGTCCAAAGTCTAATCTGAGACAGGGCAAGTCCCTTCTGCCTATGAGCCTGTAAATTCGAAAGCAAGTTAGCTACTTCCTAGATACAATAGGGGTACAGTCATTGGGTAAATACACACATTCCAAATGGGAGGAATTGGCCAAAACCAAGGGGCTACAGGCCACATGGAGGTCCAAAATCCAGTAGGTCCATTGTTAAACCTTAAAGTTTCAAAATTATCTCCTTTGACTTCATATCTCACATCTAGGTCATGATTATGCAAAAGGTGGGCTCCCACAGCTTTGGGAAGCTCTGCCTCTGTGGCTTTGCAGGGTACAGCCCCCCTCCAGGCTGTTTTTACAAGCTAGTGTTGAGTGCCTGCAGCTTTTCCAGGCACATGGGTGCAAGCTGTAGGTGGATCTACCATTCTGTGGTCTGGAGGATGGTGGCCTTCATCTCACAGATCCACTAGGCAGTACCCCAGTGGGGACACTGTGTGGGGGCTCTGATCCCACATTTCCCTTCCACACTGCCCTAGCAGAGGTTCACCATGAGGGCTCCACCCCTGCAGCAAACTTCTGCCTGAACATCCAAGCATTTCCTTACATCCTCTGGAATCTAGGTGGTGGTTTCCAGACCTCAATTGTTGACTTCTCTGCAAATGTAGGCTCAACACCCCATGGAAGCTGGCAAAGCTTGGGGCTTTCACCTTCTGAAGCCGTGGCCTTAGCTGTACCTTGGCCCTTATTAGTCAAAGCTGGAGCAGCTGGGTTGCAGGGCACCAAGTCCCTATGGTGCATACAGCAGGGGGGCCATGGACCCAGCCCACAAAACCAATTTTCCCTCCTAGGCTTCTGGGCCTGCAATGAGTAGGGTTGCCACAAAACTGTCTGACATGCCTTGGAGACATTTTCTCTATTGTCTTATTAAGATTTGGCTCATAGTTACTTATGCAAATTTCTGCAGCAGGCTTGAATTTCTCCTCAGAAAATGAGTTTTTCTTTTCTATTGCATCATCAGGTTGCAAATTTTTAAAACTTTTATGCTCTGCTTCCCTTTTAAAATTAAGTTCCAATTCCAAACCATATATTTCTGGATACATAAAACTGAATGCTTATAACAGCACCCAAATCATATCTTGAACACTTTGCTGCTCAGAAATGTCTTCCACCAGATACGCTAAATTATCGCTCTCAAGTTCAAAGTACCACAGATCTCTAGGGCAGGGGCAAAATGCCACCAGTCTCTTTGCTAAAGCATAACAAGAGTCACCTTTGCTCCAGTTCCCAACAAGTTCCTCATCTCCATCTGAGACCACCTTAGCCTGGATTTCATTGTCCGTATCATTATCAGCATGTTGGTCAAAGCCATTCAACAAGTCTCTAGGAAGTTTCAAACTTTCCCACATCTTCCTATCTTTTTCTGAGGCCTCCAAACTGTTCCAACTTCTGCCTGTTACCCAGTTGCAAAGTTACTTCCACATTTCTGGGTATCTTTACAGCAGTGCCCCACTCCTGGTACCAATTTACCATATTAGTTTATTCTCATGCTGATAATAAAGACATACCCAAGGCTGGGTAGTTTATAAAGAATAGAGGTTTAATTGACTCACAGTTCAGCATGGCTGGCAAGGCCTCAGGAAACAGAATCATGGTGGAAGGGAAGCAAACACATCCTTCTTCACATGGTGGCAGGGAGAAGAATGAGCAAAACAGGGGAAAAACCCTTATAAAATCATCAGATCTCATGAGAACTCACTCTCTTGAGAACAGCATGAGGGTAACCATGTCCATGATTACATTACCTCCCAACGAGTTCCTCCCATGACACGTGAAGATTATGGGAACTACTACAATTCAAGAGGAGATTTGGGTGGGGACACAGTCAAACCATGTCAGTCATGATATGAGAAATTATCAAATTAAGATGTAGGGAAGGTTTTTAAAAGATTTGAGCAACCACAAATGACAGATATGTGCTATAGTAGTGCAAAATACCATTTTGCTCTTATTAAAAATATAATTGTTCTTGATAATCTGAGTTATAAATGTCATTGATAATTATGATGCATTATGCTCTCAGCAGCTAAAACTTCAAGCAAAATATACACCTAGAGAGGAATCAGCCTTAAAAATAATTCTATAAATTTAATTTTCTTTATTTCTGATAATTACATTTTAGTTGACTTCATATGTGATCTAAATACATTACCATTATTTTGGACTTATGATGTAGTTCTTGAAGTACATATATGATGTAGCTCTTAAAGTACATATAGAAGAGCAGATAAAGTATCAGTTCACCATTTCTTTGTAGTTTGTGCTTTCTTGATGAATATTCTCTTCAATGTACAGATTATTTGCAGTAGCCTTTTAAATCCATGTGTCCATTTTATGAGACTTAGCTTTTGTCTGTATATAATGTGTTTATTCAGTGTGCATGGATTAATTTGAGAGAGCACAGGTATGGGTATCTTTACAGCAGTGCCCCACTCCTGGCACCAATTTACTGTATTAGTTTATTGTCATGCTACTAATAAAGACTATATATCACAATAAACTGAGAACCAGCTGGTAAATGAGAGAACTGTGGTCCACCTTTTCATTGTGGAGTTCTCATTTTCCTTCAGCTTATGCTGCTTATTCAACACTATTTCTGCATAATCTAATGCATTCACTAAATGAAGGTGCCTGTGTTAGCCTCCACATGATATTAATACAGCCTATTTAATTTATCCTTCTTTAGATTAAAAATAAATAAGTAGTCATGTGCCACAGAATGACACTTCAGTCATTTGGTCATTGAAGGACCACATCTATTACTGTGGTCCTATAAGATTATAATAACATATTTTTCCTGTACCTTTTCATTGTTCAGATATGTTTTGATACATAAATGCTTACCATCGTGTTAGAGTTGCCTGCAGTATTCAGTACAGTAACATGCTGTACACCTAGGAGCAACAGGCTATACCACATAGCTTAGGTGTATAGTTAGGTTATACCATCTAGGTTTGTATAAGTACACTCTATGATGTTCTCACAATGAACAAAATCACCTAATGATGCATTTCTCAAAACATGTCCCTGTCATTAATACAGTATGTAACAATACAGTTAGTACAATATGTAATACATGACTATATTCAGAATTTTAGCTATTTCTCTTTTATTTCAAATGGATTTTCTTATGCACTGTGTGGCACAGGGGCATTTCATTTTAGTAACCACTGTCTGGGAAAGGAGAAGTCTTTGAAGGATGTTGAGCAAGGTTATGAAATGGCCAGATGTGAATTTTTGATCAGTGACTCCATGTTAGCAGATAAAGTTGTATTGGGAAAGATCAAAAGCATGAAGGCCAGATAAGAGGATACTGTATGTTATCATGGATGGAAATGTGAGGGATGGCAGGAGAGATGCTATGATTGAATGAATCTCAATATTCTTGGTGATCAAAGAATAGTGAGACTCATCGAATAAGACTCTGTGAATGATTGAAAGTAGCTCCTAAGCTAGGAGGAAGAATGAGGAGTGATTTTCTGGTTCCTGACTACAGCATAAGTTTTTGACTTTTAGAACAAAGAATAAATTTGTACATGGTTTATGATTCCTGGTTGAATTTTTAAGGATAAAAAGTCAGCTGTAATATTATTCTTTCCTGATACCATGCAGTATTTGTATCAGTGATTTTATTCATTCCACACACATTCTTCTCGAACCTGGACACTGCTCTAGACCCTGATTCTTTCCAAATATCAGATAAGGTTATTCTTATGTAGACCCTCAGTTCATATAAATATGATTTTCCCAAAATGAGAAATAAGTGACTTTTCATAAGATATTTTTTAAAAGAATGTCTTAATAATAAATTGTGAATGTTGCATGGAAATGTAGGTGACTTGCATTGTGCATCCTGTGTTTGATTCACTGCTCTTGCATGTCTTGCCTTTAGCTGGGATGACAGCAGTTCGGTGAGCAGTGGTCTCAGTGACACCCTTGATAACATCAGCACTGATGACCTGAACACCACTTCCTCTGTCAGCTCTTACTCCAACATCACCGTCCCCTCTAGGAAGAATACTCAGGTGAGAATTACCACCTTTCTTTTTCCAGTGTTTCTGCCAGTTTTTTCCCCAAATTACTTAATATTAGATTAAGGTATAGCACAAGCCCTTAATACAAAATTATTACAGAAACTGGAAAATGCAGAGATAATAAGGACTCCCTTTGCCACTCCTGAACCCTGAAGCATCTTTCATCTTAGTCTTTCCTAAAGCCACAACCCTTAGGAGGAGCAACAATGTGCACTGCAGCCTATTTTGAATAAACAGAATATATATATATATATATATATATATGTGATATACATTACATATTTATATATATGTAATATATGTACCATATAGCCTGGTGGTATAGTTATCTATACAAATATATTTATTTATTGTTAATATATTATATAGAGTATATAAATATATATTTATATAATAGATATTTATATATATTAAATATATAAAAATATATAACATATAATAGATATAATATATTTTATATATTATATAAATATATATTTATATATTTAATAT
Organism: Gorilla gorilla gorilla; assembly: GCF_029281585.2. Taxonomy (NCBI): domain Eukaryota; kingdom Metazoa; phylum Chordata; class Mammalia; order Primates; family Hominidae; genus Gorilla; species Gorilla gorilla. The sequence continues at coordinate 93,439,932 of NC_073234.2, forward strand.
ATTAATGATGAATTACTATATTTGTATAGATAACTACACCACCAAGCTATATGGTGTGTATATATTAATATATAATGTATAATTCTATATTAATATAATAGTAACATATCAATACTTAATATAATATATATTCAATTGATTACAGTCTAATTCAGAAAGATTTATGTTGCCATAGCTCTCCTTATAATATCGATATATTTGTTTAAAAATCCAGCAATTATTTTCATAGTCTAATTTTAGATAGTTCTTGATTAATTTTATATGATCTCTGAAATGTATCACTGGATCTGTTGTGAATGATAAATCAAAAATGAAAAATGGACATTACATCATTAAGTTCTAGCTTGTCTTACTACTTCTTATGACATTTGATATAGAAAATTTCTACCTTTCTGTAGCGTTTAATTGGTGTTTTCTGCATGTATTTATTCTGAAATTCTCTAATATCTGCAAGTGGGAATTATGTGGCTAAAATTAATATAATGTAAGTGAAGGTAAATCAAAATAGAATCTTTGGATTTATCCAGTTATCTGAAAGTACATTTCATTGCCTTAATTCACACTTTATAAATTTTTCTACATAAAGTTTTTCTGTAATATTTGTCTTTATAGCTGAGGACAGATTCAGAGAAACGCTCCACCACAGATGAGACCTGGGATAGTCCTGAGGAACTGAAAAAACCAGAAGAAGATTTTGACAGCCATGGGGATGCTGGTGGCAAGTGGAAGACTGTGTCCTCTGGACTTCCTGAAGACCCCGAGAAGGCAGGGCAGAAAGCTTCCCTGTCTGTTTCACAGACAGGTTCCTGGAGAAGAGGCATGTCTGCCCAAGGAGGGGCGCCATCTAGGCAGAAAGCTGGAACAAGTGCACTCAAAACTCCTGGTAGGCTTGTCGTTTGCCAGCTGTTATGCAAAAGTGCTTTACTTTATTGTTTCCATTCAATCTTTGTTTTCTCTAACAATAGCATTTCTAAAATACCAAATTCTTATCCATATTAAACATGGAGTCAAACAGTTAGTTTTTCTGTCTACATTTCACAAACTCGTCATAGAAGCCCAAGTAGGGCCTATATCTAGGCATTCTCTGGAGAGCCCTCATAAACTAGGGGTACTGGATGCCTTACCTTGCCAGAGTTATTTCAGGTAATGGGGAAATAAGATTAGGTTGCTAAAGCAACAGTTAAGTTTTTTTGTTGTTGTTCTGCATTCTTAATGAAAGTTTGGAATTTTTACACTAAATATGCCACTGAATTGCACTACAGACTCTGAGAGGAACAAGGAATGACACTAATCAATTGGAATGCTGGAGATTTGAAACATTGTCTGTGTATTAGACTTCATGAAAGAAGAGAATGAAATAGTTCTTCAAAATTGTGCCACTTTTTTTAAAAAAGACTCTCCCCGTATTTTTAAAATAATGCCTAATTATAAATAGTGCCACCTGAAGCACTAATTAACGGGGTACTCCAAATATAATCATCTCACAGATATTCAAATGAATTCTTTTTCTAGTAATTAGCTTGATAGGGTTAAGTGCTATCTTTTTAAAGAGAGTTGCAAAATATAAGACATTAACAAATAGCAAAACATATGTTTTCATTTTATCTCTTCCATCTCTCATAATGTTTCTTCTGATAGCCAAATTTTTGTAGCTATGCACTCAGTCCTCTCAATATATAAGATTTTTGATCGAAGACAATACATTTAGGAAGGGAAATAATATAAAGAAGCATTCACATTTTACACATTGTTTCATGAAGTGTGGTGATATCAAACTGTATGGGCACATATATTTGTGTATTTCTCCTTAATTAGGGAAAACCGATGATGCCAAAGCTTCTGAGAAAGGAAAAGCTCCCCTAAAAGGATCATCTCTACAAAGGTCTCCTTCAGATGCAGGAAAAAGCAGTGGAGATGAAGGGAAAAAGCCCCCCTCAGGCATTGGAAGATCGACTGCCACCAGCTCCTTTGGCTTTAAGAAACCAAGTGGAGTAGGGTCATCTGCCATGATCACCAGCAGTGGAGCAACCATAACAAGTGGCTCTGCAACACTGGGTAAAATTCCAAAATCTGCTGCCATTGGCGGGAAGTCAAATGCAGGGAGAAAAACCAGTTTGGACGGTTCACAGAATCAGGATGATGTTGTGCTGCATGTTAGCTCAAAGACTACCCTACAATATCGCAGCTTGCCCCGCCCTTCAAAATCCAGCACCAGTGGCATTCCTGGCCGAGGTGGCCACAGATCCAGTACCAGCAGTATTGATTCCAACGTCAGCAGCAAGTCTGCTGGGGCCACCACCTCAAAACTGAGAGAACCAACTAAAATTGGGTCAGGGCGCTCGAGTCCTGTCACCGTCAACCAAACAGACAAGGAAAAGGAAAAAGTAGCAGTCTCAGATTCAGAAAGTGTTTCTTTGTCAGGTTCCCCCAAATCCAGCCCCACCTCTGCCAGCGCCTGTGGTGCACAAGGTCTCAGGCAGCCAGGATCCAAGTATCCAGATATTGCCTCACCCACATTTCGAAGGTAAGGATGTATAAAATGATGCTGGAAAAATATAAAGGATAAATATGTGTTTGACACATACATTACATATAAATGTGTGTATATATATATTTTAAATATGTATAAGGTATATTATATATCTCTTAGAATTCTTTAAAGTACACAGTGAGCTCTATGAAGCTTATCATATAAACAGCTAGCAAAAAAAATAGTTCTCATTTTGAGAAACAGTCAAACTTCAAAGTTTCACTGTCATTGTGATACTAGCAACACAAACAACATCTAAGAGACTTGAAAGCTGATGGTAATACCTAAGTGTAGTGATAAGGCAAAGTAATAGCTTGTAAAATTTCTATAGATTTCCATTCCTCCTTTTCACATTAAAAATTAAAACCAAATAGGTTTTCATGACTTTTGGCATTCATTTCCAGTGTCATTTTCTTGCTGGCTCTTAATGAGTTGGTGATCATAAATGTAGATGAAGTTGTTTTCCTTGTAACAGATTCCACTGGACAGATTTATACAGTGTCATATCTTGACACATTAAAGACAATCAAGATATGACATAATTTGAAACTATTCCAATGTTTGGTACAGTATCACAACTGAAGAGTGGGCTAAGCTTTCTAACTCTTCATCTGCTTTCTTTGACATGACTCTGGTAAGGATCATGACTTGGTTTCTCTTCCTGGATTGTTTTTGGTATTAAATATGTGAAGTTCTGCTCTAAGATATCACTGTTTTTAAATACCCATGTGTTTTTAAGTGGTAGGAAAATAAATGCAGTTAAAAATTGGGGACAAATATCTAAACCTCTCTGGGTCTGTTTTCTCATCTGCAAAATGGTAGAGTGTGGTTTATAGTTCATTATGGGTTCAATATTTTTAATGTTTGTTTTTATTCTGTTGACTAAACCCAGAACTTTGATATCTTGGAAATGAAAGATTTTGAAACATTTATTTTACAATAAAGCAATTTCAGATACCTGATTGTTTGAAAAACCTAAAGGCTTTATTCCTCCGTAGTAATATTAATGCTGCAGAACTGTCTTTTTAAAATACTGATTCTCATTGGGAAGAATGAATTATGGCTTATAGGGAGAGTACATATTTCTGTTTCTTAAGTAAAAGCCAATAGTGCCCTCCTGTGGCCCATTACCTATGAAACAATTTCTCATATTCGTCATAAAATATTTCACTGTAGGAAATATGGATTTCATTGCAACTCAATTAGTAATCATTATGCCATTACTTCATATCATTGTATTTCCATATTTACATAAATTTGATTCTACCATCTGCTTCATTTACAAAACTAAAATGTTTTCTGAACTAAACTCCCAAATCTAACAGCACCAGCTCTGTTTCAAATCACTATTAAAAAATGTATTTGAATAGCACTGGCAACTGACATAAAACCCTTTGGCCTCTGCTGGGGAAAATACAGACAAACTGACTTGTTGCCGACAATGTCAGTATTGTTTCTAACCAACTGCTCCCTGACAGTGACTCAGACCACCAGATACTCAACACGATTCCCTAAACTTGCTTTAAGCGTTCCATCTAGATTTTGAATAAACTGTTTAAAAATTTAAAAATAAAAAAAAACAAGAGAAGAGCTCATTTAAGTGTTGTCTATCGAATGCGTAGAAGTTGTTTCATTATAATGGTTCTGTAAATAGGTAACAGCAAGTATGGTCAAACTACTGACTTTGAGTTAAAGTCTCATGATCACTTAAATTATGAAAACCAGGGGTTTTCATGTTTGACTTACTTTTGTTCCACCCACTTCCCCTCTTTCCCTAGTAGCAGCTCAGTACTGACCTACCCTTATATGAGAGATTTTCTGCACTTGATAAAGAAGTCCAAGCTTATAAAAGTTCATTAACATAGAGACAGGAAGTGCTTTGTAGTTCAGTCCACCAAAGCACACTTGGCTCTGTGTACTGTAACCCTAAATACTAAATGTGGATATTAGCTTCTTGGAACAACTGAAGTTGTTATTTGTTTTTCTTTTAGGTTGTTTGGTGCCAAGGCAGGTGGCAAATCTGCCTCTGCACCTAATACTGAGGGTGTGAAATCTTCCTCAGTAATGCCCAGCCCTAGTACCACATTAGCGCGGCAAGGCAGTCTGGAGTCACCGTCGTCCGGTACGGGCAGCATGGGCAGTGCTGGTGGGCTAAGCGGCAGCAGCAGCCCTCTCTTCAATAAACCCTCAGACTTAACTACAGATGTTATAAGCTTAAGTCACTCGTTGGCCTCCAGCCCAGCATCGGTTCACTCTTTCACGTCAGGTGGTCTCGTGTGGGCTGCCAATATGAGCAGTTCCTCTGCAGGCAGCAAGGATACTCCGAGCTACCAGTCCATGACTAGCCTCCACACGAGCTCTGAGTCCATTGACCTCCCCCTCAGCCATCATGGCTCCTTGTCTGGACTGACCACAGGCACTCACGAGGTCCAGAGCCTGCTCATGAGAACGGGTAGTGTGAGATCTACTCTCTCAGAAAGGTGAGCTTTTCTGGAGGCATTGATAACATCTTCCCCCTCTTCCCTGCACTATGCCTAACCCCCACCCCATTAAATTCCCTTGATTTCACTGTGAGTGCCCCTGTGCGAAAGGATGTAAGACTGATGAAACCGGGCCTTTCATTTGCTCTCATTACCAAATTTACAGAGGAATAGAATCATTAAAGGTAGGGTGAGTGGATAATTTTGTTAATATGAATGCATACATTTATACCCAGTAAGCAATGTGAATAAAATTCAAGGAATGTATTTAGATACTGAATGAGGTCTCCTGAAGACATTTTAATGATTTGGCTTAAGCTTCAGAACAACACTAGCTCCTTATGATGACTTAAGCATTTTGAAAGACCAAATTGAAATTATTCTATAGTTATGCTCAGAGCAATATGCTAAATTTGTTCCATTTGTACTTCTATGAAAAAATAGCAGATGGATTGCTGGGAAATCCTAATTGGCCTGGTTAAAAAAAAAATCAATTGTCAGCCATGAATCATTAGAGAAAATTATGGTGTCAGTGCCATTTTCAATAGACTGCTTAAAAAGTAATCATATTACAAAGTGTTTCTCATTGGCTTTATATATATATATATATATAAACTTAAAGTAGAGGACATAACAAGGCATTTCTTACCTAATATGCTTACTGTGAAGCATCCCTTTTGAGCAAAATCACTGTAAATTTTCTCCTCAAAGTGATCCTTTCTTGATCATACTGGTACTGACTCTTACCACCAGGAAAATGTCTTAAAACCACTTCTTTTTCCCTGATAAATGCAATGCTATTTGTCTCTTGACATAAGTAAAGCTTTAAACATGGTCTTGGCCACATGTGGAAAGAAATACTGGTCACGTAAAATACCTGATATATCTTTCTATGTCTTCCCCTGTTTTTTTTTTTATTTTTTTATTTTTATTTTTATTTTTTAACTCTGATATTGATGGTGGCATTTATTTTCTAGACCTTCAGCCTTACTCCCGAAGTGATGTTTTTAAACATCAGTTAAAGCCCTTAGCTAGACACTCTCTGCATTACGCCAGTTTCCCCTTAATGTAGGATGTCCCAATTTGAAATTCCCCATTTTCTCTTGACTTTGTAAAATACAAAACCCAGAGCAAAACATTGCTTCTTTCCCTCTTTACTTCCTACTTGCCTAACAATGAGACAGGGACAGCTGTGCAAATGGGGCTTTCCGATGATAAAGTAATTTTAACACTAACTAAAATATTGGTGCTTCCTATGGTGGGCTGCTAATTACAAAATACATTTTTCCTCCTAAAGAAAAAAACTGCGCCAAGGCAAACAGCTCAGTGATAGCAACTAAAATGTAACCATTTCCCTATGGTTTTGCTGTTATATGCTATTATAGATAGCATACGTAAAGACCAGTAAGAGTTCATTTTTCCACCTAAAATGTCGGGCTTCCTGTAAAATCTTTGATTCTAGTTTCAGCACTTCTAAGGTAAATGGGCATCTTCACATGTCATTTATAAAACTTCTAATGAATGAATTATATTAAAATATATTAACAACCTATAGTTTTAATGAATGTATCCTAGATTGTATGCTCATATGTAAGGATTCTAAATATCAACTTGATAACCAAACCAAACATAGTGCAAATAGGTTATCATTTATTAACCACAACCACCTTCCACAAAACTGGTCATTTTTTAATTATTAAGATAATCTGCAACAAGTTGGCCATTTAGCCATCAGCCTATTTCTTCAGCATTTAGACATTAATCCCAGATTCAGAAATAAAGTCAAGTGACTATTTATAACCAAGTAACATTCAAATCAAAACTAGATGAAAGATTGGTTAGTTGCATAGCTATAACCAAAATGCAGTTTTAATATTTTACTCTAATCTATATTTTAACTGAAGTCAATAAAATTTTCACTATGGAAATACACTAGAAAATATGTAATTTCTTATTCTTTTTAAGCAGATTTATTTATTGTACATGTTCAGTCTTTGAAATAGGCCAATTTTATTTATGTTATGTTATGTTATTTATTTGTTTTGAAATGGAGCCTCACTCTGTCGCCCAGGCTGGAGGGCAGTGGTGCCATCTCAGCTCACTGCATCCTCTGCTTCCCGAGTTCAAGCAATTCTCATGCCTCAGCCACCTGAGTAGCTGGGATTATAGGAGCGGACCACCATGCTGGGCTAATTTTTGTATTTTTTATAGAGATGAAGTTTCACCATGTTGGCCAGGCTGGTCTCGAACTCCTGACTTCAAGCGATCTACCCGCCTTGGCCTCCCAAAGTGTGGGGATTACGGGTGTGAGCCGTGGCACCAGCCTGAAATAGGCCAATTTTTAAAATGGGAGTATTCCTACATTAAAATGGCCAAATAAAGACTTTTTCTAAAATAAACTTTAAACTAATTTTGGATAAATATGTTTTGCCTTTGAGCCTTAATAAAATGCATTAATGAATATTAAGCTGTAAAAAGTACATGTTAACTACGTAGCTATAGTATATAATATTAATATTAATTAGTGCCTTCCAGTAAATTACTAGATTAAAATAAATTTTAATATAAGACACTGAGCTTTTTGTTTTCTTGACAATAGAACTGCAAGCAATAGCAAATTGCTCTAATCCTTTCAAGTACATTTAAGAAAGTTTATGACCTATTGAAGAGAAAAGTAGATCTAGTGGGTGATACTGGCTTCATTATGATTAATTAATTGATCAGTAGAATGTCAGAAATGCTAAGAAAACCAAAGAGCTACACCAGAGAGAAAATGTGTTAATGTAAATTTTAAGACAAGTTAATTAGCGATATATAATAAAGATGTATATAAGTTCATGATTTACCTTTTTGTCTACAATTTTAGATGATTTTTTGATACTCATATTTAAATCGGTAGCTTTTCCTATAGATTTTAATTTTTGTTTAAATTCCTCTTCGTTAAATTAAATAAAATAATAAAATACACTTTTTAACAGTTTTCTCTTCTGCAGCTGCTCTAGGTCATTGGTGGCCATTGAGCCATAACTAGTCTATATTTGTTTTGGGTTTTGTTTCGTGTGTCTGACTCAACTAAATTTTTAAATAATTTGTAGTAACCAACTTTGCAAATTCCAGGTTTGTCTTTAAATGTCAGATCTGGCAATGCTGCCTTGACATTTCTGCCTAGAAACTATTGGCTCTAGGCAGTCAGTGCCTGTCTGCTTCAGACTGTTGACTGAAATCCCCATTCATTTTCATGCCCTATCTGGCCCTTGCTGGCATATGAGTTTGCAACCTTTGGTGATTTGCAGAAATTGTCTATGTTATAAAATCATTAATATCTAGATTCAAACATATTTCTAAATAAAGCTTTAAATTATTATGGTAACTTTAAATGTATTTATTCTAATTTTTTTCATTTAATTGCTCTTCATCATATAAATATATAATTTTTATACAACTGGATGAGTTTGGCAGAAGAATACCAACTTTTCATATTCTTTGTGGCATTAAACTTTAACTTGTACACATGGAAATAAATAATCCTTAAAATGACTTATGACCACATAAATGCCTTAGCACATGTGGTTCATATTTGGAGATTTCTCATATTTGTTCAATATAATTTATTTTGTTTGTTTACCCACAGTACTTAAGAAAACTTCTATAGTCAACATATATACTGTAACTGGCCTCTACACAGTATAAGCAATTACCTTACATGGCTATTACCGATAAAGTTAAAGTTGTATAAAGCCTTTGGATGCTTTTGATTTCAGTGCTAAATAATGGAGTACACATAGAAGAAAACATTTTAGCTTTGGTTTGAGTGATCAAATTTTAGGTCAGCCTTTTTACATTCATGTTATATCATCCCCATTATGCATATCCTGTGTATTTAATTTTGATCATTTGATGTCCTAAAGAAAGAAAGCTATAATTCTGCAATTTTAATTAATTTTACACTTTGCTTATCCACATGCCAGAGATTATAAAAGAAATCCCTAAACTTGTCCCACTTAGTTGTTGATATCCTCTTCCTGTATTTTTAGAGAGGCCATTTCTTATTTTCTCTAGACATAGCTTTTCATTCCTTCTTGTTACCAATTGTGAATTCCTTAAAATAGAGATGATAAAATTTATAGCCTTTTAAATACCTAATTTATGATTTCTAAAAGATGGTATAGCTTAATTTCATTAAAATATTCAAATAAATGATACTAGAATCAATTAAGTTTTAAGCAAACATTCATATGTCTTTCTTCACATGTGTAAATGGGAAATAAACATACCTTTTTATTAAAAATAATTTGAAGACAAAAGATAAGTACTAAACAATGTTTTATACCATCTCTGTCAATTGGAAGTTGTCACTGTAACTTAGCCAGAGCAGATCTATCTAATTTTGCATGTGATATCATAGCAAAAGTCTAATCAGTTGCATAGGGAAGGAAAAACTAAGATAGTATTTAATCAATAGGATTCAGAGGAAAATTATGCTAATGTGATTTAATCTATTTTCTAGTAATCCTATCACTAAACTATCATTGAATGGTAGTGCATTAGAAAGGAACTCAAATATGTGTGACGGCAATGGACATCTTGTCACCTTTAGTTGGCCTTTTTCAATGAGTTAAGCATTATATGTGTGTTACCAAAAAATTATTTTTTATAGTTCAGAGAACCATTTTTGTTGGATGTGTAATTTGGAAGTTTTGTTTACATTATGTCCTTAGGGGTTTTCTTTGTTTTAACAGCATGCAGCTTGACAGAAATACACTACCCAAAAAGGGACTAAGGTATATATTCCTCTTAGCACAATTGCTACCTCTCTGTTGTTATGTAAACTTTGTGTGCTGTCTCTCTTCCTTCTTTGTTTGTTTGCAATGTAGCACATGACATTGAGGACAAAATCACTTTTAATTTTGATGGTTTCTCTGGCCCGAACAGTTGGTGAGATAGCCCCTTTAGGTAGAGATACTAGTAGAGATTGAGGCTGTCCCTCAAATTAAATAAATTCCAATGTGAATATCACTATTTTGAAGAAATAATACTAAAAAAACAAACAAAACAAAAACAAACAAACAAAAAACTTGTCCCAGGCATTACTTTTTTGGGGGCAGCAACTTTGGTAGAATGCAGAACTCACTTCAACAAATTAAAATAAAATTAACTCTTCTAACTTTTGCCTATTGGAGTCATATGCATGCAAATATTCAAAACCCATGCAGTCTACAGATGTGGGCAGTTAATGTTGATAGGTTGAAGGATGCTACAATCTGAATCAAAGAAAACATATTTTCATCATCACAGGACAAATACTGTAATTAAGGTGTGATTTTTATAGAATCCTTTTGATAAAATCTCAAAATTGTTTTAATTTCTATTTTGCAGGGGTACTGCTATCAGATCAATTTAAATCTGAATTAATCTAATATCATTTAATAATCTCAAAATAATTATTCCATCCATAATAAAAAAGAAAATAAAAATTTAACTTATGGCCATCTTTTACTGTGTACTTTTATCTGAGGAAGAGACATAGAATGATCTACTAATAGAGGTATAACACTGTATGTGTATGAAAAGTTGGCTACTTTTGGTGCTAAGAATTTACTTACAAAAAGAAAAAGAATATACTTAGTTTGGTGAAACACTGAATAATGGCGAAACTAGGTCTTTCTCCATTATTTTTTTTTCTCTCCAATTTTTCAGCAATAGCAAATAGCTGGCAATTATTCCATTTCAATATTTTGGTCCAGAAATTTCTGTTCCAGTAAAGCGAGCACATCTCCCTCCTTATTTTTGTAATCTAGGCATGATGTCAAGTGGCAGTTTAACAAAAGAACTGTTTTTCCTTTAAAAACAAAACAAAAGCTGCCAATATGTATTCCATTTCCCTATGCCTTCTGTGACCATCCTTCATTTCCCTTGGCCCTGGCCCGCCATTGTCCTCCATTTGTAGTCCATGTTTTCACCCTCTTTACATCCTTTCTTGCCCTGTGCTTTTGAGTTCTCAATTAACTTGGCTGTCTGCTCATTGCTTATGATTTCCAACCGCATATCTGATAGAAGCATAATTTTCTCCTTAAAACCCTTTATCTTATTTTTTTCCCTATGTGATTCAAACAGATGGCGTAAGATCATCTGGAAGAACTGAGCAATTATAATTAGATTCAATCTGTTTGAAATTGTTCATTCTGAATAGTAACCTCCTCTCAATTGTTTTCCTGTCCTGGCATTGCCTTGCCCTTGTAGATGTGCTTAAGTGTCATAGCTGTGCTGTTTTGCAGATATACCCCATCATCTCGGCAGGCCAGCCAAGAAGAGGGCAAAGAGTGGTTGCGTTCTCATTCTACTGGAGGGCTTCAGGACACTGGCAACCAGTCACCTCTGGTTTCCCCTTCTGCCATGTCATCTTCTGCAGCTGGAAAATACCACTTTTCTAACTTGGGTAAAATATTCTAAAATATTGATTTTGTTTTGTTTCTTTCACCACCGACTCTCACAGAAACCCTGGAATCTCTCCATAACACAACACGTTTTCATTTAAAGGGAGGGATAAAGGCACTTTAACAGTACCTTTCATTTGTGTCATTGTTTACTCTTCACAGAAAAATCTCCAAACATTATGCTATTTATTGCTCATGACAAATGCTTAACACAGATTAATACTGTGGTTGTTTTCTAGTCTAGGCTCCAGAGGCTCAGAAAGTTCACTTGACTTGAAAAAGTCTTACCATTACTAAGGGTTCAAGGCAGTAATCAGTTCAGAACATCTGACTTTAATCCCAGGGGCCTTTCCATTCCATTTTAGAATCCTCTTAAAAAACAGGAAGGCATCTCCTGATTTATTTGTCTGAAATATTAAAACATCCTTAAAACAAAATTAGTAATCTTTTGTAGAAAATAGAAACAATTAGGAAGAAAAAAATATGTAATTCCATGACTCAAAGTTAACTTCTTTTAACACTGTTAAAGTTAAAACTCCTTAAAATGCATACAAGAATTTCTGTTAAGACCATACTCTGAACATTTTCAAACAGATACAGTGAAAAATAAATTACCAACTTAGTCATTGGGTTACTTTGTATTTAACATCATTTGTATGAAATATAAAATCATTTGCATAAAATGTCATTAAAAGCACTCTGAGTAACAAAATAATTAAAGAAAACTAAACATGCCAGATACCATTTAATAGATTCAATGACTTTAAAAATAGATTTATCTTCTATAAAGTCACATATTAAGTATTCTCATTATTTTTATGGTAAATATTTTTATTATTAGTTTATCGGAAAAACTTGTACATAAAGATGAGTTTTGATACATAATCTTATTAGAGCCAGAGACGATCATTCCTTCTAGAAAAACACATCTCTGAATTTAGGACAGAGGACAATGAAACAAGAAATTTCACTTTATAATTTACCTTTGTCAAACTATCCCAGAGCACATCAATTCCATCATGAAAGTACTCCTTTGACATTATATAAAAAAATTAGTAATAGAAAACACACAATCCAAAACCTTATATTTTCTAAACTTCCAGTTAATCATCAACTTCTCTTAGATTTTTGAAGACCTGAAAATAAACATAATTTCAAATAACAGAACTCAAACACCATATACATTTGTAATGAGGGACAACAGTCAGTTTTGAGCCTTGTATTTTCCAGGTTTCAGCTGAATAATCTTCACTGCTTTCTTAGCTTTTTGCCAGTCTAGTTTGGGGACTATTTTGCCTTACTGGGCCTAAACAGAGTGTAATATTAAAATATGTTAATAAGCCATACTGAGAATAAGATAAATGCAGGTTTCTAACTCCTTAGGGACACAAGTGGGAACAACACATTCCATGAACACAGGTGAATGAATGCCCCTAGTTTCTCTGACTTGGGCAATTTCATGCGATCATTTTTTTCTCTGAGGCCAAAGTCTCTGGTTTGATCTTCCTAGCAGCTTCCAGAACAGAAAGTGAGTTTACTTTGTCTTCATATTCTTTTTCTCCATGCTCGGGAATCCCCTGCTTTCCTGATCCCACCACAAAAACTCCCCTGAGGATGAAGCCTTGGCTTTCCAGGCTTCCAGGGAAGGCTCGATTCCTGGCTGGAGGTAGTTGTACCACACTCCCAGAGGGCTAAATCCCATAAACATCATCTTCTGTCTTTGTAGATCATAGAACTTTTTATTATCATCCAGGAAGATTTCTCTTTTGAAACAAGGCTGGAAAAACTTTATGTCAGTCCTGACCTGCTCTTTAACGACTGCATAGAGGGAGACGCCCAGCTTATCCAACTTGGGTTGCAGGGAGGACAGATCTGCAGCCCCTCTTGCCAGAGAAAACAGCCTGGCACAGCCACAATCACAACTCCATTCTTCTCCCGATAGCTCCTTTGCTTTGAAACTCATTGGTTACTTCTCCAGTGTTTTCAGGTCTATATTCTCCAGGTACTCCAGCACCTCTTTCCAGGGCTTGGACAAAAATACATCTGTGTTGGCCAGCATCAGTGCCAAGGCAGCAGCCTCCAAGGGCTCCTGCAGCCATGGACCACATCCACACAGAGAAGCACTTTGGGTCCTCAAGTGCCTCCCTCTTCTTCCCTTCTCCCAAACCTGAAGCCCAGACACTAAGGGGTCAAACCCTCCTGGGCCCTGAGGGTTCCAAGGGCCTCATTACTTTTTCTTTTTTTCACTGGAAAAAAAATTCTAATCATGCACCTACAGAAGATTGACATTTTTCAGTAAGTTGGACTTTCCAGCTTTCAGCCAGGACAAGACTCAAGGCTATGTCTTTTCCATTGCAACCCTTCCCACTATATTGAGTAGGGCTTTTAGCAATTGAAAACAATTATTTTGGTAATGGTTTCATATAAGCTAATGATTTCATATCAAACACCAAGTTTTTGTTTCCTAACCTATATAGTGATAAGAGAATTTACCTATAATGCCAAAGAATGTATAGCTTTTATTTGCTTTAAGTTGCAGTTGATTTTTTAAAAAAGCAAAAAGCCTAACACTTTAACTTCAAAAAATGAATTTAAAATGTTTGTGTAGGTCATAGGAATATGAAAAAATTTTATACAACATCTAAAACACACCCAAATCACCTAAAGTGCTATAAGCTTGCTAAGTACTTCATGTCTCCTATCAATTCTTTCATTAACTGACGTTAATTTGATTAGTTGACTCCTTCTTCTATTTTTCCTCACCATTATTATTCTGATTAAATCCACCTTCATTATTCCTTAGGAACAAAAAGACTCACCACTTAACTATGTCTGACATTGGTGAAGTCGTTTAAACTTAATTTTCTTATCTCTTGAATGGATACATAATACCTAGGTCATATTGTAAAGAATGACAGATATAGTGTATGTAAAGATGGAGAAGTGTGTAAGACTTGACAGATTCTGCCAAATCATTATTTTCACTGGAAAGCATATCTCGCACGATCATAGAGTAGCATTCATCAGATATGCCTGAGCTTTGTCTACATTTAATTGAGTAGTAATTCGCAAGACAGTAACCACAGGATTTTATGTAAAAGACATTCACAGATTGTGTTTTTGAAAGATTGTATTTTTGAAGTACAAAACTATGACATTGTTATCAAGGACTCATTTACCACAAATATCAAATATTTGTGCAAAGATAAGTTTATGCTAAGATTTGCATAAATTAAAGTTAACATGGCAACTGAAGCCAATATGTCCATGGTCACAATGTGTTAAAAAATGAATGGTTCTGTAGCACACTTGGGAATGTATTTTATTACATAGTTTTCAGAGTTAAAACACAATTAATAAATGAAATGTGAATTGTACTTTTACTGACAACAAAGCTCTCTGTAGAGCTTTAATGTTCTAATGAATTAGAAAACCACTGATCAAATACATCCCTTACATTTCATTGCTATAGAAACCAAGTCTGAAAGGTCAAGTTTACCTTTCTAGGATGTGGGTTTCCCTCCTTAATCTATTGTGGTTTATATCAGAGATCTCTCAGCTATGTCAGACAGGCCATGACTTAAGTGACACTGCCCTCTTGATTCTCTTCATACTTTTCCAACTACAATTCTTTCTCCTGGGGTTGCTCATCTTAACATAGCTGTATCATTTATTGTAGACACAAGGTCACTTTTGAGAGTGAATGGGACTATATTAATAATTGTTCCAGGTATTAGGTGCAAACCCTGGGCAATGCAATTCATCCTCCATCTCCTCCTTATATTTATGTGTTTACCAAGTTGTTTTTCCTTTAGACTTTTTTTATCCTAAACCCTTTTTCTATGTTCTCATTCACAACTTTAATTCTAATCTCTCAAATCAACATTTCACTTTCTGTCTGAGACCTTTTTCAGCTCTAAAACTAAAATCCCATCAGTGTGCTAGACCATATAGCCACCTGAAATCAGGTCTTTTCTTAAGTTCTTTTCTTCTATTTGTCTTATAATTTCATGTATCATCCTTCTCTCTACTCTAGCACAAAATCTGTGTAATCAATAGTCTTACTTGAAACTGTGCTCTTCATATTGTACATTTTCAATAGACAGGAACCTGTGATTTTATCTTCAGAATATCTCCTACATCTGTCTCTCATTTTCGGGGACATTGTCCTTGCTGAAGCTTTTTTAACTATAGACAATTGCAGCAGATTTGAAATTGATCTTACTCTGTTGACTCCCTTATGTTTCAACATTTTCACCCATTGGAAAGTATAAAAGAAGATATTCCTGTCCCTGTCAACATAATCTCATGTACCTCTCCAGATCTTAGAAACAGGTATGGCTTCAAATCAGGCATTTTGAGATCTTTATGCTGTGTGGTTTCAGAGTGGAAAAAATGATTGATTCAAAAACATAATATTTAAAGAGTTTTTATTGTATTTACAGTTCACCTGAACCTCTGTTCATTGGGCAAGAAAATGAGTACTCTTAAAATGCAATAATAAATTAAAGTTAATTTATTATTAAATTTTAAATATATATGTATATACTTACCTTAAATATGTCCTCTTGTTGTCTTTTAACATCACCCATTTTTGATTTGACCATTATCTTTTCTGAATAATCAGTAACATACAGGATTATTATTAATATTCAAAAGTTGCAGTATTTGTGTTTTCTTTATTCTTTCTACCAATTAAAATTTGTTAATATATAAAATTTTTAGAAATTTTACTGTAAAAAATCAACATATATTAGAAAATTAAGATCACTACAATATGTCATATTTAGTAGACTACTGTGAGCTACTGCCACAGTAAACTATGCTTCGTGTGTCGTTCCCAGCATGCTAGCCCTAGTAGAAACCATTCCCATTCAAGAAAGACTAACAAAGTATAACTTACATAAATCAAAAAGTCTTTGGATGAAACTTCATTTGGGAAAATAACCCAATCGCTACCCTTCAATTTTTTATGAATAAAAAAATGGAAGAATAAAGGCCTCTAAGATCCATTCAAAGCCAGGAGACACACAAAAATTTCTAAATAGAAGAGAAACAGAAGAGGTCATAGTTCTTGTGAGCCATCTCATAACCTGGTGAGACTCATTGTCATGCCCCCATGCATGATAACAATTGCTCAGATTCATTTTTCACCTAGCCGCAAGGGTTACATGCAGGAACATTAATGTCAACCTGTCACTTCTAATATCCATCTAATATTCTCTAAATTCGATGGATCCTTTTGCATACGGTGATTGTTAAACACCTTTGCATAGGAACAGTTTCTATGCTTTTGTACTCAAATCTTCCTCTACCTTGAATCCTTTCCCATCTTCGTGTTCAACTTTCAATCTTCTCAGAATAAACTCCTGTCTTCTATTCTTTCGGAAGCATAGAATCTCACAGTCAGAAGAGACCACATCTGGTTCAACCCTTCATCTCTTATGTAAAATTTTATGACATCTCTAGCTTCTTCTTTAAACCCACCAATGACAGAAACTACTAAAATCTAGAAATAACACTTTTGGAATTCTTTCTTTAAGAGATCAAATAAAATTTTCCTGAATCTTCACCTATTGTTCCTAGTTATATATATCCAGATTCTACAAAATAAGTCAAAGTTAGATTGCATATGACAGCTCTTCATATTTAAAACAATATAATAAACTCACTAGTTAATGTCTAGCTGTAGATGCAAAAGTAGAGAGTGACTTGGGGTTATTTAAAAACCCAGTCCAGCCAGACACATTGGATCATGCCTGTAATACCAGCAGCACTCAGGAGGCTGGGGCAAGAGGATCCCTTGTCCAGGAGTTAGAGGCTACAGTGAGCTATGATCGTGGCACTGCATACTCCAGCCTGGAAGACAGAGTGAGACCCTGTCTCAAAATAATAGTATTTAATAATATCATAAAAACCCAGTCCACATTTATATAGGATCCTGTTTTCCTCAAGTTACTACAAATAAATATATAATCTTAATAAAAGATTAGTGGCTTTGCCAAGATAGTGGCTTGGCTATGCAAATGCAATTTAAGACAAAGTTGGTAGCCCTCTTTTTCCTAATACATTGCCATATCTGTTTCTCTTCTATTTGGAAATTCTTGTGTGTCTCTTGGCTTTGAATGGATCTTATAGACCTTTTATTCTTCCATTTTTTATTCATAAAAAAACTGAAGGGTAGTGATTGGGTTATTTGCCCAAAGCAGATGGAAAGCAAAACTACCACTAGAAGCTCTTCACCAATTTGTGTTCCATTCAAAAAATTATCTTTGTATGTCTTACATTTGTCTTCTATTGTATATTTTTTCTTGTTCTATTTTACATATTAACTTTTCTCCTTCTTCAGACATCTGCCCTACTGGCTACTCTTGAAATCAGAGACTGTGTCATATTTTTCCTTCTATTCAACTACAACAACTAAAAGCAGATCTGTCGTAGTTATTAACTTAACTGAACACTCTTAAATAGTTTGGTGTAATTTCCAATGCAGAAGCTATCAAAAGTGCTTGTAAATGCAAACTATTCCCTTTAAAATCTATCCTAATCCTCATTAATGTTTCATCTTGATAGAGCTAAGTATTATGTATTGAAATTGTAGAAGTACACTTCACTTGGATATCTCTGCAATCATTTAGGTAAGAATTATACAAAGCCAAAAAGCAAATAAAATATCCTCCTAACCCTATAGATACGTATACTAAAATGATGCACTTGCAAATTTGTTTAATACTTCATTAATTTAAACCAGAGTAAATTCATACTGTGAACCAAGAATAGGGTGACTTACCCCAGTCTTGCCACCTTAAACATAAACATTTTAAGTCTTGAATGTCCTACAGTGTACCTACTGGCTGTTGTCACTAATCAGACCGAAGTGGTACTAATGGTCACTGCAGGCTGAAGGAATATGCTTGAAAGATAGGCAGATCCTCTCCCTCTCCCTTTTTTACTTTTTTCGCCTTTCCATCCTTTCCTCTTTTTTTCCAATAGATTGTGCACTTTGGAGATTCATATTTTCTTCCTTTTCCATTACATTTTAAATATGTGATTCTTAGTCCTATGCTTCCTTTTACTCCAATCAATAACTGGCTGTATCAGAGGGTTGTTCTGTGTTTTAATTCGGTTAATACCAGAATTATCAAGCACAGTGCCTTCCAAATGTGAGATACTTCTCTCCGGTTACCTCTGGGTTTACTTTTCCTGTTTTACATTGTTTTGAGAGCCAGTACTTGTATTAAGAAGAAGTTTAGTGCCTGTGTCACAGAAAAAAATCTTAGTAAATTTTGAAGTGATGTCAGAACAACTCTAAGCCACTGACGGATTCCCCAGGGTTTTGAAAATACTCGTTAGCTCCCTTTATATCTTAAGAGGCTCCTGCCTGCTTTCTCATATACCAGTAACAAACTTGCTTTTCTTAAATATGAGCATTTAGAATATCTTTCTCAATTTTTCTGCTTTGCTTTTATTCCAAATTTCACAACTATATTGTTTTCCAATGCAGTTGTACATACAATCAACCAAATCTTTCCTTAAATTGATGACTACCAGGTGAGGACTCTTTGGCAATAAGCAATAAGAAAATAAATTGTTATTAAAAATTACAGACTTAAGATACTTCTTTGGAAATATAACATGTTTGTGACTTTTGACCATCTCATCGTGATATGCTCATCTTAAACAGAGTAGAAAATCATTTCATATAATTAACTTTATGGTGGGCTACAGATACCATGTATGTTACATTGTGTTTAGTTATAAAAATGTTTATTATACACTATTTCCTTATAATCTAACTTTGATAATAATGATGGTCCTAATCATGAACTTACATCAATTAAGAGCTTGAAGTGACTGAGAGTATTTGCCTGGAAGCATTTAAAGCCCTTCTTGGGAAATTTAGATGTTTTATATTTTACTTTCTTTTTGATTTTGCTTTTTCCATTAAAGTGATGACTATTTTTAAAGAGAAAACCGAAAACTCTAGAAAGACCATCTTTTCTTCATAACAGGTAGCAGAAAACACCATGTTATTACATTTCTAGCAAGAGCAGTAGAGGTGACTTGTTGGTTTTGTGTACTGTTGCTTTAGAAATTGACATAAGGCTTGCCATAAAAGTGCCAGAGGAAAAGAGGGACGCAATGGGATCCGTTATTGAACATTTCAGAGGCAGACTCTTACCTTAAATAGGGACTCACTATACATTCATGTTTTCATAAGAATTGGGATCATGTTCTCACTTTCTATCAACCTGCTATTTTCATCTTTCAAGCTTAAGAGTAATAGGCTGTGTGTGCTTTGTTTTTCAGTGAGCCCAACAAATTTGTCTCAATTTAACCTTCCCGGGCCCAGCATGATGCGCTCAAACAGCATCCCAGCCCAAGACTCTTCCTTCGATCTCTATGATGACTCCCAGCTTTGTGGGAGTGCCACTTCTCTGGAGGAAAGACCTCGTGCCATCAGTCATTCAGGCTCATTCAGAGACAGCATGGAAGAAGGTAAGCGTTGGGGGGGAATAAAGATGAAGTCACTTTATTTAAACCCTGAGAGGGAAACCATCGTGTCACTCACATCACAAAGGTTCCTGAAGAGGAAAATAAACTAGTGTAATTATCATTTGGGAAACTAGAAGCTTGAAGAAGTTTTATTTTGTATTATCTTCTATTTCTTTATGTATTTGGAAATATGCCAGAATTTGTTTATATTAATACTTGGCTGTAGAAGAGTTTAGACTAAATCTACTTTTCCAATGCAGAAATATACATATAAACTATTTTCCCAGGTGCATCAAATATCAGAGCAAATGTTTTGTTTGACATTTTGGTTAAAGAGCCATAAAGACACACAAACCAGAAACATTATTTTATGAAAATACCACATGTTGCTGACTTTTATTCCCAGGAATTCCCTCTGGTGCTAATTTTGTATTATATCATTTTAGAATTCATATTGTACCTACTTTTTTGCTTTATAAGTCACTATTTCTTCATCCAATGGCAATAAAATTGTCACCTAACCTAATAAATATCTTTATAGTTATATAGTTCTGTGTAAATACTCCAAATAAATCAGCTTGAAAACCTCAGGAAGCTGAGCTGATGCTCAAATATATATATTTTTATAAACTGTAGAAGCTCAAATGTCAAATTTAACAATAATTTGAGAGACTTTTCTCTTTGATTTAATGAATTTTTTTAGTATCCATAAAGAAAACTTACAGCATACATATTATAAAGCATGTCAGCTAAGGATAAAATAAAACTAGACATACAAATTCAAACTGATTAGAATGAAATTATTAACCCTAATAATTATGCTTAAAAGAAAAGTCTCCAAATCTTGAGACATACCAGAGTTTAAGTCTTTAGCCGTCCATTTACTTGTGGTATAAACTTAGGCAAGTTTCTTAACCTTCTTATCCCTAAGTTCTGCATCTGTAACTTCTTAGGTTTGTCACAAGGATGAAATATGAGAACAAAGAATAATTCTGTTCCATGATCTTTTCCCTTCCTACCTTCTTATTTAAAGTATCTTCTGACTGAGGGGTTAGGCAGCAATGAAAATTGACTCATGTTTTTCAGGTCACCACTATGGATTTAATATACTGGCACTAAATCAGTAGAGAATAGTTGTCATTGCCTTTTGCAATATTAACCAAACCACTAAGTTCACTGTGACAGACAGTGAATTATATCCAATGACTCCACTGATTTTCTCCACGTAGATAGACAAAATATAACTATTCTCAAATGTAAGGACCCTGCTTTCTGAAATGGTTCTGTTGCTCTCTTCACAGATAGGCTTCTTATAATACTTTTAAAATAATTTGCTAAGCATACAGATGACTTTCTAGAGTATGGCATTGACAAATAAAGTGATTTTTATATACTGGGAAATTCTGGCCTTCAATGTATCAGGATTAAATAATCTGAATTTCTGAAAGCTAGCCTAAGTGGGCAAGATGGCTTTTTTGTGCTCACGCATTGAATACTGAACTATTCTAGTTCTTAAATGGCGATCTAGATTCAAGACTTATTGAACTAGATTGAAGGGACTTTATTGATATCCTACCTAATGCTCACACTGACAGATGAAGAGACT
The DNA here is from genome assembly GCF_029281585.2 of Gorilla gorilla gorilla. NCBI lineage: Eukaryota > Metazoa > Chordata > Mammalia > Primates > Hominidae > Gorilla > Gorilla gorilla. Next base: position 93,461,478 of record NC_073234.2, read on the forward strand.
GAGCCACATGTTCTAAGGTCATAAACAGAAAGAATGAGAATGAGATCGTCGGATTAATTGTCCACCTTTCCTATGGTACATCAGGGTAACACTTTAGTTTACGAGGGTATTATTAGAGATAGAAAGAATTTTTTTTAAATAATTGACTCAGATACCAACATTTTGCACATTACATAGAGTAATAGCTTTGCCCAAGTTAGAAAACTGGGGATTGTTCTTTATTCCTCTTTTGACCACATCTATATACTCAGTTTTAAAAAGGTTCTTCCTGGTATCCTTCAATTCCATCCCCATGTTTTCATCTACAAGCCTAGTGCAGCTATTCCAGCCGTCTCCTGATCAGGTCTTAAGCACCTCCCATATGTCCTTGTAGTACCCACTATATTGATCTCAGTAGCAATCATAGTACTCTATTGTAAATATCTTTTAAATTATTATCTTCTTTTTGAGCTTTTGGGATTTTATCTTATTTATTTTTGTAGTTCCAGGACCTAGCAACAGCTTGTCACATCATTCATGCTTAACTAATGTTTGTTTAATGCACAATGAGCAGAAATAAACATACTACTCCATAGTAAAAAGAGGATGAACTTTTCTGCAAATATTAATCAGCACCATTTTATCCACCTTTTGGGTTTAGTACATTGGAAGTATAGGAGTATAAAGCAGAATTTCCAATGTTTACAGTGGTATTTTGAAATAGATAAAAGCCAGTGCGACATTTCCATTCTCAATTTCTCTGAGACACCATCTTGAAAAAAAAAAGTATTTTTCTCTTACTAAAATTAGTAAAGGAAGAGTAATTCCACATTTATAAGAGTATGATCAATGCATCACAGATAATGTTGTAATAACACATTAGATAAAAGTGCTTATTTTCCTGAAATTATATGGAGAAAAAAATCTGAAAGTGGACCTTTGTTGGATACAAATGAAATACATAAGGTACATACATTTTTTAAGGTTCAAAAGTTTATGGCAACTTTAGTTTGGGTTTCCATGCTATTCTATTTATTATATGGGAATTTACTGTAGCTTTCAACATGTACGAAACAGGCTGGTAGGGCTCATGCTTGTAGGCTTCTGTCTAATAACTTGGCAACTGAGGTACTTTAGGGAGTATGGGTGGGGCTCTTCCATGTCTCAACGTCCTGATTCCAAAAAATTATAGCAGGGTGGTTCTCAGAATCTTATGGTTAGTTGTTATTACTTAATTTCCCTAACCACCCGTTCTTTACTTTTTCTGTAAAGGCTGGAATTTTTGAGTAGACCTTATTATTTTAACTCTATTGTTCTGTTTGTTTTCTCCAGTTCATGGCTCTTCATTATCACTGGTGTCCAGCACTTCTTCTCTTTACTCTACAGTAAGTAATGGCTGTTAAGAAAAAGCTTGTGATTTTGCCATGCACACAGATGATGAAATAGATCATTTTACTGTGAACAGATCACATTCATCTATGACTTGCACAGGAGTTGTGTAGCGAAATAACGGCATACTCTAAGCTGCCCAATACCCAATAAAGTGCCAGGTGCTCCACCTGCCATTCTTTGGTCACTTACATGTGCTTTCACTTGGCTTTTGTGCACTCATCATAATCAATGAGTGGATGTAGAATTCGATTTCATAAAACCTACTGAGGTATGACTTGGAGTCTCTGAAACCATGTAGTCTGCTATACTATCATTTTAGTAATGACGAGTTGCCCATGTTTTGTTCTTTGAGCCATGACTGTTAATTGTTCTATAGTATTTTCTCCTCATTTTTTATTTTTAAGTTTATTGTTGAGAGGATTATTGAAGGGTAAAAGCAGTAAGGGTAAAGGGTAAAAGCATAAAAGAACCAGAGATGTTTTTTTAAATATACCTTTTGAAAGAGTGTGATTCTTTTAACTTTTATTTTTATTTTATTTGTTTATTTATTTATTTTTGAGTCAAGGTCTTGCTTTGTCACTCAGACTGGAGTACAATGACACAATCATAGCTCACTGCAACCTTGAACTCCTGGGCTCAAGTTATCCTTCTGCCTCAGCCTGTCAAGCAGCTAGGACTACAGGCACGCATCACCATGCCCAGCTAATTTTTAAATTGTTTTAGAGACAAGGTCATTGCTATATTGACCAGACTGATCAATACCCATGGCCTCAAGCAATTCCTCCTGCTTTAGCCTCCCCAAGTGCTGGGATTACAGGTGTAATCCAGCACACTTAGATAGAAACTTTATTTATTAAGAGAAAAATACCAGTGTTTCAAGTTCTTTTGCAAACGTGTGAAATTATAATTCATTTTTGACAAGGAGAATTTTTCTGTTTGGTAAATACAATTGTATCTTTTTTAAAAAAAGTAGCCTACTGGAAATTATATTTTATGAGTGAGTCTTTTTAGAGCTAGGTTAACAGTGAGGTGTATGTAAAAGCAGCCTACTGAATCTCAATGGGACTTGAGTACTATGAATAAGCCTTAATCCTGTACTGTAAGGTTCATGAAAAGTTCATAGCCTCTGCTGTCACTGATCAACTGAGCATCATGGGCAGTATTTTTTTCACTCATTATCATTAGGTTCAAATGTTTGTTTGAACCTTCTCTTTATAGATTAATCTCATATATTTACTGCCTTACATAGTCATTCAAAATCAGACTGTTATTGGCAGAGGTAATATTTTTCTAATCTCTCCTTTCAATGATTAAAATTACCCATAGCTTCTAGAAATTAAGAAATCACTATTAGTTTTTAGGTAAATGTACTTTTTGTGCAAATGGATAAAGTGAGGAATGTGTAAACACACATGAAAAAAACACATAAAAGAAATATATTAAGACTTAGAGTTCCTCCTGTTGGGACAGCACTGCCATTTGTTGGGGAATTGTATTCTGATTTAAACCATTGCCATTTACATCTATGTGTAACATCAAAAGATGTAGCATCATTATTATTCTAAATACATATAATAATTAATATTTGGATAAAGCTACCTTCATGAAACCTAAGAAAAACTAAATTAAAAAACAACAAGAAAGAAAGAAAAATACACTTAGATAGAAGAAATAAGGTCTAGTGATTGGTAGCACAATAGAGTGACTATAGTTAACAATAATTTATTGTACATTTCAAAATAGCTAGAAAAGAAGATTTGGAATGTTCCTAACAGGAAGAAATGATATTCTTCCTAAATGAAGAATGGGATATTCCACTTTCCCAGATTTGATCATTACACAGCATATGTTTGTATAATACCACATGCACCCCATAAATATATACAACTATTGTGTATCCCAATATTAAAGATGTTTTTGAAAAATTTATTCCTCAAGAAAAGGATCATGAGTTTAAGAAAAAACAGATTACTAGTCTACCAGTGTCCAGTAGACCTTTCTGTGTTAATAAAAGTGTTCTGTATCTACACTATCTAATATAGTAACTATGAACCATATGTTGCTATTGATTATTTGAAGTATATCTGGCAAAGAAATGAATTGACTTTTTTATTTTAATTAATTTACGTTGAAATAGCCACATGTGCCTAGCAGCTACTAGAATGGATAGTGCAAGTTTATAGAGAACCCAAGGGGTACATTTGCAGATAGGAGTGGGATGTCAAAATGATGAGATTAGAAAGCATACATGAGAAATATTGTTTTAAGAGTAGAATATGAAATGGGAACACAGATTAAAATAGAATATGTATATATATATACATATATATGTGTGTATATATATTTATAGGCCAATATATGGAGGTAGGGTAGATCCTAGTGTTAAGTGAGTAAAGAATGGATTAGGTGATCGAGCCACATGAGAAGGTGATATTATTAGAAAATTGAAAGTTGTATTTGAGATGATCAAAATGATATATTTGAATTGACAAGTAAACTGTAGTAAAATAATTCAAATAAATGAATATTTGGGGAACTACTAAAGAGAAAAATCATAAAACATGAGGAGTCATTCTTTCCCCAGTCCGCCATGATCAGGCCTTAGGATTTAATTGGCAATGAGAAAATACCTATGAAAATGCTTTTTAAACTATCACATGAAAAAGCAACTTATTATTTTTCATGCCTTCTTAATAACTCTCAATAGAGATTTAGTTGATTTGCATTTTTGCCTGGTTCAATCAAGAAATTATTGCGTGACATCAGGCAAGTTGCCAAATTTCTTTGGACTATACCTATAAAATAAAATTTGAAAATATTAGCTAGATCTATCCCATTTGTCTCCGGATGTCTGCAAACTGGTTGGAAATCACAAGCCTAACCTGATCTGCAGAAGTGTTAGCTTTGGCAAACTTACGGTTTTTGTGTTTGTTTTGAAATCTAAGGCCAAGCGCGGTGGCTCATGCTGGTAATCTCAACACTTTGGGAGGCTGAGGCGGGTGGATCACTTGAGGTCAGCAGTTCGAGACCAGCCTGGCCATAATGGCAAAACCCCGTCTCTACTAAAAATACAGAAATTAGCCCGGTGTAGTGGCATACGTCTGTAATCCCAGCTATTTGGGAGGCTGAGGCAGGAGAATCGCCTGAACCTGGGAGGCTGAGGCTGCTGCAGTGAGCGCCACTGCACTCCAGCCTGGGCGACAGAGCCAAACGCTGTCTCAAAAAAAAAAAAAAAAAAGGAAAAGAGGGAGAGGGGAGGGAGAGGGAGAGGGAATCTAAGCCAACACTATGAAATATTGTGAAATATGGAGCTTCTACCTAAAAATTCAAAATTTTAAATTCCTTTTAAAAATAATTGGAATATCTATGGAATATCCAGCAATAGTAAGATGAAATTCCTCTGGGTTTTCAGTCACCTGTAATTGACACCTTTAGATGTTGGCGTGGGCTCTCAGGAAGCCACAGCCTCCACCAATGCTTTTCTTCCTGACACTGAAGCTAAATTTGGGTGGCTAGTTTTCATTGTGCTGTTGCTTTCCTCATGGGAAAGAAATACCCTTTGCTATTTATATTGCTGTCAAATGGGAAAATGAAAGACAGCCAAGGAAGATCATGTGACTATTTAAATACTTCAAGTCCATTTATTCTTTATTAGCCTTGTCCTGTTAGGCATTTAAATTTTTGATCCCTGCAATAGATGTTTTTTGATTAACTGTATATTAAAAACTGTATTTAACCTGTTTTGAATTTGAATTCTAAATTGTATTTTTTCATGAGAGCAAGTGTCATTTTTGATTCACTGTGGATTGTTTAACATGTTGCCTAACAAATAGCTAATACTAACGTCATAACTTTTTAATTAATAAATTTGAATGGATAAATGGCCATTTGTTGGCTTACAGAATAAATAAAAACATTTTTATTCAGTCAATTGTTTCATTTTTTTTTATCATCTCCAGGACATTGGGCTTGCTCAAAACCATAGTAAAAAAAAATGGCAAATAATCCAATTCCATCATGATATCATTAATCCCACACCTAAGCTACTGAAAAAAATATATTAATATTCTGGCTCATTGCTTTATTTTTATGGTAACACCCACCTGGTATTAATAACCACAGAGTATGAAAGAAGGCAAAGGTTAAAGCAAATAATAGTTTTGAAAAATTGGTAGTGAAAAAAGTCATGCTATATGGTATGTATATAATGGATATTTAATGATTATGCTTGCTACTAGTATATGTAACAGGACTATTATAGATTAACAAAAATGTGGTGAGTATATTTCTTGATTATTTTTTAAAAGAATAAATTATTATTTAAAAATGCATGAATTATTTATTGATTCTTGAATCTTTACCAGCTTTCTATAATTCTAGGAAGCCTAGAAGCAGGATTGGGCAGGATAAACTGGCAAAAAATGTAAAAAGTAGGCCAGGCACGGTGGGCTACAATGAGTCGTGAATGCGCAGTGCACCTGAGTGATAGATCAAGATCCTGTCTCAAAAAAAAAAAGAAAGAAAGAAAGAAAGAAAAACAACAACAAAAACAAAAGCAAAGTACTAGGGAAAACTAATAGACATAGTTACATAGTTAATTGTGCCATATGTTTTAAGGCAATGAAACTTTTATCTTAATATTCCTTGCTTACTTTTTATTCAAAAACCAAACTGTGTATAAAACCTTAAAATTATTAGGATCTAAAAAATAAAATCTTTCCTTAAAAATCTAAAATTGAGATGTAAATTATTCAAGAGTGCTTTTTAAAACAGTTTTCTTATAAAGGTTATTAGAATTCTACCACTTAGCCACTTTATTATTTAGCCACTATATTACTAAGTTTACATATTTTTAAAGGTAGAGAAAATATAGGGAAGACAAAGCTCAGGTTAAAAGAGTTTCTGGCAAATAAAATATATCCTGATGGTTAGACTACTTTGCTTTATGTTTTCTGAAAGAAAAGCAGTAAAAAACAGTTCAGGTAGTTTTGTATCAGTTAATCTAGAACTATCCCAAAATAGACATAGAAAATGAGAGATTGTTTTTCAGCTTTGGATCGGCTTATGGCAATAAGCAGACTTGTACTCTTCAACAAGATTATGCATTCTTCAGCTTTTCCCAGAATAAGGGAGCTTCCCAAATGCAATGGTGCACATAACTCATTTTCTGGCATTTTGCAGCCCAGCATGAAGAAGAAAAACAGAGCTAGGAGTTTTCTGGAAGTCAAGTCAAAAACACCCTGCAAATTCCTATGGCAGTCCTCCTTTCCATAAGCTGCATAGCCAAAAATGTTTGCCAGACACTTTTATCACTGGGTGTTTCAGTGTTTTCATTGTTTAAGCGTTTTGCTGACTTGTGATAATTAAAATTATTAATAATCATTAAAGAAAGAAAAAGTAGAAGTAAATAATGTTAATTATCTGTGGTTATCAGTAGAGGTCTGTATGTTACCCCAGCTTTATTTGACATTGTTTGTGATCGGTAAATCACAGAATAAAATTCTGACATCTAAACCTTGGCTAGAGGTCTCTATAATTTTATGGAGTCTGTTTCCTACAATCTATATGAAAGATACTTCAATATTTTAAGTTTACATGCACCCATCTTTTTTAGAGTATAATTTTATAACTATTTGGTTTATGTTGCTTATGATTTACATCTTAGAGTCTTTTAATTCTGTCTTTTGCTTAAAGGAATATTATGGATCAAATGACCTATATTTTAAGAATACCTTATGGTTTATATATTAAGAAACATTTATATAAAATTCTAAAGTAACTTGCTTGTACTATTTCAATTGAATAACTTCATGTATTTCATTCCATTCTTCTCATAGTAGATAATAAAAAGTACATCATGATTATTGTATTCATTTATACTTGTGGAATTAATTGAAAATAGTTTTTATAGTTAAAGTCTTTCTTTTTATTGTTTTACAGGCTGAAGAAAAGGCTCATTCAGAGGTAAAAAAAAAACATGCAATATTTTAATATTTTCTATTTTAGTTTGCATTCATGATGAAATTAGTCTTGTGACCACTAGAGGGCTCTGTGATACAATAGCAGAATTCCACAGGACTGCTGAAGTAAGGCAGCTAGTTGATAAATGGTCTTTGATATTGCCTCTTAAAAATAAAATGAAAGGAAGTTTGTATAGCAAGCTGTCCTCTCACATTCTAGGTTGAGTCTTAGCTCAACACCTAATAAGTTGTCTATAATAGTAAGCACTCATTAAGTCATTGATAAATGAAGGTCTATGGTCTTCCTATTTTATTACAGTCTTTTTCCCATTCCCTGTAAGAACGTCTGCACAGGATAATGGTTGAAACTTGGGCACCAAGCCTCCACAACACAGGATACCAGCATCTCAGACTATCTGTTTTGTGTCATTATCTTGTTGCCTCTAATTGCCATTTTATGTGTGGTGTGTCACCTATTGTTCTAATCACATATTTCACAAATACATATTTGGTTGCACTCATGGGCAAATCAAACTGCATTCAGGAGAGAATACTATTTTAATTTCCCTTGGTAAAACATTTGTCCTGGTCAAAGAGAGCAGGAGGACTTTAATTATAACTTTATTCAAAGTGAGGTAATGACTGTTTGATTGGTTTACACTGAGGCAATCAGACAACAGAGAAAAAAAAATGCCTTAACAATAGCTTTTGCAAAAGTATTCCTTTCCTTTGAAGTCTTATTTTATTAGCCTTTAAAAATAAAATTTGTGGTATGTTTAAAAATATTTGAAAAGTATTGATTAAACCAATATGTCTTTCTAATCTCTGAACCACAGAGTGGATATGATTTTTAAAAATCAAAGTGGTTTTATTTACATCACATGGACATGACAAAGCTTCTAACACTGATCATAGTATAGCTACTGAAGCATCAAAATGCTACATCTATTTGCCTTAGTAGTAGTTATTCAACTCCCCTTTTATCATTGATGCTGTATCATGAGTTATGGTTTAAAAAAACAATTTCAATCATTTTACAGTTTCCTGGATTATATTTTAAAGATACTGGAATCATGTAATAGAGACTATTTAATTTGAGAAATGCTCTTTGAGTTTGGATTCATTTATGAATAAAATAGACGCTGTATTTTCTGAAATCATCCATAGTTATTATCTTATAAATGTAAAGCAAATGTTATTTTAGACTGGGGTGTATCTGTTCCGGAAAAAAAAAAAACTGGAACGAAGTAGAATCACATTTGGTGAAATTATATAAGTGTCTACCGTTTCCAGCTTAGAGTTCTCTACTTTGTTAGAGTGTTTGAGTTGACCACCATTTATTTTCAACAAAATCTAATGCCGAGGGGCAAAAACTAGACAGTTAATAAACTATGTCAAGAATTCTCTTTCAAACTGAGACAGCACTCCAAAAGTTCAACTACAACTATAGATAAGATTTGTTTTTGAAGAAATGAGAAGCATCAAAAGTAGAATGTTTAACATCCAAGTAACTGAAATCCCTTGAGACTAGATAGATACTTATAGAACCTAGTGTCAGATTGTTATAAATGTTCTATCCTTATTAGTCACAACATGAGACATGCAGAACAAACTGCAGAAAGTGCTTGAATTAAAACTTTAAACATGATATAATATATCCTTACCCTTTTCTGTTTCAGTTTTATTGGAGTGTGAACTTAACTAAAAAGAAAGATACCTTAGAATATACATTATATTGGTTTATCTAATTAGTTGCACCTATCATTGCTTTTTTCCCCTGATTTTTAAGATGTGGATAAGCTATAAAGCATCTCTGAGCTAATAATAACTCACTAAATAAAGGTCACGATAATACAGATTTGGGAAGGCTTCTCTGCAGTCATTAAAACTCCAGCCAATAACATTTCAAATGTGAACTGATTAAATGTTGAATTAAGCCCAAGTTTTAGTGATTGCAGGATATTCCGTAGCGTTTGAGAAGTTTTCAAACTATGAGAAATTAAAATGTACAGAGGAAAAAAAAACCTAAGATTTTCTGAAAAAGAACATGGAGTATCTTTTACTAAAAAAGAACAAGAAAAATATGTGTGTGTATACAGTTTTTATAAAGAAAATATTTTTCTACAGTTTTATTACCACAGTTTTTCTAGAAGGAGAAGAATCAATACAGAGGGTAAACTGCTCTTGAGTCATTTGCCATTTGAGGGATGGCAAATGGAGCAAGTGAGCGTACTTTGATTTGTAGATTTGAGTTTGACACATAACACTTTGCTTTTGAATGACATTTGCTTGTTACTGTGGAGTCAGTGTTCATATCCTTTATTTTCAGGAGTTGCTGCTGATACAATGGGGTTAGAATGAGCTAAATACAGTATTTGCTTTCTTGGTTTGAATTCTTGGTTTTAAGTAAAAATCTACTTGCCTATTCCATTGATTTTTTTTAATTGTATTCAGCAAATCCATAAACTGCGGAGAGAGCTGGTTGCATCACAAGAAAAAGTTGCTACCCTCACATCTCAGCTTTCAGCAAATGTAAGTCACTTCATTTTTAAAATATATTACAACAAATTTTTATAGAGGAAAATGAAATCATTTTAGTAACAAACTTACAAATTTTCAGTGCCTGATACAGACTTAGATTACCAACTAGCAGGACTCATAAAAAGTTAACATTTTTTGCCTACTTAGTAATAAAATGTAAATCCAAACTGATGAGAGGCAGCAATATGGTTAAAATGGCTTGTTGTTTCTAATAAGTTTGGAAACAATAGTAACAGCCATATGGGTTACTTCTTTTCTTGTTTGCTATTCTGATTACTCCTCTTGCATAAGATTCTCTGACAATGTAAGAGGGGTTGTTAGTGTTTGACTTTGGAAGATAAAATATTCATGTGCCCAGCCTCCTTCATCTCAATGTATTGAACAATTAGTTAAGTATCCAGTTAATTCTAAAATACGAAATTAGGTCTAAATAGGGATAGCTTAGCTACACTGTGGATGAGATATGGTTTGCTCAAAAAACCTTGGCAGCCTTCTCATAGCAATTTAAAAGGGTACACTTTTACTGGCACCAGAGCAGCCCAGGATGGCAGAAATGATGACAATGAAGACCGTCAATTAAATTAACATTTACTGAATATCTTCCACTGTGTCAGGGAGCACTCAGAGTAGATGCAGAATGATAAAGGAGAAATGTGGCACTGTTCCCAGTCCTGAGGAGCAATGGTGTTAGGAACAGCAGTGAGGGGTAAGGAAATGCCTGCTATTTTGCCATATGTCTTACCTCTCTCACTCAACAGTCCTTTGCTGAGTTCTGCTGCATAGCTTTGGGCCTGCTCTGTGCCTCCCCACCCCTCCCGCTGCTCCTCTACTGAGTTTTTCTATCTCCTGAACAAAGCATGATATGTCAAGAGTGAGCAGGTGCAGACCCACAGTGTAAGACTTGAATAAGAGCCATTTTAAAATGTTTTTAAAGTGATCATTGTGCAATATAAATTCTAAGTATGTGTATCATTTCATTCACAATGTATTCATTTTAGCACTGTATTTGAATTGATTTTATTTTCTGAAATTTGGGAGAATTAATTTTGGATTTATTCTATTTATTTTTCATAGATGGTGTTAGGAGATTCCTGAAAATAATAGCAGGTTTTAGATAATTGTTTAAGCAATATGAGAAAATAAGAGTATTATTTAACCTTGTTGTGTTTTTAAAGAGATAGTCCAGAGGCAACTGTAAATTTTATAATATAGGCTACATGTATAGAAGTATGAAATATTGTTTTCTAGGTTCCTGAATTTGTACCCAGAGAAAGTAGAATAATGTAAATGTCAGAACCTCCTGGGTTGTGTTTATCTGCAATAAGAAAGGCTCAATGGCAGACCTTATTTATTAGATTGTCAGGATACTTGCAGATGTCTTGAATGATTACTCAGGGTTTCATTTTATTTTTAATGTCCCTTGGTTGATCTCATCATATAATTCAGATATTGGAATAATAAATGGCTGCTAGACATAGTGGAAGATGGGCTGATACTTTCCATTTGAAATGTAATGATGCTTATTGTCTTCAAAAGAAAAAACTAAAATGGTATTTCACATTTTTTTGCTTTTTTGTTTTTTTTTTTTTTTTTTTGCTCTGAGAATCTCATTCTTACTCATGATTATTGGTTTCTTGTGTACCATTTCAACATTTTTCTATTATATGCTAATGTGTATATATACTTAATACACACGTGCAAAAGCTTCCTCACACATACACACACACACACACACACACACACACACACACACACACACATACACACACATACAGAACCAAATTCTAACATAGGGGAATAATCTTCAGAGTGAACTCTGTGCTGCTATTTGAAAATGGAGATATAATTTTAGAAAGGTTCCAGCAGTTGGCTACCCACCTCGTCTGCTCTAATTATGCTTGTCACACTATTTTCACCGATGTGTTTTCATGACTTTAGGGCATGAATTCTCAGCTGGGTGTTAATATGACCAACAAAGGGTGAAAACAAGTTCTTGCATTTTTTTAAGTACTCTTTTTATGTGAAAAGCACAGATATGCAGATAATACATAATTGAACATCCAGCATATCTGTGGCTTTAAAATATCATGAAGAAGAGCACAATTAGGGAAAAAAAAACATCTATAGTGTTTCCCTAGGGGAACAATCATTTAAAAAAAAATAAAAATAAGGAACACAGACTAGAAGCAGCAGTGCCAAATAGATAATTCATGCTAATCTTTGTGTTAATTTAAAAAGTGCTAGTCTTGGAGACAAACGCCCAAATTGCTCTAGGTTCCACTCAGCTGTATGTGTTATCATTAGTATTAACTTTTGCACGCTGATGGGAGACTGATATATATCCTATTTTATGTTCCTTTAAACAGTTTATAATGTAATTTAGAAACCTTCTCAAATCACATTAGATCCACACAAAAACCTGTACATAGCAGCTTTATTTTTTAATAGCCAAAAAAAGGAAACAACCAAAAATATCCCTTAATAGGCCAGTTAATACACAAATTCTGATACATCTATATCATGGACTACTACTCAGCAATATAAAGAAATGACTATTGATACATGCATCAACTTGGGTGGATCCCAGGGGTATTATGCTGAGTGAAAAAAGACAGTTATAGAAGGTCAAATTTTGTATAATTCCATTTATATAACATTCCAGAAATGGCAAAATTAAAGAAACAGAGAACAGATTAGTGATTGCTAAGGGTTAAAGATGGAGGAGAGAGAGAGGTAGTGTGACTATAGTAGGAGGAAGATCTTTAGTTTTGTATTTTGAATGAGATGGCCATTACGTGAATCCACATATGTCAATCTATTAATGTAAATCAATATTGTATTCCTGGCTTTGATATATAATATAATTTTATAAGATATATAATCATTGGGGGAAACTGGATGAAGGATACAAGGGACCTCCCTGTACTATCTTTGCAACTTCTTGTGTATATAATTATAAAATATATAATGTATTAAAATGTATAAAATAATATTTTTAAGTATCAGATACTGATCTTTACTCAGTATATGAAGTGTTCTATCATAACGTAACATGCTTTTCTTTTATTTGTGGTATTTTAGTTTCAAACTAAAATATAAATCACCTAAAGATCTACGACAGTTCTTTTGAAAAAATATCTTGCTTTTAATTTCCCAGGAGTTTCAACCTTAATCCTCTCTTTAGTGTTTCTTTATTTGGTAGTGATAGGGACTATCAAAGCTTCTTACCATCAAATACATTTACTGACTAAAAATAGAAAAATATTTTACTTTGTAAAAATGTACAAATTGAATGAGAGTCAAAAGGTACAGGTAATGAAGATATGCATTATCATCTACTTTTTAAAAAAGTTTATTAAAATTCTCTTTTAGACTAATGCAGTATCTGGGAATTTATATAAATAGATATGTATATAAATGACTATTAAACAATTTTAATGTCAGTTATATTTTAAACATTTTAATAATATTGTTATAACTATGGGGGTAAAATTTTGTATATATCTGAACATTTTTGTTCTTAAGGAAATAATCATTTTTACATATCCAGGAATTTGAATTACTCTCAAGTCACCTATTAATTACAAGTCATTTTGAACTCATTCATTTTCTTTGTGTTTGCTTTATAATGTCATTTTAGATTTCATGCATCATAATCAGCCATCAAATAATTTAGTTAATACTTGATTTTTCCTCAGTTGTAAGAAGTGCTGTGTTTAAATTTCATTCAGAATGTTTCATTTCATCTGAATTACTATCTGTTAATGTATGTAATATACACATATTTTTAACATGCATGTACTTAAATTGATTATAGGGACTTGGTAAAATTACTTATTTATAGGATATTTTAAGTATAATCAAGGATTTTTTAAATCTACAGTTCCCATTTGAAAGTAAAAGTAAGTCTTTGTTTACTAGTTTGTTCACAGTACAAGTAAACTTTCTACCTTTTGGTTAAATGTGAGTGCAGCCCCCACAGTGAGAAATTGTTATATTAGAAATCTAATAGCTATAATTTATAGGGATGAATTTCAATGAGTTTGGTTCTAAGAAATAATCTGTTGTTTTTAACAACATTTTTAAGTATCAGATATTCATCTTTACTCAGTATATGACATGTACTCTCATAGCTTACGTGCTTTTCCTTTATTTGGGGTGTTTTTTATATATTAATTGGTATATCACATATTTAAACTTGGCATAATTACATTTATATGGACTCTAAACAATAACTTGTATTTTAATTTTTAAATTTGAAATGCATCTATGTCTCTGTTAAAATGCATTTCTTTCCCTTTGCCCAAATGGGGTATGGTAAGTCAAGAGAGTCTCTAGTTAGCTCACCTCTCATTTGACTGGCAGAGTAAAGCCCCTGTTCAGTAGAATGTGTATTAAGCCTTCCCTCCCTTTTGTAAAGTTGTTCTGAACAGAGCTGCGTAAAACCACAGGTAAAGTGTTAAGCTGATTCTACTAGCATGTCCTTAGAAAGGAGAGCGGTTATATTGGCAGGTGCTATTGCCTGGCCTTTCTGATCAATAACTCACCAACAAACAGAAAACAGAAGCCACACAAGGAAAGGCAACTAAATAAATGGTCATACCAAACAATAAGCCAGATAGCCTCTGGCCTCTCGGCCACACCTTAAGGCAGCTGGGTCAGGTGGGATGCTTTTGTTTGTCTTTTAACGTATTTTCTTTACAAATCTCCGCCATTACATAATTTGGAAATGGACACAAGGCTAGTTATTACTAACATTTTTAAAGACTTTACTGAATGAATGTGTAAGAAAACAAAAGGTCCTTTTTGCCTTTCAGCAGATAAGTCTTTTAACCAAAATCTCTTGGGTATTTTGAGATTGTGTTCTACTTCTTTGCTTATTTAATATTTTCATAAAATTTGCTAGTTACTCTTGCTTTTTTGCATCTCTTCTAAGAGAAAACAATTGGTGCATATTATTAATGAGAAACACTTCCGTGTTTGGAAAATTTTTTGTAGTGGAAAAGAAATGTGAAACTTTATGTTGCAGAATCATTCTTGGTTCAACTACTAATTTTAAAACATAAAGTCTTAAATATATATAAAGTTCATATTGGTAAATATATATTACATATAATATATGTTTTATATTTATACATAATATACTATATATTTATACATGATATACTAAATATTTTCCCATATAAATAATAAAATACTCTAGGCATATATGTGTGTGTATATATGTGTATATATATACCTTCATAACATACATATATAAAATACTATATAATATATATGCTCTAGGTATACATATATGCCTATATATGCACCTAAATATTTATATATTACTATATAATAGATAGTATATTTACTATCTATTATATAGTATATTTACTATCTATTATATGTTATATATACTATTATATAGTATATATAACATATAATAGATAGTAAATATACTATATATTATATAGTATATATACTGTATAATAGATAGTAATATAATACTATATATAGTAGTATATATTACTATATAATATATACTATATATACTATATGATATATAGTATATATAGTATATATATAGTATAGTATATATAAGATAATATATACTATATATTATATAGTAATATATACTATATAATATAGTAATATATACTATATAATATATAGTAATATATAGTTATATATATTATATATAACTATATATTATATTATCTTATATATACTATCTATATATAACTATATATACTATATATTATATATACTATACTATATATATTATATATAAAATATAATACTGTATATTATATTATATATACTATATAATATATAGTATATATAACTATATATTATATAGTAATATATTACTATATATTATATAGTTATATATTACTATATAATATATAGTAATATATTACTATATAATATATAAATATATGTGTGTATATATATATATATATATGCCTAGAGTGTTTTTAATTTGTCAGTGGGCTGTCTCTGTAATCTACATGAAGAAATAAAATGTAGACGTTATGTATAATGATATTTCACCTTGTTGTGTGGCATCATAGTAATTCTCTTTACATATCTATTCAGATTACTTTTGCACCAACCTAATACATTGTATGATTCCAAAACCAAAGAGAGTATGGATTGAAATGATATTCCCTTTACTAATACTCAGTCTTGTCTATTTTATTACCTTTATAGACTTCACCTAACACAAGTCAGGGGATATTTATCATCATATTAATACAATTTTACTCTGACCTTAAAATTATGCAACTGCTAAAGGAAAAATCAGAACCAAGTAAACTGTCATTAACAACCCCCCTGAAAATCCATATTTTTTAAAAGTCATTTTATCAAGTCTCTCAGACAAGACGTGATACCCTATAAGTTTAATCAGTTTTACTTTCCTTTTTCTCTTCGTTAAGGTGATAAAGATTATCATTAGTAGAAAAATTTTCCCTTATTTGCCTCCTTTTCCATTTACCCTATTGAGTGAGAAATTTGGCCTCTCATAACTTCTAAAGTAGCAATGTTAATCTGATAAACTAAACCAAGGTGAGATAAATTTAAGACAGTATTTTTTTTCTTCAACTTTTAAGTTCTGGCGTACATGGGCAGGATATGCAGGTTTGTTACATGGGTCAACATATGCCATAGTGGTTTGCTGCACAGATCAACTCATCGCCTAGATATTAAGCCCACCATCCATTAGCTATTCTTCCTGATGCTCTCCCTCCCCTAACTCCCACTGACAGGCCCTAGTGTGTGTTGTTCCCCACCATGTGCCCATGTGTTCCCATCGTTCTACTCCCACTTATAAGTGAGAAGAAGTGGTGTTTGGTTTTCTGTTCCTGTGTTAGCTTGCTGAGGATAATGGCTTCCAGCTCCATCCATGTCCCTCCAAAGGACATGACCTCATTCCTTTTTATGGCTGCATAGTATTCCATGGTGTATATGTACCACATTTTGTTTATCCAGTTTACCACTGGCATTTGGGTTGATTTCATGTCTTTGCTATTGTGACTAGTGCTGCAGTGAACATAATGCATGCA
This sequence comes from Gorilla gorilla gorilla, assembly GCF_029281585.2. Lineage (NCBI taxonomy): Eukaryota > Metazoa > Chordata > Mammalia > Primates > Hominidae > Gorilla > Gorilla gorilla. The sequence goes on from NC_073234.2 coordinate 93,478,399, forward strand.
GGTATCTTTATAATAGAATTATTTATATTCCTTTGGGTATATACCCAGTAATGGGATTGCTGGGTCAATTTCTGCTTCCAGATCTTTGAGGAATCATCACACTGTCTTCCACATTGGTTGAACTAATTTCCTCTCCCACCAACAGTGTAAAGGCATTCCTTTTTCTCTGAAACCTCTGCAGCACCTGTTATTTCCTGACTTTAATAATCACCATTCTGACTGCTGTGAGATGGTATCTCATTGTGGTTTTGATGTTACGCTTTTTTTAATATGTTTGTTGGCTGCATGACTGTCTTCTTTTAAGTGTCTATTCATATCCTGTCTATTCATGTATTTGCCCACTTTTTAATGGGGTAGTTTGTTTTTTACTTGTGCATTTGTTGAAGTTCCTTGTAGACTCTAGATATTAGACCTTTGTCAAATGGATAGATTCCACAAATGTTCTCCCATTCTGCAGATTGTCTGTTCACTCTGATGATAGTTTCTTTTGCTATGCAGAAGGTCTTTAATTAGATCCTATTTGTCAACTTTTGCTTTTGTTGCAATTGCTTTTGGAGTTTTTGTCATAAAATCTTTGCCCTTACCTATGTCTTGAATAATATTGCCCAGATTTTGTTCTAGGGTTTTTATAGTTTTTGGATTTTACTTGTAAGTCTTTAATCCATCTTGAGTTAATTTTTGTATAAGGTATAAGGAAGTGGTCCAGTTTCAATTTTCTGTATATGGCTAGTCAGTTCTACCAGCACCATTTATTAATTGTTTTTTCAGTTTCCCCATTGCTTGTTTTTGTCAGGTTTGTCAAAGATCAGATTGTTGTAGGTGTTTTTCACTAACATAATCATAACATACATTTCATTGAAAACAACACGACTCAAAATGTTCTTTAGTAACCAGTTATAAGTTTTTTGTGCATAATTACAAACTGCCATTCTAATCATAAACATTTTGTGGTTACTTATAGCTACAAAATGTAAGTAATATAGTTTATACAGCATACTCTTTACAATCCCGATTTCTTTGTCAAATTTTAATTCATATTAAATTGATAAAGTGTGCACAAAGGGTAAAGGAGAGTAATTTTCTTCAAGTTTCACATGTAAGGATTCATAGTAGAATGATTAAACCTTACATTTCTCCACTATAAGGAGAATTAAAACGGAAATATTGAGTAAAATCTTACATTTCATTTAGTAAGTGCTAATAACGGGTTTCTGCCATAATTTTCCTTATTTTAAAAGAAAACACACAATTTTAGTTTTAGGTTTTAGTAACAAATTTTATGGGCATAGTGGGAATATTTCTAACAGGTTAAACTGAAATGACCATCATGGGCATATATATATATTTTAGATTCACATATATGAATACTATACAGTAAAAACTAACTTATGCTACATACCACATGGATGAATCTCAAAACCCATGAAAAGCAAAAGAAAACCACAAAAGAATCATGCCATTTGCTTACACTTGGGTAGTTTTTAAAACAGGCATATCTAAACATGGTGCTTAAAAGTGTAAGCTTGGGTAGGAAAAACTATAAAGAAAAGCAAGAAAATAATTACCACAGAAGTTATGTAGAGGTTATCTTTGGGTAAGGAAGAGGGAATAATAAGAGAGCGACAAAGAAGAGCTTCTTGGTTCTTGAAATGTCCTATTTCTTGACTTGGCTGGTGAATGCATGAATGTTCACTATGTGATAAGTCAGGGGGCTGTTTTCATTTTGTTCACTTTTATATATGTGTGGATTTTTCCACAGTTGAAAAGGTAAAGTTCAGGTGTGGTGGCTCACACCTATAATCCCAGCCAGCACTTTGCGGGGCCAAGGTGGGAAGAATTACTTGAGGCTAGGAGTTGGAGAGTAACCCAGGCAACAGGGTGAGGCACTGTCTCTACATAAAATGAAAAAAAAAAAAAAAGTAGCTGGGCATGTTGGTACATGCCTATAGTTCTTGCTACTTGGGAGGCTGAGGCAAGAGGATCACTTTAGCCCAGGAGTTTAAGCCTGCAGTGAGCTAGGGTTGTGGCACTGCACTCCAGCCTGGGTGGCAGCAAGACACTGAGTAAAAGAATAAAATAAATAATTAAAAGTTAAAATATAGGAAAAAATGAGCATAGCCTTATGCTAATTTTTCAGCTACTAGGTCTGATATCATCACATTCCTTGCTTGTCATTGAAAATTTTTTAAACTATGATACTTTTTTTAGTGGTATTTATCCAATTAAATGTGCTAACAAATTTGGTGTATAAATCTCAAGGGTAAGGGTATGTGGAGAGTGGGTGTGTTTGTGTGAGACAGAGAGAGAGAGAAGAAGGGGAGGAGAAAAAGAAGGAAGGGGGAAGGAATGGAAAAAGATAATAAAGAGTTGTTCTGATAGATTAAACTTTAGTAGATGTATTCCCTACAAATTGTTTTTCTCCATATTGCAGTGTCAGGTAAAGAAAGGCATCCCAGGATGAATTCAGAGCTAGGAACATGCACCTTTGTATCATAATGCTAATGGAAGGAACATGTACATTCTAACTGTTACGAATAATGGAATATATTTCCGTTATTAAGTAATAAGCTTTAATTCTTTGTATTTTTGTGATCCATTTGATAGTAGGTGCCTCAGCATTTCAACTCTGCTATAAGTACATGGAGATATATTTTATTTAAGTCATCTTATTCATGTCTTTCAAAAAGAAATTCATTTTTGGCCAAGGATTTCCAAATTTTGCCCCATATATAGGTATAGTTTATTATAGACTTAGTTTGCAAAATATTAAATCCTTATATCCTTTTAGGGACACAATAAATTTTTATCAGTTTGAGATAATGTACCTGCAGTTCTACCTCAGGCCGTGGTGAGAGATTGAAGTGCCTCTTCATTTTAACATTTTGGGTTCAAGTTGTTGCATAAGGGCATGCAAATGGAAACTGGCCTATTTTTGAGCTTTAATAAAATCATCAAATACTTCTTAATCTTAAGAGTTATAGTTATGTACTACAATATATATAATTCTCTAATATTTAAAATAAAACCTGAAAGCCACAAAAGCTTACTGTGAAATAAAATATGATGGAATATTATTTCTAACTGGCTTACCTATATTTCCTTCATTGAAGGGAATATGAAGTAGAAAAGCCGTTTTATTGAAAAGAGTTTGGAAAGTAAAGATAACTCTTTTCAATTCAATTCTTTGTAAGTAGAAAAAGAGTAAAGATAATGTTCTAGCTGTCAGCAGATGTCTGACACTTGACGGAGCGTATCATTACAATAGAGCAGCTAACAATATCTGCAAAGGTCATCATGAAAGTATAAAAATGAGGAACATTTGTCCATTGACCATTTCAGTGACCTCTTTTTGGGCTTTAAGTCTAAAAATCTTGGCAGATCAGAACTTTATATTCGGCATTTTGAGTGTCAAATCTCTACATGATGTGCAAGTCAGAACGAGTTATTACTTGCAAAATACCATCTTCTTTCAGAAGTTAAACTCACATTAAATGCCAGGAGACTGAAACACTGATTTTAAGAAGACAAAGTTTAGAAAAGATGAATGAAAATGTGTGTTAAAGAAGAGTCACCAGTCAGAGCTAACTATGATAGTCATAGTATTTAAAGAGTTGGAACACAAGAAATTAAGCATTTTGTAAAATGAAGGCTTTTCATCCATCCACATAAGATTCTGACATTTAAACTATGTTTCTTCCATTCTGTTCACAGGCTCACCTTGTAGCAGCTTTTGAAAAGAGCTTAGGGAATATGACTGGCCGATTGCAAAGTCTAACTATGACAGCGGAACAAAAGGTATGTTCAGAAATTGCCACTGGAGACTGAAAGAAGACAGCAAATTGCATAGGATTCTTAAATAATACCTGAAGCTCCCTAAAAATAATATTCCAGGCTGAGTGCAGAGGCTCATGCCTGTAATCTCACCACTTTGGGAGACCAAGGTGGGTGGATCACTCAAGGTCAGGAGTTCGAGACCAGCCTGGCCAACGTGGTAAAATCCCATCTCTACTAAAAACACACACAAAAAATTAGCTGGGCGTGGTGGCGGGTACCTGTAATCCCAGCTACTCAGGAGGCTGAGGCAGGAGAATCACTTGAACCCAGGAGGCAGAGGACGCAGTGAGCCAAGATCACACCACTGCACTCCAGCCTGGGAGACAGAACGAAAAAAAGAATAATAATAATAAAATAATATTCAATTCTATACTAAATTAAAACAATGATAATACCTTTCTTTTCAGATTTTAATTTAAAGATTTTATCAGTTTACTCCATATTGGAACACACAAAGGCACACAAAATCCTTGCTAGGCAGTCTATTAATTTACTTCTGGATGGAACTAGTAAAAGAATACTGAATGTTAAGAAAGAGAAACAGTCACATAAGAAAATATTCTGGGGGCAAACTGTTATGCAGTTGACAAGAATCACACTTTGATAAGAACTTTCACAAATACATGGTCACTAAATCCAGCTATAGAGCATGGCTGTAGGCTAAGACACACAGGAAGGATGCCTGGGACTCTGCCAAGTAAGGGACTTCAGGTTACAGCAGCTATGAAACAACGGCCAATCCTGTGTAATTTTGAAATAACAAGAACTAGTTGCCATCTAGGGATATCACCTTTGAAGAAAAGTCATTTGTTATATCAAAATGCTTAAAATGAACCTAAAGGATTTTATGGTATGAAAGAAGGTATACCAAAAAGAAAGGAACGGAGAATTTAGTTCACAAAGACAAATGTATTAAAAAGATCCATACTGCATAGAAAGCCTGGTCACCTTTGCTGTGATGACCAGTTAACTTACTTCTCTGCTGTTAGTCCAGTGGCCTTAACTTCCTTGGATAGGTATCAGAGATAGGTGAAACCTATAGAATTCTATGGAGTGTGTGTGTGTGTGCGTGCGTGTGTGTGTGTGTGTGTGTATGAAAACTGTAAATGTGTACAAATGATCAGGTGTCCAGAGCTTTCATCTAATTCTCAAAGAGACCCATTATATCAAAAGTTTTGGGTATTTTCAAGAATGCGTTCCTCTATCTATCCGTAGGAATGGCTTCAGTTTTGTCTTTAGATTCTGTAAGTTATGTGATTAGCTTTACAAAAGTAGTATGTATTACCAAATTTTGTCACTTTACAAAAGTTTAAAACACAGAATGAATAGTTCAATGAAATCAAAAGAGTAAATCGAATATTCTTATAATTGCCAAGTATTACTAGCACGTTGTATTCTCTGTCATATTCTCCATATACCCTGCCCGTGAGAGAGAATATTATCCATTCCTGGAAAATCTGTTCTAGCACAGCTAACAAACTCCTTTTGAAACATAAATTTTCCCTTCCTTCCTCCCTCCCTCCCTCCTTCCCTCCCTTCCTTCCTTTTTTTCTTCCTTTTTCCTTTTCTTTCCTTCCTTCCTGCCTCTTTTCCATCCTTCCTTTCTCCCACCTTACACCATTTCTTCCTTCTTTTCTCCCTCTGTCTCCCTCTCTTTCTTTTTTGCTGCAGCTTCTCACTTCACTATGTAATATAAGAACCCAGCAAATTGAATTAGAAGGCTTTTTAGAGCAGCTGATGGGAAAGAATAAAAACACTGGGCCCCAGTATTCTTGAATGAGAATTCTGGCTATGTCTGTTAAAAGCTGGGTAATCTTGAGCAAGTTTATCTAACCTTTCTTGAACCTCAAATTCACCTTCTTAAAAGTGGGGATGATAACTACCTTGTAGGATCACCATGAGGAGTAAGTCAGATACTGTTATCATGTCACATGCTAGGGGCTACCAAAAAATATTACCTTCCTTTATGAGATCACATGGACACAGGAAGGGGAATATCACACTCTGGGGACTGTTGTGGGGTGGGGGGAGGGGGGAGGGATAGCATTGGGAGATATACCTAATGCTAGATGACGAGTTAGTGGGTGCAGCGCACCAGAATGGCACATGTATACATATGTAACATTTCTCTTTTTCCCTTGAAAATTATAAGATAACACCAAATTCCTCACCGGGCATATACCAAGCATATTGCTGGAAATGAGTGTTAGAATTTAAGTCTCAATATCTTTAATAAGTCAAAATTAATAGAATTTTTGTCCTCCACCCAATATTTTCTTGAACTCTGTTATATCTGTAAGTGAATTTTCTCATAGAAACTGCAAAAAAATGTAGAGGTATGTTAACTTATAATGCCTATGATTAATGCCGAATATTTAAAAATAATTTCTATAACATAAGAGATTTTATAATGCGTCTACATTATCCTTAAAATAACATTGCCAAAATTATAAAATTTTCTCAGAAGATATCAGAATGTCTCACGTTGTCCTTATCACTTTTTTAACTGAAAATAAAATCACTTCTTTTTGAATTGCAAACTGTATACACACAACAATCATGGTTAACTAGTTTATTAATTTGAGATTATAACTTGCCTATTCTCAAAGTGATATTTAAAAGCCTATAAAATTATTTGCAATGTAAAATGGTATAATTCAAAGACAGAATCTAATTAAAACCAGTAGAATAATGTATATAACAATATACCTCAGCCTAGATAATTACTACTGCAAGGCACCGAAATGAATTGAATTTCAAGGAAGCTATGGTACAAAGGGAGATTGTTAGGTGTGTTTTATTCTCATTTTCTGGCCAGAAGAGCATAATTTAGACTGAGGAGAAAACTCTTTGGCACTAAATTCAAGGACGAATTTATTGCCAAGGTTTTTAAATTGGGGTCATGGAATAACAAAAGACAAAATCACTGTTCAAATAGACATTTCTCTAAAAGCTAAGGGCATAACATTTAATCATATTTCACTAAAGGCATTTCTTCAGGGAGCTGAGATAAAAGGGTATATTGCTCTCTGGTGATTCAACAATCCTGAGAAAAGGCTTGTGAAGTATAGAGCAGAGATTCTTAAACTCCCTTCCCCAAGTTACAAGTTTCATTTGTCTATTTAGTCATTCATCAAGTTTATATTGAATTTGTGCTCTTCTAATGACAAAACAGTTGTCATTATATTATATTAAATGTTATATAATATATAAATTATATATTAATAAATATATAATTTTTATATATAATATATTTATAATATTTATATATTTATAAATATATAACTTATAATATATAAAAATTATATATTTATAAATATAGAATTTATATATAATATATAAAAATTCTATATTTATAAATATATAATTTTTATATATAATATATAATTAAAACATATAGGATTTCAGGTGATGATAAGCACTACTGAAAAAAGTAAAGCTGAGAATGAGGATACTGAGAAGCTGGTTTGGAAGCTAAAACACGAAGTAACAAAGGCCAAGGTGGTTACATGTTCTTGATTACATACTTTAAAAATGGATAAACTAAATTAAGACTCAGATTCTAGTCTTTGGGCTTCACAGTGTGATTTTCAGCAATCACATGGCATTAATAGCCTGAAACTACATCAAAATTGTCGTTTGATTTATAGACCAAAATAACTCCCTTGAATAGAGAGGGATTCACTTCTAACACTTTTCCTATTTCCAGATGCCAAATAACACTGAATCTGTTGCCAAATTTGTGTGGCAGAACACTGGTTTTAGATACTTATAGCCTAGTAAGAAAGAAAAGACATGTATGAATAACTCAGAAGGCAGAAAATTATCATGCTGTTAGACTCAGTACAATGTCATGTGCATTCTCAAAGGAAACATCTGCAGAGGCAGGAGAATTACTTGAACCCTGGAGGTGAAGGTTGCACTGAGCCGAGATCACGCCACTGCACTCCAGCCTGGGTGACAGAGAGAGACTCCGCCTCAAAAAAATCAAAATTACAAAAAAAAAATAAAAAATAGTTAGTGATCAATCTGGCAGCATTTTCTGAAAGTTAAACAGTATTCCCAATAGCTGCTAAAAGAAGACATGTTATATAATAGTAAGTCTGTAAGTAGGTAAAAATTAAGAGAATTGTTAATATGCTTGCTGGGGAGTGAAATTATCTCTAGGCATTACCCTATACCTAACCTAGGACTCAGTAGACTATGATATTGGCGTAGTTTGACCAAGAATTTTATCCTGATTTCAGATCATTTTCTCTTCACCAGCACTTCTTCACCAGGATTATATGAAAAAAATTAAACCTGATGCCCTGAGGCATCCATTATATGTGCTGAAATAACTTCTTTTCTCACCATCTAGAATGGCACTAGCTATGTACCACTCTTGTCAGAATCGAGGAAATTGCCACTCAAATCATTGTGCAGGGCTTAATTTTCTCACAGAATGCCAGTTGAGAAAGGCTCAACTTCTAGGAATCCAGCAAACTATATTTTTATAAGTAACATTTTTACAGAACTACTTCTAAATCCTTGTGTTCAAATTTACTAAAGCTATATTCATAGCTAAATATTTCAGAATTTAAAATTTAAAAGACTTTCAAATTAGTTCCCTGTAGCTGTCATGCCAAGGCAATTAGAACATATGTTAAGGTATGAGGGGTTTTTCTTGTTAGAAGGTCAGAGCAGGGCGGAGAAATAGCCCCTTGTATGAGTGATGAAGCTCAGATATTGACTCCTATGCTAACCATAAAGCCTAGTAGTTTGCTCATTTGTTACCTCTCTGAAACATTTTTTTGGGTGACTACAAAACAGGAATTGAAACCTTCAAAATAAGGGAATTTGAAACCAAATCTTTGAAAATAGATAATGCTGCAACTAAAAATTTAGTTGAATAGGATTTTTACATTAACTCTCCCTAATTTACGTTATGATATTTGCCATCTAGAAGTGTTTTTTAAAAATATATTGCTGGAGTCAGATGATGCATCCATTAACCTTTAAGGCATAGAATAATGTGAATCTAAAATTTTCAGATTATTTACACTACTGGTATTTGGTCAATGTAATTTATTTGAAACTAGATGCAATAGGGATGGCCAGGTTATTTCAGTAGAACAACTAGCAAGACTTCAGATGCATGGTGGAGTGGGGAAAGGAGGACCTGTTTAAGGAAACTAGAGCTGGGAAGTGTGAGATTAACTTAGTGCCAACGTGAGGACCTAAAAAGCAGATGTGGTGGAAAATTTAAACAGGCTTGCCTAGAAGGTCAATTTAGTTGATGACACTTGATGAGATTGTCCCAAGCTTTGGGATTCTCAACAAAGTCTTTGTTAGTGAGAAATTTGGAAAGAGATTAGGTATAGTTAAGAAACTGGGTTGGAAAGGCCACCAGGAAAGGCTAATATTCTGACACAAAATTTGATCATTTTATTTGGAAGCATTTCAAGCCTGACCTGAACGAATTGTTTAGCCTCAGATACATGCATAAAACTGTGAAAAGAGACATTGACTCAATTTAGCTTCTTTAACATGAGAAACTTTCATGGAAAACTAGAACTTTACAAGCTCAGCTGGTGTTGGGGGCATCATTATCTTGAATAGCTCACTGGAGGAAAATGAAATCTTAGTTTGGTTCTCAGGTTTTAAAATATCTATCATTTTTGAAAAGTGTGAAGTAACAAAATATGATCTGATTATCTTATTCCTAAAATCCTTTGCAGAATTATCCCAGCCTCAATCTTCTCTTTAGTATTTAAAGAGAATAAGAAACTGGAAATGACTGAATTGGAAGAGTAGACTTTAAATCCATATCTTGATGGCATATACATTTTTCAGTTTTTTTTCTGAATGATTAATAAGGATTCTCAAAACTTGAGTATCTTCTATGTTTCCCTTTAACATAAAGAAATTGTATGAAAATATTTTAAAAATATCTAATGATTTTATAGTTAGCTATCTTGGGAATTCATTTCTAATCATGTACCTCATCCAAACTCCCCACTATGGACAAAAATAAAATAAAAATTATTAGTTGCATCTGAAGGCCACATTACAATTTCTATGCATTATAGAAACCTGAGAAAATGTATCTTAAAAAATAAATGTGAACAACTAACCATAATTATGAAGAAGAAAAATGAAAACTAGAAATAAACTATTGAAAAATTTCTACCTATCAGTTAAGTTTTTATTTTAAAATTCTTTATGTTTATCTCTATAATACTATTGGGAAAGAGAGAAAGGAAAACCTGACTTTGTTCTCATCCAAAGGAGGTGATTCCACTGATTTAGCCAAAATAAGACTTCCTGGTTATAATAAATCGTAAAGTTTTTGATGTTTTTTATATGGTACCCCACTCACTAGGTGATCAGACACCCTCCTGCAAAAAAAAAAAAAATACGTATGCAATAAAGTTAAAGTTTTATGTTATTCTTTCAAGGGGAGAAACATCTGTTTAACACAGACCAGAATATTTCAACAAAGTCATCCCAATATTTATGGAGATCATAAATCAAGCGAAAAAATATATTCATCAACAACTAAACAAACTACATTAAATAGTCTCAAAGCACATTTTCATTTTTTTTCTGACAGGAAAACAGGTTTCACAAGTATGGAGACATTTTACCATGGCTTTTAACAGTGAGGAAGGATATTTAAATAAAGGGAAAAATTATATGGAAAGCTCAGAGAAAAGAGATGGGTGTGGCTTGAGTGACAAGGTGAGAGCAGATCTCATTAACTGAAATGAGAGAGAAGGAAGGAATTTTGCAAATATGGAAAGATAACTAGTGCAGGTTTGAACAGATTATGTTAATCAATGTAGAATTTGGCTATCTTTTTAATCAAAGACTATGGAATATTTTATAGGTGTTTGCTTATACTCAAAGTTTTAAAGAAATAACAGTATGAATTTGGTTGAACTAATTTTTTTCATAGATAGGATTCTCTCAAGTTATATAGCATATATATTTCTTAACTAGTTATTCTTCCTTTTACATATATTGTGCCACATTGAGTAACAACTAACCTGCTAATCTCTATTGGTTTTTAAAAGATAATTAATATTAGAAAGTGATCATTTTTCTGTTTCATATTAAACATGATATTCTGAAAAAGCAACATTGCCTGAACGTTCTACATTTTATCTTTTTGAAAACAGGTTTTATAAGAGATTTCTCGTGAAAAGCTGAACATTTTGACACTGAAATAAGTCAGCTAACTCAAAGCTAAGCTTAATTTTTTGACACTGTTGGCATGAGGTCTCATTTCCACTTTTTTCCTTTAAAGCCACAGGCAATGTTTTAACAGATTTTAATCCACAGTACAAGCATTATTGATCTTCAATTTAAGGATAAAAACCTGATTTTAATTAGAATTTAATATGCATTCTAGTATTTATGTTGTATAATTAATATTTACATTCCATGATTCCACTATGTACCATTTATTTCTTTTTGAATAAATTTCCAGTAGGAGCAGAATAAATTTTCAGTAAATATTTTATTTCTTGGGGGATATTTTTAAATGGAAAATATATTAAGTTTTGGTAAAATCTGTTGCTAATTTGGCAGTGGACAGAATATAAAAATTGGAGAGACTGAGTCATTATGATGAATTGGGTCTGACTTTTGTCATGACACTGGAAATTTCCCACAAATATTATATTCTTCTTTTATAATAAATATAGTCGAAATGAATTGCAGTCAAGTATTTGAAGACCCATCTATAAATTTAGGCAGTTACTGTTGATTTTTCATTATGAGAGATTCTTCCACTCATAAGCTACTAAAAGTACATAAAGAAGGTCTGGTTGTTTGTTTTAAATGTGACTGTTCTCTATCAGGAAAATGTCAGGTATCCGATGAAAATAGATATATGAGGTGCCAGGTATCTATTCCAAACTTGGATATCACTTCAATTAGCATCATCTTTTTTTTTTTTAAAGTGTCTAAGGTTAGAATAGTCACCAGATATTCCCATGTATGAAGCAATTTTCTGCAAAGGCCGCTGTGGATGATCTTTTTAAAATATATGTTCTGGGAGACATTGAGTAAAGAGAAATTATTTACCAGAGAATGAAGAACCGAGGCCCGATTCTTTGGCTTTCTGCCAAAGATGCTAAAGGCAATGATGAATGACAAATACATTACCAAGGAATTCTCCCTCTAAGAGGCTGACAAAGATCTGATTTTTAGGATTATGTTACCACCAAGAAGATACCCCTTGTCACTGAGCTTCTAATGGAAATATGGTCTATACTGAAACAATACTCAGTTCTTTTTCTTTCTATCTTTTTTGAGTTATTTTATCTTCCAAAAATGAGTTATTTCTGATAAAATAATTCACTTAAATAATTATGAAAGTTCAAATTTGTGCAAATACTTTTATTGGGACATATCTTAAAATTACTCTAAATTCAAAAAGAAAATATATGCTTTATTAAAATTTGATCTGTAAGCTGCTTTGTTTGTAATTTAACTATTATTTAAAAATTGTATAATACATATATTTTATTTACTTTATTCCTGTGTTGCTTTGGCTTGATAAGACTAGGTCTCCACATTAGGAGTTTTACTGAATGAAAAAGTATCAGAATGTAACATGACTTTGATATGGCATCAGAATTTAATAAGATGACATTTAATAGGAATTAGGGGTAAGTTCCAGGTTTTACACTTAAATACAAATAATCAATTTTGCAGGCACAAAATACTTCAAACAAAATCTGAAATCATTCATTTGACAAAACTTCAGGTTTGCAGTTGACAATAAATACAATACAATGCAACAGTGCAATAGTGATATCTAAATATCTAATGTAATCATAGGTAATATTAGTAAGTGTGTTATCTGAAATGAGTGGTGTGATATCCTGCTTTACTTTGTACTGGTGAGTTCTGGGTGCCACCCTTTGAAAGGAATAAAGACTATTCATATCTCTTTTATAAGACAATAACTAAGAAAAACAAACAAACAAAAAAAAACCCACCTCCTTTACTTTAGCTGAGAAAGAAGTTATTAGGTACAACTTGACAAGTTCAGCTAAGCATCCAAATCTTCCAGGAGGTTGTTACTACATAAAATCAAACCTTTTTAATTCAACTATGAGCAAGGAGATTTTATTTTTCTTTCGGGTACTAAAGCTTCCAAACTCTGTTTATTTCACAGGAATCTGAACTTATAGAACTAAGAGAAACCATTGAAATGCTGAAGGCTCAGAATTCTGCTGCCCAGGCGGCTATTCAGGGAGCGCTGAATGGTCCAGACCATCCTCCCAAAGGTATATTTAGAAATCATTTCATTTCCACCCAATATAATAGGCATCTATTTTATTTACTAATTACAGTAGAACTGCATTTACTCAGTGTCACTGCGTATTATTAATACATACTAGTTGTATTAATAGTTGTACTAATACATACTAGTAGTACATACTACGTTGGTATTAATGTGGTCAGAATCCTAGAATTTTAGAACAGTGACTTTCATTATCAGGTAATTTTTAAACTGATCTTAAGAAATTTGGTTCTATAGTTGTATATACATCTCTCTACTTGATTCAGTGGAGATGGAGATGGAGTGGTTGGTTAATACATGCATATCTGAGTTCAGGCAAAACAAACTCATTAATGAGTATGATAATCTAGATCTGTATATAAAAATGAAATAGTCAATATGATGATATAGTAAGCAGTGGGCATTGAGAACAACTTTTCCTGGATGGAGGCTATAAAAAGGTACATTTCCTGTAGATAATTTTGAAACAATAAAAACAACGGGCGAAAGGTAGGTCTGTTTTAAATTATTCCTATGCTTAAGCAATTCTAAACAATGAAAATATTTCTGCCACTGCCCCTACCCCTGGGTTCACCACTGAAGAAATGCTCATTATTAATATCGTGTCATTTTTCTCCTTTACATTGGTTCTATTTACTCGTTTCCTGACACTTTTCAATGGCCTTCAGTGAGATCAGCTCTTTCCCAGCTTAAAAAATCCTGTCCTAAAACATGAATGCCTTATTATCTCTCTTTTCATTTCCAGAAGAATTCTGAGAAAAATTTTATGAAATCTTTCAATGTCTTCACCCATCTTTAGACCACTGGAGTGTAGCTCCTTTTCCCTCCACTCCACCAAAACAATGCTCTCCAGGATCAGCAGAAACTTATATGACACTAAATTCAGTAAAATGTTTATAATTCTTATTGTATTAGACAGACATGGAAACAGCATTTGATGCTGATATTCATTTCTTCCTATGTGAAACATTCAGTTTTTCTAATGTTCGTGACATCATACATTCTTGGTTTTTCTTCTGCTCCTTTGAAATATTTTTTCAATATTTCTTTTGTAAATTCACTCTTTTGTATCCATTTGTTAATTGTTGATATCCTAAGCTCTCTTCCATTATGATTCTATACATCCTATTTAAAAATATATAGAAAATCATCTCATACTCTAGCTGTCATTTTTATTAATGTGCTAATAGCTAATAACTGTCAAATCTAGGTCTCCAGGCCAGGCTCTGTATATCCAACTACCAAGAGAGAACTCCATGTGGATATCTTTGGATGTCTGTTTTGCATCTTAAACCTAACTTCTCCAAACTTGCACTTGTCTTCTGTCTCAGACCTGCTGCTCCTTCAGTGCTCTTTGCCTCAGTAGATAGCACCACCATCCTTCCATTTAGCCAGAAATCTAAGTATTCTTCATAACTCCTCCTCTCCTCATTGAATAAATTACCAAGGTCAGTTGATCCCATTCCTTAAATATCTCTTGGATCTGTTAACTTTTCTCTGATTTTACTCTCGCCATCCATCACCTCTCTCCTGAACCATGACCACAAACCCCTAAATAGCCTTCCTCTTCTTAATCTTATCCTGCTTTACATCAGTCTTCACGCTGAAGCCAGAATAGTCATTAAGAAACACCTCTACAGGTATCCCATTGCCTTTAGAATGGAATACAGACTCCTCAACATGACATAATCTCTCTTCACCAGCTTCATTTATTCAACAAATATTTATTCATAACCAATTATGTGCCAGATGATGCACATATAGACTTCTTGTTCTGTTGTTGCATTGCATATTCCATATTTCAGCTATCCTGAATTTTTTTCAATTATTCATAAGTTCTTTATGAATTGTGTTCATTCCATTTGGAATATTCTACCTTGTTTGATCAGCATAAAGACTTTTTGAGACACTGCAGCAGCAGTGAACCTAAATATGTTTCCTTGACCCCTACATTGAATGACACCTCCTGTAATATGTTTCTGGAAGCAGCAATACTTCCCTTCTTAAAATTACATTATACTTTGGGGCTTTTATTTAAGGTATGTCTTTCCTGATTTACAATAGTAGAGCTTGTTTTTTCACCCTTTTGAAAGACATCAAGATGCCCATGATGATGTCTTGCATGTAACAGGGGTTTATTTGAATTTTTAAAAGAAGAATAAAGTAATTTTTAAATGAATTTCAATTTAAATTTTAGGAAAACAATTATATAAAGTGAGATATGCTTAAATTGAAGGACAAAGTAGTTCTGTAGGGGCTACTTCTTTCAAGACTTTAGCAACTTTCCATGTGGGGGAGTGATTTATGTGATGCATGGAAAATTACTGCATATTTAAAGCTTATCTTAGAGCTATAATAAAGCAGCTTATGTTCTAAATCTTCATGTCGTAAATAGGTCCAGAAGGGATTTAAAGAGCCTTAATCCTTACTTTAACACAGCACAAGTCACTGAAGTGAAACTTGCTGAAAGGATTCCTTTTATGTTAGGCAACAGGTAGCTGAATATATCTACAGAAATTGAAAAATTGGAATTCTTTTGCTCAGAAATGTGGGAGGGGTGAAGCTTAAGGTAAAAAATAACAGTTAATATCTAAATTGATCAAGAAATATGAAAAAATAATTTGCTAGGTTTTAAAACTAACAAAAACCATGGTTATAAAGTTTGAATATATATAGGATAGTTAGATTGTATTTCTGTAATATTAAAACTCAGCATTAAATTTAATGAACACAAAGTGATTCTTATCACATTGACCATTGACATTACATGGAAAAAATAGTCAGTTGGACTAATTATGTGTCTTTCCATGGGTTATTAAGGTAATTGTATGGCATATAAATCTATATTGGAAATCACATTGAAATTCACTTTCAGAGGCCCTTAAAATATTTATGTAATATATATTTTTAACATATGATCTTAAAAGATATATTTGGAATGACGCAACAGTTTTATAGACAGGCCTGACTATCACAAAACCACACACCAATTTGTGAATGTGTTTCTATTTCCTCTAAATTAATGCATCACATTCATTAACAAAGTTTGATAAATGACTATAGTCTATAATAAAATATTTTTGTTTACAAACATATTTAAACACCTGCTATTAAGTATAGCCATTATCAGATCTTAAAATACAAAGATTTAAAAAATTACCCTGTGGTCATGGAGCTCACAATCCACTGCAAAAATAATATTTGCGATAAGAAATTTGAAAGTTGAAGGTAATAGAAAAATTTACCTTTATTTTTCAAAATGTACCATTGCTTTCTAAGTCGCTACTTCTGTGTAAATATGGAATTGTTTTTCCTTAAGATATACCAAATATAGTTGGATAACGCATGTATTAAAATTCTGTCAGCACTAATTTGTTTTTTAGACATAGTGATAGGCAAACATAGTTATATTGAATGAAAAATTAGAATCAAATTTATTAAACACTGTGTACTGATTGATACCACATGCCATATGCTTGTATAGCAATATAAGGTTTGGAATTTATAATGGTAAACAAAATAGATACAGTCTTTGTCTCCATAGAACTTTTAGTCTAGTGGGAGAGCAGAAGGTAAAGGAATGTATGTGATCATTGGTGAAGCTGAACATGTATACCAAAACAGTTATAAGTTCCAAGATGGACAATAATGGGTGCCCTAGGGAAGGAGGGTACCAAGGAACCTACTGGAGGTTACAGAGTCAGGGAAGATTATTCCAAGGTAGTAATATTTAAGTGAATATCCAAGGAATAATTGTCAATCACTTTATAAGTACTGAGGGAGGAGTATTTCAAAAGAGCTTTGAGGCGGAAAATAAATTAGTTCCTTTATGAAACTAATGTAAGGAAAATACTAAGCAAACATGTAATAAGAAGAACACGGTTGATGAGTTAAGAACTGACAAGATTACTGAAGGATTGTAGGCCATATTTAGAAGTTGGATTTTTTTATCTATTCTTATTAAAGTGAGAAGTTATTGAAAGGTCTTAAGTGGGGGAGTGATGATGAAGTTTGCCTTTTAAAAAAGATTTTTCTAGCTATTGTTTATAGAATGGTTTGAAGATGAGTAAGTTCAATAGCTATACTTGCTGTAAAGGTTATGTTGGTAGCTTGAACTGGGGCAGTGGTGACACAGAGGATGGGAGATGGAAAATGACGAGTGAACAAACACATACCTGAAAATTTCACTTTAAAAATAGACCTCTCCATTAATTCAGATTGCTGATATTCATTCGGTTAGCCATTCTTTACTGAACTTTATGATGCCCCATATACTGAATTAAATAGTTACAAGCACTAAAAAAGAAATTGTTAGGGAACAGTAAAATGCATTTCCTTCATTTCACAATATTATTAACATTATGGCTTTGCTAATCTTTATTGGCGAATGCAGTCATAATTGAAGGTAACTGATACTTCCAAGGACTACAGTTGACCTAGGATTACTATCTTTTTAAAAATTTAGTATTAAAGAAGTCAAACACAATTTATTAATTCTGGATATAATAAAAATTCTGAAATACTTTAATACTTTGTGCTTTTCTATTTGTGAAAGTTAATTATTAGGAACGAGCTAGCAAATGCTACTTCTTTTTCAAAAAGCTAATGGCCAATCACAGCAAAAATTTAAAGCACTAAGCAATACCTACACATATTCTTCTATTGCCTATTTATATGACTTCCATAATAGTTGATTAAAGGATACCGGATTCCTTTATTGTTGAATTAAAACCTCCTACATGAAAACCTTGATTTAGGTTTAGAAGTTGGTGATGTTTTGGCATGCAAAACCAGTTGATGTTCTCATCATTACTTTTGAAAACAATGTTAAGGGATGAATTCTAGGGATTCTAAAAAAAAAAAAAAAAAAAAGCTCTATGTGTTTCTTTCTATAAAATTTTTCAGCATGATTGCCTCAGTAGAAAAATTAAGAGACTTATTGATATATATGTATATGAAGGTGAGGATACACATATACACACACACATATATATGTATGTAAATACATATATTACATGTCTATCAATCCATACATACTCATTTATTATACGTTTTGAAAGCAACCAGTTATAGTTTTGTTGCCATGGATCATTTTTACTATTCAGTAAATCAGTCAATTGAAGAGGCTTGATTTTATGGTATTAGTTTTTTGGAAACTTTGTCAGCTTTATAGTAAATTTTGACATCTTACAACTTCCACTGAGATATTTTTGCTTGACTAATCTGCCTTGAGGCCAATAAGTATATCAACGGAAATGGACTAAAAGCAAATGTGACTTGAAGCACAATTTTGTAAATTTTCTTAGTGTCTCAGCAATACTTAATACTAGTGCTTTTTAGGTAGGAAAATTTTCAGTTTGTTTTATTTTTAATAACTATAAATCTTGTAGTTGCTTGTATAAAAGAAACAGATACCTTTAACATGATTAAATATCAAATGCTATTCTCTTCAAAATATCTTAACTAAAGAAGCACTGCCTGCTCTTAGAAGTTAAGCAAGGCCATACCATGTGCTGCGTACATGGCTTTTAACACAATGGATATTAGAATCAGCCTAAGGCTGAGCCTGGCTCCACTATTTTTCAGCTATGTGACCACGTGAAAGTTACATTTAGTAATTAAACTCATTTCAGTGGTTTGCTTTAAGAATAAAATTAGGTACTCCGGGGGCATATCAAGCATATTGTAAAACCTAGTTTGATTATTATTTGTTATTGGTATTACTATTATTATTCTATAATAAGTCATGGGTAGGCAGTAGGGGTACATTGGAAGAATTACACTGTCTTAAATATGTCCTCTGTTTAACTCACAAACTCAGTCTACCTAGGCTTTCTTTGGAGGATCTGCTTTTCATTGGCTGTTTGACTTTGGCCAAATTACTTAACTTCTTTTCACTTCAGTTTCCTCATCTGTGAGATTATGTGCTTACATGACTTCAAGTTTTGTTTTGGCTCTAATATGGTATGATTCTATGAAATGGAAAGTTAATACATTTGGCTCTAGTAACTGTATTTGACGCACAAATATTAAAAGGCACAATTAATTCTCATTCTGAGTTTCCATTTACTCTTTTAAATTAATCATTCAGAACAAATCATTTTGGAAGAGCTGCTTGATCCAGGTATTCAGTAGAAATCACTAGCATAGCATTTAATTTTAGACAAAACTGAGAACTCATTAAACTGCCAGGGCTATGGACTTATATGAGATTCTCATTAAATCTTAATGTAGATAACTCAGTTAATTAAAACAAATATGGTTGTACTTTATTAAACTTCTAAAGTCAAAACTGCATTGAAATTATCTGTACAAAGCCTTGTTGACCTTTATTAGAGAACTGCCTCTCAAAAGACCTAAAAGACTTATTTGTTCAGATCGAGACTCTTCATGAGCCAATGTGATACTCTCCCTCTATTGCTAGATCTTCGCATCAGAAGACAGCATTCCTCTGAAAGTGTTTCTAGTATCAACAGTGCCACAAGCCATTCCAGTATTGGCAGTGGTAATGATGCTGACTCCAAGAAGAAGAAAAAGAAAAACTGGGTAAGTCACCATCCTTCATCTAATTCAGAAGCTTATTAATGCATAATGTGTTAGGCCTTTTTCTTTGGGGCTTTAGTGATCTGCAGTAGTTTACAAAGGGTCCCATTCAAGCTACTGACACCTCAAATGCTGCACTCATCACCAAAATTGGAGTGGCATGTACTGAAAAGCATACATTTTAATGTTGGGACTAAACTTGCGTTTGAATCACCACTATATCTAGACCTTTTGAGGGGCCTGAATTTTCTAACCAATAAAAAGACAGTTAATAGCAATTATATTTACTTGTGAATACCATTTATTCACAGATGTTATCTTATTTTTCTATAGTATAACTATAGAAACTATGTAGTATAACTATAGAGTTATACTAAAGAAAAATAAGATAACATCTGTGAATAAATGGCTTAAAATAAGGGTTTATTGTGGGGGTAGAGATGAAGGAAAAGTGAAAAAATGATGATGATGATGGTGATGATGATGGTGATAGTGGTCTTGGAGGAAAAGGAGGAGAACGGGAGTTAATAAAGGGAAAGAATAAACAATGAAACTCTCCTTCCGCCTTTGGAATCGGCAGGGCTTACCGTGTGAATAGTTTCACCCTAAAAGAAATCAACCACGTTAGTGTCTGCTTGATGTTTTTAACCAAGAGAATATAGCAGAAATATAGAAATGCACTTTAACAGAACTGTACCTTAAGTTTGCTAGTGATATAATTTATGATATTGATCAATAGCTAAATAGCCGAGGGGAAGATACTGTTACTGCAAAAAATTTAAAAGCAATGGAGTCAATGATTTCTTTTAATACCAAAAAAAAAAAAATGTAGATTTTGAGTAAATACAACTCTTGATGAAATCCAGACATAATTATCAGAGGATTTTACTGGAGTGCTTTCTACAAATAATGAAAGAAATATCTTTTTGTCTTAAAAAATGTTTATACAGGTAATATTTTAAAATACTGATCAGCCTTCATTCCCTTGATTTGTAATTCCACACTCTTTCATGTTTCTGCAAGGTGAACTCTAGAGGAAGTGAGGTGAATATAAACCGTGGACAATTTGGCATGCATCTATAAAAAAACCCTACCTTGGCATGAATGCTATTCATTTTGGCAGTAGGCTTTTATACCTTTTAAAACAGATTACCTTGTATGTCTTTTCTTTGTGTCTTTTCATTTTAATCTCAAATTTTAAAGAGATGTAAAACCACTTTCTGAATAGAGCTGTAGGGGATACCAATTCTGGTTTTGAGTAGTCTGGGATTGGAAAATTTGAATAGAAAAATCACAATTAATGAAGTGTTAGGTGAATTTGATTTCATTTTGCTTTTTAAGTTTGTACTGTCAGCAGGACATGACTTGATTGTAGCGCTAAAGTGGCCATTTAAAACAAATTGCCTTGAAGAGAGAAGCATTGGGAATGGAGATCCCTTCAAGGTACTTAGTTTTAAATGAGTGCTCTGACAGCCATGCCCTTGACCTTGCACTATTTAAAAGCCTTCCATGTTTGCGCTGCGCTGGATTAATACAAGAATAAAATGAACACACAAAACACGGTATCATTTTTTTTTAGAGATACTGTGCTGCAATTGTTAATACTCTGCTTGTACATACTGACCCCAGGCAGTGGCTAGGATGGCATCTGCAAACTAACGCCCCAAAGCAAAAGCTCTCCAAGTGCAAATAGACAAGAAGGGTAATTTCTGTCCTTCTTTCAGCTGAGAAGTTCTTTCAAACAAGCCTTTGGGAAGAAAAAGTCCACCAAGCCTCCTTCATCACATTCTGACATTGAAGAGCTTACTGATTCATCCCTTCCAGCATCCCCCAAGTTACCCCATAATGCTGGTGACTGTGGCTCAGCATCCATGAAGCCCTCACAATCTGCTTCAGCGTAAGTTGCTCCTTCTGCAAAATGCAGACATATTTTTTAAAAACAATTTTAGATGAAGGCCTTATTTATGTTCTAACCATATCTGTACCAATTATTTTCAGATTTTTCTGAGAATGATGGACAGCATTAATTTCTCTTTTCATATTTCTCTTTCACTGGTTTCTTTCATTTTCATTTTTTCTTTTTCATTTTCATATGTTAGAATTCAAGTGTTTCTTGATCTCATTCTCCAGTTTTCTAAATCATGATTCTCACTTCTTTTCATGGGCATTTGTCCATGTATCTGTCTAACTGTATGTACATACAGGTCACCCCTTGTCTGGCCACCAAAGAAACGACAAAATGGCCCTGTGATCTACAAGCATAGATCTCGGTAAAGTGGAGTGCGATGCATGAATACTGCAAAGATCCAGGTTCTAACCTAAGTAGTGTTTGCTTTTGCTTTTTCTAAAATCACTCACATGCATTTCAACAATTAATACCTTCTCTTTCTGTTTTTTCAACTAAAATTTGGTTTCCTAAAATCAACCTGCAATCCAGTTTTCTTTGATTCTATTAGTTAATCTAACCTAGCATTTTTATGATAGCCCACTTTTTGGTAGTACAATAGCCCCCCCTTATCCACCAGGGGTACTTTCCAAGACCCCCAGTGGATGCCTGAAACCATAGATAGCACCAAGCCCTATGTATATTATGTTTTTTTTTCTATACATGCGTACCTACATACGATAAAATTTAATTTAAAAATTAGGCACAATAAGTGATTAACAGCAATAATAGAACAATTACAACAATATTTTTTGATAATAGTTATATTAATGTGGTCTCTATCTTCCTCAAAATAGTGTTTTTTTTTTTTTTGAAACAAAGTCTCACTCTGTCACCCAAGCTCGAGTGCAATGTCAAGATCTCGGTTCACTGCAACCTCTGCCTCATGGGTTCAAGCGATTCTCCTGTCTCAACCTCCTGAGTAGCTGGGTTTACAGGCGTGCACCACCACACATGGCTAATTTTTTGTATTTTTAGTAAAGACGGGGTTTCACCATGTTGGCCAGGCTGGTCTTGAACTCCTGACCTCAAGTGATTCACCCGCCTCAGCCTCCCAAAGTGCTGGGATTACAGGTGCGAGCCACCCCACCTGGCCCAAAATACTGTAATATTTTTGGACCATGTTTGACTGTAGGTAACTTAAACCACAGAAACTAAAATTGTGGATAAACTATAATTGTGGGGGACTACTGTACAAGAACGAACACATTTCGAATATAGAAAAGTGTTCTGGCGAGATAATTCTCTGTGTTATTTACTATTTAAATCTAATTTCCTTGTATGCCCATGACAACAACTAGCATAGAACTCATATAGAACAGGGCCACTGTGCTTTGCCTACATAATTTTATCATTTATGCAGAAAGGAAGAACATGTCACTGTCATTTTGTGGCCAGTAAACTAGTTGTCAAATTTTAAATGGAAAATATGTTAGTTAATGTAAAACAATTTTTTTTGGCAAATTTCCTATGAAGCTGTCCACAAAACAATAAAAACACAACAAGGATACAATGTGTTTCCTTCAAACAGCCCTCAGCTAGCCTGCTAGTAGGGGCTGAAACCTTTGATTTAGCTGTGATCTCCTAAATCAGCTGAGCCTAATAGGAAGGTTATATAACTCACCCATTATTTAAATGTCCAAAAGTAATCTCTCTAATTTATTTTCTACAATGTTTATATTGGATTTTTATGGTAATTAAAGACAGTATTGTGGCAAAGCTTTTTTTTGCACAATTTTACAAAAGAAGAAATCAACATTTTAAGAATGTAATAACTGCTCTTATAAAAGAATAGTCACATGTTGCAAATAGAGGTTTAAGTCCCTTGAAAATGTTGGAATGAAATGTAGTAATCTATGACTTTTCTGCCTATAAATATCACCAATAAAAGAATTTTTAGGATTACTTTATACTCAGTAGTAGTAGACTATTTTTAAACTTTAAAAAATAGAAAAAAAGATTAAAAGAAAAAGCTACTTCCGTTTTGAACCTGTGAATGCATAACCGTTTGTAAAACTCTTTCTCCTTTTCTCTAGGTTTTGCCAGCAGCACACCATATCTGTACCTGCTGGAGAATATTGCAGTTCAGCCTTTAAAAGAGGCAGTGCTTTTCTTAATCCTCTGGCTTCCCCAGGCCACTGATTCTGTTTGTTTCCTTCTTCAGGATCTGTGAATGCACAGAAGCTGAGGCAGAGATAATTCTGCAGCTGAAGAGCGAGCTCAGAGAAAAGGAATTAAAATTAACGGATATTCGGCTGGAGGCCCTCAGCTCTGCTCATCATCTTGATCAGATCCGGGAAGCCATGAACCGGATGCAGGTTGGTACTGAAGCACTTTCAAGGAATAAAATGGAGAAACAAAAAAATGCTGCTTATTCTGTTCTCTTGGTTAACACAGAATAAATTCCACTTGGAAACCCACCTTAGAAATGTACTCTGTTTATTCAGTCTTTGCAACTCATTTCTTAGTACTGAATTGAGAATTTTGTCAAATCCAAGTTTGGAAGTGGGAGTGCAAACTGGCAAGTTGTATTCAAGAACCATTCAGGATACTGTACTAGTGATTGGATTCAGGTTGAGAGCTAAGTTTTTAGAGAAGCTACTACAATTCTTACTTCTTCACTTTTCCATCATTTACTTTTATCTTGGCATTTTGCCTGTTCTTTTGAAATCTGATTTTCACATACTTTCACCAGTTTTCTACTGAAATACAAAAGTAATGAGGAAACTGTAGAAATTCAACACAAGCCTTCTGAATACAGAAGTAAAAGTGATTTAGAATGCCATCTGTAAAAGTAAAGCTTGTGTATTTTTTTGAAAAACATCTAAAGGCTAAATTCAGAACCAGTCTGTGCTCAGACTAAGTTTTCATTTTATTATTGTATACCAGTAATCAGTTGGTACCACAGATGACTGCAATAAGAAAAGCTCATTGCTGAGCAGATTCATCTGCCACTGTATATGTTCATCTAAAGGCTTTTGTTGTTTTTTTATGAGCTTAGTGTCCCGATTGGAAGGAAAAAAAGAAACTTTTTCAGGTGTTAGATATGATTTTGGAGTAGTTTTAAATCACCTTATTGACATTATTTTTGTTTTGCTCTGTCTTTCAACTGTCTACAGATTTATAACAATATTACAAATGGTATTATATGCTTATAAGATTTTAACATCACCTTTAAAATGAGAAGTGTTATGAATGATTTCATCATATTTTTCTTAATTCAAATGAGACCAAGTCCTGGAAAAATTCTCAAACACATGATTTAGTTAAAAAATAATGATAAGCATGTCGAATGGTTGGATTGTCTATATTTGTGAATTCAGGAATGTATAATGTGTGAGAGAGAAAAAGGTTAAATTTCCTTCTGGGGAAGGAAATCCTATTTCATATCTTATATTTCTTTATTTAACATATTAACATGTTTTATTTAACTAACAAGCTAATTAACTCTGATAAAAGACTTGGTGCTATTTTCTCAATCAAACCAACTCAATTTTTTTCATGTTTTCCATCTCATAACAGAATGAAATTGAAATACTGAAAGCTGAAAATGACCGGTTGAAGGCAGAAACTGGTAACACAGCTAAGCCTACTCGGCCACCATCAGAATCCTCAAGCAGCACCTCCTCTTCATCTTCCAGGCAGTCATTAGGACTTTCTCTAAACAATTTGAACATCACAGAGGCTGTTAGCTCAGGTGATTTAGTGCACATGCTTGCCTGAATCACAGCATGCCCATGAGTTAACGGGTGGGAAGCCTGGAATTTGGAGAACTTTACGTACTCTTAAAAATGTTACACTCTAATTCTCAGAAATAGTCCTAGTTTGATCTTATAAATCTAGTCTACTTAGTTATAATTTTAAAAGCACATTCTCTGTCCAAAAGTCAGTCTTAGAGATAGGGTCTTCATAATATTTTTAAGAAATCACTTTTCCCTAGGAAGTACTTTCTCCATGATTCTGATGATGAAGAAATACTCTCAGTGATGATAATTAGTATTTATGGATATAATAATAACAACCCCATTGACTTTTATTGTTTTAAGTGTGCAAAACCCATTTATAAGTGTAGCAGGCTTTATTTTCTAAATCTGACTCGATGACCCTGCGTGATGCTGCTCTGAGAAAACAATAATGCTATTCTGTCACCCAGTCTGCAGCTCTATTAAATTTCCAACAAAGATAAAGAACACAGTACTAGTGATGGAACAAGGGTACAGTTTTGATTCGATTGCAAATAGAATCATATGACATAATGTCGTCTTAATATCTGATGAACCATTCAAGCATAAAGTGTAGCTGTTTCTGTGGAACAGTTCATTCAAGAGAATCATTTCAAGGATAGAGAATTTAGTCTATATAATATTTACATGAGGATCTGTGGTAATTGTGAAGCACGGCCACCAGATGACGCTTGGAAACCAATAATATGTATGTTCCTAGCCAACGTTAGATTCCACTATAGAATGGAGATAGTACACTGCTTGCCTTAAATCATATTAAAATACAGAAGGAGAAGGAGAAGGGAAATGACATGGCATGCTGATATTGATTACATTTCCAATGAATCACATCTCTTCTAAAAAGACAGAATGTTAAAAATTCTGCTATTATGGCTGCTCTTCATAATATAAAATAATGGCCTTCATCTTATATGTAAAAGACAAGTGGGCACTCCCTGTAATTTAAGAAAACAACTTTTATAAACTTCTGGTGGGGATTAGAGGAAGAAAATAAATTCTGAGAATAAGCATCAAGTACAACTAATGTCAGAAGCCAAGTAAAAAGCAAGAGATTTCAGAATTAAATGAACTTATAGATCATTAGGTAAAATAAGACTGTGGAAGCGGATGGTAATTTGAGTTTGTAAATTACACATAAAGTATTATCCACACTCAACAAAATATTCTGCAAAAGAAAGAACACAAATGTTTAAATGTATAGAATCTGGCAGTTCTGAACAACATCCTCTATGTTGGCTTGTTGCTGATGGACCTGACAGAGAAGTGAAGTAAGATCTACATCTCATAATGACCAGTGCATTTCTGGATCCTCAGGCTTGTCTCCTAGGGAAAGACAAAGGCCAGTACCTTATAGGTCAGACTAATGGCAGGATTTCACTGCCTTTTATAAAATTCTGTTTTATTTTATGAAAATATGATAAGGTTTGAAGGAGGCAAGTTTAATACTGAAGGTGGTTTAGAAAAAACAGACACATATTAAAAAAAACTTAATATCTAGGAAAAATAGAAGTCCTAAAGATAAATATAAAATCAAAGAGTTTAAATTTACGATTTCTATGTTTATTGGTCTTAACACATTGATGGCCATGATTAAGAATTTAAGGCAATTTTTTAGGAGGAGCCAAGTTTTACGTTTTTTAATACCTTTTTTTTACCCATTCCCTAAGTTATTTTTAATATATCTTATTTCCTTAATTATTTTTCAATAGTGATACTTATGTCTGAACTAAAAAAATTAAATCACACAACCAGAATATTGTTTTCATTACTTTCACTCTTGTGTAGTGGGTTCAACACTTGGAAATCAAAACTGCCTTTATGCTGGGGCTTTTTAACAGAGAGACTTTCTAAGTTTCATGATTAATCTTAAGATAAAGAAAGTAGGCAGGAGAGAGGATAATTGGCAAATATCTAGTTCCTGAAATATTAATTGCATGTTCCGTGCATCCAGTAAAGACAGACATTTGAGAAGCCTTCAGTTTTTGGCCAGAATTTTACTCAATTGTAGCCAGAATGGCAGACCTCTTTAATTTTTCCTTCAAAATATAGACAGAGGACCATGACTTATTTTCTAGTAAAAAACAAAACAAAACAAAAACAAACAAACAAAAATACAGAAGCCTCTCACATTAATCTTGCTGTTTTTCCTGGAGTTGTTTCATCAGGTGACCATCCTGTCAATATTCTCTGAACTGGGGAGATTCAGAGTCATGATGTGAGCCACCCACAGTCAACAGAAGGAGTTAGAATAAACACAAATAATGGCTGGAACAGCAAAACTTAGTAAACACTGAGGATGAAGTGCTTTAAAAGTATTATCTTTTATGTTCTCAATAACTCTACCAGGAAGGTGCTGTTAAAGCCCCATTTTATAGCTGAGGAAGCCAAGACTTAGGAAAGTGACTGTAACAATTTGTTCAAGATCATGAAATTAGTAAGCAGCAGAACTAATAATGAAACCCTGGCTTGGATGAATCCAGGACCTGGACTTTTCACTGTTGTGTTAATTTTGCTTTAAATAGCCACATAATAGAAGCAAAGAATAGTTATTCACTCATCTTTGGTAAATATTTATCCTTACTGTTGTCAGGAGAAATTTCATATTGTAAGTGTAGTTTTTAGAAGTAAATATGACATGAAATGAATAACATATTCCAAGGCAAATTTAAGCAGCTTATGTGGATCAACAATCAGGCCAACCTCCTTTGCTATGGACTACTTGGCCATGTGTGATTTGGTGCATACTTATTTCCATCCACATCATTTCATACTACTCCTCACCCTCCCCTTGTCTCTACATTCCTGCTACCCTAAACATCTCTCTGTTCCTTTAACATACCCAGCTCACACATCTCAGGGTTTTGCACTGTTTTTGTTGACTGAATCTTTTTCCCTGGTTCTTCACTTGTCTAGCATTCCTCAGCCTTCTGGTCTTATCTCCAAATACCACTTCTTCAAGGAAGCCTTCCAGGATGACCTATCTATCTAGAGCAGGCTCCCTTCAGTTACTTTCTATTTCATTGTCTGGTTTATATCAGCATAGTGCTTAACCTATTCTGAAATACATACTCCAAAAAAGCAAGGAATTCACTTTCTTTCTCATCTTGGTATTCATTCCCAATATGCAGCAAAATTTCTGATACCATTTATACCTAATAAATATTGGTCAAATATTTTTGAGCATTTATGAGTAATTAAGACAAGTACTAAAGTAATTTGATCACGAACTACCAGAAGTCTAGATGTGAATAGCCAATGGTAAACCACTCTAAACTTCTAAAAAAGGAGCAAGATAATTAAAATGACACTTAAGGAAGAGTTTTATTTTTGAGTGGAGTAGGTGAAAACGTGAAAGACTATTAAGATGTTAACTTGGGAAAATAATTAAACTCCAGTGCAGGAGATTATTTTTGATGATTTAAAAATTTATTGCAAAGCTCTAAAAGTTCTAAAAGTTCTCAAGCTCTAAAAGTTGTTTTTAATTGTTATGATCTTAGAGTATTTTTATTGCTTACTTTCAAAATTACATATGCTTAATTATTAAGATAATAGAAACCATTCTATTTTTAGAGGCCATCTTATTAGAGTGTTGATTTCTATGATGCTATAGTCATAACTTTTTTTCTATAAATTTATTGTCAGAGCAGTTGAGTCCTCTTTTCACCAGGAACATGTGCTCTTTAGAATGTAATGGAGTTTCATTTATCCACAGAACACTGTCTTAATATTAAGCATGGTTCTATGATAGTATTATTATTATTAAAGGAAAACATATATTTGGAATAGTTTGCCTTAATAATTCTCCAAATTGGAAATTAATCTGGTATAATATATTTTGAAAGTTAATCTTTAATCACCATTTAAAGGCTGATATTTTAAAGGTAGCTAACTTTATCATGCTTCTGTAACTCTTAGCTGATTACTAGAAATACTATTTTGGTTTTGAAACTATTAGCATAAAGGATTCAGGAGAGCAATCATAATTCCAGTATAATGCCACAGTTGAAATTCAATAACAGTACCTAATAATTATAAAGATAAGGTGAGTAGTTATATAGCTGGCTGTGTCAAATGCTTGAAAATAATTTCAGTTGACAGTCAATTTCAGCACCTTTACATTTATAAATTACATGGATATTGAGCTTGGATATTTTAGATTGGATAGAAAAATCAGATGGCTGTCAGTTTGTCATGGTTATAATGGTGACTAAATATTACTCAGACCTATGTGTAATAGAAAAAGAAAATTCTTATTTCCTCATCTAAAGTCAGTGAGTGGCCCAACACTTGAGTGAAGATCTTTGCAAGTAGAAATAAATTCTTAGATTGAAACTTTAGCCCAACCACAGTAATTCATCTTCTTGAAAGCCGAGGCTTTTCAAATCAGTTAGGCTGGAATGGGAAGCAAATCCCATTGAAAGATATAAAACTATGAGGGAGAAAAGAATGACAGTAAACAAATCTGAGCTAATGTTACACTGTTGTGTATGTCTTTCTTTTAAAATTTGATAGATATTTTGCTAGATGACGCTGGTGATGCAACTGGACATAAAGATGGCCGCAGTGTGAAAATTATAGTCTCCATAAGCAAGGGCTATGGTCGAGCAAAGGTACTTCTTTAATCTTAAACTCTTTATTACTAACAATGAGAATTACCATGAGTCAAGTGTATTTTATGTGTGAATATTTGATCTGGTAAATATCCTGCAACAATTGTGGATTGACATTAGCTTAACATGTCATACAAACATGAAAGGAACAATAAAGGGATGACATCATCATAGAGTTAGAAATGTGTCTTACATGTACCTCACATTCATTCACTGAAAATAATATTAACAGCCCCTCATTTCTAAAACTTTAAAAAATAGTTATTTCTTTGGCAAACATCTTGTCTGACATATTCTTTTGGTTTCACTTATTTGTTATAGGTAATGTTTATGATGTGCAGTTGCCAGAGCTGTCAATATGGTCTTTATACAAAGGGAAGACTCTAAACTAAATGAATATTTTAGAAATCAGAAAGACACATGTTCTACTGAACTTGGTAGGACAAATTCCATTGATGTTACTTGTCTATTTAAGCAAGGTCCTAGATGACCAGACAAGTATTTTAATTTTTTTGCAATGAAATATTGCCTTCAAATTGGCAATGCCATTCTGACTCTATCCCTTTCTTAAAACAACAACAGAAACAAATTTTAAGTTAAAATTTTAGCTGAGTGGCCAAAAATACAAATTTCTAAGTATCCAATTTTTTTACATCAAGCAAATAAAAATTCTTTAGAATTTTAAAATAAAGTACTTAAGTTTGAAAAGTAAGATAGCACTTGTGAATTCTTACCTTAAGCCAATGTTCCAAGGATTCCAATGCCATCAACTTTCTGCTTGAGCTGCAGATGTGTACCTACTTTTCCCAAGTGGGTCTTTATGTGAGAGACAGTAATACTCTTAGTGAAACATAAACTAACTTTGATTTAAAAGCAGCTTTTTATAAGGTATTGCATAAGCAGTAATTTTAACTGGGTTATAAACACACTGAAAAATAAGATTTCCTGTTCACAGTAATTCTAACAGACAATGCCTTTGAACATTTTTTTCTAAAAAAGCTTCCATGAAAGTACTTGTCTTATTCTACCTGGACTTCCATAATAAAATAACAGACTAGGTGGCCTAAACAACAGAAATTTATTTTCTCACAGTTCTGGAGGCTAGCCAGTCTAAGATCAAGGTGCTAGCTGATTTGGTTCCTGGTGAGGGCTCTCTTTTGCATTGCAGGTGGTGGAATTCATGCTGTGTCCTCACACAGTCTTACCTCAGTGTCTGTAGGTAGGAAGAGAGAAAGACTGCAAATCCTGAATTATTTACTTTACCCAGTAATCCCATCATGAAAGTCCCACCATTATGATTTCATTTAATCCTAATTACCTCCCAAAGACCTCATCTCCTAATACCATCAATTTGGAAGTTAGGGCTTCGATGTATGAATTTTGAGGAGACACAAACATCATTTCATAACAATAGTAACAAAAATCACAATTGTCAGCTGTGGATTTCTCAACTTATTCTGCAAAAGGTATTGGATTCTAACACAGATTATACCTGAATAATGGTGATAACCATTTATCCTTATGGTGCTAAATAGTACAGATTAAGAGATTGAGGGTCTGAGCCAGCTAAGTGATTTACCTAAGGTCACATTTCTTAATTAGGTGGTAGGTATTATGTGTTATAGAATCCATATCTTCTAACCCATGACTCAGTGATTATTCTACCTCCCGTTAATGATAACATACTTGGTGACTAGAACCAGGATTATAATATGTCAACTATCTAATTATATCTACTGGAATCATAATCACTATTTCGTTAACCATTTCTGGTCATCATAATAGAGGCTCTAGGTAGGCTACAAATTTTGAATTATTTACCTTTCTAATATATGTAGAAATTTCTCAAAATCCCATCCTACAAAAAAGATAGATTTGGAACCATTATGTTTATTATAAAATAATTACTTGTTTGATGAAACGAATCCTGTAGGTTTCTCTGGCAAGGTCTTTTAAATAGAGAATTTCTGATAAATTCAAAATGGAACCTGTTTTGTAGGTATGCAAATGCCTTATATTATCATAGATAACACGTTTTAAAGCGAGATTGGATTCTAGATTAAAATTAATAAAACAACTGAGTTTTGGACTTATCAAAGATAAGATCACAAAATAGTAAGATAAAGTTCTAGAATTCATATAATATGGTTCTGTTCTGTCTCTCTCACCATTTCCCTCCTACCAAGCTGCTTCTCTTTAAGAAAGTATCCACTGCATTATAATGCAAGAGTATTCTTTCAGATTCCTTCACCTTTGCCTTCTACAGAACAGGTCATGAATCAGCTTTCCTCGACATGCTGCTTTATCTCATCTCTTTCTTTCTTGTTGCTGTTGCTATTGCTGTTACTTTATTTGTTTGGTTGGTTAGTTGGCTGAAATATGTTTTATGTTATATAATCCACCATGTGTGTCTGTTACTATAGAAGCCACAGGTTTAACAAATAGTTTAGTCTTAACAACAACTACATTAACTAATTTTAATAGAAAATGTAGTAATAAAAAAGATACACGGTTGGATTTTATCTTACTTTATTTTGTTCTTATGTAGGACCAAAAGTCTCAGGCATATTTGATAGGATCCATTGGTGTCAGTGGAAAAACCAAGTGGGATGTCTTAGATGGTGTAATAAGACGTCTCTTTAAGGTATGTTGTGCAAGACACCCTAATAGTACTTTTCAAATATGTTTCTCTTTAATTGTTTTCCTTAACTTCAATAGCAGAGACACATCTTCTTTTCCTCTCCTCAAATAAGGAAACCTTTCTGTTTGTGCTATTTGATATTAACAGTTCTTATATTACCCATTTCTAATATTCTTGACAACTAGCTCTATATCCCTGTGAGTTATGTATTTGTTGTAGATGAGTTGAACCTCTGTTTTGACTTTATTTTTTGTGTGTACCATTGTAGGAATATGTATTCCGAATTGATACATCCACTAGCCTTGGTCTGAGCTCTGACTGCATTGCTAGCTACTGTATAGGAGACTTAATTAGATCCCATAACCTAGAAGTGCCTGAATTGCTGCCTTGTGGATACCTTGTTGGAGATAATAAC
The DNA here is from genome assembly GCF_029281585.2 of Gorilla gorilla gorilla. Lineage (NCBI taxonomy): Eukaryota > Metazoa > Chordata > Mammalia > Primates > Hominidae > Gorilla > Gorilla gorilla. The sequence goes on from NC_073234.2 coordinate 93,511,431, forward strand.
ATCATCACTGTGAACCTCAAAGGTAAAAACGAAAATGAAAAGCAAGGCAGAAATATAATTTTTAGCAACATTTTATTCTGCCCCCCTGCCCCTTTTTGGCCAGTTTCCCTTAAAATTTTTCTATTTGAAAACTCTGTAGTATTTTAAAAATCAATATGACTCATTTCATACCAAAACTATTAAATACTACAATCCTACTAAAAACACTAGAATATAAGGAAATTTAGTTCTTTGGGTTCTGGGATTTGAAGATTCAAGACTCACAAAAAGGAATGTGATTGAGGAATTTCAAATTTCTGGATTTTCTTCATTATCATCTTTCATTACAGGAGGATTCAAAACATTTAGTGTGTATTCCAAAGTTACATATTCATTGATATATCTTTGATTTTAAAATGTGTATGCCTAATAAATACCCCCCCAGGAAGAGGGAATAGAAGTTAAGAATCAAGGATGGAAAGTTCTGAGAATTTTCTTTGCTTTAGATGATGTGATTAATTATAGGCTAATGTAATATCTGAAGCATCTTTGTCTTCATAGTTCCTTGTTTATTTACGTTAAAGAATCAGGATACATCTATATAAACTGTGAGTTAATAGAGGAATTTGTCAATATTTGATTTTATGATGAAGGTAATTGAGTTCGTAAAATGAGATACTGTTGCTCCTTTCTTAATTCCTTGCCAAACGTAACAATTTGTATTCTTCAAAAGCTTGAGTGGTTGTACAACTAGGATGCATAATGAGAGATAGAAGAGAATAAGGAGATGGGGTGAAGAGAAAGTAGAAGAAAGCACACACACACCCCCATATATATATATATATGTATATATATATGTGTGTGTATATATATGTATATATATGTGTGTGTGTATATATATGTATATATATGTGTGTATATATATATATGGGTGTGTGTGTATATAATCTTCACATTTATTCTTCACATTCTTATAATCTTCACATTTATTCTTAACAAAGATAATCATCTTCAATAAAAGATGTTATGATAGCATTTATAATGCTTCCATTTCTCTCTGGAAACATAAATGAAAACAAGAAGTAGACAGTGGAGTGAAGCCTGAAGAAAAAGAAACAGCTTGCTTTTGTTTAGATGTTCACTCTGCCATATTACTGATATATTTTCTTCCTTGAAATGGCAACGCATATTTGTGGGATAGAAATATCTAGGAAATTATTTTTCAAGGACTCTATTCCTATGACTAACAATGCTGTTGCTGTTTAGCATGATATTTTAAATTCTAGCTTATGTAGAACAATAAATCATGCTTTTTTTTTGTTTCTTCTTTCAGGGGTAGAAGAAAATAGTTTGGACAGTTTTGTTTTTGATACGCTGATTCCTAAACCAATTACCCAAAGGTACTTTAACTTGTTGATGGAGCATCACAGAATTATACTCTCAGGACCGAGTGGTACTGGAAAGACCTATTTGGCAAACAAACTTGCTGAATATGTAATAACCAAATCTGGAAGGAAAAAAACAGAGGATGCAATTGCCACTTTTAATGTGGACCACAAGTCAAGTAAGGTATGTTACAGAATTCTAAGAGAACAACTGCAATTTATCCATAAGTGTTTTAAGCAATCAAATTATAAGATTTTGTGAGACTTCCATGTTGTACATGGAAAAGAATATCCATCTTTTTTTTTACTAGAATTATAACCTGGTGAGTGACCAAACTCTGTTTCATGAATTTGAACAAGACCACTATTTTCAGTAACATTCAGTTATCAGGTACTCCCCAAGATACTGAGAATATACAGAATAATATGACAGGTCCCCTATGGCATGGTTTCTCTTAGACATCCACCTAGAAAGTGTTACAGTAGAAAGAGGTCCGTGCACAAGCAACAAGGAAGAATAACTTTTCTTGGAGGCATCAGAGTTTTATAAAGGGGTAATAATTTGTTGGATCTTAATTGATAAGTAGGAAATAACATGGGTTTTGCAGGAATGGAGATTTGGCAATAATTAGAATATTCCAAGCAGATATTCTGGGAGCAGCAATTTGCTTATGTCACATCTCCCTAAAATTTTTGTTTAGGAACCTTAGGAAAGTTAACAACATTCAATTTCACCACCATCTAAGGTCTAATGTGCCATAGTAATCAGCCTGAACACTCAGATATTAAAAAGGCATGAGGGCCTATACGGCGTAGCCTGTGCTTTCTTATTTTCTGAGTAAAACAAAAAATCCTAAAAAGGAAATAGTTGAGGGCTAACATATTTTTAACACTAACCTAGTTTTACCTGTAATTATTTATTAAAGTCTGAATCAATGAAACCTAAAAGTTTCTATCGGGAAAATGCAGCTATTATAAGCAATACCTTGAGGGAATCCCAATTATACTAGGTCATATTACTCTTTCAAGGATAACCTGGTTCAATGATCTAAACTGTCCCAGTTTCTCAGAAACCTGAAGTCTGCAAATTTTCAGACATAAATGTGACTCCCAAGAGCAGCCCAAACCCATTAGATTATTGAAATAAGCCAGGCATATAGCTTAATGAACAAAAAGTTTTAATTTTCTCACCTGTAAAATGAGGGAAATAGTAGGGCTATTCTAAAGACTAAATAAATGAGTGTGTATATGCCTGTGTGTGTCTGTGTGTGTGTGAGAGAGACAGAGAGAACAGCACAAGTAGCAAGCACAATATAAGAGTTGCTTGCAATTTTTAGTTATAGCCCTTGGCTCCCAGTGAAGATTTCTCTCACAAGCATACACACACATATGCACAGTGCACGCACACATACACATACGACCACACACACATCTTTGTTCAAAACTGTTTTATATGTGTCCTTCAAAAACAACGATGTACATAAAGCACAATGGGATCTCTTAAAGTTAAATAAATGCAATACATAAATTCTGAATATTTCCTTGGAACTCAGACCTATTCAAATGTGGTTGAACCACCATCTAAAGAAAGACATAGAACCTGAGGTAGGGTATTTGGCTCTTCTTTGAGCAAAAGTAGGAAGAGCACAATTGTCTGTTTGCTTCAGCTGACATGTTTAATGCTTCATGTGAATTCTGTCTCCTCATATCTTTATATAAAAGCCTTTTAGCACAGTTTTAAATATTTTCAGCCAAAAAATATGAAAGGTTTGAAAGGCCTCTTAGTCATCTTCAGTGTTTGTTTTTTTCTCAATGTTGGTATGACAAAATTCTTTACAAGGTACTTTTTTTATGGAATAAAAAAGTGTTTAGAAAATAAGAGCAAAATAGATTTATTGGAGGAGACCATGACATTTTGATAAAGTTGAGGATCACTTAAAATCGTTTTGAATTAAATAGATGAAGCTTCATTAGAATGTAGTTAACATGCTAAAACAAAACAGGTAATTCCCATTAATTTTAAAACATAGCTTTCCCTAAAAAATATCTATCTGTCTATCTATCCGTCTATCTATATATGTATGTATATATTTCAGCTTAGGAAAAAAAGTTTATTGCTTAGAGATGTTCTGTTAAGAACATGTTAGTGTCCTATTAACTTTTTTATGGAATATTTCCAACACTCTTATTTTTTGCTTTTTCAGAGGACAGGCTATTTGTGCCATTATTAGGCCAGTTCAGTACTTCATTGCAAAATAATGGGCAGGGGAAAAGCATTGCCAAGCATTGGCAGAGCTAATGATGCTAGGAAACAGTCATAGGAAGAAACTGTTTTTATTTTTTTATTTTTTATTATTTTATTTTATTTTTATTTATTTATTTTTTGAGACAGAGTCTTGCTCTGTTGCCCAAGCTGGAGTGCAGTGGCATGATCTCGGCTCACTGCAACCTCTGCCTCCCGGGTTCAAGCGATTCTTCTGCCTCAGCCTCCTGAGTAGCTGAGACTACAGGTGCCCACCACCACAACCAGCTAATTTTTTTAATTTTTATTTTTAGTAGAGACGGGGTTTCACTGTGTTAGCAGGATGGTCTCAATCCCCTGACCTCGTGATCCACCTGCCTCGGCCTCCCAAAATGCTGGGATTACAGGCATGAGCCACTGTGCCCAGCCCAGAAAGAAACTCTTGAACAAATCACAATAGCATTCATTCCCAAGAAAACACAAATTATAACTAAAAAATATTTATTTTTTATGTTATTCCTTATGGTTTGAAGATATGAACAAGCTATCAGTAATGCTGAATACAAACTCGTTGCCAGAAAATTTGGACAATTTTTGCCAAATTGACAGAGAATAGCCACTATTTTCCTGGAAGTTGGGGGTGAGGGTAAGTGAGGATAAATATAAAAAAAGAGGGGATGACAAATTGAGATTGTGTTAGGGATACCAACAGCATAGATTTACTGAAGTAAAATGCTAATGAGGCATGAAATAATAAATCCTGTTCCTGAAAACCTGGAGCTGTGTAAATGCTGACGCATTTTATGCTGTGCCATAGATAGCACTGAAGAGACAAATCCAAAAAGCACTTACTGATTCAGAAAAAAAGAAGAAACTCGAACCACAAATCATCAAATGAAAAACATCTTTTCATGTTTTCGGTACCTCTGCACTTTACATTCTGTTCCTCTTCCCACACTTCAAGCCCTCCCTCAAGCTGCCAGCTGGAATATTTTGATTGAGAGCAGTACACATAAGCAATTACACTTTGTGACATTTGATATAGTAGGCCCAGAAGGCTAGAGGTGGATTTAGTAGAGAATACGTGGTCAGCTGAAGCCATTTGGAATGTTAGGCTGGAAAAGATCAGAAAACTGTACCTGATAGATTCCTTTTTAGTGTGTCTGGAGTCAGCATCTGAGAAAGCAGTGATCTACTGTTTTTATGGTAGATCACTGTGGTGTTCCACCTGTAGTTTCAGAGTATGGGATTCATCTCATTGCCAACTCCCATCTGGTAGATATGCCTGTTTCCTTCTACCTGACTAGATCTGGAAAAAAGACTTTTAATGCCGGTGCATCAGTGCCTCAATCTAAGATTTCATTTTCATCAAGCTACAGTGGGTATCATGAAGTTATTTCAAGGGAATCTGTGAAAAACTCCTAAGTTATAGGAAAAAAGTATATATGTGTTTGCCTGTTTCTACATCCATTGCTTTATACCTACCATCAGATTCCCAGGGGATCCACTACCCTCTCGAGAGGAAAGAAAGCCACATGATAATTAGAATCTAAAGGCTCTGATTGTCCAAAAATGACCCAGTGACCTGCTAATTACAAAACTCAATTCCTTTGTGCCTCCCCACTCTCTCTCTCTCTTTCTGACATTCATGTTATCATTTTCTCCTTGTTTTCTGCTCCCTACTAAATTGCTTTTCAGTTTTTTTCTCTCTGCTCTTCCTTCACTTCCCAGTAAATGAAACTGTTTTTCTTTATAATGAACTATTCTGTTCTCTCTCACTTTTATTCTCCTTTGGATGACTCTTGTGGCTTCAACTTGGCTTGACTTGTGTGGTTGACTTCAATTAAACACTATCAGCCACGCCCATTCTCCCAAATTTGTAAGCTTTCTATCATCCTACACATATGTTTCTATTCACCTACTAAATATACATGTTGACAATTTCAGCCCCAAACACATATTATAAGTTTATCCTCTTCCATTGCTTTCCAACAAAACCACCCTCCACCCCAGATTAACATCCTCCTCTGTTGTTTCTTGGATTTCTACAATTATTTTTTAACTGCTTGATACACGATTTCCTTTAAATTTCCCTTCTCTCTTTTTTTGGGATATATTCATTCACCTCATGGAACGTAGAATATCTTTTCATAATTAAAATCTGATCAGATTAAAATTTTTCGATGTTTTCTTATAGATTTCTGTACGAGATCAAAAACATCACATTGTTCCTTGTTCAGTCCCTTAGTATCTCTAGGCTTCAATAATTTCAACATTCTCTTGGCTGGTCTTGCTTCTTCCTTTCAATATGCTCACCACATGTTAAATCACCATTGTGACTACTTACTCAGGTCACCAGAAGAATGTTTCTTCACTGCCAAAAGGAGATGTCCAGCGATCTTACTAATCATTTAAGGTTGCAGTTTCCTTTACAATTTCATTACCACCATTTCCTTTCACAAAACACATATTCTTAGATTTTTTCCTACATGGATATCATATTTTCGTGTTTCTGACTGGTTATTCTTCTCTATTTGGAAAGCTCTTATGTTGTGTTTAAGCATCAAGGTATTACCCGATCTTAAAAATAAGGGAATAATAGCAAATAATACTGCCACCACAGTACCTTTTCCAGACGCTACAATCAATCTTTACATACTATAAACAAAATCTTTGATCTATACTTTTTTGAAGTAGTGTATTATTTTGTCTGTGAATTATTGTTATATATGTATATGCCTGACCTTCTATTCCAGGAAAGTAATAAGCTTCTTAAATGCTATTTCCTTTTCTAATTAATTCTTCTATCTTTCACATTTCTGTTTCCTTGGATAAATAAATTGCTTTCCTCTACTGAAAACAAAGAAGCAAACAAACATATCAATGTTCCACTCTTGTTTATATAATAAAATGCAACTTCTTCTGCATGGATTCGAAGTCTTTTTTTTCTTTTTTATTGCCACCACCAGTAGCATGTACTATATTTTTCTACAACAACAGAACACTTATTTCCCAAAACACATCATACACTTACACTTTTCAGGTTTCACTTTTTATTCTTTAGATTTCAATCCTTTTTATTATTATTATTATTATTTGCTTTTTTTCCCCCTTTTAACCACTGTACTCTGTTTTTCTGTGAACCTTAAGTCTGGATTAGATGCCTCTCTTATGTCTCCCTATAATGTTTTGTGCATTTCACTTAGCACACTGTATTGTGAATCACTTGCTGACCAGCTTCTCTGCTTATCGACTCTAAGTTTCTGAAAGACAGAAATTATGTTTTATCTCTAAATCCCTGGTGCCAGCAGGATGCGCCAGTTGGAATTAATCTCTTTCCCTCCTATAGGCCACATGCCTCCTTTATCCTCTCTCATGGAATGTTTTACCTCGCATTTTGTAAATTCATCATTATTTACATGTGTGCCTACCACCCCACTCAGGCTCCAGTGTTACCTCCTCCAGAAAACCATTCTTGACACCCAGCAGCTAGGCTAAATCTCTTCCCTTGACTTCTCATATCTCATAATATATTTATGATATTATATTGAAATCATTTGTAACATTTAAATTCCAGTCCCTAATGTGACAACTCTTAGAGCTTGCAGGGGAAAACAGCCTGATTACCCTTTTTAGTCCTCATGTCCGGAAAAGTACTTGATGCAGTTCATAATAAATGTTAAACCTACGGCCGGGCGCGGTGGCTCACGCCTGTAATCCCAGCACTTTGGGAGGCCGAGGTGGGCGGATCACGAGGTCAGGAGATCGAGACCACGGTGAAACCCCATCTCTACTAAAAATACAAAAAATTAGCCGGGCGCAGTGGCGGGCGCCTGTAGTCCCAGCTACTCGGGAGGCTGAGGCAGGAGAATGGCGTGAACCCGGGAGGTGGAGCTTGCAGTGAGCCGAGATTGCACCACTGCACTCCAGCCTGGGCGACAGAGCGAGACTCTGTCTCAAAAAAAAAAAAAAAAAAAAGTGTTAAACCTACTTCAACTCCATTGATAGCAGGAATCAGACTTCACTATTTTTCTATACCCAGGGCTTGGTCTAAGGCTATGAACGCAGTAGATAGGCAGTGCATATTTTATAAATGAATGAATGACTTAATGTAGCTAAATTAGTGACATAAATTTTATTTTTTCTTTTGAAGTAAATAGAATTCTCCAGAATATTCAACAGTTTTAAACATATTTTTCTGCATTCTCTGACTTAGGCAAGATTTATTTTATGTGATTAGCTCAATAGAAAACAAATAGTACTTTATTTCCTTAATACATTTTTATATTTGAACATAAATAAAAATTACTAAATGCCTCAAAATCCTGGCCCGTTGTTTTATCTCCTACTTTTATTTCAGCAGTGGTGTTACAGACAGAGAGAGGTTGCATCTAGAGTGAGCAATTCACATATTCACCTGGCTGCCAGAAACCAAAATCATGGAATTGTTTTATAACCCTGAGCACGATTTGCAAATTGAAAATGTCATTGTAAATATGCAAATATTATGGAAATGTTCTTACTGATTAGGATAATTTTAAGAAACCTAATTATGTTCCTGGCCTACCCATCTGTGAGAGCAGTCAATCAGCAAACTGGTTATCATATTTAGATTAAAAGCTATTAGACAGGAATAATACCTGTAAAAGAACCAATAAACTCAAGAGATGCTAAATTTTGTCTTTGTTTAAAATTACAGCAATGGCATGCAGATTATAAATAAATAATAAGCATACTTTTATCAAGGTCCTATGGCTGTACTTTTAGATATACCCCATCTACATGAATTAGAATTAACACATTAAAAATATTAGTGGAACCTGAGAAATGCCATTTTGAATTTAGTTCATACTTGAAATATTAAGGTTGCTAAAATTTACTTTTATCATTGAATACCAAAAGTCAGAATAAAATCTCAATATATGTGGTTTATCATAAGAGTTCATATCCAGAACTCATTTTGGCTTTTCTTTCAGGGAGAAAACCACTTAGAAATATGCCGTCATGTTTATACTTTTATATTTGCTGCAGGTGTTTGGTACTGGATCTTCTATTGCTTTCCTTTTTCTTGCTTTCATTTAAAAAAATTATTCTGTCAGCAATATATGGTTTTTGATTCGTAGGAAAAGATTTTACATCAGTTGAATAATCTATGACTTTAATGAAAGAAACGGAATAGAGGACAAAGTGTGCTATTCCTAAAATATTAACTGCTTCCTATTAGTATAAATTTATCACTGACGTATCTGTTTTCTTCATTTTTTAAAAGGAATTGCAACAATATCTAGCTAACCTGGCTGAACAGTGCAGTGCTGATAATAATGGAGTGGAGCTCCCAGTTGTAATAATCCTTGATAATCTTCATCATGTGGGCTCTCTGAGTGATATCTTCAATGGTTTTCTCAATTGTAAATACAACAAATGGTATGCTTATCAAATATTCTGAATAATGAAATATGAAATAATTATCATCAAATTTGCCTTCTTGTGCCTGTATGCATTTTTAAATTTGTTTAATATTTAATTTTTATTTTTTAAATTGACAGATAAAACTGTACATATTGATTGTGTACACCATGATATTTTGAAGTAAATGTACACTGTAGAATGATTAACTCCAGCTAATTAACATGTGAACTACCTCAGTAGTTATTATTTTTAGACTTACAATAGCTGTCATTAATTTGAGAAACCCTCTTTAATATTATACCACAGTTTTAAAGACTCCATATGCATTCCTTAGAATGTCTATGTATTCATTCAACAACCATATCCCAGGCACTCTTATGGAAGCATTACTTCCTTGATGATGTTAGCTTCTGCAGACATGATGAACATTTGTGAAACCAACATCAATGATGGAATAGTTTTAATCAGGAAAATTAAAAACTAACTGGAGCCTTTAGAGCTCTGGTTTCATTCTCAGTTCATATTAAAGTTTAAATTCAACCTTTCTATAGAGATAAACTTAATATATTCAGATATAGCTCCCTCTATTAATGAGTATGATTTTTAACTATTTACAATAAAAGGAAAGGTTAAAGTAAGGTATTAAAAAATCTTAAAACCCACTAAAGATTTATTGTGGCATGGCCTCTAAAGAAAGGACATATAAGAATATCAACATAAAATAAATAGTTTTAATAGTGCCAAATATTCCAATTATCTCTGCTAGAGATTTTTGGAAGTTACAAATGATCAGCATAAAATAAGGAGTGAAAGAATACAAATTTTCTCACAATATTAATAATCTTTAACATAACTATGAAATATTAAAATAGTAAAAGTTAATAAATTTTATCATAAGCATTATAAGATGTTAGAGTGGGACAAAACCCCTATGATTATACTAACTAAACTCTTTACTCAAATAATGTAAATTACAAATAAACTCAGGCTCAGAGAGAGAAAATGCCTTGCGTTGATTCCAGAACTGGAATTAGAAACTCAAGTATCAATTTCTAGTCCAGTGATCTTTGTCATTTTCTATTACAGAATTACCCTTTAAAAGACAAATATTGAAATGGAATAATCCATATCTATCCTAGTAGTTTTCCAAGATACTTTTAATGAATTAATCACTTTTACCTCCAGTAAATTAAAATTTTCTATTTATTTTTTTCTAGTCCATATATTATTGGAACAATGAATCAGGGAGTTTCTTCATCACCAAATCTAGAGCTGCATCACAATTTCAGGTAAAGTTAAGTTGAAGGTTTTTTTGTTTTGTTTTGTTTTGTTTTGTGTTGGGGGGGGCAGGGGAGGGGGTTGGCATTGTTTCTTTCTGTTTGTTTTTGTGGTTTGTTTTTCCATTTGTACTTTGACAAATCTTGCCAGAGATGACCTGTGGTGTGAAAATAATTCTCACTTCTGACACTCTTTCTCAAGCGAACATTTCGTGATCTTCAACCTGTAATCAGATGTGTTTCTTTAAACAAACAAACAAACCAAAAAAAAAAAAACAAAAAAAAAGGAAAGAAAAAAGAAAAGTAAAGTAGATGTTTTTTCTGTTCACTATGTCCCTGGTTAAAGTAGAGCATATTCCTTCTAAGTGTGAGAAATGTGAAGAGAGTTGCTATTTCAGGATTTGTGATTCTCCTACAGAAGAGTGATCAGCATTTAGACTCCCACTCACTTCTGACGCACATGAGCTTCTTTTTAGCTCAAAAAGTAGAGTTAGCTACATTATAGCTCTCATCCTAGTAGACCTCCTAACACCTTTGATCATGAAAAGGGGTGGCCACCAATTGAAATGGGAACATTATTACTTTCTATTGGAAAGTAATAATGAATAAATAAATAATAATAATGAATCACTGTGAATGTAAAATTTAATTTATATAAAAATGTCTGATTTTTTTTCTTTTTGTAGGTGGGTATTATGTGCAAATCATACAGAACCAGTGAAAGGCTTTTTAGGCAGATATCTTCGAAGAAAACTCATAGAGATAGAAATTGAAAGGAACATTCGCAATAATGACCTAGTCAAAATTATAGATTGGATTCCGAAGATGTGGCATCATCTCAACAGTTTTTTGGAAACACACAGTTCTTCTGACGTTACCATTGGTGAGTTCCAAAATTATAATATGCCATTTTCCAGGAACTAACAGTGCTTGGTAAAGACGGCCAGATTGGATGGTAGAAAATAACAAGCAAAGCTAATGCTTATTCAAGCTTCCAAAGATTTATTTTTTTCCCTTCTGAAAGTTTGCGTTCTTCTTCTTTGTATCTCCAATTAAATCCATTTTGTCTTGACAGTTATGTTTTACTAAAATATTACCGAGATCAGATAAGTTCAATATGGACAAATATCTAAAAATCAGATAACCACTGGAAATGAATAGTATCGATTTAGGATACTTTTTATGCTAAAAACAAATTTGGCTAAATAGCTCATGTCAAATAAAGTTGTGAGGAAAGATGTTAGTTACAGATAACTTAAATGCTTTGTAGATAATTTAAGTGTTCTGTGTTTTTCATGAAGACAAAACTGTTTTGAGTTATTTCTCTTTTAGTTTGCATAAAGATATTTACATTTTTATTCCTTCTTTAATTGCATGTACAGAAGTCTCTTTCACATTGTTATGCATCATAAAAATGTACTCACTGTCAACACAGTTTAGATTAGGAAGAAGAATTCTACACTGGGACCAGAACACTCATGCCAGGTCCCAATTCTGCAAATAATGACGTGTTTTATATTTGGCAATTCATTTCAGCACAGCTTTGTTGCTTGTAAAATGAAACAGGATAACTGCATTATGACTTTTATCATTTCTCCTGACTCTAGTATATTGTGCCCTAGATTAATATTTATTGTAAAAAGATAGAAGAGGCTAGGATATTGGATCTTCAGTAAACATGCTTTAATAATAATCAAGCTGGCCAATAATACAATTTTCTAGGAATTTTGCAAGAAATATATTATATTCCAAAATGGTGTCTAGATATGTGTTTAGATTATTAAATATAACTCTTAAAATATTTTATTTATTTCTTATCAGGTCCCCGACTATTCCTTCCTTGCCCCATGGATGTAGAAGGTTCTAGAGTATGGTTCATGGATCTCTGGAACTATTCTTTAGTACCTTATATTCTGGAGGCAGTGAGAGAGGGTCTTCAGGTATAGTACTCAATTTTCATTGCTATTTTTTTAAAAAAAAGCAAAAAAAAATTACTTTAAAAGCAAAAAAAAAAAATCTGGGTATTTATGCAGAAAACTAACGGCATGAACTATATGAATAGAGCAATATGGTTTTCAAGAGCAAATAGTTTGTAATATTTTGCCTGTTCTGAGAACAAGTTTGTAAGAGAAAGAAAAGGCACAGTTATTTCAACAACTATACATTTAAGTCCAAATGGTTGTCATGGATGTTTACAGGTTGTTTTTGTTAGACAGCTAGTTAATTGCACAGTTCTACATCTTATGACGCAGCTATGTTTACATGAGCCTTGACCATTTATATTCTTATCACATAATTTCCTTTATCTTTTTCTTCTTTTCTTTCTCCTTCCTTCCTCACTCCCTCCCTCCCTCCCTCCCTCTCCCCCTCCCCACTCTCTCTCTTTCCTCTCTCTCTCTTTCTTTCTTTGTTTGTTCTTCTTCTTCTTTTTTTTTTTTTTTTTTTTTGAGACAGGGTCTCACTCTGTCACTCAGGCTAGTGCGCAGTGGTACAACCATGGCTCACTGCAGCCTCGAACTTTTGGGCTCCAGTGATGAGGCTTTCCAAGTAGGTGGGAGTATAGGCACACACCACCACACTCAGTTATTTTTATTGTTATTATTATTATTTTAGAGACATGGTCTCGCTAGGTTGCTCAGGCTGGAATTGCTTTTTCCTTTTTTTCACATAATTTTTGACAGGTAGCTTTTGCTTGTAAGTTTCCTGTTTTTAGTATACTTCATTGTTGGAAGCCCTTTAATGTCACTTGCAGGATCCTTTACTATTTTGGAGGGAGTACTCTAAATTCTAAGAGAGTCAGTTGGTCTTTTGATCTATTACAGATTGGTTTCACAGCATCTTTGCTCTTCCTCTCATGTGCCTTCTATCTTGAGGCCCTGCAACCAAGGCCCTTCTGTTTTTTCCTAACTAAAAGATGAAAATGTATCATTAAAAAAAATCCCTGTTTCTCCAACAAAATACATGTCATTTTTCCATAAGTATTGCTATTTCCTTAAGTTTGATTTGAAATTGTAGAATTATAAAACTCTTTAAAATCTGTGTAACATAATCACCCAGTTTATTGAGGAAGAATCTCATCTCCTTTTCAATAACTCAGCCAAGACATCTCTATTTCTGGTTTTTACAACTACTACTAGAATTAAGATATAGTTTATGTTTTCCACATTCAGTCGTCTACAATAGTGTGTTGTCTTTATTTTGCTATCTAAAAAAATTGTCCATCTATTTTTCCCTCTTTTACTCCCTTTTACTATCATGCTCTCTTTATCTATTGAATGGCATGGCAGTATTTGGAACTAAAATGATAGTTCTGGTGAACATGATGAATTTTATGAGGATACTCTGAAGCCTCAGAGATAAAGCTAAGATCCTAAATAATGCTATTGATTGGTTCTACTCTAGATTTAAATAATCAAATTTAACACTTTTAAAGGTATGAGCCGATCTACCCCAAGCAGGTGCCTCCAATAAAATAAAAGCTTATACAAATGTTTTTATTTTTCAAGTATAACATATTGTGTTTCAGAATTCTTCTAAAACTACTATAGGATATACATTGGATCTTTCAATGTTGATTATTTGTACCAAAAAAAACATTTTATGAAAATTTTAGAACTCATAAGTTTGAAGTTAATATTTCAATACATTATTTGTTCTCCAGCTATGGTTTTGGTTTTAATAAACCATTATCTAAGTATTTATAAATACATTTCTCCTCATTTAATATTTGTTTACTAATAGAAAGCAAAGGAATCTTTGTAAAAACCTTGAAATGATAATAGCTAAAATGCTTAGCATCCTTAGGTCTTATTTCAAAAGGTACATGGGTTCTTTTTTCATATTTAAATTAATATTATTTATAGAACATTATTTGGAGAATTATAATTCTATAAAGTTTCCATTTGGGCAAAAGTATAATCACTTAAGGATTAGTTTCTCAAACTAAAACTGAGAGATATTTCAAAATTATTTTTGAAGAGGGATAAAAATGTCTCATTTCTTGCTGTGGTTCAGGATGTTTAGTAGTAGGTTAGTGTGAAAGATGAATCAACCGTGATTTAGGGCTTTTTGGGGGAGGGGAATCCAGCACATGGGAAGGGAAAAATTGGAAAGTCCTTTTGTGGGTAGACAGTTTGCTTTGCTATTGAAGACTATGCTGGGCCAGAAAAGTCTATCAGCTGAAAATATTTCTAGGGGAGCAAGAAGCTCATATCTGTCATGATCCATTCCCATGGATCTACTGGCAACAAAGAATCTTGGATTGGAGAAAGAAGTGGAGAAACAAAGCCTGGTAGCAAAAATGACACTCTAAAGTTTAGAGTAATAAAATAATCTCTTCAGATGAAGGCGGATTTTTTTTGGTGAAAAACCTTATGGGGAATGCACTCTGCCAGATGTTTTAGTTGGAAAAGATGTTGGTGATACAATGGATTTTGACTTTTATTCTGGTGGATTCTTTCTTAAAAAGTCAGCTATCAATTCATCTCATTCTGAATATTTAGAGTTCTCTTTGTTCAATTATTTTTTCTACAATATGTGTTTCACTCGGAAATATAGTGTTTGGCCCATTTAGCTTTTCATTGGTCTCTTCCAATTTTGCTGTCCTGGATGGTTCTTTAAAAACCTAGAATTAATTGATTCTAGACTTACATTAAAACAAACAAATAAACATAATTAAGCTTTCCAAGAATTATACATGTTTTTCTTCAATTGGTTTAAGTTGTGTAGCATGCTATATGTTACATCTATAAAGTAAGTTTATAACTGAGAGGAAACTTTTGCTCTAAAACAAGATAACTATTTTAAAAAAAAGTATAATGATTGTACCTCTGTTACCATCTCCTAAGGAAATGCACATATATCAGTACCTAGACTCCCTTTTATTTTAGGTAAGTCCAACTTCTCCAGAAGAAACTCAAAAGAAAACTCCAAGGCAGTCCATGAAGTTTTTATGGTGTTAATGTCCACCATTTTCCCTTTTGTCTTTACTGAACCAAAACAAACTATACAAAACAGCCATCTAACAACAAACCAAAGTATGTCATCTGAGACCAAATAGGCACCTACTAACCAGGATTGTCCTTGGTAAAGCAAGTCAAATGGGGAGGGAAAGTAATTTAAGGAAAAAGTGTCCCTATGTTACTGCCCCCTTCTCTTAATTTTCACTTTTTTTCTGTTTTTTTCCTGTGCCCTTGTAATATTATACTTTTTTTTTTTTTTTTTTTTTACAATGTCTCATTCTTCTCTTCAGGCTGCCCTTTCTAGTTTGGATTCAGCTTTGCTTGCAGCTTAAAAATGTTTAACATCTCTTGGATTTATCTGATTCTTCCGTTTCACTGCCAGTACTTTAACCAGGCTATATCAGCTCTTCCTTATTGGGCAAATTGCACAATAAGGGTTCTTGCAAAGTTGATAATTCAGTTTCCTATTTTTTATCCTCTTTTACTAGTGTCCTGAAACACAAACATCTAAAAAGAGTTTTTCCAAACACCGCATGTTCTCACTCATAGGTGGGAATTGAACAATGAGAACACATGGACACAGGAAGGGGACCATCACACTCCGGGGACTGTTGTGGGGTGGGGGGAGGGGGGAGGGATAGCATTAGGAGATATACCTAATGCAAAATGACGAGTTAATGGGTGCAGCACACCAACATGGCACATGTATACATATATAACAAACCTGCACGTTGTGCACATGTACCCTAAAACTTAAGGTATAATAATAATAAAATAAGATAAAAAAGAGTTTTTACAGAAAGCAATGGGATTAAAGAGCAAGTTGATCACAGGAAAATTGTTATCAGAGAAAGTTTTCTTACTCTAAAAGACAGTTTGAGTAGAGTGAATTAGGCAGAGAAAAATAAGTTACTTTTATTTTATTTCCATCTTTCCAAGGTACACTTTATTAGAGAACTCTACTTAACATCAAGCATATTTTTTAAAATCTTCCATAATTGAAGCTTTTATTTTTCAACCTTTAGTTTTCTCTTGGTTTGTCAAATTACTAGTAAATGTGGGCAGTCATTTCTATGTTTATTTATAATAAACCTCCCGTATATTCTCCCCCAAAAGTTGACATCTATTCCAAATATTCAGCTTTATTTTGTCTAGCCTTCAAGTTTAAAGTGAGCTATGAAGACAGATACATGTTTTAAATCTGCAAAACTGTATACAGATACTTAATTCTCTTGAAAGTCCCTTAAGAACTCAATATGTCAAAAAATCACATCCAACTAGTAGTCCCCTTTTTTGCTGAATAGAAATGCGTTTTATATATGCTAAACGCGTGGTCAACTTTTAGATGTATGGGAAACGCACACCGTGGGAAGACCCTTCAAAGTGGGTGCTTGACACATATCCATGGAGCTCAGCATCTCTGCCTCAGGAGAGCCCAGCCTTACTTCAGCTGCGACCAGAAGATGTTGGGTATGAAAGCTGCACATCCACTAAGGAAGCCACAACCTCAAAGCACATTCCGCAAACTGACACAGAAGGAGATCCCCTGGTAAGAATCAGATGTTCGTTTCTTCCTATGTAATCTTGACTACAGTGTATAGTCATTAATATTTAGTTATTTCTAGCGAAGACATTTGTCATCCTAAGCAACATTTGGAACAGTTTTAACCCTATTATCTTTGGCTTGCTTTGCATGGATGAAAATCTTAAAGTGAAAACCAAACTTGTAGGCTTAAAAAGAAATCAAGAAATGCTACAACCAGAATGAACTCCTAGACTATAATTTTTCTCTTATTATGCATTAAATTGTGTATATAATTAAATAAATATAATTTTCTATATTATGACTCAATTCAATAGGCATTTAAGAGAAAACTCAATTTTTTTCTTAAATAGAAAAACAAAAGTTATGGTATAATGTACTCATGGAGAACTAAAAAATATTTTGCCTATATCAACTAACCTGACTAATTTTATAGAATGGGTCTTCTCTTGCCTACTGTAGCAAAGGATAAACTGACTTGGAAGTCAAATGGAAGTTATGGTTTATTTACTTTTAAAATAGTGGAATAATTGAAATAAAAGTCTGTAAAACTCCAAAGTATGAATATCCTGAAAATTTTAAGTATGTAGGATTATTAGGAAAAAAAACACTTTTTATATATCTATTTTTATTTTTACAGATTACTTTCAATATATTGGTATCAAATGTGAAGTGTTACTAACTCACCATTCTATGAGTATAGAGCTTATTGGACTTTTACAACCAGTACAGAAAGAAAAGATACTGAAATAAAAATTCATCATGTTGCTTAAATCAAACAAACACAAAACATAAATAATTAAAAATCATAACCTATGACTATACCTAAGGATATAAAATTACTTGATATTTTAAGGAATACCCTTACACCAACAACCCTGACACACACATCATCATCATCATCTCAGCTGAACATTTTGGGAATTTCTTGTGGAAAACCTGATAAACTTCCAAGATCCTTTCCCCAGCACAATGCATACACACTGAAAATTTGGCATACAATTTTAAGAGTTTCATAAAATCACTGAAGTATATATATAGACCTACTTAGATTCCAGGGATTTCCTGCTGATTTCTGATCTAGGCGATATATTCCTTAAGAGCCCAGACTTATATTTTTATAACATGGTACCTGGCCTTTTAGATGATTCATAGTTAGGAATCAACAGTGGTGATGAAGTTGGTTTGGATTCAGCATAATTGTGAGCATATACTAAATAATTGCTGATAGAATGATTAACAGAGTAAATATAAGCTTTAGAATATGAGTATGGATTATTTAACCTGAATTCCTAAAAAATTCCAGTCCTACCTCTGCAGTTTTTATATAATATGTCTGTTTTATAAGGAGAGGTGTTTATAAGATTTGTTCTCAGCTTTAGTCTGTAGAGTATGAAACCCTTAGGAAATGCCCACAACTTTCCCAATTCTCATAGTCCAGGTCAGCTCACCCCATAAAGCACTTTTTTTCCTGGTTCTGAATGCACTTGTCTTCTAGTAGAGGAAACAAATTCAAGGTTTTCCATTCTGGCATGAGAATTGGGGTAAAAAAAAATTTCCTGGTTCCTAACCTGCTGCTCTATCAAACATCTTAAGAAACAGGGAGTTATGAGGTCTTACATGCTAAATGGTGAAAGACGTCATCTAAAACTAAATATTTGGCAGGCTTTCTCTGGTTTTAAAAAAATAAATATTCTATCTTTTTTCTTTCTTTCTTACTTTCTTTTTTTTTTTTTTTTTTTTTGAGGCGGAGTTTCATTCTCGTTGCCTAGGCTGTAGGGCAATGGCACGATCTCAGCTCACCACGACCTCTGCCTCCCGAGTTCAAGCAATTCTCCTGCCTCAGCCTCCAGAGTAGCTGGGATTACAGTCATGCACCACCATGCCTGGCTAATTTTGTATTTTTAGTAGAGACGGGGTTTCTCTATGTTGATCAGACTGGTGACGATCTATCTGTTTTTATTTCTATATATTTTTGTAATTACTAGCATGAAGCCAACATATATTTTCAGTCCATTCTAAATCAGAAATCGTACAAAATATCCACTATTTAGTGTCAAGAAACATCCACTATTTAGTGTCAGAAATCCCCATAGCAATGAGTGTAGTGAAGAAACAGGGAAGAAGAGAGGAGAGAGACTTTTTGAATCTGAATGAGGATGCAAGTTTTTGGTATATCTCACATTATGTTAAAAATACAATGTGTATTCACCGTTAACAACAAAGAGAATGTTAATAAGTATGTCCTTAATGCTAAGACCTGGTGATCAGGAGATAACTACAGTATCATTTCTGATCTCCAGAAGCTTAAAATCCAGTAGTGAGGAGAGACTTCTACCTATATGAACTGCAGTAACAATAGAGGCACATATTAGGTAAAATTGTGAGTTCATTGAGGAAGCAGTTAGAATAAAGCTTTACAGAGGAGATGCTTGAGCTGGATCTTGAATGATTAATAGGATTTCACCATATGGTTGCAGGGAGAACATCCAAAATTAAAGAAATAGAATGTGAAACATTAGAGGACAGTATAATAGAAATGATGAGTTTAGGGAACTATACACCAGTTGGTGGTAGGAATTAAAACTGTGGAAGTATACAATTGCTAGATCATGCTAAGCCTTGTTTATCATTGCAGGAAGTTAAAACGTTATCACAGAGACAGTGGAGAACTGTCAAAGGTGTTTGAGCCATGATTTACCTAGTTAGATCTGCAGTTTCTAAAGATCAGTTTAATAACAGAGTAGAGAGAGGACAGACTGAAGGAGATAGGATGGAATCTGGAAGCTTAGCAGATTAGATGGTACCAGTGATGATAAGGACTTGATCAAGGTGTTGGAAATGATAAACATTAAATTTATGACTATAGATGTCCTATTCCATTTAGTGTTGCTATAACAGACTATTTGAGGCTGGGCAATTTGTAAAGAAAAGAGATTCATTTGGCTCATCGTTCTGGTGGTTGAAAAGTCTAGGATTGGGCAGCTGCATCTGGTGAGAGCCTCATGCTGCATGAACTTATAGTGGAAAGTGGAAGAGGAGTGGGAGTGTGCAGAGAGGTCACGTGGTGAGAGAAGAAGCAAGACTCTTTAATAACCTGCTCTCGCACAAGAACTAATCCATTCCCTCCAGAGTGAGAACTCACTGACCCCTAACCAGAATGCCATTAATCTGTTCATGAGGAATCCACCCCCATGATTCAACACCTCCCACTACGACTTACATCCCAACACTGCCACAATGGGGATAAAATTTCGACAAGAGTTTCGGAAGTGATATATCACACGCAAACCATAGCAGTGAGTGTGGGGAAAGAAGTGGGGAAGAAGAGAGGAAAAATATTAACACTTTTTGGAGATTTATGATGTATCACGATAATGACTAAATCATATGTAATCTTCTCTTGTAAACTCCCTTGATTTGAATGCACAAAATAATACTAGGCAAAGGCAAAGTAAATCCCACGTATACATTTATTATGAATCTGAGATGTGGAATGTATTATAATGGAACATATTTACTATATGACACCATTTTAAAAAATTAAGACTTTAATAACAATACTATTACACAGTGAAACTTTTACAACATCCAGCATTCAAGTGATTTCAAACATTTGTGCCTAAGACACAATTGTATCTTTTTTAAAAGATATCATTTATCATTTCTACTCTTACTAAATCACTAGGCTGCTCAAATCTCAGTTTTATTTTATAGATCAGTTTCACCCAAATGCTTGAACATACAGGCAGCTGCTAATGAGTGACAGATTGATAAAAGAAATGGGAGAAGGAATATGAATGGACATGAAAGTAGGAAGGTGGGGATGTGGGTGAGAGACAAAGAGAGAGGAGAGTGGGAGAGAAAGAAACTATGTTGAAGGAGACATTTGACTTTTTGGCTTACTGGGTTTAAAAAGTTATCACCAACTACTTTTATTTCATAACCTTGTGTAGCTTATTTAATAAATTAAGAGAGTCAGATTGAAAATTAGGTTAAAACATATTTTCCTGAGACTATTAAAATGACTTCAAATTATGCTGTAACTGTAGTCTCTTTGTCAGAAATGAATTCTTGCTGAAATTGGTGATTACCAGTTTATCATTTATTTCACAAGCATTTATCAAGCACACTTTTTGTACTGAGCACACAAGCATGCATCGCTTAACATATGACCAAGGAATCATTTTTTAGATTTCTCCTTTCTATTTCTGTAAGTTGGAAAAAAAAAAACTTTTGATTATAAAATAATACAATTAGTATGCATTAGGTAATATAAAAATTGTTACAATTTATAAAAACCCTTGATATGAAAACAAGTCCACTACCCTCGTAAAGACATGTGCCAGTTTTTCTGTGCTTTCTAAAATCATTGAACCATTTATTCACAATTTGCCTTTAAACAGTCTTTTTTTCCGAAAAAAAAAAAAAAAAGTCCATCTCTAACAGTGGAGCTCCAGATCTATCAAAATTCAAGCAATGTGACTGCTCTTTATTTTATAATACATGGAAATGCTAGCTGCCTTTCTCCCCAGGTGCTTTCATGCATATGTCCCTTTTACTAGAACAAACATTACCATTCTCCTATAAGGCTGGGAAACTTGAGACAGCCGCTATTGTTCCAGATGATGGTTTTTGTTTTAGGTGATATATCAATCATATTTTAGCCAGAAATTTAACAGCACAAACTTGACAGTAATTATTTCCTTCTCCCTCTTCAAACACTCATGGTCTGCTTCATTCAGTCACCTCCTCCCGAGGTCAGCTCCTAAACAGCAGATGGTGTGCTTGTGTGCAGCAGCTGGCTTCATTCCTCTCCATACCCTCCTTCTCTCAAGGGACAGTGTGTGTGTGCCTCTGTGTGCGTCTGTGTGTGTATGAACATTCACGACTTTCAGTTGCCATTCAATGCTTTCTGCTTCTCCCAGCCAAAAAGCTGGGAAGCTTGGCGTACTTTCCAGCAATGAACCCAGATGTCCAGCTGTGATACAGTTTCCTTTCCAGTCTCCCTGCTGGAGCAGTATTCATTCACAACCCCAAATAAAAGAGTTATCTAGAGGCCCTATTTTGTCCTTATGGTTTGGTGTTGTAGTCATGTTTGGGAGAAACAGCATAGGAGCCAGGGGCAACGAGTAAAAATCTAAAATTATTTTCCCCTGTCACTTGGATGGGATAAGATAGCTCTTCGGTGTGGCTCAGGGCCTTGTTTTTTATGGGCTGGCTTACTCAATGCATCATTGCCTACATCGATGTCTTTTTTCTTTCTTCAGATGAATATGCTAATGAAACTCCAAGAAGCAGCCAATTACTCGAGCACACAAAGCTGCGACAGCGAAAGCACCAGCCACCATGAAGACATTTTGGATTCATCTCTTGAATCTACCCTCTAGAGGGTGAAAAAAGTTAAGGGAAAAGACTTTGCTTTTAAAAAAATGTTTCAAAAGAAAGGTATTTTCACTAAACTACTGCCAGTATAAAAGCACCCTGTCAAGGGCCCTGACCCAGAGTTGTGGTCTCCAAGGAGGCAGCAGAACTAAGTCTGAACCGCCAAGATGCTAAATTGCAATGGAAGCTTAACTTTAGTTTATTTCTAAGCATTTTTTATATCTGTGGAGTGATAGAAAGCTCCATTACTCAACTGGAAAGGACCCTAATGACAGGGCAACTGAATAGATTGCACATGGGATAGCCAAACTGGACTTTCTTTGTTTCCTCTTTAAAAGTTTACAATGCAGACCATTTTTTGTCCCTTCCTTTTGTTTCCTCTGAGGGGCTGTTCGCCCCAGGCAGGGTTCATCTTTCTGATCTGTCCAACCTCCTTTGTGCCACACGGTGCTGGTCACAGGGCTTCAGTAGTGTTTGTGTTGTGCGCTCACCCCATTCCAGAACAAATCCAAGAGGCCAGTCCTCCATAAGCACAAATGGAATTGTGCAACCACCAGAAAAACACTACTGTGGCAAACTGGAGAAGTGCCAATTTAATTCTAACTGCCACGTTCTCATGATGTGCTCCACCAACTTTTTAGTATATGAGTCACTGGTTTTATAAGGTTGTTTTTACCACAGTGGTCTTTTTAAACCACCTGCCCACTCCCTTAACAAGAGTTTTATACCAATTATTAGTCAACACTGATAAAAGGCTTTTTTAGGGCTTTATTTGTTTGAGCCTTTTCAGTGAAAGAAGGAACATTTCCTATGGTGCTGTCTCACTGCCTTAAAACAGATTTCTATGACAGTTTAACAGTTGGTTTAAATTCTAAACCATTGGTAATTTCCACTGTCTTTTCATTTACAACCAAGCAACACCGGTTAACACAGTAGCCTCATCTCTATATATCTTTCTCTTTTTTTTTTTTTTGAAGAAATGGATAGGAGAAAGATCAGTATTTTTAGCCTTGTGAATAGATCGCTTTGCCTATCCTCCAAAATATTAAAATAACCCAGAAATGCTCTTTGACCGTCACTTAAAACCTAAGACATGTGGCGAAATTCCATCCAGTTCTAAGTGAAAGAGTTTCAGAAGGCAGGAGATTTTGAATTATTATCCAGCAGGGCTGGAAGCACTAGATGCAGCATGAGCACAACTATTCGGCTTTCCTTCCCTATTGTTTTTGTTTTTTTAATGAGTTTTGACGCATGTTGTTTTGATTGCTATTGTTGTACATGAGAAATTCAGCATTAAAGAACACTGAAGCGGTAAGGTCACTGTGGAAGAGGAAGCGTTTATACTGTAAAAGAAGGTTAGATTTGCACAGTCTACTGGGTAGGTATTGTAAATAATAATTTTTAAAACTTGCACAAATCAAAACAAACACAAACAAAATTGTATTTTATCCTGTTGGTGTTAAGAGGTGTTTCACTTGCTGAGATTTCCTGTACATTGCAAACAAATACAGAATGCAAACCCTCAAAGCTGTATTATCTGGTGTGTTTGTCCTGTATTTACAGTTGTTTTTGACTATGCAGGAGCTATCAGTGCTAGAGTGAGCATGCTTCAAAACTGTACATGAAGCCAATATATTTTTGGATAAGTAAAACTGTCTGAAAGTACATCTGTCATGGCAGGCTTTAAAGAGAGTGCATGAAAACTGATCAGTCATTGGAGAAGTTACCACCACACACAAAGGACAGGTTTTAAGTTTATGAAACCCAAGGGCTAGGCCATGGTATAGACTTCTTCTATGAGTGTGTGAAAATGTGTTACTTTTAGGACGTGTATTTGGTGCTACTCTCTGTGACCACCGATGGGTCAGTTGCTATAGAACAACAACACCACCACGAAACATCTGTGCAGTTTTCAGAGTGTCACAAAGTCAATAGGTCCTTACACGGTGCTATTGCCCTAAGGGAAATCCGAACTGAACTTATGCACATAGAATTGTCACCCTGACTTTGAAGCCTCAAACATGGATCAAATCTGTTGTGAAACATCAATATATGTAGCTGGATGAGTGACTAGTTGCCCTTGTATAATATGTGATCTAAGAAAATTGCTAATCTTTCCCTGCCATTTTGAGAAACACAGTCCAAACATGAGCATAAACAGAATTTCCTGCAATACATCCCAGTAGGTCCACCTAGTTTACAACTTAAACTAGTTTGTGAAACATTTGTCTGTATACATTTTATATTTTGTACATTTTGATGTAACATATCATGTAAATAGGCAGAAACAGTGAAATAAATCATCTGAAAAGTTTTGTAGTCTTTGTAAAGCCCCAACAATAAGTACTTGGTGTCAATGGACTTAACTGGATGATGTATTTTCTATTGGTTTATTGTTCCTCTAGCTTGTAAACCAGCTTGCATATATTTTTTTGCAAATGTGCACCCTGTATCTGTCTAAATTATTACTTTGCCATTAAAGTGGAATTATTTATTGACAACATGGTGTGGTTTCTAAGTATGGAAAAAAATAAATAATTTTGCATCAAGAAGTGTCAAGCATTAAAATGTTGCTTGCACTATTAATATGCCATCAATAGGACTGTATGCAAATTTCTATTTTATAAACATAAAAAGGGCTTCAGCTTTCAAATAAATAAAGGTAATCAGTTTATCTTTTTCAATGATAGTTATTTAGTGAATATTTTAGAAAACTCTGAATAGTTTTCCTAAGTAGCCGATGATAAAGTAAGAATATAAAATAAAATGTTGAGATTCACTGAGTTAAATTAACTCAATAAATGTTTCTTTGTTTTTATTCCATTAAATCCTCTTTTGAACTTTTAGCTCTAAAGATTATTTTAAAGCAAACTAATTATTTGGGTGGTAGTTTATTTATTTTAATAGAGAAGATTAAAAAAAGAAAACCTGTTTTAAAATTATAATTTCTTTTTAAGTATCTTGGAAATCTCTTTAACCTCAGTAATTGGAATGTATATTTCTGATGGTATAAGTAGGATTTTAATTCTAAAAGCAGGAAAACTTCCGAATTAGAATAGTTATAGAGCAAAAAAGAAAGGTATTAGTTAAAATAGACCAATCATCCATAATGGGTTATAATCAGTGCATTTGTTCCTTCACTCAATTGGGAGATAAGGAAATTTCCACAATTTATCTTATTCAGACAAACATTGAATTTAGCCAAAATTTCAGTACAGTTCTGCTAAATGCAATTTCAGGCTTCCTAAGTATACATCCTAACATTGTCATTCTTTGTGTGACCTTGGCCAATTTACTCAAACTCTATGTGCCTCATTTTCCTCACTCATAAAGTGATGATAATAATAGTATCCACCTCTCACAGATTACTCTGAAGATCAAATGGGTTATTACATGGAAATTCCTTAAACGGTGCCTAGCCCTCCATAAATTGTAACTGCTTTAACAACAATTAATTAACAACATAGTAAGAAATATTTATTATTTTATTTTCAAACATTCTTGAGAATAAGGTGTAAATAAATTTATTTTAAGGTTTTGAAAGAATATATATTTTAACTCGATTTCCTCATTTATAAAATGGGCATAGAAATAGTACTTATTCATAGGGCTGTGGAGAGGATTGAGTTTAGATCTGTAATCAGAATAATAGCTATCACTCAAGAAACTTTCAATAACTGTTAGCTTCTGTGTTAACACTGCCGTTACTATAAATGAATACTATCAGTAATGTAATATTCTCAGGATTCAATTTACTCATCTATAAAATGAGATTATTATAGTATCTATCTACTCATAAGATTGTTTTGAATAATGAATATTTTAAAATATGTAAAATACTCAGAAAAGATTCTGTCCTGGCTTAAATGTTACCTAAGTGTTAGCTGTTATTATACCTAATATGTGCCAGGCAATTTTCCTAGGAATCAGCGCCATTGAGACACAGGCTATGGTCCTAAAGGATTTAACAGTTAGTAAAATTGGCCAGGCGCGGTGGCTCAGGCCTGTAATCCCAGCACTTTGGGAGGTCAAGGTGGGTGGGTCAGGAGTTCAAGACCAGCCTGGCCAACATGGTGAAACCCCATCTCTACTAAAAATATAAAAATTAGCCGGGCATGGTGGTGCGTGCCTGTAATCCCAGCTATTTGGGAGGCTGAGGCAGGAGAATCACTTGAACCTAGGAGGCAGAGGTTGCAGTGAGCCAAGACCACGCCACTGCACTCCAGCCTGGCAACAGAGCGAGACTCCGTCTCAAAAAACACAATCAGTAAAATTGAGTCTTTGTTCCTCTCACTTCTTCCTTTGATGAATACCTAAGTTCTCTACTATGAGGTTGACTGTAAAAAGCCCTGTGAATAGTCCACTGAATAGTTGTACAGGATATATTTTCAGATACTGATAGAATCAATGATACCAGTGAATTTTGTTTACATTTGGAGAAATTCAAGTACTATCTTTATTTCAGGCTTTGGATTTTTCACATTAAAAAAAGAAAAATATTATTTTTATAAATAATAGGCCACCTTAAAAATGTCTGTTTCTATTTCTTTGATTAGTGAAGATGTTTAAAAGGAAGCTTCAGGCCAGGCGCGGTGGCTCACATCTGTAATCTCAGTACTTTGGGAGGCTGAGGTGGGCGGGTCACGAGGTCAGGAGTTCAAGACCAACCTGACCAACATGGTGAAACCCTGTCTCTACTAAAAGTACAAAAATTAGCAATTAGCCGGGCGTGGTGGTGCCCGCCTGTAATCCCAGCTTCTCAGGAGGCTGAGGCAGGAGAATTGCTTGAGCCCAGGAGGCAGGGGTGGCAGTGAGCTGAGATCGTGCCACTGCACTCCAGCCTGGGTGAGAGAGCGAGACTCCATCTCAAACAAACAAAAAAAGCTTGGATTATGTTTTTATTTTGTTTTCTGTTTTTTGGAGGGACAGCAATTAATAGGTAAAATATTGCCTTAGTGAATTCACTATTATTTTTAATTCAGTGAATATGATTTGGATAAGTAATCATTAAGAGGATCTCTTCTCTACATGAAGTATACATTATCTCTCAATTACCCAGGAACTCATCAATAAGAAAACCTATTCATAGAAATTAAACAGAGCACATTCTAAACTAGAATTTTATTAGAGAAAAATGAAAGTTCTCCAAGTATTTTCCATGAAATTGTAAAAACAAAATACTAATATTAAATAAATCTTTCTCCATCATTTAAATTTTTAACACTTGTCCTTAATATTCCAGAATGGCATGGTAGAGTTGAACTTGATAACAGAGTAAATACTTTTTACACTGATTACATGTTAAGAATAGTAATATTTCCAATATATTAGGCTATATTAACTATAATATTAAAATTAATTCATCTGATTCTTTTTATTTTTTATTTTTATTTTTATTTTTTGAGACACAGTCTCACTCTGTAACCCAGGCTGGAGTGCAGTGTCATGATGACAGTTCATTGCATCCTCGACCTCCCAGTCTCAAGCAATCCTCCTACCTCAGCCCCTCTAAGTAGTTGGGACTACAGGCCCATGCCACCACAGTTGGCTAATTTTTAAAAAAATTCTTTGTAGACACAAGGTCTCACTATGTTACCCAGGCTGGTCTCGAACTCCTGGGCTCAACAGATGCTCCCACCTTGGCTCCCTAAAGTACTAGGATTACATGCATGAGCCATTGCACCTGGCCTGGTTTTTACTTTTTTAATGTGGCTACTACTGAAAAATTTAAAAATTAAATATGTTGCTCATATTTGTGGCTTGCTTGATATTTCTATTAATGCTGATATAGAGAGACTGATCTTTACAAAATATAAATGTGATCATCTCTCTCACCTCTGGTATTTTGCTTTTAAAAATAAGACTCAAATACCAAAGGACAACAATTCCGTACTTAAACTAAATCTTGCTTATCCCTCAGCTTCCTTTATCACTGTGTCCACCACCCCTATTTTGGTACATTAGCCTAACTGTAGAACCTAGAAGTAATTGTTGAAACAATAACAACAATAACTTTATAACTTTCCAGACAATGTAGCTATGACCATATGTCAAAGTTTTATAATCTTGCAGGATGGTAGAAAGTCTCTAGGAGGCCAATTTAAAGTTTCTCTTAAAATAGAGACATCTATGGAAAAGGAAAAGTAGACAAAATAGAGAAGAAAATTTAAACATCCCCAAACTCTTGACCGCCAGGTAGGTGAGTGTGTGACTAGTTCCTTCCTTGTGACAAATATCATCTCATAATTAAATAATTATTTAAAATTCCCAAATGTTTTATCACAATTCAAATTTATTCAGTGAAGGAGATTACAAACTACATCAAGAGATAAATAACATTTTGTTCCAGACCAGGTTTGGTACAATATTTCTTTTACAGTCATTTCCTTTCTCTTACCCCAAGACCTTTATACAGTCTCAAATGTCATTTCCTTAGACAAACCTTTCTGATCCCTCAGATGAGGTCAAAAATCTATGTTATTTGCTTTTCCAGAAAAAAAATTATATGTGTGTATATATATGTGTGTGTGTGTGTGTGTATATATATATGTGTGTATATATATACATATATACACATATATACACATATGCATATATATACCCATATACATGGAATTATATTCGATATATAGATATATTTAATTATTAATATATATAATTATTTCATATAATATTGTGGAATAAAAATATTTCTGAACATGGAGACAGCAACTGAATTTTAGCATATGTTAAGCAAATGCATTAAATTTGAGAAGAACGACTTTTACAGGTGTCGAGCATCTCGGGAAGCCAGATTAGTAATTCGAATGCTAACTGGTGACCAGAGAAGAAGCAGATAACTTGAGGACTGGTGTTATTTAAAGCACTGACTCACGTTTGGGAATTTTTTTTCCCCTTTAGATATAACGTGCTCCATACTTTCTATCAAGTTTTCTTTTTCTTTCAGCTTTTCAATTTTTTTTTAAAGATGCCTTAGTTATATATGGTGCAATTTAAATGTGTGGGGTTTCCTGGGGGAACAAAGAAAATACACCAAGCAGTAGAAATGTAACGCTAGAGCCTAGAGGACAGGTGGCGGCTGGAAAAATCAAAATAGGAATCTTTGGCACAGAAATGAGAAGTGAGGATGTGAATTTCACTTTGGGATTATCCCCCACAAGAGAGACCTTGACCAAGTAAAGACTGAGAATAGATCTTGAAGAATATGGTGAAAATCTTCATAGTTCTTTTAGTCATTATTTGTCAATTTGCCTAATATATTTGTGCACATTTAACATATTTATAAAGGAATATAAGGGGAAAACCATTGAAATAAGAGTCAGAAAAATCTGTATCCTAGTTAAGTTTTGTGATTTCTCCTAGAAAAATCACCTGATCTGCTATTTGTGTTCTTGTAGATTTTATACCCTAAGATGATGACAGATATTAAAATTCACCCAATGTCACTGGAGTGGTTCTGTACATTGTTTGTGGTACAAACAATGTGTATCTATCAGATATTCCGGGGGAGAGTAAAAACTCTAGGTATCTGGTAATAGCCCAACCAAAAACACTTGAGTACAGTTGTGTTCAGTCTAGTTTGATCTAACTTGATATGCTGTGCAGAGGCAGCTGAGTGTATAAGCAGGTTTTGCAGGGTGATGTTCACAGTGTAGAAGCTGGACCAAACTCCCTTATAGGCTCTTTGTGGTAGAGTGGCCGTTTGCCTAACATTAGCAACTCTTTGAGGGGGCAGGGGATCCCTACTTCCCAGGCAAAAATCTTTCCTGATAAGCTATTTACATTCCTGGTTCAGCCCTTCCTCTGGTTGCGGCAGAATGTAGGCCTAGAGATTCTCTTCAGCCTCTTACTGGTAGGGCTAGGGACTCAGCGATGAAGCAATGCTACACAGAAGCCAGGTTTTGGTGGAACTTCTGAGGCTGAAAGCCAGCACTATGAAGAGCTAGAGTCGGGTGCATGGTGGTTGGAGATGAAGTCTCCAATTTGGCTACCACATAAAAGCTAGAGAAGAGTCTTTTCCAATATTAGTGGTTTCTCAAGGGAGGGAAATTCACCTGAACTATATACCCCAATCATG
Organism: Gorilla gorilla gorilla; assembly: GCF_029281585.2. Lineage (NCBI taxonomy): Eukaryota > Metazoa > Chordata > Mammalia > Primates > Hominidae > Gorilla > Gorilla gorilla. The sequence continues at coordinate 93,541,689 of NC_073234.2, forward strand.
AGGCTTTATGATTTTAGACTAGAGCAGCATTTTCAAGAGAAATATGAGTGCTACATATGCAACTCATTTTATTTTTTAAAGCCAGGGTCTCACTCTGTTGTGCAGGCTGGAGTGCAGTGGTTCAGTCAGAGTTCACTATAATCTCGAACTCCTGGGCTCGAGCAAGCCTCTTGCTGAGTAGGAGTACCTGAGACCAAAGGCATGCATCAGCATGCCTGGCTAAAATACAATTTAAATTTTCCATTAGCCACATTGATAAAAGTAAAAAGAAGGAGGTAAAATTAATTATAATAATAAGCTTAAATGTATTAAAAAATTAGCATTTCAACATAAAATCAAGCTAAAATACTTTTAAATAAGATCCTCTAAATATTTTACATACTGCTCTCTCTTTTTCTTTTTTTGTGCTAAAACTTCAAAATGTAGCATGTATTTTACACTTATACCTAATGTGAATTCATATGCTAAATTTTCATCAGAACAATTTGATCTGTATTTAGAATTGAAAAGATTTACAGTTGATAGATTGGCATGCTTCGGTTGTTCCAAATACAGTTAAAATAAATTATCAGTTTTAAATGTAAACTTAGGTAATTACTATGAAATAAGGCTGAAAATTGTATTCCTAAATTGATATACTCATCAAATGCTAATTATCCACATATGCCCAGTGATTGCTACTAAATAGCATAGCTCTAGCCACACTTGGTAAGCAGCTTTCTCGATCACTTATAGAGCATCTTCCCAGCTGGGAGTGCTAACCTGAGGCTTTGAGTTGGAAGTTTTTCAACTTACCGAGTACAGACACATTTCCCTTCATACCCAGTGCTGGCTTCCAGTAGTTCATTGTAACTATTGCAGGGATTCTGTTACCCTTCTTTATTCTCAAGCTTTGGTAAAGATCACCTTGGTCTGTCTTTTGTAACACTTTCCCTTAACTTCAATTATTAGGTAAAAACACATGGACTCCATAATAAACGTGTCCACCCCTTCTCCAGAAAAGCTCAAAATTTTATATATGTAATATTCTTGCTCTGTAATCCCAGAATGAAAGTTTCCTACTGTCTTAGTCTAGTTGGGTTGCTGTAACAAAATAACATAAACTGTGGGGGTTATAAACAACAGAAATGTATTTCTCTCAGTTTTGGAGGCTGGGAAGTCCATGACCAAGGCTCTGGCAGATTTAGTGTCTGTTGAGGGCCCATTTCCTCATGGAGAGCTGTCTTCTAGCTGTACCCTCACATGAGAGAAGGGATAAGAGAGCTCGCTGGGATCTCTCTTGTAAAGGCACCCATCCCATCTATGAGGACTCTGCCCTCAACACCTAATCACCTACCAAAGGCCCCACCTGTCAATACCATCATAGTGTGGGGTTAGGATTTCAACACATCAATTCTGTGGGGACACAAAAAGTTGGTCCATAGCACCTCCCTATTCTACATTTGGATTAAAAAGACCCTTCTCAAATATTCTTTTGTAAGATAGAAAATGATTCTCTTCTCTAGATTAAAAAAACGAAAGGAACAGTATAAAGCACAACTACCCAAAGAAATTTGAAATACAATAATGACTCCCAGAACAAGATCAGATCACCACTGCAGACTTATCCATAAATGTTAAGAGACAATGCTTTAAAAAGCAGTATAAGAGAGAAAAATCTACATATACACTCAAAATGGACATGCAGACTGAATATGACAAATAAGAGACAGATTAAAGGAGTACTTTTCCTCATCTGAATAAAATATCACGCAGGGCTATCAGCTGCTTTTGTCCCCATCCCTTATTCACCAAACAACATTCTAATTGCTAATATGATTTCCTAAGAACCCCCTAACCTATAAAGGTACTTCTAAAATGTAATGCTTCTTCTTATATATTAAAGTTCTTTTCCTTACATATTAAAATTTAGTGGCTATTTACTTCCAAAATCAAAAACACCATATTTCCTCAACAATATACATTTTCTTTAATATCTGCTGCTAGAAATTTTGCTCATCTGCAGAAGCCTTGGGGCTGGCGATAGAGAACAGGCTGTAAGTAATCCCTCTGTGAATGCAACACAGTAATTAGCCTTTTTTTTCTTATGGTGTGCCCTTTAGCTGTTTGCTTTTTTTTCAGCATCAACTGAGAGTTTTAGGAGCTAGCTTGAGGAAGAGATGTCTCTTATACTAGGGGCACACTTGGAAATTTGAAATTATAATATCCCCAATACACAGCTGCATTAGGATTTAAGTAAAATAATTATCTCATCAAATAACATTATAATTGGCACTAATGCTATCTACATTGCCAACTTGAAAATAAAATGTTTATATGCCATTAGCATAGAACAATAGTGGAGGAAAGTTTCTGGGTGACCAGCTGGTGTACTAACTACATGAGGGCGGACTCCCACATTAATCCTGCGGGACACCATGGATTTGCAGTCTGCTCTGGAAATTTCCTTCTCTCACAATGAATTGCAAAAGATATGCAAGACCTCAAGAGAACTAGAAAATAGATCATGTGCAAACAGATGAAAACATTTCTCCAGCCAAGCAAATATTGATACTGTTAGAATCAGACCTGCAGTTACTGTGTGACTATTAATTTCAAAGAAAGGTCAAGTTGCAGATCTCAACAACATCAGTAAGGCAAGAATGGAAAAGAAGTTTGAAAATAATCATAGGAAAATGCCGCAAGTAATTTCCTTTTTTGGGAAATCAGTCCAAGTATTAATTTTAAAAACAAAAACATGAAAGACTGTGGTTAAGCAGTTGTAACTTCTAGCATGTCATAATGTTAATAAGACCATAGAGGCATAGCTACTAAATATTGTAGCCAAGTTCCAGAAAATACACAAAAGTATCTATTAAATAACCTTATATTATTCTTCAAATAGAACATGGCATGTAAAGTGAAGAAAAGTTGTCTGTAATCCCAGCGTAAATACACCGTGCAATCAAAGTTAAATGCATGCATTATTTAGTATATATAGGAAGTTAATAGGAAAATTCCAAAAAATAAAACAGAGTTAGTTATATTTTGACATAAGCTTTGGGATTTCCAGATTTTAATAACCATCTGTAGCCTCTAAAGATAAGGAATTTGTTTGATTTACTGAACGTACATTATTTTAAATTTCATTAAATAGATAAATGGTTGATTTTTAAAGACGAAATAAGTACTCATGAAAGAGAAACATTTTGGCTCTGGGCCATAGGAAATAGAAATTTCATCAGGAAAGAACCATGGAGGAATTGTCTGTCCCTCTCTAGTGCCAAAGCAAGGGGATTGTACAAATAACAGGACCTGGGATTCTGGAAAGGAGGGGTGAATATGTAGGACCCAGGGCCCAAAAATGTTACGTTTGTAAACATTGCATGTAAAGAACATTAATCATATTTTCCCCAGATTTTCTCTAGGGCCCTAGTCTGCTCTTGAAGCCCTACTCCTTAAACTCTCCCAGAGCAGGAGGAATGACTTATGTGAATGATAAGGCATGCAAGTGGTCACATGTATCTGCCATGGAGGGCAGAATGGTAATCCAGCTTACCAGGTTTTATGTAGTCAGCATCCCTGGGCAGGTTTCTCCAGCCATGGAGGAGATGGAAATCTTGCCAACCCTCAGCTTCACCTGCAACTGAGTGGGTACAGCTGCCTTCTTCGAATTGATGTTTGTGTGTGTGGTTGGTGGAAGGGAAAGGGTGGCTAAGAAATCTCAGTAGCATCTTTAATAAAGCCAATAAATGTCCACTTCTTAACTACGATAGACAAGTTTTAAAAGAGAAGAAGATAGTAAGCTACTTAAAGCTAGATAGCCATCCTATCTTTTTGGCCTTCTTTGTGCTTAGCATTCTCTTTATAACACAGTGACCTCAACAAAATAGATGTTCAATTAATGATGTTGAATATATGAAGAGAGTCTTGTGAGAGCTGCAAGAGACAGTACTTACTGATTAATTGTTTTGATATTTAAGAACCACTTTGGTTGAAGAATATTATTGGGGCAAGGAAATGAGAATAAATGTATTCCCTGGAAATAATCTTTTGAAGTTTGTTTACTAAAAGAGAAAGAATATCTTAGGGAATTTCTGAACTTGTGCTACTTTTACTACATGTGATTCAAGCTAGGCAACCTTTGGGAATGCAAATATTTGCCATATATTTTAAAGAAACATCGTCAAGAATAAATGAAGAAGATTTATGGAGGCATACAAAGAGTTTTAAAGAAATAATTATACTGGAATTATTTTTAGGAAAAAATGATAAAAAAAATTTCCTTTTACTTGATTTACCTAGATTACCTCAAATAACCAAATACAAAAAATATTCCCAAAGCAAATTGTCTCTCTTAATGCTCTTACACATTTCACCATTTTATGTTTTTACCCATCATTGCTTTGTGAACTTTATTTTCATTTCAATCAAAATGTATCCATTTAATCAAAGGAATTCAATCAAAATTTATTTCAGACTGACTTTAAGTGATGATCACGAGAAGCACATGGCACAGTTGGTTATATTAGAAGATGAAAGAATGCTCATAATCCCTTTCATCTGAACTCTTACCTTACCTTAATTATACCAAAGATTGTAAACAGATCCTTCATTGACTGGTATGTGTTAATATTCCTACTAAAGATTTTAAATTATTTTAAATGCTTACTGTATTATACGGTTTGGCTCTGTGTCCCCACCCAAATCTCACCTTGAATTTTAATAATCTCCATGTGTCAAAGTGGGAACAGGTGGAGGTAATTTAATCATGGGAGTGTTTTTCCCAATGCTGTTCTCGTGATAATGAGTGAGTCTCATGAGATCTGATGGTTTTATAAATGTCTGGCATTTCCCGTGCTTGCACTCATTCTTTCTCCTGCTGCCCTGTGAAGAGGTGCTTTATGCCATGATTGTAAGTTTCCAGAGGCCTTCCCAGACATGTGGAACTGTGAGTCAATTAAACCTCTTTTTCTTTATAAATTACCCAGTCTCGGGTATTTCTTCATAGCAGCCTAATACACTGCATTAATTTTCTATTGCTAAATAACAAATAACCATATACTTATCAATATAAAACAATACCCATTTATTGGCTCACAAATCTGTAAGTCATTATTTATGTTGCGCTCCACTGGATTCTCTGATCGGAATCTCACAAGATCAAAAAGAAAATGTCGGCTGGGATGAACACTTATTTGAAGGCTTTCGGGAAGAATTCACTTCCAGGCTCATTCTGGTTGTTGGCAGAATTCTGTACCTGTGGATGTGAGATTGAGGTCCCCATTTTCTGGCTAGCTTACCAGCCCCAGACTGTGCTCAGATCCTAGAGGCTGAAGATATAGCCCCCTGTATCTTCAAAGCCAGCAAAGATCTGTGGTATCCTTCTTGTATTTTCCTCTTTCTGATTCCGTGGTTAGATTGAGCCCATCTAGATAATCACCTTTTGGCACATAACAGTCGCAGGAGTAATATGTCATTATATTGACAAATTCCACTCACATTCAAAGGGGAGGGGTTACACAAGGAAGACAGCCAAGAGAAGTCATTTTTAGAATTCTGTCTACCATACTTACCAACATTTAAACATCAGGGTATTTTATATAGATATCCAAAAATTTTGTTTTTCTTAAAAATGAGGCTGTCAATGTTGGGCTACATTCCACCATTGCAACAATTGGCTAGACCTGATAAGTGACAGTCCCTTTTTTCCGAGGAGCATTCTCAAATAGAGTTTGCAATTCGCTGTTAACACACACTCACCCAGTTCACTCTCTACGTACTTCAGTTTTCAGCAACAGCCTTACAGCATAAACGATACTGCAACACAACATTTCTAGCAGAGCTCATAGTCACACCTCTTCAAATCTAAATTTATCCAGGAAACTAATCATCTCAATGATATCTGTACTTCGAAGATAATGAGAAAATCTCAGGCTAAGCGCTGATGTTCCTTTTGCCTCTCAAGACGAATTCTTGTAATAACATTTCAATAAACTTAGTAATGCCGAGCATGTACTTAGTCTTTTGGTCTAATAAGTGAATAATACTGCACAAATTAAATCCTACCACTGAGTTAGCCCATTCAAAAGACACAAACGTACTCTCAGTGGACAAATGTCTTCCCGTGTAATCATGCCAGCAGCAGAAAATGGAATCTGTCATAAAAAATAATTATCCAAGAGTCTGACCACGTCCACACAGCTTGGCACTAAATTTCATTTTTCTTGTTCTTCAGCTGAGAACCTAAATAAACACTTATAAAGCAGTCAGAAAGATTACGTTGTTTGTCAAAGTTGGATTCTACAGCCTCAGCACTGAGATGTATGAGACTGTAGCATTCGGAAGGCCTGCTGCTTTTTATGTGTCGGTTTACTGTGATCGCAGCTTTAGTTAGTTAGGTTTTCCAGTTTCAGGAGACATAAAGGTGCAGAGAGAGGCAGTACAAAGCCTGCAGGCTCATGTTTTAGGGAACTATGAGGGGAGAGGCTGGGGTTTATAAAAATTGAAGTAATGGAATTTGATAAAGATTGTTGTGGGCTAGACTGTGGGAGCCTTCCATGTCAGGGTAAGACATTTGGAAATTGTCTCACAGTGAGGAGGCAACTGTTTCATTTAGAGCAGCAGAAGAATACAACAGTTAGAAGTATAGCCTTTGGAGGCAGACTATGTGGTTTCAAACCTTACCGCTATGGTATGAATGTTTGTGTTCCTCCAAAATTTATGTCGAATCTTAATCTCCAATGCAGTAGTATTAAGAGGTGGGGCCTTTGGAGCTAGTTAAGTCATGGAGTGGAGCTCTCATGAAAGGGATTAGTGAATTTATAAATTTGTCTAGAGGGGACTAGTGTTCATTTCCTTTTGCTTTCTGGACACAGCCTTCATCCCCTTTGGAGGATGCAGCAACCAGGTGCCATCTTGAAAGCAGAGACCAGGTCCTTACTAGACACCAAACCTGCTGGCACCTTGATCTTTAACTTCCCATGTTCCAGAATTATGAGAAATATATTTCTGTTGTTCATAAATTTTTTCTTTAACCCCAATTTACTTTGTGGACCTAGACAAAGTTGATAAATCTACCAGCGACTTTCCAATTAAAAGGACGATATTAGTGGCTATGAACTGAATGTTTGTGTCCTCTGCAAATTTATTCACTAAATCCCTGACCCCCAATATAACTGTATTTGGAGGTAGGGTCTTTATGGAGGTAATTAAGCATAAATGAAGTAATAAGTGTGAGGTCGTGATCCAATAGCATTAGTGTCACTATAAGAAAAGAGACCAGAGCTCGCTCTCTCTGCACTTGCCAGAATGTTGATCTTGTCATCCCAGCCTCCAGAACTGTGAGAAATAAATTTCTGTTCTTTTAGCCAAAAAATAAAATAAAATTACCCACTTTATGGTATTTTGTCATAGCAGCACAAATGGACAAAGATGCTGCCTTTGCCACTCACTAGCTGTATGACAGGAAGCCAGTTAGCTTGATACCATGTCTTCACATCTTCATATAAAGTGAGAAGTGTAGCAGAGACATGCTAATATAATTCACCACTTAGAACAGTGCTGATGCCTAGTAACCATCCAAGAAATGTTAGCTATCATTATTACTGTAGAAACCAGGTTAGGGCTGACATTGAGGTAAATAAATATATAAATAAATGATAAACCCTAAATAAAAGTTGTCAAAAGATGGAAAACACAATTTATATCCTTTATAGTAGGTACATAAGATCCCTCCATTGCGAGGAAGAGTCACACTTGAGTTCTCAGTTAATTAGACTTTGTTTTAAACCTAGTTTTCTTCCTTGTCACTCAGGGCTAATCACACAAGGCTTACTGCCTTATAGGTCTTCATCTCTAGGCTTCTGCTCTCTCTACTCATTTATTTCCTTACTAAGTGTTTCACAGTTAAATTTCCTAGAAAAAAAAAAAAGAGTGCGAGGGGTTTTCTCAGTCACCATCAACTCTGGATCTCTTAGCCTGGACTGTGTTTCTGCCAAGCCACTTCTCAGATTCCTGCTCATCCTGCAGATGGCTGCCTTTATGTCGGACACCAGTTCCTGATCCAGTCACCTATGTCTGGAGTAGCAGAGAAAATAATCATATATGTAGATCCCCCTTCTCTCTAACTGCCATGAAAGGTTGTGGATTAGTAGATTATTTTGCTGTTTCTACTGCTCTTACGGTCATTGGTGCTTTGGGCTCTGGTGACGAAGAGTCTGTGCATGAAGAAGCAGAAAGGACAACAGTTCCGTTGCCAAATTCTTCAGCAAGAGTGGGGAGAAAAGCATAGCTAATATACTTCTGAGCAGTTCACAGGCCCAAAGAAAGACGTGTGAAAGCACACATGGTGGGTGGAGTGGGAGAGGCGGAGAAAGTGGGGCATGGAATGGCGGAGAGAATGCAAAGCATTCTTTCCTCAGAATGATGAGAGGCTCTGGGGCGTTTCCTTGGTATTTGGAATTTTAGTAAGAATTCATGTCAACTATGTACTTGAATCACCTTTATTATTTTTTGAGAGATCAGGTAAAGATTGTAAACATCATTCAAACTGTGCTTCCCTGATTGTACCACTTCCCTGAGCATAACTACGTGGGGCACATCTTAAGCAGGAATATAGAAGAGACTGTCAAAGAGGAGTTTGGGCATGGCTGTCACTCTGAGGTTTCCTAAAAAAGAGAAGTTTAACTGGAATTTCCAGAAATAGATACTGGAATTCCAAACAACTTGCTGGTTGTTTTACCTTCTTTGTGAGCTTAATATCTACCCAATTTCTTAGGAAAGAGGAAAAGTTTCAAATGATGAGACTATAATGTCAAATTGCACTTGGGAACTTATAAATAGATTTTTGAAATGCTATGTCTTTTTAAAATCAAGAAAATTTAAAGTAGATACTTACATTTAGATTGCATTTGGTTTCTAAATGTGCTCTCAAGAGATAATGCATTAGAATATATAGTTTTCCTAGGCACTGGAGAGCTGCAATTAAAACATTGGTTCCAGACTAAGACTGAAATAAGTTCAAATGCAGGCTTTTCCACTTATTAGTTCCATTGCTTTAGATAAGTTAACATGTCTATGGTGGATTTAAATTATGCACACAAATTCTCTAATATTCTTGCCTTCAAGAGATGGAGTCTAATTCCTCCCCTCTTGAGAGTAGGTTGGATGTAGTGACTTGTTTCTAGTAAAGAAAGTGACAGGATGTGAATTTAGAGACAATATCTTAAAAAACATGTTGACTTCCTTTCTTGGATGGCACACTCTTGAGGAAGCTTGGATTACATGCTCTAGGGGAAGCTAGCTGCCATGTTGTGAGGTCACACTGAACAGCCTCATAGAGAAATCCACCTGGCAAGGAAATGAGGTCTCCTGCAACAGCCAGCAATGAACTGAGGCCTTCTGCCAGCAATCCTGTGAGTGAGCCATTTTAGAGTTAATCCTTCAGCCACAGTCAAGTCTTCAGATTGCTGTTAGCCCACACAAACATCTTGGCTGCAGCTTCATGAGAGACCCTGAGTCAGACTCACCCAGCTAAGCTGCTACCAAATTCATGACCTATGGAAACTGTGTGAGCTAATAAATGCTTGTTGTTCTAAGTTACTAACTTGTGTTAATTTCTATTATACCATGTTGTTTTAGTAATATTTTGGAAAGCCAGGATTTAATGAGGGTTTAATAAAAAATACAGCAATGCTGACTATTCCAGTAGCCACTGACCCTATGTAGTTATTTAAATTTAGTCAAAATTAAATAAAATTAAATATTCAATTTGTCAGTTGCATTAGCTGCATTTGAAGGAACTCTGTAGCCACATGTGGTTAGCACCGTATTGGATAGTGCAGATATAGAACATTTTCATTAGTGCAGAAAGTTTTTCTTTTCTTTCTTTATTTTTATTTATCTATTTTTAGAGACAGGGATAGCTCTGTCATCCAGGCTGGAGTGGCACAACATAGCTCACTACAACCTTGAACTCCTGGGCTCAAGCAATCCTCCCTCCTAAGCCCTCCAAGTAATTGACGCACGTGCCACCATATCTGGCTAATTAAAAAAATGTATTTTTTTTAGAGACAGGATTTTACTATTTTGCTCAGGCTGGTCTAGACCTCCTGGCCTCATGTAATTCTTCCTCCTCAACCTTCTTAATACCTATAATTACAGGCATAAGCCACTGTACCCGGCTGATTGCAGGAAGTTCTGTTAGACAACATTGCTCTGTAGCAATGTAGTTTAAATTGGAGCCTGCAAATGCAAATACTAAACATGGATAATTTTTGAACGTTGGAAATTTTTGAATTTAAATATTTAAGATTTTTTAAAAAAATAAACATACTCTGGATCATTTGGACAACCATCTTAAAACCAAGTTTTGCTAATTGATTTCTGTGCTCGATTTTAGACCTTGAATTTTTATGTTTATGATGGAGTTCCAGGCAGACTGTGCTACTCTTAAGTGTTGAGGGCTATTGTTAAAAGGACAGAGTCAAAATCATGCATAAACAATAGGTGATTAAAATGTGTGTGATGAATTCAGTCCATGGTGTCAAGCATGCTCTCTGAGTGAAAATTCAGTAGTGGAAAAATTCATTCATCACATGACTCATTAAGCATTCAACAATTCACTTTAAGCAAGACAATATTCTCTTTATGTTAAATTTATACTCTTCATTTGACTAGTCTCAATTTTATAATTTTACTGGTATTTGTAATTGCCTTTGATCTTATAGATGCATAGTAGTTATAAATACAAATACATTTTTAAGGTTATACATGCTTCAGTATATAATAATTCTATACATAATTCTCTCATGCCACCTTATTTGAATTGGGAAACTTTACAAAGAAGAAACCTGGGGAGAATACCCCAAATTTGCCATCTGCAGTGAAATTAACCATTACAGATAAGGATTAGGCCTACAAAGGGAGTCGAGTTTTCCCTTCAGTTAACAGACTTGTATTTTAACCTGGGTCTTCAAAGAAAAGAACGCCTAAATCTGAAAGATCCTGTTGGAGGAAATTTCTTTCACATTGACACACCGATGAAACAGGTATTTTAAAATGGAGGAACTTCTTGCACTTCACAGCATACCCATTAGGTAGCCTCACCTACACTTTTGCCAATGCATGTGAATGTAAGTGCTTCTTTGATGATGCATTTCATTATCTCTGTGAGACACCTAACTATTGAGAAGAACAGGCTTCTAAACAGAGAAAGGCTTTTGATGAATGCAGTAGAATTTTATTAAGTAATCGGCATATCTTTTGTTATGTTGATTGTGTCCTGATTTTTATTTGAATCCGGTGAAAAGTAAAAAGGTCTGAATTTCTCCCTCAGCTATGCACGTGTTAATTCTTTCCAACAGCACACAGAGCTAAGTCAACCCTTTCTGAGTGAAACAGCTTGGCTTTGAGACCTGCTGTTTTCGCCAGCTTCTTCTTTTCCTGTGTCGTGGAGTGGCCTTGAGAAATGCCTCTCCCTGTTATTGATGGGAACAACCCAACAGCTTTTAGTAACTGCCAATCTTGCTTACTCTTTTCCTTCTTTTCTCCCTCAGGTCCATTTCCTTCCACTCTGTCTTGTCACCTCCCCCTATTCTACATTCTTTATCCTTGGTTCGTTTCTTTTTTTCTTTAATTACAGTAAGCTGTAAATATTTTTTAGTTCTCTGAGACTCTTTTCACATTTTTCATCTTGAAAGTGTTGCAATTAGCTTTTTTACTGACTGCTACTGACTTCCCACTGATGGCATTTATTTAAATGGTAATGTTATCTTTGTGACATATGCATTCAAAGAAGAAACAGGGCTTGCCTTCATATGTCTGAATAAAGGAAGTGCCTATTTTCTCACTAGATTATTTTCTGAAAATCAGAATAAATTAGATCTCATTGAAACATAATGTATTTCTCAAAGGAACAATTTTATGACTGGGGAAGTCACATAATCTGACAATGAACATTTAGTTAGGTATAACAAATTTGCGTCACATCCCTGGTCAAGTGCTTACCTACCTTGTAAGAGTTAGAACAAATACACCTGATTATTTGGGGACACCCAAGAAGAAATGAAATTTTACTGTACTTTATATACTATCTCATTCTAGTTCTTTTAAAATATTATTTTGTATGTATGTCGTGACACTCACAATTGCAATAGAAACATTCAGAGTGTTTCTAGATTAATCACTTAGCACAGTGACTTCTACCTTGATTGTAATTTAAAATAGTAAAGTTAGGTGACAGTGCTCTAAATGGCCACAATTGCATCATACTTGTTTCTGTACAAAGCTCTTTCCTATTTCTTAAAATGTTAAAAAATAAAACTCTGTCCATTTGTATAGAATTGGGTCATTAAGTAATGAATGACCTATTGAAATCTCATATGTTAGCTAAAATAAACTTCAATTTAAAATTATCAGACTGGTCTCGAACTCCTGACCTCAGGAGACCAGCCTGACCAACATGGTGAAACCCTGTCTCTACTAAATACAAAAAATTAGCTGTGCATGGTGGCACATGCCTATAATCCCAGCTACTTGGGAGGCTGAGGCAAGAGAATCCCTTGAACCTGGGAGGCGGAGTTTGCAGTGAGCTGAGATTGCACCATTCACTCCAGCCTGGGCACCAAGAGTTAAACTCTGTCTTAAAAAATAAATACATAAAATTATAAAATTATCAGATTATATTTTCCTTGATATTTAAAATATGGAAGGTTTATTTTAAAAGGGTTTATCTTTTTGTTGTTGATTTCTTTTTAAAGAAGTATGCAGGGAAGTCTATATAGATAATTTCCTCATAACCAATATTCAAAATCCTTTCATGGATCCTTTAGTGACATTCGCATCTGTTCTCAAGCTATTCAAAATAATTCCTGAAAGACTGGATAGATTATTATTTTAATAGTTAATGTAAGTATTTCAATGCCTTTTAGCAATGAACACTCTTACATTTTGCAGTTAAATTGATATTCAATTTATTAGAGTTACAAATTCAATAATCACATTTGCCTTAGGTTTTCAAGCTATATTTTATAAATCTTATGTCATTCAAAAATCTAAATACATTTTATTGGAAAAAGAACAGTCACTTATACTCTTTTACTTACTCTTTATGAAACAGGAAAATAGGGTGAAGAGGCAGGGAAAATAGGGTGAGGAGGCAGGAAAATAGGGTGAGGAGTTAAGGTGGATTCACACTTCAGCTAGGACAGGAAATATCCTCTCCATAGGGCGTAGGCTGTAAATGACTTTGTAACTTTACTTCATTCTCTCCATTTACGTAGGGTGTACCCCAACTAACCAATGGAATCCTCTAGAGGGTATTTAAACTCCCAGAAATTCTGTAACAGGGCCTTTGAGCCCCACTATGCTCAGGCCCGCTCCCACACTGTGAAGTGTACTTTCATTTTCAATAGATCCCTTCATTCCTTCCTTGCTTTGTTTGTGAGTTTTGTCCAATTCTTTGTTCAAGATGCCAAGAACCTAGACACCCTTTACCGTTAACATTTAATTAACATTTGATCAGCTCAAGTTTAATGGTTTAAACTCTCAAACAATTAATTCCTTGAATAAATTAGTTATTAAATCCCCTTAAACATGTTAAGCTGAATTTCTAAATTTAGTGTTTTAAGTACTTCAATTTTTTAAAGTACTATTACTATTAGCATTTGAGAACCTCAGAAATGATCTCCTTGCTCCTTGCCTGAATTTGAAATATAGTTATTTATTTCACAATTAATTAATGTAACAGTTTTACAGTGCTTACTCTGTCTCAGACTGCCCCACTGAGCTGGCCACACAGCCAGACAGATCTATTGTTCCCAATATTACCAAGTAGCTAATGCACTCCTCCCCTGAAGAGGAGGAGATGGAACAGTTATCTACAGGAACTTCTGCATATAGGAAGGTAAAACCAAAGAAAAGATGTGTCTAATTTGCCCAGCCAATGCATTTGCATGAGTGCGCATACACACACTCATGCAAACACACACAAACACCCTCTAGTTTTGTGTTCTTCTTATGCTTGGGGCCTAAGTATTAAAACTATGGCCCAAATAGGGCTGTGACTGTCTCCATCAGTGGAGAATATCAGCCTGTGACTTCTCAAAGAAAAATTGCACTGGGTGCTGTTAAACAGGCAGAGAAGACTTCATCAAGTCTTCTACTGTTTCAACAGTAGTTAAGACTGTTGCAATAAAGAGAAAGAATGAATTCAATTCCACTGAAAGAAAAGGCAGAAGAGTTGTTAAACACTGGAGTGAGCTATTGGGTAAATACTTGAAGACCTAGGATGGGGCATTGGGCAATATGATTAGGCCATCTGTGTTTGCTAATTGGCATTTTCCCCCAGTTAGGCTCTTACACTCTCACAAAGACTTGGAGACCGGGGCTCTACTTTTCTTAATGTTCCTATTTCCCAGGTTTTAGAGAAAGCCATGACTGGATTGTAGAACATTTACATTTCAAAGTGATAGGGCAAAAATTAGCAATTGCAAGTTTCCTAAAGTAAATAAGAAAAGGGAGGTCAAGGGCCTATAGTCAGGGATTAACCTGTCTAAAGCTGAGAGAAACATTACATTCTTCTTGGTCTGACCTCAGTTGGTTGGTTCCAGTTTTGCACCTAGAAGACTCAGATATAGATAAAAACATTAATCTGAGGAATCAGAACTGAGCTACTCTGAACCCAAGAGAGAAAAAATGAGGAAAACGCAGTCATTCTCTCCTCTAGGCTAATATTTGGGGTTGTCTAAGAGCTATTTGTGTAATAGATCAGGCTTAAATCTATTCTAATCTTTTCTTTAATGTGCTTAAAGGTATAATTACATCCTTCTGCTTCTTCCTCCCATCTCTCAAATGCTACCTCTTTTAGGAGGTACTTAAAGAACATAATAAGCACAGAAATGTGTATTGATACTTGTTATTCTAATATATTTAGGGAGCATTATAAAGGGTAGAATTTTGCTTTCTGATTGTAATGTAGTTAGTATTACAGATCACCTTACAAAGTTATGTTCCAATGAAGAGGATGAACAATTCGTATAAAAAACTCATGCTTGGAGAGTTTTATTTTGTTGAAAAAAAACTCATGCTTGGAGAGTTTTATTTTGTTGAAAAAAAACTCATGCTTGGAGAGTTTTATTTTGTTGAAAAAAAAAAACTTGTGCTTGGAGAGTTTTATTTTGTTGAAAAATATAGATTTACTTAGTAGTCTTTTTCATGATGGTCTGAGCTTTGGTACCAACTCGCAATTTAATTTTTTCAATTCTTTCTAAGGATTAGCATCTAAACCTAAGAGCAAGGTTACTAGCTTTGATTTAATGAAAGCAGTGAGTATTACGTAGAAGGTAAGACAAGATGGACTCTATTATAAGGGAGGAAATTAAATTTTCACATTTTGATTGATTCTGGAAATCCATATTTTTGGTGATAAATTGATAAGGTATTTTACGTAATGAAAAAATGAATTTTGAAAAGTGCAAATGTAAGTATGCTAATTGAAAAAAGTTGGAGAACGTTAGAAAATCAATTCATTTTGTAAGTGCACTGATTAAAAGAAGGTGCGGCAAGGGGATTTATGTAAATGTAGTGAATTAAAACATTTATCTTGCAAACTTGATAAACTGCAGTAGATACTTTAGAGGGTGAAAATAATTAGTTTCTCAGCTCCCACATGTACCTGAATCACTGTTACAATTAAATTTGTTTATTGCTTCAAAATGACTTTATTTTAGTGCAACACAGACTTAGAAACCTATAATGGGATGACCTTTTTTCTACTAACTTTTGTTTTCATTTACTGTAGGGGATAGATTCTCATCTTTAATAACATTGTTATCCCTTTTCTCTCTCTCCTTAAGACACAGTAACCCTGAGAGTTATCTTATTGTAGGCAAGATAATTTTGGAAACAACTATTCCTCTTCGTAGCCGCTCTCTAATATATTATCTAAATTGCAGTCTCTGATTAGATTTTAGAGTGAAAATATGACCTTGTCACTCTTTTTCTTAAAATCTTTCAATATTTCCCCATTATCTAGTATAAAGTTCCCATGAGGCGTTTTCTAATCAACTCCTGCAGACTAATCTAAATTCATTCTACACTAATTGCCTCCACACTGAACTTTACATTTTTCAGTCATGCTGAACTCTTATTGTACCTTTAACATGTTACCTGTTTTAGGCCAAGTTTCTGTTTTTGTTATTTCCTCTGCCTTGAATAATCCCTAACAAACTTACATTGCTGATACCCCAAATTCTAAAACTTCCTTTAATTCTGATTAAATTCCATAAGCTACTTCCATCATTAAACCGGTATTCTTGAGTACCTACTATAGGGCAAGCAGTATTCTGGGTCCTAGGATACAATGATAAACACCCTCTCTTCTCCGATACACACACATACACACACAGACACACACACACACACATACACAGACACAAGTTTTACCTGCAGAGCTCATATTCTACTGGGAAAAAGACAATACTTAAGTAGGTAAGTTACACAGAGTTAGAAAAGAAATAAAGCAGGGAATGGGAAGTGAAGTATGCATTGTGACAGATGACAGATAGGGCCAGGGAAGGTTAAACTGGGTGGGGACTTTTGAGTTAAGACCAGAGAAGTGGCTGGCTCAGTCATGTGGATAGGCAAGGCTAAAGTCTTCCTGGCAGAGAGAAGAGCAAGGGCAAAGGCCCTAAGTTTGGGAGCATACCTAGAGGATGCAAAAGTAGAAGGAGGGAAACCTAGTAGGAGGTGATTGCAATAATCCAGAAGAAAGATGGTGATAAATTAGACCAGAGTGGTAAGTGGAGTGGATGGAGTTGGGGAGTGATTGGATTTTTTGGGTCAAGGAAAGTCAAGGATCAATCCCGGAATAGTTGATTTTATGTCAACTTGGCTAGACTGTGGTGATCAGACATTTGGTCAACATTAGTCCAGATATTACTGTACAGGTATTTTTAAAGATGTGATTAATGTTTACAATCAGTTGACTTAAAGGAAATTACCCTCCATAATCTGGGTGGTCTTCATCCAATCAGTTGAATATCTTAAGAGCAAAGACTGAGGAATTCTGACCACAGACTGGAATATAAAAATTCTGTCTGAATTTCCAGCTTTCAGACTCAAGACTAAAACATCAACTCCTACCTGAATCTCCAGCCTCTGCTAACTTGTCTATAGAATCCAGACTTACTAGCTGCCACAATTGCTGCTGAGATAAGCCCTTAAAATCTCCACCTCTCTCTTTTCCTTTGTATTTACACACACACACACACACACACACACACACACACACAGTGTCTCCCTCTCTGTGTGTGTGTGTGTGCCTTCTCTGGAGAATCCTGACTCCTAACTAATACAACTCCAAAGGTTTTGGCCATGTAAAGATGAAATGTGAAACGATGACACTACAGCTAAGCAGTTGGCTGGTGGGTACTATTAGGAGTGTAAGTTTGACATATTAATTTTAAGATGCTTACTTGAAATCGAAGTGGAGATGTGGAGGTTACATGTATGTGTCCGAAGTTCTGGAGAGTGGTCTCATCTGGAGATTATGAAATGAGGCCCTCTTTATTCAACAGAGTTTCATATAACCGGTTTTACACATTAAAACAATCACACATAACAGAAAGATCCTCTGTTTTAATCACTTGTTCATCTTGATCATTTAAATAATGTTCAATCTCACATCCTTTTTTGAGCTGGAAAAATATTATGCTTTCCCCAGTATTTTCAGTTGTATATTTGACTACTTTTCAAACTAATGCTTTCTTTCAAATAGACTCTTTAAAGTTTATCTGTGAGTTCAAGGCCCAGCCTCTTTTGTGAGTCATAAAGCAATCCCGGGCGCATTTGTGTGTGGGAAGTAGCTAGGTAGTGAGAGATCTTGTGCATCAAAGAAAGCATAAAATTTTTGTGTGAGATAGATACCAGCTTCTATATAACACAACATTTAAGATTTAGATCAAAATGTGGGAGTTTTCACAGGGTAGATGGTGTGTGAAGCCATGCCACTGGATGAGCTCATAGAGAGAATGAGTGAGATAGAAAAGAGATGGAGTCCAAGGACAAAGCCCTGGGGACTCCAAGATTTAGAGTTCAAAATAGGCAAAATATATTTAGTAAGAGAATATAAAAAGGTATAAAGAATACCAGGTAGATGCCAAAAGAAGAAATTATTCTAAGGAAAATGTGATGAATAGTATTAAATGCTATTGACAGTTTCTCGTCCATATTTCAGTGGTAACTCAACTTCATGATTAGCCTTCCTAAGTCTGGTGCATTTCTCTCATTTCCATATCTCTGTGAAAGAAACCTCCAGCAATATAGTTGCTCAAGATAGTAATGTTGGACTCATTTTTCATTGCTGCTTCTTTCTGTCTCCAAGTTTTGTGCATTAGTGAGGCCTGCCAATTTTATCTTTTAGATTTCTCTTGAATTCACTCACTTCTCTCTATGTCCACTTAGACTACTATAATAATATCTGCTCTATCAGTGGCCACTTTACAAATTGACTCACCAAGTTGATCCTTTGGAAATATAAATCTAATTCCCATTATATCCTCAATTAGCCATCAATAGCTTTTACTACACTTTTAAGATTAGGACAAGACTAACGTACTACCTCTACCTCCAGCCTCATCTTATAGCACTCCATGAGTGTCACTGAGTAAAAATGAATGAATGAATGAATAAATAACTACCCTTGTTCCTCTGTAATTTACCACAGAATGACATGTTATCAGAGGAAACAGGACATTTAACATAAAAACCCAATATTTTTCTTTGATTAAATCCCTCAAAACCAATTGTATTAGTCCATTCTTGCGTTGCTAATAAAGACATACCTGAGACTGGATAATTTATAAAAGAAAGAGGTTTAATTGACTCACAGTTCAGCAATGCTGGGGAGGCCCCAGGAAACTTGCAATCATGGTATATATATATATATATATATATATATATATATATATATATATATATACACACACACACGTATAAATACTAGAGATACAAGGCAATATATATATATATATATATATATACACACACAGGGATATAGATATGTATCTCTAGTATTTTTATATATATATTTGATATTTATATATATACATATATAAATACTAGAGATACTATATATAGAGAGAGAGAGTGAAGGCTATGCTATATAGCTATATATATGCTATATATATATGCTATATAGCATAGCCTTCACTCTCAAAATACCACTAAAATACAAAAGGAAACAGATATTTGAAGATAAAGTTTGGACAAAGCACTGCTATACTTAGCACAGGAGAGGTAAAAAATTAGTGTTGTGGGAAGAGATCAATTGCTTGCAACTGGATTCATGAAGGGTTTAAACTAATGGTTGTTGGATCTATACAATCATATTTGTTGTTGCTGATGTTTTTAAATTAAATCTCATACTTTATTTGGATTACTGTGGTTTTTGTTGTTTAAATCAAAGAAGGTTCATGGAAACATTATAGCCCTTATATAATACTGTATTTGTTTATGTGCCTGTCTTTTGCTCAAAGTATGAGATCCTACTGAATGTATTCACATTTGCCTGCCCATGTTTTTACAATTTTATTATTTTTAAATGAGTAAGTAAATGATTGTCTGTTGGGGAAAAGAAAACCGACCAGGAGGGTAAGAAACCCGGACAAATTTTGGTCTTCACAGTTTTTCCTAGTTCCTAATATAGTCCTAACTATCACCAAACATATTTGCATTCTAACATTGGCCCGTATCAAATCAGGTAATGTTTGTTGGAGGTTCATTTAAGGTGAAGGTACTTTAGCTTTTTTTTTTCTTTCTTTTTTTTTTTTTTAATTAATACTGTTAAATCACTGGTGAAGATAGAAATGTGTGAGGGGCCACAATAGATGACAAAAGCTGCAGAGAAAGGAATGAAGAGAGAAATGAATTAGAAAGTTGGTGTTGAAGATTTAAAATGAGAAAATAGATACATGCTGGTGAGTAAACACTTCCCACTCTGTTTGATGTCGTTCTGAGATGCAGATAGAGTGGTGTAAAAGGGACTTCCAGGCAGAGTGAGACAAGAAGTGGAGTCATAGCACATTAAAATTAAGAGCAGTAACAATTATTACCAAATAGGAAAGTTTTCTTCTATTATCACTTCTTCTGTCTACATCCTTGTATTTTTAATTAAAAATTTCCCTAAATTTCAAAGCATATTTCAATTCTTAAGACAATAAGATGTCAGCATTTTGTATTAAAAGAAAGAAAAAAGATCACATTGGACCCATTTTAAATTTTTTCTTACAATAAATTTTCCACTTGAACATGGAAACATTAAACCTTGAAATAGAATTGAAAAGTCTATCCTTTAAGCTAGCCAGTGTCAATTATGTTTCTTTGATTACATTCAAATAAAAATTAACTTCATTTGTCTTGAAAAAAAAGATATATTAAATAACTGTGGGATGGCTGTACACACACTCAAAGAAAAAGCTGAATAACTGGGCCTTCTAAAGGGTAGGTCATAGTGTAGTTCCAAAAGTAGATCATAGTGTAGTTTTGAAATTTTGGGTGGCAAGAAGAAACAATTAGATTCTTTAGGGCATTACTGATGAGATAAATCAGACTTCACCCTTTTTTAAAAAGGTTTTTAAATTTGAAATAATTTTAGACCTACTGAAAATTTACAAAAATAGCACAGATAATTTTCATACAGCCCTTATTTATAATCCTTAACTGTGTTGCAACTATCAAAATCTGGAAATTAACATTGGTGAAATACTATTAATAGATGCATGTGAATTGTTTTTATCCCTTTCTTGCATGAAAGTAGCATACTGTAGATACTTGTTTTTTTAATTTAGTACTATATCCTAAAAATCCTTATCAGTTTATAGAGATCATCTTCATTCTTTTATTATAGCTGCACAGTACACCATTGAGTGGAAATGCTAGTTTATTCAACCATTTTCATATGTGTAAATATTTAGCTTGTTTCAATACTTTGAAATTTTGCAAGTAATGTATCAATGAATGATGCATATTTGCATATGTATTTCTGTGTCATTGGACATGTCTTCAGGGTGAATTCCAAAAACTGTGATTGTTGGGTTGAAAGGTAATTACATATGTAGTTTGTTAGGTGTTGCTAAATATCCCTCTAGAAGGGTTGTACCACTTTGCATTCCTACCAGTAATGCGTGAGAGTAATTTTTTTCCCCCAGAGCCCCAATGACAGAATGTTCTGTTGTGTTTCTAATTTTTTTTCCAGTCTGATCGGTGAAAAATGGTACCTTAGTATTGTCTTATTTGCAATTCTCTAATTACAAGTGACTTTGAACAGTTTTTCCTGTTTGAAAAGAATTTTTGTATCATTTTTACGAGAGTGGTTTGTTCAAATATTTTTGACATTTTCCTTTGGTTTTTATTTTTCTCTCTCAATTTTAAGAGTTTTATATGTGCTAGGGATTTTAGTCATTTGTGGTATATGTTTTGATAAATTCTTCCAGTTTGTTAAATTCCTTTAGACTTAGCGGGTTTTTGTGTGTATGCAAACTAAAATAAAAATTATATATTGTCATATTCACCAATCTTGGGTTTTATTTCTAACTCTTCCATTTATTGTGAACTTTGTTATTTGAACTCTCTAAAATTATTAGAGCCAATTACCCAATATCCTCCAGTTTTTGTAACTCATAGTCTCACCTTTAGTCAGTGGGCAGAGTTTTATAAATCATGTATAGAGCTAGATATCTATCATAGGCTGTGTTCCTTGAGAAAGACAACCCTGAGATAAGAACTTGTGTCTAAGTAGTTTATTTGGAGTGGGGAGAGGGGGTGATCTTAAGAAGCGCCGATAGGGCAGTAGAGAAATGAAACAGGGAAGAGCAAGAAGTCAATACAAAATGCATTTATGAGCAAGTTAACGCTGAACTAACATGCATGTTGTGCACATGAGGACATTGAGATACCATGCATTGAATAGACTTGCTTAAAGGGAAGTTTAAGAATAGAATCTAGAATTGTTCAATCTAAGCAAAAAATGTTCTCTGCACACCAAGCTGCCATCCTCCATGTTAGTGAGAAACAGAAGGATCTGCATAATAGCGTCATTGTACATGGTCCATAAACACTAGAATGCGAGTTCTCAACTTAGAAAAGAGGCTAGCACCATAGGAGGTGCTGAAAAATGTGGAATTAGTATTGAGTGATTCATGTACACATTAAAACTGCAAAACACCTGATCTTCAGGGCACCAAGAAACAGGCGGAAATTGCAGGCCAGTAGCTCCTATGCTGGTTGATATCTGCACCACCTGGACAAACCACTTCTAAATCTTCTTGCTCTCCCTGTACCTAGATTTTTTTCACTTCTATTCAATGCCCTCCCTTTCGGCCCAAAATACAAATACCTTCCTGTCAAGTGGTAACAAAAGCTTTGTTGGAGACATGGGGTTAAGCTAAGATTACTAATCAGATAAGTGGTTTAGGATTTGCTCAACCTGGTTGTTTTGAATATTTATTAGACTGAGGAAATGCTCTTAAAAAGATCCTGAGGATTAGGCCCTGTAGCAAAATTCATCTACATTTCTTTGTTAATTCATCTATACCTCCAAAGGGCATGTAATGGGGCAGGAAACGTGGTTGGGGACAAGGGAGCAGAAGTAACCAAATAATTGTGAAATTTAAACTACAGATTTTTTACTCCTTCCTGAGGTTTTAATGGCCACCTTAAGTACACAAACCTATGTAGCGACTCTCCAGTCATCAAAATTGCCTCTTCTCACTTGTTTGGGCATTTTAGTTGTCCACTGCTTACTGGGGAATGAATGTAACTGCAAATATAGACGCTCGGTGCAGTGAGATAATACATTGAAATACTGAACCCACACTTCCTCGTGTATGATCCTTTCCCTGGGTAGTCAGAAGCATGCACATTGCCTGGAGAATTAAACTGTTGTGGCAGGAATGCAGAGAGAAAGAGACAAGGTTTAGTTTTTGACTTCCAAATTGGCTCTCCAAGCCCACATCAGACACAATAGTCATCACCAGGAGACTGCTGAACACTATTAGTCTCCCGTGCCAGGGAGCAGTGTGGGATACAAGCCAAGGCTTGCAGGCCATCAATGCCATTTGAGCAAGCTCATCGTGTTCCCAGTGCTGAAGAGCCTCATTAACAGTTCTTGTCAGTGGCAGGTGAGTTTTCCATCCGAACATCAAAAACTGCCTGCACTTATCCAGGTGATGCCCACTGTGCTTGAAGACTTTGAGGGCACCTATTTGAATAGCCTCATGTAGACAGCCCCTCCTTTTCTCACTCCCCTTTTTAATTGCCTAGGATATTTGTATATCAAATGCTCAAAAAAAGAATGCAGTGCACAATAAAATCCGCAGATTTAATAACGCTGTAATAAGAATGGTACATTACTTGGAGCAGGGGTGTAACCCTTAACGTCTATGTTAGAAGGTTTTTAAAAATACATTTGGGGGAAAGAAAAAACAGACATTCTAGAAACCTTGGCTCTGCAAATTCTGATGATTTAGAATAGAGAAGTTTTTCACTGGGTATATGTGCTTTGGGCGGAGTAAAGAGAAAAGTCAAAAAGAATTATAACACTGTGATAAGACTGTAGCAATGTCTGGAAAAGAAATCAAGCATTTTAGCATTTCTAATGCATTCACCTGAATGGATTCTTCACATTAGCTGTCTCTCACCTCCGAATAAAAGCCAAAATCTTTACAATGGATTTCTAAGCTATAGCTCATTGGCTGATGTACTCTGTCCCTAGACCCTCTTCCTTGTCTCTCTGACCTCACCTACTTTCTGTTTACTTGCTTTACTCAGGCCACACTGGCTTTCCTTCTGATCAAGTGCCCATCTATGGGCGCTTTTGAAGTGTATCCTCAAAACTTCTGTAGTTGCCATTATATGGGCATGGAATTATCTCCCCTACACACTGTTGCATGGCTTGCTCTTTTACTATCTGCGGTAGTCTCCATTTTGGCCTCCAAAGGTATCCAGGTTCTAATCCCCAGAACCTGTGAATAATACTTTATAAGGCAAAGGGGATTTTTCAGATGTGATTAAGTTAAGGGTTTTAAGATGAAGAAAGTAGCCTGGATTACTCAGGTGTGCTCTAATTGCAATGATTAGCGTGCTTTTTCAAGGAAGGCAGAGGGAGATATGCTGTAGAGGAAGGTGATGTGACTACTGAAGCACCATGCCACATTGCTGGCCCTGGAGATGGAGGAGCGTCCTGAGCCAAGGAGCGCAGCTCTAGAAACTGGTAGAAACTGGATAAAGGTAAGAAAATGGATTCTCCCCCAGGGCCTCCAGAATCAAGTACAGTCCTGCCTACACCTTGATTTTCTCCTAGGGAAACTGGTTTCAGACTTCTGATATCCAGAACTAGAAGAGAATAATTTTGTGTTGCTTGAAGTCACTAAGTGTGTGAGAATTTGTTAAAACAGCAATAGTAAGCCAACACACCAATATTTGCTCACATATCAACTTGTCAGTGAGCCCTTCTCTCACGACTTTACTCAAAATTGCAACCCACTCTACTCTATTTCTCTGTGTTTTAAATTTTCTCCGTAGCTTTTTTCATCATATTATATGATTTATCTGTTTTTTCTTGTTTCTCTTTTTCCCCCAGTGAAGTATGTTGCATGGGAGTTGACTTTTTGTTTGTTTGGTAACTGTGGGAAATAATTCACTCAGCAAATGAGGTGGAACAAATGAGTATCTCTTAGCAGAGGGGGTGTGAAGAAGGAAAGGGATATAGGACAAGAAGTCATGGAGGATATAATGGACGCTGAACTCAAGAATGTGTATGTTTTGAATATCCTGGAATAAGAGAGAGAGCTTGCTTAGAGAAGGTTATAAAAAATCTTTTGGAAGTAGTGTACCGAGATGGAACTGGTGAGAGGTGAGCAAGTGCTCCAACTAAGGGTTCCTACTTTGCCTTCCCTATTTTGCAAGGACTGCTGAAGGATAGAACAGACCAATGCAGGAAATATTAGGATAAATCCTTTGGGGACAAAAACAAAAGAAGTAAAATAAATCTTGATACCTTCACTTTTTTTTTTCATGAGAACGCAACAGTAGAAACACACAATTTCTTTTATGTCGAGTCCAAAGCATACGAGCTTTATTTTGAAGTAGCAGAAGGAGGAAAAAAAATACATTACTTTAAGTTCTGAAACAGAATCCCTCCTAGGGAGAGAGGAGCCCTATTCAGTCATAAATATCAGGATATGGCCCCTTGGGCATGAGCAGATGGTTTCTAATGAAGGGCTAGCACAACTATTCTGCAGCAGGAATTATCTGAAAGCTTGGGTGGGAGATATGGCTAAGTGAGCTTGGTCTGAGGAGAAAAAGGGACAGCAGCATGATGCAAGTCTATGATTGTAGTAGGAAAATTACCATCACAAATACCCTACTTAACTTTGAAGGCCAGGTGTGTCCGATAGTCAATGTTAGGTTGTTTGTCCTCCTGTGTAGCTAAATAAATTTACCTCTCACCTCCTCTCTAAGTTTGTTTGTTTTTTTTTTTTTTTTTTTGAGACGGGGTCTCGCTCTGTCGCTCAAGGTGGAGTGCAGTGGTATGATGCAATCTCGGCTCACTGCAACCTCTGCCTCCTGGGTTCATGCCATTCTCCTGCCTCAGCCTTCCGAGTAGCTGGGACTACAGCCGCCTGCCACCACGTCTGGCTAATTTTTTTTAATATTTTTAGTAGAGACGGGCTTTCACCGTGTCAGCCAGGGTGGTCTCTATCTCCTGACCTCCTGATCCGCCCACCTCAGCCTCCCAAAGTGCTGGGATTACAGGCATGAGCTACAGTGCCCGGCCCCCTCCTCTCTAAATTCTTAAGTACAATCTGAAATACACATAGCCCTGAGTTGGAGAAATTTGGAAGATAAAGGCATTGAGTAAGATTCAGTGGGGCAGTGACGCCTGCACACATGAAAACTGTCACTTGAAATGGAGATGGAGAATAAAGCTCAACTAACCTGCAGAAATGCAAGCTTGCCCACCCTATCTCTACCCAAATAATCATAAGGGATTTGCAGAATTCAAGCCAACTTTATGCAAATATTAATATATTACCACCTGGAGAAATTAAGTCTGTCCAGGAGGCAAATGTTTGGATTGTAAATTTAACAGGAAACATTTCTATTCTGTTTTTTTATGTATTCCTTTTCTCTCCCCCTTTCTCCCCTTGGCACCAAAAAATTTCTGGCCTGTATAGGAAGACATACCTGGCATGAAAGTTGAAAGGATTATGAAATCTTGCATTGGATATTTTAGTCGACAGTTTTCCTTTGGACCTTTCTTCTTAAAAACTAAGCTCTGGCACATTGTTGTGGGTTGTTTTCTTTCTTTCTTTCCGTGGCTCTGTGCACATGCTGTTGCTTTTGTATTTATTCTCAGCAGTGCGTTCTCTGACACCTATATCAATCAGAACCTTCCTTTCAAAACAGAGCCAATGTGGAGAAGATCTGGGGTCTGTACTGGAGTCTTGCTTTGAGATGGGCTTGGAAATCAAACAAGAAATGCAAACCTTATTAATCAAAATGGGCTCAAAGGAGATTTGTCTGACAGCACTGCAGAGAGCAGTAATAAAATTAAATAAGTGTCTGTGAGTAGTTACACAGGAAAAAATGTTTCTTTACTTGTAAGACGACAGATAAATGGTAAAGCACATTAAGGTTTGGAAGCTTCTTTTGGAGGAGGGCTGTCAGAGTGGCCATTTACATCCTTCAGCTGGGTGCCAGAGTCTTCCGTGCATCCTAATAGCTCCTCTGCTGTGTCTGCCAGAACTGTCATTCAGAGATCATAAAATAAGCAAAGAGTCAGCATCTCTTCATTGTTTCAAATCAAAGGCTAAACATTTTTACAAGAATGGGACTAACTATCGTGCCTGGAATTTGGAACATAGGTGGTTTTGGCTCTTTTGAATCTTTTGTTCGTTCATTCATTTGGCCAATAGATTCCTACTGAATTCATGGTAGGTGCAAACTATGGCGTGACACAAAAATGGTCTAGGAACATATTCTCACCTAAAGGAACTTTCCATTTTAAATGGGTGAAAAGGCATGTACAAACATAGTAAAAGTAATATAGGCCAAGAGTGTAAATGCTGTGAAAGTGTTACTTTACTTCACTGTCCTTATTTTGTCGTTCAGGAACTGCAATGGATGAGGCACTATAGATAAGAGTGCCTTATCAATACTTCTTGCGTCCAATTCTTCACCCCTTACTATTCAACTCAATATCATCTGATATTCACCCCTCACCAACCTGTAGAAATGGCCTTTGCAAACATCACCAATGACATCCTACTGTTGAAAAGTTTAACAAATGTTCAGTCTTCAAGAAAGTTGGTATTCATACATCCCTTTACTTCTTCTTTTATAACCTATTCACTAAGATGAAGCAATATTCACATCAAGAAACTGAATTTATCTCAAACTTCCTAGATAGGCCTCTCCTGGCTTGCCTCCTGCCTTGCTGTCTTCCTTTACCCTGGTCTTCACTTGCTCCTCTTCCTCTCTGCCTACACCATCAATGGGGATGTCTCCCAAGGTTTTATCCTGGCATATTTTTCTACCTTTTTCTGTTAACCCTCTTTCCTTGGTTTTACAAGGAAACATAAACATAGCTCTTATCAGCCTTTTGTTGTTGACTCCCAGATTTTTATCTTTAATTACAACATTTTTGGGGGGTGCTCTTTATATAAAAATTCCCAGTGACTATGACCTCTTGGAAATTTCTCAGGCATTCTGAACTTATATTTCTGAAATTATTTAATCCTGTCTATATACATTCCCATCTCCCAAAGTCAGTCCTTATCCTGTCTTCTTTATCTCAGAACAGTTCTACTATAGTATAATGGTATTCAGTGGCTCAAGCCAGAAATCTAGGGGTCACCCTTTCTTCCTTCTGCTGCTTGACATTTTCCAAATTCTTATCTGAATTCACCTTTTCATCTACAAAGTTAACTGTGTCACCCATTATATTTTACGTACACTATTAAAATAGCCTTCTATTTAGTCTATTTTTCAGCCTCTGTTCCAATCCATCCTCTATACTGGCAGCATAATTATCTTTGATCAATTACAGATAGTTGGAGACAATGGTGGCTGTCTATGTCCCTATCTGCCAATATTTTCTCAAAAAAACAGCACAGATCAACAAAGAGGGAAAAATAAAAGTATGCCAAAGCCACGCCGTCAACATAATTTAGAGACAAAGAAAGCTAAACTGTGCAACACCTGAGAAGACAAACTGCAAACTCAGCCCAGGATCTCTCATGCTACCTTCCATCCCCTCTGACAGAAAGGTCTTCAGCGAGAAAAGGGGGCATGCGCCATTGACAGAGAAAGAAGAGGGGACCCAGGATTAGCCTAGGGTTGGTCTAAAACTACCACCAGAAAGACCAGGCTACAGTAGCAGGTCTAGAAATAACTAAAAGTGTATCTGATAGGCAAGAACATGAACCACAGGAAGGAATTTAAACATGGGTAGAATTTGAAAGGGCTCTTAGAGTCTTTTGTTGAGAGGCATAGGTTCTGAGGAGGAAAGAAAGGCAAAAAAAGAAGGAAAGGAGAAAGTGCCACCTGGTATTCGGTGGTAAAGGGGGAATAAGCAAAAGAAAAATAAGACGAGAGAACCAAAACATCAGAGGACACACAACTCTACTCCCCAACCTAAGGAAACAAATTCACCAAACAGACATGTTACTTTCCTACATAAAAGCCAGACTCACAATTGCCTACATGTTAACAGCTACACTCAGCATGACATTCAAGACTCCCCATGACCTGCTATCTCCTACCTCTTCCATGACACATCAATCTTTTCAGGTTTTCTCAAATATAATTCCTTGGTAAGATTACCACATTCCAGGAGCTTATTCCTAGTTGGAAGGCTTAGAGTTACATTTTAAGATTCTCTTTATATGTTTAGATGCCATTAGAGTCATAGGTAAATTGAGTCTCTTCATTCAGATTCATAAAATGCTATTGGACATAAAATGCCATTGGACAAAGTAAAAACAAAACCAGAAAACCTCAGAATACCAAGCAATTACATTGGTTGCATGCAATAACAAATTGTATTATTTTTATAGATAAATCTATACGAAGATCAAGTTACAAAGTTGTATACAGAAATGGTGAGACCAGCCGGGCATGGTGGCTCACGCCTATAATCCCAGCACTTTGGGAGGCCGAGGCAGGCAGATCATCTCCTGAGGTCAGGAGTTCAAGACCAGCCTGGCCAACATGGTGAAACCCTGTCTCTACTAAAAATACAAACATTAGCTGGGCGTGGTGGCAGGCGTCTGTAATCGCAGCTACTCGGGAGGCTGAGGCAGGAGAATCGCTTGAACCTGGAAGGCAGAGGTTGCAGTGAGCTAAGATAGTGCCAGTGCTCTCCAGACTGAGTGACAGAGCGAGACTCCATCACAAAAAAAAAAAAAAAAAAAGAGACCAGAGTAAGGGGAGCATTTCTTGGGTGATTTCAGTGATTTGTGATGTCAAACTATGGTATAAGCAGATTTATCTACCTCTAATACTGCAAAATTAACTAGATGCTTGTATTCATGGGCCAGGATGTCCTCTTCCCTGGATACAGTTGAAGTCCAACTCTCAACATCTGTCTCTCTGGACACCCATTTTAGAGCTGCAATTCAGACCATCTTCCTATTGCACCTGAGTACCTGACTTGAAAATTATTAGTCAAATTATTATTAGTCAAAATTACCCCCTAAATTTGTAAATGAGCTCAGAGTACAAGGATTTTGAATATGTTTATATATAAACACTACTGTAGTAGTAGTAAAGTATAAATACAACAGAATATATGTACAAAATATAAATTTGCAATACCATCTTTTGATGATGAATCATACTTAGTTGCTTTCACTATGAGAGGCATGCCAGAACTGAGAGCTACTGAGGGTTCCACAGATTCATATCTCTCGTTTGAGACTGTCTCTGGGCACATTCTCATTGAATAGAATGATGAGCAAAACCACCTGAACTATTCAAATTATTTTGTTTCTCACTGAAGGAATATAATAAAATTTCCATATACTCAATGTACACAGGCTGTCATCAAATATATATTTCCTTAACTAAAATAATCTGCTATGGCAATTCAACAAAAGTTGGGGAAGGAGCAGATAAACAGATGGAAGGATGAATATATATTCTATGTAGAAGTGCACAGTGGGAAAACCTAGACTTCGGATTTGAAAAGAAATGGATTGCAGTGTAGGTTTCCCATCACTTAAGAACTATATGCCTCTTGAGTCCCTTAAGCTCTAAGTATCTGCTCAGTGAAAATAAGAGTATATTACAGACACTGGCAGATATTAAATCACATATATGTTAAAAATTATGAACTATACTTAGCCTGTCTCTTCGGAGTCTTATCAGAAGATTTACTCAAAATTTTGCTAAGTTATTTTATGGTACTATAAGGGAATTAATAAACATTTTCATGAATCAGGATATAAAAATGTGATTGGAAATCAAAACTGAATTTGGCTTTATAATAGTTTGAAATAAGGTGGGCATTCATATGAATTTTAGAAAGGCTTTTTTCTATTTAGTTCTACAGTATAAAGATAATTACTGCATTTGTTTTTAAATCATTTGTGAAGGTTGAGGTGTTGAGGGATATAAGTAGTCTCCTAAAATAAAGGATGATGTCAACACTAGAAGTGAGGAGAAAAAAAATACATGCATCCGTTGAATAAAACTGCCAACTTGGGTTGTGGGTTGTAGAGAAGCTAAATTTTCTTCACATTTTTATGACTTTCATCTATATGATAACATTTAGATTTTCATGGTATATATACAAATTAACTGATAAAATACATTTTCTGAATGAACTCTAAAATTTAACCGGTAAGTATCAGGAGATCTATCTGTGAATCTCTTGAAACTGTGCAATTTTTGTATGAACGTACATGTGTACTTGCTTTTCAGAGACAGAACAAGTACACGTGTACATTCATTTTCAGCTGCACTTCTCATCAGATTCTTAGAAATATCCATTAGCCAAAACCATTTAAGAAACTTTGCTGTTGATGGAGGTAGGAAAAGTCTGTCAAGATATGTCAGTGCCTTGGGAAAAAGACTTAGAAAAACACCATATGTGCTTTAGAAGGCAGTGAATGAGTGGGAGCTTTTATTTCAGATGACTAGGCAAAAAGTAAACACAGACAGACTAACTAGACTAACGGTGTTTTCAGTGAGAATTAACGTATATAGAATACCTGATAAAGTCTGTATTATTCCTTCTAGAGGATAACGAATCATGAGGAAATTAAACTTCAAGCTCCAAGAAAAAGAACTCATTAGGTGATATGTTCTTAGACCAAACGATGGAAGGTTGAGGGAAGGCATCAGAGTCCTTCATACCGAAAATGTGTGACAGTATTTGCTATTGGACTAGAGTTACAAGGACAGACTTGGACAATTTGCAGTACTCTATCAAGCAGTGGATTTTATACAACAGATGAATCAAATATAACATATTTGTTCCTGAGTTTTTGTTTGTTTTGCTTCATGTGGAAAGTTCTTACTGATCTAACAGCATTGTAAAATACTTGTTATTTAACAATTTTAAAAATATTATTTAACAATACTTTGTAGATACCAAAAGCTTAACTGTAGAACTTTTGTATCTAGTTTTATTATCATAATATTAACAGAGCTAACATTTATTTGCTTCATTTTCTTACTCATATAAACTATAGCATTTATATATCATCAGATTGAATCCGTAAGAAAAGCCTTTATGTAATATATGCCATTCTTTCACTAGTTTTAGGAAACAGGAAACTGATGCCAAGAATAATTGCCTAAGATGACACACACCTAGGATTGTGTGTTGCTGAAACCCATTCTCCTATATTTTCAGCAGTATATTTCCATTTTAGATTTGAGAGAGCATTAAAAGAGAATTAGCATTAAGAGAGTCTGGCGTCATTTTCTGCCCGGAAGCAGTGATTCAGGATAACACGCACTCCATAAAAGAATAGAAAACATTGATGATTATTTGCATCAGACCCCAAAAACATAGCAAAGAGAAAACAGCAAAGGGAAAGAGACAGAAAAGGGAGACTAAGAGGAAGAGAAAGAAAAGGAAATGCTGGTCAAAATAGAGGAAGGCAAATCAGAAACCAGAGACCAAAGACTTTTACAGAACAGGAACACCTCTCTCCTTCAATCTCTACCAACATAGGCACTTGTACTGAACTATGTAAAAATCTGAAGTATTGAGTAAGTACCCACATTCTATTACCATCTCTTCTAACGTATTTATTGAGAATTATTCTAGAATTCAAGAGAACTATTTTCCTTTCCTATTAGTGTAGTTTTCTGTAGTTTCCTAGCTTTGGATCTTTCATTTAATAAACCAATTTCTTATTCATTTATAAACTCTCCAATCTACAATTTTTAACTACTGGCTTAAACTTTTTTCTACGTATTTTTTCTATGACATTTTTTGATTCATTTCCTTTAATATTTTATCAGTTCCAAGTGGAATAAAGCAATTTGCATTTTCCAGAATCATAGATAATTTCTTTTTAAATGTGATTGTGTATTTTAAATAATAGAAACTAATGTCTCTGCCAATTGTCTAACAATAATAATTGTAGCCTCCGAGTGCTGACAATGTATCAGACACTGTGCTAAGATGTTAAGAGGTATTAACTCATTTAATCATCACAATAATCCTGTGAAGAATATTGTGGCTGAGATAGCTGGCTGCCTACCAATCTATTTCTCCTTTATTCCTTATGACCAAAATGTTACCCAAAGTGACAAAGACTCCATTTGAAGGTGTATCTTGGAGCTTCTTGCAGCCATTTGACTGAGTACTGGCCAATGAGATGTGCATAGAACAGTTGTGTGGAACTTAGGTTGTTGGGAGTTATTTCCTTTGAACCTACCCCCCAACCCCACTTTCTCCTTTTTACAGTCTGAAACACAGGTATGACACCTAATGATTTGGCTGCCAGCATGGTGGCTTGAGGATGGAATCCAGTGCTGAGCATGGGGAAGCAGAAACAGAAGTAGCCTGGGTCCTGGATGATCTCCTGGAGCCACACTGCCAGCTTGGACTTCTTAGATCTGTACTCAGTTTATGAGAAAGACCAAACCATATGTGTTTAGGCCACTGTTATTTTGGATAATTTATTCTATGCTACTCCACAGAATCCTTAGCTGTGACACAGGTATTATTATATTCTCGATTTTACAAATGAAGAATCTTTCAGCTTAACCATGTTAGGTAACTTTTATTACAGCTAGTAATTGTCAGTGTTTGGATTCAAAATGGGATCTGTTTGATTCTAGAATGCAGTAATTTAATACTAGATTTAGGTTAATATATTGATAGTAATTTTGTGAATATCCAAATTATGTGGCATGCAACATAATTATTTTCTTTTTTTAATTATACTTTAAGTTGTAAGGTACATGTGTACAATGTGCAGGTTTGTTACATATGTATACATGTGTCATATTGGTGTGCTGCACCCATTAACTCGTCATTTACATTAGGTATTTCTCCTACTGCTATCGCTCCCCCCTCCCCCACCCCCATGACAGGTCCCAGTGTGTGATGTTCCCCACCCTGTGTCCACGTGTTCTCATTGTTCAATTCCCACCTAGGAGTGAGAACATGTAGTGTTTGGTTTTCTGTCCTTGTGATAGTTTGCTTAGAATGATGGTTTCCAGCTTCATCCATGTCCCTACAAAGGACATGAACTCATCCTTTTTTATGGCTGCATAGTATTCCATGGTGTATATGTGCCACATTCTCTTAATCCATTCTATCATTGATGGACATTTGGGTTGGTTCCAAGTCTTTGCTATTGTGAATAGTGCCACAATAAACATACATGTGCATGTGTCTTTATAGCAGCATGATTTATAATCCTTTGGATATATACCCAGTAATGGGATGGCTGGGTCAAATGGTATTTCTAGTTCTAGATCCTTGAGGAATCACCACACTGTCTTCCACAATGGTTGAAGGTGAACTAGTTTACAGTCCCACCAACAGTGTGAAAGTGTTCCTATTTCTCCACATCCTCTTCAGCACCTGTTGTTTCCTGACTTTTTAATGATCACCATTCTAATTGGTGTCAGATGGTATCTCATTGTGGTTTTGATTTGCATTTCTCTGATGGCCAGTGATGATGAGCATTTTTTCATGTGTCTGTTGGCTGCATAAATGTCTTCTTTTGAGAAGTGTCTGTTCATATCCTTCACCCACTTTCTGATGGGGTCGTTTGATTTTTTCTTGTAAATTTGTTGGAGTTCTTGGTAGATTCTGGATATTAGCCCTTTGTCAGATGGGTAGATTGCAAAAATTTCTCCCATTCTGTAGGTTGCCTGTTCACTCTTTTCTTTTGCTGTGCAGAAGCTCTTTAGTTTAATTAGATCCCACTGGTCTATTTTGGCTTTTGTTGCCATTGCTTTTGGTGTTTTAGACATGAAGTCCTTGCCTATGCCTATGTCCTGAATGGTATTGCCTAGATTTTCTTTCTTCTAGGGTTTTTATGGCTTTAGGTCTAATATTTAAGTCTTTAATCCATCTTGAATTAATTTTTATATAAGGTGTAAGGAAGGGATCCAGCTTCAGCTTTCTACATATGGCTAGACAGTTCCTAGCACCATTTATTAAATAGGCAATCCTTTCCCCATTTCTTGTTTTTGTCAGGTTTGTCAAAGATCACATGGTTGTACATGTATGGCATTATTTCTGAGGGCTCTGTTCTGTTCCATTGGTCTATATCTCTGTTTTGGTACCAGTAACATGCTGTTTTGGTTACTGTAGCCTTGTAGTATAGTTGGAAGTCAGGTAGTGTGATGCCTCCAGCTTTGTTCTTTTGGCTTAGGATTGTCTTGGCAATGCAGGCTCTTTTATGGTTTCATATGAACTTTAGTTTTTTCCAATTCTGTGAAGAAAGTCATTGGTAGCTTGATGGGTATGGCATTGAATCTATAAATTACCTTGGGCAGTATGGTCGTTTTCACGATATTGATTCTTCCTATCCATGAGCGTGGAATGTTCTTCCATTTGTTTGTGTCCACTTTTATTTCATTGAGCAGTGGTTTGTAGTTCTCCTTGAAAAGATCCTTCACATCCCTTGTAAGTTGGATTCCTAGGTATTTTATTCTCTTTGAAGCAATTGTGAATGGGAGTTCACTCATGATTTGGCTGTTTGTCTGTTATTGGTGTATAAGAATGCTTGTGATTTTTGCACATTGATTTTGTATCCTGAGACTGCTGAAGTTGCTTATCAGCTTAAGGAGATTTGGGCTGAGACAATGAGGTTTTCTAAATATACAATCATGTCATCTGCAAACAGGGACAATTTGACTTCCTCTTTTCCTAATTGAATAGCCTTTATTTCTTTCTCCTGCCTGATTGCCCTGGCCAGAACTTCCAACACTATGTTGAATAGCAGTGGTGAGAGAGGGCATCTCTGTTTTGTGCCAGTTTTCTAAGGGAATGCTTCCAGTTTTTGCCCATTCAGTATGATATTGGCTGTGGGTTTGTAATAAATAGCTCTTATTATTTTGAGACACATCCTATCAATACCTCATTTATTGAGAGTTTTTAGCATGAAGGGCTGTTGAATTTTGTCAAGGGCCTTTTCTGCATCTATTGAGATAATCATGTGGTTTTTGTCTTTGGTTCTGTTTGTATGCTGGATTAAGTTTATTGATTTGCATATGTTGAACCAGGCTTTCATCCCGGGGATGAAGCCGACTTGATCGTGATGGATAAGCTTTTTGATGTGCTGCTGGACTTGGTTTGCCAGTATTTTATTGAGGATTTTTGCATCGATGTTCATCAGGGATATTGGTCTAAAATTCTCTTTTTTTGTATTGTCTCTGCCAGGCTTTGGTATCAGGATGATGCTGGCCTCATAAAATGAGTTAGGGAGGATTCTCTCTCTTTCTGTTGATTGGAATAGTTTCAGAAGGAATGGTACCAGCTCTTCTTTGGACCTCTGGTAGAATTTGGCTGTGAATCCATCTGGTCCTGGACATTTTTTGGTTGATAGGCTATTAATTATTGCCTCAGTTTCAGAGCCTGTTATTCGTGTATTCAGGGATTCAACTTCTTCTTGGTTTAGTCTTGGGAGGGTGTATGTGTCCAGGAATTTATCCATTTCTTCTAGATTTTCTAGTTTATTTGCATAGAGGTGTTTATAGTATTCTCTGATGGTATTTTGTATTTCTGTGGGATCGGTGGTGATATCCCCTTTATCATTTTTTATTGTGTCTATTTGATTCTTCTCTCTTTTTTTCTTTATTAGTCTTGCTAGTGGTCTATCAATTTTGTTGATCTTTTCAAAAAACCGGCTCCTGGACTCACTGATTTTTTTTGAGGGGTTTTTTGTGTCCCTGTCTCCTTCAGTTCTGCTCTGATCTTAGTTATTTCTTGCTTTCTGCTAGCTTTTGAATGTGTTTGCTCTTGCTTCTCTAGTTCTTCTAATTGTGATGTTAGGGTGTCAATTTTAGATATTTCCTGCTTTCTCTTGTGGGCATTTAGTGCTATAAATTTCCCTCTACACACTGCTTTAAATGTGTCCCAAAGATTCTGGTATGTTGTATCTTTGTTCTCATTGGTTTCAAAGAACATCTTTATTTCTGCCTTCATTTCGTTATGTACCCAGTAGTCATTCAGGAGCAGGTTGTTCAGTTTCCATGTAGTTGAGCGGTTTTGGGAGAGTTTCTTAGTCCTGAGTTCTAGTTTGAGTGCACTGTGGTCTGAGAGACAGTTTGTTATAATTTCTGTTCTTTTACATTTGCTGAGGAGTGCTTTACTTCCAACTATGTGGTCAATTTTGGAACAGGTGTGATGCTGAAAAGAATGTATATTCTGTTGATTTGGGGTGGACAGTTCTGTAGATGTCTATTGGGTCTGCTTGGTGCAGAGCTGAGTTCAATTCCCGGATATCCTTTTTGACTTTCTGTCTCATCGATCTGTCTAATGTTGACAGTGGGGTGTTAAAGTCTCCCATTATTAATGTGTGGCAGTCTAAGTCTCTTTGTAGGTCACTCAGGACTTGCTTTCTGAATCTGGGTGCTCCTGTATTGGGTGCATATATATTTAGGATAGTTAGCTCTTCTTGTTGAATTGATCCCTTTACCATTATGTAATGGCCTTCTTTGTCTCTTTTGATCTTTGTTGGTTTAAAGTCTGTTTTATCAGAGACTAGAATTGCAACCCCTGCCTTTTTTTGTTTTCCATTTGCTTGGTAGATCTTCCTCCATCCCTTTATTTTGAGCCTATGTGTGTCTCTGCACATGAGATGGGTTTCCTGAATACAGCACACTGATGGGTCTTGACTCTTTATCCAATTTGCCAGTCTGTCTGTGTCTTTTCATTGGAGCATTTAGCCCTTTTACATTTAAGGTTAATATTGTTATGTGTGAATTTGATCCCGTCATTATGATGTTAGCTGGTTATTTTGCTCGTTAGTTGGTGTAGTTTCTTCCTAGCCTCGATGGTCTTTACAATTTGGCATGTTTTTGCAGTGGCTGGTACCATTTGTTCCTTTCCATGTTTAGTGCTTCCTTCAGGAGCTCTTTCAGGGCAGGCCTGTTGGTGACAAAATCTCTCAGCATTTGTTTTTCTGTAAAGGATTTTATTTCTCTTTCACTTATGAAGCTTACTTTGGTTGGATGTGAAACTCTTGGTTGAAATTTTTTTTTTTTTTTTTTTTGAGACAGAGTCTTGCTCTGTCACCCAGGCTAGAGTGCAGTGGTGTGATCTCGGCTCACTGCCAGCTCCACCTCCTGGGTTCACGACATTCTCCTGCCTCAGCCTCCCAAAAAGTTATTTTCTTTAAGAGTGTTGACTATTGGTCCCCACTCTCTTCTAGCTTGTAGAGTTTCTGAGGAGAGATCAGCTGTTAGTCTGATGGGCTTCCCTTTGTGGGTAACCCGACCTTTCTCTCTGGCTGCCCTTAACATTTTTTCCTTCATTTCAACTTTGGTGAATCTGACAGTTATGTGTCTTGGAGCTGCTCTTCTCGAGGAGTATCTTTGTGGCTTTCTCTGTATTTCCTTAATTTGAATGTTGGCCTGCCTTGCTAGGTTGGGGAAGTTCTCCTGGATAATATCCTGCAGAGTGTCTTTCAACTTGGTTCCATTCTCCCCCTCACTTTCAGGTACATCAATCAGACATAGATTTGGTTTTTTCACATAGTCCCATATTTCTTGGAGGCTTTGTTCGTTTTTTATTCTTTTTTCCCAAACTTCTCTTCTTGTTTCATTTCATTCATTTGATCTTCAATCACTGATAACTTTTCTTCCAGTTGATCAAATTGGCTACTGAAGCTTGTGCATGTGTCATGTAGTTCTAGTGCCATAGTTTTTAGCTTCATCAGGTCATTTAAGGTCTTCTCTATGATGTTTCCTCTAGTTAGCCATTTGTCTAATCTTTTTTCAAGGTTTTTAGCTTCTTTGCTATCGGTTCAAACATCCTTCTTTAGCTCAGAGAAGTTTGTTATTACTGATCTTCTGAGGCCTACTTCTGTCAGCTCATCAAAGTCATTCTCCATCCAGCTTTGTTCTGTTGCTGGCGAGGAGCTGCATTCCTTTGTAGGAGAAGAGGTGCTCTGATTTTTGGAATTTTTAGCTTTTCTGCTCTCGTTTCTCCCCATCTTTGTGGTTTTATCTACCTTTTGGTCTTTGATGTTGGTGACCTAGAGATGGGGTTTTGGTGTGGATGTCCTTTATGTTTATTAGTTTTCCTTCTAACAGTCAGGACCCTCAGCTGCAGGTGGGTTGGAGTTTGCTGTAGGCCCACTCCAGACCCTGTTTGCCTGGGTATCACCAGCAGAGGCTGCAGAACAGCAAATGTTGCTGCCTGATCCTTCCTCTGGAAGCTTTGTCTCAGAGGGGCACCTGGATTATGAGGTGTCATTTGGCCCTTACTGGGAGGTTTCTCCCAGTTAGGCTACTCGGGGGTCGGGGACCCACTTGAGGAGGCAGTCTGTCTGTTCTCAGAGCTCAAACACCATGCTGGGAGAACCACTGCTCTCTTCAGAGCTCTCAGACAGGGATGTTTAAGTCTGCAAAAGTTTCTGCTGCCTTTTGTTCAGCTATGCCCTTCCCCCAGAGGTGGAGTCTACAGAGGCAGGCAGGCCTCCTTGAGCTGTGGTGGGCTCCACCCTGTTTGAGCTTCACGGCTGCTTTGTTTACCCACTCAAACCTCAGCAATGATGGACGCCCCTCCCCCAGCCTCACTGCTGCCTTGCAGTTCAATCTTGGACTGCTGTCCTAGCAGTGAGCAAGGCTCCATGGGTGCGGGCCCCTGTGAGCCAGGCACAGGATATAATTTCCTGGTGTGCCGTTTGTTAAGACCATTGGGAAAGCGCAGTATTAGGGTGGGAGTGTCCCGATTTTCCAGGTACCGTCTGTCACAGCTTCCCTTGCCTAGGAAAGGGAACTCCCTGACCCTTTGTGCTTCCTGGGTAAGGCAATGCCCTGCCCTGCTTCGGCTCACACTATGTGGGCTGCACCCACTGTCCAACAAGCCCCAGTGAGATGACCTGGTACCTCAGTTGGAAATGTAGAAGTCGTGCGTCTTCTGTGTCACTGGGAG
Source organism: Gorilla gorilla gorilla (assembly GCF_029281585.2). Lineage (NCBI taxonomy): Eukaryota > Metazoa > Chordata > Mammalia > Primates > Hominidae > Gorilla > Gorilla gorilla. The sequence continues at coordinate 93,581,314 of NC_073234.2, forward strand.
CTGTAGACTGGAGCTGTTCCTATTCAGCCATCTTGGAACCCCGAGAACAACATAATTATTTTCAATGCAGCAATAGTAAGTCATAGAGGGTTAGAGACCAGAGCTAGTCAAACTAAAGTTATAAATATCTTTCCCAAGGGAGTCATATTTATTTCTATAGCCACAATCTAATGGTGCCTCTGGCCATTTCTCAGATACAGCTACAGGTCCAGTAACCACACAGGGAGCTGGATTAGTGTGTGTACAACTTTTCATGACCAATGAGAAGTGACAGGGCATACTGCCCATGATTGACCGCATATGTGTGTGCACAAGAACACCTGTATCCTAGACATGCCAATCAGTTCACCTGCTACAATTCACATTTTCTTTTTGCTTATCCTTCCTGACCACAGCCAAAGACATTTGCTTCAAGATACTCCCTGCTCCACCTCCCCAACAAACCTTGCCTCAAGTTGATTAGGCCATTAGTGGCACCTAATAGAAGCCAAAGCCTCCAAAGCCCAGACTAAGTCAATTAGATTCTCCATTTTAACAACAGAGACATGTGTATGTTTATGTAATATCCAGATTTGAAGTCACGTATATTTTAGGTCTGTAAAAAAAAAAAAAAACTTATGAGTAGTCAAAAGAGACTGATGGAAGAATGATGCAGTTATACCAAGTGATTTAAACACAGTTGTAAGAATTTAATGCTCATAGCAGCACTTGTCTAACTATTTTCTCTTTGTTCTTTAGATTTCAACTTCACCATCCCTTCTCCTATGAAGCCTTTACTATTCTCTAAAAATTAGTTGGGTTCTGCATTTAATATATCACCTGTGTTCAATTTTACTATTTCAAAAGTTTTTAAATAATTGGTTTAATGTTAATGTCTGTGCTCTTCCCTAAACTGTAAATGCCAAAAGGGCAGAGACAATTTCTCACTTATTTTATGCTGCTTAGACAGTGCCTGGCACATAGATAGCATTCAATATGTATTTGTAGTCAACTCTGACTTGAGAAGAAGGGCTAGTTACCTTAATCCTGGAGGCAAGTTCCTGACATGGCCACAGTTAGATACAATCGTACTTTGGATTTTATATCTAAGTGTCCAATAAATGATCATGTTTTTAATTATAATAACCTCACCATTTCTTTCTTGGTTTTGCTTGAATACATTTGTTTCTTGAAAATGAAGAAAAGATTGTTAGGGAGAATGTGGTGAAAGTAAGTGGTTAAGTGAACAAGGAAGGGAAAGGCCAAAAATTTAGAAAAGTAGAAATTGGATCAGGTAAAATAATAAAAGATATTCAATCATTCATTGCTATATCTTCTTAAAATAAGTGCAGTTATGATTCTTATATCAACTTTCTATTTTGACCAGCAATTAGAATATCCTTTAACACAAAACAATTTTTTAAATAAGTGGTGAAAGTTCAAATTGAATAATGATATAGTTTTTTTCATTGACATTTGTTTTTAATCCAAAGAGAAAGAAGTATAAGATTTGGCATAGCCAGAAGTAAGTAAAGAAAACTTGTAGGAAGGAACGTTTTATTGAAAAGCTCATTTAGGTGTCTGGCATATTCATTAGAACCTCCTGATTGAGAAAAATAATGGTTTTTAAACCTACTGTTCAACCTGTCAACTCAAACGCGCATTTCCCCTATATTTCGTGAATTTATTTAGTTGTAAGATATAAATAATAAAGATCATAAACAAATCAGGATGGTAGACAGGGAATAAACAGGTTTCTGTCTAGCACTTTGGAAGGAGTGGTTGCCTAGAACAATTTAAGCTAAGAGATGCCACACCATTGCTTTCCCTGAAATCAAGCTTTATAGGTGACAGATGGCACAAAATCAATAACTGATCAGAGAATAGCACTTGGCATCTTATCCTGTGGGTGGGTAGAAAAGGGTGTTTAAATTTTAAGGGAAAAACATAGTGCACAAGCAAGATTGTCATAGAAAGACTGAGAATAAGGCTAAGGAAAAGAGCCATTTTCTTTCCACTTAATGACCAGGAAAGCAGTGAACCGAAATCTCATTTGCAGCTTGTCAGAGTTCAAGTCAAAATAATTTTATTTCTCCTCATTTCCCTAGGATGTACTGTTTAATTTCAAATTACTGCTAATATTATTCACATATTTCCTCCTTTCTTGGGTAAATGTCTATGACCATTTCTTTATGTAACTGTATGTGTGGTAGAAAAATCAAGGGCTGAGGAGATAATTGGTGTTCAAGCCACATCTAGGTCGTGATTATTGTTTTACTAGCATTCTCATAATTTATTCATCATCAGGAGAAATATCCTATGATGTCATCTCTCTGTCCTTCTTATATCTCAGGCTATTCATGCTAAGCTCATGTTGCCCAGGGCCTGCAGGTCTGTTGCACTGGTGCCACTTCATCCCTTTGCAGCTTGCCTAGATCTGAGTGCCCCCACCTGTGCTCCAGATCCACCATGGCAAAGCTTCTTCACTCTGTACTGGGTAGGCCACGATGGTAGTTACCAGACATCAAATACAGGAGAGAATATTCAGAAATATTGAGTGAGAGACGGCCTGTGGGCTCACTCATATGTGTGTGTGCACATATGTGAAAAGACGTGTGTGTGTGTGAGAGAGAGAATTTGACAAAAAGCACTGACATTAGTTGATGTTAACAATAAAATTCAGCAAAGCTCAGAAGCTCTTATATGAATGAGGGACAGTTTATACAAGGACCTTGAAGAGGTATATGGGTAGCATAGACTCCATGAAGAGAACATTCATTACACCTGTGCAAGGCATAAATCACATTTCCACTCTAAAAAACATGACAAGCAGCCAGCTGTTCATCTGTAAAATGGAGATGGAATATTCATTATGTGAACCAAGACCAGGAAAAACAAAAGTATAGTAAAAATGTGCATGTACATGCATGCCTCTGTGTGATTGTGGGTGTGTGGGTGTGTGCGCGCGCGCGCGAGAGAGAGAGAGACAGATTTTGTTACTGCTGCTATTCCCTTTCTTCAGAGAAGCTTTCATAATAAGCTGTTAAGGCTACAAGAAGGGATAAAGAAAAGGGTGGGGGAAAGCAGTGCAAGTTACTGGAGCTAGTGGTCAGAATGCGGGTCTAGGACCAGTCCATGTTAAAACATTCAGCTTTTGTTGGAGGACAAGAAACAACATTTATAATATGCCCTGGCAGCAGATATTCCATTATATTGCCACAATTATGAAATTTGACCCCACTTCTAGTTGAAGGGTATTTGAAAATTCCTAAAAGTACCTGGAGTTCCACTTTATGTGGGATTAGGTTCTAAAGGTAGGATTTAAAGTGGAATGCACAAATATTCAAATTTAGCCAAAATCTTTCTAAATCTTTGTATCAGTTAACTATAGTAGCAAAATAGCTCCAACATTTCAGCAGCTTAAATACAAAGGTTTCTTTCTTTTTCATGTTAAATGTTAGCTGGATTTGCCTGGTAGAGATCCAGAAATTAAGAATAATGTATATTCCTATCTCTTTCCTTAACGTTCAGATTCATCTATTTCTCTTCTGTCAGTAAACACTTTTATCCATCTCCACTCGCACTACTTTGGTGCACTGTGAAATCATCATCTTCCTGGGCAAAGGAAAAATCTCTTCACGGTGTCTCTGCTTCAACTCTCCCCTGTCAATCAATTCTCCCTATAGTGGCAAGGGAGATTTTCTTAAAGAGGTAAGTCTGTAACAGCATCTCTCTGTTTAAAACCCTCTGTCACCCTGAAATCCTCAAGGTGGCTGAAAAAGCTCTGCTTGATCTGACCCTACCAGCCCCATGTGATGTTCTTTGTTCTTTCTCTCTCCACCTCGGCCACAGTGACTTCATTCTGTTTCTCAAGTTCTTTGTACCACATCTTTCCTCAGGGCCTTTACACCCAATGTTTGTTATGGCTGAATCATGGCCTTCCTTTCCATTTCCACCGGCCCCATGCCTTAGCTGGTCTGTATTTATTTAGAAAGCTTCAGAATTAAAGTCAATTCCTTAGAAAAAGCTCCCTCCCTGTCAGGCCAGGTGCCCCTGTTCCATTCTACTGGGGGCTTCTTAGGACTCTTTTTTTTCTAGCACTTACAGCAGGTATATGCATCTAAGTACTTTTGGAAACTTACTGGATATAGAAGTGTGGCCATTTTTGCCATGATCTAAAACAGCTACATGGCGAAAGGGAAGCCCTCATAATACACTTAAAAAAATTTTTCCGGCCGGGCCCTGTGGCTGACACCTGTAATCCCAGCACTTCGGGAGGCCGAGGCGGGCGGATCACGAGGTCAGGAGATAGAGACCATCCTGGCCAACATGGTGAAAGCCCGTCTCTACTAAAAACACACACACACACACACACACACACAAAATAGCCGGGCGTGGTGGCGGACGCCTGTAGTACCAGCTACTCAGGAGGCTGAGGCAGGAGAATGGCGTGAACCCGGAAGGCAGAGCTTCCCGGAAGCTTCCGGAACCCGGAAGGTGAGCCGAGATCGCGCCACTGCACTCCAGTCTGGGGGACAGAGTGAGACTCCGTCTCAAAAAAAAAATTCCACTTTGGATATAAAGCTCTTATGGACTCCATATAAGAGTTTACACTGAATATCACAGGCTCCTCAAAACAAATATTTAGTGGGGTCGCAGATGCAAACCTGAACCGTTATATTTATTTCAAAATGAGTCTTCTGGTATAGCAGTTTGAAGACAATTAAGATACGGTAGTAAGCACAAGTACTTTGCAAATAGGCATTTTTTCCTCTCCTGATAGTGCTTCAATGCTCAGGAACAGGGGACAAATTAAAACATATTTAACTTGTAGAATTACAGCATCTCCTGGGCTTGTCTCTGGACTGTGAAAAGAATCATCTGGGTATATTCTGGATTATCTAAGGAATCAAATGGAAAAAGATCTTGGCTGAGTTTCTAGGTACATAGCTGCATTAAACTCCTTTAACCATTAGCATTAACTTTTCTGCAGGCTTCTAGTGAGGTATGTATGTACATTAACCAAATACATTAATACCATTTATAAGCATTTTGTACGCCTACATTTTGTTTCCAAGTAATAGACCATTCTTCTCGTTTAAGAGCTAACAAAAACATTTAAAGACCAACAGTAACAATAGAAATTTATTCTTGTTTTGTTGTGTCTCTGCCAGGTTTTGGTATCAGGGTGATGCTGGCTTCATCAAATGAGTTAGGGAGGAGTCCCTCTTTTTCTATTGTTTGGAATAGTTTCAGAAGGAATGGTACCAGCTCCTCTTTGGACCTCTGGTAGAATTTGGTTGTGAATCCGTCTCGTCTTGGGCTCTTTTTGGTTGGTAGGCTGTTAATTATTGCCTCAACTTCAGAACTTATATTGGTCGATTTAGGGATTCCACTTCTTCCTATTTAGTCTTGGGAGGGTGTATGTGTCTAGGAATTTATCCATTTCTTCTAGATTTTCTAGTTTATTTGCATAGAGGTGTTTATAGTATTCTCTGATGGTAGTTTGTATTTCTGTGGGATCATTGGTGATATCCCCTTTATCATTTTTTATTGTGTCTATTTGATCTCTCTCTCTTCTTTATTAGTCTGGCTAACAGTCTATCAATATTTTGTTAATCTTTTCAAAAAACCAGCTCCTGGATTCACTGATTTTTTTTTGAAGGGTTTTTTGTCTATCTCCTTCATTTCTGCTCTGATCTTAGTTATTTCTTGTCTTCTGCTAGCTTTTGAATTTGTTTACTCTTGCCTCTCTAGTTCTTTTAATTGTGATGTTAGGGTGTCGATTTTAGATCTTTCCTGCTTTCTCCTGTGGGCATTTAGTGCTATAAATTTCCCTCCAGAAAAAAAAAATTATTTTTGCATGGTTCTGGAGACTAGAAGTCCAAACTATTTTTTTTATACACAACAAAATATTAACAATAGCATGCTAGAAATGAAGTGTGAACTGGCAGGCATTAATGCTTGTACTCCCTTTCCCCTCACATCTCTCGCCTTTTGTTTCATTAGCCAATGGAGATGTCAAGAAATATATTTTTTTCATTGTATCTACAAATAGAGGAAATGCAAGTCTCACATGCAGTGATTTTTCTTTTTTGCCAACATAGAAGTAGCAATGATTATGAAAACACTTTTTACATTCTGAGAAACCACTATGTCCCAAGACATGGCAGTAAAAAGAAGATAAGGCACACCAGAAAATCATGTCTTTAAGTCATGAACCATTAAGTTATCATGTACTGGAGGACAGCTGACAAATTGGCCACTTTTAGGACATATCCAACTGACTCTTGGTGGAGGTTTTATACCCAACCTCTACTGGCATTTTATTTAAAAATTATTTTCCCCAATATTTGCTGTTTATGTTTAGGGACCCTCAGTATATCCTTTTTTTCTCTCTTAAATAGAATACGGTGTTGATTAACTTTTTGAGTAAATGAGTTAATTGTTCTTGTGAAACAAATTGACTGACACCTGCAAAAATCTTTGTTTGCTGAAATTCAAGCAGCTGTCTTTCCACAGATAGCCTGGGCCCCAGAGAACATGCCCAGTGTGATGCTCAGGCTTTTTTCAAAGCATCCTCTCCCTACTTTATTCCTAGAGCTAAGATTGGTATGTTTTTCCTAAATAAACCTCCTCTTTCCAAAAAAAAAAAAAAAAAAAAAAAAAAAGCATGTGAGAAGCTTCTACTATAAAATGCCCATCCTGTCTATACAGCTGAAGTCTGTCCTGGCTGAAACATCAGATCCTGAGTTTTGTACCTGCAAGCTAATGGTGGACAGAGTTTAGCCCTTAAGGCCAGCAGATTTCAGAGTTTACTGTTATTACCTTCCTTTTTCATTGTAGAACATTTATAAGAAAACTCATTAAAAAGCTCTCTACTTAGTATGCACTTGTTTTTGCTGCCTTTTGACTGGCAAAGAATACTTTTAGTATTATATAAATCATGTTTTGATTGTCTCTACCTGTAAATCATATTGACTTAGGGAAGAATTTCACGTGGTCATGGGATTTGAAGGGGTTTATTTCATCTTGCTGCCCTGAAGTGAGATTATAGTTCACTGCACTGGGCTGATAAAATCTCTATTGTTTTAAAGATCATTAGAGAGAAAATCCCAAAACATGGTCTATACCAGAGCATGCTCTGAGACCAGCAGGGATTTTTAGAAGTGCAAATTCTCTGACCAACACAATCTCAGGTTGTAGGCCAGAATGTGTGTTATAATAAGTCTTCCAGGTGATTTGTATATCGGGGAAGTTTGAAGAGCCTTGAGCTATACAGTAGAAGCAGTTGCACACAGTCCATGGTTAAGAGTATAAAATCTGGAGTCAGACTGCCCGAGTTTAAATCCTGTTTGGAAGTCTTACTAAGCTATGTGAACTTGAGTGAGTTCTCTCTCTCTGCCTTAAATATTCTCATCTATAAAAATAGGATTAAAGTGCCACACTCATAGATTTATTTTTGGGATTAAATGAGTTAGTAAGCATAAAACATTTAGAATTGGACTTGGTACACAGTAAGCACAAATATGTATTATTCTCTACTATTAGAAACTTATTCTATTGTATAAAAATCTCTGTAACAGTTTTGTGTTCACAAACATTTTAGAGGACTCATAGTCAAACCGAAACTTTACTGGAAATCCAAAGAAACCAGATTTTGAAGTAGGAATAATGTTCCGTCATTACTTATTCTAATTGAGAATTGCTTTGCTTCTGGCATATTCTGAACTTCACATGAATTGGGGAGAAAAAGACAAATATGAGAGAAAACATATAATGTGTAATGTTACAGACTTTGCCTTGGCAATCAGGGTGCGTTTGGATCCAAGTTCTGTAACTTATTGGCTGTAAGACTTTATTGACCTTTTTTCCTTTGTGGGAAGTGCCTTTTATGTCCGTACTTGTTTATCTTCTAGGTTGCAGATATTTTCTTCCAATAATTTTATAGTTACAGCTTTACTTTTAGATGTATAATCCATTTTAAATTAATTTTAGTACATGGGGTGAGATATAGATTATTTTTCATATTTTTTTCTTAAGAAGGGTAGTTTTTCTAGAATAATTTCCTGAAAAGAGTATCCTTTCCCCACTGAATTACATTTGCACCTTTGCACCCTCAGTTGACTAAAGTATAGCACAATCCCTGAACTCTTTGTTCTGATTATATATATATCCACTTTACATGAAATTCACTCAATCTTTATTATTTTAGCTTTATACTAAGTCTTGAAATTCAGTGGTATAATTCCTCCAACTTTGCTCTATTTTAACATGGTTTTAGCTACTCAATGTATTTTATCTTTTTGTATAAATTTCAGAATAAGCTTTCCAAATTCCATTTTTAAAAAAGCCTGCTGAGATTCAATTGGGTTTACTTTCAACCTGTAGATCAATGTGGGAAGAATTGATATCTTAATAATACTTTATCTTCTAATCCACAAACATGGCCATTATCTTTATTTGGGTCTTTCGCAAGTCTCTCAGCAATGTATAGTGTTTATCAATGTATATATCTTTCACTTACATTGTTAAATTTTTCATAATTAGTATTTGGGGCACTAGAAAATAGTAATTTTAAAATTTTATTTTCAGATGGTTTTACTAGTTTACAAATATAGTTTTTTTAATATATAGATGTTTATCCTGCTAACTTCTTAATCTCATTTATTAATGCTGGTAGCCTTTTGGAGATTCCTTAGGATTTTCTATAAGGACAAAAATACCATCGACGAAAAGATAATTTTACTTTTTCTTTCCAGTATGTAATTTTTTTTCTGGCTTGCTGCACTTCCTAGGACCTTCAGTATAATGATCAATGAAATGGCAAATAGATATCCTTGGTATTCTTACTTTAGGGCAATTTTTTTTCTCACTACTGAAAATAGAATTTTGGTATATTACTGGTAAATGTGGTCTATAGGTACTACTATATTGTATATTGACATTCTCTATTCTCAAAGTTTTATGTAGAAAAATAAAACTCAACTTTATCATTTGTATCTGTTCTCAAGCCATTAAGCACAAATAAACTCTTAATAGATAAAAACTGTGCAGTGCAATAATTCAAAAAAAAAAACCTCCCTTCAGATTGATACCAGTTAATCTATACATTGTCATGGATTTGCTGAATTCCATGATATTTCTCTTTGCCGTTAAATAAAAAAGGACCCCCTCAAAGAAATAAAGTCGGCTCTCAAATAAGCAGCCCGTTGTGACTTATGTTGTCACAAACCACCACTTTCTGTAGGTTAAGTGATAATGAGATTATAAATGCCATGAAAGTGGTAACTGGATTTTCTGGGTCTTTCTTTTCATGACTGTTTCTTCAGCACTCAGCACAGTGTCTGATATATCCTGGAATTATAAGTATTTGTTGAAAAATGAAAAACAATTTATTCTTTTATTTTTAAAAACAGGAAATCATTTGCTTTAAGTTTTTTGTTCTCAGAATCCCTCCCAATCACTATAATTCTATTTTTTTACATTTGTAATATGCAAGGGCATGCACACAAAAATATGAATAATATGAATATCCATGTGCCTACCATCAAGAATATAAAATAAAACTTATTTAGCTTAGTTGAAACTGAGCCAACAACTGCGTTAAATACGATTTTAAATTTCATTCATTTAAAGATAGTTTTACTACATACACAAATACCTATAAAATATGTGAGCATTATTATGACTGGCTGAAATTTAAAAAAATTATAAAACTGGTATAAAATTTTACAGCCCCCAAGCAACTTACTTTTATTTGTTCTCTCTCAACATATTTGAAAGATTCATCTGTGTTTATAAGCATGGGTCTGTTTTATCAATTTTTATGGCTTTATACAATTCCTTTGTTTGGGTATTCCACATGTATTTATGCTTCTCTCATAGGTTGCACTTCATTTCTTTGCTATTATAAATAATGCTGAAAAAGCATTCTTGTACATATTTTCCTAGTTTAAGTCTATAAAGATTTCACTAGGCACTTTTAAATGGATATCATTGCAAAGTCACTCTTCAAATAAATTGTACTAATTTGTACTTCTGTGAGCACTCTATTAGAGTCTCTACCTTCTTAAAAACATGTAGAATCATCAAATGGCTTACAACTTACCAAATAATTATTGATTTGTTTTCATTCATCATTAGAAAATTTGAGTAACCCTTAATTTGTTTATTGATCATTTTGGTATTCCTTGTCTTCAGTTTCCTGTGTATAGTAATTGTCCATTTCTCTATTTTATTTTCATTTTCTTATTAATTTGAAGGCTTTATTAAAATATATTTTTGATAGTGGTGTATTAGATGAGTCATTGCATATGCCTTCTACACTGTTGCTTGTATCTTCTATTTCTTTGGTTTCTTTGATTGTACAGAAGTTTATAATTGTTAATACAGTACAGTTTATCAGTCTTTTCCTTTATTCCTGTGCTTCTTGCTGAATTAACACCTCTGTTTAGTTTTAATATGTGGTAGGACAAGACCCCAAACCTTGTTCATTTTTTTCCAAATTTGTCTTGGTTATTCTTGGCTTTTTGCACTTTAACATTATAGAATCAACTTTTTAGGTTCCAGGAAAAATCTTATTGTAATTCTGATTTAAAATTTTATTAAATTTATATATTGCTAGTAGAAAAATTATTAATGATATTGAGAGTTCTTATCCATTTGCCATTTCTCCTCATTTATATAGATTTTCTTTAATGTCTTTCAATATAATGTATTCAGTGTCCTCATAAAGGTCTAGAACATTTTTGCTGGGCATTTCTAACATACTTCAGATGACTTCTTGCTGATGTACATATTATCTTAAAAATCTTAAATTTTCATGTTTATGATATATGGAAGTATAATTTTTATTTATTTATTTATTTATTTATTTTGAGACAGAGTCTTGCTCTGTTACCCATTCTGGAGTTTGGTGGCATGATCTAAGCTACTGCAGCCTCAAACTCCTGGGCTAAATTGATCCTCCCACCTCACCCTACTGAGTAGCTGGTACTATAGGCATGCCCTATCATGTCCAGTTCATTTTTATATTCTTTGTAGAGATGAAGTTTCACCATGCTGTCCCAATATAATTCATTTTTAATATGCTACTCATATTAAGATCATTGACCTACATTATTTTAATATTTTTTGTTCATTCTATAAGATTTTCTCTATATGCAATCATATAATCCCCAAATGAGATTTCCCCTCAATTCTTAATATCACTATCATCATTCTTATCCCCTTCCTCATCACAATATGATAGGCAAAATCTCAAATACAAACTTGAAATGAAGTGGCTATGATAGATTTCTACAAAATGACCCCCAATAAAGGACACATCTCTCTATTCATGCCCTTGTGTAATCTCCCACACTGAATCTGGCCTAGCATTTAGCTAGATTTAAAGAAAAGAATAAAGTAGATGTGATGATGTCTGAGTTTAAAAGCCTAAGCTTTATGACACCTAGCAGTTTCCACTTTGGGCTTCCTGAGATCCCTGAGATGCGATGTAAAGGAACATGAGCTATCCTACTGAAGAGGCCACATGGAGAGAAGGATCTGAGTAAATGAAGGAATATCAGTGGAGATAACTCCTAGAGGATAAACATCTAAAGAAGAGAAAGATAAAGGACTCAACTACACTAGCTTAGAAACTAGACATGCGAGAGAGGCATCTTGAATTTCTCAGCCCACACTGAAGCCATATGAGTGAGCTCCAAAGGTTTTAAACAAAATGGACAAGTTACCCCATCAGTCTTGCCCAAACAATTCAGAGACTCATGAGAATTAATAAATCACTGTTTTTATAAAATGCTAAGAAGTTTTGAGATAGTTTCACAGCAATAGGTAACTGTTACAGTGATGATGGCAAGATCCTTACCTTTATTGACTTTAAAAGTAATTCTTCTAATGTTTTAGTCTTAAGCATAATGGTTTTATGTAGTTTTGTTTTCTATGGTTAAATGTTTCCTGTAGATTTTCTGGTAGTTTGTTTTTAAAGTCTCACAGGTTAAAGTTTTCATTTGATGTTAGTTAATTTTTTGTTTAAAGTTCTTTCTCCTTATCTGTTGTAATGATGTTAATTTTTTCTTTCATCCATTAGCATGATTAATTTCATTTTAAAATGTTAAACAATCTTTGCATACCTAGATAAACCTTAATTTTATGCTATTTTATGTACAATAACATATTCTCTTTGCCTATGTTTTATTTAGGATTATCTTTATGATCACAAATATAATTCTTGCAGTATTTCTCTTTCTTTAATTGTTCATATCTATATTTCTATTAGGTTTTATATAACAATTATAAATATATGCATCCTTTGTTATCTATATTTAATGTTTACCTGAAAATATGATGAAAAGCAAATTTTTGCATATTATATGCCTATTATATTTCACGTTTTAAATAGTACAAATGGCATTCTTAGGCCATCTAATGCTCTCAACCAGTTTCTCTACCTATTAGTAAAACTTTCTTAATATCAGTGTTTCATATATAGAAAGCATTAGAAGCCATTCTATGATTTCTCACTATAAAATAATGCTGCAATATCAGATATAAATGACATTTGTATTATGTACATAAAAAGAACTTGTCTATCACGTAAAGAACCAATTAAATTGTAGAGTAAAATTACTAATTTCACCCAATACAGAAATTAGCTGGATTATTCACATCAAGAAAGTTGGGTAGTGAAGGATACTTGTAATGCTTACTTGTTTCACTTGTTTTAACATGCAGCATTTTCACATTTGATTATTTTATGTTTATTCTAATTTGTTACTTTTTCAGTTATGACCTATTTAGAAATGCTTTTTAAATTTTTCTTTTCTTTCACTTTTTTGAGACAGAGTCTCGCACTGTCACCCAGGCTGGAGTGCAGTGGTGTGATCTCGGCTCACTGCAACCTCCACCTCCTGGGTTCAAGTGATTCTCCTGTCTCAGCCTCCCTAGCAGCTGGGATTGTAGGCATCTGCCATCACATCCAGCTAGTTTCTGTATTTTTAGTAGAGACAGGGTTTCACCACGTTGCCCAGGCTGTCCTGGAACTGCTGACATCAAGTGATCCTCCTGCCTTGGCCCCCCAAAGTGCTGGGATTACAGATGTGAGCCACCATGCCTGCTCACCTTTTCAACTGTGTTTCTTCTTTTGTTGTTATATTTCATTTTATTTTATTTTTATTTTTTTCGAGACAGAGTTTTGCTCTGTCCCCCAGGCTAGAGTGCAGTAGCACAATCTTGGCTCTCTGCAACTTCCACCTCCTGGGTTCAAGCGATTCTCCTGCCTCAGCCTCCTGAGTAGCTGGGATTACAGGTGCACACCACCATGCTCAGCTAATTTTTTTTTTTTTTTTTTGTATTTTTAGTAGAGGTGGGGTTTCATCCTGTTGGCCAGGCTAGTCTCGAACTCTGACCTTGTGATCCGCCCACCTCCACCTCCCAATGTACTGGGATTACAGGCATTGAGTCACCGCGCCTGGCCGCCTTTTGTTATTTTTAAAATTAACTGCACATAAATGAAGTGCTTTATTATTCAAGAATATGCTTTATATGTTAACTCTCTTTTGGTTTTTGAAATTATTTTAGTGCTTGGTGCTTGATGAATTGTTTGTAAATGAATCACATACACTTGAGAAAATTGTGCAATCTTTAATTTTGGCGTGCATGATTCTGTATATGTAGTATAGCAAGTTTGGTAATTGATATGTTCATATTTTTTATGTTCTTACTATTTGTTAATGTGCCTATTCATTCAAAGGGATGTAAGCCACTATTTTTAAATTTCCCACTATGAAAGCAACATTTTTAATTTCTTCGAATAATCATTTTAATTATAGGCTATTTGTTCTTGCATATATGCTGGTTTAACATGTCGTGTTTTCCTAAGTATTATGTTTATTAATAAGTAGAGACCACTTTTTTTTTTTAACTATTTGTTCTTTTTACTTTAAAGCGTAGTGTGCTTGCTATTCATACAACCATGCCAGCTCTCTTCAGGTTAACATTTTCATGATACTTTAACATCATTTGTCGGGTTTTGTATTTTATTTGTTTTTTTATCCAATTCCTCCTTATTGGTCAAAATCAGGTTCTAAATAATTTCCAGTGGTAAATCCTACCCTTCTTTGGGACTTCAAATTTTCAGGAACAATATGGTAGAACTTGTCATAAACTCTGTTTTGAGTCAAGTGATTCTCTAAGTATACTACTCTACTTTGCTTGTGTGCAAATCATTTTTTTTTTCCTTTTCTTATTTTAGGTTCAAGGGTACACATGCAGGTTTATCAAACGTATAAATTGCATGTTGCTGGGGTTTGGTGTACAAATCATTTCATCACCCAGGTAGTGAGCATAGTAGTCAATTAGTGCTTTTTCAATTCTCATCCTTTTCCCACCATCCCCCATCAATTAGGCTCCAGGATCTCATCTTTGTGTCCAGGTGTTACTCAATGTTTAGCTCCCATTTATAAGTGAAAACATGGTATTTGATTTTCTGTTCCTGCATTGATTCACTTAGGATAATAGTCTTCGGCTCTATCAGTGTTGCTACAAAGGACGTGATCTTGTTCTTTTTTATGGCTGCATGGTATTCCATGGTGTATATGTCCCATATTTTCCTTATCCAGTCTACTGTTGATAGGAATCTAGGTTGATTCCATGTCTTTGCTATGGTAAATGGTGCCATGATGGACATACACATGCATGTGTCTTTATGGTTGGACAATTTGTATTCTTTTCAGTGTGTACCTAATAATGTGACTGATGGGTCAGTTGGTTCTAAGGTCCTTGAGAAATCTCCCAACTGCTTTCCACACTGGCTGAATTAATTTACATTCTCACCAGCAGTGTATAACCATTCCCTTTTCTCCTCAACCTCTACAGCAACTATAATTTTTTGAATTTTTAATAGCCATGCTGACTGGTGTGAGATGGCATATCATTGTGGTTTTGGTGTGCATTTCTCTAATGATTAGAGATGTTGAGCAATTTTTTATATGATTGTTGGGAGCGTGTATGTCTTATGAGAAGTGTCTATTCATATCCTTTGCCCATTGTTTAATGGGGCTGTTTGTTTTTGCTTGTTGATTTCATTTCCTTATAGATTCTGAATATTAGAACTTTGTTGGATATATAGCATGCAAATATTTTCTTCCATTCTGTAGGTTGTCAATTTAATCTGTTAATAGTGGTGGTTTTTTCTTTCTTGCCTTTTTTTTTTTTTTGCTATGTTTAAGTTTTTTAGTTTAATTAGGTTCCACTTTATTTTTGTTTTTGTATCAACTGATTTTGGAGACTTTGTCATAAAATCTTTGCCAAGGCTTATGTCCAGAATTGTTCTTCCTAGGTTTTTTTCCTAGGGTTTTTATAGTTTTAGGTCTTACATTTAAGTCTTTAATCCATTCTGAGTTAATTTTTGTATATGTTGAAAGGAAGGGGTCCAGTTACATACAATCTCTGTATATAGCTAGCCAGTTATTTTGGCACCATTTATTGAATAAGGAGTTCTTTCCACATTGTTTGTTGTTGTCAACTTTGTCACAGATTAAATGGTTGTAGGGGTATGGTTTTAATTCTGGGCTCTCTAACTTGTTCCATTGGTCTGTGTGTGAAACTTTGTTTTTGATTTGGCCCTTGGATTGAATGTTATTGATGTATAAAAATGTTACTGATTTTTATACACTGATTTTGTGTCTTGACATTTTACTGAGGTTGTTTATCAGTTCTGGGAGTCTTTGTGCAGACATTACAGGGTTTTCTGGGTATACAATCATATCCTCAGATAGTTTGACTTCCTCTCTTCCTATTTGGATGTCTTTTTTTGTTTGTTTGTTTATCTTGACTGATTGTTCTGGCTAGGATTTCCAGAACTATGATGAATAGGAGTGGTGAGAGTGGGCATCCTTGTCTTGTTCTGGTTCTCAGAGGAAATACTTCCAGCTTTTGCCCATTCACTATGATGTTGGCTGTGGGTTTGTCATAGATGGCTCTTATTATTTTGAGGTATGGTCCTTTGATGCCTACTTTGTTGACGGTTTTTAACATGAAGGGATTCTGAATTTTATCACAGTCTTTCCTGTGTCTGTTGAGATGATGATGTGGTTTTTGTTTTTAGTTCTGTTTATGTGATGAGACACATTTATTAATTTGTTTGTTGAACCAACCTTGCATCCCAGTAATGAAGCCTCCTTGATCTTGGTGCATTAGCTTTTTGATGTGCTGCTGGATTTGGTTTGCTAGTATTTTGTTAAGGATTTTTGCATCTATGTTCATCAGGGATATTGGCCAGAAGTTTTTTGTTATTGGCGGTGGTGGTGGTTTTCATTGTGTCTCTGCCTGGTTTTGGTATCAGGATGATGCTGGCCTCACAAGAATGAGTTAGGAGGAATCCCTCCTCCTAGATTTTTGGAATAATTTCAGTAAGATAGGTACCAGCTCTTCTTTGTACCTTTGGTAGAATTTGGCTGTGAAATCTGCCTCCAGGGCTTTTTCTGGTTGGTAGGTTTTTCATTACTGATTCAAGTATGGTTACTTGTTATTGGTCTGTTCAGGATCTCATTCTTTCTTTCTTTTTTTTTTTTTTTTCTCTTTTTTTGTTGGTGAATCTTGAGACATTGTTTCCAGGAATTTATCCATTTTTTTCTAGGTATTCTAGTTTGTGTGTATAGGGGAGTTCGTAGCAGTCTCTGAGTTTCGTTTTGTTTTTTTTTTTAAATTTCTGTGGGATCAGTGGTAGTGTCACATTTGTCATTTATGATTGTTTATTTGAATCTTTTTTTTCTTTATTAATCTAGCTAGTAGTCTGTTCTTTTGAAGAACAAACTTTTGATTTCAGTTATCTTTTGTATGGAGTTTTGCAACTTTATTTCATTCAGTTAAGCCCTTATTTTGGTTATTTCTTTTCTGCTGCCAGCCTTGGGATTAGTTTGCTCTTATTTTTCTAGTTACTGTAGGTGTGATGTTAGGTTGCTAATTGAAGATATTTCCAACTTCTTGATGTAGTCATTTAGCACTCTAAACTTTCCACTTAACGCTGCTTTAGCTGTGTCCCAGATATTCTGATATGTTGTATCTTTATTAGTTTCACAGTATTTCTTGATTTCTGGATTAGTTTTATTCTTTACCCTAAGGTCATTCAGGAGTAGGTTGTTTAATTTCCATGTAATAGTATGGTTTTGAGAGAGCTTCTTTTTATTATTTATATTTTTATTGCACTGCAGTCTGAGAGAGTGGTCAGTATGATTTTAGTTTTCTAAAATTTGTTAAGAATTGTTTTATGGCCAAGCATATGGTCAATCTTAGAGTATCATCCATATACAGATGAAAAGAATGTATATTCTCATTGTTGGATGGAATATTTTATAGATGTCTTTTAGGTCTGTTTGGTCAAGTGTCAAGATTTGGTCCTGAATATCTTTGTTAGTTTCCTGCCTTGATGATCTGTCTAACACTGTCAATGCGGTGTTGAAGTCTCCTGTTATTATTGTGCGTTTATCTAAGCCTCTTTGCAGGTCTCCAAGAATTTGTTTAATGAATCTGGGTACACCAATGTTGGGTGTATATATTTAAGGTAGTTAAGTCTTCTTGTTAATTGAACCCTTTAACATTATGTAATGCCCTTATTTGTCTTTTTTGATCATTGTTAGTGTAAAGTGTGTTTTGTCTAAAATAACAATAGCAACCCCTGCTCTTTTTTGCTTTCCATTTGTTTGATTCTTCTCCATTCCTGTATTCTGAGCTTGTGGGTGTCACTGCATGTGAGATGGGTCTCTTGAAGACAGCATACAGTTGCATCTTGCTACTTTATCCAAATTTCCACACTGTGCCTTTTAAGAGGGGCATTTAGCTCATGTATATTCAAGGTCAATGTTGATATGTGAGTATTTCATCCTGTCATCATGATGTTAGCTGGTTCTTATGTAGCCTTGATTGTATAATTGCTTTATTGTGTTAGTGGGTTACTTACTTAAGTGTGTTTATATGGTAGCACGTATCAACCTTCTGTTTCCATGTTTAGCACTCCCTTAAGAACCTCTTGTAAGATAGGTCTGGTGATAATGAGTTTCCTTAGAATTTGATTGCCTGAAAAGGATTTTATTTCTCCTTCACTTATGAAGTTTAGTTTGGCTGGAAATTAAATTCTTGGTTGGATTTTTTTCTTTAAAAATACTGTATATAGGCCCCAAATCTTTTCTGACTTGTAAGATTGCCGCTGAAAAGTCTGCTGTTAGGTTGATGGAGTTCCCTTTGGGTGTGATTACCCCCTTCTCTCTAGCTGCCTTTAAGATTTTTTATTTTATGTTGACCTTGGTGAATCTGATGACTATGTGTCTTGGAGATGATCATTTGTATAGTATCTCACAGGGGTTCATTGAATTTCCTGAATTTGCATGGCAGCCTCTCTAGGGAGATTGGAGAATTTTTGTGGAAAATATCCTCAAATATGTTTTACAAGTTGCTTCTCTCTCTCCCTCCGCTTTCAGGAATGCCAATAAGTCATAGGTTTGGTCTCCCTATAATCCCATAATTCTCAGGTTTTATTCATTTTTTAAAATACTTCTTAAAAAAATTTCTGTTAGTGTGCATTGATTTGAAGGAATTGTTTGGTTCTGAGATTCTTTCTTCAGCTTGGTCTATTCTGTTATTAACGCTTACAATCACATTCAACATTCCTGTAGTAAATTTTTCATTCCTAGAAGTTCACTCTGGTTCTTGCTTAAAATGGCTTTGTCATATTTCAACTTTTGGATCATTTTACTGTTGTCTTTGAAATGTATTTAAACTTCTCCTGGATCTCACTGAGCTTCCTTTCCATTCATATTCTGAATTCTATGCTGTTATTTCAGCCATTTTAATCTGGTAGAGAACCATTGCTGGGGAGCTAATGTGATCATTTGGAGGTGAGAAGACACTCTGGTTTTTAGATTTGCCAGAATTCTTGCACTAGTTCTTTTTCATCTGTGTGGGCTGATGTTCCTTTACTCTTTGAAGTTGCTGTCATTTGGATGGGTGTTTTTTCTCTTATATTCTTTAATATCCTTGAGGGTTTGATAGTGTTATATGTTGGGTGATATGATTTGGCAGTGTTCCCTCCCAAGTCTCAACTTGAATTGTAGCTCCCATAATCTCTACATGTTGTAGAAGGGACACAGCGAGAGGTAATTGAATCATGGGGGTAGGCTCTTCCCATGCTGTTCTCATAATAGTGAATAAGTCTCATGAGATCTGATGGTTTTATAAAGGGCAGTTCCCCTGCACATACTGTCTTGCCTGCTGCCATGTAAGATGTGCCTTTGCTCCTCCTCGCCTTCCACCCTGATTGTGATGCCTCCCCAGCCATGTGGAATTGTGAGTCCATTAAAACTCTTTTACTTTATAAATTATCCAGTCTCGGGTATTTCTTTATAGCAGTATGAAAATGGATGAATACAGTAAATTGATACCAGGAGTGGGGCACTGCTGTAAAGATACCTGAAAATGTGGAAGCAACTTTGGAATGGGGTAACAGGCAGAGGTTGGAACAGATGGGGAGGGCTCAGAAGAAAACAGGAAAATATGGGAAAGTTTGGAACTTCCTAGAGACTTGTTGAATGGCTTTGACCAAAATGCTGATAGTGATATGGACATAGAGTCCAGACTGAGGTAGTGTCAGATGGAGATGAGGAACTTGTTGGGAACTGGAGTAAAGGTCACTCTTGGTATGCAAAGAGACTAGTGGCATTTTGCTTGGCCCTAGAGATCTGTGAAACTTTGAACTTGAGAGAGATGATTTAGAGTATTTGATGAAAGAAATTTCTAAATGGCAAAGTTTTCAAGAGGAAGCAGCATAAAAGCTTGAAAAAAAAATTGCAGCCTGATTATACAGTAGAAAAAAAACCCCATTTCCTGGGGAGAAATTCAAGCCAAGCTGGCTGTAGACATTTGTATAAGTAATAAGCAGCAGAATGTTAATCACCAAGACAATGGGAAAAATGTCTCCATGGCATGTCAGAGACCTTCAAGGCAGCCCCTCCCATCACAGGCCCAGAGGCCTAGGTGGGAAAAATGGTTTTGTGGGCCAGACCCAGGGCCCCCCCTGCTATGTGCAGCCTTAGGATTTGGTGCTCTAATGCTCCAACTGTGGCTAAAAGGGGTCAAGGTACAGCTTGGACCTTGGCTTCAGGGATGCAAGTCCCAAGCCTTGGCAGCTTCCATGTGGTGTTGAGCCTGCTGATGCATAGAAGTCAAGAATTGAGGTTTGGGAACCTCAACCTAGATTTCAGAGGATGTATGGAAACAGACAGACTTTGCTGCAGGGGCAGGGCCCTCATGGAGAACCTCCGCTAGGGCAATGCAGGAGAGAAATATGGGGTTGGAGCTCCCCCATACAGAGTCCCTAGTAGGGCATTGCCTAGTAGAGCTGTGAGAAGAGGTCCACTGTCCTCCAGACCCCAGAATGATAGCTCCACCAACAGCTTGCACTGTGTGTCTGGAAAAGCCACAGACACTCAATTCCAGCCCATAAAAGCAACTGGGAGGGGGGCTGTACCCTGCAAAGCCACAGAGGTGGAGCTGCCCAAGACTGTGAGAGCCCACCTCTTGCATCAGTGTGACCTAGATGTTAGACATGGAGTCAAAGGAGATAATTTTGAACTTTAAGGTTTAATCACTGCCTTAATGGATTTTGGATTTGCATGGGGCCTACGGCCCCTTCATTTTGGCCAATGTCTCCCCTTTGGAATGGGTTTATTTATCCAGTGCCAGTACTCCCATGGTTTCTAGGAAGTAAATAACTTGCTTTGGATTTTACAGGCTCATAGGCAGAAGGGACTTGCCTTGTCTCAGATGAGACTTTGAACTGTGGACTTTTGAGTTAATGCTGAACTGAGTTAAGACTTTGTGGGGCTGTCAGAAAGGCATGGTAGGTTTTGAAATGTGAAGACAGGAGATTTGGGAGAGCCAGGGGTGGAATGATATGGTTTGGCTATGTCTCCACCCAAAATTTATTTTGAATTATAGCTCCCATAATCCCCATGTGTCCTCGAAGGGACTTGGTGGGAGGTGATTGAATCATGGGGGCAGGTTTTTCTCATGCTGCTCCTGTGATGGTACGTAAGTCTCACAAGGTCTGATGGTTTTGTAAAGAGCAGTTCTCCTGCCCATGTCCTCTTGCTGGCTGCCATGTGAGATGTGTATTTGCTCTTCTTTCATCTTCCATGAATGTGAGGCCTCCCCAGCCATGTGGAAATGTGAGTCCATTAAACCTGTTTTTCTTTATAAATTACCCAGTCTTGGGTATTTCTTCATAGAAGTATGGAAATGGACTAATACATTGGGTTTAGTCAGTTGGCTTCATTTCTGGATGCTTTCATGGGGCCGAGGCTCAGATCAGCACTCCTTTGCTGTGTGCTGTATCTCTGGGGGCTGAGCCCAGGCTTGTGGCATTGTTCTCTGGCCCCTGCAGGCCAAGCACCTGGTGCACTGGAGGGGCCAAGGTATTTCAAGTCTGTGGCAACAACCCTTTAAAGGGGGCTTTCAGCAAAAGCACTGTGGCAGTATGGCAAGGGTCTGCAAGAGAATGTGCTACAGTGGAAGGGTCAGGGGCAGGTAAGTGCATACCAGTGGGTCAGTGGGAGGCCACAGGTGAGTGTGCACCAACAGGGGGTCGGGGGAGGTTGGAATTAGAGGGTAGCTGCAGGCATGCATGTGTATGTACACCAATGTGGGGCAGAGGGGCCATGGATACGTGCATGCCAATAGAGCAATGAGGGGAGTCTGTAGATGAGTGTGCACCAGTGGAGGAGGGCATGGTAGTAGGGGTCCATCTGCAAAAGTGCTCTAACAGGAAGGCAGGGGCTGCCAGCAAAATGCTGTGGTGGTAGTCTCTAGGAATTGTTTTGATGGGGCAGCTGAGGCTGTGCTGCATTTGGGTGAGGCTAGGCAGGGTCCCTGGGAAAGTCCAGCAGACATTGGGGTATTTAGATCAGATTGGCCCTGTCCTACAAGCAAGACAACCCTGATCTCTTCAGGTATGGCAATTAACAAAGGCAAAAGCCACGTAGAGAGAAGTATGGCAAGCCTCAGGAGATAGGCACCCATGGCTGTGCTCAACTGCATTTGTTAATTTGCCAAACCCTCTGGGCTCCAAGTAGACTGAAGTTTTGACTCTGCCAATTCTCCAGGTGGTTCTCACTGCAAATGTCTGTGGGGGTCACGGGTCTTCTGAAGCTAGGATCCTGGAGTTCTGTGCTTAGAGTGTGCCACTCCATGCCGATCTCACTCATCCTTTCAGTGAGAGCCACTCCAGGGCCAGGAACGAGTCCTGGTACTTGGCAATCCTATGCAGGGTTTCCAGCTTCCTCTCCTTCTAGTCCTGGGGTCTGCGTTCTTTCTCTATCCACCCTCAATGCCTTCTTTCTGAAGATCTGTTCGGAGAGTGCTAGTCTACACGATGGTCTAGTCTCCCACGGGGAGAAGCTCTTCCTGACTCCATCTAATTGACCATCTTGGCTCTTCCCTCTGCAAATATCTTATTCCCTATTTGGTATTCCCTAACCCTAAACTTCACCCCCAGAATAACCTTCACAATAACCCTAACCATGATACAAGCTCTAACCCCATAGCAAAATATATTGGATTAACCTTTTCTTTTTTAAAAAGTATCCTCTAGTCTCCAGTAATCTTTATCTTTCAGAATCTATGGTTTCCAGGTGGACATAGTATTTGTCACTCTATATCACTCTTCTCTATTTCTTAGTAGGTCTATATGTCCTTCTAATATTGTAATCTCCTTTTACAAAAATCCAGCAAGTCTACATTTTTAAAAATTGCTTTTTCTCTAAAATTTAAGATTCACATTACTTAGAATTTGTATAAGGATGTATATTTGCATTTGGTGTTATAAGCATTATCACTGGTTTTGGGTTCAATTGTTTTCTCATATGACTCATTGGTACTACCCACAACATTTGCCTCTTTGAATGTTATAGCTACTGTTTTTCATAGTAAATTGATTTACATATTTGTCGGGATGTTTTTCTCCTCCCTCATCACATTTAGTTTCAATTCCTCTTGATTAGTTTAGCTTGCCTCCAGGCAAATTCATTCTCCAAGGAGAAGATAGTTTTTGAGCTAGACGAGGCTTAGAAAATAAGATGAAAATAAGAAAGGCATTCTAGGTAAAATGAATGATGCAGAGATAGAAATATAAATATGTGACTAGGTAATATTATACAGATAATTGTAGGATTTGTGATAGAAAACAATGAGAATTTAGGTAGAAATGGTAGGTATAGGCCACAAAAATAGCTTCAAATTTCAAGTTGAAAAAGTTTGGATTTTATTTGTAGAGTGTAGATTTTTTTTTTTTATCTTATCTGAAGTTGAGCAGTGTTTCTCAAAATTCAAGAGTGTATCACTGATATACTTTGAAAGTTACATAGTCAAAGTAATTGGGGGATAAAGGATGAGTTTGTGTTACACATGCTGGAGTAGAGGTACTTTCAAGTAAGCTTGGATAAGAATTCTGTTCAATGAAGACACTATGATTAATAGAGACTGAGAGTCACAATCAGGGTATTCTTTATTAGTAAAAATGTGTGATAGATGAAGAATGCTATATTACTATGTTTTCAGTTATAAATTACAGGAACCCAATTTGAATTAATTTAAGCAATAAAGAAGATTTATTGGAAGAATATTGCTGTAGCTCAGACTTGGACAGTTCTAGGGGCTTAAGGAACAGGAACTTGAACTTGGTCAAAGCCAGAACTCTTTCTCTCAGTCCCTCCAGCTCTCTTTGCTTATTGTTAATTGGCTCTACAGTATTTTCTTCAATGAAAGGCAAACTTTCCCCAAGTGTTAAGAATTGTGATTGCTGAACAACTTTGGAATCACATTATTAGAGATTTTTCTAAAGAAGGAACTAATAGCCTCAGTTACATAAAATCTGTATAAGAGCTATGATTGGTCTGGTCTAGGTCATGAATCTATTACTGAACCACTTACTGTGGTCAGAGGCAAGGGTAGCTATGGTTAAGATTCACTTCTATGGATAGGAAGGTGGGATGTATTACTAGAAGTATGGTAGAGGGAAACATTTTGACTATAGAGAAAATAAACCACAGTTTTGATTATACCTCCCAATTTTATTATTCAGTAATGATTAAAACATATATTTACAAGAGTATGGTTGTGCTGCATGCTAACACTGATACGTGCTACACCAGTAAACTGGCCAACATCATCAGTGATGATTAAAAATAAAACAAGGCTGGGCAGGCATGGTGGCTCATGACTGTAATCCCAGCATTTTGGGAGGCCAAGGCAGGCAGATAATTTGAGGTCAGGAGTTTGAGACCAGCCTGGGCAACATGGTGAAACCCATCTCTACTAAAAATACAAAAATTAGCCAGGCATGGTGGCAGGGGCCTTTAATCCCAGCTACTCTGGAGGCCAAGGCAGAAGAATTACTTGAGCCTGGGAGATGGAGGTTGCAATGAGCCAAGAGCACACCACTGCACTCTAGCCTGGGTGACAGACCGAGACTCAGTCTCGGTAATAACAAAACAAAAAATTGTTGGGTTGAAACCGAAGTTAAAAAAACTTTTAATTAAATACAGGTGTATTGTGTCTTATAGGAAACTATATGCCTGTAAATGAAGTAAATATGTCATCAAAGGCATTGTCTTTCTCTGAAATAATTGGAATAAAACATGAAACATCAAAGGTGAAGTTTCAAAATAAACAAAGGGAGGTCTGATTGCTTTAGGAAGAAAACTGCTTGGTATATACGACTGGAGTAGGATAAAATCAAAAGCGTGAAAACAATAAACCATCAGCCTATAACAGCTTGAGTCTAAGTTGGAAATCTAATGATGTTTTAAGCTGAGCTCATCTAGAGCAAAAGTCATAAGCCAATTGATATCTGAAGAAAGCAGAATTCACAGAAAAAGAGTGAAGGCGATCAGGAGCAGAACAGGAAAAAAAACACATCAAGAGAGAAGCAAAATAAAGCTGTTGAGTCACCATTATGGCAGGATAGAAGAGGTTTGAATTAATTGGGGTGCTGCTGAGAAGGGTAACAGGATAACTGGGCTTTGGAGCTGCTGTTACACATGGCATAGCGTCTCAGTTCTCCATAAGATTTGATTATGTGGCAGTTGGAACTGCTTCCGATTTGTTTTACTTTCCCATAACTCTTTAAGATGGATCGCAAATAACTGAAACAATCTCTCTGCATCTCTATTCCTGGAAATGTCAAAACATAAAGGATCCTCATTTTACATTTATCTTTTAGACAAATCTTTTGTTTAAAGACAATAGGCTCCTGATAACATCTATGAATTTTGCAGTGCTGCATCCTTGATTAATTTGTGTATATTTTTACATATTGGTAAGATTTGACCAGCAAATTCAAACTGAATAAAACAGAATTAATTTCCCATGTGATGTTCTAGTTTAACAAAATAATTCTTGCAAAGACAATATGAAGTGTGGTTCCAGAGCACATGGACTCTGAGGTCAAACAGACCTGTCTTTCAATCCTGGAAGAGTTCTATGTCCTCACACAGGGTTTTAAAGCTTGAATTTTAACATTTTTAAAGTATAGATAATAATAGTTCCTCTCCTAGGGCTGCTTGAAAATTAAATAAGACAATATGTTTTCAGTAGTATTATCATCACATAGTGTTCAATAAATATCAGCTATTAACCATCATTTGTTTAATATGTTAATTCTTATTACCTTATGTTAACTTATTGCTCTGGGATAAATTAACTTATGCAAATACTAATGTTCTGTTATATATTTAAGCAGGTTATTCCTGTAATTTCTTTGTTATACCAAAACACTTGTTTGATAGGCTGACCGGTTAAAAACGAGCCTGAGAAAAAAATGGGTATTAAGTTACTTGACGGTTCCAAACATACAGTGATGATCTTCGGATTATCCCTTCTATTAAGTGGTAGACGAATTAAGAAAAGATACAATTTCTGCAAACGTGCTGGGTTAGGGAGTCTATGAACTGAAACTATCAATTCCCTAACACTGTTCTGAACAACTGAAATGTGAGACAAAAGACTAAAACAGATGAGGATGGATAAATAACATTGTTTATTAATTATGTTCATACTGCAGATGGTGGCTTATATCTACAGGAAAATGGTATATCTAACACAGAACCAGACAGACCCAGCCACAGGCCACTGTGGCTTGGGGCTAGATCTTCATGCTTAGGGTAAGAGCATAGATGAATAATGCAGAATGTATCTTTCCTTCAAATACCCTGTCTCCAGAATGAAAGAGAAGAGGAAGTGACTGCTCTCTCCAGTTTTTCACTGCAAAATCATCGGTTAGTTTAGTAAATATTTATCCCTTGGGGAAAGTGAGACATAGAAAGCCTAGGCTGTTAATCACACTGGAGTCCCCTAAATAAGAGATTGGAGTATGACTCCCAATCTCTTCCCCCAAATAAAACATATTTATTTACTGTTTTAGTCTTGCTATTTTTTAAAAAAATATATTGTCTATCTTGTACTATAGACATCAGTAATTGTCAGAAAATATTAGTGTTTTTTTAGACGTGTGTGAAAGATTAAGTCTAACAAAGTATTAAGCATTTTTTAATTAAAATGTTCAAAACATGCCTAATTTACTTGTAGACAGTAAGAAGAAAAGAAAATAATGGTTTAGAAAAAAGAGGATAATAATGTTACTGGAAGAAGACAAGGCATTGCTTTTGCCATGTAGACTTTGGAAAGATAAAGAAAATAGGACCAAAACATAATAGCCTCGGGACTAATATGTCTCCATTATGAAGGAGGGTGAAAACCCGTAAGTGAACCAGCTCGTGGGTTCTGCTGGGTTCCTACATGGAGGTTTCAGGGGGTAAAGCTAAACCTAGATCATATGGAGTATAGTATGGTAGGAGTGTTGGAGAGATATCCGTGGTCTGAATTTTCTCCTTAGTAAAATTCTTTTAAATATGATAAATTTTAGGCTAATTTTTATTTCTCATCAAAAGCTGCCTAACTATCCCTTTCTTCTAAAGCCAGGACTCTAGCAGTAGAGTAGATGGCTGCTAATAGGACTCTGGATGAAATGGATAGCAATTTGCACACAAACAGAGGTAATATTTTAAACAGACTGGTATTCATGCAATGACAAGTGGCTAACAACTATAAATTGCTGCTTCTTTGATGGTGACGTTATTAGACTTGGAAAAGCTTGATGCTTCTTCCACCTAACAAGCACTGTCTTTTTTATAACTTGAGAAAAATGCAATTAGATGGTGAGATCGCAGCTGAATGAGGCCTAGCTTCAATGAAATAACCCCAGTGACGTGGCATTTCTGTTTCAGACATTGTTGGGAATCGTTAATAGGTGAACCTCTGTACTGGTGGATAATATTATTATTGCACCTGGCCATAACAGCTTAAGTTTTAGTTCTCCTCCAGTGAACTCAAATCTAAATGGCAAATTCATGGAGAGGAAAATGGAAAGGTTCTAAATAGTGAAATATATAAATTAAAATATAAATTAAAGTCCTACAAGAATACGATGTGTAGTGAATTTTTAATTTTAGTTAAAAATATTTTTGGTGACACTTAAGCTGTTAGGTAATTGCTATATTCTAGCAGAATGATATTGGTACAATGTGCTTCCTAGAAACTGGTGTTTTTACAGAGGAAATTGTGGCCACTGTAGAAAAAACACTACTAGAAAAAATTTAAATCAGAGAAGTAATGGAAAAGATTTGAATTTTTTTTTTAAAAGACAATATGCTTTTCACTTGTATTTTTCTTTGCTGATGAATTCAGAATTCTAGTTCTTTGGTATGACTCACAATTTTTATTTTAGTAGTGTATTCTGTTTAAGCATAGAATGCAGAGAATTGTCTTAAACTAGCTGTTGGTAACAATTGCATTGATACTGAGAATTACTATGACTGCTTTCTTCAACTTTAATTTTGATAATGTTGATAATGTTCCCCCTCCACACCCCCGCGCCCCCCTCCGCCCACCTGCAGCTCGGATTAAATAGTGAATTAAAGTATAGCACAGCAGGGACTCTCCCAGGAGCCTCATGAGGAATGGGGCTGTATTGGTTATGCATCAATTCTAGTTTTACGAAAGAATAACAGACACTATTTTCAATGTAATAATTATTTAGTTATGCAGTATTTGGGGTTATTTCAGTTTCTTGGAAATGTAAATTTCCTAGTGTCTAAATATCAGTCTCTAGGTTCACAATGGTGTATTGAAATAAATGAGAGTGCTTGACTGATGAGTAGTGCATGAAACGAGCCTCTTTATATATGTCTAAAGCATTCTATTTGATACAACTTCTCATCAATGTTGGTGGATAAGATATTTAGCATTCAATCTTCTAGTCTTTAAAATTGAAAAGGCCTTTATTTTGGAGAAATTTTTAAAGAAACCTCAAAATATACCTTTGCCACACTGATACGTTGTCTCAAGGGCCAAGTGAAATAATTATGCTACAGAGAATGCTTATTTATATTCTCATTTTGTGAATCTTCCAAAGGTAATTGGAAGATTGGCCTTTTAATAAGGCCAAAATACAAAACTGAGATGAGTGGGTGGGTTATCATCCTCTACTTGGCGTTCATTCACTCATTTATTCATTCATCAAGTATGTATTGAAAGTTTTTAAGGTAGAGAATCATAAAGATGGAGATAAAAAAACTACAGCTTAATAAATGAGAAAATGTGTTTCAGATACATAGCTATAATCAGGCTTCCTAATATTTTCCCTGTACAATAAAATGTATATGCTCAGAAATGCAGGCATTAACAGATACAGAGCCTCCTTTCAGAAAAGCAGAGGAAGCACGCACCTTGAGACACAACTGCTTTGAAGAAATACAGAAACAGGAATTTACAATTTCAGGCCTTTCCCCTAATTAATCAATTGATGTCTCTTTTTCTTTTTGGGAAGGAGAGGCCTGCATGTTACTACATGCTTTTCTCTTCTAGAATGCCCACATTTTCTCTCCTCCTTATGAAAAGTATGGGATAGAGTACTATCTCCACCTTCCTCCATCCTCACCATTTCCAGAAGTATTTGTTCTGGGTGGGCAATGTTAGATGCCATGAGATATACACAGGTAGAAGGGGAGCTGATACTTCAAGTGCTAAGTGCCAAAGAGACATAAACTGTATTATTTCTTTTGGTCTAGTTCATAGGAAGAACATTAAGGTTGGGAGAATAGTTAAACTGGGCTTTGAAAGATATGTAAGATTTAGCCAGGAAGACACAAATGGAAAGGCATTAAACATAGGGAAGAACATGAGGTGATGAAAAATCGTAAAATAATACTACTTGGATTAAGAAAAAAAGATAAATGCAAGACATTTTGAAGGAAAAGTAAATAAGGCAGATTATGCAGTAGAAATGGAGAAATAAAAATAAGAGTGGTATTTTAGAACCTATGTATTTATGAATTTAATATTCCTCAATTCAGCTATTTAAGAACCACTCTCAAAATTTCATGAAAAATTTTAGAATGTTAATCACATAGGTTATTCTGAGGTTTACATGTGCTTATATATGTAAAACTACTTAAATATTGATTGTGTGGGCTGTAAGCTTGGGTTCAGAAAGGATGCAAGTCCAGAATTCATTTCCAAAATAATGATTGATGTGAAAGTGAAGATTCTTAAAAGTCTTTATGTATCAGTTTTAAAATGTAAAAAAGTCTACTATACTCGCAGAAGAACATTACGGTCTTAGTCTCTCAAAGGCTCTAAGCATATTAAGTCTTCTGTCCTTTGCAAAGTCTTAAATTTTGGCATGAAAGAAAGAAGGAAGACAACACCTTATTAACTTCGTTTAGTTTCTTGAATACCCCAGTTTTGTTTCCATTTTAAGCCCTTGCCTTCTTCATGGGTGCTCTCACCTGAACTTTTGCTTGTCCAGGTTCTGTCATAATTCATGTCATAATTCAAATGATGTTTTCTTAGAAAATCCTTCCTTGTATATCCTAAAGTAGTTTCTCTTCCTTAGACACTGAATTATGTCATGTTTCATTTTTATTCAGAACACTAATGGAATCTATGCATCTATGTTTACCAAGTTATGTGTTTTCTTATCCTCTAGATGGAGTTTCTTTTTATCTTCTTCCTTTTGATGGAAATTTTCTGGTGTTAGGAACCATTATTATCCCTGTGTATCACTGTATTTTTGGCACATGAAGGGATGCTTAAGAATCAACATGTTATCAATATTTGTTGAATCAATGAATGAATGAACATATTAAGGGGCCATCCTGTCTATTTTGAATAATTTATAGGTATATATCCCAAACCTTGACCAATTTAGGGTAGCAATAAACCAACCTTTGATATATCCTTGTGGAAAATACAAATCTCTAGAGTATATAACTTTATGTGCTTGATTTTGTTTTCAAATAAGGATAGTGAAGTAAACCAAAAAGCAAAACTGAAAACATTTCTATTGCTGTCACTCTTTTGTGATTTTTCTGTTTTTGTCTGTCAGAGCCTTGCTTTGCTTTGGCATAGGTAGTTCCTATCATACATGTAGAATTGGTGAGTTGATGGCTATATCAGGGAGTACTTGGCTAGTAAGAGAAGAAGCCAAACAATTAGTTGCTTTCTCAACATGATGCCACACAACCAGTGAGCAGAATTTTGTGCATAGCAGCCACATTCCCTCGGTCATTAGAGTACTGCTACTACTTTGTGCTCTTGCTGGAGAACATCTTCCTCTGAAAAAACTGTAAGAAAACATGCAAAAATAAAGGAAAAACAATAGCAAACTGTGCTGAGCTTTCTAAAATTTTGTTCTTGTATTCTGTCTCTTGAGATAATTATTTAAAAATCTGGTATCTTTATGAAGCTTTTAGACACGTATTACGCATTTTTGAGCATCTCTACCCTGACGCT
This sequence comes from Gorilla gorilla gorilla, assembly GCF_029281585.2. Lineage (NCBI taxonomy): Eukaryota > Metazoa > Chordata > Mammalia > Primates > Hominidae > Gorilla > Gorilla gorilla. Next base: position 93,612,196 of record NC_073234.2, read on the forward strand.
AATGCCATACCTATGTGAGGAAAACACAGATTTGAAAAAACTGAATGCCTGGCATCTTCAGCTATTTTTCTTTTACTTATTTGATTTTTATGAAAAGCGTTTGTGTGAAAAGGTCCAAACACCCACACTGACCCTAAGTGGGTCAGTTCTCAGTCACTGTCAGTCTCATGTTGTTCTTTACATTGTTTGAGAAATTGAAGATAATGATTGTGGTACTGCAGCTACCGTAAAAAGCATCTAAAGCTAAACTTTCATGGAAAAAAAGATTCCTTTTCACATTGAGTGAAAAATATAAGAATTTTCTGTTAACAAAGCATATTTTTAGGAAACATTCATAGTAGCAACTTTACAAAAACATTTTCTGATGCCTGCAGTTTTTACATTTTTTTTTTCTTTTTGCCGCTATTTCTCAAGTCTTTTGATTGGTCATTGAATAACTAATGTTTGTGCTAAATTCTCACAAATTCTACCAAAATCCTAAACTATCTTGATGTGTCATGTGAATCCACATGTCTCAGGAAAATATTATCTCATACATATATGAGCGAGATTGATAGGAAGAATATATATTTGAAGGAATAGAAAGAAATGTTAATGTTAGAATGCTTGTAGTGATTTGAATTTGATTTTCAGATCAAAGAACACTGAAATATGTATTTTTGAAGTATAATCAACAAGAATAATGCATCTAAGTGTAGCTATTTCAAAAGCCAGAAAAGATAATACAAAAGAAAAGATGACAAATATGTTTTTGACCAATGCAATTTCAAAAAGCAGTAATGGAACTACAAGGGTTTATAATAATGGGTAATAATGGGATATTATGTGTAATTTCACCATTTACTAATTTTCTATAACAAGGAGAATGAGAAGGCATGGTTTCTGTTTTTTTTTCTTTTCTTTTTTTTTTTTTTTTTTTTGAGACAGAGTCTCGCTCTGTCACCCAGGCTGGAGTGCAGTGGCGCCATCTCCATCACTGCAAGCTCCGCCTCCCGGGTTCATGCCATTCTCCTGCCTCAGCTTCCTGAATAGCTGGGACTACAGAGAAGGCGTGGTTTCTCAAGTGAAGAGATTTATTTTATTCATAGAAGAATTTAATTGCAAAATGTTTGCTAAATTCAAATTTACTGAGAGCTAAAGTTAGCTTTTAGTTGTTCATACTCAATATCCGTGATAATCTCTTAAATCAATTGGAATTGTAATTCTTAAGAAGAATTTGCTAGGAAATGCAATTTGGATGAGAAGTCTAGAAATCAATATGCTAGCATTAAACCAGGTCTCATCTCTCTTTTCTTAAATTTTTCTGTTTTATTTCCTGTTTTCCCGAACTTTTTAGTTATGGTTCTTATTTTATTTAGACTTTTTGTTTACTTATGGAAACAATATTAGAAGAAGCATTGCTATGTACATTACACACTCCTGATTCAGTTACACAAGCTTTAGAGTCAGCCTGTTCTCAGCTCTAAAATTACATTTGCTTCACTGAATTATTTCTCTTTCACAAGGCCCCTGATGCCAAAGTACAGCCCTGAAATGGAAGTTTTGAAAGAGCTAATCATGAATCATAGTGGTTGGAATAACTTGGAATACATTGATGAAAAACATATAGCAGCTCTTTGGGGTTGTGATAGAGAAAAAAAAAGGTCTTTGATTAACTAGTTTGATGTGTGGTTTCAATACTGGTTGGTAACAGAACAGTCATACAGCTAGAGAGAGAGAGAGAAAAAAAAAAAGATGAAGTTTTTCCCAGAAAATCGTGACAACTTCAGGGAAGAAACTTTGTATTCCCTTTCAGGATTCATGGGAAGGAATCCTGACTTGTTCAAAGACTGGTTTTTATTTTACAGTCCATTAATCATTGAGTACTAATGGGCTGTGGAGTAGGAACCCGGGGTCAGCCAGCCAGAAGACTGCCCATGATTATGACAGCATGGCAGAGGTCTTCAGCTGAGGGTGGCCAACCCAGTCACAGGGAACCTTATCATTAGTCATCATAATGGGTCTAGCTTGACATACCCTGAGCTTTCAAGGGAAGCAGTGTTCAAGTCGCCTGGTGTAACTATTCAATTCAAATGATATATTTTTCTAGATTTTTCAGTTATGAAAGGTGAGAAGAATACAAGATAATGAAATCAAAATGTACAATAATGTTCCCTCTTCCTAAATAATTTTCAGTTAATACTACAAAAATATTATAGATTTGACAGAAAAAAGATTACTTTTTCCAGGTTAAACATACATTCACATTTAGTATACTACAGATATTTTTCTTTTTTTGGTTGCCCTCCAGTTCTTCTCTCTTTTTCTTATTCCTCCCTGAACTCAATCTGCAGACATTGTCAATAATAAATGTTATATAAACTTGGTTTTCAGAATTCTTATGGTTACAAATCCTGTCTGTAAAAACAGGACAGAAGAGTACTGTAACATGATCCATATGATAGTTGAATATTGCTTATAAAAACAACTTTAAAAATCTAGTGCTTTCTTTCCTTGTAAGAAACATATCTCTTCAGATGGAAATTATTTATAAGTACCAGAAAAGTGCCCAGAATTGAATGCCTTTCAGACAATAGAAAAAATTTTCTGATATTTGACAGTTTTATTTAATGGTTTTGGTGATAGTTTCAATGTTTTAAATTTACCACCAATTTCTATTTTTTTGTCCTTACATAAAGATGTATAGAATATATTTATAGAAAACTTGGTGTTTAAATTTTAACACATGTAAGTTGAGATTTTATTAATTTAGAATATATTGTCTTTCATATAGCACTTAACAGGAAGCTTAATTTTGCAATTTGTGATTACAAGTTTGGTACACAAAATGAATGCCACAGGGTAGATTGACAAGAAAATATTCTAAAATAATTAAAATATAAAGATGCTTTTGGAGATCCTTGTGAACTTTGTAAGCATCAAGTACTTATATATAATTTATTTCCTAATTATAAACCATTTTCCTATTCACATAAATACATCTAAAAACCTATAATAGACCATGTTAACCTTCCTTTAAGATATAATTTTTTGATATATGTGAAAATTCTGACATTTCTCCTATTTGGATTAATCTTCCTCACTGAGCATCCCACTGATTAGTCTATCTAGAACCAAATTTGAAACTTATTTCATGTTTTGTGAGGACGACTTGGCCCAGATGAAAACCAAAACTAAGAAACTGTCAATTTAGGTTTGTTTTTGTTCCCCCTGGGAAAATTTCTTTGACTATGACAGTGATAGTTTATATTGTCTGGTGTGCATTTCAATTGTCCTTATGTAACACCATACAGACCCTAGAGGACTCTATTTAGGCAGTATCAAGGCTTGAATCAGATCCTCCATTTGCCAGATCTTTGACTACCCTCTAATCCACATGAAGGCAGGATCTGATAAAATGGAATCTGTGTTCTTAAAATTCAAAACTTCATTCATATAAGGAGGGCCATAAACAACCAGAAGAGATATAGATTTATGTAGGGGATGAGCATTATGTAGGCCGTGGGTCCCCAACCCCTGGGCCATGGCCTGTTAGGAATTAGGGCTGCACAGTAGGATGTGAGCTGTGCTTGAGTGAGCAAAGCTTCATCTGTATTTATAGCCATTTCCCATTACTTGCATTGCTGCCCGAGCTCTTCCTCCTGTCAGATCACTGGTGGCATTAGATTCTCATAGGAGTGTGAACCCTATTCTGAACTGTGCGTGTGAGGGGTCTAGGTTACATGCTTCCTATGAGAATCTAATGCCTGATAATCTGTCATTGTCTCCCATCACCCCCACTTTGGGACTGTCTAGTTGCTGGAAAACAAGCTCAGGGCTTCTACTGATTCTATGTGATGATGAGTTGCATAATTATCTTATTATATATCACAGTGTAATAATAATAGAAATAAAGTGCATAACAAATGTAATGTGCTTGAGTCATTCTGAAACTATCCCCTGCCACACCCATCCATGTAAACATCCTCTTCCATGAAACTGATCCCTGGTGCCAAAAAGGATAGGGACCTCTGACCTAGATTGTAATGTGGCCTCTAGACACTAGGCAATGCTGGTCGGTAGATCAAGTGGCTTCCAGGTAAAAAACACCTTGTACTAGAATTCTTCACTGGAAGAGTTTCAGCTTATATTTTTTTTCTCCTGCAGAGTTACCTTTTGCCTCTCCCATCTCCCTGACAACTATTTCAATTGCTTTTGGACATCCTGGTTAAAGTTTATATAACTCACCAATGCAAGTGCTGGTATGTTACAAAGTCTGCCTAAAACAAACAAACTCAACAGATAAATTATAGGTGAATGAAGGAATAATTGTTGTATTTGTGAAAAGTTTCACTACAGGATTTCTCTAAATATTTCTCTAAGGCAATTGGAATAATTCAGTTAACTTAAAAAGACTTTCAGAAGGATATCCATAGTTAGTTATAGTTAATTCTTTTCATGTTGACATTAGCACAGTGGTGATATTTTGAAATACCATTAAAACTAAGTGAGAGCTTTCCAAGTCCTCTCAATGTTTATAATTTGTCAGAATTAGATATTTCATGCAATTACTCAAAATTGTTCGAGTATCTACCAAAAAACAGTGACAGAATACAAAACAATATGCCAACATTAACTAAAATTTTGTAGTATTTTATGTATTATTTTCACATGCAATAACTTGACCTCTTAGAAATATATATTTATACATATAAATATATATGTATACATATATATTTATATGTATACATATATATTTATACATATATTTATATTTATACATATATATTTATACATATATATTTATATATAGAGAGAGATACATAGAGATAGATAGATTAGAATATTTTTGGTAGAAGTGGGTTTTCGCCACGTTGACCAGGCTGGATTTGAATTCCTGTGCTCCAGCAATTCATCCGCCTAAGACTCCCAAAGTGCTAGGATGACAGGTGTGAACCACTGCACCCAGCTGATTTCAGGTATATTAAAAACTCGTAAGTTAATATTGACTTTTGGCAGAATTTCAGGAAAGACTGTTAAACATACTTTTCATATAAGTTAAGATGGCTATAAGTAATAGAAATATAACTATTGTTACTTAATCCAATAGTAGTTTTTTTTTTAATGCAAAAAAAGAACTCTGAGGTAGTCTAGATCTTCCTGCTGACTGTATGGTGCCAAAAGTGATCTGGCTCCTCATTTGTGGTTTCTTTTTTATATTTATAATATTGCTGCTCTACTTCCAGGCATCATGTCTGTAAAAATTGCTTACAAATTCAGTGGGCCACACTTTTTATCAGGAAAATAAACCAGAAGTAATCTGCTTGCATGTTGTTAGCCAAGACAATATCACATGGCCACGCTTCTGACACACATCATATCTTCTGAATAACAGCTCACAATTTTCTATTTCTTAACCCCTGCTTTGTCTTGACCAAACTTTAGTCAGGCTTCTCTCTTTCCCACAAGCCGCTGTACATCAGCTTGCCCCCAACCCTGAATGAGCCCTAAAATGCAGAACATGCCCCCTTATCAGTGTATCTTGGGAATTGACTGACCATAACAAGACGTATTTCTAGTCAAACCTCCAAACATGTGGTACTTACTCTCTCCTTTTCCTCACTTCCCCTCACCTACCACTCAGCCCTCCCTATAAAAGAAGAGACTTTCTTTGTGATTTTGAGATTCTTGCAGATTTCTGGAATCTGGGAGTTCTCCATTTTGCAGTAGTCTTTCTTCCAAATAAAGTCTTTCCTCCAAATAAAGTCTTTCCTCATCTAAGTTTGGATTTGCTTTTATTTGTCACTTCAATTTCTGGTCTTGAGAGTAAGGAGAAAGGGGGGAATCATGATTGGATATTAAAGAGTCCACACGGAATGTCTCAAAGTTTGTAGGCACTTAGCAGGGTTTAAGGTGAAGCTGCCTCAAATATTTGCCAGCATTATTAGCTAAGAAAGTCGTTTCTTCATTGGAAAGAGGCTTGACCTAAATCACCTGAATGTTCCTCTCCAAATCTAGCGGAGTGTGATTCTAAGCATGGTTTACACAAAACCTCAACTGGGTTTGCAGGTAGAGATCATATCTCATTTTATCTTATTATTTATTTATTTATTTATTTTTTGAGGCTGAGTTTCGTTCTTGTTGCCCAGGCTGGGGTGCAATGGCACAATCTCGGCTCACTGCAACCTCCGCCTCCCAGGTTCAAGCAATTCTCCTGCCTCCGCCTCCCGAGTAGCTGGGATTACAGGCATGCACCACTACGCCTGGCTAATTTTTTGTATTTTTAGTAGAGACGGGGTTTCTCCATCTTGAGGCTGGTCTCGAACTCCTGTCCTCAGGTGATCCGCCCTCCTTGGCCTCCCAAAGTGCTGGGATTACAGGCGTGAGCCACCGCGCCCGGCCTTTTCATATCTCATTTTAATCAGAGAGTTTATAAACAAAATTTAAATTGTACTTTAATAATGTGTAGAATTTTAATAGTTGTGATAATAGTGATAAGAATTTAGACAGAAAAATATTCAGGATTTACAGTTTATTGAGATGTTGTCTGTGGATTTTGTGTTTAACCACTAATGCTTTCTCAAGTCCCCAGATTTTATAAGGGGAACAACTAAAGTCAAGATTCCCGTATGTGTCGGCTTTGAACCCAAAAGACACATTTAAAAAAAAAATTATTCTATTTTAGTTTAGTCTAGACTTGGCAGAACATAAAGTTAATATGTGATTTTCTCTTCTCTTGATTCAGGATGCAGTGTGATAAAACTGTTATCTTGAGCTAATCAAAAATAATTTAAGTCATCCAGAAGTGTCAAATATCTAATAATATTTGGAAATAGGGTGAGAAAATAATCCCTCACTAATTATGGAAAAATAATCCTGCCTTATGGATACTTTGAAAGGTTCTAATACTATATTCAGATAGAAAATATATATGATTCAATGTCTTAGATATGAATCCAATATTCAAGAATATAACAGTGACTGCTAAAGAAAATACATTAACATACTTGAAAAATATTATTTTCCTTAAAATTAACCTCACTTTGCTTGATAGATATTTTTTAGTCATGTTAGCTTATGGCTCTATTTAATTGCTTTCCAAATGACTGAAAAAATATTGGTCCCAATTTTATATACCTATCTTGATATGTATATGTTGACATAATTATGTTAATAAAAAGGGTAGCAGAAAATTATTCTGGTAGTTTTTAAGGATTTTAATTTCACTGTACGATTCTCCTTGTATACTTTTAAACAGACTTTAGTATTTCCTTGTCAAACAGCAAATGTTTTTAGTCAGGTACTCTACATGAAAAACTTTGGCTTTGGTTCGAAAAAATTAATACTTGTGTCAAACTTCTACTTACGAAAAAGCATTAAGAAGTTTATTTCATTGATTCATGAAGGAAGATGTATTTTTCTCTGCAGAAAAACACAGTTCTTTGTATTGATTTGTCTTTGTTTTGAAAAGTTAAAGAAAATACAGGAGAGTACAGTAAATATGACAAATACCGGTGTACCGACCACACAGAATTGGCCAATATTGACATGCTATTGTTTTGTTTTATGTATAAATATGAATCTGAATCTGATGTATTTCCCCAGTTTTTTACATTTTGTGTCCTTTAATAACATCTTACAATTTTTTCTTTGGTGGTCTCACAGTTTTTGTTCGCTTTATTCCTAAAGATACTACAGATAAATCTAATTTTCATTGCTATTGTGAATGTGTGCATTTTGAATAGCATTTTCAATATGTTGGGTTTCTTTTTTTTTTTTTTGGAGATGGACTCTGGCTCTGTCACCCAGGCTGGAGTGCAGTGGCGCGATCTCGGCTCCCTGCAAGCTCCGCCTCCTAGGTTCAGGCCATTCTCCTGCCTCAGCCTCCCAGGAAGCTGGGACTACAGGCGCCCGCCACCACGCCCGGCTAATTTTTTTGTATTTTTAGTACAGACGGGGTTTCACCGTGTTGGCCAGGATGGTCTTGATCTCCTGACCTTGTGATCCGCCCGCCTCGGCCTCCCAAAGTGCTGGGATTACAGGCATGAGCCACTGCTCCCAGCCAGTATGTTGGGTTTTTTATACAGCAAAAGTACTAAGCTCTTTTAGGTTGAATGCTGTCTATAATTATTTTAGATTTTCTATGTAAATACAAACTATTTTGTTAATTCTTTTACAATTTGTATGGATAACTTTTATTTTTCTTGAATTACAATATTGACCAGGACATTTAATGCAATGTGCAATAATTGAATGATAATAAAACACTTGTTTCATTTATGACATTAGTGGGAATAGTTCTTATATTTTACTTTTAAGAATAATATTTCTATGGATTTTTAGTAACACTTTATCAAATGAAGATGTTCCTTTTGACACCCAATTTGTTAAGAACTTTTTCTTTTTTTTTTTTTTTAATTATTATACTTTAAGTTTTAGGGTACATGTGCACAATGTGCAGGTTAGTTACATATGTATACATGTGACATGCTGGTGCGCTGCACCCACTAACTCGTCATCTAGCATTAGGTATATCTCCCAGTGCTATCCCTCCCCCCTCCCCCCACCCCACAACAGTCCCCAGAGTGTGTTGTTCCCCTTCCCGTGTCCATGTGTTCTCATTGTTCAATTCCCACCTATGAGTGAGAATATGCAGTGTTTGTTTTTTTGTCCTTGCGATAGTTTACTGAGAATGATGATTTCCAATTTCATCCATGTCCCTACAAAGGACATGAACTCATCATTTTTTATGGCTGCATAGTATTCCATGGTGTATATGTGCCACATTTTCTTAATCCAGTCTATCATTGTTGGACATTTGGGTTGGTTCCAAGTCTTTGCTATTGTGAATAGTGCCGCAATAAACATACATGTGCATGTGTCTTTATAGCAGCATGATTTATAGTCCTTTGGGTATATACTCAGTAATGGGATGGCTGGGTCAAATGGTATTTCTAGTTCTAGATCCCTGAGGAATCGCCACACTGACTTCCACAATGATTGAACTAGTTTACAGTCCCACCAACAGTGTAAAAGTGTTCCTATTTCTCCACATCCTCTCCAGCACCTGTTGTTTCCTGACTTTTTAATGATTGCCATTCTAACTGGTGTGAGATGATATCTCATAGTGGTTTTGATTTGCATTTCTCTGATGGCCAGTGATGTTGAGCATCTTTTCATGTGTTTTTTGGCTGCATAAATGTCTTCTTTTGAGAAGTGTCTGTTCATGTCCTTCGCCCACTTTCTGATGGGGTTGTTTGTTTTTTTCTTGTAAATTTGTTTGAGTTCATTATAGATTCTGGATATTAGCCCTTTGTCAGATGAGTAGGTTGCGAAAATTTTCTCCCATTTTGTGGGTTGCCTGTTCACTCTGATGGTAGTTTCTTTTGCTGTGCAGAAGCTCTTGAGTTTAATTAGATCCCATTTGTCAATTTTGGCTTTTGTTGCCATTGCTTTTGGTGTTTTAGACATGAAGTCCTTGCCCATGCCTATGTCCTGAATGGTAATGCCTAGGTTTTCTTCTAGGGTTTTTATGGTTTTAGGTCTAATGTTTAAGTCTTTAATCCATCTTGAATTGATTTTTGTATAAGGTGTAAGGAAGGGATCTAGTTTCAGCTTTCTACATATGCCTAGCCAGTTCATAATGGGATGTCAGATTTTTCTAATGATTTTTTTCTCTGCCTAATGTTTTAAAATCATACATTGATTCAGTTTAATGGATTAACATTATATGGATTTGCTAATTTAAACAAATGATGTACTATTCTTGCAATCTTAGAATAAAGACTTTTTTGGTATTTTTGAGTTTTTTTTAAATATTACATTGTATTGAATTTGCTTTTTATGTTTTTAAAATTTTTATTTCATCTTTTTAAAGGTGATATTTAACAATGATTTAATTTTTATACTGTTGCTGTCTAATTTTATCACATATGTTAGGTTCATAAGATTAAAATAGTTTTCCATAATTTTCTTGCCTCTAAACTGTACTGGAGTTGTTCCATGGACCTGAAGTTTTAGTTGGCTAGACGAATAAGTTTTGGAAATCTGCTGTACAACATAGTGCCTTCGGTTTACAATGAAGTGCTTTAGCACACTTCAAAGTTTGTTAATTTTGAATGTCAAAGTGTCCTTAGAACAGAACATTCACAAAAACACAAGTGTTTTTTACCATGAAAACAAAGCCAAAGGGACACAGGAAATCTCTAGAAAGTATTGGATATATCCATGACCTGGACTGTAGTGATGGTATCACAGGAGTTTGTATATGTCCAAATTCACTAAATTGTACACATTAGGCATCGCATGTGCAGTTTTTGTATGTCAATTATACCTCCATAAACATGTTAAAAATTTGTTTTGGTGATAGTAGGGTTATTTGTGCCTTTTAAGATATGGTAAAACTTGCCTAAGAAATGATCTGGGTCTGTGGTGTATGTTAGAGAAAGTTTTTATTCTCCAACCGATACAATGTTTCAGAGAATACTAGTCTATTCAGTTTTTCTATTTTCTAAATCAGTTTTGGTAACTTATTTTTATTCTACAAAATTGCCTTTTCTTATGTTTTCAGTTATATTGGCATAAAGTTATTTTTAATACATTTTTATAATTTAAAAATCCCTAATATACTGTCATTGCATTGACCCTTTAAATTGCTAATACCATTTTAGTCTTACTAGAGGAACCCAAGTCTAAGATTGTTACACGTGAAATTCTTCTAATTACAATAATTATTTCAGGAATGGACACATGCCCTAATGTACAGCAATGATTAAGGGAGAGAAGTTTTCTGGAGCTTCTGGAAATTGTGGCCTTTCCTATAAGAGATAGACACAAAAGGAGATAGACTCTTTTCTCTGAGCATTTTTTATACAAATCTGTGCCCCCAACCTACACTAACTTTATTCATACCATCCTAATTAGAAAAGCCACCCCAAAAAGATTTTTAAAGATAGGTGTAATTCAGGGAGATTTAACTTCAGTTACTAGATTAAATCATAGATCTGACTTTGAACTCTAAGATAGATAAGTCAAAAAGTTATTTATCATTTGAGCTATTTTGTGGTAGGTTTTTGCTTAAATTCTAACTGTTGCATCTATATTATTTCCTTTCTTATATGTTCTTTAGGTTTACTTTATATTTTTGTCCTCAGACTTCTTTGGTAGTGTTTCCACATAGTTCATTGTCTATATAATAAATGTGTACTGAGAAATTGGTCAGTAAGTGTTTTTCATGAGAATGAAGAAGACCATTATTTCTACCTCTCTTTAATGCCCACATATTTGTAAGTTCTACTTCAATACCTCTCAAAGCCACTGGCTATTCTCCTTACCCTTCTAGTTGAGGCCATCGCAATCTCTAGTTTGATTGATTGTAAACTCACAAATTCCTTGACTCCAAGATGGCTACCCTCCTTTCCATTATCAGTGCTGCAGCTAGACAAATTGTTCTGAAGTACATATATGTATCTGCTACTTTTCTGCTTAAAATCTTTTAAAGACCAAGTTGTCAGGGAATTGGATTGAAAATAAGAGAAACCAACTCTGGCTAACTTGAGCAGAAATGGAATTCATTTTAAGAATATCAAACACTTGATACAATCAAGGCTCAGAAAATGTGTGGAACAAAAGGAATACAAGGTGGAGTCAGGACTATGTCACAGGCACAGTCTTCCCGGATTGACTGAGTTTTGACCTATTGTAGGACACTAGCTATTCAGGGTTTAGGAGAGGGAATATCTGCCTACTGTTCATGTTAGACATAAGAATCCTTTATTTGTCAATATGGCAAGTAAAAATTAACAGGTACTCATTTTCTCCAGTCCAAACTCCAAGATGTGGCTTATAGAAGAAATGTATTGAATTACCCATGTTTTTCTTTCTTCTGGAATGTTCTTCTAGCTGACTGTCACTCATCTTCCAGTTCTGAACTTAGAATTCACTTCCTCTACTGTAAGCTTTCCCTATCCTTTGTATTCAGGTTGGGTGTTCTATGTTCTCATAAAACAAACTGCAGTTAAAATGCCTTATTAGCCGGGTGTGGTGGCTTATGTCTGTAATCCCAGCACTTTGGGAGGCTGAGGCAGGTGAATCATTTGAGGTCAGGAGTTCAAGACCAGCCTGGCCAACAGAGTGAAATCCCGTCTCTACTAAAAATACAAAAACTAGCCGGGCATGGTGGCAGGCACCTGTAATCCTAGCTACTCAGGAGGCTGAGGGAGGAGAATTGCTTGAACCCAGAAGGCAGAGGTTGCAGTGAGCTGAGATTGCACCACTGCACTCCAGACTAGGTGACAGTGCAAGACTTTGTCTCAAAAATAAAAAAAGTCTTATTTTATGTATTTTATTCTTTCACTGGACTTGATACTCTCCTCTGTTCTGCCTCATTTTATTCTTTGCACATAAAATGGTACGTGGCACAAGTAGACACTGAATAAACATGTATTGAATGAATAAATGTGCAGACATTTAATGGAATTCTTAGAAAAAATCTGGTATATAATAATGCTATATTTTCCTGTTCTTTTCTTAGAAAAACTCCGGTATATAACAATGCTATATTTTACTGTTATTTTCTTTTTTCTCATTGCTAAAGTAGAGTGTTCTTTGAGATTTGTTGACAGTAAGACTTGGATTCTGATGTACTAGAGGTGAACCTAGGGCATAAATCCTGACAGCCTTTGATACTGGCTGCTCTTTTACTACAGTAATAATTATATTTTTGTAATGCCTCTTAGGATTTCACTTTCCATTTAGCTGGAAAACCTACTGTGAACTCAGGATGTAGCTGTACTGCTTGATAGTATACATAATGTAACAGTCTTTGTTCTCTGAAATTATAGCTCCTCCTGGTGTACTGGTGGGGGGTCCCACTAATTGTGTACAGATTTCTCTAAATTTATCATTTTGATCCCAACATGTTTTGTCTGATTCACTGATAAATGATAGCCTTTTAAAATCTTAATACATGAACATTCAACTCTTTTAAAAGTGAATTAATTGGAATATTTCTTAGTCAAAAGCTATTATTTTTAAAATAGCACTTTTTTCTATAACTTCGAGTGTCAGCTGTCTAGTGAATAATTATGTCATCTATTTGTTCAGCCAAGTTTCACTTAATAGGCATAGATTGGAACAGGCATGGAATAGGCACACACAAATGATACCAAGATAAATAAGATCCAATTTGTTCGTTGAAGGAGGTTATAATGTAGTGAAGGAGACAGATATATACACCATTTATTCTAAAACAAACCAATAAACAAAACTATGAGTAAAGAAGCACCAAGGAAGTGCTTATCTTATCTTATTGCAAGATGAGAGAAAGTGGCAGTTCTGTTTTTGTGATCATCAAAGATGGATAATTAAAAATAGAGGGCAGTTAAAACAAATTCCTTTGATGTTCCTTAAGTTGCCTAGTGCAAAAGAGATGAGACATAGAGCATTAGCGAAAACAAATTATCATTTGTATTTACCTGTGGAAATCTGATTATAAATGTGAAAGCTTTTACCTAGAGGGACCTAGGAAACATAATATATTTAAATTTACAGTGATTTATGGTGACCAAGGACATAATTTCTAAAGTAATTTAGTAATTACAGGTATTACTTTAGAGCCATTAGGCATTAACTTGAGTAATTATGGAAGAAAGAGTTTCCTGAGAATGACTAAAGATCCCTATATTTCCTTATTTAAAAATGGTTTAAAAAAGAAAAAAAAAACAAAATGACTTGTGTTAATGGATGTATTAGTCAGAATGACTAGTAAAATTGAATGAGAATGATCAGAAAAATTGCTAGGAAGCAACATTTTTATTATGCTAAAACTATAACATTTTAGAGTATATACAACTTAAACATCAAATATCTCATTTATTCAATGTTTATTTTATAACAATTTTTGTGAATGCTGTTTCAAACTGTATTGTTTATCTGTAATTCTTCCTTTCGTCCCCTCCCTTTCATGATTCGTTGTGGGCCAGTTACTTCCATGCCCCATTGACTTTGGGCTTTGACAATAGAATGAAGGTACAGTGAGAACATACCAGTTCTGAGTTGAAACCTCGAGAAGCAGTAAATACTTTTGCTTAAGTTTTTTGGAGATTCTTCCATCTGAAATGAAAAGCATTTTCTATGGGTATTAGTGGACTAGGATAAGAAACACAAGGTTTTGGACATGATCTCCAGTCCAAAGCACGGCTTTTTCTTGCCAACTTAAAGACCTGAAAGCATGGAAAGTTGTTTTAAGCCATGGAGGTTTGGGGGTAGCTGTATGATCTATGTCAGTAGAAACCTGACAAATGCAGATAGTTATTTCACTGCCTCTCAAATCTCACTTTCTCTGTGGTAGACATTCTTTTAGATATGTAATATGTATTGTATAGTTTAGTGATTAAAATCTCAGTTTAATTCCCAGCTTCATCACTTACTATCTGTATGTCCTTAGAAAAGTTACTTAATATCTTAATGCCTAGTTTCTCTTTATTAAATAGAAAAAATAGACTCTATCTTACTGGCTTTTATTAGGGTTTCTATGAGATAAAACAAGGCAACTATTTGCCAATTACATAATAAGTACTCACCAACTAGTAGCAAATATTACATTAATACTCTATCACAGGCCAGTAACGCAAGTTTTATTAAATCATTTTTAAAGATTTACAAAATAAGGATTAGTTATATTAACTATTGTTGTATTATTTTGGACTCATTTTTGCTTAATAATAAGGTTTATACTTGTTATGCAGACCTGTGAGTTGGATATATCTTTCTCCTACAGATCCTACATTTAAAAAAATCTTTTAGGGTTGTTTTTTTTTTAATTTCTGGTTGTTTTGAGACAAATGTTTCTAATTATACCAATATGCTCTAAAATATGTGGAAAAAACTAACGAATGATGAAAATTTCATATGAGGAAATGTAAAAGGAAATAACATTTAATTTGAAGAAATAGAGGGAAGGGAAAATGTGGATTCTCTTTCTGATTATATAAAACAAGTTAAGAAACTTTTGCATTTTTGTAAACATACAAATTAAAGAGCATCATAAACCCAATATGCCCATAACCCAACTTTAGCAATTATCAATATTTTGAAAACATTTATAAATTCAGAGGCTAATCACAAGATGTAATAAAATGAGTTAATTACACAAGTTATAAAAAGGTAAGTTATCTATTGCTATAGAGCAAATTGCCGCAAAACTTAGTGGTCTGAAACAATTATAATCTCACGATTTCCCTGGGTGTAAGATCTAAGTTTAACTTTGCTGAGTGCCTCTGCTTCAAGGTCTCTCAGGATATTTTGGTCAGCCTGCTAGACAGACTTGTGGTCTCCTCTGAAGGTTCAAGTGGGAGAAGATTTACTTCCAAACTCACTAACACGGTTATTGGTGTAGGGTTTAAAGAGGAAAGAAACATAAAAAGCAGCTCAACAGTCAAAGACAGGTTTATTTTGGATAACAAACCTGAGAGGGGCTTCTGGCCGATTTTGGTCAGGAGTGCTGTCCCTTACAGACTAAGGGTGTTTACTGGTTTTAGGGTGAGAATGCTTATCACGGACTTCGAATGTTTCTGTGTGGGAGAAAAGTTTATTGCAGGGTTGGAATGTCTCTGGTCGGAGGGGAGTTTATCTTGGGGCTGACATCTCTCTGGCAGGAGGGGAGGTTATCTCAGAGGAGGTCATTTTATTACAGCTTGTGATTAGCCTCTGAATTTATAAATGTTTTCAAAATATTGATAATTGCTAAAGTTGGGTTATGGGTAGATTGGGCGTATGATGTTCTTTACTTTTGTATGTTTACAAAAATGCAAAAGTTTCTTAACTTGTTTTATGTCTCTGGTTAGGGGCGGGGTTTATCTTAGGGTTGGAATGTTTCTGGTCAGAGATGTCATTTGTGGCTTATGGTCATGCTGACCTTAGCCATTAGGCTGATGCCTTTTGGATTTAGGCAGTTTTTGATCAAGGTGAACTTTAAAATGGTGGTGCTTGTCCAAGATGGCAATGCTCCTTCTCTGTCAATTGGTAGGATTCGTTCCTCAGAGTATTCAATTGCTTGATGGCTGTTGGTAGGAGACTGTTCTCATTTCCTTAGTTTCTTACCGTTCTCTGGCCAGAGACCTTCCTCATTTCCTTGCCACCTAGCTTTCTCCATAGTGCAGCTTGCAATATGGCAACTGGCTGCCCTCAGAACGAAGGAGTAAAAGAACAAGAGAAAACAAACACCCAATATGGAAGCTATAGACTTTTTTAGAACCTAATCTCAGAAAGGACCTTCTCAATACTTTTCCTATATTCTATTTGTTAGAAATGATTCAATAAGTCTAGTTCACACTCAAGAGACACCAAGGTATAAAGACCAAGAAGCAGGATGTTGGCAGTCAACAGAGGCTGCCATCTACAGTTTAGGAATCATGTTAAAGTAGATGTCGTCTAATAAACCAGTTTTACAAATTCATGGAATGGGCATTAAGCAAGATTCTCCTCTGACCTATATAAAGAACTGTATGGTTGACAGATGCAACAGTGCTCTGGGCCTGGTTGTGGAATTACGGTCACAAAACTCTCTGTAAGTACATGATTATCATTAGTCAACTAAATTAGTGTTTTTCAATCAAGGATCCATAAAATGCTGTGCTTTAAATAAATACTTTTAGCAAATACTAGAAGCAAAATTCTTTGCTTTTAGAAACACGAGGCTAGATAGTCTACTGGAATTGGGAAATTAGATCATACATATGATTATAAAATTTGAAATATGATCCAGGTAAGAAAAATTATGATTCATAAAATCTACTCTTTTATTGGCCTTTTAGACAGTTGCATCCAAGAAAATCCTGTTAAATGAATCTCTAGATGAATGAATAAATGAAACTTATTTGCCTATTATGCATGCCAATAGGATGGATATCATTTAGAATTCTTATCTCTGGCATCAGTCATCTGAAGAATGAGGTTTTTATTGAATTGAAACTAATTCTAGCTGCTATGTACTCTTACAAATTTTTCAGGGACTGGAATATCTAGTAATTGGCCCTGAGGTTTTTTTTTCTTTTTAAGTATTTTTCTTTAAGATAAATACAGATTTTTCTATCTGCATTCCTATAAATCATCTTTCAAATTTATTGACATTTTGGTTGCATTTGAATAACAAAAAAATTTTCCTTGAATTGTGAATGGATAAGTTTGCATCCAGGCCTCAGTGCATGGAAAGTAATTATTCTATTACATGTTTTCCCAATGATCAATGACGTGAAGTTAGATTTTCACTTTCCAGTGCAAAATCAATTTTTCAACTAGAGTAACCTGCAACTATAATGAGTTTGGAAAAATCTTTTCTGGTTTCATGCTGAGATTCCATTAGCTGCATTTAGAGATTGCTATATACACAGATGCACAGTACCAATGGAATGCTGCTTTTTGTAGTTGCCCCAAAGCATTTAGTGGCATAAAGTTTGAATGGGCGTCCTGAAATTACAGCCTTTGGAGAGCCTTAAGAGTCTAGGAACAAATGTTTTAGTGTCAGTTAATGTAAATATATTAAAATCTGTAAGCTTATTTCTCCAGAGTAAATATTTTGCTTGAGGAACTTCCAGAAATAATAGGCTATGGATTCTCCAACTAAAAGTGCTCCTAAAATGTCTATGTGGAAAGGAAGCTAACACATTAGTGGGTTTTTTTTTTAATATATTCAACAAAGCCCAAGCAAAATATATGTAGCACACTTCCAAAACTAAAGAGAAATTAACATTAAATTTTATTTGAAAGTTGCAATACGTTAATAGAAATAATTTGATTTATATTGTAGCAGTGTGAATTGCTTCACTTAATAAATATTCAAAACTGAGTCAATCAAGAGTTTTAAAGTAATATTGACAGTAACGTTTATAATTCCCATGAAAAATATTCAAGGAGTGAAATCTCAAATATCTATGGTTATGATAAAATCATTTTATACAATATTTTTTCAATCTCTTTTCTAGCCTATATCTTTTTGGCTGTGTCCACATAACACTGAAATGTGTTTCAAAGCAAAATACTTCATCAGTGTAACCCATTGCTTATGTAATGACAAAGGATCCACGGATATTTTCCACAAAATTTCTTGAAATCACCACTATTCATTCCATATATTCACACTGAGAATGTTTACAAAATTATTCCAAAGTTGACAAAAGGGAAGTCAATTTAGTACCTCTTGGCAAAAATATAATCTAGTGTGAAGCATGCAGTGTAAAGGGAAACTTGTGAAGAAATAATGTTAAAATATCCAGAGGCGAAAGCAGAGAGAAAATTGTATACGACCTTGCATTATCCATCCAACCATAGCAGGGCTGGACAAAATGCCATTGACATTTCCCACTGGATACAACTTCATCATATTACCTATTAGGGAGGTGACAGATTTTCTACTTATGGTGCCCTTGTGAGAAACCCCCTAGGGTATTAAATTCAGT
Source organism: Gorilla gorilla gorilla (assembly GCF_029281585.2). NCBI lineage: Eukaryota > Metazoa > Chordata > Mammalia > Primates > Hominidae > Gorilla > Gorilla gorilla. Next base: position 93,630,630 of record NC_073234.2, read on the forward strand.
CCAGGACAACTTCATACTAGAGAAACAGAAAGACTGAAGGGGGTTTCAAGAAAAAGAACATATTATAGGAAATATCATAGAATCATAGGGCTGAAAGAGTCCCCAAAAAGTCATCTAATCTCCCAGCCTGCCTCTGGGCATGATTTAAACCATTGAATCTCCTTTGAGAAAGGAAACTGTACAGAATTTCTACTGTTTTAATATCTCAGATATATATTTGGGACATTTAACCTAGACTCATCAGACCATAACTCTTGCTGTAAACTTTTTTCTTCCTAATTGCAGGAAAGTATACAAATTTTAGGTTTAAACTCCATAATTTTTTACAAATTCAGCGGTGGAATTACAACCTAAATCAAAATAAAACATTTCTAGCATTCCAGATGCCTCCCACAATTCCCTATAAGTCAGTATCTACCCTACATACACACTCAACATAGCCACTGTTTTTGTTACTATACTTATTTTTTCCTACATTTTAACTTCATATAAATGAAATTATATATGTTGGTGTTTGTTTCTGGTTTTCTTCGCTCAATATTATATAATTCAGCTCAGAATAAAAAGTTTGTTCTTTTTTATTATGAGATTCCATTGTAAATATATCACTATTTACCTATTTTACTGTAGACAGACTTTTCTGCTTTGTCTATTATCAATATTATTGTTTTGAAGATTTCTGTAGATGCATTTGGCAAATGTATTTAAGAATTTCTATTGGTTGGGAAAATATCTAGGAGTGGAATTGCTAGGTTATAGAGTATGTGTCTGATTTCTTTTAGTAGTGCCATCAAACTCTCAGTTTACCTTGTTACTCTCAGTGCATAAGAATTTCTATTGCTTCACAATGTTGCCACTACTTGGCATTGTAAGGTTTTTTTTAATTGTAACCATTCTGGCAGAGGTGTAATGGTATTCACTGAGGTTCTAACTTGCACTTTCTTGATGACTAATGAAGTTTATTAGCCTTTTATATCCTTATTGGATATTTTGATATCTTCTTCCAAAATACCTATTCATGACTTCTGCCATTTTAAATTTTACAATAAGAAAAAAATAAATATAATGCATGTGTGTATGTGTTTTTTTAAGATATGTCATCTTTAAGAGAATCCAAGTTTGCATTGCCTTGCATATCAGTCTATGATAGCCAGGCTAAAAAAGAGAATGGAAAACCTCATGAGGATATATTTACAGGGAAAGCTTGAAATTGATTTACAGAACTTATATACACATTATATTGATTAAAATTTAATTTGGCTATGTGAATTTTAGCTACCAAAAAAAGTAATCTTCTTGATTGGGCAGGAAGTAGAGAACACAGGTTTTGTTGAACCACCTAGTTGCTATCTGGCACACAATAAAAAACATTTTATAGAAAAGGCTTTTTTTGAAAGCAAGGCATCTCAGTGTCATAATTGAATCAACCTACCCTGGTAACACAAGTTTAGAATGTCTCTCTGTTAGAATATAAAACTATTATGCCTCTGTATAACCATTTAAGATTTTGATATTTAAAATACATGTTTAATAAATTCATTCAATCCAACCTTTTTTTACATTGAACTTTTTTTCATATAAATTATTCCTGTATTGATTTCTCAGTCTTTCACAGAATCCCAGAGGTGAAAGACCACAGAGGTCATCTGGTCCAATCCTTATCCAATGCCTAAATCCCCTCCAGCTGGTTAAACTCATTTTTAATTCTGAAGCTATTCTCCAAGTTTCTAGTCATTTCATCAGCAAACTTAATTAACAGAGACTCTATTCAATCTATTGACTCATGAGGCCAGCTTAACAAAATTAATAAATATATAATTTGGCTGACTGCACCGTGAGGTGAAAGATGTGGGAGTACTGTGCATTACCTCAATGCCTATAATTCCTTTCACAACATTACCAAGCAACGTTAGAGAATCCGAAATTCACTTTGCTGTGAAAAAAATGTGTAGTTACAACAGCATGCTATTGAGAAATCAAAAATAAAATATTGTGCTCGTAAATTAAAATGTTCTAGGTGGACAAATTAACATTTCAGATGAACCACAGGAAGCAAAGAACACTTAATTCGGTAACTTTATGAAAGTTTTCTTGAAACTGTACTGTTTTTGGAAAAGTTACTATAGTAATGATAGTGGCCAAGGTGCTAATCTTGGGTGGCAATATTTGTATAAACTACATTATGAAAGACATTCTCTAGGGTTGGGCAGTCTATAGACATTTGGTTCTAGCCAGTCTAATCACAACAAAGAGAAACATAAGTTTAAATGTGTGTTATGTAATGTTTGAAATTTAAGTATAACAAAGATACCATTGAAAAGATCTGACGCCCAGTTATGAGATAGATTGAGTGACTTTATTCATATTGATGAATGTGTGCTCCTTTATCATTACCAGTATAATAATTTTCATAGTTCATACCCTGTCTAGTGAAGATCACCAAGTAATCAATTGCATGCCTCTTTTCCGAAAAGAGGCACAATAAAGACCATACAATAATTGATAAATTTTGTTGAGAATTACCAATAATGCAAATTGTGATTATGAAGAAAACCTCATTAACTTTTAAGTTTTGTATTGTTAGAGTTTTTGGTCCCTTCAAAGGTGGCTTTCACAGACACAAAAACATTATTCAGAGATCAAATTTGATCTTAAATATTTATAGTTGATTTAATAAAGAAGCTAGTTTTTTCTTAAGATTTTAAGCATAGCTTATAAATATTGCTATTTTGATTGTAAGTTTAGCAAATATGAACAATCACTTTTAAGGGGAATTTTGATTGACATTTGATCCTTTTCATAAACTTAGAATGTTAGTTAACTTTAAATATTTTAAACTGTAATTATAAACTTTAAAACATTAAATTCCTTCTTTTTTTATTATACTTGAAGTTTTAGGGTACCTGTGCACAACATGCAGGTACATGGATGAAGCTGGAAACCATCATTCTCAGCAAACTATCGCAAGGACAAAAAACCAAACACCGCATGTTCTCACTCATAGGTGGGAATTGAACAATAAATTCCTTCTTTATGTACTTCAATTACCTAAGTAACAAATCTTCTCATTTATTCCAATTAATTTAGGAGTGTCTCCAGAAGGGATTATGTCAGGGTTATTTTCTTAGTTAACTGATAGGGCTTATCAATCATAAATCTAACATAATCCAGGGCTACCAACTGAGGATGCTCAGAACTCAGGTGTCTTTTGTAGTAGGTGCATGATAATTATGGACAATTAAATGAAATTCACCAGAAGATTTTATAGAAAAAAAAGAGAAAAGTATTGTTTATAGACCACAATACCACAATAGCAACAGTCAAAATAGCAAATAAAAATTGCTTGAACCTTATTTTAAGGTTAGCTGTAGAACTACATAAGGAGGTTACATTCTAGACTCGTAAATGAGCATATTTTCTTAGATCGTTATTACTATAGATATAATGAAACTATTATAGAAATGATCAGATTGTTTTGGGTCAGAAAGAGGCAGCAAAACTGAAAAACATTCTTATTAAATAATGCTATTTAATTACAATTTGAATGTGGTGGGAAACCTTTATGTAAAAATAAATGACAAACTATGGTGAATTTGACTGTATTTTATAGTTGGATTATATCATTGTTGTGGTCTGAAGGTTTGTTTCTACCCAAAAGTCACAGTGGAAACCTAATTACCAATGTGATGGTATTAGGAGGCGGTGTCTTTTGGAGGTGATTAAGTCATAAGGCAGAGTCCTTTTGAGTAGGATTAGTGCCCATGTAAAAGAGGCCCCAGAGAGCTGCTTTTCTCCTTCCATCATGTGAACATAAGGTAAGAAGGTGGCCTCTATGAACCAGGAAATGGGACCTTAACAAACATTGATTTTGTCAAGACCTTTATTTTGGACTTCCCAGTCTCCAGAACTGTGAGAAATAAGTTTCAGTTGCTTATAAGCTACACAGTTTATGGTATTTTGTTATAGTAGTATCAATAGGCTAAGACCAATATTAATATGAATTATTTGTCCATTACGTTTGCTTTTGATGTATTTTAATAATGATATTTGTGAAAACATGAAAATTTACAGAATGATAGAATATGTTAGTTGGTAAAGAAAAACATGGGATATATAATAATTTATTGATTCTTCAAAAGGTTCATTTGTTGAGAAAAATAGAGGTTAAATTTGTATGAAAAAAGACTGAATGGTAACCCACATTAAGGTTATTGTATACACTATTTTTGTTCAATATTGTTTAGCTATTTTCTCCCTGCATCTTCACATCATTTAAAAAATCAGTTTGTCAAATGTAAAGAAAAATATATTCTGAGTTATTAACTGAAATTTCACTGAAATTATATACCACTTTGGCAGAAATTAATATTATTGAGCATTCCAATTCATGAAATTCTGTTAAACTATTTGTGAATTACTTGTACATCACAATAAGGGTTTATAGTTTTGTGTGTACGTTTATTTTCTGTATTTTGATTTCTTTTTGTGGTTTATGCTTTAGATCTAGCATACTAACCTATCTTCCAGTGAATCCTTCCTTGAGCTATGTCTAATATGCTATCACATTTATCTGAGTTATTTATTTTTGATATTTCATTTATTGTATTCTTCAGTTCTGGATTTTCCAAGGTTTTCAGAGTAATTCTGCTTCATAGATCCCAGGTATATGCTGACTTAACCTTATGTATCTCAGTTTTCTTTAACATGTTAACCATAGCTATTTTGAAGTCCATGCTTGGTATCTCCAATATTGGAATCTCCCGTAGGTGTCTTTCTTTTTTACTTCTGTTTGTGGTAATTTGGTATTTTTGGCTGATGTGTCAGGCAATGTTTGATTGAATGCTGAGTATCATGTATAAAAGGTTATATACATAATTTGAGTATTTTGAAGATATTATCTTTCTTCAGTGGGGTATTTCCCTTTCCTCTGGCAGTAGTTAGACTTGGAGAATATTATGTAAGCCAAACATAGATTAAATTTATTTGAGGTTGAGTTTGTTATTGTAAAGACTCTCTACTCCTTGCTCTCCATTAATTCTCTGGTGTAACCTTTCAAGCATCTCAATTGAAAATTTGGAGATTTTCCCATGCCCTTACCTCATTGATAGCCTCTATTTTTTTTTTCTTCCAAGCCCCTTGAAATTGCTAAAAGCTACTCAGTGGCGCATACATCACTAATGTGCTCATGAATGCTTCAAGGACGAAAGATGTACTAAGTGTCAGATTGTCCCTCTGCATTTTTCTTTAAGACCTTGGCTGTAAGTTTGGATACCATCATGGCTCTCCCATGCCTTCAAACTGATGTTTTTAATATACACTCAACATGTATATTGGTGAAGGGGTTGGACTGATATAAGCTAGTTTATTATAGCCAGAATTAGAAGTGGCACTCTTCCCTCTTCATTTGAAAAAAACCTTTAGAGAATATTTACATGAGATAGTCAAAGTGACTAAGAAGTGAATCCTAGACACTCTTGGCAACTTTTTGCAGCTTCATTGTCTAACAAGAAGATGCACATTAAAATTTCCTTTAGTGATGATCTGTTTTATGCCACCTTTTTGACAGTACTCTGAGTATTTCTCTTCTGTGATCACATTAACCTGCTCATCAACTGGTAAAAATCTCTTGCCATTTTTTCCCATATACTAAATTTATACTGTGTCTAAAGTGACATTAATTTTAAGAAATAACCATGTTCTATATCACAATATAAAGAAAAAATACTATCAGTTATAATTGTAAGGTGACAAAGATTGTTTAAATGCTTCTTGATTTCCAAAATGGCCATATATTAATATAAAACTACATAATATAAAATTTCAAATAGTAAGAAACAGTTTTTTAAGATTAAACTTGATATCTCAAAATATTGGCAAAGGAGGAAATTTGCCTGTCATAACAATCTGATAGACAATGTGGGTTTTTCTCCAGTCATATTTCTGCAGTTGACAGGCATATTAAAAAGTACATTAATTAGTGGAAGACATAAGAAACTTTGAAAAATTATTTTATAATAATATAAAATGTTTTTATTTAAAAATATGTGAACACAGACATATTACATAACAGGGTACACAAAATTTTTAACACGACATATGTAAAGTTTTTTGTATGAGAATTACTAATTGTGAGTAATGGATAAATTTTGCATCTTTTTACAATTCTTCAAAGTAGAAGTCCTTTAATATATATTGAGTGCTGGATATTTAAATGTTACTATATTACTGACAAGTGAAAACATTTCTGAAACAGGAATGAAAAAGAAGGACATTGTAAGCATGCGTATATCTTTTCAATTTCTGAGTTTCATTAATTCAAGTATTTAGTGTCACTGTGTTGAAGCAGTGAGATAAACACTTAAATTACAGTTCTCCCTGGTACTGATGATACAGCTCACGATGTATAACACATAATAATTGAAGAATCAAGAGAGTAAATATCACATTTAAAAATATATGATGCAGGGCATAATGGGAAGAACAACATGATAAGACTATCCAGAGATGACATATTGAGAGAGGAGGCAAGAGAGAGGGGGAAGGTGGCAGGCTTTTTTTTTAACAGCCAACTTTTGGGGAAACTCTCATGGGAACTGATAAGAGGGGGAGAACTCATTCATTACCGTGAGGATGTCACCAAGCCATTCACGTGGGATCTATCACCATCATCCAAACACTTCCCATTAGGCCTCACCTCCAAAACTGGGGATCAAATTTCAACAAGAGGTTTGGAGGATCAAATATCCAAAGTACAGCAATGAGATACTGCAGGTATTTTCTGAGACTTGTTGGTAATTAAATTTGTCCCATGTAGTAGCAAAGCTTTTGTTCCAAGAACCATGCAATACTGCTGAAAATTTGTTATCCTCATCTGTGGTTTCATCATAAGAACTGATACTTATTTATTAAGGGTTTTATAAGTATGAGATACACTTTAGTGTCTTTACATGTAGGAACTCATTTGTTGTCTACGACAATCCAGTTAAATAGCCTCCACCACTTCTTATACCATTTAACAGATAAGTAAATTGGCTGCAAGCATTGAAATACATTGTTTCTATTCATTACAAGTAGAAACAGTGAAGCTGAGATTCAATGGATAAGTCCAGAGCCTGAATTGAGAACCTGTGTTCTAAGTTGTTGCCACTCAATTGCAGCCCATGAACAATAAGTGACTGCATTATCTTAGAGCACACTGGAAATGCAAACATGTTAGGTCTCACTCAGATCTGAATTTTAACAACATTGGCAGGTGATTTATAGGCACATAAAAATTTGAGAAGTACTGCACACCGCTTCTGCACCCAAGGCTTTTTTTGTGGGGGAGTTCATTCTGGGTTAAAAGTCTAAATTGCCTTATGTTCATAAAACCTTTGTTACACGTGGTTTTTCAGTTATGGACAGTTAATACCTAAATCGATAAATGTGGATAAAAATTTAAAGACTCACTTTGGATATTTTGCCTGCAGCATAAAATGTTTCTCATGCTTCTGCTTCATCCATTCAACTAGGGGCACCATAATTGGAGGCTATACAGCTCAAGAGATACATGACCAAAAAATATAGCACTGCTGTTTCCCAGAGGATGAGAAAAAATATCATTGGATATAAGAGAAATATTTAAGGTGGTAGATGGACAAGGGGTCACACATCAAAGACAAAGCATAACTCCATTTTAAATTATCTTTCAATCCTCTGATCAAGATCAAGTATTTTTGATACTGTTTATTGCTCTTAACAGTTTTCTATCACTGCACTTTATAAAAGGAAATAGAGAAATGGCTTTCGCACAGGCAATTATAACAAAGTAGAAGTAGGAATTTTTGTTTGGTTTTTGTTCCATTTTTACTTCTAATCACTTTATATTGATAAAGTACATTAGATTTGAAACTTCCTTTTAAATACATTTTAAGTAAATACATTTGTCAATTAAAATAATCAGAAGATAATAGTATAGTCGATACATGCATGTGGCCAAAACTGATGGATGTATGTTAATACTGAAGATTAACATCACTGATGTGTAGAATAATTAGGTTTTTAAATCGTAGAGAGCTAAGCACATAAATGCAAGAATTTTAAAGAGTTTTAAACAAGTATAAGAATCCTTTTCAACTGATAGCTCTTTTATTATCCTTTATTTATAGTAGTGTGTTAGCTGAATGCCCTTCTAGGAGGGGAAGGGTCTGGGTCATCCTATGACTCCTGACTCTTCCCTCCCACCACCATGACACCTGGCTGGCGGGAGGAACACGACAACGTTGTTGGTTGCAGTTGGGACACTATATTTCCTTTTGACAGGAGCACAGATTTCCCCTCTCTGGGAAGATCCCTAAAGACAGAAGCTAGAGAGTACTCTGCCTCAGCCCTCCTGCATTCCTGAGCTTGTCCCTTTGGGAGGAGGACCAAGAAATTCCAGGATGAGACAGAGATACAGGATACATGACATAAAACCTCTTATTAAAAAGTCTATACAAACATTAACAACATATGTCAGTATTATTAAGGGAAAAATTATCTTTGCCATACATTGGTACTAAATAGAGTAAGGGGAAGTTTGGATTGTAACTCATAATCTTTTTCTTTTTTTAATCCAATGCACATTTAAATAACAACTAACTCCTCCTGAGAGTCACTAAGATCTATAAATCACTATATTTTTTAATGCTGAGGAAAAGAAAAGATTACCTCTAAGTGCTTCAAATCCCAGCAGTGTTTTTAATGAACCAAGCGTGTTTTAAATCAATACTTATGCTGTGAGGTTTGTATTTTTTTATGGTGTTGCTTTTAGATTTCTGCGCCTACAAAGAGATAATAGCAAATGTCATGCTTGAAGAAAGGAAGTGACTTAGATGCCACAAATCAATAGGAAGCATTGTTCAGCTAACTATGGCAGATAAAAGTGAAAACAAATGCAATTTTCCAATCTTAAAGAAATCATTATTATGATACATCATGTGCATTTGGACATTGGAAACAGTAGCCTCTGAGCCTGGAGCTTTAGCATATTTATAGAAATCTTTTCAGGCTAATAAGAGTTGTGTATAATGCATTCCAAAACATTAAACCTTTCTTTAATTGTTAATCTCTTTTATTTGTAGACAATATTATTGTGTACAAAGTGCTTTTACCTCCCATCATATTGTTTAAATCTCAGAATAACCCTGACAGGCAAAGTGGGTTTTTACTATATTCATCCTACAGATGGAAAATGGGAGACTCAAAAATAATCAATTAGCCTAAGGTCATGCAGAGTGGTGGCAGAGCACTATGGGTGCATAATTCATGTAGAGTGTGAGGAGAGAGAATCCAATCCGTCTGTATTTCCTAGTCAAAAGCTTCTCAGTGGTTATATTAAAGGGAAGGCTCTAAAAAAGGTTGCACTCAGTTTCAAATAAAAAACTAATTAGATGCAAATTAAACTCTTTAAATCTAATTTACTCAATATTAATTTATTCAGCTAATATTTATTGTGTGTATACTGTATGCTAGTCATGCTTCTGACACTGTGAATAAAATCCAAGAGAGTAGCAATCCCTGAGTTTGGGAAATTTGTAGTCTTTGGTTAAGAATTTTTCCTGAATATTTATATCCAGGCTTCCGATTGAGTGGTTTGGCATTATGCGTTTATTTTTGTTGTTGTTGTATTTTATTTTTAATTGGGACATAATAATTGTACATATTTATGGGGTATGATGTGATGTTTCAATATAAGCATACATTGTATGATGATCAAGTCATGGTATTTGGCATATCCATTACTTCAAATGTAGGTCATTTCCTTGTGGTGAGAACATTTCAAATTCTCTCTTCTAGTTATTTAGAAACATACAATATTGTTAACTGGAGTCACCCTCCTGTGCAATAAAACACCAGAATGTATTCCTCCTATTTAACTTATACTCATTAAACAATTTTTTCCCCATTCCCTGCATACCCCCGCCCTGCATTGTGCCTTACCCCTGGTAACCACTATTCTATTCTATGCTTCTATAAGATCAGCTTTTTTAGATTACACAAATGCATGAGATCATGGGTTATTTCTCTTTCTGTGCCTGGCTTATTTCAATTAACATAATGTCCTGTAGGTTCATTTACATTGCCACAAATGACAGTATTTCATTTTTTTTCCCCTATGGCTGTATAGCATTCCATGCTGTTTGTGTTGTATGTAAATATTGTGTATATTTATCACATTTTCTTTATCCATTCATCCACTGGTGGACATTAGGTTGAATCCATATGTTGGCTATTTCATACCTTGCTGCAGTAAACAAGGGTGTGCAGATGTCTCTTCAACATAATTTTCTTTGGATAAATATTCAGTAGTGAGATTGCTGGATTACATGGTAGTTCTATTTTTAATTTTTTTAGGAATTTCCATACTATTTTCCATAATGACTATACTAATTTACATTTCCACCAATAGTGTATGAGGATTCCCATTTCTCCACATCCATGGCTGCATTTGTTATTTTTTGTCTTTTTGATAATAACCATTCTAATTTGAGGGAGGTGATTTTCATTGTGGTTTTGATTTGCATTTCACTGATTATTAGTGATGGTGAGCATTTTTTCCTGTACCTTTTGGCCATTTGTATATCTTCTGAGAAAGGTCTATTCAGGTTTTTTGCCCATTTTTAAATTTGATTTTTAATTTTTTACTACTGAGTTGAGTTGCTTATATATTCGGGATATTAACCCTTTTTCACATACATAGCTTGCAAACATTGTCTCCCATTCTGTGGGTTGGCTCTTTACTCTGTTGATTGTTTTGTTGTGCAGAAGCTGTTTTGTTTGATATAATCTTATTTTTATTTTTTGTGACTTATTCCATTGAGTTCTTTATCCAAAAAAATATTGGCCCAGACTAGTGTCATGAAATGTTTCTTTGATGTTTTCTTCCAGCAGTTTTATAGTTTCAGGTTTTACATTTAAGTCTTTAATTCATTTTGACTTGATTTTTATGTCTGGTGAGAGATAGGTTTCTATTTTCACTCTTCTGCATGTGGATGGATTTATTTTGTGTTATCTATTCTGTTCCATTGGTCTATTTTTATGCCAATACCATACTATTTCAGTTACTATATTTTTGTAGTGTATTTTAAAGTCAGATACCATGATTGCCTCCAGCTTTGTTCTTTTTGCTTAGGGTTGCTTTGACTATTTTGTGTCTTTTGTAGTTCCATACAAATTTTAGGATTTTTTTTCTACTTTGAGAAATGTCATTGGTATTTTAAGAGAGATTACATTAAATCTGTAGATTGCTTTGCATCTGTAGATCACTTTGAATATTACAAACATTTTAGCAATATTCTTCCAATCCATGAACATAAAATATCTTTCTATTTATTTATATTCTCTTCAATTTTTTACATAAATATTTTATTTTCATTTTAGAGATCTTTAATGTTAGAGATCATTTTAGATTAAATTTATTCCTAGGTATATTACTTAATTTTTTGTAGCTATTGTAAATAATATTTTCTTGATTTATTTTTCAGATTGTGTGCACAGAAATACTACTAATTTTTGAGTTGGTTTGTTGATTTTGTATCCTACAACTTTACCGAATTCATTTATTAGCTCTAATTTTTGTGTGTGCATGTGTGAAGTCCTTTCCAATTTGGATCCCTTTTATTTCCTTCTCTTATCTAATTGTTTTTGTTAGGGCTTCTGGTACTATATTAAATAAGCATGGTAAAAGTGAGCATCTTTGTCTTGTCCCAGGTCTCAGGAAAAGTTTTCAACTTTTTCTCAATCAGTATGATCTTAACTTTGGGTATGTCATACATGGTCTTTATTGTGTTCAGGTACAATACATTCCTTTTATACACAATTTGTGGAGAGTTTTTATCATAAAGGTGTATTGAATTTTATCAAATGCTTTCTATGCATCTACTAAAAAGATCGTATGATTTTTATACTTGATTCTGTCAACATGATGTAGTATATGAATTTGTTTGCATATTTTGAACTATCCTAGCATTCCTCAGATGAATCCCACTTGGTCATGGTAAATGACCTTTTGAATGTGCTGTTGAATTTGGTTTGCTAGTGTTTTGTTTAGGATTGTTACGTATATGCTTATCAGAGATGTTGGCCTGTAGTTCCTTTTTTGGTTATGTCCTTGCTTGATTTTTGTATCAGGATGCTGCTAGCCTTGTAGAATGATTTTGGAAGAATTTGCTGTTCATCAACTTTTTTTGGAATAGTTTATAAGTAATTGGTATTAGTCCTTTAAATGTTTGGTAGAATTTATCAGTGAAGCCATCAGATCCTGGGCTTTTCTTTGATGGGAAACATTTTGTTACTGATTCAATCTTGGTATTTTAAGAGGGTGCATTGTATATGTAGTAGATCAGTGCAATCTTGTTACCCATTGCTCTGTTCGGATATTCAACTTCCTTATGAATCAAATTTTGTAAGTTTATATGTACAGGAATTAATTTCTTCTAGGTTTTTCAATTTATGAGTGTATACAATAATAATAATCTCTTATGATCTTTTGTATTTCTGTGATATCAGTTGAAATGTCTTTTCCAGGTCTGGATTTATATATTTGAATCTTGACATGATTTGTTCTGTGTCTCCACCCAAATCTCATCTTGAATTGTACTCTCATAATTCTCACGTGTTGTGGGCGGAACCCAGTGGGAGATAATTGAATCATGAGGGTGGTTTCTCCTATACTGTTCTCATGGTAGTGATTAAGTCTCAAAAGATCTGATGATTTTATCAGGGGTTTCTGCTTTTGCATCTTCCTCATTCTCTCTTTGCCTGCTGCCACCCATGTAAGATGGGACTTGCTCCTCCTTGCTTTCAGCCATGATTGTGAGGCTTCCCCAGCCATGTGGAACTGTAAGTCCAATTAAACCTCTTTCTTTTGTAAATTGCCCAGTCTCAGGTATGTCTTTATCAGCAGTTTGAAAACGAAGTAGTACAAATCTTTTCCTTTTTTTTTTTTTAAGTCTAGCTAAAGGTTTGTTGATTTTACTTAACTTGCCCAAAAAACAGCCCTTTGCTTTGTTAATCTTTTGTATTTTTAGTGTCTATTTTATTTCTGCTCTAATTTTTATTTTTTTCTTTTACTATTTTTGAATTTATTTGTTTTTAATATCTTAAGGTATAACGTTAGGTTGTTTATTTGAGATTTTTAAAAATTATTTGATATAGCTGTAAACATCCCTCTAAGAGCTGTTTTTATTGTATCCCATAGGTTTGGTCTGTTATATTTCCTTTTCCACTTGTCTCAAGAAACGTTTAATTTCCTTTTTAATGTATTCATTGATCCCTTTGTTAGTCAGGAGTGTGTTGTTTAGTTTCCATGTAGTTGTGTTGTTTCCAAAGTTCTTTCTGTTATTGATTTCCAGTTTCATGCCATTATGGTCTGAAAAGACTCTTGATATGATTTTGAATTTTTAAAATTTGTTGAGACTTCTTTTGGGACCTAACATGTTATCTATCCTGGAGAAAGTTTCATGTGCAGCTACATTCTACATCTTTTAGATAGAATGTTCTGTAAATGTTTGATATGTCCATTAGATCCACAGGGCAGGTTTAAATCCAATGTTCCTTTGTTTATTTTCTGTTTGGATGATCTGTCCATTGCTAAAAGTGGGATGCTGAAGTCCCCCACTATTTTGTATTGCAAGCTATCTCTTCCTTTAGATATAATAAAATTTGCTTTATATATTTGGGTGCTCTGGCATTGTGTGAATAAGTATTTGAAATTGATATATCTTCTTGCTGAATTGACTCCTCCCTTCATCATTATATAATGACTATCTTTGTCTCTTTTTACATTTTTTGAGTTAGTCTGTTTTATCTGACACAACTACTGCTTACTCCTGCTCTCTTTCGGTTTCCATTTGCATGAGATATTATTTTCTATCTCTTTACTTTCAGTCTATGTGAGTCCTTATAGGCAAAGTGACTCTCCTGTAGCCAGAATATAGTTTGGTCTTAGTTTTATTATTTATTCAGCTTGTATGTTCAAATTTCAAATTGATAAATTTAAACCACAATTCTACTTTGAAAAATTTACCATAAAAAATATTAGACAGACACACAAAAGTTATACATTGGATGTTCTCAGAATTTCATAGTAAAAAAAAATAGAAATATATTTTTATCAGTATAAGATTAAATGTATTATGATACAATCTCACAGGGCAATATTATTTAACTATTATAAATATTTTGATAGTTATGGATATTAAAAGCTGCTCAAAATGTATTTCTAACAAATGCGTTAGAGAATGTGTCTATTTTGTCAAATTTATGTAATATTCTAATAGTATGTAAGCATGGAGAGTCATCTCAAAGTCTGTGGGCCAAGTGTTAGCTGTTATCACTGAACGGTTAGATTTATTCTCATTTTTGCTTGCTTTAAGCTTTTTGTGCTTTTTCATTTTTTATAAGGAGCATGTTATGTTGTATGACCTGAAACAATACAATTTATTTAAAAATACATTAAAGATAAAGAATACTCATAATTGTCTTTTATTCAAGTATGTTAATAAAATTTTGGAACATATTTTTATCATCTGAATATGGTAGGACCTTTTGCTTATAATGTTTTGTTTAATTTTTCAGATTACTTTGTATTTAAACTAATCTGAGTCTGTTAGATCATAGCATATATTTTTACATGTTAGAAGCCTATATTGCTATTCTTTTCTTTGAACTTGATTATTTCATGGACCACATGAAATAATCTCTTCTTGCAGTTAGTTTCTGATTACCAAAATCTAAAAGGAATAAAAAAGGCAGTTTCTCTTTTTAACTGCTCTCAGAACCACACTAAAATCTCTATGAAGTCTTTTGATGTAGAGTTCAAATAGTTTATATTTCCTTGCAGGTAGAATTTTTGTTTCCACAGACAAGCAATTATTCTCCCTAAACTCTATCTCAGGGTAGAATGTCTTCCATTTTATGAAATCTGATCTCACTTTAAACAACACAAATGCCATTTTGCTTTATCTGAGATTAATTCAGAAAGGAAGATAATTTGTTTATTTAATACTTTGGTTCATATAATACAAATTTCCTGAAGTTTTTTTTCCTCTTGGAAATCTTTTAAGGGAAAAGTGCTAAGATTCTATTCAGTAGAAACTTCTGCAAATTCTCATGTATTAAATTTAGATCGTTAAAGATGAGAAGCTGTACCATTCTTGATAAGTGAACAAATTAATTTACTGATGTGGTATCACCAAATATTGTCTACTATATCAATACTAGGAATTGAAAAAGCTGGCATAAATTAGGAGAAAGTAATAACTTTGACCTTCCAAGTTCAGGACCTTGATCAGTAAAGCTCTTTAATTTTTGTGTTGAGTCATGATAACAATGAAGGGGAAAACAGTTGCATGATCTACATTATCAACTTCTGATACACAGGGAGTTACACCCATTTTGTATTTTGAATAGTTTAAATAATCTTTATTCTGAGGGTGACTCCTCTACTCATTACATATGCTTTAAATGGAAATCAGAAATTATTTTTTGCCTTCATCAGGATTGTTTAATCTTATACATACATATAATCACCTTTTTAGAATGGCATTGCCAATTTTTTTTTTTACAGGGATAGTGACATTGTCTCTTGTCTTAGTCCATTTGTGTTGCCATGAAGGAATACCTGAGACTGGGTTATTTGTGAAGAAAAGAGGTTTATTTAGCTCACGGTTCTTCAGGTTGTACGAGAAGTATGGCACCCGTGTCTGCTTCTGGTGAGGGCCTCAGGAAACTTCCACTCATGGCAGAAGGCAAAGGGGAGCTAATGGTAAATGTTTACTTTTCATCTTGATCTGTCTATGGAGACATGAATCTCTTTATTTCTCCTTTTAGATTCTGTTTCACTGAAGCTCAAAGATTATAAGGACCCCAGGCATTTCAGCATGTCTACACTTACTGGCCTATTTCTTTAAGTGTGGAACTGGCAACTGTTACAATTCCAGCTTGAAATGAATATATATATAATCATTCTTAAAATGCAAGCTGTATCATGTATGTGTTTACTCATATGATTATTTACTGAGCATAGATAATAACTGACTTTACTATTATTGCTGTTTTAAAGATGAGTACTAGGAACAATATTAATAACCTGATTTTGAACATAAAAAAAGGTATTTTCAAAGTTTTAATGGTTGTATTTTGTGTTTTAACTAGATAGACTATTTAAATGCAATCAATTTTAATGGATGAGCTTCTTGAATACTATTCTTTCTAAAAAGCTGTTTCTACAAGTTCCTATTGTCACTGATAGCTAATATTTACTTTGTACTCTTAAGCATTTGGCCAAGGGATAGAAACCATTCTAGGCTTAACCCCACAAGGGCTGTAGTTCTATAATAGAAAACTGTTGCCACAATCCATCAATTACCACTTAGTGATCTCATTCATGCCCTCCTTCCTGTTCCCAAGGCTACCATCCTAGTTCAGAACCTCATACCCTTTCCTCGACGTTTCAGTAGCCTCCTAGCTCAACCACCCAGGCTGTCTTACTCATGGTTTCCAAATTAATGTCCTTCAAACTACATTTTCTCATGATGCTGCTTTCTTACACATGCACATTGACTGCTAGTTTAACAGATATTATAAATACTTATTCAGTTCAGGAGCTGTGCCAGGCTCTGCTAATATAAAAATGAATAAAACAGAATTCCTGCCTTTGAGACATTTATATGTTCCCAGGGGAAATTTTTATGCAGTATCTACTCTGTAGAATTTCCTAGAAATTAAATGCATAACTTTATGGCCACACTGATATGTCTTTATATGTGTTTTACACACACACACACACACACACACACACACACACACACATAAATATGCACATGCATAACACAGTCAGTTAGGATGTGTGGATATGAACCTGACATGGGTGTGTGAGAAAATCACACTGTATTTTATATGCAAATGTAATTTGTAATCTGAGCATTCATTCTATTCACATGATAGAAATGTACTAACAATTTGGACCTTCACTAGATTGTTGGGTAAATTCTGGGAGCTTATATACTACCTCTGTAGAGGGAAGGCATGTGATCTTCCATGTTGCCTAAGTGTGCTGGCGATCATTAAGTTGACTAGCTGTTTTGTCGACACAGGTCTCTGTTAAAAAACATGCCTTATTCCATCTACCTGGCCAGGTGAGCCCTGATCCAGCAGTCCTCTATTTTTTTGTTTGTGATTCCTAATCCTGGAACATCCCGAGTCTCTTCAACCTACCTCTCTCAAATGTTTGCTTTATGCTTAAAATTCTCCCCCTTTCTGTAAATGGCTTCTGTGCTTTTACAAATCAAAGGCTAAATGGCTTCCATGTTGCTTTCCTTTCCACTGTCTGAGTACTGAACACCACAATGACATGAAGTGGGGGAGGAAGTTTGTGAGGGAAGAGCAGAAGCTGAGCAGAGGGAAAAGAGGGAATTTACAAGGGGGAGATTGTTTAATATATCAAAAATAATTCATTACTTATACATACATGAAAACCATTATATATATCTAATATATGTAATATTATATTGGCCTCTTATACTATAGCAGAAGGTATGATGCTGCTGTGTCATTTATAACTCTTCTCAGAACCCACAGGCATGAGCAGCATATGCAGCAGTGCAGAGAGGCCTATGGGCATTTACAGTGATGCCAAACATTGCAGTATTTATGGGTGTCTATTTAATTATATTAAATCCTGTGCTATTTGCTCTGGGCTAATATTTGAGATGCTTTTAAAGAAGCTTTTTCAGAAATCCATAATCTGATCTGGAACTCTAGCATTTCTTTTTTAAGCCAGCATCTATCTTGATGTATTATAAAATATTTGCCAGTTAACCATGAGTGGCACTCTTAAGATTCTGATGTTTAGGCTGGGCGCAGTGGCTCATGCCTGTAATCCCAGCACTTTGGGAGGCTGAGGTGGGCGGATCATGAGGTCAGGAGTTCGAGACCAGCCTGATTAACATGGTGAAACCCCATCTCTACCAAAAATACAAAGAAAAAATTAGCGGGGCATGGTGGTGTGTGCCTGTAATCCCAGCTACTCAGGAGGCTGAGGAAGGAGAATCACTTGAACCCCTGGAGGAGGAGGTTGCAGTGAGCCAAGATCGCACCACTGGACTCTAGCCTGGGCAACAAAGCGAGACTCTGTCTCAAAAAAAAAAAAAAATTCTGATGCTTAATATTGTTTTCCAATCAGCCATCTAAAATAATAATGATAATTCTTTTAATTCACTTATTGAGTGTTATGTTGCTTCAGCTACAAATAAAATGATTTTATGTGAATTATTTCATTTAATCCTCACAACGATGCTGTCATATACTCTATTTTGTCCTATCTATTTTGTGGATGAAGAATGAAGGCTTAGAGAATTATTCAAAATTACGCAGCAAACTGTCTGTACCTTAACTTCCGACTAATGTCAAGCTTCTATCGAGGGAGGAGAAGGGGGACAGATGAAAAGAAATGTGATTAAGTCCTATGGTATACAATTTTGGTATCTATAAATTGGCATAATAGTAGCATATATCTTATGGAGTTTGCATATTAAAAATAGTTAATGTAAATGAAGCATTTAGCATGTTGAATGGACCTACTAAGTATTCAGTAATTATTCATTATTAACTTTTTCATGAAATAATATAGGAATAACTATGTGGAACAATAGGTGTGCAAAGATTTTATTTCGGGTATAATTAATGTAACAGAAACATAGTTGAGACACTGCTTCTCACAAATCATTAATGACCAGTGATGTCACAAACTATGGTGTTCATGCCACTGAAAGGATTATCTCTTAATTATCTCTTTACTTACTAATAACTGTTATCTCTTTCTTTTCTTCATATACTGCTTTGTGATTTTTCCTGTGCTCACTCACTCTTTCTTCCTCTCCATAAAATGTCTTCACATTGTCTGATAACTTTTCTTTGTTTCCCTTTCTTTCCATCCTTTATTTTCAGGCTCTTGGATTTGACATTGAAGTTAGGAACCCATCCAGTAACTGATCTTCTCATCTGTAGCCTTGGAGACTGACCTTCCCCAACAAAATATTAATCAAGCAAATAATTTCTACCAGGACAAGATGAAAATAGATGAAAGCACCTGCCCCCAACCCCATCCAAGTTCTGAAAATTGAGAAGAAGAGTTTTACTATATTTGTAGAATTTTTTTCAATATGAAATCACTTTTCTCAGAATGACATCAATCTGGAGATATTTTTGATAATGACAAGGACTTGACACAGTAAACATGTTTTATGATGTTCCTTTCTTGAGAGATGGTCTTCCTTGTATTCTCCTTATGAGAATTACGGTCTTCCTCATATTTCCAACTCCTGGCACAGTGACTGGCACATACTAGGTGCTTAAAATTTGTTGAAAGACAAAATAACAGTAATTATAAGAGTTATATAATTATAATCATGGTATGGGGATCAGTACCCATTTGTGCAATATACCTGTTGATGGTGTTTAAACTCAGTCTCATCAATTCTGGGTGACTTACTGTCAGAAACATATTCACATACACATCTCACAAAAGGCAGAGAAGCACATACACATACACACCTCACAGACAGATTCCAAATCTAATTTAAACAATTATATAAATATTCACCTCATTCTGCAAGTCTTATATTGAAGACCCTATGCACAAATTCATTTGACTCTCCAAAAAGGCCCAACACTTTTCAATACTGCTTCACTAGTTAGGAATGTCCTAGGGATAGGGATAGGGAAGAATGAATATTCTTTGCTGTTCACGGGGGTGTTCTAGCTGGACTACTTGAGATACTGTTAAGAAGCTTAGGCAATCTACAATTATTATCTGAGAATTCTGTGTTTATATTTTTGGATGTAGCAAAGAAACTTCAAAATTTGACTTCAAAGAAGAACTCTGAATACCAGATGATTAATATTTCACAAAAACAAAGAATAAATTGAGAAGCAAAGGAATTCATTATCCTTGCAAAAATAAAATTACTTATGTGCAAATATGAGAAAGGTCATTGTATTTGATGCTTGCATTATGCATAAAGAGATGAGGCTTCTTTTGATGTGTTTATTATAATGATTTGCCATGGGACTGAGTTATGAAATCATGGCATGTAATTAAAGTGCAGAGTCTCTGAGTCCTGTAGTAACACGCTAGTGGGCTTAAAGCAACCTCAGACCCACTCTTGGCTATTTGTGAACATATTTTATGTTTAGAGAATAAAAAGAAATTAACTTTTTATGTATCAGATGAGTAATCACATAATAAAGCATAATTGCTGTGAGACAATTAACATCTCAATATGATTTGATATTTGCTATCCTGTAAAAGATTATTTCCTGGACCTTATCATGAGAGTATTAAAGTTGAAAGTTATGAAATGGAGTACAGAGTATTATAGTGATCTTACATAAAAGATTTACGGTCAAAACACATAAATTCACATTCTGGCTTTCTGCCTTTTTCTTCTGATAAAACTCAGCAAATATTGATCTTTCTGAGCCACCATTCTTCATTTTTAAATAGTGGAAACAATATCTATTTACCTATCACAAAGAAGTTTCATAGACTAAAATTAAAAATTTTAAATTGTAAAGAACCTATTAATGGAATGCAAGTTATGCTCTAAAATACTAATTTTTGTTATTGCAAAGTATTAGTAAGAGTGAGATATTCTCCGTGACCACACTGAAATGGAAGTGATTCTTATGACACCTGCTGATTTCTATGTGGCTCTGGATGGATTTATCACAACTCTAAGAGACATTTGTGCAAATGTGGCTTTGGTTTCAGTTCTCAATCTGATGTTTTTATCATTTTTTATATAAGCTTTTTGGCAACAGATAGGTTTCCCAAGCGTTTTGCCATTTACCCTTTATGGATCTATGCAAGAAATTTATGCGTGTGATTTTTATTGTCTTAAGGAAATATTTGGAATAATTTTACCCTTTCTTTTGATCATATTCTTTGGCTCATTTAAGAGATTGCTATATTACTTGGTGAGTCTAAAATTGAGTATTCTGTTTATATATCTGAAACAGGTAATGGGTAATATCACCTTGAGTCTGGCAGTACTCACTTGAGAGGAAAAATTACATTGATTCTCTGACTTGAGTAAGAATATCTTGTTCACAATATGTTTGTGAAACCTTTTTCTACTCTTCCTTTTGCCCTTTATGACTGTCATATCTCAGTTCCACAAATTCAGGATAAAAATGAGCTTCTAGTCATATCTAGGACAGTTATCCCAAAATATTTATTTAGATATTTAAATCATCCCTAAGCTAGAGAAGATGTGAAATAGCTTTAATTGACTGAATGATTTTGTATTTCTTTCAACAAAATAAATCCCTGTATATGGTTCAGGAATAACTAGATAACATATTTAAATATCTTGAGAAAATAGAGTCAGCAGTCTTGGATTACCAGCTGTGTAACCTTGAGGGAGTTAGCCAACCTCTCTGACCTTCAGCATTCTCTTCCACAAATAAGAAGAGGGATAATAATACCTAGTCTAGGCACAGAGATTTGTGGTAAATATCAAATGATGCTTCTACATGGTGCAAGGAGGAACTGTTAAATATATACAGTTTTTTCATATTAATGGATGGCTTTATCACACTAGAAACATTATTCAAATGCATTTCAATATGGAGGGCTCTCTTGAAATGCTTTTGTTGAAAGAAAGCCTTCCAATTTCTAACTATCTATTTTGTTTCTCCTTTCTTGTATCCTCTTTCTATGTATATCTTTTCAATGTAGCTGTGACTATCATTTGATTTTCAATCTTCTTTTTCCCTCATAGTTTTACTTGTTGGAACTTTCCTGTAATACACTAATCTATTTTCACCATGCCTGTCTACTAAATCATATTCCTCACTGTGGAAAATTATAACAGCATTCACCTAATCACTCATGCCAGAAATATTCCCTCTTTAATTTCTGCATTGAATAGATTACCAAGGTTTGTTAAATGGACCACTATAATATTCCCCAGATCTCTCCATAAACAGTCCTTGTTCAGATCTCTCTCACTTGAACTATTATAGGAGCTTCTTAACTTTCCTGTGTTCAATCTCACCTCAATCCAATGTATCCTCTCCCATTCTGTTAGGGTGATCTTTCTACAATTTTTGGACTTTCCTTTCCCATGGCGTGTAATTTTTTATGGGTTCCTGTACTTTGCAGGACAAAGTACAAGCCTCATATTATGGCAAGCTGATTTCATGCTGCTTTCCCATATGCACCTCACTCTAGGCATGCAGGCCTGGTGGGATTTCCCAAAATAGATAGTGAACTCCAAAATTCTCTGCCTTTGTTCATGTCCTTGAAATATTTCCTCTCCTTTTCACCCCTCGTTACCTAGGAAGATGCTCACCTCAAACATAAATTGTGCCTTGGGACTGTTTGAGGCCTATACTCATCTGTGATTTTAAGGAATCCTTTATATTCCAGGACTATGTATGGCCTTTAAGAATTTTATTATGTCTATTTTTCTCATATTTGCCCTCCTTGCTAGGCTGAGCTTATTCTTCTCTTGCCTTTTTAAGAGAAGGCCTGTTACATGTTTACTGAGAGAATGAATTAATGGTAACTCAGTGTAGCCTTTCATTACTTATCGGCTGCAATATAATAAGGAAAGGAGAAAGCAAGAACAATCTTGGGAAATCGGAAGAAAGTGAGACACTGGTGATAATAAGCTGCCATCTGCCTTGACAGAAAGAAACCTCTCACCCTGTTTGTTTTGTGCCTCAAAAGAGATTCTTTTTAGCTCATGTTGTTTGTGACAAGTTAAGGCCTGTCCTCTGTTTCTTTATTTTGTTTTTAAAGCACGTTTGCAGGCATCATCGTGTAATGAATAATATATCACGATGAGTTTTTCCAAGCTTTTGAATTAGTATCCGCTTTACTTTTCCATGGAAGCACTGAAAATGAGTGATTCCTACAAATGATACTTTTTTCATTTTGAACAATAGCCTTTATCTCTCTAATCTAAACATCTTGGTTGCAAGTTCACAGTTATTACTAACATCAGATAATAACATATTTTGAAATAAATATATTTAATACTTTTTGTCAGGTTATTTACTATGATATTATATCTATTACTTAAAGCTGAAAACAAGTATCTAAGTAACATGTTAATAAGATTTAAAAGCAGCATATTGTTATCAAAGAACCCTGAATTGCAAGGGTGTGATCATATTGCTGAAGCCTGGGACTCATCATGGCAGGGAGCTATGTACCATATTGTCATGGCAACAGGATGTCTTCCTAGGTTTAAATTTGTTTGTGTTGCTGATCCATAACTTTAAAAGCTTATCCAGAGCTTTTAAAGAACAAGTTGTATTGCTTCTGTGGTTCATGCCATATGCTAAAATTCATGGCTATTTCACGAATGGTAATTTGAGTGTTCTTTACTTTTTTTTTTTTTTTTGGTCTCCAAAGTACAGTTATCAAACTAAGATTGTTATGCCTGAGTGTTTTGTTTTGTCACTGTGTCGCTTCTATATATACAACTGTGAGGAGAAAAATTTTCTTCCCTATATTTGTTATAGTGAGACTCTGGATTTTTGTTTTGGATGTAAATACAGATATTATTTTATGGAGGCAATAATGAAAAACAGGAATTTTAACCTGCTGAATATTCCAAACTTAATAACCTTAATGTGTCGTTCCAAAAAGCCAAAACCTTGCAGCACTCTGAATTCTTTCTGCATGGCAAAGACACTTCTGTTGCCAAGAGATTCTCTGTAAACAGTGAAGAAAAACAATGATCAGTGGTCCTGTGCATTGCCTAGCAGAACGTCCTTGACATCCCTCGCATCGCAGCACAATGCTGACAGCTGGGTTCTCATTCGGAAGCAGAGAACAGAGAGCCAGGGAGGTAGGAACCACAAAGGGTTAGGAGAAAAGGAGGGTGGATGAGCGGGAGCAGAAGAGACAAGAGAAGGGAGAGAGGAGGTAGGAGGAAAGAGATGAGTATTTGTTGTTGTCTTTGAATTGTTAACTCCTTAGAGTTAAAGATGGAAATCTTACACATCAATATGCACTATATTATTCCCTCCAGTGAAGCAAATTGCTTTTGAAAGTTAGTTTTGTCTTTAAAGAGGCATACAGATGAAGGTTATGGAGTGAATACAAAATAAAGAAGGTCCTCTGTGATGATATTAATCCTGAATTAAAAGGAAAGGCAACTGTAGATTAAAAAAAACTAAATAAACTGGAACAAAAGTTTACTGTGTGCCTTTTTTATTGCTGATTACTTGTCTCCGTGCATACATACATGGGTGATGAAAAAAATAAGGTTCAAGATATTCAGTATGGTTTTGAAGTGGGCCTTAGGTGTTTTTGTCTTGTCACTATTTTTATTTGATATTTTTCTACTTCCTCCTAGGTATAATGTAGATTACAAGAGTTAAAATCTTGGAGTTCTTATGCCCATTTATCTGCTATCAGTTTACCAAGAAACATAACTTTTATTTCATAATTTATAATTTGATTTTTAAACACTCAATTTGTGAGTCTAATTGTAATTAGTATTTGTAACACCTAAAGTCATTAGCCATATGGTTTAGGAAAGCAAATGAGAAGTATTGTGTTAGATAAGAATAGAGAAGCAACTCATTGGTCACCAAAAGTTAGTTCTTCACTTCTATTATTGGGAAACTGACTAAGCTTCTAATATTCCTGTTGATGATACAGTATGCCCATTGCAGAAAGATAGACAAAACATTTCAATAGCACATCAAGCCAGATGTTCAAGGATATGATTTCTTCAAGGTCTTTGACTACACAATTTTCTTCTAGGTTGCTCAAACTTGGGACCATTTATTATAAACACTCAGTAGATCCCTGATGACCTGAAAGAGGGTACTGTTTCTCTAAATATCCAGCTTCTTGTAAGGAGATAGCTTTTGGTGATGGAATTTTTTTTCATATATTTCTGTTGATATTACCATTGTATTAAGTATGTATCCTTATACCATTGTTTTCAAAGAGCCGGTATTTTATTTGACGTGGGGTGCAGTAAAGGTCCAGTCTTTTAAAAATACAGCTGGATTCCTTTCTACTCCTCCCCTTTCTTTCCCATGCTTGCATTAAGGAAAGAATGAGCTCAGACTCATTTGAGGGACATAGAATCATCACCAGAAAAAGAGAGTTTCACTTCTTCAAAGACTATTATTTGTAAGGAATATGCAATCATGTTATCATTGGTTGAATGGTGGTTCCCCAAAACATATGGCCATGTCAAATCTCTAGAACCTATTAATGTTATCTTATTTGGAAAAAGCGTCTTTGCAGATGTGATTAAGTTATGAGTTTTGAGATGAGATCACCCTGTATTATCTAGGTGAGCTCTAAATCCAATTACAATTGTCTATATAAGAGAAAGATAGAGCTTTTAGACAGACAAAAAGTAGAAGGTGATATGATCATGCGATATGATATGATCATATATGCAGACACTGGGATGAAGCAGCCACAAGTCCAGGAATGCCCACTGCCACCAGAAACTGGAAAAGGCAAGGAAGAGAATCTCATCTAGAGCCTCTGGAGGGAGCACAGTGCTGCCTATACCTTGATTTCAAACTTCAGGCCTCCACAGCTGAGATAGCAAATTTCTGTTGTTTGAAGTGGCCTTAGGTGCAACCAAGTTTATAATTTGTTACAGCAGTCACACTACCTGACTCGAATGTGCGGTTGCTGCTTTACCAGCATAACTCCCCCAGGGGAGAAGCAACTGGTTGGACATTGAGGAAGCCATCAGGGTGGCTTTGAGTTATTTCTGCTTGCTTTTGAAGACCCTCTTCTTTGGCTCATATGCATCACCCTGCTCCGAATACACAAATTTCAGCATCAGTGACATCCACTTTGCATTTACATTCTCCCGCCCTATCTTTGATCTCACTATCAATCCCAGGGTTTTATGTCAATAAAATGTAGTTTTTTCCCAATAAAATGTTATTTGTATTTCCTAAAATCTGAGTCTTTAAAATCAAACCTCTTGCAACTTTTGTCCTTTTCTCAAAAAGTTAGATTTTACTTATCATAGAAGAATGCCAATCAAATAGAATATATAGGAAAGAGGTGGCTGCCCAGTGCAGTCTCTTCTGTTGCTTCTGTTTTTAGTGATCTGTGTATTTTTCCCCTGGTAATTGTCAATGCCTTTGATGGCTAGCCCCTGCCATCCGAAAATCATAGCAGTCTGATTGAATAGTAACGGGTGGGGTTTTTTTCTTTTTTAAAGGATATTTAGATTAAAGGCAATTAAGAGAAATTCTGGCCATGGAAAAGAGGAGCGAGATTGTGGTTTGTCTTAATAGCAACAAATATAATTTCTCAAGCATTATATGAAATAATTAGAAGAAATGGATTGCTTACTCATGTTTGCTTTCACATCAGGGGATATAGATATATCTGTAATTGCGATGCTTTAAGAAGGTATATAAGGATATAAATTCTCATGGCTTCATTCTTGGTCTCCTTATATGTAGAAACGTAGTGGCAGAAGTTAGACTTTAATATGTGGTAGGTGATAATATGGAGTAGTTCTAACAATAGTTTTGACTGTATATAGAACATGGAGCCTATTAGCTGAGAATGGACAAAAATTGACAATAAAATAGTTAAAATATCAAATATTAATAAGATATTTCAATACTATTTTTTGAAGCACTTGGTAAAAATCCCACTTATCTACGATGCAATTCTTCTGGAACTGCTCTCTTACATAAGAGTTGGAAATTGTATTAATAGTCTCAAGCTTTTCTAAGTTTAAAGAGCAATCTTTGTAATAACTAAGCTCATGATCTTTGGGATCAGACAAGATTAAAAATTCTGGCTCTGGAATATATGCCTGTGTGTCATCTGACTTATTTATTTGTGCCTCACTTTCTGCATCATCACTAGAATGGTAATATATACCTACCTCAAACAGTTGTGAAAAACCGAAGGAGGTGATGCATAGCAGAGTATCATTGTCTTAACAGTGCTCAATGAATGTGTTTTCTTGCTATTTCTCTACATCAAAGCCCTAGAAATCCTGAACTATACTTTTTAGCACAAGACAAGAGAAGATAAAACGGAACATGTAAATTGGTATCAGTTAAGCATAACCTGCCCTGCTCTCAAGGTCTTGTCAACAATCGAGAAAAGCCACACGCACTGGAAAAGGAATTGATTGAGACACAAAGAAAAATAGGATTTTTTTTCATGGAGTCATGCCTAATTTAAATACTAATAAATAAAATTAGAGAATGAGTTAAAGTCAACTCAGGAAACTAACAGCATGAAAAAGTGTTGAATCAACAGAGGCCCCGAATTTATAAAAATTATGCTCTACTCCAATATAAAACATTAAACATAGTAAAGCATGACCACCTTCTTCCATATTTTTGTTTTTATTTTTATAGAATATTAAAATCAGATCAAAGGAGGAAGAAAAAAATGGCAATCAACAGAATTTCAGGTCTCAATGGGGGAATGAAGATAGTATATATAGATTAAGTTCTCATAAAATACTAGAAGGTAAGTACCAATACTCTCACTTAATGAGTGAATAAATTGAGGCTCAATGAGGTTAAATAAAGTGTCCAATATCCTTAAATTTTAAGTGGTTAAAAAAAATGGTTGTTTACTTTACCAAAGTCTAAGATTGAAGTGATGATAATCGATGAATAGAAACGCTGGGAAACAGTTTTAGCTGGTAGAATGAACCTTTCTTTTTCTTTCGTGCCCTAAATTTAGTTATCTTAATGTGTTTATAAATGTTCTAGATGGTGTTATGGGAAAGAAAAACAGAGTATACGCTTATATAGGGAGACAAAAAAAAAAAAAAAATGAGAAGGAACTATTTTCCCACCCTTGGAGTAAAGTTTCTAGGAAACAACTCAAAGTGGCTGGAACTTTACTTCACCACGGCTAATCTCGGATGTTAGTTCAGCTATCCTGTTACTTTGTATAATTCAAGAATTTCGGCAATTAGGCTAACAGGTTGATTTTTCACACAGAGTGAGAAATCAAAAGAGGCTTTAAGAAAGCTGTGCTGTTAGCAAAAATTATATTTGAGAGGCAATAAAATAGTTTGCCTTTAGAAAGATATATATATCATTATATAAGAAAATCACTTAAAAATGGATTAAAAGCTTAAATCTATGGGCCAAAACTATAAAACTACCAGAAGAAAGCATTGAGGAAATACTCCAGGACATTGGTCTGGGCAAGGATTTCTTGAGTAAGATCTCAGAAGCACAGACAATCAAAGCAAAAATGGACAAAGGAGGATCACATAGTGCTAAAAACTTCTGTGTAGCAAAGGAAACAACAAACAAAGTGAAAAGAAAACTCCCAGAAAAAGAGAAAATACTTGCAAACTACTCATCAGACAGATGATTAATAACCGAAATACATACAGCTCAACAGAAGACAACTAAACAAAACAAATAATCCAATTTTAAAAATGGGCCAAAGATCCGAATAGTCTTTTCTCAAAAGAAGACATAGAAATGGTCAACAGGTATATGAAAAAAATGCTCAACATCAGTAATCATCAGAAAAGTGTAAATTAAAGTACAATGAGATATCATCTCATCCCAGTTAAAATGGCTTTCATCCAGAAAACAGGCAATAGCAAATGCTGGCAAGGTTATGGAGAAAAGCAAACCCTTGCACACTGTTGGTAGGAATGTAAATTAGTACAGGCACAATGGAGAACAGTACAGAGGTTCTTCAAAAAGCCGAAAATGGAGCTACGTATGATCTAGAAATCCCACTTCTGGAGATAGATCCAAAAGAAAGGAAATCAGTATATTGAAGATATATCTGCACTCCCATTTTTATTGTTTATTGCAGGGCTATTCACAATCGCCAAAATATGTAATCAGCCTAAGTGCTCACCAATGGATGAATGGATAAAGGAAATGTATATATACACAATGGAATATTATTCAGCTATAAAAACATAATCCTGTCATTTACAAAGAGATAGATGAAAATGGAGAACATAATGTTAAGTAAAATAAGCCAGGCTCATTAAGATAAATATTACCTGTTCTCACTAATATGTGGGACCCCCCAAAAATTGAACTAACGGAGATGGAGAGTAGAGTGATGGTTATCCAAGTCTGGGAGGGTAGTGGGGGTGGAGAAATAAAGAGGAAGTGGTAAATGGGTACAAAAATAAAATTATATAGCATAAGATCTAGTATTAGGAAGCACAGTGAAGTGAATATAGCTAACAAAAAATTGATTGCATATTTCAAAATAACTAAGAGTGAATGAAATTAGAATGTTCTTAGCACAAAGAAATCTAAATGCTTGAAGTGGTAGAGATAGCTCGATTATTCTGATTTTATTAGTACACATTGTATGTTTGTATCAAAATACCACATGTACCTCACAAACACGTGCAATTATTATATATCCCTAATAATAAGTTTTTTTCAAAAGTTGGGCATTAGCTACCTGGGGTTAGTCCACACCCCACAGGTTAAGAACTCAGTTCTGGCGGGGCGCGGTGGCTCACGCCTGTAATCCCAGCACTTTGGGAGGCCGAGATGGGCAGATCACGAGGTCAGGAGATCAAGACCATCCTGGCGAACATGCTGAAACCCTGTCTATACTAAAAATACAAAAATAAAATAAATTAAAAAAAAATTAGCAGGGCGTGGTGGTGGGCACCTGTAGTACCAGCTTCCAAGTACCAGCTACTTGGGAGGCTGAGGCAGGATAATGGCGTGAACTCGCGCCACGGAGGTCGTAGTGAGCCAAGATCGTGCCACTGCACTCCAGCCTGGGCCACAGAGCAAGACTGTCTCAAAAAAACAAAAAACAAAAAAAGACAACTCAGTTCCACAAGTAAAAAATAACACTTTTAAACTTGGTTTTTGGTGCATACCCTAAAGCACTGGGTTCCTAAAGTGTGGTCCCTATGCAAGCAGCAACAGCATCACTTGGGAATATTTAGAAATGCAAATTATCAGACCCACCTCTAGAACTGGAAACTCTGGGGATGCGGCCCAGCAATCTGTACTTTAATAAACCTTCCAAGTGATTCTGATGTAAGTTGAAATTTGAGAACCATGTCCCTGGAGTTTATAGACAAAGAATAAATAAAACGAACGAAAGAGGGAACAGCCTACAGATTCTACTGTGGGAGTTAATTGTTCCAAGAAAGAAAGTGAAACAGTGATATAAAACATAGAGAAAGCTAATTAAAATATACATAGGAGGCCAGGTGCAGTGGCTCTTGCCTGTAATCCCAGCACTTTGGGAAGTCAAGGCAGGCAGATCACTGGAGGTCAGGAGTTCCAGACCAGCCTGGCCAACATGGTGAAACCCTATCTCTACTAAAAAAAAAAAAAAAAAAAAAAAAAAAAAAAAAAAAAAATAGCTGGCATGGTGGCATGCCTGTAGTCCTAGCTACTCACAGGCTGAGGCAGGAGGATTGCTTTAACCCGGGAGACCTTTAACCAGGAGAGTTGAAGTGAGCAGAGATTGAGCCACTGCATACCAGAGTGAGACTGTCTCAAAAAAAAAAAATAATAATTAGGAAATGAGTTATAAATACAATCAGGGCTCCAAAGGTAGGCACTTGTCTTTTTAGCAACCCATTGCAGAGGAACTCAGAGGCAAGGCTCACAAAAAATAATAAATAAATAAATCAACAATCAAAACTCAGAGAAATTCAAAGGAGACACTGTGCCCACATATTCCATCCTACTACAGGATAACCAAGTACAGAAATCTGAGATACTTCAGAGAATTGTGACAATGGTGAGTGTAAGCATACACCTCTGCCATCTGCTGATATGCACTGTGATGTATCTGGATTATGTTCCTCAGACCCTTCCTCTAGCCCCAGGATGAATTTGTAAGATGCTTGAGGAGCAATGCAAACATTACTTGGGTGTCATTGTCTTCTGCTGGCCCTTGGCTCAATCTGGCATGCACCTGAGCCTAATTTCCCATGACTTTGTGAAAATGTTGTTCACATGTTTCTATTTTCTTCAGTCAGCACCCATCAGGGAGTGGAGCTCTTTGGAATAAATGCTGAGTAGTTGGGGCATCTGAGAAAAATGTAGTTTTGGTGCTGGAGTTCACAGCATGTCAAAGCAGAAGTGACAGAAGAATGAAGAGCAAACCAGAGCTCTTGAGTCTAATCTGAACTTTTTACTTTTCAGATAAGGAAATGTAACAATGAAGAAATTAAATGACAGAAATGAGATCATACATTAACAGAATACAAGTTCATATTTCAGGCCTTAATTGACTCAGCTAATACTGATTAAGTGTCCGTTAAGTGCTAGGCACTAGGTGAACAGTGATCAAGAAAATAGTCTTTGCTCTTCAAACTCTTGCCACATGTTGGACAGGTTGGATAAGAGAAGAAGCAATTGTATGTAATTCGATTATTTTTAAGATTAAAAAAAAGCCTATGGTGCTACGTAAGCATGTGAGTGGGTCACCAAAGTCGACCTTGGAGGGTGTTAACAACTACTGTGGACCAGTGACGATTCAGTGCTTTCTTTTCATTCTCTTTTTGGAAGTGAGTTATTTTGACATTACTCTATGCTTACCTCACGTTTGTATATTGGGTGTGTAGGGGGCAGATAACTAAAGAAAATTTTTGGTTTGTATGTCTTCAGATTCAGTCAAACTGCATTTGTGGAACTGCACTGTGGAATTTCACCTGAGGAGCCCCATCTGTATGAGGGGCTGATTTAGCAGAGAGGTTCTGGATTTCAAGCCAATGCCATTATGTGATGAGATTTTGAGGCTCCTGGAAAGAGGGTGAGTATATTTTGCACATGGGGAGAATGTGATTACAGTGGCCAGTGGAAGGGCAGGCTATGGTTATTAATTTGCAAAATGGTAACTACTAAGTCCTTCTCCATTGGTATGTGCATGCAAATCACTACCTGAAGAAATGGGATTTAATTCCTGTCAGATCTCAGGGTCCAGGTCCAGCCCATGCTGAAGTCTGAGGGGAGTGGGGTGGGTGGATGATCAGAAAGAACACCTGGGGGCCGGTTGGGGTGTGAGGGTGAGGGTGAGGGTGGTGGCGTAGGCAGGTGAAAGATAGTTGTATTCAGCAGCAGCTCTCATTAACAGTTTTCTTACTCTAGCTCTCTTATAAGCAAATTTTCTTACACTGTCCACCTTTATCTTGGCTGTTTGCTCTGGCTCTGCGGCTCCTGCTGCCCCTGTGCCTGCAGTTGCATGGCTGGCTCTCCCCTGCCTTCAGGGTCAGCAGCTTAACTCTTTCTCTGGGCACGAGGAAGCCAAACTGTGTCCTGGGCCCCTCCTCTTTGGCTCTCTTTGACGCTCTCTCTAGGTACCAGCACCTGCACAAGAGCCATATTGAGCCGAGCTGAGCCCCAAGAGCCATGTCTCTTGTGCACAGCGTCAACAGGGCAGTTATACCTTTTACAAACCATAGTGGCTCAGAGCCAAGCATGAACCTACACAAACAGGTTATATAACAAATGGAGGTGTGCATCTGCAAGCCAAATTCACTGAGTCATGTAGGCCTGGATATCCGCTTCAGCCTCTTCCTTGACCAAAGCACATCCATGTACCCTTCCATTAAATCTGGATTACTCTGAGTAAGCTGCTTGGGTAATAAAATACAGCAGAAGTAACATTCAGGGACTTCTAAAGTTAGTTTATAAGAAACATTATGGCTTCCATCTGGGCCTCTGGGAACACTCCTGTTTGAGAAGCTTCCTCTTGCAACCCAGTCATAATGCTTCAAGAACCTAAGCCACAAATAGTGGCCATAGTTGACAGTTCTAGCTGACCCTCCTGCCTACAGCCAGCAGCTGCCAGCTATCTGTGAAATCCAGCCTAGGTGGGTCTTCAGATGACTGCAGCCCCAGCCAGCACCTACTTGCAGTAGAGTAAGAGACCCCAAAAGAAAACTGCCCAGCTGTGCCCACTCATCCTGCAGAGGCAGAAAAGACAATAATAACCCATTTTAAGCCTTCAAGTTTTCGGATGGTTCATTATGTAGCAACAGGTACCTGAAACACCACCTTATAGGTAAGAAAGCAGAGGACTAAAGACATTAAGTAACCTGCCAAAAGTCACAGAGTAAGTCATAGAACCGAAATTTGAAGATTTTAAGTCATATTTTATTTCATTGCAGAGTATTCTCTCTTACTGACTATATTTTATTTGTTTCCATTGTCAACATTTTTGGTGGTTGCCTTGTGACCTTGATCAAGCCTGATTCTTCATATGTGAAATGAGGCTAATAAGTACACTGAGCCTAAAATTTTTGTGCATAAATGTGTGAGGTTAAATAACTTGTCATGTATTATACAACCAGCAAATGGTAAAGCCAGAATTTGAACATGACATACTAATTCTTAAATTTAAGTTAACCATTATACAATATTGCCCCCTAATAGCTATAGAATAAATCCCCAGTGCACCATCACTCTTTCAAGTGTATTTTCATAAACTTCAACAACTATCAGTGTAATGAAATTCAGAGGAAACAGAAATTCCTGCAGTAGTGGTTTGGAAGTGCTTAAACCATCTCTGAAGAGAAGACCAAGATAGGGGATCTCTTTAGTCTCTCTCTGTTTCAATAACAGTTATTGAAATGTAATATAGATGTGGTAAGATTAACTCCTTCAAAGTGTACAATTCAATGTTTTATTTCACAGAAGTGTGAAACCATCACCACTATTTAATTACAGAACTTTCATCCTTCTCCAAGGAAACCTTGAACCAATTATTTATCAACCCCCATTCTCCTCTCTCCCTTTAGTCTCTTTTTTCAAATTAGAAAAATTACCTTTTCTCTTCTCCTTAAAAATATTAATAGATATTTAAGAGCTATTAGAATGTAAGTGTCTTGAATACATGGATTGAATGTCATTTAATTATGACTGTGTCTGCTGTAGCTAGCACATAGCAATGGCATTCAAAACACATTTGCTGCATGCAAATATGTGTCCTGTGCCTGACTGATCTTTCTTTCTATGGCCAAAAATAAAGTAATAGAATAATAATATAAAGTGTATAATAGTAGAATTATTTATAATTCAGAATGAAAGTGTCTGTTGAAACCCTAATTGGAAAAGAGGTTTTTCCAGTTAAGCACACAGAAGGGACCAGTTGCACCATTACTGTACATCCCCTTCCATGCAATATGCATTAATAGCCACCGTAGAGATAAGACATTTCTGACCCTTCATCAGTGAAGCTATGTTGAGGTGTTGGAGTTGGGAACTACAAAGGAGACATATTTCCCTGTACTATGGCTAGCACAGACATTATCATGAACTAAATTGTGTCACTCCTAATTCATATGTTGAATCCCTACCCCCCAATGTGACTATTTTTGGAGATAGGACCTTTAAAGAGATAATTAAGGTGAAGTGTGGTTATAACGGTAAGGCCCTAATTCAATTTAACTGTTATCTCTATAAGAAGAAGAAGAGACACTAGAGATGTGGGTGCATAGAACAAAAGCCATGAGAGGTCATGGGCCAGCAGAAAGTCACATGCAAGCCAAGAAGAGAAGCTTCAAAGATACCACCAAATCTGCCAACAACTTGATTTTGGAATTTTTTCACTGTGGGGAAAAGTATGTTATTTAGGCCACAAAGTCTGTCGTATTCAGTTATGGCAGCCTGAGCAAACTAATACAGGAAACCTGAGGGCATATCAGAGGAGTATAGCATTGTTGCTGTCTTCAGAGACATTCTAGAGAGCCACATTTCCCAAATTATGTGAGCCATTATGGCTTCCCAATATGGCTAGAAATATTCAGGATGCAGCCTCATTCCTTAGCCTTCAGATAAAATTTGAGTAAATCCTTCCGTTTGTCACTGGAAAGATCATAGGTTTTCATCTCTAGGGCTCTGTTATTTTACATGAGTTAAGAAGAACATATTGCAAGGGTTGTTAATTCTTTAAACTGTGCTTTTAATTATGAAATAGCTATAGAGAATTTTTGATTCCAAAATGGGGGTGCAGAAGCAAACTGGCCTCATTCCCCAACATGGAAAACAGAAAGATACACAATGCCAAGATTATCACCAGTGATATTCTACAACTCGCATGTGAGGATCAGTCAGTTCCTGGAGCTGCAAAGCAGTGAAAATATTCTGAACAAATGGTAAGAGAATCAGACTTCATAGCCACGATGTACCTCCTTCCAATCTGTCCAGCACCAAGCAAATAGAGAATTGACACCTGACTCATGATTTCTACACTGGAAAATGTGAGATTGAGGTGGAGAATCAGCTTGTTCACCATCTTGGGTTACAAGGCGGAAGACCTGTCTCTGCCTCAATCCATAGGAAGCATCACAAAGGGAGACATATTCCTGAAGACAATCAGAGACAAAGGGGAGAGGTAGGACTAACATTCCAAGATCTAGAAATTACTATGTAGCTTGGCTAAAGGAGACACCAGATCAGAGTGTTGGTTCAGCAGGAGAACAATATAAGAGGTGTGTCCTACGATCCTATGAGTACAATCTCCTAGCTGGCCTTCCCACACTGATGGACTATTCTCTTTGTGACCACCTTCATTCAGGACAGGCAGCAATGGAGGCAAACCTGGGCTTAGATGCTGTCTGGTGCCAAAAAAGAAGCAGTTCCCTAGTAGTGGGGGGGATGGGGGGAGAAATTCAACAGGTAAATTACAGAGAATCTCTAAGCAAACGTAACAGTAAAAAAACAAGCCACAGAGAGAAGACTGGAGGAAATGACTAATCCTTTCATACAAATACATAGATGTATATCCACAAGAAACAGCAGTAGGGAACCATGGCCTCCCCAAATGGACAAAACTAGGAACCAGTGACTGATTCTAATGAGACAATGATATATTAGCTCCTGTACAAGAATTCAAAATAACAGTTTTAAGGGACAAAACTATATCCACGATAACACAGAAAAGCAATTCAAAAATTTACCTAAGATATTTAACAAATAAATTGAAACAATAAAACAAATTTTGAGACTGATAAATACATTTGCTGAACTGAAAAATTTATTGGAGTCTCTCATCAGCTAGTTGAATCAAACAGAGGAAAAAAAAAGTGAGCTTGAAAACAGACTATTTGAAAATACTGTCAAAGAGAGAAAAAAAATGAAAAAGAACGAAGGACCACCTAAAAAATAGAGAAAATTACCTCAAGACAAAATCTAAAAATTATTGGCGTTTAAGAG
This sequence comes from Gorilla gorilla gorilla, assembly GCF_029281585.2. NCBI lineage: Eukaryota > Metazoa > Chordata > Mammalia > Primates > Hominidae > Gorilla > Gorilla gorilla. Next base: position 93,666,828 of record NC_073234.2, read on the forward strand.
TCAGATGAGGAAGAAAAGGGGTAGAAAACTTATTCAAAGAAATAATAATTAAAAAACTTTCAAAACTTGAGTATGATATAAATACCCAGGTACAGGAAAGTCAGAGAATACCAAACAGGTCTGACCCAAATAAGACTACCACAAGGTATATAATAATCAAACTCTCAAAGGTCAAACAAAGAGAAGATTCTAAGAATGCAGCAAGAGAAAAGAACTACATAGCATAAAAATGAGCTCCAATTCATCTGGCAACAGACATCTCAAGGGAAACCACAGAGTCCAGGAGAAAGTAGGATGATATTTTCAAAGTGCTGAAAGAAAAAAACTACCATTCAAGAATTCTGTATCCACAAAGCTATTTATAATATAAAGCAGTGATAGTCTTTTCCAGACAAAGAAATGCTGAGTGGATTCACCACCACCAGACCTGTCTTACAAGAAATGATAAAGGTATTTTTTCAATCTGAGAGAAAACAAAAATTAATATGCAAAAATAATACATTTGAAGGTATAAAACTGGTAAAATTAAGTAAAGGGTAATGTGAGACTATTTCAATACTGTAATTGTGGTAGGCAAGGCACTCATGACTCTAGTATAAAGCCTAAAAGATAAATCTATAAAAATATTCGTTACAGCAGCCTATTAAAAATAGGTAATATAAAAATATGTAAATTGATAAAAAACGTAAGGGGTATAAAACTAAAATGTACAGTTTTATTTTTAGTTTTTTTCTTTGTTTCCATTTTTTGTGATCTAAGATGTCATCTCTTTAAAATAATTTTTTATAACTGTAAAATGACTTTTGTAAGCTTTTCGGTTAAAACAATGAAAAAACTAATAATTGATAGACTAAAAATGTAAAAAGAAACAAAATAAAACATACTGCCAGGAAAAATTACCTAACCACAAAGGAAGATGGTAAGAAAGGAAGAAAGAGAATTTACAAAATGATCAGAAAACAAACAACAAAATGGGAGTAGTAAGTCCTTACCTATCAGTAATAAAACTGAATGTAAACAGGCTCAAATATCCAACTAAACAACGTAGAGTCACTGAATAGATAAACAGGTATCAGCTACATGCTGCCTATAAGAAACCTATCATACTTTAAAGACACACATAGACAAACTCAAGGGATGCAAAAAGATACCTGATGCAAGTAGAAACCAGAAAAGAGAGGGAATTGCTATACTTACATAAGATAAAATTGATTACAAGTCAAAGACTATTAAAAAAATGGAAAGATCGCTATATAGTGATAAAGGGGTCAATTCAGCAAGAAGATACAATTATAAATATCTATGCACATAATACTAGAGTTCCCATGTATATAAAGTAAACATTAATAGATCTAAGGAAGGGATAGTCTGTACTACAGTAATCGGGAACTTCAACATTCTACTCTCAGTAATGGACAGGTCATTCAGTCAGGAGATCAGCAAAGAAACATCAGAGTTAAACAATATACTAGGCTAAATAGGCCTACCTGACATTTACAGAACATTTCACCCAATTGCTGCAGAAAACACATTTTTTTGTATCACCACATGGAACATTCTCGAGAGTAGACCAAATATTAGGCCATAAAATGAGTCTCAATTTTTTTAAAAGTAGAAATCATATCAAGTATCTTTTGTGACCACAATGGAATAAAACCAAAAAGCAATAACAAGTTGAACCTCACAAACTATATAAACACATAAAAATTAAACAATATACTGCCAAATTACAATATATCAATGAAGAAAATAGGAATATTAAACATTTATTGAAACAAATGAAAATTGAAATACAACATACCAAAATCTAGGGGATAAAGCAAAAGTAATAGAAGGAAGTCTAAAACAATAAATGCCTACATTACAAAAGTTAAAATACTTCAAATAACTGAATGATACACCTCAAGAAACTACAAAAGCAAAAAGAAAACTGTTCAAAATTAGTAGAAATCAAATAATAAAGAATAAAGCAAAAATAAATAAAATTGAGACTATCAAAAATACAGAAGATCAACATAACAAAAAGTTTTTTTTGTAAAGATTGACAAAGCTTTAGTTAGACTAACAAAAAAGAGAAGACTCAAAATCAGACAAAAAGACGTAAAAATTATACTATTATGAACAAGGATATATCAGCAAATTGGAAAACCTAGAAGAAATGGATAAATTCCTGGACACATACAACCTATCAAGACTGAATCATGCAGAAATAGAAAACCACAACAACTCAATAATTAGTAATGACATTTAAGCCTTAATAAAAAGTCTCCCACCAAAGATAAACCCAGGACCTGATAGCTTTGCTGTTGAATTCTATCAAACATTTTACCAATATTAATCAAACTCTTCACAAAAATTGAAGAGGAGGGAATACTTTCAAACTCACTCTATGAGGCCAACATCATCCTGATATCAAAACCAGACAAGGACACAACAATAAATGAAAACTAAAGGCCAATGTTACTGGTGAACATAGATGCAAAAATCCTCAGCAAAAATACTAGCAAAATGAATTCAACAATACATTAAAAAGATAATTCACCATAATCAAGTGAATTAATCTCAGGGAGACAAGGATGGTTCAATACATGCAACTCATTGAATATGATACATCACATTAACAGAACAAAGAAATAAACATCATTTCAATATATGTGGAAAAGGCATCTGATAAAATTTAACATCTCTTTATAATAAAAACCTTGAAGAACCTGGTATAAAAGAAACAGCCAACATCCTACTGAGTGAGTAAAATTGAACGCCTTTCCTGTAAAACAAGGGTGCCATTTTCATCACTTTTATTCAATGTGATACTGGAAGTCCTGGCTAGAGCAATTAGGCAAGAGAAAGAAAAGGTATACAAATTAGAAAGGAAGAAGTCAAATTAGGCTTACATGCAGATGAAATGATATTTTTTAAAAATGTAAATGCTCCATCAAAAACTGGTAAAACTGATGAACAAATTCAGTAAAACTGCAGGATACAGAATTAATATATAAAAAATAGTAGCATTTTTACACTTTTTTAGATTTATAATCTGGAAAAGAAATCAAGAAAGCAATCTCATTTACAGTAGCTAAAAGGAGTATAAAGTACTTCAAATCAGTTTGACCAAAGACATGAAAGATCTATATGAGAAAAACTATAAAAGAGAGATGAAAAAAATTGAAGAGGACACAGGAAAATGGAGAGTATTCCATGCTCATGGATTGGAATAATTAATATTGTTAAAATTACAGTACCATCCAAAGCAAGTTATAGATGCAATGCAATTCCTGTCAAAATACCAATGATATTCTTTACAGAAATAGATACTTTTAAAAAAATTTATAGGAACCACAAAAGATCCCAAATAGTCAAAGCAACCCTGAGCAAAAAGAACAAAATATCGCATTACCTGACTTCAAAGCAACTTACAAAGCTATAGTAACCAAATCAGCATGGTATTGACATTAAAACAGACACATAGATCAATGGAACAAAATAGAGGACCCGGATATAACTCCACACATTTATTTTTTTCAATTCATTTTTTTACAAAGACACCAAAGACAAACAATGGAGAAAGTCTCTTCAATAAATGATGCTGAGAAACATGTCTAATCATCTGTAGAAAAAACGAAAATAGACACTTATCTCTCACTAAATGCAAAAATCAAATCAAAATTGATTAGAGACTTAAATCTCACACCTGAAACTATATAACTACTTGAAGAAAACTTTGGGGAAATGCTCCAAGACACTGGTCTGGGCAAAGATGTTTTTTGTGTAAGACCATAAAAGCATAGGCAACAAATGCAAAAATAAAAAAAAAATGGAATTGCATCAAGCAAAATCCCTTTGCACAGAAGAGGAAACAATTAACAGAATGAAGAGACAACACATAGAATGGGAGAAAAAAATGTGTATATATATCCATCTGGCAATGAATTTATGAGAATGTATAAGAAGCACAAACAACTAAATAGCCAAGAAACAAACTGATTTTTAAATGAGCAAAAGATGTAAAAAGACGTTTTTATAAAAAAAGACATACAAATGGCTAACAGATATATAATAAGATGCTCAACATTACTAATTATCAGAGAAATACAAATTAAAATCACAATGTGAGATAGCTCACTCCACTTAGAATGGCTTTTATCAAAAAGGGAATAGCACATGCTGGCAAGGTTGTTGAGAAAGGAGAGTCCTCACTACATTGTTGGTGGGAATGTAAGTAAGTACATCCACCATGAAAAACAGTATGGAATTTCCTTACAAAACTAAAAATAGGACTACCATATGATCCAGCAATTCCGTTACAGGGTATGCAACCAAAGAAAGGAAATCAATATATCAAAGAGATAGCTGAACTCCTGTGTTTATGACAGAGCTATTCACAATAGCCAGGCTAGGGAATCAACCTAGATGCCCACCAATGGATAAATGGACAAAGCAAATATTACACACACACACACACACACACACACACACACACACACACACACACACAAACACCGAATGAGAAAGAGTGGATCTCATGAAGATAGAAAGTAGATTTTGGTTACCAGAGAACAGGAAGGGTAGATGAGGGAATAAATAGAGGTTGATTAACGAGGCTATGTAAAGAAACGAGACCTAGTATTTGATAGATGAGTAGGGTGACTCTAGTTAATAATATCTAGTCTACATTTTAAAAATAGGAGGGAACAATGTGACTATTCCTAGCATAAAGAAAAGATAAATATTTAAGGTGATGAATATCCCAATCACCCTGATTTGATCTTTCCACATATTTGAATGTATTGAGTTATCACATGCTCCCCAAAACACATCAATTATATATCAATAAAAAATGAAAGAAATAGGCATATAAGGTACATCCTAGGGTTTCAGTGCAGGTGTATATTAAATAACTGAGTGCAAAACTATGTATGATTCATACAAACTGAGGAATACTATGGGGCAGTTGTATTTTTTTACGATGACATCAACGTTTTTGTGGTGAAATATGAACTGAAAACCTGAAAAAATATCCACCAGATAATGTGAATAAAGGATGCCATCCTTACAATAGAAACTTTGCAGAATTTTGAAACAACTTAATCATTAAGCTTTGCAAATACTGTAGTGTTCAAGCTTATATAATAAAACCAGAGGCAGTTAAGAGCTGAAAGTACATGGTAAACAAAGCAGCAAAATAGAAGACAGAAACAAATCGGTGAGGCAAAGAGTTTACAATGAAAGTACAATGAGTAGGTAAAATTACAATTTGTATCTTTTTAGCTGTCAGTGTTTCAACATTTAGTACACCATATTTAGCAAAATGTTCAATACACTTTCAAAAATGACAAAAGCTACTATGTACCTACAGATCTATAATTCTAGAGATGAGCACGATGGAAAATAATAGCTTTTATGTACCATTCCTAAAGATTGTCAATTTTCAGGGGTGCAAAGCTTGTCAAGGATGTCTTTTACTAAATTCTTTGTAGTAAAGTTTTGCTAAAGTTGGAAATAATTGCTATAAAATCCTGATTCTGATAAATCATTCTGGTAGAGTGTGAGGTTTGAAAATAATGGAGAAGGACCATTGTAATTCCTAACCTGTAAAGGAATATCAAAACTCCAATTCCCAGAAAAGGAAGCAGGGTCTGAGTGATTTAATGATTTAGTGAGTGTCACCTAATGATAGGAAATACAGAATTCAATTCCAGGCATGTCTAATTGCAAAGCAAGGACTTTTTCCCACTATACCTGCCATATGGCCAGAATGTTCTTATGCTTCTTAGGTATTATTAAATTGTCAAAGGATTCCTGAATCAAAACTATGCAGGAGGTATTGAAATTGCCTCTTAAACCACTAGATTACAGAGCAGTTTGAATAGCAACACCAAGAGATAGAAAATATTCACCATAAGATTGTATTGTTCTCTCTTCAAAGATTCCTGTGTGGTACCTATCTGTTCTCTCTCTCTCCCCCTTTCTCATTCATTCATTCATATATATATGTATATATATTCATATATGAATATATATGTATGTATATATGCATATATTCGTATATATACATATATACATATATATACACATATATACATATATTCATATATATACACATATATACATATATTCATATATATACATATATATTCATATATATATACACATATATATATGTATAAAATCTCTAATAGTCTCACATACTAAAGTGCTCGGTATCAAAATCAGCATTTCTAGCCTATCTGAATAGACACAACTGATTGAAAATAAATCTACATCCATCCTCTTCTCAACAATTTTCCATTGAGGAGAGGGATGGGGACCTTGAAAAAATCTTTTTTTGGAGTGGAGACCTTAACAGTTTAAAAACATTTGTGTTTCTCAATGTTTCTTGGCATCGAGCTCCTCATATCCCCGGAGGGGTGGTTAAGGGAAAATACTGTCGTTTTTCGTAAGGAATAAAACCAGAAATTTCAGAACTTTTAGCTCTATGTAAATGTTCAATATATCAGCAAACATTTATCATACTACAACCTAGATCAGTATTATAGTGTGATTAGTGAAAACATATGCCAAATAATGAGAAAGAAATAATTACTGATTTCATTTTTTTCTATCCATCGGCAAATACTTGTCCATAATGTAGGAATTATAATCTGGATTCTGCCAGCATAAGACATAGCAGATATGGTAAACTGTCCACTCACAGTTAATGGTTCCCTCTTTTTTACTAACATATTCCAAATTTGTTCTAGGTGGCCCTATGCCCAGTTCAAGTATTTGCCTTCTGGGACTCCTTTTTAGTGATGGGGTAGCCATGTGACATGGGTAGCATGAGTGGCAGACATCTACTGAGGGGAAGGGGGCTTATGGGAAAAATTTCCATTATCCCTATTAAAAATGGTAGTCATACTGATATGTCCCTTTTACCCTTTTGTGTGTTCATGGCAGCTATCTAAAAACCATTAGGATGACAGACCCACAATAAGGACAACAAAGTAAAACAAAACAAAAACAGACAGGAGTCTGGCCTTGTGAAGGGGATACTCCAGTCTTGATTTATTCCCTTATTCTCTTCCTAGACATTTTATTGGGTGAAAAAAATAAACCCAATTTGATTAAAGAAAGTGTTACTATATGAAGTTACATTCAATCCCTGAAGTGATTTACATATTGATACTCAGCAAGATCAGGTATTGGTCATTATCAGTGATTCTAGGTCAACCTGAGTGACAATTCAGGTGATAGTTCACAGAACTCTTGTCTATTTTATTTGATATTTTTATTGATGACCTAATTAAATGAATCAAAATTCAATAATTTTATTTATAAATAATAAAAATGATACAGTCCCATAAAAACATAATGGATTCAAAAGGAGTAGAAATATCAACAAATAAGTCTTAATAATAAAATTGGTAATTTATAGTAGCAAAGAAATAGCTAGAGTAGAGCATTTTTGTAAATCATTAGGTAAATATGATTATTATTGTGGTTCTGGGGTTAACAGCTAACCATATTAACCAGGCTATTAAGTTAAATATGACTTAGTATTACATGTAGGGGTTGGAACATAATTCTTCTATCCTAATTTGCATTACGTAAACACTTCTTATACAGTATATGTGCATATTTGATCATTACATTTTAAAGAAATGCTGAGAAATTAGATAGCATCTAGAGAAAATGACAGTGACATAATGATTAAAGGGCTGAAAAGTAAGTCTTACAAAAAAGGTTAAAATAATTGGCATTGAGCCTGGAAAGGAGCAAAATGATTACTACCCTCAAATTGTATGTTAAGTCCTTTTTTTTTCTTGATGTGATACTGAGGTAGACTGAAAAAACAAAAAACAACCAAATAACCTTTCAGAGGACTCTTACCTATTCAATACGAATGTGTAGTTTTTGAAAGCTACTATAAACCAGGCCCTGGATCAGGTAAATAAATCGTAGTTCTTTCCTTTACGAATTTCACAGACTTGATACAGGGTGAGGATGGTTGTATTCCTTAGAATAAAGGCTAAGTTGCTTTTACAACTTAGTACTATAAAACTGGATTTTTTTTTTTTTTTTTTTTCAGTTAATAGTCCAGTCAGTCAGAGCTGGTGAAGTAGACTTGCTGTAGAAGGTGTGAAGGCCCAGTCCTCCCTCCACGTTTCTGCACCCTTGAAAGGTCGTGTGCATGTCTGTTCATCCATGAAAGAAGAGGAAGACACCAAATGGATGGCATCGATTTCATTTTAGGTAAGTGAGGAGTAAGTTACCATTAAGCTCAACATTCCATTGTTCTGAATTTAGTCATATTAGCATGCTCAGCTGCAAGGAGGGTTGGGAAATATTGCCTCTAGCTGAGCAGTCATTCAGATACAATCATTTTATTATGGAAGACAGAAAAATGAGGCCGGGTGCAGTGGCTCACGCCTGTAATCCCAGCACTTTGGGAGGCTGAGGCGGGCGGATCACGAGGTCAGGAGATCGAGACCATCCTGGCTAACATGGTAAAACCCCGTCTCTACTAAAAATACAAAAAAATTAGCCGGGCATGGTGGTGGGTGCCTGTAGTTCCAGCTACTCGGGAGGCTGAGGCAGGAGAATGGCGTGAACCCGGAGGCGGAGCTAGCAGTGAGCTGAGATCGCACCACTGCGCTCCAGAGCCTGGGCGACAGAGGAAGACTCCGTCTCAAAAAAAAAAAAAAAAAAAAAAGAAAGAAAGAAAAATGTTGGGAAACAGCTAACAGTTTTCCACAGATATAAAATATTAGCGTATCAGTATTTTCATTCTTAAAAATTATCTGGAGAGCAACTAACAATGCCGCTGGATAATTAAGTTATACATTTTCTAAAATCAGAAGGGCGAGAAGAATCAACTCTCTAGATCTCGCATACACTATGGTATATATATAAGCATTGGAGTTGTATTTTAGTCATTTCTGACTACTCGTTTTTAAAATCTTTTAGTCCCTAAGGATTTCTATCTGAAGATGTATAGACAATCTGACATTTTTGAAATTTTGTAAGTGCAGCATAAAATCAAAGAAGGAAGTTGGTCTTGGGCCTCTATCTTCACCCATTTGCTATGAGGCTTCTGGTCCTGGGGAAGCCTTCTCCCCTAACCATTGAAGTGTTCAAGTTGTGATTCTCTTCATCTCTTCTCATAGACAAAGCACTCGAGTCACCATATTTTTATCATCTAATTAAGCTCCAGCATAAGATTTTATCGAAATCTCCCTATAATAGTTATTTTTCATCTACATATTTTTTGTATTTAGTTTAAATTAATCTTTTCTGCAATATCCTGTCTGATCCTGACATTGTACGCAGTGCACTGGCAAGGTCTTACGTGATTTAATAACATTGCCTGGCTCAGGATGAATTTAGTTCAGTTCTTACAGTTCAAGTTCCATAAAGCATTGTAATAACTTTATAGTATATTGCAAGACTATTAAAATAATCAGTCCAGGCTGGGCGCGGTGGCTCATGCCTGTAATCCCAGCACTTTGGTAGGCCGAGGCGGGCAGATCACCTGAGGTAGGGAGTTCGGGACCAGCCTGACCAACATGGAGAAACCCCGTCTCTATTAAAAACACAAAATTAGCCGGGCATGGTTGGCGCATGCCTGTAATCCCAGCTACTTGGGAAGGCTGAGGCAGGTGAATCGCTTGAACCTGGGAAGCAGAGGTTGCGGTGAGCCAAGATCGTGCCTTTGTACTCCAGCCTGGGCAATGAGAGCGAAACTCTGTCTCAAAAAAAAATAATAATAATCAGTCCAAGAATCCAGTCTCTCCAGAGTCCTTCTAATGAAATTGTAATTTATTCATGAGTAGACATAATTTGAAATGATAGATCACATCCTGCATCATCCTGTAAGTGTTGTTATATTTTGCACATTAATATACATGTCCTTTAACTGATTGTATCTCATAACAATTGGAGATAGAAATTCTTCGAAACATCACAAATATTTGTTATTAGATTAAATAAATGAACAAATACTTATTAGATCTATTATATTCAGTGATTAAATTTCATTTTATCTACCTGTAAAACATAGAGATTTTCAAAAGCAATTTTATTCACACAATAGACTCTTTTGCATCAAATGGTCAATTAATTTGACTAATCTTTTTTTACATAAAAATATTCTAGTAAATTCAAACAAAATTAATTTGACTGCTTTTTGTCCTGATTGACTGATTGATTAGTCATTTGACCCAAAGTATTCATATTGATTTCATGTTTAGTTAAAGCCCGTATCTCCTAGAGTCCCAGTTCTACTAACTTCCATCTAATAACATCATTTATTATACAGTCCTAAAATATTGAGACTCAAATTATGTAGTACAAAATAATTTAGTCAATCAGATATCTGTGGCTAAAATATGGTATCCTGAAACTTTACATATTCAGAAATTATAGCCTTAACACTTGTAAGACTATTTTAAATAATCACAGAAAATAAAATAATATTCTGGATACATAACTAAAATCATACATACAGAAAAATTCAATTCGCCTCTTTATGCACAATTTAAGTGATTCTTTGCAAATTTATTTGGTTATTTTTAATATAGCTATAACAAATTTCCAAATAATTGACTTAGGTCTGTCTCTACAATATCCAGAATATCTGACTGCCACTAATTTTCCCCATCTTTTTGATTTATTGACAATTGCCTAGATTAATACCAATATGATTGGAATAATTAACTCTAGGTTTGAATGCCAACTCTATAAGTAACTGCATGTTTACATTTCTGATACTTTAGCAAATGGAAATATGGAAAACAGTGCATCTGAAGCATAGCAAGACTTTTAAGAAGATTTACCATAAAAACCTCAAGTTTAAGCTTTGAATATCAGCAAAATTAAGATAAGTTTATAAATGATTAAAAATAATTATAACCATTGCTAGTAAGAAAGAAAGTGTTTAGTCAGGAACTAGAGAGGTCTACTCTATCCAATATTGTTTCTACCTATGGAGACTTTATAGGCATACTAACAAAATTCTTGATAAAGGATGTGAATTTTAAAATGCACCATATTTTCATACGAAGATGTCAAAATACCTTCAACGTCTTTTGTGCTTGTTGACAAAAAGAATGAAATTCTGTAAAATATTTTTAGAGATTTATTCTGAGCCAAATATGAGTGATCATGGCCCGTGACACAGCCCTCAGGAGGTTCTGAGATCATGTGCCCAAGGTTGTTGGAGTACAGCTTGGTTTTATATATTTTAAGGAGGCATGAGACATCAATCAAATACATTTAAGAAATACATTGGTTTGGTTCAGAAAGGTGGGACAACGCAAAGCGGGGGCTTCCAGACTGTAGGTAAATTTAAGCATTTTCTGGTTGACAGTTGGTTGGGTTTGTCTGAAGACCTGGGATCGATAGAAAGGAAATGTCCAGGCTGGGCACAGTGGCTCATGCCTGTAATCCCAGCACTTTGGGAGGCCGAAGCAGGCAGATCACCTGAGGTCAGGAGTTTGAGATCAGCCTGACCAACATAGCGAAACCCCATCTCTACTAAAAATACAAAAATTAGCCTGGCTTGGTGGCATGCACCTGTAGCCCCAGCTACTTGGGAGGCTGAGATGGGAGAATTGCTTGAACTCAGGACGCAGAGGCTGTAGTAAGCCAAGATCGCACCACTGCACTCCAGCCTGGGTAACAGAGACTCTATCTCAAGGAAATGTTCAGGTTAAGATAAAAGATTGTGGAGACCAAGAAACCAAGGTCATTTTGAAGTCTTACTGTGGCTGCCCTTAGAGACAACAGATGACAAATGTTTCTTATTTAGATTTTTTTTTTTTTTTTTTGAGACAGAGTCTTGCCCTGTCAATTCTACTGCCTCAACCTCCTGAGTAGCTGGGATTACAGGAGTGCACCACTACACCTGGCTAATTTTTCTATTTTTAGTAAAGACGGAGTTTCACCGTGTTGGCCAGGCTGGTCTCAAACTTCTGACCTTATGAGCCCCACCCACCTCAGCCTCCCAAAGTGCTGGGATTACAGGCCTGAGCCACCATGCCCGGTCCTGTTTAGATCTTTAAAAGGTGCTAGACTTAACCTCTTAGTTAATCTCTTCAGGACTGGGAGGGCCTGGAAGAAAAAGATCTAGCTATGTCAATAGAGATTCTTTACAGATGCGAGTTCCCCCATGAAGCTCAGCTTTGCAGGGCCATTTCAAGATATGGCAGAGAAATGTGTTTTTCCTTGTTATGCCAGAGCCAGATTGGAAAGTAAGTCATGATATACAGGGTTAAATAAAACCCATTCTGATGAGAATTTATGGTTTGTGAGAATTTATGACTTGCCAGACCCCTTAGATAGGAATTTGGGCAATTAAAAAAAAAAATCAGAGATTTGTCCTCATGCTGAATCCAATAAATCAGTTGCTAAGACTTCAACTTTTCCCTAATATCACTCCAATTTAGATATTGTTCAGAACCAACAATTGACAATAAACGACTTTAAAATGTAAATGAACATTTTCTAAATTAACGGTAGTACAATATCTCAAACTGAGATGAAACACGATCACACTCTACTTTCATTGGGAGTTTATGACTGAAGTTTTTATGTCAAATGTTGAAGCTTACAGCAAATTACATGGTACAGTGACTTACACAAGGAAAGATTCAAGGCACCAGGTATGTTAATGCTACAGGAGAGAAGATTAGAGGAGGAAGCTGAAAAGAATGATTCCTTTATTCTCACAGGAATGAGAAACTCCAGATTGATATAGAAGGCATTTAACATAAATGTAAATTTTATGAGAAAACAGCTGAAATTACAATTTAATATTTATCAAGCTATGTGATAACTTGCTTATTTTGATGCAGTAGAAGAAATCATGAAAACCTGTTCATAGAGTGTTCTATGTTTCCAAAAATTCTATGCCCTTTAATGATACATAATTAAATAAAAATAACATATAAAATGGGAAAACATTTACACCACGTATAAGTAGTTAATGTTACATAAAGAGCTCAAACTATACATGTTCTAAAATCCTAAAACATAAACATAGAATAAAGCAATTACAATTTGTTGTCATAAAGTTGTCCACAATAATATCTAATGATTCTTTGTATTCTTGTGGTTATGTTTCCTTTTTTTGTGCTTTTCTTTATTTGGGTCTTCTGAGTTTTTTTTTTTTTTTTCTTGGTATAACAAAAAGTTTCAGTTTTGTTTATCTTTACCCTCCAAAAAAAAAAAAAAAAGCTTTTGTTGTGTCACCTCTCTTCTGTGTTTTATAATCTTGATTTCATTTATTATTGCTCTGATCTTTATTTCTTGCCTTGTACTAATTTGGTTTTGGTTTGTTTTTGCTTTTGTGGTTCCTCGAGTTGCATCATTAGGTTGTTTATTTGAAATATTTCAACTTTGTAATGTAGGCATTTATTGCTACAGAATTCACTCTTAGTACTGATTTTACTTTATCTTTTAGATTTTCATATGTTGTGTTTTGATTTTGATTTGTTTCAATATTTTAAAATTTCCTTCTTAATTTCTTCATTGACCTATAGGTTACTCAGGAGCATGCTGTTTAATTTCCATGTGTTTTTCTAGTTTATAAGATTCCTCTTATTAATGATTAGTAGTTTTATTTTATATGGTCTGTAAAGACACTGGGTATGGTTTCTACATTTTTGAATTTGTTCACCTCTCTGCGTCCCCAGGAACTTACTCATTCTTACATTTGAGTTGTGGGATATTACCGGTAATAATCTTGGTGATATATATTTGTTTTTGATTTTCTGTTCTGGGGAGTGAAGCAAGCTTGCTTCTCCACCACCATTTTGGAAAGGAAGAGCACAAATACCCTTTAGAAAGTATGAGAAATTGTTATAAAGTCTATGCTAAGCAATACTATAATATGATTATTGGATTGGTATTGGGAGATGATTCTCCACAGGTCTGTTTTACTTCTGTACACCTTATGAACAGAAACAGTGATGGTCTTGGTTCTAGATAATATTTTCAAGGATATTTTTATAACAGTCTTGGAAGACAGATATGGTCTTTTGTACTGTTTATAGGGAAAAGTGTGTTTCTCCAGGGCAAATGGCAGTTATGCCCATTGCACATTATAAAACAATTAGATTCCTTAAATTCAGTGTTCTTCTCCTGTAACAGAGCCGATGGCATGTGCAGGTGTCATCCACCCCCTTTTCATGTCACCTGTGGTATTTGGGGCCTGACGAACTCATATAAGAAAAATGATACATACTAGCTATTGCTATTTTGTAAGTAATAAACTGTCATTTGTCCCTGACCCAGGAGTCTCATGGTTCTGCCAGCATCCATGGCAGACAACCTGTTAGGTTGCCAATAGGGTAAAACCCAAGTTTTTGACATTTGAAATAGAAACAATAGAATGTGTTTAGAAGGAACAGAAACTTTAGAATCAGACCATTTCACATTCAGATTTGATCTCTGCCTCTATGTGATCATAGATAAGTCTAAAAACTTTTCTAAGTCCCAATTTTCTCATCTGCGAAATGGAGGATAATGCCTAACTTTTGATATTTATGAGACTATTAACAGAAAGCACAAGTAACATGCTGACATTTTGCCTGACACATACAAAAATATAATTAATGCCTATCTTTGTCTTTCCTTCTTTTTTTCTTCCCCAAATCTATGTTAGTAATTCTACTCAGGAATATCAATCAGCAGAAGATTAACTTGCAATTTATAAAAGCAATTATTTTGTATTAGTCTCTTTCTCACCTGACATGATAGTCCGCCAAGATCTGCAGCTGCACTGCCTGGCAGGTGAGACTGTAGCCTGGTCATCTAATCTGTTACGAGCTTTCTAATCATTAATGAATCAAGTCCAGAAATGCTCCTTTATAGTATTAATATCATTGGCAAAAGTGTCTGGAGAGAAACGATCAGGCAGCATCTTAGTAAAGCTACTCTGGCAAGTCGAAGATAGGAAGGAAGAATGTATTTGCTCTTTTTGTTTTCTGTTTTCTATTTTTTCCCACCTCTGCCTAGGGGTTTTCTTATCTTAGGTCTCTGACCTTACTCCAAAATTTATCTGAGACAAATTTCTCAGCAAAACTGTCTGAAGCAATTTTCTCTTTCTCTTCTGTCTCATCATTTTCAAAAGACCTGGATATGGTTCAAATGATTCTTCCATCTGTTTCTTCTAATTCCATGACCTCAATCCTTTTCCTTAGAGTTATATCTCCCTTGAACACTCATTACTGCCTGGGAGCTGACTCAAGGTTGCTTCCCTCCCTCTGAGTTGGTGATGGTGCTGTGCCAGATTCTCCTGAGAGCAGGGAGCTTGTGTGAGTTCTGTTCTGATATTTTCCAGGCAACCATTTGTGACTCTATCTGGTCTTAGTCCCAGAATTCCATGTGTTCACAGGCCAGTTTATGTGATTTGCCTTCTAGAACAAGGCTGGGGCATATTATGTTGAGAAAAAAGTGATAACAGAAAAAAAAATTATCAGTAGGAAGATAGTCAATTATATAATATGCCCCTAATGCTAGATGTTTGTTGTTGTTTTCTCAGTCTATTGCTATTATAAAGTATTATAATGAATTAACATTTACATATATCATACTGTATACATGCATGTAAATTAGCAGAATAAATTCTCAGAAGTAGAGACTAATAAATCAACAGTGAAGGCATTTTTATTTTAATGGTCATTCTCAAGTTGCCTCCACAGGGTCTCACTATTTTACACCCAATAGCAACATATTAGAGAAGTTATTTTTTTTCACAAACTTGCCAATAGAGTTGTAAATTTTACGTTCTTGTCATGTATATTATAGGTTAAAAATTATATTTTGGTGTAGTTTTGGGTTTGTTATTCCTCTGTTCTGATCCCAAAATCAGATTTATTCTGAGAGACATTGACTATGCTTTCATATATTTAAGGGACATCTGTTTTTTTTCTTTTAACTTATAAACATCAGGTTCATATTTGTCCATTTTTCTGTTGGGTACTGGTTTTCTACTACTTAGTTTTAAGGAGCTTCCATATATTCTCTCTGTGATGTACATGATTTGAGAGTTTTGTAATTTGCTTTGGATTATAGTGTTTTAAATAATACAAAAGTTTTGTACGTCTTGTCTATATCTGTTGATGAAGTTGAATTTATAAAACTTGTAATGAATTCTGGATTTGAGGTCATAATTTGAAAGGCCTTCTCTCCTCCAACACTATAAAGATATGACCTTGTATTTTCTTCTAGTATTTATATGGTCTTGTTTTCTCTTTCAAACTTAATTACCACCTGTCCTATTGTCTGTAACAATGTGACAGTCCTGTGCTGACTAAATTTGGGATCTCAGGGAGAAAAGAGTAAATGCATAGTATAGAATAAAAATAACAAACATCTGAGTTCATGAATTTATTATTTTCAGTTGTTTCTTTGGTAAAATAAGGCTTCAACATGTTATGAAAATGAAGGATAATTTCTTGTTGAATTTTTGGATAATTTGTGAGAAAGTACAAATATTTTTGGAAGAGTAGATTATATGACTAGTGTCCTTGGTTTCTTCAAGGCAGCCTTTTTTTTTTTTTTTTTTTTTTGGTGAAAGGCATAACAGTCTACTTTCAGACAAGAAAAGACTAGAAAATATTAACCCCATCCAGGTATTTTCTCACTTTAGCATAGAAGAGAAAAATTGAGGACATGGGCTTTGCTACCAGGCACCTCTCCCTACTGGCTATGTTACTTTTGGGAAGTCATTTAACTTTCAGCCTCAGTTTCTTTATAGGCAGACTATGGAAAATAATTTTTTCTTCATAAAGTGTAAAGGATTACGTTAGATAAAGTGCTAAGCAAAGTGGCTGGCATATGGTGAAATTCAATTAATAACTATTTTCAGTTATTGAAGTTGGATTTTATTTCATGTGATTTCATAATTTTTTTGAAGATTGAAATATGATTAGGAATATAACGATTTATGTTAACCAGAAATAAAGGAAGCATTGAAGCATAAGCTAATATGAATTTTAAAATGTGTTGTCTCATTACACTGATTGAAAATAGCAACTTTGGTCTATGAGATGAGGCCTTGGAGATACTCATCTCCAAAGTATCCAGAAAATAACCTTGAAAGAACTCGCTGGCTGATGACTATAATTTGGCTAGTCCTACATCTTTCTAGTGGAATCTAGGGTGAAATATACAAATCAAGTGATACATTTTGAAAAAGGCCCTGCTGTGGCAGTATCCTGCATTTTAAGTGTACATCAAGGTTTTCTGGAGACACCTTGAGATGGATGTTCTGTGTATAGTGTCACATTTTTAGACATGTCCCCAAGGTTTTATTATTCTGTCTCTTCATTCTTGCACTTCAGCAGCTAGAAATGGCTTTGCTGCTTCAAACTCCTGTGATACCTCTTTACTATAAATTTAGATTTTCAATGCCATTGTCATTTGGTGAAGAAATGTGCAAATCAGCATATTCTTTTTGAAGTGCATTTTGGCTAAATTATCTTTACTTAACAAATAGCTCTTAAACAAAAGGCATGCGTAATAATCACGTTCCTATTTTTGTTCATGCTACCTTGGCAAAACTACAGGAGACAATGAAAAGCAACGAATTGTTCTAATCTCTGAATAGTAATAAATATTTTATTACTGTGGCTTCTAGAATTTGGCTTTATTCAAACTACTGTTGGAGAGCTAGAGCTATAGAAATGTAAGTGGTATTAATGAAGTAAATATACATTCACAAGTACACAAATAAGTAACACCTGTTCAGACAGTGGCCAGTTGTTTTCTGTTGATAGAGCATTTATTTTAGCAGTGGTATCGAAATGTCGGCTAGCAATAAAAATAAAACTACTAACTATTCCTACATAGTTATAAGGACATGTGCCAGTTATTACTACTAATAAAGGTAGAATGCAGCATTCAGCTTTAACATTCATAAGCTGGGTGAATTTGAAGAAATTAACTGCTGTGAGCTTCAGTTTCTGCATGTTTAATATGCGTAACAGTACCTACCTCAAAAGATGGTTGTGAAGATAAAATAAGAATGTGCATAAAAAGCTGTTAACCCATTGCCTAGTATGTAAGCACACAAGTCCAATTTATTAGTATAAAGATAGAAAAAGAAACACATGCTTATTTTATTGGCACAGAGTCCTAATTTATACCTCTATATGTGTCTCTTCATAGGAATTTATTTTAGACATGAAGCTTACTGCCATACTTTTATAATAAAAACTTAAGTGGTTGATTTAATTAAAATCACTAAAATAAAAACAGAATATAAACTCATATTTACAACCAGATTTTTTTTCTGAAAGTCTGTTTATATACCTATTTTTTCAGTGTCCAAGACTTGCAAAGAGTAATTAAAGCTTTAGTTCTTTCTGTAAGTAAAAGATTCATATATGTTCATCTTGCAAATATATGTTGTATCTGGAATTTTTATCTAAAATAGGCTACCTACTTTTCAACACTGAAAATCTGTAGAATCAGGTAATGCTCCAACGTAATGTCCTCTGAGTTTATTTTGGGACTGCAACATCCAATAAGATAGCCACTTGCCACTGATGTTTATTTACACTTAAATATAAATGAAATTTGATCATATTTTTAATTTAAAATATTTTTCATTAAGTAAGTACTATTAGCAATTTAGTGCCTCAGTTGCACTAGCCATATTTCAAATCCTCAATAGTCAGTCACATGTGGCAAGTGGTTATTATATTGGACAACACAAATTAGAACATTTCCATCGCTGAAGAAAATTCTGTTGGCTAGTTTTATCTTACAGAATCTTAGAAGCTACTTCATTACTGATGGGGTAACAGGCACTGACCCTGTGTGGCTTAAGATATTTTTATAATCAGACACCTCTCTAATTTTAAATTTAAGATTTTAGATGAATTCCCAACCTTCTTCTGCATTAGTATTAACCTAATTGACATCTGACATTAATGCTGTTACCTTAATCCAGTGATTCTCAACCTTGGCTGCACAATAGAATCAGTGGAACGATTTTAAAAAATCTAGATATCTAGGCCACATGCTATATGCTATATTAAAGACCAACTAGAGTAGGATCTTTAAGGAATGGCAAGCAGTCATCAGTATTTTTTTTTTTTTTTTGTCCTCTCAGTAATTCCAACATCTAGCAAAGCTTGTGAACTCTGGATCCAGTCACAGATCTGGTTTTCCCATTTGTCACTAATTTTTTTCTCATCACTTTGTTATTTTATATTGCAAAGGCACATAGCTGTTACCACACATTGCATGATTTACTCTTTTAAGATGATACTTCTATAATTATTTCTCATGCAACATTATTTTCTCACATATTGCTTAATTTTTATTGTTACTTTTATTTCAAATCAGAAATTTTCTTTTCCAGGCACTTTTCTCATTCTCACTGCTTTTGTGCTTTTTTAGGTAATGGTGAACAAAAGTTAATATAATACATCAAAATCAGCAACAGTAGAAAAAAAAAGATAGAAAATGATGTGCAGTAAATAAAATGACCTTTTACTACCCTTCTTCCAAATGCTTGTAAAAAGATGAGAGTTAAGGTGCTTTTGCCCTAGAGCACAACTTTTATTACATGCATAATAATTCCTCACTTAAAAGTGTATAAATGTGGGAACTTTTGTACTGACATCCTTCCAACAAAAATGATTTTTTTAGGAAAAATTTAAAACTGCCTGATTATTTGAAGAAGGCTTATGGTCCAAAAAATAGCTTATAGTAAGAATTTCAGGCAAATGCTAATATAACATTTTCTTAAAATAACAGGTGAGGAAAATCTGTGGATGGTGATAATGGAGAAATACAATTTGTTAAATAATATTTTAAGGCTGGTGCGGTGGCTCAAGCCTGTAATCCCAGCCCTTTGGAAGCCCGAGGCAAGTGGATCATTTGAGCCCAGGAGTTCGAGACCAGCCTGGCCAACAAGGCAAAACTCCATGTCTACTAAAAATACAAAGATTAGCTGGGCATGGTGGTGTACACCTGTAATTCCAGCTGTTCGGAGACTGAGGGTATGAGAATCGCTTGAACGCTGGAGGTTGAGGTTGCAGTGAGTGAGATCATACCACTGCACTCCAGCCCGGGCAACAGAGCAAGACTCCATCTCAAACATTAAAAAGGAACATTTTAAGCCACTGTATCTACCAAAATTTTATTTTGTTCATTTATCAAAATAATTCAGTATGACAGAGACTGCTAGATGTTCCCCAATATCTACTCTCCCTTTTTTGCAAAGTGATAAGTTGAACTTTTAGTTGAACATACTGAGTTTTAAAGAGGGAATAGGAAGAAAATACATGCAAACTTAATATTTGACAGGACCAAATATAATGTATATAAAGAAGATGAATACCAAATCATTATGGAGATGGGTGAATATATTAGTTGGAATCCCGGTTTAGCCCAATAGTAGAGAGCAGAGATTATAATGGCTTGATCAAAAGGACCTTTTGCCCTTTCATGTGAAAGCATAAGAGTTTGGTTGAGGCTAGCATGCTAAATCTGTAATGATCAAATATCTAGATTCCCTTTATTGTGTTGCCTTTTATCTTTAATAACAGCATCCATCTATCTAATGGCACAATATGGGTTTTGCCAGTCAGAGGAAAAGAAAATAAAAACAGAAAATAGAGGACACATTTCTTTTCTTTATAGCCATGATTTGGAAATTGCACATGGTAGGCCCATTCACATTCATTGGCTAGAACTTCATCACACTCTCTTACCTAGTTTGAAGAGAAGTTGAGAATTGTTTCCTTAAGTTGAGCATCTCTGTGTGTATCCAAAAATCTTATTACTATGTAAGAGAGAAAATACACCTTTGAGAGGGAAAATACTAGTCTCTACAATAAGACACTCAAATATCCAGGCACATACTCTTACATCTACTTTAAGCATGCTCTCCTCCTCCTCAAACCAGATGACTATTTACTGTAACCAGCTAAAAATCCAAGATTTATGGAAAATATATGGTCTTCTTCAGAACTCAAACCACAGTTTTAGAAAAGTTATTTGTGGCCAGCCTCAAAGTCTGGCTTTTTGTTAAAAGTAACTCATACAGAGCAAATTAGAAGACAACAAGTTGTACTGATATAGTGTGGATATTAGTTTCTGCCCAAAATCTCATGTTGAATTGTAATCTCCAGTGCTGGAGGTGGGGCCTGGTGAAAAGTGTTTGGATCATGGGGGCAGATCCCTCATGGCTTGGTGCTGTCTTCATGATAGTGAGTTCTACCAAGATCTGCTAATTTAAAAGTATGGCACCTCCCCCCTCAACACTCTTTCTTGTTTGCTCCTACTTTACCATGTGAAGTGCCTGCTCCTGTTTCACCTTCTTCCATGACTGAAAGCTCCCTGAGGCTTCACCAGAAGCCAAGCAGATGCTAGCATCATGCTTCCTGTAAAGCCTACAGAACTGTGAGCCAATTCAACTTCTTTTCTTTATAAAGTACCCAGTCTCAGGTATTTCTTTACAGCAAAATTTCTTTCTAATATATTTATCCTTTAGGCTTCTTCTGAAACTATTGTCCTCCTCGAGTTGTCATTTTGTATTTCACATTAGAAAATGAAAGTTAAAAGGAGTGTCAGTGAGATGTCATTAAGGGTTGAATTATCAAATGATATTCACAAAATCTAGAGAACTAGACCAATATTAAACTTGACTAAGAATTCAAAAGAAACAAAGGTGAAACACGGCAAAGTCTGGGACTAATGACACAGCTGTCTATATCTTGCCCTGCACATTAGCATCCATCCTGCCTCAGATTTAATTTGTGAAATCTGAGTGATACCTGTGTGGCATTGCTGACACAAAGAGAGCTGTTATGGTCATCAAACTCATTTTATACTCTGTTAATTATGCAGTGGACATGGCATTTTGCAGCAAGCCATGCTTCATAAATCTGTGAATTCCAGGTTTGTTTACCATTAACAACATAAATAATCAAGATAAATTGTTTTAAAAGCATCCAGAGATAAGAACTGTCCATTATTTTTCCACTTATGACTACTGTTATAGTCATATACTATATACTATATACTATACTGTGTTTAGAGAATTAATTAGGTCATTTTTCTCAAGTAAAGATGACTTACACTAGGAGAAAATATGATAGACCATATAACATAGAGCTTAGATGTAAGCTAGTTCTAAGGTTGGTTTAGAGTCTCTATTGTAACACCATGGACCCAAGCACTTTCTCTCCTTCCTCTCTACAATTTCAATGTGCTGGCTTTAATCCTTAGGTTTATTTTCTCATGGTGAATAGAAGCTTACTGCAACTCCAGGTATCACATCCACTTTTTATGGAAAATGAAAATCTTTCCCAGAAGTTTATCAGCAAACTTAATCTCAGGTCCCATTGACACAGGTTGTCACATGCCCATGGTCTACTTGGGAAAGATTGACTATCTGGCATTTTCTACCTCTGTAGTGTGGAAAGTAGAATCTACCAGGAAAGAATAATAGGGCAGAGGATGGAGCAGCTATTGTTTAAGCAATGAAAAGTATTCTCCACACCTTATAAATTTTATTTCTAATGCAGATATAAAGAGCAAGACCATTGTCTTTTCTACAACTCTGCACAAGTTCTTCTTAGCCCAGACTTAATCTCCTATACTGATGTTTGATAAAATTACATTGATAAAATGCCATTGTCTGGAGAATATTGAGAGTTACACATGAGAAATCATTCATTAACTCAGGGTATCCCTAAATCAAATTAATCTTTCAGCTGAGCTGGAAAGTAAGTCCCAAAGATGATTTGGATATATTTTTGGGATAGTGCTATTCTGTGGTTTCCATTAGCATTCACCATCACTATGAGAAGGTCTATAATTTAACAATCATGATGACATAGTGTATATAGCCCTATTTACATGTGAAAAGTAAACAAAGTCTAGGTAGCATTATTTTCATTATTGAACAAATTAAACCAAAAATACTTTAAACTCACAAAATTGTTATGCTTTGGAATAGAAACACATGAATTTTAACCTAAGCAGGACATTTAGAAAAATTATTCAGTTAGATTATCATTTTTAAAATAAAATTTTAACACTTTCTTTCCTTCTCATTACTGCTTATGGCATCCTAACAACTTGATTAAAACTCATCATAGTAACTTTTGCTCATATTAAAAGGAAAACTATCTGACTCTCCCTCCTCTAAAGCTGAGGTTTTCAGCTATACAGTAAAATTTTGGTTCAAGCTAAATATTTGCCAATGATTCACAGCTGAAAACCATTATCTCGTGTAATAGTAATCATTCAGCACATTGTTATTTTAATAAAAAGTACTACATTAATCAAATTATCAGCCAAAATAATTCTGCCTGATTTCCTTTAAGTAAATAATTGCTTGGCCTCGGGGTAATGCTTTTAGTTGGTCCCTGAATCCTGCCCTCATTTGAACATTTTCTACAGGGAAATAAAAGGAGAGAAAAACTCTAGTTAATAGGCTATATAGTATGACTTACTTACCTTAATGTAGGTATGGTGGTAGAAATTCAGCAGCAAGTATAGTGGAGGGAAGGTTGTGCTATGCAAAAGGACTTTAAGTTCTGACCTTCTAAAACCTTTGGGAACACTGAAGAAAAGAGAGTATTTATGATCCAGTGAGAAAGTAGAAGAAACCACTACTGGGCTCAGGAAAGACAAATGGAAAATCAGGAATGGAAACTATTGGTAAGACAAATATTTGAGATATCAAGTCTGTGGAATACAGAATTGCAAGGTAGAAGAATTAAATGATGGACTAATTGTATATTACCTCTCCAGCTTCCTTTTATATATTCACTCTTTTGGTCTTTAAATATCGATAGCACTTTGATCCTACATGTCTGATTCTCCATGGCTCCTTTAAACCACTGTATGTACACTTGAAGCTTACTACACAAAGAGGAATTTCCTTCCTCTCCTCTTTATGCAGTGAGCTTCAAGGTGAGAACTTCCAGCTGCTTAGTTCTGGACTGCTCTTACATTGTAAATCTGATCACGTCGCACATTTATTTAAGTGACCTCAATAGATTTTCATTGATTTTATGATAAAAACAAAAATTCAGAAGGTTACTTACAAGGCTCTGAACTGTCTAGCCCTGTTCTATCTCCCCAACTTTATCACTCCCCATCTCTATCACCTGTTTCTCCTTCATTTTCTGTGCTCTTGCCTCGCTGGGTTCATTGTCTTCAATAGCTACTTCGATGACTTTGTACATGTTCTTCTCTTCATTTTAGCTTATCTCATGTCTCCTTCAGATCTCTGCTTAAATTACATCTCTCCTTTTCATAGCACTTATCAGAATTGTGATTACATATTTGTGACTTATTCATTTAATATTAGCTGGAACCAGTGCTGAATCTATTTCTAAAAATCATAAAAGCCCAGGCATGTCTGGTAAACAATAAAGACAAGTCCAGTAAAAAACATATTTGCAGGCAGTAGAGAGTATCTTTGGAGAAAACTCATTTAGATAATAGATTCCCAGTGGAGTTTGGGTGGCAACCCTTCTCCAAAGAGGCATGTCTGCATTACATGGAGTGGAGCTACCCCCTACGGTTGCGTATGCTAATGCATCTTCCTCCAGAGATGTGTTCCAGTGGATGTAGACACTATTCTAGGTGTGTTATTGTCTGCCAGTGATGGAAGGATGGTTTATGCCTCAGTGTGGGAAGGGAAAAATCATATCTGTTCCCTTCTCCAGTCTCAGCTTCCTATTACACTAAAGAAAATAGAAAACAATCAGGAAATAACTTCTATCATGCCCATCATTATA
Organism: Gorilla gorilla gorilla; assembly: GCF_029281585.2. Taxonomy (NCBI): domain Eukaryota; kingdom Metazoa; phylum Chordata; class Mammalia; order Primates; family Hominidae; genus Gorilla; species Gorilla gorilla. Next base: position 93,691,586 of record NC_073234.2, read on the forward strand.
TATCTGTATTTATATTCTGATACTCTGCAGTCCCTGCTGTTCTTATCTAAGACTAACCCTCCTATTTGGTCACTTGATTTTATCCCTTTTTACTTAAGAACATTTCTTCTTAATTTCCCCCTCTTAATTTCAGTGTATTATTTTCCAGTATACTGGGTCAACCCCACAGACATAAAAACACATTGTAATTTCAACCATATTAAAAACAAAACAACTTTCTTGACCCGATATTTATCTCCATATGCTCTATAATTCTCTGCTCACCTGTACAACAAAATTCTTCAAAAAGTTTGGCTATACTCTTGTCTCAAATTTCTCTCCTCCCATTTTCTCTCAAATCCTCTCCAAAGAGTCTTTCACCAATTCTACTCCACTAAAACAGGTCTTATCAATGCCACCAAAGGCTTTCAATAATGCTAAATCCATTCAATTAGCCGATCTCATCTTATTAAGACCATCACCTGGCTCATGCCTGTCATCCCAGCACTTTGGGAGGCTGAGGCAGGCAGATCGCCTGAGGTCAGGAGTTTGAGAACAGCCTGATCAACACGGAGAAACCCTGTCTCTACTAAATATACAAAAAATTAGCCCGGCATGGTGGTGCATACCTGTAATCCCAGCTACTCGGGAGGCTGAGGCAGGAGAATCGCTTGAACCTGGGAGGCAGACGTTGTGGTGAGCCAGGATCACCCCACTGCACTCCAGCCTAAGCAATAAGAACGAAACTCTGTCCCTACCCACCCCCGCAAAAAAAGACCATTATCAGCATTTGACACTTAACCCCTTCTTCTCAAAACATGTTTTTCACATAGCTTCCATAGCACTATTTAGGGTTTCATTCTCTCCACACTGACTAATCCTGAGTCAGTTATATTGGTTTCTTCTCCTTACCCTAATCTCTCAGTGCTGCAGTTCCACAGAACTTGGTCATTCCAGTTCTCCAGCTAGCCTACACTAGAGGGATCTCATCTAATCTCACAGCTTTAAACACTATCTAAAATACAACAAAGATTTCCAAATCTCTACTCGGGAACAGTTATATATTAACCTACTTTTTGACATCTCCACCTTTTCTTTTTTGGACAGTTCAAACTTAAAAATCAAACTACTTAAATTCTTATTTCTCCAAACTATTTCCACCACAGCAGCCCAGGAACCATAGAGATTGATTGAGATGTAGTCTCGCGCTGTTGCCCAGGCTGGAGCGCAGTGGCATGATCTTGACTCACTGCAACCTCTGCCTCCTGGGTTCAAGTGATTCTCCTGACTCAGCTTCCCAGGTAGCTGGGATTACAGGCACCTGCCACCACACCTGGCTAATTTTTGTATTTTTAGTAAAGATGGGGTTTTACCATGTTGGTCAGGGTGGTCTTGAACTCCTGACATCAGGTGATCCACCTGCCTCGGCCACCCAAAGTGCTGAGATTACAGGTGTGAGCCCCTATGCCCAGCCGAGATCCCTTTAAAATATGTCAGATTGTGCCATTCCTCTGCTCAAAACTCTCCAACTGCTTTCCTGTTTCACCTAGAGTAAAATTTAAAATACCTACAATGACTTACAGATATTCATATCAATCATCTGCTCCCTTTTGCTTTTCTGGTTTTGTTGCCTATCACTGCGTGTGTGTGTTTTTTTTTGTTTTTTGTTTTTTTTTGAGACGGAGTCTCGCAGTGTCACCCAGGCTGGAGGGCAGTGGCGCCATCTCAGCTCACCACAAGCTCCGCCTCCCAGGTTCATGCTGTTCTCCTGCCTCAGCCTCCTGAGCAGCTGGGACCACAGGCACCCACCACCTCGCCCAGCTAATTTTTTGTATTTTTAGTAGAGACGAGGTTTCACCATGTTAGCCAGGATGGCCTTGATCTCCTGACCTCATGATCCGCCCGCCTCAGCCTCCCAAAGTGCTGGGATTACAGGCATGAGCCACCGTGCCCGGCCCTATCACTGTTTTAACTGTTTTTTTCAATTCTGTCTTGTCTATCTTGTGGTCATTCATCACAAGGCCAAATTAAAACTCAAATTTATTTATATCTTTCCTGTGATCCAGCTTTCACAGCGCATGAAAATCACATCACCAACCCTATAACCAATCCCAAGTCTGTACCCCCAACCACCTCCTTATCTGTCACACATTAAGCCAGTATTTCTTCTGCACTAAACCAACCCAGAGTCAGATACCACACAACTAAGGACAGCTCTATGCCCGAAATCCCACTACAACTATTCAAACTAGTGGGTCCTAAGCTTTTTACCCCACCCTGCCTTGCCTTTATCATGGAAATCCCAATAAAACTCTGGCCAGTGCCTTCCGCTTGTTCCTGCTTCACCTCCTGAATAAACCTGGTGCTTCCCTTTGTGGCCCTGTCTGGCAAGTTATGCTCCCTTCTCTCTGGAACTGTAATTATTTTTTCTTTTTTTTAATATTAGCCTTTCTGTTTTGTCACTTGGTAACCTAGAAAAATTAAGATCCAAACACAAATATCCCTGTTCCTCTCTTTCCTGTCCAGCCTCACTGGTTGATCTCTTTACTGTTTCTCAAATGACCCAAGCATGTTCTCTCAGAACATTTGCCTAGCTTTTTTCTTTGCCTGGAATTCTTTTCCTACGGTTATTTGTGTGGTTCAAGCCTTTGTTTTCTTCAGGACTTGCTCAAATGCCATCTGATCAAGGTATTCACTGACTACCATTTTTATGTATTTATGTATTTAATATTTATTAAACAAGTCTCGCTCTATTACCCAGGCTGCAGTGCAGTGGTGCCATCATAGCTCACTACAGCCTCAACTCCTGGGCTCAAGCAATCTTCCTGCCTCAGCTTCTTGACTAAATGGAACTACAAGCACATGCCACCACAGCTAGCTTTTTTTTTTTTTGTAGAGATGATATCTCATGATGTGGCCCAGGCTGGTCTTGGACTCCTGGTCTCAGGCAATCCTCTCGCCTCCACCTCCTAAAGTGTTGGGGTTACAGGCATGAGCCCCTGCATGGGCCAGTTTAATAATAGCACTTTCCCTTCACCTCCCCTCACCCTGTGTTAACACTCTGGTCTCCTTAGTTTGCTTTGTTTTCCCATAGAATCTACCACCACCTGGGCTAGGTGGAGTGGCTCACACCTATAATCCCAGCACTTTGGGAGGCTGAGGCGGGTGGATTGCCTGAGGTCGGGGGTTTGAGACCAGCTGACCAGCATGGTGAAACCCCAACTCTAGTAAAAATACAAAAATAGCTGAGCGTGGTGGCAGGCACCTGTAATCCTAGCTACTCGGGAAACTGAGGCAGGAGAATCCCTTTAACCCGGGAGGCAGAGGTTGCAGTGAGCTGAGATCACGCCATTGCACCCCAGCCTGGGTGACAGAGCGAGACTGTGTCTCAAAAAAAAAGAAAAGAAAAAAAGAATTTACCACCACCTGAAATATTATCTATTTTGCGTTTCTAGAAAAACAACTAAGACATAAGCTCTACAAGGATAAAATAATAATTCACAATATATCTCCAGGGCCTAGGATAGTATTTGAAATAAAATCAGCATCTAAGAAACATTTATTGATCGAGTGAATGAATGAAGGAATGAATTAATTTGACTACTGCCAGGTTGGTCCAGGGGCAATGCACAAGGTGATCAGAAATTAAAGGTTAATATTTGTTACTGTTGTAACAATCCTGCCTTGCCCCTGCCCCACTGCCCATAGAGATACATGCTTCAATCTGATTTGGGAGGGATTTGAATATATCTAAATGTGAAAGAAAGAATCCCATTTACATATAAAACTATATGATTCCTATGATTCCTCTTATAAAGGAATAATTAATAGCAAAAAAGAATAATACAAAAGAGAGACAGTCACTCTGGGACTACCCTGCACTGCCTGATAGAGTGGCAACAGTGTCCAGTAGGACCCCATGGGACCCAGATGACATGGAGACAATACCAGTTAACAAGCATTCTAATTGTGTACAGAAATATTACGTATGGTGAAAACAAAAGCCTGACTGAAGTTCTGAGACTACATGATCTATTAAGGGCTTCACTTTTCTGTCATCAAGTGTGCCTGCCTCTCTGTCATATGGAGACACATAAACTGTGCTGATCTTTTCTTTCAAATATTTATACATTGATTTATATATAGTTGTACTTGTATTCTTTATAGATGTTAGCAAATTTTGTCAATGTTTCACTCAGATATAAAATTTAATATTATTCTCCTCCGTTCTCATGTAAGAAATCTTTTCTGGTCTTGATAACTTATACTGGCCTCAAAAGATATATATTTTTATAGGTTATCTCTAACCACATATTTTACATATGAACACTGAGTGTTTCTGTGGATGAATATGCAGATAGGCTTTTTGATGGTTGTGGTCTTCCACTGTTTCTCAGCTGGTCACTAAAACCTAAAACAAAGGCAAGTAAGTGCCACTATCCCCTTTGTTTATATGGTGTTTGCAGTCTACACTTGACCTTTAAAAAAATTAAATACTTATGTTTGCCAGGCATCACTTGCCACCACTTTATGGCAGGAAGCAAAACAAAACAAAACAAAAAACAGTATACATCTATGTTATTATTCAATTGATATAATTTTTGGCATTTTAAAATTACATTATTTAGAAATCTAAATTGAAATTTAAACACAAAAAATTGTTTAGCTGAAAAGAGGAAACAGCAAATTGATGTAACAAGTAGTATCAGCCATTATGGAGCCATGGCTTAGCTATTCATTTCCTCAACTCTCTTGTATGTCTGTATGCCCCTACTTTTGTTTCCTAATTTAGAGGTTGGCTGGTTCTCTCTGTGAGCATCTCCACTGTCTTTCCCTTTCAATGTATCTTTAATACAGCTCCTAGAAAAATCATTCTACGTCACTGTAGTAAACATGCATGTCTCTGCTAAAAATTCTTTGATAATGCACCATTGTCAATCAAATAAAGCCCCATTTCCTAGCATGAAATTCAAAGCTTTCCTGACTTCACCCCACTGAGCTTTTATCTCTTGGTACTATTATCCCTCTGTGTTACTCTTTCCTCAAACCAGGTTATTCATTTTTCTCTCTCGATGACCTAAACTTTTTTCAGAAATCTCTGTGCTATGTCCCTGCTGTTTTCTCTGCCTAGAATGTCTGAGTCCTATTCTTCCTTTAAAATTGCTACCTCTTTCATGAAGTCTTTCTAACTACCTGGGGTTGGAATTAATTTTCTATAACATTTTAACAACACTTACAACATTTATCATTTTATCCCCATTGTTTATTTCCATTGTGTTGAAAGATAAATTTAGATACCATAAAGTTGTAAAGAGTAGATCTGAGCAGACATCGATTTGTAAATGGGGCAGCCTAAAGACTACAGGCAGTTTGGGGCTCTAGCAAGGAGGCAGGGTACGGAAGGAGTTGGAAGATTTTTATAAGAGGAACACTGAAGCAAGGAAAAGAAAATATTTGATTAATGAAAGTATTGCAAGTAGCCTTATTTAGATCATTCCAGTGGAAAGTCCCTAGTTCGAAGTTAGTTGGTTATTCCCGATTGTTAAGGTTAAGTTTTGTTGTGCCCTTGATACTGAGTTGTATTTCTGTTTGCTTACTAGGAACCCAGGGCACTGGGGCTGCCTCAGCCTAATTGCCTCTCAACTAATATTTTTAACAACTGTTTATCACATTTCTTGTTAACGAACATGCTTAACCAATGATTTCTTCTAATTCATAGCTATCCCTTCTGCAGTACAAGTTTAGACCCTCGAATGAGCAAAACCCTTAAATATTTATCAAACCAGTGTTGATATAGTTATATTTAATATGATGAAGTTAAATAATCTTTCCTCTGTTCATGGCATCCATATATTTGATTTTTTTTTTTTTAACTTCTTTCCTGTCTTTGAAACAGCCTGGCGAGGCATTAGTGCATACATCTCAGTGACAGGCCTTCTGTCAACATTTTCTCACAGAGATCTAATTTTGAATTTTTAATTTCTCAGTTTAGTGCAGTATTGAGTAAAGCTAAACTTTCATGTACAAATAACAAGAATCTTATTTATAAATTAGAATTATGAATTGGAATTAGAGTAATTTTAGAAAATTAGAATTTTATTTATAAATCAATACAAATCAAAATAACACCCACAGATGGTGGTCTCTTTGTTATGTTTCTTACTTTTGGTCTGAGTTTCCTCCTCCATGATATGATGTGGATGCTTCCTGCAGTCATTTCCAACCTGTGCCTTCTAATATTTTTTTGCCTATTTTAATATCATCTGTGAAGACTCAGTCTAATTTTGCCACTTTTATTCTTATATTTTAAAGTGAGTGTTAAAATTGAGTAAGCAATCTGTGATAGTAACACTGCATCCATGAAAGAAATAATCATGTTATTAACCATAAACTCTTTTTCTCTGGAAAACAACAACAGATGGACTCTCAGGTAGGAGCACTGCTCCACATCCATTCTGGATGCACAAGCCACGTTGCCAGCATCACTTCTCATCTGCCTTGAGAACTGAATGAAATTATGGATGTAAAACTTCTTAGTAAGGTCTAAAGCTCTAGTCACATCCAGAGATGAGTTATTAATAGTTTTGTCACTGGATTGACAGTGTGATTATAAGGCCATGACATTTTTGTTTTAAACAAATTTACTAGCAATTAAACATCTGAATGCATTTTTGCTTCTTCAAATAATATTTGGGAAGTTATCCACTAAGTCCAGTGATTCTGATTTGCTCTAAAATGGTTTCAAATCCATTCGAAAATAGAGAAAGAAAAAAATAGAATGAATAAGACCTACTATTTGATAGCACAATAGATGACTATAGTCGGTAATAATTTAATTATATATTTTAACATAAAGAGTATAATTGTATTGTTTGTAACTCAATGGATAAATGCATGAGGAGATGGATACCTCCTTCTCCACAATGTGCTTATTTTACATTGCATTGCCTATATAAAAACAGCTTAGTTACCCCATAAATATATCCACCTACTCTGCACCCACACAAATTAAAAATACAAATAAAAATATTTTTTTCATAAAGAAAAAAACATTGATAAAGGGTTCACTAAATATACTGTGATTTTAATGAAAACTAGTTGTCAATATGGTATACTAGCACACATAAAATGTACATAGTGCTAAATATATAATTTGGGACAATTGGACATTTAATAAAGAATAGAGCGGATGGGAAGACTTAGTTTAACTTCACAAAAAAGGGAATGTCTGGCATTTTTTTAAACCTTCTGATGTGACGCAATAAGAACTTTACAGTGCAATAGATGACATATTCTTGACAAAAACTTGAACATGTGTCTGATTAGCATCTAGATCTAAATCCCAAAGTAAAAGATACACAAAGGAGAGAGGAACATCAAATGGTAAGATAATATAGTCAGCCAAATCTATAATTTATAAATTTAGAGAATAACCTTATTTTAAAAAAGCAGAGGGACTAGAAAAAAATGAGAGAACTTTAATAGATTAAAACAGATTTAAGTGACACATCAACAAAACATTAAGTGTTGAACTTGTTTGTACTCTAAATAAAACTATTAAAAGACATTTATGAGACAGTCAAGGATAGTTGAACACTGGGTAGTTGATAATCTTAATAAATTATTTTTATTTTGAATTTACATTTAACGATGGTTTTATGATTATGTTACAAAAGGGCATGTATCTTTTAGCAGTACATACAGAAATACTTACTAATACAATGTTATAATCCCAGCATTTTGGGAGGCCGAGGCAGGTGGAACACCTGAGATCAGGAGTTCGAGACCAGCCTGACTGACAAAAAAAAAAATTAGCTGGGCGTGGTGGCGCAGGCCTGTAGTCCTAGCTCCTTGGGAGGCTGAGGCAGGAGAATCGCTTGAACCCAGGAAGCAGAGGTTGCAGTGAGCCGAGATGGCACCACTGCACTCCAGCCTGGGCAACAAGAGTGAAACTCTGTCTCAAAAAAAAAAAAAAAAAAAAAGTTACAATGTCTAGATTTTTCTTTTACTGCCTCCACAACATGAAGTAGAGTATAATATGGAAAGAAGTAAGAGGTGAAGAAAGAATGGCAGAATATTGTAATTGATGAGGCTAAGTTATCTGTAAACTATTGCTTTCAATTTTGGATATAATTGAAATTTTTCATAATAAAAAGTTTAACAGAATAAGGCAAACATGTAAACAGAAATAAGAGACTGTTTCTGGTCCTCACAATATCTTAGCTTATCAACATAGCCCAGCTACTATCTTGCCCTTAGGTTACATGAGGTATCCTCAAACTGCTCTTTCTTTAAATTAAACTTGCACGAAGATTGTCTTTGCAACCAAAATCTCTAATTAATACATATAGCCAACCAAAAAGAATGCCAATGAGCTTTTTTAGAAGAAATATTAAAGAACTGAAAATGTTTTAATCTACTTTAAAAATATCTTGTAAAAGACATGCTTTATTTAGGCATCACTGCTTCCATTCAAGTGTCCATGATAGTCTTAGACTAAGTTTTCTGTGCTATATGCTGGACATATGTATAATCTAAAATAAATAAAACAGACTATTGGAGAAGTGTCACTAAGAAAAAAAAATTAGCAAGAAACCCTAAAATTATGTCAGTGATTCTCAACCAAGGGTGATTTTGCCCCAGAAGGGACATTTGGCAATGTCTATAGATATTTTGATTATCACAATTTGAAGGATATGGGGTTGGAAGAGGAGGTGTTTTTGGCATCTGGTAGATTATATTACTTCGTTTTCATGCTGCTGATAAAGATATACCCAAGACTGGGTAACTTATAAAGAAAAAGAGGTTTAATAGACTCACAGTTCCACATGGCTGGGGAGGCCTCACAATCATGGTGGAAGGTGAAAGTCACATCTTATATGGTGGCAAGGAAGAGAAAATGAGAGCCAAGTGAAAGGGGTTTCCCCTTATAAAACCATCAGCTCTCATGAGACTTACTCACTATCAGGAGAACAGTATGGAGGAAACCACCCCCATAATTCAATTATCTCCCACCAGGTCCCTCCCACAACACGTGAGAATTGTGGGAGCTACAATTCAAGATGGTATTTGGATGGGGACAGAGCCAAACCTTATCATTGTGCTCCAGCCCCTCCCAAATCCCAAATCCCAAAACCCAAAATGAGAACATTTTGAAATGTCCTCACATTTCAAAACCAAGCATGCCTTCCCAACAGTTCCCTTAAGTCTTAACTCATTTCAGCATTAACTCAAAAGTCCACAGTCCAAAGTCTCATTTAAGACAAGGCAAGCCCCTTCCACCTAGGAGCCTGTAAAATCAAAAGCAAGTTAGTTACTTCCTAGATACAATGGGGGTGCAGGCATTGGATAAATACCCCCATTCCAAATGGGAAAAATCGGCCAAAACAAACGGGCTAAAGGCACCATGCAAGTCCAAAATCCAGTGGGACAGTCAAATCTTAAAACTCCAAAATTATCTCATTTGACCCCATGTCTCACCTCCAGGTCACACTGATGTAGGAGGCGGGTTTCCATGATGGTGTGCAGCTCTTCCTCTGTGGCTTTGCAGGGTATAGCCCCTTTCCTGGCTGCTTTCTTGGGCTGGTGTTGAATGTCTGTGGCTTTTCCAGATGCATGGTGTAAGCTATTGGTGGATCTACCATTCTGGGGTCTCAAGGACGGTGACCCTCTTCTCACAGCTCCACTAGGCAGTGTCCCAATAGGGACTTTGTGTGGGGACTTCAACCCCACATTTCCCTTTAGCACTGCCCTAACAGAGGTTCTGTTAAGGCAGGTTCTAATTGAGGTTCTAACAGGGCACAACCCCTGCAGATACCTTCTGCCTTTGAGGCATTTCCATACATCACCTTAAATCTAGCTGGAGATTCCCAAACCTCAGTTCTTGACTTCTATGCACCCACCGGCTCAACATCATGTGGAAGCTGCCAAGGCTTGGGGCTTGCACCCTCTGAAGCCACAGGCTGAGCTGTATCTTGGTCACTTTTAGCCGTGGCTAGAGCAGCTGGGATGTAGGGCACCAAGTGCCTAGGCTACACACAGCAAGGGGGCCCTGGACCCAGCCCACAAAACCATTTTTTCCTCCTAGGCCTCCAGGCCTGTGATGGGAGGGGCTGCCATAAAGGTCTCTGACATGCCCTGGAGACATTTTCCCCATTGTCTTGGTGATTAACATTTGGTTCCTCATTACTTATGCAAATTTCTACAGCCAGCTTGAATTTCTCCTCAGAAAAATTAAGAAATGGGTTTTTCTTTTCTATCATGTAGTCCAGGTGCAAATTTTCCAAACTTGTATGCTCTGTTCCCCTATTAAAACTGAATGCTTTCAACAGCACCCAAGTCACCTTTTGAAGGCTTTGCTGCTTAGAGATTTCTTTTACCGGAAACCCTAAATCAACTCCCTTAAGTTCAAAGTTCCACAAATCTCTAGGACAGGGGCAAAATGCTTCCAGTTTCTTTGCTAAAACATAGCAAGAGTCACCTTTACTCCGCTTCCCAATAAGTTTTTTATCTCCATCTGAGACTACCTCAGCCTGGATTTCATTGTCCATATCATTATCAACATTTTGGTCAAAGCCATTCAACAAGTCTCTAGGAAATTCCAAACTTTCCCACATTTTCCTGCCTTTTTCTGACCCCTCCAAACTGTTCCAACCTCTGCCTGTTACTTAGTTTCAAAGTTGCCTCCACGTTTTTGGGTATCTTCACAGCATCACCCCACTCTACCAGTACCAATTTATTGTATTAGTCCATTTTCATGCTGCTGATAGAGACATACCTGAGGCTGGGTAATTTATAAAGAAAAAGAGGTTTAATGGACTCACAGTTCCACGTGGCTTGGGGGGGCCTCACAATCATGGCAGAAGGCAAAAGGCACATCTTACATGGCGGCATGGAAGAGAGAATGAGAGCCAAGTGAAAGGGGTTTCTTCTTATAAAACCATCAGATTTCATGAGACTTATTCACTACCACAAGAACCATATCAGGGAAACCATCCCCATGATTAAATTATCTCCCACTGGATTCCTCCCACAGTATGGGGGGAGTTATGAAAGCTATAATTCAAGATGAGATTTGGGTGGGGACACAGCCATACCTTCCTCCTTCCCCAAACACAACCTAGAATTATGTGGTTTAAAGTGTCTATCTTGCCAAATCCTGAATTAAATCACACAACAAGAAAAATGGATGTTCTGTTATTCAGATATTATTAATCCTTACCTTAATATTTTCTTTTTAGTACAACATAGTGAAGTCTAATTTGAAAAAAATAAATATGAGACAGTCAAACATTCCTACAATTTCATTTATTTTAGCACTTCTGTTTACATGGTATACATTATATATAAAAATATAGAAAAATTCTGTCTTTCTAGTTTCAATTAAGTTTTTGGGATAGTTATACTATATCCCTAAAAAGATCAGTCAATAGTGAATGCTTTTCTAGCAAATCTAAAAATGTTATTTTCTCTTTTAAAAATTATATATTTTCACTCATTTAAAGTGACTAATTCTTTGCTAGTGAAATGAGTTATAAATAGTAATTTTTCTGTCTGTCAAAGTTACAGGTGTTTACTATATTAATTTTCAGCTGACCTAGAATATGGGTTATCAAAAAATGTGAAAATATGTATATTAGATATTCCTAGTTGTTTTTTTAAGTCTCTAGGCAAGTACAATAATAATAATTTGATTAATATCCAAGTTGCCTGAAAAGTTATCTCCTATTGTAACAACAGTATAATATTCACTTATTCTTATAGCAGAAAATGAACTATTAAGAAAGTAGATTTTTGTCTCTATGAACCATCAGTGTTTTTTATTAAGAAAAGTAAATGTCTTACTTAAAAATCCAGTGTTTTTAGATATTAAAAGAAAAAATAACTTATATTTTTTCCTAATTATAAATATCAGAATAAATATATTCTCCCTGTTATAAAAATACCATTTACTGGCACAGGGACTGTGGAATCTTTAAAAATCTTAAAAGATTTACAAAAATAATTTATAAAAATATGCAATGGCATTTGAAAGACATACCCAAAAGATATTTTACTTATAAGTTATAATTTTTTTAAGAGACTCTGTTGCCCAGGCTGGAGTTCAGTGACAAGACATGGCTCATTGTAACCTTGAACCCCTGGGCTTATGTGATCCTCCCGCCTCAGCCTCTGGAGTAGCTGGGACTACACGTATGGGCAACCATTCCTGGCTAACTTATTAATTTTTTTGTGGGAACAGGGGTGTCGCAATGTTGCCCAGGCTGGTCTTGAAGCTTTGGCCTCAAGCAGTCCTCCCATCTTGGCCTCCCAAAGTGCTGGGATTACACAGATGATCCAGAACACTTGGCCCTATTTCTATAATTTTCTCATAATTCTTTTTCCAAACTGCTTGTCAAGCATTGTAGATCTCTAGTTTTATGTGAATATGCCCTTATATTTTAGACGTATCTTTATCTTTTGTAAATGATACTGCCAGATTTTATTATTCAATGTATCTTTTCAACAGTTGAATTTAGTTCATTTACTTTTTAAAATAAATAACATGTTATTATTTGCATTTATTTCTACCATTTCATTGTGTACGTTTTGTCTGTTTATCTTAGGTGTTTCCTCCTCATTTTTTTGCATTTTTTTCAATTTATGTTTTAGGTATAAATTTTATTTTTCCCCTCAATTGATTTAAAAGTACACTCCTTATTCTCATCATGCATTGGTCAGAATTTTTACATGCCTGCTTAAGTTAAAATATGATATTAATCTATTTATGTATTCTGGAACAACAAAAGGACCTTAGAAAATGTTATAACCTCCCAGTCCTACATGTCATTAATTTCAAAATTGTCATTCTAATTTTTTTTTTTTTAACCTCACCTAGGTGGCTTAAATAACAGAAATGTATTGTCGTTTTAGAGTTTTGGAGTCCAGAATCAAGGTGTCGGCAGGATTGGTTTCTTCCAAGGAGACCCTCTGTTCCAGTCCTTTCTCCTTGGATTGTAGATGGCTCTGTTTCTTTGCATCCTCTTCCCTTTGTGTGTATCTCTAGGTCTAAATTTCCCTTTTTTATAAAGATTCCAGTCATATTGGATTGGGGCCCACCCTGCTGACCTCATTTTGTGTTGATTATTTCTGTAATGATCCTATCTCCAAATAAGGTACACAGAAGGGTTAGGACTTCATCATACGAATCAGGGGAAGCACAATTCAACTAATAATACTCCCAAAGTTAGACATTATTATTATGACAATTACATATTTTTTATTCTCGATGTTTGTTTTACTTTACCCATATTTATCATATTCTTTGCTCTAAAATGTTAGATTCTGAAATATTTCTTTTTGGATTTAATTACTTCTCAAAACAAGTTCTTTTAGTGAGGTTCTATTTGTGATAAACCACCCACCTATATCTGAAAATGTCATTATTTTGCCCTAGCTCTTGAATGATAGTTTATCTGTGTACTCAATTCTAGGTTGACAGTTACTTACTTTCAGACATTTGAAGACACTGTTCTACTGTCTTTTGGCTTCATTTGTTGCTGTGGGAAGTATCGTCAGTCCCATCTTTATTTCTATGTGCATATTACAGCTTTTCCCATAATTGCTTTGAAAATCTCTCTCCCTATTCTGGTTTCTGAATTTTTATTGTTAAGAGTTTAGGTTGGGGTTAGTTTTTATTTATCCAGCTTTGGATTTGTTGAGCATCCCAGAACCTGAAGAATCAGATCTCTTATTAGTTCTAGAAGTTCTCACATATTATTTATTTAAAAATTTTGCTTCTCTCCTTTTTAATTCTCCTCTTTGAACTGGAAGGCATATCTCATTGTATCCCTCATAACTCTTAATTTTTTTCATATTTTCTGTCTGTTTTTCTGTGACTTTGGAATTATTCTTTACCTTCTTGGGAAATCAGCTCGGCATTTGTATTTGTTGAATTTAATCTAATATAAGAATTTTGTTTGCTAAAGTTTTTCAAGAAAATTATTCTCCATAAATTTTTACTAATCTTTGCAGGGCTTTGCAGGGCTCAGGACAAGTCTATAAATAGAGGCCTAAATATCTTATGTCTACATATTTAAACATCATAAATTAAGTCATTAAATATCTTCTCTATTCCAGTCTTGACTATTAAACCTTCATAATGACATGGAAGGTAAGGCTCAAATTTAGAATTGTACTTTTCATATATTTGTGCTGGAATGTAGTTGCACATAGAAAACCAGCCCCTTTCCCAAAGCCCCTGGATTATAGCCTGCAGTCTACTTCCCTTCTCTACCATCATTGTGTCCATCCCATACTATAGGGGATTTCCCCATTTGCCTGTAGATACCACATTCATTTTCATTCATGTAGGCCCCATCCCTTCCCCAGTAAACAGCTATTCCTTAGCTACCCTTCCAGCTGAGAGATGTGAACAGCAGTGGCTCAGTGGCTCAGGCTGCCTTTAAGATGACCAATGCAGGGAGGAGACCTAAGTATGCTGTGGAACAGGCTGAAGTCATATGGGCAGGGAATTTTGGTTCCTGTGTCCCAGGAACATGCTCTAGAAGAGAGACAGAGACTCTGACAATCAGGTCTCCATGAACACATGTTTTTTTTTACCTTGTGAAGATGAATGGAAGAAGGGAAGGACCATTTCAGGCCCTCCAGTGTGCAGGGCTCATGCATGGGGACCCTCATGCTTAGGCCTATTGCCATTATTGCTGTTATATTACTGGAAATAGAAGGATCCTCACTCATTCCTTAAACAATCAAGGGCTTTTCCTGAGCCCACTACTTTATTCAAAGTAATCTGTTTGTACACAATGAATTAAACAACAAATACAGCCAAAACGTATCTAGCAATTTCTATTTGCCAGACAGAGATAGAGCTTATATGTGTTTTCTCATTAACATCTCTTGGTTTTACCACTTTCTATCCATTCTTACTGTCCCTGATTAATTCAGGTCTTTATCTTTCTCCTAGACTACTGGATTAGCTCCCTGACTACTCTACCTGTCTTATCTGTTAGCATTATATGTTTAGGTCGTTTCTACATTTCTCTATGTGTTGCATGTTATGGATCCTTTACTGGCCAAATTGGTAGAATTTTGTGTCCTCCACTGTATGCTGAAATACTGCTATCTGAGCGCTTGAAAAACTGATTATATATGCAATTGTCCCTCAGTGTCCATGTAGGATTGGTCCCAGGACTTCTTGTGGATACCAAAATTCACAGATGCTCAAGCCTCTTATATAAAATGATGTAGCATTTACATATAATCTATGCACATCCTCTTGTATACTTTAAATCACCTCTAGATTACTTATAATACTGAATATAATGTAAATGCTATACAAATAGTAGTTACGTTATTTAGGAAATAACTACCAGTAAAAAGTCTTTACACGTTTGGCACAGACACAACCTTCTTTTTTTTTTCCCAAATGTTTCTGATCTGCCATTGGTTGAATCCACAAATGAAAAATTCATGGATACAGAGGGCCAATTGTACTGTATTACTTTACATGTTTGTCTCCTGTTACTGAACGTACTGAATGATGAGCAACTTGTCTTGAGTGACTGTAGCCTCAGGGGGCCTTGTATATGAGCTATATACCAAGCACTCAGTGAGTTCGGTTTCTAAACAAGTGAATAAGCAATCGAATTCTATTTTGGTTTTGTTGCCTGTGGTTTTTGAGGTTATATCCAAAAAACCATTGTGTGGACCAATGTCATGGAGTTTTTCCCTAATATTTTCTTCTAGCACTTTCATAGTTTCAGATCTTATATTTAAGTCTAAACCATTTTGAGTTTATTTTTCCATATGGTGAGAGAGGAGGGTCTAATTTTATTCTTCTGCATTTGGATATCTAGTTTTCCCAAAACCATTTATTCAAGTGATTGTCCTTTCCCCATTGTGTGTTCTTAGCACTTTTGTCAACAATGAGTTGGCTGTACACATGGATTTATTTCTGGGCTCTCTATTTTCTTCCATTGGTCTCTGGGTCTGTTTTTATGCCAGTACCAAGCTGTTTTGGTTACTATGGCTTTGTAGTAAAATAGAACTAATACATAACTCAGCAATTCCACTACTGGGTATATATCCAAAGGAAATGAAATACATATGTCAAAGAGATATCTGCACTTCCATGTTTATTGCAAAACTTGTCATAATAGTCTGTTAAATCAACCTAAATGTCCATCAAAGGATAAATGAATAAAGAAAATGTATGTATATACTCTATTTGAGTACACTTTTTAGGATGGTGTAGGTGTCTTGCAATTTGTAAGACAAAGCAGAGTTATGAGGAGGGTTGAATTCCTTAGGAACTTTCATGCCATGCAGAATTGGCAGTGGGTTTGTACTGGGGCTAATTTCTGCAGGCACCCCTTGTGATGTTCAAGATCCATGTTCTTTATCTAGTAATTTTTTGTTTGCTGTTTTTTCCCCCAAATAATCCCTCTCTGACATTAAGAAAGGAAGAAAAAAAAAAAAAAAAAACTCCAGCATTTTAGAAAGAGCAAAAAGGAGGAATGACACTTCTTAGCAGTCTGACTCAGCGAATGCCTCAGGCAAACCTTCCCAAGAAGAAAACAGATTTTCTTGCCTTCATATCTTCTCCAGAGAAAGTGAGACCAAAGTGGAGCCTTTCCATTATAGTTCCTTTTTACTTTTTTTTTTTTTTTTTTTTTGCAAAAAATATAAGACCATGTGAGTGAATGCCTTTTAAGGTAGCCCATATTATTTCAGTTCATGTCTTGGTTCTTGTGAATTAAAGTCTGCCTAAGAGAAAACTGTATAAATGATAGCTGTAACTTAAGATGCTACAGAAAGATATGAAACAAAAA
The DNA here is from genome assembly GCF_029281585.2 of Gorilla gorilla gorilla. Taxonomy (NCBI): domain Eukaryota; kingdom Metazoa; phylum Chordata; class Mammalia; order Primates; family Hominidae; genus Gorilla; species Gorilla gorilla. Next base: position 93,708,397 of record NC_073234.2, read on the forward strand.
CACACATGAAAGGGGTTTGGTTACAAAAATTAATTCATTTATCTATTGCTTTTCTTCATTATGTATTATATGTTCTTAGTAAATTCAATATTCAGCCAAATATCCTATTGTTACATTTTTATTGGAATGCAAAGTCCATTCTACTGACTTCTCCACAGTGCTTAGAAAGACAAATTCTAGGCTCTTCTGGAAGGTTGTTTGATGGCTTCAAAGATAAATACCAGTCACCAGGAAGTCTCCAATGTGAGCTGTCTCAGGTGCTCTAGCTGCCAGATCATAAACATCAGATTATAAAACTTCATTTAGTATCAGATTCTCATACTTAAGATGCCTGTTACTTGGCTTGGACAAAATCTCAGTTTGCTAATTGAGAGAATAAATATGTTTACCCAATCCAGTACTTCTATATTGTATAAATATAGTTGTAATTGCATCCAAATCAACTTTAAGTTTGGAAAATGTCCATGAGTCAGAATACAAGATGTGAATGTTTAATGGAGACTTTCCTGTAACACAGTTTGTGAAGCATTCTCCCTCTCCAAAACCCTAGACTCTACCCATCCCTTCCACTCCCACTCCGTGGCACTGTGTGTTCTGGCTGTCATGAGTGCTTTCATATTCTTGACTTTATGACTTCATTTAAGAAGGCTTCATTAAGGTGTTATTATGTATGGCACTGTTCTAGATGCTGGGATAAACAAGATTAAGTAGGTGTAAACAGATTCTTAATGTATTCATGATCTAAAGAAAAGGACAGGTATAAAACCCAGTAATTACAGTGCATGTGTTAAATACAAATTCCAGGTTAACGTGACATTGTAAGGGAGCACACAGGAGAAAAGTGGGTGTGATTACCAAAAGAAAACTAATTCCAGATAAAGCAGATGCCATGAACAAAAGTTTGAGCCATAGCCACACAATATTTAGGTTGATTGAGCATTGCTCAGGCTTCCAGTACAAAATAAAGAGGGATGAGATTTGAAGCTAACATTCACATGTATTAATTGAACTAATGTAGGTCACTGTGCAGATTGTGTGAGCCAAACAACACAGCTAGGTCAGCTTGACATCACTCTATGGTGGCCAAAAGAAAGCATGGTAGGGATAAAGGAGGGGGCGAACATAAAAGAGAAACATACTCTACGATATAATTATCTAAATGCCATCTGTTAGGAATTGCCCTTTGTCTTTCAGTATGTGCTAATAGAAAATCTGTACTTTATGAAACAGCATCTCCTAACTGTCAATGGCAAATTTGTTTCTGCATGTTATACTATTTTATGTGAAAATACTGGAGATATTAGACTGGTAGTCATCAATTACCAAGTTCAGTTGAACTAAAGAAGAATGAAAAGTGATAAATATGAGACAGATTCCTCATTACAGAAGAGGCTACTGGAGAAGGAGCAGAGATTCTTTGTTAGCTTGTCACAATGGACAAATAACACATTATTCTGAAATGGAGTTGCTGTTTTATATTTGCTTTGGAAATACTTAGGATATGTTGCATTTGTTCTCCTAGTTCTACAACCCAAAATCATAGTGGCTTATGCTATTTTACAAGCAATTTTATTTAAATAATAATTTTCTTTAAAGCCCAGAAGCATCACAGTTCAGCACCAACACCTCCCCTGAAAATTCAATATATTGCCTCAAGCTATATTTTTTTAAATTAAATGTTGTCTAAGATTCATTCATTTTTGTTTGGACAATTGCAAAACCATATTCACTCTTAAAATTTTTATCCACTGAGAATTGGTGTTTATTTTCCTCAAGATGCCATACAATTCCTAATCTTAAATTTGAAAAAATCAAAAAAGGCAAAATAATTAGTTCTTCAAAGATGCAAATTTGTGTTTTTTCTATTGTGAAACCATATGGAGTACACCCTCAGACCTGTGCTAAGAAAAGACAGCCAATTTTCTAGATCCTATTCATATGCTGGCAATAAATTTAGTCTGAAAAGGATCTGACTGTTAGCTCGGAGGGATGCTAAGAATTTGGGTATGATAATAGGGGTATTATTATTTATTTTGAATAGCAAAATTAGTAAATTATTATTACCCTGCAGGATATAAAACCTAGTGAAACTAATTTGGAGTCATGGTTAACACCTCCAGGTCTTTGTATCTTCTTTAAGCTTTTTATCTCTAATTGTGAAGGACTTAGTCTCTAATTAAAGGCTGATAAGAGAGATTTACTTTTCCATTCTTCTTTTTTTGTTTTAGTTATTTTGCCTTGTATCTGGGAGTAGGTGTGTTTTTTGTCCCTGAAGTCTTCTACAAACAGATTATCCCTAAAGGTTAAGAGTCCTTTTAATAATCAAAGATGCAGAATTAGAATGAAGGGTATGGTGCTTAAGCTTGCCTTCTAGACCCACACATTGATGGTTTTATGCATTAATAAGTAGAGAAATTATTTTTATGGGTTTGATCAGCATTTTTACTAGATGGACTTGAGTAGAAATATCAGGGGGTATTGTAAGTAGTTAGGGCAGATTTTGTGTTAAATTTTTGTTTCAGTGACATACACAAATGAAAAAGACTGCTGGATTTTCCTCAAATACCTGTTCTTTTCTTCTTAAATGATAGACAGCTGCATTTTGACTACATTTCCCAGCCTCCCTCTAGCTGGGAAAGACCATGTGACTTCCGGCTGAAAGAATATAAACAGAAGGTAAGTATGCTGCTTTGGGGTTGTGCCTTTGAGAGAAGGAAATTTGGCGTCTTTCTTCTCCTGACTTCTATTTTAGCTGGAATGCAGACATAGTGGTGACAGCTGAAGTAGCAACTTGTATCACTAAATAGAAATCATGTGTTGAAAATGGCAAGACAAGAAGATTGAATGACCCTGAAACCCTGATGATTATGGTGCCTCCATATCATCTTTGGACCACCTAGCTGACTTCTAATTAAGACATAAACAAGCATCTGTCTTGTTTAAGCTTTATTTCGGATTGTCTCTGACCATGGTTAAATTGAGTGGGCCATGGGAACAACACTAAAAAATACTATATTGGCTTAGTGACTAGGTGGCAGGAAGTGAGGACACAGATATTGGACTGGATAGCTGTTGACAATACGTATATTATGGCAAAACATTTTAGAAAGTTGACTTGGCGAGATCTTGGACATAAGACCATTTGCCAACCAAGCCTTTAACTCTTATACTCTTGCTGCCTGCATTGGCTGTTTTGTTTTTAATTTTTAAATTTTTTCCACATAGCAGAGTCTTACTAGAGAGACAACTCAAGTTAGAACTAGTCACTTGCAAGGTGAAAAGGAAAAAAATGTAGTTGTGGTAAGATAGGCTTTCTGGGGTTTTTATTTTTCTTTACTTGTTTTTGGCCTGTGATCTAAATTGACTGAGAGTCTTATAATTCAGGGCTTTAAAAATCAGTTCTGACAGAAAAACAAAGGCTTCTGTGCCCAAACTGAGGCAGTGATAAAATGAGTCTCTAAATCAAGAAATAGTCTTAGCAGAAGATAAGTAAGGCTGGACAAAACCATTAAGACTGCCAGACAATAGGAGCCAGCCCAGTGGGAAACATTAGATTAAGAATGTTGCCTTCCTACTAAAACCAATTGTTTTATTTCTCCTTAAGTTGGTCACTATTAAATTGAGCAAGAAGGAAATTGACAGGACATGGAAGCAAGTAACTAAAGGCCAAAGTTTTCAGGCTAAAAAACAACATAGAGATGAGAACTTTGGCTTTATTTACTTGCAACCAGAACTGGTGGAAATAGAGTCTGTGGACCTACCAAAGGTTTTTGCAGTATTGCATTGCCAAAGAAACCTTGGGCCAGGCTTACAAAAGTCTGTCATAGCCTACCCGTTCAGGCAAACTGTGTCTCCCTAAACCTGTACCAACCATCAGAAAGAAGCCTGCCAGCATTCTGAGTCATACCAAGTTGGTAAGACTCTCCAATGTCTACTTCATATCTGGCCATGGAGAAAATGGATATGCAAGAACCTCCCTAAAGGCAAAACCATAAATTCGTAGGATAATAACGAAGAAAGGTGTGCAGCAGAGAGTGGTTCAAAGTGCTTCCAGATAGCTTAACATAGGAAATTACTCCACTGCCATGATATTGAATCCAGTTACTGCTGTATTGTTTCTATTCTTCCTTTTTAAAAATTGAGCTTTTTAAACATTATGTCTATCCTGTTATTCACCACTATGGTTTAGGTTGGGGAGCAGGGGAAAGATAACTTTAGCAAGATGCAGGACCTGAATAGAACTTTTCAGTTGTCTCTCTTGGAGGGTGGGATGGGGAAGAGCATGTTTTAATTGCCGTTGAAAAGTGTGACCTAAATCAGCAGTGATGGCAGAGACTGAAGTAGACTTCGATATTCATTCTTCTTTTCTATTCCAGACAAAACTACCTTTCCACCCAAATTCATGCTGTCATGCATACTACAGAGTTGATATTGGGAAGTAGGTGCTTATCCAGGGACATTTTTAAGCCCCTTTTGCATCTAAATAGGATCACAAAACTGCTTGCCAATGGATGATATAAAAATGACACATTACATCTGTCATTTCTTGGTGAAGGTGTTTAAGAAACATGAATACTTTCTCCATCCTCTTTTCTTACTTCCTCAACCATGTAAAGAAGAGAACACCTCTCTCACCTCCCCAGCAATGGAACCCATGTATTAAAGATGGCAGAGCCAGTATAAGCCTATTTCTGTTGGCAAATGCCAGACACAGATGAGAAATAAACTTTGATTGTGTTTGACCTATTTTTCATTTGAGGAGACCTCTCTTTTTTGTTTTTAAATAGAAGCTAGCATTACCCTAGCCTACACATCTTTTTCCATGTAATAGAATATTAACTCAGCACATGACCACTCAGCTAAAACTGGTATTTTCCAGTCCCTTGTACCTCTAGATGTGACTGCATAATAAAGCCCTGCCAGTAGGATATGAACTGAATTGAAACGTATAACTTGTATTGCATGAACTTTAAGGCAAGAGTATGACCTTGCTATAGTTTGAATAACACATCCAAAACTCGTGTTGAAATTTAATTGCTATTGCAACAGTATTAAAGGGTGGAACATTTAAGAGGTAGTTAGGTCTTGAGGGCTCTGGCCTCATGAATAGACAAGTGCTGTTATTGCAGGAGTGGGTTAGTTATTGTGGAAGTTTGGCCCGTTTTTTTTCTCTCTCACATTCACTTGCCCTTCTACCGTGTTGCCACCTCAGGCCTTTGCCAGATTGGTACAATGCTCTTGGACCTCTCAGTCTCCAGAATCATAAGCTAAATAAACTTCTTTTCTTTATAAATTACCCAGTCTGTGGTATTAATGTTATAGCAGAAAAAAAAGAATATTAAATGATGTCTATCTATTAAATAGTCCCCTCTTTTTTGTTTTTTCCTTTTTGTCATTAATTGAGTGTGGCACGGTGATGGGCAGTGAAGCACCTAGCTTAGACAAAAATGTGGTGTAATGAGGAAGGCCAGACACCAAAAGAGAAGAAACCTAGCTCAACATTCCAGGCCTGATTCTTCCATCTGGAACTTCACATGAGAGAAATGAACTTCTTTACTTTATATCTCTCTGTTATAGCATAGGAACACCTGTTCCTATGCTTAACTTATGCATATATATGTGTGTAGTTGCAGTCAAATGTACTTTTGCTGTGGGTTACAATTTTTAAGGGTATATATTAACTGTTCTACTATATTCTCTTAATATTATTTTAATATGATATTCATTCATTTATCCTAAATGTTTTCTTCTTCATGCTACCTCAATGGATCAAGAGCTCATGAATTCAGTGTCTCTCCATGGTAATTATGCTGTCATTCTCCCCTAAAAATAAGATCTGTATTCAATCACTTCAAGTTTAAAGCACTTTGAACCCTCTAGTTTGCAGCCTACTGAAGGCATGGCTAGGGACTAAGGTATCTTACCTATTATTCTTAGGGTTTGGACAGATGCTAGGAAGCCATGGAGGGATTCCCAGGAAGCTGCAGCTATTCCCTGTGCATAAGAATAAGACCCTTGGAAATCCCATTTATTAGAAAGTATGACTTAGGAATTTTGAATTTTAGTGCAGGTAAAGATGACTTTAGTTCATATCAATGAATTGCCCAATCCTTTAAAAATAGGAATAATACAACATTAATAAATAGATTAGTAAAGGAATGATGTTATTATTACTTACATACAACAAATAGGTTAAAAATTAGTGAAAAAATACTAAAATTACTTGACCACAGGAAGCTACCTTTTTTGGTTACTTATGGTTTATTTTTTACTTTCCATATTACCCAATGATTAGTTATCTTATTAAGCAAAAACCAACAAAAACCAAATTAACATATTTTAGATTTTATTTATCATAATGGTAATTATTGACCAAAGTTTTTTATTTCCTTTTTAAAATCAGTGACATCTCTGGACTCTGGGAGATAAATGCCAAAAGATTAATAACAAACAAATACATTAGTCTCTAAAATAAGTACAGAAAATCAATCATTGCCACTTACTCTTCCATCTTAATATCTTTATTTGCCTTCCGCTGGAGGAATGTATGTAATAGAATCTGAAAATCAACACTGTTGTTGACTTACTTGAACACGTGTTTTAGGAGACTGGGTAAGTGGCTGTTTACCAGGTGGGGAAGCATCTAAGTTCTGATATTGTTGGGAACAGTATCTTGCAGAAGAGAGGACATTCAATTGGGAAATCAGAGATGTATTTCTGTTGGATCTACTGCTAGTTATGTGACAAGGCAAAGTGTAGGAATACTTGCATCTCCATTTCGTCATCTCTGCAGTAAGGGAAATATGCTAAATAATTTCTAAAACTCCTTAGGTTCAAATTATGATTTAAAGAAAATAAAATGTAATCAATAAAAGTAAGTAATACATCATCATGACAGAATGCTATTTTAAAGGATAGGGATGGATTTAGATACATATTTTTTGCTTTGGGAAAATAACCCAAAATTTAATAGTGGACTTCACACTGTATTTTAGAAAAATTCCCATTGCTCCCTATTTCTTGTGATTGTTGTGGAATCTCACCCCTCCATCTCAGCTCAACAGTAAATGTACTATGAAGATTTTTATCCCCCAGATGGCAGTGCAGCATTCCAAGTTTAGAATGTTCTGGTCTGGTGCTCTGGAAAAAGGCAATATGAGCTTTTCTTATATTGTCTCCATCGCAATTTTCTGTGCCATGTTTCTTCCTTTTGGAGGAAGTATGCTATGAATCTAATGTAACAAGACTTGAATAATGAGAGACAGATAGCTCATTCTGAAGTGAACACAGCAGAGATCCACTTCTGCCTGCTTGTGCAGCATTGTGTCCAGTAAATAGTAATTAAAACCATCACACAAAGTAATCTAATGAAATAATGAAAGTTTTAAAAACTATCAGAAAAATCATCTATACTTTTAATTAGTATTTTACATGTTATTTTATCAGAATTTGAAAACATTTACTAAATGTAATAGGATTAAGACACTTCTCAGCAATTATTTTTTAAAGATACAAATGAAATGGACAGCATCCACCATAACCTTCATTGAAATAACTATAAGCTGCTTATGCTATTGCTGAGACTTGCTTATGAGGCATATAAAAATCAACAAACAAATACAAATAGCTTCAGATGGAGAGCCTGAAAAGAAGCCAGGAAAAGGGTCATTCCAGTTTAATGATAAAAATTCAGTGGAACCATTTATATCAAAACAATATCTGGTCATCTGCATGGTCAAAGGAACTAGGGTGAATTCTTTACATTTCCACCATATTTTAGATGAATGATGTTTTGCAGATTAATTATACTAAAAGAATATTGGTAATGATGTGAAAGTAGAAGAAGTAAGGACAGGAAAACAAAATTTTGGAATGTGGTCACAGTTTTATGTTCTGAAAATGCCTTCACATTTAGGTCTAATGAAGTCTTTCCTGTTTCACATTTTCTAGTAAGAAAAAGGATTCAGGACACAAAGATTTTGAGTAACAAAAATGAATATTCCCCTTTTTAAACCACAGAGTGTAGATGATTTTATTTTATCTGCTGCTTATGAGTTCATTATCTACCTTTACTAGAGGCACCTCAGATGAATACTTCATTGCAGTGTAAAATTCTGTAGATGTCTATAATACATATAGACTTCCAAATATAATACCATCCTTCTCTATCCAATTAAGGAAAAATCTATACATGCATATATGCACTTTAATCTATAATCACTGCTTGGGAAACAAAAACAAGATATATCTGCCTTCAGTGAGTTTACACTCTAGTGGGAGAGATAAATTGCAAATAACCATGGACAGAACACGAGCTGTGAAAGAGGCAGCATGGTGAGGATAGTGGGCTATAGAGCTATAGGATACTAGGATTCAAATCTTGGTTTTGACTCCTAACATTCCTGTGTCTTTGGATAGATTACATTCTAGTTTCTTTATAAAACAAATGATAATGAGAATACCTATCTCATAGAGTTGTTTTGAAGAAAATGAGTTAATTGAGTAAACTGCTTGTCATATAGCAATGTCAGTAACACATGGCAAAGGAGAAAAAAATGTCATGGGGTTAAGAGGAAGCAAAGACCAATAAAGGAACTAACAGTTGCTATTAAAGGATACCCTTTAAAGACCGTCAGTGATGTATTGAGAGAGGAGGATAGAAAGGGCAGCTTCAGGCTAAGGTAACAACATGTTAAATGTTAGGGGAAGGAGGTAGTAGCTCAGTTTGATTGCAAATGGGATAAAAATAAAAATGTAGGTCCAAACATATGCTAAGGACAACTTGTATTGGGCTAATAAGATTTTGCTTCCTCAAAATATATAGAAAGTCACTGAAGATTTTTATGCCAGGGACGAATAGTCAAATTTTTGCTGTCAACATATCATTCTGGTTGCTTTATGAAAGAAAAATTGAGCATAAAAGAAACTAGAGACAGAGAGCTTAGAGAGGGCTGCAAAATCCAGAACAAAACGGGGGTAACTGTGATCATCGCTTAAAAATCATTTATTGGCTTGCCAGCTAGTTCAAAAATTATCTTATCTAACTAAAGGTCCTATTTAGTAGCATGCAAAATTTTACTTGCCCTTTCTATCTGTGTGTAGACTTCCACTCTATCATATATATATATATATATATATATATATATATACACACACACACACAAACACACACACACATACACACACAAATATGTATATATGTGTATATATACATATACACGTATATATACGTGTATATATACATATACACGTATATATAGCATTTCAGACACAGTTTTAAAATTATACAAAAAATAGCTATATTAACAGACTGTCTTTCCTATTTCCTGAACATTCTAAACACAGAAGGAACCTCTTCTTTTTCTCATAACTGTGTTTTGTTTTGAAGATTAGACTTGTAGAGGCTTACAGAGGCAACTTCTTTTTTCATTCAGTGTCTGTTGGCCTGCCCACGAGCAGTGATAAACCTGACCAACAATCCTTTCCTTCTCCTTGTTTTCCTTTTTTTCTGCCTCATTTTTTTCTCTTTCCAGATGCCTCTGATCTATTTTTTATATTTCACAGCTTACTTCTGTCTTCTTTCTTTCCTTCCTTCTTCCTAAAGGAATCAGAATATCTTAACACTTTCCTTCTTTCTTCCCACCACTGAAGCCCGCAGGGTCTTTGTTTAGCTAATGGACCCTGTTGTTCTGAAGAAACCATGCAATCTGAAATAAAGCAACAGGCAGTCCAGATAGAATTGGGGTTCTTGGTTCCAGTTGCAAAATGGAAGAATAGCCAGCATTACTTAACAGAAACAGTATGATTTGAGTTCCTGAATCTTCTTTAGAATAAGTTCAATCCTGAGTCTCTAGAAAGAAGAGCAGTAAGTGGCCTGGTTTTGAGGCCTGCTTTAAGAACTGTCCCAAATCCCAGCTTTGATCATCAGTCACATGAATTTAAAAAAGTAAAAGGTATCTTGTTGACTAGTTCGTAAAAACTAGATGGAGCATGCTAAAAATTAAAAATAAATAACCTGTTAATTAAAAAGAAGATTTATTTATTAAGCAAATCAGTAAGAAGCAAACTTTCAGGAAACTAAGCTTTTTTGACACATTTCACAGCATGCCTCATGGTCTTTCTCATGGGCACTCTGGCTTGTTAATCACTTCAGCAGCCTGGTTTTATCTGTTTCACCCACTTATGGGTGAAATTATGTTGAAAAAAATGTGGCTGCTGCAAGCTTCTAAATTGACATGTCCTCAGTTCCAGGGGCCAAGAGCACTGAACTCTTCTATCCAGGACATGGGAATCAGGACGTGGCTCAGTAAAAGTGAACTTCTTGCCCTCAGTGAAATTAACTTGGGTCCCAGAGTCACATGGCAAACATATGGCTATACGGACTTTATTAGTCTGCTGTACCTGATTGCTGTAACAACACCACCACAGTCGGTGGCTTTTATAGCTTTGGCTTCCTCTATGATGTCAGAATTCTCTATTGTTTCTTCTTCAACTGGGCAGCCAATGGGTGAAGCAACAGAACAGGTGGAGGAGTTCTTGGAAGGGTTCTTAGAAGCCAGGACTAGAGGTGGCATTCATAATTTTTACTCACATTCTATTGCTGGAGCTTAATCACAGGGTGATCTAAACACAAGGAAGGCTGAGAAATTAGGTTTCTTCATGAATCCAGGAAGAAAGAAATAGAATCATCTTCTCCACAGGGACCCATCCTGTTGTTCAGCAGGCAAATTGACAGAGAGCAGTGTTGCGTGCTGGGCAGGTACCATAATGATGTCTTCTGTCATAAGACAACTGTCTTTTCCTGGGACTTTGGCAATAACTCAGTTGGCTTTCTCAATTCCTGTAGCCTAGTTTAAATTGCTTGTTTCAGCTGAGTGCTGTTATTTTTTGACAACATTCAAGAGAATTAAAGAAATGACTTTTCTTCCTTTCATTGCTACTCATCTATGTTCTCAGATTGTTTATTAGTATCTCTATTTCTTTTTAATGTTATCTCCATGGGAGAAAATCCTATTTCAGCCTAGAGATTTTATTCTGTAATTAATTCACAAAGGATCACTTCATAAGGAAGGCATTGACTTTGAATTTCTGTCAGCTTCAATTTAAGCAGATGGAAAACTATGGATTATATACCACAAACAACCACCTTTTTAAAGCTTAGCAACCAAGAATATTTTAACTCTCCAAGTCAGCTTACAAGTCTAGGACCTGCTCATTATCCCTGTGCCTGAATAGTTCAACAGATAAACATTTTGTTCATAAAACAAAGTGGTATTATATTTCAGACAGGAGAGAGAACAGATGTGTCTCTCACAATGAGATTTTGTTGTTTCAATACATCAGACTTTTCTTTTCCTCTCTCTTCTCTCAACTATTCTAGAAAGGTTGGGTGCAATTGTTATGTGGGCTAAACTTTAAGAAATCTATAATAATCAGACCTTTACATTGCCTCTTCTGTTTAACAGAAATCTGCCAGAGAATGTGCTGTGGGAGTGGAGAAAGAATGCTAGCTGTTAAAAACCATGTCGGCTCATCGCAGAAATGTGATTTCCATTCTTACTGCCACACCAGTAGTAAAAACTTAGGAAATGAGCCTTTTCATCTCTAGTTACCCACCTCTGCTGCTAAAGCCAAAAGAGACCCCATTGGTAGGCAAGCCATTGAAGTCCACAGTGCACTGTAGAAGTACAGATCTGCACTCCTGCAAGGATATAGTTACTGGATGTGCAAGTTGCTATGTATACAGAAAGCTAATCCCCAGATTGTTTGTCTTGAAAAAAACAGAAATCTCATATCAAGGCAATACACTTATGCATTTTCTAAGCCACTTAACACATCTTAGAATACGTACATGAGAGTTCATGGACCAAGACAGCTGACTGGAGGAAATTTGTTATATTTATGAAAGGCTGAAAATAATTGAGATTTTGCCATGTTTTCAATCATAAAATGGTCAAAGACATCATGACCCTAACTCCCCATTTGCTAAGCCAGAAACCTGGGGAGCATCCTTTCCCTCTTATCCCACATCAAATCATATGTGAAGACCTACTGAATCTGTTTTCTAAAACTCACCTGAATCCATCCACTTCTCTTCATCTATACTGCTATCACTTTATCTAGTTTCCATCATCTCTCAGCCCACAGTCTTCTTCATGCACTTGGGAGTTTGTTAGAAATGTGGAATCTCAGGGCTCACCCAACCCTACTTATCTACATTTTGACAAGATCCTCATATGATTTATATGCATGCCACATTTTAAGAAACACTGGCATATCTCCCTGTCTCTACTTTATTCACTTCCATTCCATTCTGAACACTGAAGTCAGGGCAATCTTTATAGAATTCAAATTTGATTGTGTCTATCTTGCTTAAAACTCCTCACCTTCATGTCTTTTGGCTCAAGTAAGTAAAAAGCCTTCAAATTAAGTTGCAATGCCCTTCAAGACCTGGTTCCTCCAGCTTTATTTCATAAAACTTTTCCTTCCCACACTATGCTATAGCCATCTTTGTTCCAAATACGACATTCTGTTTCTCAAATGGGGTCTTTGCACTCTCTGTTCCCTGGTTTAGGCTATTCTTTCTCCCACTCTGTTCAACCTCAGTCCTTTAGGCTTCAACGTAAAGGCTGAGTTTTTAGAGATCCGACTCTCTTACTATCTAGATCTCATGGTATCGTTTCTTGCCTTATAAAAAATATCCAATGTTGTATTAGCTTGTTCAATGCATGCACTACTCAATAAACTATAATTTCTATAAGGAGAGATATCATGTTTGTCTTGTGCAGAGCAATATCCCAAGCACTTGAGACAGCAACTGGCATGTGGCACTTATGACAGAGTGACCAAATGAAATAACTTCTCATAAAGATAAATGGACAGTTTCCCACATCTTTAAGAATAACAGTCTTCTAAAACTATGACGCACTGTCACAGGGAAGATGAATCAGACTTATTCTGATGGGTTCCAGAGGACAGGAAGATATACGCAAGGCCCATGAATGACTGCACTTATCTCAACATGCTGGCACTAAAATATCTGTTGAATAAATGAATCAGAACAAGTAAATAAAAGATTTAGCAATAGATAAATTATTAATGATACAACTTAGTACCATTTACAAGGTACTAACAATAGAATGGATTGTTTTGTGAGCTCAGATTGCATAACCGTTTAAAGGTTGAATAGGAAGTAAAAAATACCTTAAGAAAGTGATTGAAATAGATGATCCCTCAGGTTCTTTACATCCCTAGGAGTCCACTATTCTATCAGTTCCTCTGTGAGGGAAAATAGTGCTAGTCATAACTGCTAGACTTAGTTTACAGAAAAAAAAAATGTCGCTCATTCTTGTTAATGGTTGTATCACTACATTTATGTACAGACTTGTAGTAGTTTTCATATTTGGCATGATCAAAAGGACACTGACACCAAATACATCCCCATTTGGTTGTCACTAGTCCTTGAACTCCATTAATAGAGAGTCTTTCCTTTGAAACTGTTCCTTCTCCAGACACTGATGACACTGATGTTGCAAAAAAAAGATGCCACAGAAGTGGCAACATATTTCACTATTATCCATAATCTCCATCTTTATTTGGGGTCCTTTATGAGAACCCATTCTTAGAGTTGAGAATAAACAGTGGAGGAAAGAGGGATGCAATGGTAGCATTTGGAAGGTAAGATGGCTCCGGATGCAAGCTCAGCCCAAATATTTCTCCATCAGAGACATTTTTTGGATACCTCAATCTAAATGATATATCCATGTTATTTTCTTCTTTATCAACTTTCATTCATTCAAAATATATTTGAGTGATTACTGTCTGCTAAGTGCTGTTCTAGGTAATTAAGATGCATCAGTGAACCAAAAAAGACGAAAGTACTTCTTACTGTCAACCTTGCATTTTAAAAAATGTGGTCTAAGGATCAAAATGTCAGCATCACCTGGAAACCTGAGAGAAATGCAGAATGAAAGGCGTCACCTAGACCTACTTAATCATGTACAGCCTTTTAACAAAATCTTCAGGTTATGTATGCACGTTTAAGTTTGGGAAACACCATTCTATTGTGTCTGCTCTTTTATTTCATATGTTTTCACTTTTTTTTTGAGACAGAGTTTCACTCATGTTGCCCAGGCCAGAGTGCAATGGCACGATCTCGGCTCACCACAACCTCCACCTCCCAGGTTCAAGCGATTCTCCTGCCTCAGCCTCCTTAGTAGCTGGGATTACAGGCATGTGCCACCACACCTGGCTAATTTTGTATTTTTAGTAGAGACGGGGTTGCTCCATGTTGGTCAGGCTGGTCTGGAACTCCCGCCCTCAGGTGATCTGCCCACCTGGGCCTCCCAAAATGCTGGGATTACAGGCGTGAGCCACCGCACCCGGCCATGTTTTCACATTTTTAAATGATACATGTTTATTTGCTTAAAGTCTATTTGCCCTACTAGACTATAAACTATGTGAGGTCAGAGGTTAATAGGCAAAGATAGAAGGGATGGATAAATGTAAATAACAAACTTCATCTGCTCTTCAACTCGGCCAAGGTACCACCTTCTGCTGACTTCTCTTTTCAGCCCCACCAGTTGATGCACCTACTGTACAATAGGTAGGGCAACTGAAATGTAGGAAGAAGAATTAACTAACATCTGTGAATTCTTTTTTACCTTCTGCCTCAACTTCTTCATCTCCTCCATTTTTTAAAAGTTGCATAAAATATACTAGCATAAGAATATCTGGAATAAAATATGATAGCATTAATTCCTGAAGATAAAAAAGTTTGTGATTTATGGAACATGAGAAATTAAACAAGTATCCTTACCTCTACTTTCATCCCAGCCATCCTCATTTAAGATTTCTTTTTCCAATTTTATAACAGGACTTGGTTCTCTTTGACAGGAATAATGGGCTTTGGTGGATGACAGGATTGCTCTCACATCAAACTTTTTGTAACATATACTCTGTAACAAGGGTTGGCAAACTACTTCTCATGGGCCAAATCTGACTGACCATTCTGAATCCTTTTTTTGACCCATGAAAGGAGACTTTTTTTGTACCATGAAAGGAGATTAAAAAAAAAATACTTTTAAACAGTTAAAAAGAATATTTCATAACATATGAAAATTATATGAAATTCTAATTTGTGTCCATAAAGTTTTATTGGAACACAGCCTGCTCATTAGTTTATGTATTGTTTATGCCTACTTTCATGCTATAGTGGCAGAGCTGAATAATTAAAATATGGAACGTATAGTCACATCAAAATCTAAAATATTACTACCTGGGCCTTCACAAGAAAAGCTTGCCACCCCCTGCTCTATAGTAGCATTATCCCATAGAACTAAAATGTGAGTCATATATGCAGTTTTAAATTTTTGATAGCCACTTTAAAAAGTTAAAAATAAAAGGTGAAGTTAATTTTTAAAATGTTTTATTGATCCTAATATATTCAAATATTATTTTAATGTGTAATCAATATAAAAATTGAGATGTTTTACTTTTATTTGTATTAAATGCTTTTCAAATCCAATGTGCATTTTACACTTCAGTGTACCTCTGCTAGAATTAGTCACTTTTCATATGCTAATATCCACATATGGCTAGTGTTACCGTATTCGTGTAGTTTTAGAGTATATAGTTAAAAGTTGAATAATTTGTCTTAATTGTAGACATAGAATTAAAAGTTATTATAAGACTAAAATGAAATATCAGTGATGGGAGTATGGCAGAAGGAAATTATGCCTCATAGCTTAAAGTATCCCTTCTTTGATATATCAAGAAAACAAGGCCGAGCGCGGTGGGCTCATGCCTGTAATCCCAGCACTTTGGGAGGTCGAGGCGGGTGGATCATGAGGCCAGAAGTTCGAGACCAGCCTGGCCAATATGGTGAAACCCTGTCTCTACTAAAAATACAAAAATTAGCCTGGCGTGGTGGTGCATGCCTGTAGTCCCAGCTACTTGGGAGGCTGAGGCAAAAGAACCACTAGGACATGGGATGCAGAGGTTGCAGTGAGCCGAGATCATGCCATTGCACTGCAGCCTGGGTGACAGAGCGAGACTCCATCTCACACACATACACACACAAACACACAGAAGTCATGGGTACATGAAAAATAGTACATAAAAGAAGAGTATCCAGACTTCTTGGTTCTCAGGTTTGCATTACAGTAAAAAGTTTGTTTCCAAGGTTTCTGGAGACAGAAGGAACACCTTAATCGGTTAGAATTTATTTGGGAACAAGAGATGGACTTTATTTGTGGATTAGATTTTTTTGAATGCACTACAGAACTAAATGGCAAAAACAAAAACAAAAACAAACTAGAGAAACCCATCTAAAAGGTCTAATTGTAGCCTACTACTTGGGGTGAATAGTGGGTGGTCTTTTCAGTGATCTGTTCTGAAAACACCACCCACTATTTAAAACAAACAAACAAATAAAAGCTTTCTTCGAATTGGGTTCCCTGAAAATAGGACACTAAAAGATAATATAAATATAGGCCACCCTTTTGAAAAGGATATATTTTTTATAACCTCATAATAAGGCACTATGGCTTGCTTTCAATATATGGAGTGTCTATCCTACTTAGCATGCATAATAGCATTCCACAGCTTTCTGAGTTACTAAAGGAAGGTCTCATCTTCAGCTCTTGCCTTCACTTACCATCTGTTCTTTTTCAAAACCACAGTGCCTCAGCTATGCTGTGGAAATTGAGAAAGTTAATGACTTCTAGCTCTGTCTTCTATTTTGTGGCACTAGGTAGCTCCAATTATCTTTCACTATCTCAATTTCTCCACCTGTTAAGTGGGGATAACGATGAGCAAATAATGTGCACAACGTCAGCAGGGGTTAGAAGTGTTCTGTTTTGTCTTTTTACTTAGATGGAAAGAACATGGTGTTGTTTTAGTGCTGTAGAAAAAACACATAAAATGTCCTTTGCTATTTAGCCATTCATATGCTTTTCTTGTTCTAAAAGATCCAACTTTCCTTAATTAAGTTTGGCAACAAATGGGCATCTCCTTCAGGTAAAACCTGCTTCATAACAAAAATAAAAGGATTTGACAAGGCACTGGGACAGTTTCCAGTACAGTCCAGGGCATTAGAGGATAATTCAATGAAAGAGATATAAGGTCTGAGAACACAAAGGATGACTCTTAATTTTATGCAGCAACAAAGCATGTTTACAGCAGACAAAATGGGGCATCGAACAGAAGATTTTTATAAAGCAAATGTACTCACACCTGAAGAAAATTCTGTTTTTGTTTGCTTGCTTGATGTGGCTCTATCTTGTGCTGACAAAACACATTCTTTGGTGTATTATTCTTTGTGATTCTTCTCTCTTATATCCCTGAGCCCTGTAATGATGTATTATCTCTATAGAGAGCAGGGTGTGCTTTATGATGGATGAGAGATCCCATAGTGAAGGAGATCCATCATCTGTTACAGCTGAGTTAACTGAGTGACTCAGCCTGTGGTCACTTGTCTGGAAGGACACTTTAAAAAAGGATCTGGATATGGTATGAGATGCACTTGATTTCTGGAATGTGGCTGACACTGCCACAAGAACCTTAATAAAACCACAAACCTAACGGCCAACTAAAATGAGAAAGAAAATCATAGGGAGGAGACCTGTGATAATTTGGACATTTGGCCAATTTCAGTGAAAGAATAAAATATGACCCCTAAGAGTGTCCATTTCTCCTAATCAGCCTGCAGAGCTGCTGAATATGTCTTAAAGAGGCCCATTTGGAAACCTCTGGGTTTCCAAATAATCAATGAATTAGTCTTCATTGATCTGCACTGTTAAGAACTACAAAAGGTTTTTTTTTTTTTTTTGGTGTGTAAAATTAAAATTTAGTGCATTAGAATGCAACACAACGTTACTTAAATATCTTGAGCTTAGAAAAAGGATCCCAGTTGAGGTGGCTTTACCTCTCTAGCTGGGTAGCCTTAAAAAGTGCATTTACGCAATCTGAGCCTCCCTTTCCTCAACTCTTATGTGCACGTTTTCACGTTGATGTGTTCCAATACTGTACTGTCCACTATGAGAGCCACTAGGCACGTGTGGGTATTGTGTTCTTGAAATGCAGCTATTGCAACTGAGGGATTTTTTATTCTTATTTCATTTTAAGTCATTAAAGTCAAACTTAACCAAGGCAGTATAAATTTGTTTTAATACTGATTATTTATTATAAAATTAGTTAAACAAGATATCAAAATTTATTTATGTTGTTTCTTTTTACCTTTTTAGCATACCTACTAGAAAATTTAAAATTGCATCCAGGCTCAGTGGCTCCCAATACTGTGGGAGGCTGAGGCGAGCAGATCCCTTGAGTCCAGGAGTTTGAGACTAGCCTGGCCAACATGGCAAAACTCCATCTCTACTAAAAAAACAAACAAACAAAAAATGCAAAAAATTAGCCAAGTGTGGTGGCGTGTGCTTGTAGTCTCAGCTGTTTGGGAAGCTTAGGTGGGAGAATAGCTTGAACCCAGGAAGCAGAGGTTGCCGTGAACCAAGATCACACCACTGCACTCCAGCCTGGGCAACAGAGTGAGACCGTGTCTCAAAAAAGAAAAAAACAAAACAGAAAATTGTATTGTATAGTAACTCTTGCTATATTTTGGGGGGGGACAGTGCTATTCTAGAAAAATGATTTCAATTAACTATCATTCTACTTCCATAGCTATGTATTATTGAAAATAATATTGTCATATTAAAATACTTCCATGACTATGAAAGTTCAACCAAAATATTAATGAGCTATATTTGTCCCTTTTTCTATAGATAAAATTATTTTTTCTTTTTCTATTTTAAACATTAAAGCAATTTTTATAAGGGGGAGCCTATATCCTAGATGAATAGGGATAAAAATATTTCTTTCTTTAGGAATATAAGCTCTTCACATTTACCGTTAATCAATGTCTGCTTTGCAACTCCAGGTAACGCCTCTTATCTAAGATTTAACCTTTTTTCTTTTCTTTTCTTTTTTTTTTTTGAGACGGAGTCTCATTCTGTTGCTCAGGCTGGAGTGCAGTGGCATGATCTCAGCTCACTGCAACCTCCACCTCCCAGGTTCAAGCGATTCTCCTGCCTCAGCCTCCAAAGTAGCTGGGATTACAGGTGCCGGCCACCATGCCCGGCTAATTTTTGTGTTTTTAGTAGAGACAAGGTTTCACCATGTTGGCCAGGCTGGTCTCAAACTCCTGATCTCAGGTGATTAACCCATCCCAGCCTCACAGCCGGGATTACAGGTGTGAGGATCCACGTCTGGCCTTTTTATCCTTTTAATAACATGCCTCAGACGTGTCTTCTGGAGATTAAAAGCTAGCTTTAAGAAAGTTGCTACGTTTAGTAGCTCTCTCTGAGTTGAAGGACAATAGAGATAAGTTTTTGCCCATTCTGTTTAATTTGAGGAGAGTAAATTTTCTAGATTTCAAAAGATACAAAATATTTGCTTTTTCTTCATCAGCAGGGAAGATCTTGGAACTGCTAGATCTTTAAGAGCAAAGTCTCGACCTTTCCTGCACAGCCCCTGACATTTAAAGGCCAGGGCAATCAAGCCTATCTCAGAGGTGAAAACTGCCAGTTCAAGATGTCATCAGCCAGCCTTTCCCAAGGTGCCATATTCATGGCTAGGGATTGAGATCAGCATGTCATAAAGCCCTAAACACAGCACAGAAGAAATACATTTAGATGCACAGTTACACATGGATTATATATTCCCTGAATAAGATTGATTCTTAGGCTAAGATCAGGCTTATTTATCAAATGATAACACCTATCAATTCAAATATTATTGAAAATAATATTGTCCTATTAAAATACTTTCTTGACTACATATTAGTTTGTGTTAGGAAAACATCTTTACTCCAAATATCTTATAATCATCCAGATAGGATGTTTTGTCACCTTCAGTTCAGAGTAGTATACTGTATTTTTTAGGGTTGAGACAATTTTCTTATTTTCTTTAGTATCTTCCCCATGCTTACAAAAGTGGGGAGTTTTCAGTTTCTGAGGCTGTCCCTGAATGGCATCTAATCAGCATCATTAAAGTTTTGTGCTTTGTCTTTTATCTGGTTTTTCAGTGAAAGGAGCCTAGCTTCTTTGTCCTGCACATTTCTCATTTCTTATTGTAATTTCTTATCATTGTAATTCCAACTAATTTTCTCAAGAATCAAGAAATTTTCCTTCACCCTAGCTGCCTTTGAAGAACTTCCAAAGACTAATCACTCAATAGTGAAACGGCATTGATATACCTGACCTCTTTTATGTCATTCATTCACGTGTATTTTATTTTTCTGGAAAGAGAAAAGGTAGGATATGGTTCATTGAACTGAGAGTGTTTCTGAAAGTCTTTTTTTTTTCTCCCTTTCTTAGAGCGATAATCACTGATAGTATCTTTTTCTAGAATAAGATGTTTGTATATTCTTGGCATTAGGAAGTCATTAGGAACTCTCCTCCATTTGCTGTCCTTGTTGATGACTTGAATCTAAGATGAGTACTGACAATCTCTAGAGAGGAAATCATTTCTCACAAGTAAGTTGAAATGACAGACCTTGCAAACAAAGATTTTGTGTTGATACAGATATGAAAACAAAGCATGTCCTCAAACATTAGAACAGTCGATTCCTAGTGCAGCAGGGCGTTTATCACAGTCTTCTTGGAGATGAATCATCTGCCATCTACAGAGAGAATATGAATATTGTTGGTGGCACAGATCATCTTTTTAAACATAGCATACAATTAAGGCCTCCACAGTGTAGCTCAATTAGAGAAAATATCTTCGTATTTTTATTTTCTCAAGCTGGGCCAATTGGCTGTTTTATTGCCTGAGATTTTGGGGAAATTATTGAGCTGGAAAATCTATCTGTATTTTAATGTAAAAGAAGAATTCTCTAATTGTAAATCATACACAAAAAGTGTATTCTAGAGTATATCTTGTAACATTTTACAGGGAATGTGATAAAACAGAACATGTCAGTTCCTTTCTGAGGGAACCAGGCTGCCTTCTGTGTGCTCTCTCTCTCTCACTTTCTCTTTCAGTATTACTGATACCAAAATCATTTCTTATTGACACTGCATATTTGTGAATATGTAAGGGTTTAAGAATTTAGCACCATTGACGACATGACACCTCAATGCCTCCTTTTAGCTTAAATATGTTATGTGGCAGGAACAGAATTCTCTTAAATCACCATAAAAGGCCATTGGTAACTACTAGAAATGAGTGGAAATACTGAGCTGTTTACACAGTAAAATCACTCCTCAGTACCAGCACTTAAAGAACAAAATGAAAAGTGAAGTGGGAAAATGTGGGCTTTGAACCAAACAACATTTTTCCTGTGTTTTATTTTTTCATTGGAGTAAGGAATGGTGCTTTTTGTTGTTAGAAAAAAATAAATAAATGTACGTGCTTCTTACAGAAAGGCAAATAATTAAACATGGTTTACTCATTGTGTTCTTTACTCTTGGCTCTCCATATGAAAACATTCTAAAACGAGAAATCTCATGTTATTATAAAGACATGGGTTACGCTGGGGTGTGATTATTTTATTTAACAGATTTAAGATAATTTTTAAGGCAAAACTATTTCTGTGTCCTGTTACCTGACCACAGTAACAATGATGTGTTCATCTGTTTACAGTTAATTCCTCATGATAAATGATCCTGTTGAACAAATTCTTTTAGAGGTTCTGATGGTAAATAATGGCCAAACATTCTCTCTAAACAAAGCATCAACCATTTTCAAGGTATATTGAACAGGTATATTAGACAGGATAGGCCAAGTAATTCTGTGGTAACAAACAACCACAAAATTTTAGTAGCTTACAAAAATAAAAGGATTTATTTCTTTTTCATGCTACATGCCTGTTGTGGGGCAGCTGTGGCTCTATTCTACATTGTCTTTATTCTAGAATCTATGACCTATTAGCTGCTCACTGTTTGATAAGTGAGTTAACGAAAGCAGGAGAGAGCATGCAAACCATGCTCTCACTCCTACAGCTGGGCCGCAAAAGTGATAACATTTGCTCCTTTTTCACTGACCCAAACAGGTCACATGGCCGAATTTGTGAAACGGCATGGTGATGCATCAACCTTTCACAGGGAAGGGGAGGGACTAGATGTATGTGAAGAGTAACACAATCAGCCTCATTGATTACATATCCCCTTTAGGATGGAGGTTAGAACTTTAAAAATAGCTGATGACTTTATCAATTTACAAACTAATTTTTTTTTTACAACTTTTCATCTTGAAAACCTAATTGTATCAATTACACGTGCCAAAAAAAGTGCATGTTTATGTTTCTAGAACTTAAACAACTATGTAATATCTATACGCTTGGAGTTGGAAAAAAAAACAGCTGAAGTTTGAAGGGAGGGACAGAAACTGCCCTTCCATTAGGATTCAAATTAGAACCAAATTGTTATTTGCCAATTTGCCAAATAAAATCTTGGCTTATACCTGTGCCAGATCAGCTAAAAGATAGGCATAACTATTCATTATAACAGATTTTACTAGAGTCCAGTGTATTTTTAAATTTAAAATGGATTGTGTAATAAAAGTTATTTTGAAGAATAATTAACAGGGAGGCACTATCACAGAAGTCTCTGATTCTTTGCTACAAATATGTGATTTAATAATTGTGAAAGGGCAACAAAAATTTGGTAGACATTTTTCAATCACCAATTTTTTTAAAACAGCTATATCCAACTTTGGGGACTCTTGAAGGAACATATTCACTTTTGAAGAAATATATTCACATATTTCTCTGTTTTTGCATATGAAAATCACTTAATGTAATTTGGCATTAATATTCTAGTTCCAAGTAATCTGTGTAAGTGCTCTCCTGGAAACCTCCCTCTCTTGTTCTGGATTCATAATTCTTCATTTATTCACTTATTTTAATGGAATTGGGGCAGTTGTTAAAAGTTGATCAATTTACCACTAGTAATTTTTTTACTACTTAATGGATCTTCGTTGAATTTCATAAATTTAGCACCAGTAATAGTTGCTACTTTATAATGACTTGGTTAAAAATAGAGTGTTTGTAAGCATGAAATTTGAAGGTAAAAGTTAGTCCTTAGGTGTATGGAAAGAGCTGATGTTTGGAGAGAAGCTCAGAGATCCTGACAATTTGAATTAGAGCCAGAGGAAATGGAAGGGCACACATGAATTGTAAAGTTGAGTCACTGTGGACTTCATTTTCTTGTTGTAATGTTTGTGTTCCTGTTCATCTTATTATATATTCATGGAGCATGGTTTGTGTGCTTGGTGATTTATAACAACGTAAACATAAATCACTATGCTCAGGAGCTCACAAACCAGAGGAGAAAACAATGACAGACCTGCAAATATACAATGTAGTGTGAGAAAGAATGTGCCCCTTTTTATTTACTTTTAATTTTTCAAATCTCTATTAAATCATACTCTGTGCGAAACATGTATAGCCATACTTTCTTTCTGGCTTATCTTCATTGTGGAGTTATGGAAAAGACAGATAACTATTTCTTTTCTCCAAAATGTCCAAGGTTATCAAAGCAGGGCCCTGTCTTGTTACCCTCAATTTTGACCTAGAAATGGACTCATCAAAATAGCTATTGCTTATCATACTTTACATTAAATAAAAATCTGATTTTTAAACTGTCCTGTTGAACTAGTACACAAACATCTAATCTGAATTGGCTAATACATCTTCAATGTAATGGTGAGCATTTTGCTATTTTGAATGTTTTGTATTATTTTATTTATAAACATAGGATCAAATGGTATTTTGTTGCAGTTGAGGTTTAGGTTTAAATATTAATATTTAAAATAGGCCAAGTAAAGAGGGAGATTTCACAGATGAGGATAAAGTGTGTATTTCAGGTTGTGAAGTTCAAGAAATACTGTAAATAATGCTCTAAGTCTTTATATGAGAGGTACTTGTGAATTTTATGTCTTATGGATTTTGCTATTTTGTTTTAGCTATTTGAATCCAAATATTTAATATCAAATTCAGGAAATTAAAACTCATCGAGTAAGCATAAGAAGAATAATATAATATGGACACTGGAATTTTACTCTGGGGGTTCAAATTCTTCCTAGCTCATGAGAAACTAATATATATAAAGTGATACACACTAAGTAGCCATATTCTATTGTCTGACCTTGGACACGTTTTTCTACACTTCTGAGCTCTCTTTTTCTGTTAAGTTGAAATAATACTTCTAAAGATTTTTATGAGGATTAAATGAATATTAACAATGTCTCATGATATGTCTCATAGTGTGTAGGTACTGCATATACGTTCAATTCTTGATCATTAGGTACACATTTTTGAATCATCGAATTCACTGGTGTTACCTTCAAAATGAGAGGCAGGGTAGGAAGGTCTGGTTTTGAATTTCAACGTAGTCAGTAACTAGCTGGATTTTCTTGGAAAAAAATGTAATCACCTCATTAAAAATATTGAAATATTAATAGCATATCTCAAAGCCTTATGAAATTTAAATTCAGTGATAGTATATAAATAACAGGCCAAAGAATCCTTCCACAAATGTTTACTGAATATTCACTATGCAATGTCACTTTTTTTAGGTTTTGGGAATACAAGAATATATAAGATGTAATCATTGACCTTAAAGCATGTGGTAGTAGGTGATCATCAATATATGCTAAATTTGACCTCACTCTTTCATTCTTTCTTTAATTAAGAAAATAATATTTTAGTGTTTCTGATTGCTACCTTGAATCCTAGGTTCTAGCTAGAAGACACTTTGGTAGGTCATGGCTATCAGAAAGTATCTAGGCTAGAAAGCCCTCATGCCATGTAGAAAAATCCTATATCATTTGGTAATACTGGGATAAAATCTTCCTGTTACTTTGATAAAAATTGCACATTGATAAGAGCCATTCAGTTGTACTCAGGTAGCTGGCAGTTACGGCACACATTAATTTGTTAGCATGGTGATGATGTCACTTTTTGGGTGAGTAAAGGATAAAAGTTCCAGGTGGAAGAGACTTGATGCTCCTCTGAACTGCCTGGACCCCTGGCCCTGCACTAACAGTTGAAGCTCAATAACCTACACGTAGGAAACCCACAGCTTACCATCTGATAATCCTTGGCTCTAACTAGTAGAGGTGTGTTGGCTTTCTCTGCTGAATAGGCAATTATCTATCCACTTAAAATGGCATTGAATGTCTTGCTGCTTATTTATTTATTAATCCTGGAGACCTTGGGCTTCCGCGGAAACATGTAGAGCTTGGACTGGATCTTTTGTGTAATGTATGCCTCACTCTTACCTGTAGGCATCTCAGGATTTATTTCCTGGACACCGAGTGAATATATTGTACATCCTTTGTTCAAATTTCAGTTACGTCCTTTAACAGAATTTGCTCTTGACTCTGAGTAAATTGCTTAATCTCTTTCAATCTGACTTTTCATCTGTAAAATCGGAGAAAACTAAAGTAAAACATTACAGAATGCTTAGCATTGTAACTGGTACAGATTAAAGACTCAGTAAATGTTAGATGACTATACTGATTCCTGGCAGAGCAAGAAAAGCAGCTCTATTTTCCACAGTGGCTGAATTAACGTACACTCCCACCAGCAGTTTGTAAGTGTTCCCTTTTCTCTGCAACCTTGCAGCATCTGTTATTTTTTGACTTTTTAGCAATGGCCATTCTGATGCGATTTCTCAAAGAACTTAAAACAGAATTACTATTCCACCCAGCAATCCCATTGTTGAGTATATACCCAAAGGAATATAATTCATTCTACCATAAAGACACATGCATGATGTACGTTAATCATGCATCATTCACAGTAGGAAAGACATGGAATCAATCTAAATGATCATCACTGGTAGACTGAATAAAGAAAATATGGTACGTACACATCATGGAATACTATGCAGCCATAAAAAAGAATGAGATCTGCTGGAGACTGGAGTGTGGGAAGAGGGAGAAAATCAGGAAATATAACTAATGGGTACTAAGCTTAATACCTGGGTGATGAAACAATCTATACAACAAACCCACCTGACACAAGTTTACCTGTGTAACAAACCTCATGTATCTCGGAACTTAATAAAAGTTAAAAAATAAAATAAATAATTTTACCTGGAAAAAAAGAGTATGAGATCATGTCCTTTGCAGCAACATGGGTGGAGCTGGAGGCCATTGTCCTAAGCAAACTAATACAGAAACAGAAAACCAAATACTGCATCTTCTTACTTATAAGTGGGAGCTAAACAACAAGAACACAGGGACACAAAGAGGAGAACTACCAGACACTGGGGCCTACTTTGAGGGTGGAAGGTGAGAGGAGGGAGTGGATTAAAAAAATACTTATTGGGTATTATCCTTATTACCTGGGTGACTAAATAATCTGCACAGCTAACTCCAACAACATGCAGTTTACCTATATAAAAATCCTGCACATACATGTACTCCTAAACCTAAAATATTTTATTTAAAAGAAGCTCTGATGAACACAAGTGCAATATCAAGGAGGGAATTGACATGGAGAGACACCCATCCTTGGTGACATATTTAGAAACAATGTCATTTGTGTGGTTTAGAGTTGGTAATTATCACTCATAAGAATTTTCAAACTGATTGACAATACAAAATATATTTGACCCCTCAAGTAATGCATTCGTTTCATTGTTTTTTAAAATGTCATTTACATGATCTGACTTTAATACCTGAATTTCAAACAAATGCAATGTATGCACTTCTCAAAGTAACTGAAAAGATATTGCATGTTTTCAACCATATGAATGGCCCAGTAAGTAGCATTTAAATCAAAATATAGCATTTCTCTCTTGCTTCTGTAATGTTCATATTCTAAAGCATGTTCCATGGGCTAATATATTATACAAGAACAGGAAGCTGCTGTTTTACATGGAGAATTACTTTAATAGTCAGCTAAGTCAACCTAGAAAACCCCTTCTGGAAGGTTCCACTCAAATGTTACCTCTTTATTGCACTATTCCAGGACTCAGTCATTACTTCTTCTGTGTTTTCCTAACATTTTATGTCAAGCTCTTATTATATCACTTATATCATTTATTATTTATATATTTATCTTTTAAACTATGCTTTTTCTTATTCTTAAATATTTGCCTTTTAAAGTTGTTTCTTGGCTGGGCATAGTGGCTCACACCTGTAACCTTAGCAGTTTGAGAGGACGAGGCAGGTGGATCACCTAAGGTCAGGAGTTCGAGATCAGCCTGGCCAACAAAACAGGCTGGTGAGACCCTGTCTCTATTAAAAATACAAAAATTAGCCAGGCATGGTGGCGTGCACCTGTAGTCCCCGCTACTTGGGAGGCTGAGGCAGGAGAGTCACTTAAACCTGGGAGGTGGAGGTTGCCATGAGCCGAGATTATGCCACTTCACTCCAGCCTGAGTGACAGAATAAGATTCTGTCTTAAAAAAAAAAAAAAAAAAAATTCCCAAACTTAATGCTGTTAAAACTAGGTTTTAAAGAATGGTCATGAATTGAATAGTAATGGATATAATGGATATTAAACTACTTCGATCATTTAGAAATTTTCTACATTTAATAATCATTTAAGGAAGGGCATAATTACTATTATTCCGAATTTTCAGGAAAAGAACCTGACAGAGTTTTCTGGTTTTAAATAAAATGCAGTGTGTGTAATGTGTCCAGATTCACATTGCTAGCAATAGAGATTCAGGACTCAGATTTAGCCATTTTGTCCCTAAGACCTTAAGGACAAAATGGCTAAGCAACTGAAATGCAAAAATTTACAACCAAGAAAAATGTTTATATTTAAATTGAAAGATATGGGTAAAAATAGGATATTCACATTTTTTAAAAAGGGAAAACATTAGATAAAAATATTAAGACAAGTAAAACAAAAGCTAATAAAACATTGAAGAAATTCAAATTAATGTGAGCTGGTTCAGATTTAGACCAATCTGTTTTGTTTTATAAGATGAACACTTCCAAATTTGGGGTGAAATTATTACACTGTTTTAATCATTTAATTTACACATTCCTTTTTTATTGATACAATAGGAAACATAATGGCCTTATAGAAAACTCAGTTCTATAGTATTCTTTTATATATTCCCATGTTGAACTATTACTGGATCATGGAATCAGAAGGAAATGCATTGCCTTATGAGAGATATCTTTGGGTGGAGCAAGAGTGTTTTAACAGAGAATGAAAATGGAAATTAATAAATACCATGAAATTATAAGAGAAATTTTGTGTATATCTGTACATATGCATTTCTATATGTGTACATATGCATTTCTTTGGAAAGAAGTTCCATAGCATTCATGAAATTCTCAAAGTCATTTATGACCACAAAGAAGTCGTGTAGAAAAAGGAGCTTTGGAACAAGACTCCTGTGTGTAAATTGCTTTCATTATGAGGTTGATGAGGAAATTAAATTACATAGCCTATGTAAATAACTGGTTTTAGAAGGTGCATAATAATGCAATATATACTAATTCTCATTCTTCTTAATTACTTGAGGAATAAAGTCCAAATTATTTAGCTCAACATTCAAGAAACGTACAAGATTTTTATCAAGCTTCCTTTTCTGTCTTCATTTTTCCCGTACTCTATTTTCTAGTCAGATGGGATTATTCACTGTCAAGGACCATACTTACCTTCTCATTCTTCTAGTCTCTTGTTACTGTTACTCCTCCAAACTCATTCAATTGATTTCATCTAATTTTTGCCCAAACATTAAGGACTTAATATTAAGACCCATCCCAGTGAACCTTTGATAACTGTTCCATGTATATATTTTTTACTCCTCTAAATTCAAAAGCACTTTTTAACCTCTAATGATTTTGAATGTTTTATTTAATAATAAGAATACGCACATGTCCTGTAACTTCTCTCTTAGGCTATAAGCTCCTTGGGTCAAGGATCACATTTTCCTCAACTTTGTACATACCTAAAACCCAGAAAAAGCTGACTATATATTTGTGGAATTAATGAATGGTTCTAGTCAATCCCCTATTTGCGGACCAGAAATAAATCTCTAACATCCTAAAGATGTGCACACTGTTATTCTATACTTTAAACTTACAATAAGCTGTCTAGCATGAATGTTACAGAAATTTAAATTATAGAAATAAAATGTCCCTTTTCTTCACAAAAAAAATAATGAACTGCTTGTAACACTTAAGTCAGTGTCTGAGCCTACAGATGCATAAAATGTCCTAAAATGATTCATATTTTTTACAGAAAAGGCATCAGAGTATGTTTTATAAAGTTAGTTCACCTTGCCTTTAATAAAATACCTATTAATATCAACTACAGAACATATCAGTTTTTCTCTTTTTTTTCCTCTTTTGGTTATTAAAGTGCTTCCTTTTGTGAAATAACTTTTGTTTCAGAACTGACTACCCTGATTTCATAATCAAACATTTAGCCAAAAACTAAGTATGTCCCTACTTTCCAGAGGTCAACATTTGACAAATAATTACCTTTCATAGTTCTTAGTTCTGAATCACCTTCATTCTAGTTTTATCCTTCCCTCTAAATAATTTGTGAAATGAGAGAGACAGAAAGAGAAAGAGACAGAGAAATCGAGAAGGAGGGAGGGGTGATAAGACAGCAAAAATCATGTTGGGGATAGCACTCAGTGAACTTAGTTAGAATAAATTTATTGCCTGTGATGAAGCCAATCAATCTCAAGAACACTGAGAAACTTTATTAATCATAATGAACATCAAGAGAAAAAATATTAGGAGAGATTCAGGTTATCATAAAATGGTTTTAGAAATTGGTTTCCTTCTCCCAGTGAGTTGTTATACATTGTCTTTATCCGTTTATCAAAACACTGCACTTCTACTAGTGGAATGAGGTTGCAAAAATCAGAAGACAAAAAGCAAACAAAACAAAAAAACCAAACCTTTTAACAGGAAATAAAACATTTTGATCAGAATTCCCACAAATCTCTATGTTAAAATTTTAGTTTGTTTAAAAGAAGATGAGATTTTGAGAAACACTGATTTTACCTGTAGTCAACTAGTCTCTGCCTAAAAAAGTAAGGGCTGCATATTTATAGAACCATTTTATCATATATTTCATGTCTTTATAGCATGTAGTTGCTGATTTTCCTAATGAGGTCACCTTTCAGCAAATGCGTTTGCAAATTCACGTGGCGTACTTGCCTAAAAATAAGGCCAATTTGTGTGAGCTGAGGATTCTCAGTTTATTCCATGTGTTTTTCTCACTGCAGTATACCCAATGCAACAGAAGAAAATATTTTTGGCAGCATTTATTCACATTGATCTTTGTGTCTTTCTCTGTACATTCCAATAAAAGAATAAGGTGATACAGGAATTAACATCTTTCCTGGATTTCTCATATTTGGAGCTCTTCAAAGGCAAACATAATTTTTCCCTTTTTTTGGGTGTGTGTGCTAATATACCGCATGGCCACCCAGAATCTCCATAGAAAAGGGGCTCAGTAAACCTTGTTGACTGGTGGCTGGAGCCATGTAGTCAAACGGGGAAAGATTAAAGAGTTGTTTTTACTTTCTCAACTAAAGGGTAGGCAGAGTGAGAAAGCAGGTCTCGTAACCCCAGCTGATGAGGTAGATGATTTGGAAAGCAAAGGCTGTCTCATTTAGAGAGCTGGGAAAGTATGCTCCTAGCATTTTAACCTTAGCTATGCCCTAATTATGGACTTGGTTATTTTGCTAAGCAGCGGGAGGGACTTGGTGATCAGTTTCTCTGAATGTCTTGGCCAAGGTCTTCGTCTACTTGTAATGTTCATCCCCATGTGAGTCCCTTAATAAAAACCCTAAGCCTTTTAACTCTGAACAATCAAATAACATGTTTCCAGCTGAAGAGTGTTACGGTTTCAAAGATAGTTTCTACTGAAGATAATGAGTGTTCTAGAGCGTTAATTGAAACAGCAGGAAAGAATTGTGACTTTACAAATATCCCAGGGGAGTCCAATGCGCCAAGATGATGGCATAAATAAGCTAGACTAATGGACTTTAGTTTCTTAAGCCACAGATTAAATGCCGAAATTTTAAAGAAGAAAACTTTTCTTATGCTATAGAAATTTGATGAACACCATTCATAAGTTAATATGAAAAAATCTGTTTAACACAGATGAAAGAACACTACCATCTGTTGTTAACACTTTGTTTAAAATCTGACTATGGTATAAATACTCTTATTTTGATGCCCCAGTTTTCTTTGATACAAAAAAAGTGGATTATTCTTATTCATATTTTTAATAACTGTGATACATGGAAAACTATTTTGATGTTCATTAAATATTTATTGAGCAAGTACTACAAACAAAATAGAAGTTGCAAAGATGAAGCAGATATGAATCTTGATTTCAGAGATTTAATAAATCAGTAAAATATAAGACATACACAGACAAAACTTCAGTGAAAGTAGAAAGTAATAAATGAGATATAAAAACACAACATGTTATTTGTTTCAATGTTTTTGGTGTAAAATTTAATGAAAACATATCTCTATTTTCTTGATTTATAAAGTATACTTGATAAAATTGACTACTTGATGTTAGAAATTTACAGTTCCCTCATCCTAAACATTATTTCTCATTATAAAACAACATAGAAAATTACAAAAATTTAAATGAATGATTTGTGGCCTCATAACAATGAATGTAGCAATAATTATGTTGAGAGTAATTGTGTTCTTAAATAATTGAGACATTCTTGTTTTACATCTTGGGTAATACATAATAATATAACATCTTTCACACATACATAGTGAATAACATTTTACCATTCAATTTTAAGACACAGATTACAAGTTCATGAGACTAAATGATTTCATTGTTTTGAAAAGCTGAATGAATTGTCATTATAAGAAAAAATAATTCATAATCTTAAATTATTGGCAATAAGAAAACCTGAATACACCACCAATTGCCAGTATTTCTATTGCTTATGAGTAACGTAGTCTTTAGGTTAAAAAGAAAAGAGAAAGAGAAAACTTCTTCCATTAAAGGAAATTAACACAAAAGAAATTAAACCCAGCTGAAATCAGAGCAGAGAGGTTTCATTGTGATAGAATAGGATTTAAAGGTAGGAGATCTGAGTTCAGATCCCAGCTGTGTAAATTGGACAAGTCAATTTGCCAATTGAAATCTACATACCCACTTCACAGCGTTGTCAGAATTGAACAAAAGAGTATTGGCAAAATTATGTTGCAAACATTAATTGGTAATTATTATTCATTTGAAATTCATGTAATCTTAATGTTTTGCTTTTTAAATCACAATGGAGATGTTTTTCTACAAAGGTACTGCTCTTTGGTTCTTGCCATTTCTATAGAAGCAGAAATCACCTGCCCTCCATCAGTTTGCTGGTTATTCTCATTAATTCCAGAAGAGACAGTTTTTGGATTTGTGTGTTTTGTTTTAGTTTGCTAGGACTGTGGCATAGAAGCCAGAGGCCAGAAATTTATTTTCTCATAGTTCTGGAGGCTAGAAGTCCAAAGACAAGGTGTCAGCAGGCTTCCTTCTCAAGGCCATGAAGGAAAAATCTGTACCTGGCCTATTTGTAAATGGCTGTCATCTCCCTATGTCTTCATATTCGTCTTCTTTATTTATATGTCTGGGCTTAAATTTCCTCTTCGTATAAGGATATCAGTCATACTGAATTAAGCTCCATCACAATGACCTCATTTTAATTTAACTACCTCTTTAAAGACCTTATCTTCAAATACAGTGGCATTCTGAAGTACTGAGGATTAGGTCTTCAACACATCAATTTTGGGTTAAGGAGATTGGGACACAATTCAGACCATAATGTGTATTATGATGGATTGAGAGAAACATATAATTTCTTTGTTAAAGAATATAACAGTCAGCAAATAGCACTGAATAACACATAGAAGTTTTAATAAAATATGAACATAGATATAAAAATACTGGGAGGTATTTCTTACTTGGTGACATTCTTTTCCATTCTATTTTTTGGTGGAATTATTTGCCCCGAGTCACAATTTTCTTCACTGAGCCAAGGAAAGGAAGGCATCTATTCAAATAGCAAACAAATCAGCAGGCATCTTATGCCAGTCTAGGCCCTCTGGAGATGCTATATATTGGCTAGCAGTCTATTTTCTTCCAACCATATGGTTTGGTGCAGATGATTTAGCACAAAAATAACCTTCTTCAGTGAATAGTGGTGCCGTGTGCAGGAAGCTCGTCCTTCTCTTTTTAACCACTCACAGAGGTGTAACCCCCACAGGAAAGGCATCTGTCCTCCAGCAGCAGTTCACAAAAGGGAAGTTATAGATTTGACAACTCACTGAAATGTCACAGAGAATCATTTTTTTAAACAGAAATCTGTCATTCCTCTCTACTGAAGTTTAGAACTTTAGTAATGAGGTACAATCTTTCTCTCTAGAGCTGTCGGGTTTCTTCTCTAAATTTTTTCAGCATTTTCATATTTGATTCTGCTGGTCCATTAAACCAATGCAAAATGATATAATCTTTTTTTTCCACTTTTCTTCTTATGTTTGTTCTTTATTTTAATTCGTTGAGTTGTGGGTGATCAATCCTGGACATATTTATTTATGATGTTGCGACAAGAAAGTTTACCTATAATGCTCTACAGTCCTAAGTCTATTTCTGGCTTTATTGCTTAATACCCTTGAAACTGGGAGAAAGGGCAATATTTTTTATACCATAGAATTTACATTTGTAAAATGAAGGCAGAAAAAGTAAATTATGGCAAATAGCAAATACAGAGAGAAAATGTCATAGCCGATACTAACAATGACGTCAGCCCCCAGTGGGTTGATTTGTATACATCAGGAAAAAAGATCCCGGTTAATGTGTATCATGTTACTCTTCATTAATTTATCCCTTCATTCTCCAAATATATTGTGTTAAGCATTATTCTACACTCATGGGATATATCAGTAAGTAAAACCAAGGCCTTTGACCTCATAGATTTTGTATTTTAGTAGAAGGAGATCTGTGATAAACAAAGTATATAAAAATAAGTACAGTTTATGGTTATGTTAGAAGGCACAAAAAGAAAAATGTAGAGTAAGTTAAGGAGAATCAGAATGCTGTGTTGGAGCAAGACACTGGATTTTAAATGAGTGGTCAGGATAGGGCTTCAAAGGCTATTATAGGCTGTAACATTTTGTGATAGAATAAATATTGCCAGAAATGAATCTTTTATTAATTCTTTTTGCTTAAAAATAAACTCAGTTTTCAGGGTAAGGTATGGAAAGTTTAGCAAAGTACCCCTGGTATTTAAGATATTTTATTAAATAACATATTTCTTTGTCCATCTGTTCAATGAATTGCTTTCCTCCTGTAGTTTTCCTTTGTCCCTAAGAAACCTGATTTTGAACTATCTAGCTAAATAGTTTTCTAGCTCCCTCTCCTAACTTGAAAAACCTGTGCCTCACATTTCACTTCCGTATCTTTAGACATGAGAATGTCACTGATACTGTAAAATCACAAAGCATTTGTCTCTTCCAGGCTACTCTCTGCAGCCTTTGTACATTTTTTGCTTAGGTGCCATGTGACATGAAAGGAAAATAAGGCAACACTTCAAAATAAAAATTATTGGTAATGTGCTATTGAATAAACCCAAAGCCCATATTCTTCCAGGTTAATTTGCTGTTAGCAATGCCTGTGCCACCAATTCAAAGCTTTGTGGCCAGGTCTTAAAAGTAAGTCCCTAAGCCCGTGAAATGTTAGCAAAAGGGCAAAATTGTATTTTTAACGAGAGAGGCAAATAAAGATAAAGGAGCACAAAGGCATAGAGGGTAGCTTGAAAATATACAATGCTCTATGAAGCTAGCAAAACATTATGAGACATCTAATTTCAGTTGTCAAAGGGGCTCACATTGATTTTTCTGTTCATTGTATGCACTCTTAGGGTCTTTAAATAGAGCCTTATTTATTCGGCTCTCATATAACCTATCTTTCTCAGGGGAAAGTTAATAGTACTTTCCAGTAGGAAAATAGGAGCTTAGTTTAGATTAGAATAGTTGAGAGCCCATTTTGTTTCTATTTAGATTCAAGGAAATGAATAGGTTTAGGCTTTTTGATGGTAAATAAGTCAAAAATCCAGGAACCCCAAATCGCTGCTCTTAATGCTAGTCGTCTTTGTCCTCCTGCTGTATGCTTTTGTTAGTATCTGATCCATCTATTTTCAGCTTCTTCAACCCCAATCCCACAAAACTGCTTCTGAGAATGAAAAGAAAATCATGATTCACTTAAAATTAATTCTTTTGTAAGAAAGCATTTAAAAGCTGGCCAAAAATTAAACCCAGACCCTAACCAAAAGAATCTGTTTAGAAAATATAATCTCTACTTATGGATGACTCAGTTCTGTTGTAGCAAAATATTCTTTTCCTGAAATTCCTTGGCAGTAGCTTATTAAAATAAGACATTTTATTACCCTACTTTCACAATATGACATCATTCTATTGATACTCATGAGTAGAAAATATAATTGTTTTCCTTTGGGAATTATATTTTGTCATTTTTTATTGTCCATTTATTGGAGACTGAGTAGTTTTGTCTTTAGAGCTTTTGTAATGAATCGTTCGTTTCAACTTCTATTTTGGTGTAACAGTGTAATTTCAAATATTAGACTGTACAATCTAATAATGCTTACACTACACAGACAGCAGATCTAAAGAGAACAGCAGATCAACTAAAATTTTGCAGTTTAATTAATTATATCAGGAAGATAATAATTTTGTAAAGTTCCAAAAATTGTTGATTTGCTGCAATCCACCAAACTTTAAGATTGATGACAGTATGGGTAACCATTTTGTTTACTAAGTCAACGTCAAAATGCTGAGTTTATGAGTTCTGATGTGTGTGTTTCTGTGTGTTTGTATGTATGTGTGTATGCATTTGGCTGAACCAGGGCACTTCTGGGGTTTGCATTGTATCTTTCAGTCCCCACAAGTCTGTTTCACATGTTCTAACCCATTTGAGTAGATTCTGAACAAATATCATCAGATTAAAAGAAAGGACAGATAATACAGAGATATGTCTCAGAATTCCTTTATTGCATATCCCAGAAATTAATTAGGCTGCTACTACTTTAGGGAAGACATTCTCAACCTTTCAGATGCACTAGAACTCTTTTAAATGTGTAACAATTCTAGAATGTTAGAAGAGACATCTTGAGGATGACATCTTGTCCATTGAAATCAGTAACTCTTGTAACAAGGGTGTACTATCTTGGAAAAGAGAATAAAATATGTAGTATAGAAGAAGGAAGAAGCAAAGTCTGAACATTGAAGACTGAAAGACAAGTCTACTTTTTCCTCAATGGTGAAACCTCTACAAACCGTACTATAACACTGGCCAACCCTGGAAGAAGTCATAGAACTATTGGTAGCATCCAGATGGCTGGATAAAGGGAAGGTGTTTTTTCCCTTCCTAAAATTTAAAGCTCCACATTAAACTTTATATTATGGTAAGGATGATTACACTTGTGTTTTGCAGAGATGTTTCAGGAAGACAGAACGAGAACAAATGCATCTGCAATGTGTGAAATATGTATATACACATTATCTAATTTTATCCTTATACCAGCTCCAAGAGTTAAGTACTAGGAGAAAAACTGAGGCTCCAAGGTCCTATGAGAAACGAGGAAACGGAGTCTCCAAAGTCCTATGACTTGACTGTGACAGACCTAGGAAATACTGCAGCTAGATTAGGAACTCGTTTACAAAATGCATACTCGTTCTACTTCTATATGCTGACACAGTGCTGAGAACCTGATTTAGGTTAAGTTATTTATATGTCTTACATCAAATTGTGACAGAGATATCCTTATCATATTATTATCCTCACTTTATAGAACAAGAAGAAATTTCAGAAAGGTTTAGAGCAGTGATTCTCAAAACTCATTGACCATCAGAATCACTGACAAAGTTTAAAAAATACAAACTCAAGGAATTCAAGCCCAGATATTTTTATTTAATCAATCTAGATGGAAGCTCAGGGATCTGTAATTTTCTAAAAGCTCCTCAGGTGGTTGTAATGTAACACTCGCTTTCAGAAACATTAATTAGTGATGATATGGTTTGGATGTGTGTCCCTGCCCAAACCTTATGTGGAGTTGTAATCCCCAGTGTTGAAGGAGGAGAGGGCTAGTGGGAGGTGATAGAATCATGGGGGTGGATTTCCCTGCTGTTCTTGTGATAGGGAGTGAGTTCTCATGAGATCCGGTTGTTTAAAAGTGTGTAGCACCTTCCCCTGCTCTCTCTTCCTCCTTCTCCAGCCACGTAAGATGTGCCTGCTTCCCTTCGCCTTCTGCCATGATTGTAAGTTTCCTGAGGCCTCCACAACCATGCTTCCTATAGAGCCTGTGGAACAGTGAGTCAGTTAAACCTCTTTTCCTTAAAAATTACCCAGTCTCAGCTAGTTCTTTATAGCAATGCAAGAACAGACTAATACAAGTGGATACTTTTCATAGTTGGAGAAGTAGGGGTTTGAATCCTCATCCATTTGTCCTCTACCACTATGCAAATAGGTATAATTTGCATGGTATTGTTAATGCATTAGATAATTTATTAAACATTACCTAATTTAATGATTATGATGATACCCTGGGATAAATACTTACCTCCTGGTGCTTACTGGAGACATATTATTATTTATATGTTGTATTATTTATTGTTACATAACAATATTACTACAAACTAAGTTTAAAATAACATATATTGGAGACTTCCATTTTTATAGGAAGATGGAATCAATGTGTGTTTTGCTGTTTCTCCTGCTAAGTAAAAGTAGAATCACTGAATATTATAAATAAAACAAATATGAGTTGACTCTGAAAAGTAGAGAGAAATAAAGAGAGAAATAAACAAGACTTTGGGTGGAGGGAATAGACATAAATCAATGGAAGTGAATAGAGAACCAAGAAAAAACGGATAAAAATATGCCCAACTTATTTTTGAAAAAGGTGCAAAAGCAATTAAATAGAGATAAAATAGCCTCTTTAACAAATGGCACTAGAGAAATTGGATATCCACAAGCAAAACACTAACCACAACCTAAGTCTCCTGTCATTTGCAGGACTAATTCAAAATGAATCATGGACTTACATGTAAAACATAAAACTATATAATTTAGATAAATAAACTTATGAGATTATCTCCAGGATATAAGGTTAGGAAAATAATTCCTAAAGTCAACATTAAAAGCACAATCCAGAAAATTAAAAAAATAATAAGTTGGATTTTATCAAAATTAACAACTATTGCTCTGGGAAAGATCCTGTTAAAAAGATCAAAATCCAAGCTACAAAGTAGGAGAAAATATTGGCAAACCAAATATCTGACAAATAAATAGTATGTAGAACATATAAGGAACGATCAACATTAGAAAAAATAAGCAAACTGATGAGAAAATGTGCAATGGGCAGTTTAAAAATGGAAATAGAGACATTTTGTCGCAGTAGAAATATAGATGGCAAGTGATCACATGTCAAGATGTTCAATATAACAGAAAATGAAACTGAAATGAGATATCACTACACACCTATCAGAATTCCCAGGTCAGGTGAGGTGGGCTGTTGCCTGTAATCCCAGCACATTGGGAGTCCACAGTAGGCGGATTGCTTGAGCCCAAGAGTTTGAGAACAGCCTGGGCAAGTTCCATCTCTCCAAAAATTTTTGAAACTTAACCAGGTTTACTGGCACATGCCTGTGGTCCTAGCTACTCTGGGGCGGGAGTTGAGACTGAGGTGTAAGGATCACTTGAGCCCAAGGGTTCCAGATTACAGTGAGCTATAATAGGGTCCCTGCACTCAAGCCTAGATGGCAGAGTGAGACCCTTTGTGTAGGTGTGTATGTATAATATATATATAGAATTTTATATATGTGTTCATATATCTCATATACACACATATAGACAAAAATATACATTATATGTAAAATATATGTGTATGTGTGTGTAAGTATATATAGATATATACACGCAACACCAATTGCTGGTGGAGGTGCAGAGAAACAGAATGATTCATTCATTGCTGGTGGGGAAGTAAAATGGCACACCCACATTGGAAAACAGTTTGGCAATTTATTTAAAAAGCTAAACATGCCATTACCATACAACCCAGTGATTGCACTCCTGGGCATTTATTCCAGAAAAATGAAAACTTATGTCCACTAAAATCCGTACTAAATGTTTATGGTCCCTTTATTGGTAATAATCGAAAACTGGAAACAATCTACATGCCCTTCAAAGGTAAAGGGTTAAACAATCTGCGGTTTTTCTCATATCATGAAGTAAACCACTGTGACATGAAACTACCTGGATGAATCCCTAGAGAATTACACTGAGTGAAAAAAAATCAAAAAGGTTAAATACTAATTTTATTTATAAAAGATTCTTGAAATGACAAAGTTACAGAAGTGGAGAACATATCAGTGGCTGCCAAAGATTAAGAAGGGGATGAGGGAGGGAGGGAAGTGAGTGTGCCTGTAAAAGGGCAACATGAGGATCCTGTGATGATGGAATATTTTTTTGTACCTTCATTGTGTCAATGTCAATATCTTGGTTGATAGTTTATACTCCAGTCTCATAACATGTTTCCATTAGAGAAACTTGGTTAAAGCATACAGGATATCTCTTCGTAGTACTTCTTACAACTGCATGAAAATTAATAATTGTCTCAAAATAATAGTCGAATATTTAAAATGTATATTATCTTACTTTTTGTGTGGGTTAGAGATCCAGACATAGCTTGGCTGAGTTCTGTACAAGGCCACAATCAAATTGTTCAGCCAGGGATGGGGTCTCATGTAAAAGCTAAACTTGGGAAGGATCTACTTTCAAATTCATGAAGTCATTGGCAGCATTCACTTTTCGTCGATTGTTAAGCTGAGGGCTTCAGTTTCTTGCTGGCTTTTATCTGAAGGTCACTCTCAGTTTCTTGCTGTGTGGACTTCCCTAACATGGCCATTTGCTTTATGAAAGCTAGCAAGGGAAAAAGTCCCTTAGCTGAACAGATGTTATAATCTTATGTAACTTAATTATGGAAGTGACAGTTCATCACCTTTGCTATAGTCTATTGGATTGAAGCAAGTCACAACCCTGTTACACTTAAGGGAAGGAGATTATACAAAAGCATGAATACCAGTAGACAAAGATGACTGAGAGTATCTTAAAGTTGCTCCAGTAAATGTATTTATATACATTTATTTCAAAGGTTTTTTCTTTAATTGGAATTTAATTAGGTCTTGATTTAACTGAGTTTTGATTTAATCAGAAATATGTTTACTACTCTCCTAAATACTCGGCAGTTGTGCAATATGATTTAAAGTATTATCAGCTAAGTTCTACATGTATAGTAGATCTTAGAACTAAAGAATCCTCCAACATTTCTATCATAGGAAACAAGATGTATTCAAGCAGACTGGGAAATACTGCATCTTAGCTACAGTAGGTATTTTTATACCACATGTTAAACTTTTTAGACCTCTAGAAAACTTGTTATATTACTATGTTGATAACTTAATGATCTGAAGAGA
This sequence comes from Gorilla gorilla gorilla, assembly GCF_029281585.2. NCBI lineage: Eukaryota > Metazoa > Chordata > Mammalia > Primates > Hominidae > Gorilla > Gorilla gorilla. The sequence continues at coordinate 93,748,900 of NC_073234.2, forward strand.
TTCAGGTAACATCCCAAAACACAACTTTATTATGTGGGAAAAGTTTACGCTTTGGAAGAAATTTTTTCTACTGTATCTTACCTGTATTACAAACACTGTCTTTTTAGAAAACTTCTTAGTTGCCTTGAAAATCTTAAAAAACCTTTCAGAATAGAAAAATGTATTTCACATGAAATCTTTTGCAGAGTAAACCCATTGAAATTCCCTGTGACCTAGTAAACACAAAGTGTAATCAATTAATTTAGTAATAAAATTTAGATTTGTGTGAAGGTTTGTTAATCTGCCTTTATATACTAAAAACTAAAATATTCTCTTTTTTGGAAAATTAAGACGACATTTTCATTCCTCTTGTACTTCTTGTGTGCTCCAAGATTTTTAAATATCCCTTATAGCATTTCTGAGAATAATCGTCAAGTGTTTCTTAATTCCAAAATAAGGTAGATCATCTGGAAATGATAAAAATGAAAGCAGTCATCATCATCATCATCATCATAAGATGAATCATTTAAAATAATAACACCTACTCTCTAGATAGGTCTAATCTCTGTAACAGAATACATGTGAGGTCAGGAATCAACAACTCCCTCTGCCTTACCCCCCTTCGAAAACAAACACATGAACAAACACACCATTCCCCTTCTTTTAGTGTATTTGGAGAGAAAGAAATTTGTCTCATATTTCTGCTAAATCATTCCCCATCTGGCTTCTGCTTCTCTGTGTTGCCTGATCTGGACATGCGTTATTGCAAACTGAGCTGTTTGTCCTGAGCTGAACACTGACTTCTTATACATGATTCCCATAACACCGCTAAAATAAGGTTGTTGATGGGAGTCTCCTTCTACTAACATTTTAGAATTTAAAATAATTAGGATTAAAAATTTGATAACAGAGGGGTGCATAGCACAGCACTGAACACAGAACAACTTATCGTTTTCATTATCAGGATTTGTTTTCTTATTTTCTCTGTGTTGGAGGATATATCACTGACCCATATTCTTATCGGGCCTCTGTTCTTTGCATGATAGGTGAGCCCTCTCTACTCCCAGGGTCTTGTACATCTTCACAAAAACCTCCTCCTATTCCAGCTGCCTGAAGGAAACTCTTAGATGTATTTCTGTATTATTCAGAGCATTCTATTCTCCTGGATTACATTCAGAATACTTTGGCTTTCATAATACTAAAAGCACCCATCTAGATGTTTTTCTAAATAAGGGTGGTTTCTTACCTAAAAATAATTGTAATATTTTCCTATTGTATCTAACTCAAATTTCTGGTATGTTTAAAGGGAACGACTTTTCTTTTAGCTTCATAATAACCACTACCATTCACTGAGGCATAAAATACCCACAATTATCATTATCGAGCTCTTCGAACATGCTAAAGGCCATTCTATATGTTTTATACTTAACACTTTGAGTCACATAATCTTTAAAACAACTCCATTATTATTCTGTCTTACAGCATAGTCATTGCGAGAAGAGATTATATGCTTGAAAAACTTGTATCCCAATAACCCTGACAGATTAAAGCCCTAGTTTTCTCAGGTTTCAATATTAGGAGACTTCTATATAGGGATTTTTTAATTTTTATTTTATTTTTAATTTTTGGTGAGGAGAGTTAGGATTTAAACCCAGGTTTTTCTGGCTACAAAATGCACATATGTAATCATAAGACTTCACTCTATACAAACCCAGCTTCCTTTGAAGATTTTATGATATTATCTATTGTGGTAGCTAGAATAATGCCCCCACCTCCAAGATGTCTACATCTTAATCCCAGGAACTTGTATATTCGGTTACACAGCAAAGAGGAATTAAGATTGTAGATCAAACTAAGGTTTCTAATCAACTGACTTTAAAATAGGGAGATTTTCCTGGATACTTCCATGGGCCAAATGTAATTACAAGTGGCTTTGAAATGTGGAAGATGAGAGAAGAGTGAATGTCAGCGTGATTCTACGTGAGAGAGACTAGTCATTACTGGTTTTGAAGATATAGTAGGAGGACATGAGCCAAGGAATGTAAGCAGCTTCAAGAAGGTGAAAAAGGCAAGAAAATGCAATATCCCTTAGAGCCTTCAGAAAGAAAGATGGCCCAGTTGACATCTTGATTTAGCCTAACGAGATCCATTTTTAGACTTCTGACCTCCAGAATTTAAGATAATAAATTTGTATTGCTTTAACACAATCTGCTGTAATTTGTTATAGCAGTAATAGAAACCCACTACACCTATTTTGACTTTTTACTCTTTCTTAGTCTACTGTTTCCAGTTTGAATATTATTATGCTTGATTGAAAAGAGTGAAGCACTATTTAACACATGGCACTGACACTATCTTTGTTTCATAAATTTCCCTCCCTTTGACACTTCCAAGGAGCAGAACTTGCATTTTTGTTTCCTCTTGACCCTGACACAATTCAACGCCCATTTTATTTACTGTTTTTCTAATCTAATTTTTCTTTGAAATTTAGGATTCCAAACTTTATTGTAGACAAAATGAAATAGAAGTTATGGCAACAGAGTGTTCTTTAGATAGCATAAAGCCTGGAAAAAATAAAACATAAAAAATGAATGGGAGATTTTTAAGTAGAAGTCCAGATAAAGAAGATGGATTGGAAGGGTGGTTAAGGCAGCCAGGAGCCACAGGGTGGCCCAACACTCAATGTGTGCAAGTAGATGATCATTGGAACAGACAACGTAAGCAAGGCAAGGGTGAGAGATGAGATTGGAAAGGTCCATAAATTAGATTGTAAATGAATGTGAATATATCCTTCTAGGAAATTTTTATCTTATCTGGAAGCTATGGGGAACCTGTGAATGATGTTTAGCCCAAAATGAACATGATCATGAATTTGGAAAGTAAATGGTAGAGGCAATGTGGGAATGCAAGCAAGCCAAGAGGCAGAAAAATGAATTAAGGGTCTTTTTAGTATACCAGAAAAGTGATAACAGACAGAATACGTATGGTGGCCCTAGGGATGAAAAGAATTAGAGTAATTTAAAAGATATCAAGAAAATAGAATCAACAGTATGTGTTAACTGTGGGCTGTGAGAAAGTAGTAGAAATCATATTGATGGCTTGGACAACAAGATGTATGATAAGGATGTCCACCTATCTGGGGAAGATGGGAGATTTTGAGACAGAAGATGGGCCAGGTTTGGTTCCAGTTTTAGATTCTGGATCATTCTGTTGGGGATGTGAGCCCACTATCACTTTCTCCTGGGTTTCTACTCTATGTTCCTGTTGAACCTCTGCCAGTGGTTTTGAGGGCCTACTTCTTACAAACAGATAAATGATTTATGTCTTCCTTTGGCTTGTGTTGTGCCAGCTTCTGCCAAGTATTCTGTGATCATGTGCAGACCACTTTCATTAATTTAAGTTCACTTATATGGCTTCTTAGCAAATTAACAAAATAATTATATTGGAACATAATGAAGATGTAGTGGGAAACTGCATACAGACCCAATATTTAATGAAGGAGTAGGCACAAATGAAAGTTTAGGATGTAACAGAATGATACCACTGAAACTATTATAACAGAATGACATTAATACACCTGTAAGAGGTGTATATGACAATATTACAGGACAATTGACAAAAAGTTTCATTGACTGCTTCAATATTGTAGTTGTACAACAAAAATCTGTGAATGATCGGAAAGTGTCAGATCAATGACGACAGAACTTGTCAGTTTCAACCTACTGTTCCATGTATTGAATTGAATAGGCGTATTATTTGCAAATAAAAAATTTTAAACATGAAATTGGACTTCTTCTAGTATTAAAGGCTTATCGTTAGTGTTTATTATTACCTACTAATCGCTAGAACTCTGCTAAATGTAGTATGGAAATTAAGCAAAAGAGTAGATGGGATCCTTGTCCCCAAGAAACTTACATATCTTTTAGAAGAATCGAGGTTAACAAGCATAGGAAAACATTAGCACTACAAAAAAAAAAATTCAATTATCTGTGTTGACAAAAGACATTATGTATATGAAGAACTCATTAAATGCTAGCTAAATCTACTTCTATTATGACAATTGTGGAAAGCAAAATATTATTTACTTTATGGACGTTCCACAGTGACTTGAAAAAGATAAATCTGTGTATTATTACTTGGACATTTCTAAAAGACTGTGCTGTTTAGCTAACCAAAGTACAAAAAAAAAGGCAAATCTACTAATTGATGATTGTTACACTTACAGCATGCAACTTTTGTGTACTTAAAGAAAATCCTGTAATAAATGAGAGGGTGTTCTTAAGCCAAAATGATCTTAATTGGGAGTTTGGAGGCCTTTGAAAATCTGCTTCTATAAACAGTCCCTGGAATAATGACTTCCTGCAGAAGGAAAAGATAGATATTTTAGAAGTCTAGGAGAGCCTGGCTAGCACGCTAGTCTCCGCTTTGCAGAGCAAATCCCTTGAATGCCTTTAAAAAGATTGATTTTTTATGTAAAGGCACATTTAATCATAGCTTTGAACGTTTCAAAAGTGTCTGTGAGGGTTTTGCCTCTCAGTGGATTGGAAATCTATTAGTGTATAGCCAAGAGGTCACTGAATAGCAGAAATAAGACTTTTCAAGTATTCTGATGCAAAATTTGATGGGTCATACTAAAGCACTGTATTTCTAAAAGCATAGCACTGAAGCTTCTCCAACAGAAATAAGACTAAATGCATTCTCATGAGCACATTGCTGCTGTCAGCGTTTCTCCATGTTGTATTAAAATGTTTTGTGTGTGTGTGTGTGTGTGTGTGTGTGTGTGTGTGTGTGTGTTTATTATACTTTAAGTTTTAGGGTACATGTGCACAATGTGCAGGTTAGTTACATATGTATGTATGTGACATGCTGGTGCGCTGCACCAACTAACTCGTCATCTAGCATTAGGTATATCTCCCAATGCCATCCCTCCCCCCTCCCCCCACCCCACAACAGTCGCCAGAGTATGATGTTCCCCTTTCTGTGTCCATGTATTCTCATTGTTCAATTCCCACCTAAGAGTGAGAATATGCAGTGTTTGGTTTTTTGTTCTTGCGATAGTTTACTGAGAATGATGATTTCCAATTTCATCCATATCCCTACAAAGGGCATGAACCCATCATTTTTTATGGCTGCATAGTATTCCATGGTGTATATGTGCCACATTTTCTTAATCCAGTCTATCTTTGTTGGACATTTGAGTTGGTTCCAAGTCTTTGCTATTGTGAATAATGCCACAATAAACATACATGTGCATGTGTCTTTATAGCAGCATGATTTATAGTCCTTTGGGTATATACCCAGTAATGGGATGGCTGGGTCAAATGGTATTTCTAGTTCTAGATCCCTGAGGAATCGCCACACTGACTTCGATAATGGTTGAACTAGTTTACAGTCCCACCAACAGTGTAAAAGTGTTCCTATTTCACCACATCCTCTCCAGCACCTCTTGTTTCCTGGCTTTTTAACGATTGCCATTCTAATTGGTGTGAGATGATATCTCATTGTGGTTTTGATTTGCATTTCTCTGATGGCCAGTGATGGTGAGCATTTTTTCCCGTGTTTTTTGGTCGCATAAATGTCTTCTTTTGAGAAGTGTCTGTTCATGTCCTTTGCGCACTTTCTGATGGGGTTGTTTGTTTTTTTCTTGTAAATTTGTTTGAGTTCATTGTAGATTCTGGGTATTAGCCCTTTGTCAGATGAGTAGGTTGCGAAAATTTTCTCCCATGTTGTAGGTTGCCTGTTCACTCTGATGGTAGTTTCTTTTGCTGTGCAGAAGCTCTTTAGTTTAATTAGATCCCATTTGTCAATTTTGGCTTTTGTTGCCATTGCTTTTGGTGTTTTAGACATGAAGTCCTTGCCCATGCCTATGTCCTGAATGGTAATGCCTAGGTTTTCTTCTAGGGTTTTTATGGTTTTAGGTCTAACGTTTAAGTCTTTAATCCATCGTGAATTAATTTTTGTATAAGGTGTAAGGAAGGGATCCAGTTTCAGCTTTCTACATATGGCTAGCCAGTTTTCCCAGCACCATTTATTAAATAGGGAATCCTTTCCCCATTGCTTGTTTTTCTCAGGTTTGTCAAAGACCAGATAGTTGTAGATATGCGGCGTTATTTCTGAAGGCTCTGTTCTGTTCCATTGATCTATATCTCTGTTTTGGTACCAGTAACATGCTGTTTTGGTTACTGTAGCCTTGTAGTATAGTTTGAAGTCAGGTAGTGTGATGCCTCCAGCTTTGTTCTTTTGGCTTAGGATTGACTTGGTGATGCGGGCTCTTTTTTGGTTCCATAAGAACTTTAAAGTAGTTTTTTCCAATTCTGTGAAGAAAGTCATTGGTAGCTTGATGGGGATTGCATTGAATCTGTAAATTACCTTGGGCAGTATGGCCATTTTCATGATATTGATTCTTCCTACCCATGAGCATGGAATGTTCTTCCATTTCTTTGTATCCTCTTTTATTTCATTGAGCAGTGGTTTGTAGTTCTCCTTGAAGAGGTCCTTCACATCCCTTGTAAGTTGGATTCCTAGGTATTTTATGCTCTTTGAAGCAATTGTGAATGGGAGTTCACTCATGATTTGGCTCTCTGTTTGTCTGTTATTGGTGTATAAGCATGCCTGTGATTTTTGTACATTGATTTTGTATCCTGAGACTTTGCTGAAGTTGCTTATCAACTTAAGGAGATTTTGGGCTGAGACAATGGGGTTTTCTAGATATACAATCATGTTGTCTGCAAACAGGGACAATTTGACTTCCTCTTTTCCTAATTGAATAGCCTTTATTTCTTTCTCCTGCCTAATTGCCCTGGCCAGAACTTCCAACACTATGTTGAATAGGAGTGGTGAGAGAGGGCATCCCTGTCTTGTGCCAGTTTTCAAAGGGAATGCTTCCAGTTTTTGCCCATTCAGTATGATATTGGCTGTGGGTGTGTCATAGATAGCTCTTATTATTTTGAAATACATCCCATCAATACCTAATTTATTGAGAGTTTTTAGCATGAAGGGTTGTTGAATTTTGTCAAAGGCCTTTTCTGCATCTATTGAGATAATCACGTGGTTTTTGTCTTTGGTTCCGTTTATATGCTGGATTACATTTATTGATTTGTGTATATTGAACCAGCCTTGCATCCCAGGGATGAAGCCCACTTGATCATGATGGATAAGCTTTTTGATATGCTGCTGGATTCGGTTTGCCAGTATTTTATTGAGGATTTTTGCATCAATGTTCATCAAGGATATTGGTCTAAAATTCTCTTTTTTGGTTGTGTCTCTGCCTGGCTTTGGTATCAGGATGATGCTGGCCTCATAAAATGAGTTAGGGAGGATTCCCTCTTTTTCTGTTGATTGGAATAGTTTCAGAAGGAATGGTACCAGTTCCTCCTTGTACCTCTGGTAGAATTCGGCTGTGAATCCATCTGGTCCTGGACTCTTATTGGTTGGTAAGCTATTGATTTTTGCCACAATTTCAGATCCTGTTATTGGTCTATTCGGAGAGTCAACTTCTTCCTGGTTTAGTCTTGGGAGAGTGTATGTGTCGAGGAATTTATCCATTTCTTCTAGATTTTCTAGTTTATTTGCATAGAGGTGTTTGTAGTATTCTCTGATGGTAGTTTGTATTTCTGTGGGATCGGTGGTGATATCCCCTTTATCATTTTTTACTGCGTCTGTTTGATTCTTCTCTCTTTTTTTCTTTATTAGTCTTGCTAGCAGTTTATCAATTTTGTTGATTCTTTTAAAAAACCAGCTCCTGGATTCATTAATTTTTTGGAGGCTTTTTTGTGTCTCTATTTCCTTCAGTTCTGCTCTGATTTTAGTTATTTCTTGCCTTCTGCTAGCTTTTGAATGTGTTTACTCTTGCTTCTCTAGTTCTTTTAATTGTGATGTTAGGGTGTCAATTTTGGATCTTTCCTGCTTTCTCTTGTGGGCATTTAGTGCTATAAATTTCCCTCTACACACTGCTTTGAATATGTCCCAGAGATTCTGGTATGTTGTGTCTTTGTTCTCATTGGTTTCAAAGAACATCTTTATTTCTGTCTTCATTTTGTTATGTACCAAGTAGTCATTCAGGAGCAGGTTGTTCAGTTTCCACGTAGTTGAGGATTTTTGAGTGAGATTCTTAATCCTGAGTTCTAGTTTGATTGCACTGTGGTCTGGGAGATAGTTTGTTATAATTTCTATTCTTTTACATTTCCTGAGGAGAGCTTGACTTCCAAGTATGTGGTCAATTTTGGAATAGGTGTGGTGTGGTGCTGAAAAAAATGTATATTCTGTTGATTTGGGGTGGAGAGTTCTGTAGATGTCTATTAGGTCCGCTTGGTGCAGAGTGAGTTCAATTCCTGGGGATCCTTGTTGACTTTCTGTCTCGCTGATCTGTCTAATGTTGACAGTGGGGTGTTAAAGTCTTCCATTTTTAATGTGTGGGAGTCTAAGTCTCTTTGTAGGTCACTCAGGACTTGCTTTATGAATCTGGGTGCTCCTGTATTGGGTGCATATATATTTAGGATAGTTAGCTCTTCTTGTTGAATTGATCCCTTTACCATTATGTAATGGCCTTCTTTGTCTCTTTTGATCTTTGTTGGTTTAAAGTCTGTTTTATCAGAGACTAGAATTGCAACCCCTGCCTTTTTTTGTTTTCCATTTGCTTGGTAGATCTTCCTCCATCCTTTTATTTTGAGCCTATGTGTGTCTCTGCACGTGAGATGGGTTTCCTGAATACAGCATACTGATGGGTCTTGACTCTTTATCCAATTTGCCAGTCTGTGTCCTTTAATTGGAGCATTTAGTCCATTTACATTTAAAGTTGATATTGTTCTGTGTGAATTCGATCCTGTCATTATGATGTTGGCTGGTTATTTTGCTCGTTAGTTGATGCAGTTTCTTCCTATTCTCGATGGTCTTTACATTTTGGCATGATTTTGCAGTGGCTGGTACCGGTTGTTCCTTTCCATGTTTAGCTCTTCCTTCAGGAGCTCTTTTAGGGCAGGCCTGGTGGTGACAAAATCTCTCAGCATTTGCTTGTCTGTAAAGGATTTTATTTTTCCTTCACTTATGAAGCTTAGTTTGGCTGGATATGAAATTCTGGGTTGAAAATTCTTTTCTTTAAGAATGTTGAATATTGGCCCCCACTCTCTTCTGGCTTGTAGAGTTTCCGCCGAGAGATCCGCTGTTAGTCTGATGGGCTTCCCTTTGTGTGTAAGCCGACCTTTCTCTCTGGCTGCCCTTAACATTTTTTCCTTCATTTCAACTTTGGTGAATCTGACAATTATGTGTCTTGGAGTTGCTCTTCTCGAGGAGTATCTATGTGGCGTTCTCTGTATTTCTTGAATCTGAATGTTGGCCTGCCTTGCTAGATTGGGGAAGTTCTCCTGGATAATATCCTGCAGAGTGTTTTCCAACTTGGTTCCATTCTCCCCGTCACTTTCAGGTACACCAATCAGACGTAGATTTGGTCTTTTCACATAGTGCCATATTTCTTGGAGGCTTTGCTTGTTTCTCTTTATTCCTTTTTGTCTAAACTTCCCTTCTCGCTTCATTTCATTCATTTGATCTTCCATCACTGATACCCTTTCTTCCAGTTGATCGCATCACCTGCTGAGGCTTCTGCATTCTTCACGTAGTTCTCGAGCCTTGGTTTTCAGCTCCATCAGCTCCTTTAAGCACTTCTCTGTATTGGTTATTCTAGTTATACATTCTAAATTTTTTTCAAAGTTTTCAACTTCTTTGCCTTTGGTTTGAATGTCCTCCCATAGCTCGGAGTAGTTTGATCGTCTGAAGCCTTCTTCTCTCAGCTCGTCAAAGTCATTCTCCAAACAGCTTTGTTTCATTGCTGGTGAGGAACTGCTTTCCTTTGGAGGAGGAGAGGCACTCTGCTTTTTAGAGTTTCCGGTGTTTCGGCTCTGTTTTTTTCCCCATCTTTGTGGTTTTATCTACTTTTGGTCTTTGATGATGGTGATGTACAGATGGGTTTTTGGTGTGGATGTCCTTTCTGTTTGTTAGTTTTCCTTCTAACAGACGGGACCCTCAGCTGCAGGTCTGTTGGAGTACCCGGCCATGTGAGGTGTCAGTATGCCCCTGCTGGGGGGTGCCTCCCAGTTATGCTGCTCCGGGGTCAGGGAGTCAGGGACCCACTTGAGGAGGCAGTCTGCCCATTCTCAGATCTCCAGCTGCATGCTGGGAGAACCACTGCTCTCTTCAAAGCTGTCAGACAGGGGCATTTAAGTCTGCAGAGGTTACTGCTGTCTTTCTGTTTGTCTGTGCCCTGCCCCCAGAGGTGGAGCCTACAGAGGCAGGCAGGCCTCCTTAAGCTGTGGTGGGCTCCACCCAGTTCGAGCTTCCCAGCTGCTTTGTTTACCTAAGCGAGCCTGGGCAATGGCGGGCTCCCCTCCCCCAGCCTCGCTGCCGCCTTGCAGTTTGATCTCAGACTGCTGTGCTAGCAATCAGGGAGACTCTGTGGGTGTAGGACTCTCTGAGCCAGATGCGGGATATAATCTCCTGGTGCGCCGTTTTTTAAGCCCGTCGGAAAAGCACAGTATTTGGGTGGGAGTGACCCAGTTTTCCAGGTGCCGTCTGTCACCCCTTTCTTTGACTAGGAAAGGGAACTCCCTGACCCCTTGTGCTTCCCAAGTGAGGCAATGCCTCACCCTGCTTTGGCTCACACATGGTGTGCAAACCCACTGACCTGTGCCCACTGTCTGGCACTCCCAAGTGAGATGAACCCGGTACCTCAGATGGACATGCAGAAATCACCCGTCTTCTCCGTGGCTTATGCTGGGAGCTGTAGACCGGAGCTGTTCCTATTTGGCCATCTTGGCTCCTCCTTCCCTCCATGTTGTATTGAAATGTTAACCAACCTTTCAGACCTTTTAAGAAACCTGTGAATTTAAAAAAAAATACCCCCATAATGTCATTGTCTGTAATATTCAAAAATTCTGTATTCTTCTGAACCCACTATAAAATATAAAGTATGTGCTTTGTTGCCTATTATTTAGTTAAGTTGTATTTATTTACATTTATGGTATATTGATAAGCAGTGTTCATAGTGATGTCCTACCAGCCTACATGGCAAAGCAATTCCTATGGTATCTTCTCGTATTTATTTTGCTACTGATAATTTTTAAGTGTTCCCCCTCTTTTTAGTTTGATCCCATTTCCATCAGTTCATTCTGCCACCACAGTGAACTCTTTTAAATGAAAACCAAATCATGTCACCTCCTGCTTAAAATCCTTCAAACATCACTGTCACCATCAGCAAGAAATCCAATACCAGAATCTGTAAACTTACCAGGGAAAATTCCCTGGACAAGCAGGAAATGTTTGTACTCCATTCTACCTCATTGTCCTCCATCCTTGTCCCCAACACAGAAGGTCCAGCCATCAAATAGGGATAGCAGTTGACAATGACAGTTTCTAAGTACCTTTGATTTTACGAAGAGTCCAGTTCAAGATGATTGATACTATAAACTCATCCAATAATTAAAATTTTGCCCTATTTGTTACCCTTAGATATCATATAACTAGAATATAGTTATCATTTCTTTTTTAATTTATTAATTTTATAGATATATACCACGCATAAATATTTATGAAGTAGATGAGATTTTGATACAGGCATACAATGTACAAAAATCACATAAAAGTAAATGGGGTTGCCATCACCTCAAGCAGTCATCATTTCCTTGTGTTACAAACATTCCAATAGTACTCCCTCAGTTACTCTAAAATATACAACAAATTCTTGCTGACTGTAGTCACCCTGTTGTGCTATCAAGTGCTAGAAGTACTAGGTCTTATTCACTCATTCTAACTATATTTCTCTACTCATAAACCATCTCCATTTTCTAACAATCCCCCAACCTGTACTACCCTTCCCAGCCTCTGGTAACCACTAATCTATATCTCCATGAGCTTGGTTGTTTTAATTTTTAGCTCCCACAAATGAATGAAAGCATGCAGACTTTGTCTTTCTGTGCCTGGCTTATTTCACTTAAGATAATGTCCTCTATTTCTATTCAAAACATGCAAATGATCTCATTCTTTTTTTATGACTGAATAGTACTCCATTGTGTGTATGTACCTGTATTAGTCCATTTTCACACTGCTGATAAAGACATACTCAAGACTGGGCAATTTGCAAAAGAAAGGTGGTTAATGGACTCACAGTTTCACGTGGCTGGGGAGGCCTCACAATCATGGTGGCAGACAAGAGAAGAGAGCTTGTGCAGGGAAACTCCCCTTTATAAAGCCATCAGATCTCTTGAGACATACTCACTATCATGAGAACAGCAGGGGAAAGACCTGCCACCATGATTCAATTATCTCCCACTGGGTCCCTCCAACAACATGTGGGAATTGGGGGAGCTACAATTCAAGATGAGATTTGGGTAGGGACACAGCCAAACCATATCATACCACATTTTCTTTTTTTTTTAACATTGATAATTTTTATTATTATAGTATTTATGAACAAATGACAATTCTACCTCATTGTCCTCTGAATATAAAAATTCTGAATATAAAAATAAATGAGCCAATTCTCATCCTTTAATCTTTTGCAGTGTCCTCAGGTCTCCACTCAAATTTTTCTTGTAAGTCAGGCACAGAATTTGAGAGTTTTTAAGAAGCACTAAAAGTCATAGTGCCTTAAGATTCTACATTTTATCTTGCTAACCCTTTCTTTTTTTTTCCTTTTCTTTATTTTAAATTATACTTTAAGTTCTAGGGTACATGTGCACAATGTGCAGGTTTGTTACATAGGTACACATGTGCCATGTTGGTTTGCTGCACCCATTAACTCGTCATTTACATTAGGTATTTCTCCTAATGCTATCCCTCTCCCTGCACCCTACCCCATGACAGGCCCTGGGGTGTGATGTTCCGTGCCCTGTGTCCAAGTGTTCTCATTGTTCAGTTCCCACCTATGAGTGTGAACATGCATCACACCACATTTTCTTTATTCGTTCCTGTGTTGATGGATACTTAGGTTGCTTTCAAATTTTGGCTATTGTGAATAGTGCTCCAATAAACACTGGAGTGCAGATATCTCTTCAGTATACTGATTTCCATTCTTTTGAGTATATACCAGCAGTGGGATTAATGGATCATATGTTAGTTCTATCTTTAGATTTTTTAGGAACCTCCATACTGTTCTCCATAGTAGCTGTACTATTTTATCATCCCACCAAGAGTGTACAAGTGTTCTTTTTTCTCTACATCATTGCCAGCATTCAATATTGTTTGTCTTTTTGATAAAAATCATTTTAACTGGAATGAGATGATATTTCATTGTACTTTTCATTTGCATTTCTCTGATGATGAATGATGTTGAGCACCTTTTCATATGCCTGTTTTCCATTTGTGTGTCTTCTTTTGAGGAATATCTATTCGGATCTTTTGCCCCCTTTTAAATCAGATTAGTTTTTTTTTTCCTATAGAGTTGTTAGAGCTCCTTATATATTGTGCTTATTAATCCCTTGTCAGATGTGTAGTTTGCAAATATTTTTTCCCATTCTGTGAGTTGTCTCTTCACTTTATTGATTGTTTCTTTTGCTGTACAGAAGCTTTTTAACTTGATGCGATCCCATTTGTCCATTTTTACCTTGGTTGCCAGTTCTTTTGGGATATTGCTCAAGAAATATTTGCCCAGGCCAATGTCCTGGAGAGTTTCCCCCATGTCATCTTGTAGTAATTTCATAGTTTGAGGTCTTAGATTTAAGTATTTAATCTATTTTTATTTGATTTTTGCATACAGCAAGAGATAGAAGTCTTGTTTTATTCCTCTGCATATGGATATCCAGTTTTCCCAGCACCATTTATTGGAGAGACTGTCTTTTCCCTATTGTATGTTCTTGGTGCCCTGGTTGGAAATGAGTTCACTGTACATGTATTGATTTATTTCTGGCCTCTCTATTCTGTTGCATTGGTCTTTGTGTCTGTTTCTACGCCAGTACCATGCTGTTTTGGTTACTATAACTCTGTGTTGTAATTTGAAGTCAGGTAATGTGATTCCTCCAGTTTTGTTCTTTTTTCTCAGGATAACTTTGGCTAGTCTGGATCTTTTGTGGTTCCATATAAAAATTAGGAGTATTTGTTTTCTATTTCTGTGAAGAATGTCATTGGTATTTTGATAGAGATTGCATTGAATCTGTAGATTGCTTTGATTAGTATGGGTATTTTAACAATATTGATGCTTCCAATCTATGAACATGGAATATCTTTCCATTTGTTGTGTTGTCTTCAATTTCTTGCATCAATATTTAATAGTTTCATTGTAGAGATCTTTCACTTATTTGGTTAAATTTATTCATAAGTATTTAATTTGTAGCTATTGTAAATGGAATTGCTTTCTTGATTTCTTTTTCAGATTGTTCTCTGTTGGCATACAGAAGTGCTGCTGAATTTTGTATGTTGATTTTGTATCCTGCAGCTATATTGAACTTGCTTACTGGTTAAAATAGGTTTTGTTTTTTTTTTTTGTTGTTGTTGTTGTTGTTGGTTTGTTTTGGTGGAGACTTCAGGTTTTTCCAAAAAAAAAAAAAATCATATAATCTGCAAATGAGAATAATTTGACTTCTTCATTTACAGTTCGGATGCCTTTTATTTCTTTCTTATGTCTGATTGCTCTACCTAGGACTTCCAGTATTATGTTGCATAACAGTAGTGAACAACAAACTTGTCATGTCTCAGATATTTGAAGAAAGGTTTTCAGTTTTTCCTCAGTGTGATACTAGCTGTGAGTCTGTTGTATATAGCTTTTATTGTGTTGAGGTATGTTTCATCTATACTCAGTTTTTTCAGGTTATTTTTATCATGAAAAGATGTTGAATTTTATCAAATGCTTTATCGGTATCAATCGAAATGATCATATAATTTTACTCCTTCAGTTTGTTGATGTGATATATAATATTTATTGATTTGCATATGTTGAACCATCTTTGCATCCCTGGGATGAATCCCACTTGGTCATGATGAATGATCTTTTTAATGTGTTGTTATATTTAGTTTGCACATATTTTCTTGACAATATTTGTATGAATATTTATCAGAGATATTGGCCCGCAGTTTCTTTATTGGATGTGTCTTTGTTTGGTTTTGGCATTAGGGTGATAGTGGCTTCAGCGAATTAGTTTAGAAGTATTCCCTCCCCTTCCGTCTTTGGGAATAGTTTAAGTAGAATTGTTAATAGTTTTTCTTTAAATGTTTGGTAAAATTCAGCAGTGAAGCCATCAGGTTACAGGCTTTTCTTTGCTGGGACACTTTGTATTATAGCTTTGATGTCATTACTTGTTATTGGTCTCTTCAGGTTTTGCATTGCTTCATGGGTTCAATCTTGGTTGTATTCTAGGAATTTATCTATTTGTTCTAGGTTTTCCAATTTATTGGCATACAGTTGTCCATATTAGTTTCCATTTTCATTTGTTTCATATGATTCTTTGATTTTCTGTGGTATCAATTGTAATGTTACCTTTTTCATCTCTGATTTCGAGTCACCTCTCTTTTTTTCTTAGTTTGGCAAAAGGTTTGTCAATTTTGCTTATCTTTTCAAAAACCCAGCCAGTGTGGTGGCTCATGCCTGTAATCTCAGCACTTTGGGAGGCCAAGGTGGGTATATCACTTGAGTCCAGGAGTTCAAGACCAGCCTTGGCAACATAGCAAAACCCTGTCTCTACTAAAAATATAAAAAATTAGCTGGGCATCGTAGTGCACGCCTGTAGTCCCAGCTATTCAGAGGCTGAGGTGTAAGAATCATCTGAGCTGGGAATACTGAGGCTGCAGTGAGCCAAGATTGTGCCACTGCACTGCAGCCTGGGCAACTGAACTGAGACCCTGTCTCGGAAACAAAAAACAAAACAAAACCCCCAAAACACCTTTTTTTATTCCCTTGATCTTTTATGTATATATCTTTGTTGTTTCAATTTTGTTTATTTCTGCTCTGATCTTTATTATTTCTCATCTCTTATTAATTTTGGGTTTGGTCGGCTCTTGCTTTTCTAGTTCTTTAAGATGCATAATTGTTTATTTGAAGTTTTTCTATGTTTTGATGTACGGACTTATAGCTATAACTTTCCTCTTAGTACTGCTTTTGCTGTATCCCAGAGATTTTGGTATGTTGCATTTCCATTTTCATTTGTTTCAAGAATTTTTTTTAATTTCCTTCTTAATTTCTTCACTGACCCATTGGTCATTAATAAGCATATTGTTTAATACCTATGTATTTGTATCATTTCCAAAGTTCCTGCTATTAATTTCTAGTTTTATTCCATTGTGGTCAAAGAAGATACTTGATGTCAATTTTTTATTATTTTTAAAGACTTATTTTGTGGTCTAACATATGGTCTACCCTTCAGAATGATCCCTGTGCTGAGAAGAGTAATATGTATTCTACAGCCATTGGATTAAATATTCTGTAAATATTTATGGGGTCCATTTGGTCTGTAGTGCAGATTAGGTCTAATGTTTCTCTGTTGATTTTCTATCCGGATGATTTATCCAATACTGAAAGTGGGGTGTTGAAGTCTCCAACTATTATTATATGGGGACCTATCTCTCCCTTTGGCTCTAATAATATCTGCTTCATATATATGAGTGCTACAGTATTGGGTGTATATATATTTATAATTGTCACATCCTTTTGCTAAATTGAACCCTTGTCATTATATAATGACTTTGTCTTTTTATAGTTTTTGTCTTGAAATCTATTGTATCTAACTATTCATGCTCTTTTATAGTTTCCATTTTCACAAAATATCTATTTTCATCCCTTTATTTTCAGTCTATGTATATCTTTATAGGTAAAGTATGTTTTGTGTAGGCAACAGATCTTTAGGTCTTGTTTTTTAACCCATTCAGCTACTCAATGTCTTTTGATTGGAGAGTTTAGTTTATTTCCAGTCAATGTTGTTATTGATAGATAAGGACTTACTACTGCCATTTTTAATTTGTTTTGTGGTTGTTTTGTGTATTTCTCTTTTTTACTTCCTTTCTTCCTGTTTTCTTTTTGTGAAAGTGATTTCCTTTGTGTATTTTAATTTCTTGCTCTATATTTTTGTGTGTGTTTCTTGTAGGCTTTGATTTGACGTTATCATGAGGCTTGCAAATAACATAATCCATTATTTTAAACTGATGACAACTTAACTCTGCAAAAACAAACAAGAAAAGTAAAAACTAATAAAACTTGACACTTTATATCCCCTCTTTTAAACATTTTGCTGTTTCTATTTGTATCTTATTATACGTCTATGTCTTAAAAAGTTGATACAGCTATTATTTTTGATGAATTCACCTTTTAGTCCTCCTACTCAAGATGTGAGTAGTTTACACACCACAACTACTGTATTATAATATTCCTCATCTGTGGACTTACTGTTACTAGTGAATTTTGTACCTTCAGGTTATTTTTTACTACTGATTAACATCCTTTTCTTTTAGATTGAATAATTTCCTTTAGGATTTCTCGTAGGACAGGTCTGGTGTTGACAAAATCCTTCAGCTCTTGTTTGTCTGGGAATGTCTATGTTTCTCCTTCACTTTTGAAGGATATTTCCACTGGATATAATATTGAAGGATAAAAGTATTATATCTTACCACTCTCCCCTGGCCTGTAATGTTTCCACTGAGAAATCTGTTTCCAGAAACATTGGAGCTTCTTATATGTTATTTTTTTCTCTTCCTGCTTTTAGGATCCTTTCTTTATCCTTGATCTTTAGCAGTTTCATTTTTAAATGTCTTGAGGTGGGTTATTTAACGCAAATGTCTTATTTGGGTTAATTTGCTTGGTGTTTTATAATCTTAGTGTACTTGAATATTGATATCTTCCTCTACATTTGAGAAATTCTCTGTTATATCTTTGAGTAAACATTCTATCCCTATCTTTTTCTCTACTTCCTCTTTAGGGCTCATAACTCTTAGATCTGCCCTCTTGAGACTATTTTCTAGATTCTGATGGCAGGCTTTATTATTTTTTTTCTTTTTGCTCCTCTGTGTATTTTCAAATAGGCTGTCTTTGAGCTCACCAATTCTTTCTTCTGCTTGATCAATTCTGCTATTGAGAGACTCTTATGCATTCTTCAGATTGTCAGTTGAATTTTTCAGCTCTAGAATTTCTGCTTGATTCTTTTTAATCATTTCAATCTCTTTGTTAAGTTTATTTGATCGGATTCTGAATTCTTTGTATTATGTTGGATTCTATTGGGCTGCTCCCTCAAAACAGCTGTTTTGAAATATCTGTCTGAAAGGTCACATATCTCTATTACTCCAGAATTGATCACTGTTGCCTTATTTAGTTCACTGATGAGGTCATGTTTTCCTGGATAGTCTTGATGCTTCTGGATGTTCATCAATGTCTAGGCATTGACAAGTTAGGTATTTATTCTAGTCTTTGCAGTCTGGGCTTGTTTATACCTGTCCTTCTTAAGAAAACTTCCCATGTATTAAAAGGGAATTGCATTGTGACCTAAGTCTTTGGTCCCTGCAGCCGTATGTGCATTAGGAGGCACCCCAATCCCAGTAATGCTGTGACTCTTGCAGACTTATAGAGGTACCACCTTAATGGCTTTGGGTATGATCTGGGAGAACTCCCTGGATTACCAAGCCGAGTCCCTTGTTCTCTTTCCTTACTTCTTCCCAAGCAAATGGAGTCACACCTTCCATGCTGAGCTGCTTGGAGTTGTGGGGAGGGGGATGCAATTTCTCCCATGGCTGCCACTGCTGGGACTGCACTGGGTCACACCTGAAGCCAGTATAGTACTGTGTCTTGCCTAAGGCCCGTGGAGACTATTTCCTGGCTACTGCTGATGTTTATTCAAGGTCCGATCACTCTTTAATAAATAGGTGATGAATCCTGGCAGCACTGAGTCTTTCTCTTCAGTGCCACAGGTTCCTTTCTGCCCCTGGATGGGTCTAGAAGTGCTGTCCAGGGGCTAGGACCTTGATTAGAGGCTTTAGGAATCTGCTTGGTGCTTTTTTATACTGAGGCTGAGCTGGAATCCAGGTTGCAAGACAAAGTCCTCCCTACTTTTTTCTCTCCTTTCCATAAGTAAAAAGAGACTCTCCCCATGGCCACCACTCCAGGCTGGTGGTGGCTACCGCCTGGTTATCTCTGATGCTTATTCAGAGCCCAAAGACTCTTTAGTTAGTAGGTGGTGAATTCTGCCAGGACTGAGTTCTTCCCTTCAGGGCAGTGGGTTCCCTTTTGGCCCAGGGTGGGTCTAGCAATGTCATCCAGGAGATAGGGCCTAGTATAGGGGCTTCAGGACTCTAGTGCTTTATTTTACTATGGCTGAGCTGATATACAAGATGCAACACAAAGTCCTATTTCCTCTCCTCTCTCCTCCTGGAGCTGTGAGCTGCACTGCTTCCTGTTGGGGGGATGGAGGGTGATGTGAGCACTCCCTTGGCTGCCCCAGCTGGTGTCTTACTGGGTCACATGCAGTCCAAATCCACTGGCTGCAAGCCAAGCATAGCACCCGAACTTGTCCAGGGATTGCACTCACTGTGGCGTGGAATGCCTTTTGTGTTTATTTAGGACCCTAGGGTACTTTAAGCCCACAGTAGTGGAGCTAGCTGGAACTCAGGTTCCGATTGCTGGGATGGATAATTCCCTTATGGCTAGGGCTAGTCCGAATGCGCCCTCCGTGGATACGTGCCAGATCTTGCTGTGTTGCTTTCCACTGTGATAGGGCAGCACTGAGTTCTAATGCAAAGTCCCACAATCACTTTGCTCTCCCTCCTCCAAGCACACAGATTCTCTCTCCATGCCATGCCGCCACTGCTGGGGTATGGAAAAGTAGTGGTGTCAGCAATTCACAACTGTCTTAACTGTACTCTTCGGTGCGTCATTCCTTGATGTGATTTTCAAATCAGGTCCTATGATCATTCATCTGATTTTTGCTTCTAATGAAGTTTCTTTCTTGTGTGATGGTTGTTCAATTTGGTGTTCCTGCAGGCGGGGATGATCACTGGAGAGTCACATTTGTCCATTCATCTTGCTCTGACTCCTCTCCATTTATCATTCCTATTCAAATTCAAAAAGTTAAGTTTGCTAATAGTAATATTTTTACAAAGGGCTGTTAAGATTTTTAAAAATGATAAAAAAGCCCCAGATAAGAAGAGATCATTTCACTTACCTTTTTGTCAATGTATTCAGCCTCCATCCTATTTATCCTATCCTGGACGTTAATATGAATGCTACAAGTAGATATCTTTACCTTATTTTTCCTAATTTTTTTTATCTCCAGAACTGACATCCCATTGTACTTTATTCCTGTTCACGTCTGTTTTCCTCTCTACTTACTCCCTTTCAAAAACTTCAGGTCTCCATTCTTCCATGAATGTGTGGATTATATGTCATTACTCTCCAAAGATACTGCATCTCTTAAATCTTCTGCCACTCGAAGTCACTGAAACTCATGAAGTCAGAAAGAGTTTAATATTCTTAAGGTGGAACCTAAGGTCTTATCTTTACAGAACTTCATGCAGTCTACTTATGGCAACTTCCTTTGTTGTTCTGAAATCACTGGCCTACCTGCCAGAGAAAGATTCAATTCTTCTTCCTCACTGATTTCAACATCTATTTCACAGGTTTTTTTTTTTTTTTTTTATCCTGTAGTTTGGCTTTGTATTTGAGATTGTCAATTTTATTCCAATTATTTAGAATCCCAATCTGCAGTCTTCATTTCTTCTTTTTAATAAAGAATTCCATTAGTTTTATTAGCAAGAGACTAGCAAGAGACTATATATTTAAACCTTCCTAGCAACTATTTTCTTTTTTTCATTTTATTCACATGTGCCATGTGACTAAGTTCTGGCCAATGGGCTATGAACATAAGAGCTGCACTACTTTTTGCTTCCCGATCAGCTACTTGCTGTAAGCTTCCTCTTTGCTGCTTCTTGCAGACAAATTCATGGACATGGTGATGAAATTAGAGTTTGGACTATTTGGAGGGTAAAAACGCCCTAGGGATAGTGGAGGGACAAGATACAGACAACCTGAGTTTCTGGGTTATGTTGTGGAGCTCAGCTGCTACCAACACCTGTATGAATTTAGACTGTAAAATTAGAGAGCAGTATACCTGTTTTAATGAGGGTAAATCGTGGTCTGCTTGTAAAAGCAGCTTTACCTGTCAGTTTTGCCAACCTTACAAATAATCTTGATGGCACTTCTCAAATCTCTGAGAACATATTTCCTTCATCCAAAGATAATCTTTTTTTTTTTCATCTTAGCCACCTACATACTATAGTAATCTCTGCAATGCAGTTAAGTCAAATATCAAAATCCCTCCCTGGTTATAATTTTCTGTGCATGTTAATCATTACATACATCTTAAACTCTCTCCTAAGCACTGTAATTCTAGACTGACTTGCCTCTCTAACTGCCTGACTTCCAATTTAGAAGGGATATTAAGAGACAGTCATGGAAGAAAAAGTAAGCAAATCCCCTAAAATAGGGAAGGAGTATTTACCAGTGACATATGTTACTGAAAAGTTAAAAAGATGAGCATGTATATCTTAAGAAGACTGTAGATGGATGTAGAAATTCAGTGGTATGGTGTGTATGGTACTTGGATGACTATAAAGAATAAGTAAATATAAATAATGACTAATTCTAGAGAGTTATGAATGTAGGGGAAGAAAAAAGAAGGATAATAAATCTTATTCTATTTCATACTTCAGTCACATAATTATTTTACTCCTTTAACTCCCTAACTTCACTTTTGCTTCCTCTGCCTCTCCCCAACTCTTATTTTTATCTTATACTCTTACCTGACTCAGAAAATTTGAATGTCCTGATTGATCAGATCACTGCTCATTTTTTTTTCCTTCTTCACGTCCACATTTTTTTCATATATGTATAAGCACACTCTTTATTTCCTTTTGTTTTGAAGAAGCATCTCTCTCTGGTTAACGTTACAATCCATGTCTGAAACCATGATTTGTCATTGTCTACATTCTCTTAGACTTTGAGCAACTATCCTCTCTTCATCCACAGGCTAGTTATCCTTCTGTACTGATCCTTTTCCTTTGTCTATAATAATAAATTCATGTCTCCTCATTCTAATTGAAATTTCTTACCCTAATCTTGATTACTTTCAAGCTACTTTCCTCTATCACCTTTCTTCAGTCACCAAATATTTTGTAGGAAGAGCTGTGAGTTTCTGCTTCTTTTTCTCTATTTTATAGTACCATGTGATCTGGCACCTTTCTCAACATTCTCTCTCAGTAACTCATAAGTGATTTCCTAATCACCAAACATTACAGTCTGTATAGTTTCCATCTGCCTTACTCTTCTTTTTGCATTTTTGTTCAATTTTTAAATGTCTGAGCTTAATTTATCTGTAAGTAGAAGTAATATTAAGTGTAAAATTTTGGGGTGTACATAAAGAGATTAGAGTGACTCATAACCTGAAATGTAACCACTGATGAGGTTAGGATGAATTGGTAAGGTTTTCTTTCCAATCTCTCAAATGAGCCATTAAAAGATGTTTCCATGGTTATAAAAAAATTACTGTGGTTTTAGTGTCAAAATATATAAACTTAATCCTGTCAAGTATGTATTAAAACACTCTATTTAGTATAAAAATAAATAATAACATATATTAAGTTGCCCAGTGTTATGGAGCATTTGCCAATTGCCCTTGAATTACTACAGATATCACTGCATGCGTTCTGATGCTGTTTTAATGAGGGAATAATTTTTTTTCTATTTCCTTCAATGAAGATGCCTTTCTTTTATAAAATGCTGCTTTGTACATTTGATGCATATTAAATTATACATTGTCTATTCCTAATGTTGCTACTCTTGATGCTTTAAAATCCTATTTGCCTGTGTAAATTTGTCCATTATTTTAATTCTAACATTTTTGCCAGTCACTTATTATTTCCTTTATTTATTCATTAATTCCCACAAGCAATATTTATTCTCATGTCAAATTTGTGTCTTCCGCTAAGAACATAATAGTGTCTTAAATTGTCCAAGTGTTTGCCCTCACAAAGTTTATAGTCTAGTGGATGATATAAACCAACAGATAATTATAATGGAATTGTAGTAGCAAGGAAATGCTATATGCTGTAAAAATATATCATGTATCTCTAAACTAGAATTGGGTGACTAGGAAAAGTTTTCTATAATGGGTACAAGATAAAGAACTCATCAGGCAAGGAATAAAACAGTGAAAACTTTTCCATCTGTAAGAATGAAAGAATAATATAATCTACTTTATATGGCAATTTTGAGGATTAAATGAGTCACAGACACTTACAGAAGGCATGGCACATAATAAAATACTCTGTATGTGTGGAGACAAAAGTGACTCCATCTCGGATGCTAATCCACCATGTCAACTTCTGATTAGCCCCAGTCCTGTGAATGTCTCCTGATTCCTACTTTACTATCCTTAGTGTAAGAATATGTCAACCTTGATGTTATTGCACAAATTATAAGCTATGATGAATATAGCATTATTGTCTGTTCTGGAGGATTGCCTTTAATTGTCTTGCACAGGGCACTTAAACATTTTCCCTATTGCATATAATCCCTGGTTCTGGGTTAGCAGGTAAAAAGATCTAACTGTCTCACAGCCACCCAAGACCATGCTTCTGCCTGTAATTTCCCCCAATAAAACACCTTTTACCAACAAACTAGATTTGTCTGCCTTTTTCTTAGGCATTTGTGGCTACTTTGCATATATGGCCTTTTCACAGAATTGTATGTTATAGATGTAATAATTTTTAAATTTTGCCCTTTCCGTATTTTATATTTTGATTTTTTAGTTTTGATTCCTTTAAATATTTTTGCTTGCTTTGTGATGACTGATTTGTTTTTATATTATGCACATATTTTGTAATTACTATCCTACTTCAAATTTCAAAAATCTTAATGCTTTCTATCTTATTTTTCCTGTCGAAAGAATGAAGATTCTGTAGTGCTTTGGAGCATAAAGAATTTAAAGTTTCTATTTAGGTCTACACCAACCCCTGCCTGGTTTCAAATGATATAGCTATCTATTAAAAATGTTAAAAATCTTTTCAACAAAAAGTGTGCACATATAATATTTTGCAAATACATTTGCCACACATTTTAAAATATATTCTCTGTATAACTCTTTTCAATGTCCATTACTAGTCTTCCCGTCCACAGTTTACCATCCTTGATTGTGTTTATTTGTTTTGTCTGTCAATCACTTATGATTCCTTTCAGAAAAACTTTTTTCAAAATAATGGTCAGTTTTACTAGATTGGTCCAGCTATTGCCTTCATATTTGAACAACAGCTTTGCTGAATGTATAAATTATGAGTCATGATCTTTCCTCTCAACCCCTATGGATATGGTTCGCTTGTGTTCTGGCATTTGGTGTTTGAAAGGAGTTTGGGGGCATTCTACATCTTGCTTTTTCTGTGTTTGAAGCATTCTTTATGTTTAAACTTTGCCACTGTCACCGAGCAATCTTTTATTGTGTGGCTTTTGTTATTAATTTGCTTGGAACATGACTGGTCTCTCAATCCCAAAATACAATATTTTAAAACTGGATAATTTTCTAGAATTATTTATTTGGTTATTCTTTACATTCCATTTGGTCTACTTCCTTTTGGGGGTATCTCTTATAAGCCTAGTTTTCATTTTGCTTGACATTTTTTTCATTTTCTCTGTTAGTGTACTCTCTGCCCTTTGTCTTTGGATTTTTCTATTTCTTCCCAGTTTTGTCCTGTAAATCACTAATTAAATTTTCTGCAATGTCAAGTCTGCTAACTATTGATTCAGACTAAACTGTTTTTTTAATTCAATATGTGTTCTCTTTATCAAGAGTTTTTCCTCATCTTTGTCATCTGTTCCTATTTCATGTTGGCAATGTTTCAATGATTTGTTCTTAATTCCTTAGAATGGGGAATCTACTGAGTCAGACCCTGTTTTCCTTTTCTTGAATTAAAACTTTCTCATATGCTTTTTATTGTTCTTTTGGTAATTTATCTTTTACAAAATCAATGTAGATTTTATGTCGTTTTATAAAAACTTCTGGGTTTTGTCACAAATTGTTGCAATTCTTTATCAACATCCTTCATAAAGAAATCCATCAAGTTACCACTGCTTCAGTGTGCATCCTGAAAATCTTAATAGAGTGTTTCACTTTTCGCTCAGAATTAACATGTCCAAACTAGACTAAGAATCATCATCTTCTTCCCCTTCTGAACTCCCACAATTGTACTATCATTCTGCCGATCATCCAGCATCAGTCAGAGTATGTTACTCTTCCTTTGTTTGATCATTTTATAAAGTTACAGTTATCAGCTCCACAATAATTCATGTGATGCTTCATTTACATTTGTGCTTTTCCTTCTCATGTTACCCTTTTATTACTTTAATAACCATTCTCTTGGCATTGTCCTCTTTCAAAGCAACCTATATATTATTGTCAGGTTATTCTTAAATCTAAGCTCCAACAATGGATTTCTTCAGAAGCTTTAAGTATGTCTCTTTTGTGTGTCGAATTAACTATATACTCTTCATAGCATTCATGGCTTGTCACAATAACCCAATATTGAGCCAATTCACATTTAAAGCCTTATCTTCCACTACCCAAAGCATAGTATAGAGTGGCCCGCTTGTCTGCAAGCATGTATGTGGGTGCCAATTTACAGACATGCCCTAGAAGGCACTTCCTTCCCAGTTCATTATAATACTACAAATATATATTGAGCTTATGTTATAAGCCAGGAATACCTGGTTATTTGAAATTTAAAAACAATGTATCTCATTAACTTGCAGGCAACTCAGGTATACAGCCCACAATACATATATAGCATTTGTGATGGTTAATTTTGAGTGTCAACTTGATTGGATTGAAGGGTTCAAAGTATTGTTCCTGGGTGTGTCTGTGAGGGTGTTGCCAAAGGAGAGTCAGTGGACTGGGAGAAGCAGACCCACCCTCAACCTGTATGGGTACAATCTAATCAGCTGCAAGCATGCATGGTTAGAATAAAAGCAGGCAGAAGAACGTGAAAAAGAATACACCGTTTTAGTCTTCCAACCTACATCTTTCTCCTGTGCTGGATGCTTCCTGCCCTTAAACATTGGACTCCAAGTTCTTCAGCTTTGGGACTTGGACTGGCTTCCTTGCTCCTCAGCTTGCAGATGGTCTATTGTAGGACCTCACTTTGTGGTCATGAGAGTCAATACTCCTTAATGAACTCCGCTTTATATATACATCTATCCTATTAGTTCCGTCCCTCTACATAACCCTGACTAATACAACATTCTTACCAGTTCAGTTAAAACCCATAGTAATAATATTTTGACTGAAATCAATAAAAGCACAGATTAAAAAGTGGCGAATTCTGTCCAAAGAACTTAATATAGACTCCTTGGAGAAGATGACATCAGAACAGTAAGGTAAAAGATGAGTTTGAGTTTCCCATCCAGAGAAGAGTAAAATGGTATTCTATAGAGTAGAGACAACATACTTTAAAAGCATAACAATTTTTTATATATTTGGGAAAACAAATACTCTGTCATATTCATCCATACTGTACACATAGCAAATTCTAGAACATGGCCTGGAACATAGTAGATATTTCTACTATGATATTAATAGATATTTCTTGGATAAATGAATTAAAGACTATCAGACTTGGAAGTATTAAAGTTGCATGATGGAAAACAAAGTTGGGAAGCAAAAAGGCTATATTGTAAATGTATGATTGTTAGTTCAGGAGTTTGGACTTTAATTGATGGGCCATGGAGAAGCAGAGAAAATTTTTAAAAAACGGAATTGGATATTAAAATGAAACTTTTGGTCAGAATTTAAGAAAATAGATATCAAAGCAGATAAGATACTGAAGTAAACAGTGAGACAGGCTGTCTTACAGAACTTTACAGATAGGAATTGCCCATGGATCAGGTTTGCCCCTCTTAAACTGGTTAAAAAGATCATCAGTCTGTCTTTCTTTCCTCTTGTGCTCAGTTACCTTGTTCCTGAGGTCTCTTTTCTCTACACCATGGTTCTCAACCTATTTTGGGGGAAAAATACCTTGAGCAGAATACTATGGGAAAACAGTCTCTACTTCTTTCTTTTCCAAATTCATTTTTATCCCTTCCTGTCTGATCAAAAACTGAATGGAATCAACACCACTGAGCTCTTGGGGGGAAAGAAGAAAAACCTGCTCCCTTCACTCTGCTGGAAGCTGGAGGGTGCTAGGTCTCTGTGTGGTAGCACAGAGAGTTACAGCTTTTTTTCCTCCTTTCTCTGCATTTTGGGCTCTGAGAGTACACTGTGTCTCTATGATAATATGGACTTCAGCATTTACCAACATGTATCTGTCTACTTTGTCTTGTTTTTAAAACAGAAAAGAACTTAGAGAAGGTCAGCAGAGGGTGGGTTTGAGACGTTTGGGTGAATTAAGTGGACATTTTGATAAGGTGGCTTCTCCCTTGGAATATTTAATTGAGATGTTTAATGGACATCCTTGTA
Organism: Gorilla gorilla gorilla; assembly: GCF_029281585.2. Lineage (NCBI taxonomy): Eukaryota > Metazoa > Chordata > Mammalia > Primates > Hominidae > Gorilla > Gorilla gorilla. The sequence goes on from NC_073234.2 coordinate 93,776,328, forward strand.
GTTTAAGTGACGCTTTAAAAATAAATTCTCTCCTAATGATGAAAATAAAAAGATTATCATGAGTATATAAGGTTCATTAAGCGGAGATTGAGAGAGGACTGAAAAGCTATGTCATCTCAGCTCCGCCTATAATAGAGTTGGAGTGCTTTTTCTTAATTTTAAAAAGGAAGGGCTTAAGATTACTTAAATATTTTAATAGACACTTTCTGCAACAGACGAGGGGTAAACGGAGAGCAGATAGTTGGCTTCCACTTTAAAAATTCTGAAAGCAGAAAAATGGCTGGATAGCTAGTTCAATAGCTAGAGCTAAAAAAGAAGCTGCTTTTGTTGTGTCAAAGAATGCTTGAATGCTTGAGTGTTTTCTTTGGCCCACATGTAGATCAGGAATTAGAATAAATCTAGGAGTATTATATTAGGGTTTAGGTAAAGGGCTACCTGCAGGAGCAAACAGAGTTAACTTTCTCTTGTCTAGTATATGTGGGTTGAGGAAGGCGTAATTGACTACTCATAATAGAAATTCTTTTGCTTGGGATTAGGGACTAGAGGCTAAAAGATCATCAGTGATTGAGCAATCTTTTGGGAGCACTTAAAAGTATTAATGAAGGAAAGAGTATACTTTAGACAGCTGTCAGACCCACTGAACACCAACTTGGGACACCATGAGTTAAATAAGGTCTGCCTTGTCCTCCATTCTCCCAGGCTCCAGCTCTAGAGTGGTAAGATATTTGTGATGATGGAAAGAGAACGAAGCCCAATCATTCCTTCCCCAGCTGTTTTTTTGTACTGTGAGCTCTCTCCTCCTCCTCCTCCCTGGCCTTAATCCTCCACCTTCTGGTGGATTTGACGGGTGGGAGGAAATGATAAATCTTAGTATTAAATTAAGTTGAACTTAAATTTTTCTTACAAAACTTAGGTGTTAGCTTTGATTTCAAGTGACCATTTTCTGAGAATGACCAACAGAATCGTGATATTGTCTGAGTTGTCAGCCCATGAAAATGAAACAACTAAATACATTTAAGGGACAATGGGAGACTAAAATAAATTTGCTTTATGATCACATCCCATGAGTCACACTTATCCAATGTACCAGTTACATAAAGAAATTTTTCAAACTTATCTGTGTTTGAGAAATGTCCTTCATATGCTGAAAAAGTAATCATCTGAAATGAGCTAGATGAGTTAGGAAGATCATCCCTTCTTGTCCAAATTCTTATTTATCTTCCAGGCATTGCCTCATATATTAAGCCATTTCTGATTTTCTTCCACTGCCTTTATCTCCAGTTGATTATTTCATTAAGTAAATATTTATTGAGCACTTACTTTGTATCAGAATTTTTCTGACACTTGCAATACACCTGGAAACGAGACAGGTAAAATGCATTATCCACATGGGGTTTAATATTCTAGTTGGCAGAGATTAACAATAAACAATACATATGACACCTGAGTAGCATTCACAGTACACTCAGAGATAACAAGTACAGTAAAATAAATCAATCAATATAGCAGTCTAAGGGGGTCATCATAAGCCTCCTTTAAAGGGAGATTTGAGCAGAGTCTGGAAGACAGTCATATAGTTAGCCATGTGAATATCTGGAGGAAAAGACAATTTCAAAGCTTGAATGTGGAATGGTGTTTGGTGCTTTGTGAAAGTGCAAGTAATTCAATGTGGCTGAACAGAGTGAGCTAGGGGGAATAGTCGTGGGAGATGGGGTCAAAGATGCAATAGCAGCCAAATTGTGTAGAGCCCTGAGGGTCATTGCAAAGATTTTGATGTTTATATTGAGTGAGGAAGGAAGCCATTAGAAGGTTTGAGCAGAGGAATGACATAATATGTTTTTGTTGTAAAAGAATAATTTCTGTGATCTACTGTGGCTGTTTTTTTTTTTACTGTTCATATATTTACCATAGCCTTTTTTTGTAGTTATTTGTGTATAAGTATCCTTTTATAAATTATAATTTCACAAACAGTCTAGGTCTTACTCAGTGTTGTATCACCTATGTTGAATAACCAGTACTTTACATAAATGACAATCAACCTTCATTTGTAAGAATATAGTTTTATATTCCTTTAGGAAAATAATATTGATACTGTTTGTTATTCAAATAATTATTTTATTAATTGGAAAATCTGCTTATCTTAGGCACATTATTATTTTATGCCAAATGGTATTGAATTGACTGGACAATTACTTTTCCTATGTGTTTGAGTATAGCATAGAAATTGGGTCATCCTACTATACTCTATTACTCTCCATAATACAAAATTCCTTCTTTTAGACCTCTAATCATAACTGGATCTGATTTTTTAAAATTTGTTTGCTTCCTCCTTTATTTTCTGGATCCTCTATAGATCCTGAACTCCCTATCTTGTTCACCTTTGAGTCCCTGGTATCCAATGTACTGTTTGACACATAGTAGTAATCCTAGACATTTGTTGAATGCATGCATACAAGAGTGAAATGTCTCCCATTATCATAACACGTTTTACAACTATGAACTATTTGATCATCCTATCAAATGAGAATCATCCAGGCTTATTTCTGTGTCTCATGGTTGGGGTCAGGTTTCTAGTAACCATAGCCATTTCCATTACTGTGAAAGTAAGGGAGAAAGAAAAGGGAAGGAAGGAAGAAAGGAAAAGGAAAGGGTAGAAGAGAGAAAGGAGGGAAAGAAGAAAGGACAGAAGGAAGGAATTAAGAAAGGAAGGAGAAAGAAAGGAAAAAGAAGAGGAGAGAGGAAGGAGAGAAAAAGAAAAATTCTTCATGGCTACGAAGACCACTCTTCTCTCATATCCTTTTAACATCTCTACCTTATCCTCTGCACACAATTTGTTCCATATTCCTTTGCACCTCACCATTTTCAATGTTTAAGAAAGTGAAAGTTATATTATAAAATAATACTTCCTGACATGCTTGACATTGAGTGATCAAAAAATTCATATCTCAGTGAGATTTTTGTTCTGTAATAAAGAACAAAACAGCTGCTTGTCAAGGAACTGGTGAGATTTGCCTAGCCTCTTTTACATATTGGGCAGCAATCATGCAGAACCTAAGAGCCAAGAACCTAGTGATTAATGTAGCTGACTTTGGAAATCAACTTCAGTGAACTCACTTTATTGTAGAATGCTTCTAGACTAAAACTTAATAGGCACTTTCCATGTTTTCTTTCAGTCAGCCTGCTGAGTGCAAGATGCACGCAGGTTTAGAGAGATTCATTATATCATTTGGAATGTTCTAATCCAGAGTTTCAAATTTAAGATTTGAACAGTTCAGATCCATGTAACTTTATAGACAGAGATGGGAAGGCAATATTTCTGGGGAGATAATAGGCATACTTCACAAAATCTGGTATTCGAAGATCTAACCATTAAATCTTCTTATATAAAAGCAAGACGTTATGGCCATTATTTCCATGCAATGGAAAATGCAGGATTTCCAAAAATTAAAGAACTGAAATCTTATCCTGCCGACATCTCACACAACGTAAGGTGCCAAAAACTTTATCTGTGGTTCTTTACAGAATCTCACGTGATAAATATAGTATCAGCTTTGTCCAGGAGATAAGAAAGGAATCCTGCCGCAAGGCAAAAGAGAGTAGTAATATAAAAATCACCAGACCTGATTTTCCCCAATAAAGGTGCAATCAACCACCATCAACTAAATAATCCAGACATGGATCATTTGTGCTGTTATGCGTACATTGAAAGTAAAAAAATGAAAATAACAAACTGAACCTCTTACTGAGGCTTTCTCGACAATTTTGTTGGAGTGAGTCAAAAATTACTTTACATGATATTATTCAGTTATTTTCAGAAACTGGCTTAATTATTTTTGTTGGTATGTTGTCAAACTATTACTGGCAACAATTTACCGGACTATATTGGCTTTATTAAGACATTAGCTTCTTTTTATTGCTTAGCATTATATCAGGCCGGGAGTAGAAAAGTTCTCATCATTTAGAGCACTTTTCCTGCAATCAATCAACCCGAGTTCCAGGACTGAGTTCCAATCCTGTCATTTGCTGTCGTGTTCTGTTGGTTTGACTTTGATGAATCACTAATTTTCTTAGCATCCACTAACTGTTCTCAGCATCCACTTTGCCATCTGTAAAATGAGAATAAGATTAAAACTATCTTTAAGGCTTGTGGTAAATATTGAAGAGAGTGAATCTGAAAGCCCTCTGTAAACTCTTAAAAAATAAAAACCTACATATGTACAGCATGGTATTACTATTACCACATGGTCAAACCTTAAGCCCATACTATTTGTGATCAAACAGAGGTTACCATTTTTTTTCCTGTTTACTTCTAAGATAAAATTCTGTTTGCAGTAGGTTCAATAATGGCTTATTTAATCAACAGTGGTTGAATTATGTTGAATCAAAAAGATATGTCGTTATATTCCCTAGGACTTGCGAATGTGACTTTATTTGAAATAACATGTTTGTAGATGTAATTAAGGATATTGAGATGAAATGATTCCAGATTTAAGTTGAACAGCAAATCCAAGGATTGGTGTCCTTATGAGAGTAAGGCAGGCAGAGAATGAAGACACAGAGAGACAAAAGCAGAGACTGGAGTTATGCAGCCCTAAACCAAAGAACACCAAGCACTGAGGCAGCCACCAGAGGTCAAAGAACAACATAGGGTGGATTTTCCCTCAGAGTCTCAGAAGGAACTAACTCTAAAAACACCTTGATTTTAAACTTCTAGTCTCCAGAACAGAGAAAGAATCAGTTTCTGTTGTTTTAAGCTACCTAGTTTGTGGTAATTTGTTATGGCAGCCCTAGGAAACTAATGGAATGACAACTGGGGCGTTGTGTGAAAAACTAGTTTACTGAATGTACTCTGAATTCAGAGTTAATAATTAAGAAAAAAAATGGCTCCAAAATGCTTTTGCAGTATTTTCACATTTAAATTGAAGGATGTGAACCTGTTTGGCATGTTTTCACTGAGGAGAAATAATGAAATTTGAATATTAAAATTTGTTCCCCTTTCAAAATATCAAGTAGGATGAGCTTCAGTTCTAAAAGTTACATTTCATGTTTGAAATACTAAGTTATATTCCATTGTTGAAGTTTAGGCAAAAATTATTTAGAGAAATTTAAGTTTCTTTTCAACTCCTTCTGGTGTAAACAATACATATGTTCATAGGCACATTTTGGTATGCATATAGATTCCAAACATTATATTTGTTTTATTTACTTGGCACTGTATTATTTACAAAAAGAATTTTGAAAGCTACATCTTTAGATTATACTATTTTAACAATATATTTATTAATATGTTAAATATTTAAAATACTTGATACATATTTATAAGCGTAAAATATGACCTACTAATGTTTCTTAATATAAAACTTACATTTTCTGATAAAATGAATCAGAAAAATATTTCTTACATCTTCAACAGTAAGTCATGTTCCTGATTCTGTCTTCAGTCTTGAAAGAACTGACACATTAATTAGATGGCAAAAGTAAGGAGAGATCAGTTGTTTTATAGTTTGCTTTTTCTTTTCTTTTCTTTTTAACTTGGATTGGCAGTTCTTGCCAACCTCATCTCATTTAGTTTTACCTGCTTACTAAATTAGGGAGAGTGGGGGTAAGAGTGGTCCAGAAAGATAGTCTGCAATCATTCAGCAAAAAGCACTACAAAAGTTTTCTTTCTATTCTTCTGGATAGAGGAGGAATTGTGACCTGAACCATTATATAAGGAAAAAAAGATACGCAAAAATTCCTGGAAATGGATTTGTTTGAATCTTGTCAACTCGAAGTAGTTTTCTGGAAGATACCCAGGTCTGTGATTGAGCCTCGCCTCTGCTTGTGGTTACCAAGAAGGATTAGGCCAGGGTTTCTTAATCTTTTCTGTTCCATGTACTTCTTTGGCAGTTTAGGGAGGTCTTTGGATCCTGTTAATGAATTATGGCATTTTTTTTTCTCTTTGCTTGTTTTTAACATTTTATTTTGAAATAATTATAGGCTTACAAAAGTTGCAAAAACAATACATAGGGTGTGCCTGTCCATCACCCAGCTTCCCTCAGTGTTGTCATTTTATGTAACTATGGCAATTAGCATTGATACAATACTGTTAACTAGATTATAGAACTTATTCAGTTGTCATCTTTTACATGTAATTATTTGGTTGTATGTGCATCTTTCAGTATTGGTGAGATTATTGACTTGGAATTTTCTGTCTCATTCTACATTTCTCGTATCAGATCTATATTTATCCTGTAGCTATGTCTTATGACTTATATTATCATAATATCTTCCTAACATCAGCTCTGTAGTTATTTCAGATCTGTAAACACTGATAAAAATTCATTGATGATAAAATGATGGTAGAAACTTAAAAAATGAAAGCACAGATCAAATATTCAGTGCATCTGTATTTTTGGAATGCTTGGTGTAGGTACAAAGAGCTTTTTGCTAGGAAAAGGAGATTCTCTGCCAAAGAAGGAAAATGCAGTTCTCATGGCAAAATGCATTAGAAATAACTTACCTCAAAAAGAGGATAATACCATATTTATTGCAAGAATCTATCATTCTTTTCATGATACTTAGAAGTTTTGAAGTAAAAGAATATTGTGATTGAAGACTTGAATTTCATTTCAAAGTTTGGCTCTAAGGCCTTAGGTAAATCACTTAACCTTTTGAAGTCTCAGTGCACAGGACTGTAAAAGAGGAAATCCGGTATTCTTCAGGGTATTTTCAAGTCTAAAACGCTATGAACACAAAATAATTTTTTCATAGTCTATGACAAGAGTCTTCATCAAAACTATTAAAGAAGTAACTTTTTCTTTGAAGGACTCTCCAGTCCTTTTGTATAGTGCCACCTTAAATTAGCTCTCACTGGCTTTCTAGTTGGTTCTGCATCCATTCTTTAAGTGGCCCACCATTTTATCCTATTATCTCGTTTGCCTATTTTTGAAGCATGATGTGCTTTTAACAAGTATTTCCCAAATATATTTGATTACAGAACCTCCCACCTACTTCTAACCAAAACTTCTAAGCAAGCCACCTTGGGGAACACTGTCCTCAGTCGTTATCCTCTAGCACCAGAACATTTTTATTTCATATCCCTATGCCACTCAGCCTCCATTTACAGAAGATATTTGATAAACCTACTTCTTTTAGTCTGATATGGGGAAAGGGTGCCAATGCTTCTACTTACAGTTAACTTATTTGATTAAAAAATATATGCTCTCTAAAGAAAGTATAATAGAGCAACTTGTTTTTCATAATTGGTATTCTATGTAATGTGATCTGCAGGATTTTGATTAGATAAGTTCCAGCTTCCTTCACATCATATAAGAGAGTCTGTTGGTAGATCATCTACGTTATCCTACCATTTTTATTTATCATATTGATATTTTTGCTATGTAGCTATCATCTTAGGAAACATTTTACTCTCATTTTTGACATTTAAAAAATCTGATTCCATTACATTTTGTTAACTAACAAAAATCTGTTCTTTTGTCTTTGTAGAACAAATTAGACATTTTTATACAGGCAATTCTTATTCCTTTTCTTTGCTTTCCAATAGCTAGTTTTGTCACTTAACATTGGTGACATGCCTGACTTGGGCTTGAGCTTCTTCTTCCACATTTGGCCTAACACTTTTGAGTTTTCCATCCGGTAGATTTATCTGACATCTATCATAGTGGCCTCCTGACAGCACTTTTACAACACTATTACTGTAGAACTCAATTATATATACTTTATAGCCTATCATTCTCACAACTATAACAATCTTCTAAAAATTTGACTTTCTAGCCTCAGCATAGACACTCTGGATCCTGATAGAAAACACTATAATTGTTGTGTCAACTAGAACATACATAAGATTGTCATCAACTCGGTAGCTATAAGACAACTCATATTGATCTGACACTTTATCTTTCCTCCATCATCTCCCTAGTTTCTCAAACCCTTCTGAGACCTACACGTGGTGACTAGCATTATTGTTTACAACCTCTTGGAGGCATAGAAAGATTAAGTGGCTCATGAATCACTCAGCAAACCTGGAACTCATCAATTCTCCCATGTTCTAAACAAAAAGTCTTAACTGTGCTATCTTTATACTATCACACCTCATATGAGACAAGTCATGCTTCATGTATGAGAATAAATTTCAGGTCCTAAAACACTCATGCCTTCTCAAAGCTATATGCCCTACAATTACAACTCTAGCAAAGCAGTATCTTTAAGCCTCTGCTCAAAGTCTGCCAATGGGGCCACATCTATTTTTCAGATTATTACTTTAACTCCTTACATCATCTTCCTACCTCTACCTTAACTTGTTTGTTGACTACTTTACCCTCACACAATCTACTGTCACTCCACTGGCTTCCTTGATGTTCTTTAAACATGCCAGGCATAGTCCAACCTCAAGGCCATTGTACTGGCTGTTTTCTCTGCCTGGGTCTTTTTTTTTTTTTTTTCCAAGATTTTTGGTCTTCAGATACTCAAATGTCATCTTCTCAATGAAGCCAGTCTTGACTGTTTCCTTTAAAATCATAACAACTGTTCCCCCACTTTAATTCTCTATACCTTCCTTTTGTTCATAGCACATGTCATCTTTAATATGCTGTTATTTACTTGTTATGCTTGTTATGCATCATCTGTTTCCGTCAACTAGAAGGTAAGCTTCTCAATTGTAGGAATTGTCTGTTTTGTTTGTTGCTGTATCCACAGCACAATAAATATCAGTTGAATTAATGAATATACATTCTGCCAGTCTCTCTATAGGTTTGCAGACACCAACTATCCCTTCAAACTAGGCATTAGGATATTGTCTGTCTTTTCTAATGGAGAAGGTTAATAATCCTAGGGCTCCCTCAGAGGAAAAGGTGGCAGAACAATAGACTCACTTTTGCACCTGGAGGGTAATCCAATTAAAAAACTCACCATATTCTAGAATAGAATATAGTTTAATAAAACATTTTGAAAATAACTTAAAAGCCTCCTGGTCAGCATTACTTTTATCAGCTGATATGTCTCTATAATGTAGCTCTTCTTTTCAGCTTTGAAATTGTAAAATACTCTTCGCTGGCTACAAGTCTGAGAAAAATAGTATCTAATTGCTATTTCTCTTTAGAGTGATCAAGCTACAGGGAAATTCACTTGTTAGCATTCTACTTTTACATTACTCTATAACTAGAAATGTTTTTAATTTACAGGGCTATTTTACAAATGTCTTTCTCTCATTAGATATATTAATATATATGTATATTCATTTGGTATATGTGCGTGTGTGTCTGTGTGTTTTTGGTGAATTTGTGATTTAAAACTTTAGTGTTTGTTTCAGTGCCTGGGAGAATGTTTTAATTGTTTTCCTCCTAAAAGGATGCAAACTGTGTTCAGAGAGGTGGTGCCTCACTTATTCTACAAGATGCAGTGTTCAGGGTCTACTAACCATCATAGAATAGGATTTCTGATCAACCTGGAGAGTGATTACTTCACAACAGGTGGGATATATTTTAAGGCCTCTTTGCTTCTTTTTTGGAGTTGAAGAAGAGTGGGTAAAAAAAGACGGCCCCTTAGATGTTATCCAAACAAGCTCAATCTAAAAGATTTCTCCATTTTATCATTTTATTTCCTTAAAACATCGGCTGGACACAAAGGGAACTTCATTTGGTGTAAATTGCCTAGAGAAGATGTTAATTGAGGACAGTGGTATTGTGTAGCAATTCACTGGTTCTGTCAGTGGTTCAAATTTGTTGATTTACTTGGAAAATTAGAAATGGGAAGGTTGGTTTTTGGATAAGCACTTTTCAGGATTTGTGTTGAGCACTGAAAATGGCAGCAAGGAAGTCAAAGAATAAGTAGAGGACAAAAGATATAGACATATCTCAGGAAAACTATCTGGTTACAAGTGACTTGCTAATTTTCTGAGTACTACCTTTGTGTTCTTCCTGAAGTCTATTATCAAGTAAACAAAATGGGAACTGACTCATTCTGGTGTTTCATAAAGCTTAAGAACAAATCTCTCTCTTCCCTTCTCTCTCACTTCCTCCTGTTATAGACCACAGGCTTTTGGTCACACTCTTTCTCTTTCTCTTTTGTAAGCTAACAAGAAAATTGACTTTATTTCAAGATGTAGAGTCAAGTGGAGTAACAGCACTCTCTGAGATAAGCATTAGGTGTTCTTTCAGGCTGTTTCACAGTACATCTCATTTTCTTGAAAAGTCAGGTTAAATTAGCTAAATAACAATAAGGGGAATGCCCTCAGTTTGAAAGTCAATTGTAGTGATCCTGAAGCATTTTTACAAGGGTAATGAATTAGGAGAGATGTTGGATTTACTCCCTAAAACATCACATTGTTTTTACAAAATAGACTTTGTAAAAGTCTGGTGTGCTGGGCTAACAAATACGCCTTCTTGTGAGTTTCTATATGAGCAATATGAGATGACCATACTCAGGGGTTACGTGGAGGGAGGGCGTTAGAAAGGCTTGGGAGAGGGCAATCCTTTCCTATGGTGCCTGAAAATAAATACAATTCTTTGTTTTTGAGTAAGGACTGGCAGAGCTGTTTTGTGGAGTTCAGATAGTAGACTTTTTAGGCTTTACTGGTCTTATTGTTAGAGGTGGTGAGTATCCGAGCTACTAGCAGCGAATTCGTAGGGGTCTGCAGCAACCTCAATTCTTGTCTCCTCAGAAGAAAGAATTTGACTGTGGGGCATAAGGCAGAAAAAGAGATGGAGCCAAGTTTTAGAGTAGGAGTGAAAGTTTATTAAAAAGCTTTAGAGCAGGAATGAAAAGAAAAGTAGAGTACACCTGGAAGAGGGCCAAGCAGGCATCTTGGAGTACAAGTGTGGGGTTTGACCTTTGACTTGGGGTTTTATATGCTGGCATACTTCCAGAATCTCACATCCCATTTCCCTTGATTATTCCCTTAGTGTGAGCTGCTCGCATGTGTGGTGGCCAGCTAGCTCTTGGGAGGTGAGCATGTGCAGTGTGTTTACTGGAGTTGTATGGATGCTCATCTGAGCCATTCTCCCCTTTTCCAGTGGAATGCCCCCAGAAGCTCATATACCAGTTAAACTTTGCCATTTTGCTTCTTAATGGCATGCTCGAGCCCACTTGCCCAATTCCTGAGATCTTACTGGTGAGAGAAAGGACTAGCTGGATTTCCTAGGCCAACTAAGAATCCCTAAGCCTAGCTGGGAAGGTGACCACATCCACCTTTAAACATGGGGCTTGCAACTTAGCTCACACCCGACCAATCAGGTAGGAAAGAGAGCTCACTAAAATGCTAATTAGGCAAAAACAGGAGGTAAAGGAATAGCCAATCACCTGTTGCCTGAGAGCACAGCGGGAGGGACAATTATCAGGATATAAACCCAGGCATTGGAGCTGGCAACGGTAACCCCCTTTGGGTCCCCTACCTTTGTATGGGAGCTCTGTCTTCACTCTATTAAATCTTGCAACTGTACTCTTCTGGTCCGTGTTTGTTACGCTTGAGCTGAGCTTTCGCTCGCCATCCACCACTGCGTCGCAGACTTCCATCACTCCAGATCCGGCAGGGTGTCCACTGTGCTCTTGATCCAGCGAGGCGCCCATTGCCGCTCCAGATTGGGCTAAAGGCTTGCCATTGTTCCTGCAAGACTAAGCGCCCAGGTTGGTCCTAATTGAGCTGAACACTAGTCACTGGGTTCCATGGTTCTTTTCCATGACCCACAGCTTCTAATAGAGCTATAACACTCACCACATGGCCCAAGATTCCATTCCTTGGAATCCGTGAGGCCAAGAACCCCCAGGTCACAGAACACGAGGCTTGCCACCATCTTGGAAGCAGCCCACCACCATCTTGGGAACTCTGTGAGCAAGGACCCCGTGGTAACACTGGGAAAGCTGTTGATCACCAGTTTCAGGTGTTTTGATCCATTGGGAAACTGCCATTCCCTGATGGTGGCTGTGACCAAATTTATTTGAAATATCAATCAGAAAAAAGAAACAAAAATTAATATAGTACTAGATTAATATAAATAGAGAGTTTATTTGGGCCAAGTTTGAGGACTGCAACCCGTGAGACATAGAATCAAGTTGCCCTGGATATATATGCTCGATAGTAGCAGTTACAAGTGGCTTTATAGGGGAAAATGTTTTTAAGTTGATGTAAGCTATTGACTATTGTATTAGCTTGTGAACCCAAAAGTATCTGAGACAGGTCTCAATCAATTTTGAAAGTTTATTTTTCCAAGGTTAAGAATGCACCCATAACACAGCCTCAGGAGGACCTAATGTCATATGCCCAAGTTGGTCAGGGTACAGCTTGCCTTTTTTGTTGTTGTTGTTTGAGATGGAGTCTCACTCTGTCACCCAGGCTGGAGTGCAGTAGTGCGATCTCAGCTCACTGCAACCTCCATCTCCCCGGTTCAAGCGATTCTCCTGCCTTAGCTTCCCAAGTAGCTGGGACTACAGACATGCACCACCACGCCTGGCTAATTTTTGTATTTTTAGTAGAGATGGGGTTTCACCCTATTGACCAGGATGGTCTTGATCTCTTGACCTCGCGATCTGCTCTCCTCGGCCTCCCAAAGTGCTGGGATTACAGGTGTGAGCCACTGCACCCAGCAAGCTTGCTTTTATACATTTTAGGGAGACAGAATACATCAATACCTGTAAGATGTACATTGGTTACATATGGAAAGACAAGACAACTTGAAGTGAAGGGGCTTCCTGTTCATAGGTAGATTTCAAATATTTTCTCATTGGCAATTGGTTGAAAAAGTTAAGTTATTATTTGAAGACCTGGAGACAGTAGAAAGGAATGTCTGGGTTATGATGATAATGGGTTGTTTGTTGGAGTTTTATCACGCAGATGAAGCCTCCAGGTAGCAGGCTTCAGAGATAATCAATTGTACATATTTCTTATCAGACTTAAGTTCTGTGTTGATGTTAATGCTGGTTGGCTTTTCCTGGATTTCAAAAAGAAGGACAGTATAATGAGGCAAATGCAGCAATAGGTTTGGACAAAGGGGATATGATTTAATGGTAATAAATGGGGAAATCTTAGGAAGCCCCATTTGTTTTGATTATTCTGTTTCCCTATATCTTCAGAGATGAGGATGATCCTTTCCTACAGATGTAGAACAGGTAGCTCTAAGGGTCTTACTGTTTCAAGTGAAGGTCAGAAAATCCTTCCTAGATTTTACGACCTGCTTCAGGGGAGAAGGACAAGGGAAGGAGAGAGTAATCTTTTTGCTTCTGCTATTTTCTCAAATGTCACAGTGCCATAGTTTGGGGTAGTGCATCCTGAAACTCATCACTTTCAACAGAACATTTGATGGTCACTGGATTTTTGGTTTCATATAATTCTCATATGTCATGAAAAACTCTTCATTTTAAAAAAATTATTCAAAAATGCACAAACTATTCTTAGCTTGTGGACTCTATAAAACCCAAAATTTAGACAACAGACCATAGTTTGCTGACCCTTGTTTTAAACCTACAAACTGATATATGCCAAGGCTAGTGAATTTTATCAACGCACTTTTACACTTGGTCTAAAGTGGACTTTTTTGGGTTTTAGAAACGTCAAATTTATTAAAATATTTGATTTATACTATGTGTAATGGTCACTGTGGCTAGACTATAAGTAAATGTGATCCTAGTCCCAAAGGATTTATCAGTCTCTAGTAGGAGGCAGATACCTAAACAATTAAATATAATTCTCCACTGAAACAAAAGTAAGTATAAAGTATATGTAGAAACTTAGATTCAAGAGTGATTAATTTTAACTGAGAAGAATGGAGGACTCTGGAGACACTTCACAGAGTTAATGAGATTGAGCAAGACCTTGTAGGACTGGAGTATGAATGAATGATTTCTGCCCACTAGACTGATTTGTTTATAGCTGTAGCCTCTAATATTCCATAGTTAAGGCAGCATTTGGAGCTTTAATATTAGTTTCAATTTATCTGCAACAATTGGATTGTTTTTCTTGGTGTGCATTTTATAGAATAAGCTATATTTTCCTGCTCAAACAGGATACAACACCGAAACCTTCCTGAAACCAGATAAAATGTTAACTCTCCTTGACAGAAATCAAATAGAACATCAAATGGGTAATTGTTTATATTCTGAAAAGCAGCGTAAACTATAATGGAAAGAATAAAAAAAGCTAAAAATAAAATTGCAGAGGCAGTTTCTTCATTCAGTCATTTATTCAGTCAAATACTTATCGCGATAAATGCCTAATAGGTGCCAGTGACGATTATGGATGATGGAGATATAGTAGTAAATAGAAAAATTTCCTGAGTATGTTCTAGGATAAGACCAATAATATCAAAATACTAAGAAAGAATAAAAGGTGCTCTGAGAATTAAAAAATAATAACCATGGAAACGGGGTAGAGATGAGCTGGAAGCAGAACATCTTTGATAAGAGAGCCAGAGAAGGCTTTCTTGAGATGATATTTTATCTGAGATTTCAATGGATTTAAGAACTCAGCTATGAGCAAACTTGGGGCCAGAGAATTCTGAGCCAAAGTAATATTAGATTCAAGGGAAGGTGCTTGGTAGTATCTTCCACAAACAGGAAGAGGGGCCTGCTTAGAGAAATACATTTACTGAAAGATGGTTATAACCTGAAGTGGAAAGATGGTTATAACCTGAAGTGGAAGATAATATTAATCTTTAATGGTATATTAAGTAGTTTTGATGTTATTTTCATTGCATTGGGAAGCTATTGAAGTGTTTCATGCAGTAAAGTGATATCTGATTTATAATTTTTAAAATCTGCTGTTGTGTAGAAAATGAAATGTAGTGGAACAAAAGCAAAAGTCTCTTGCAGGTGACAATTACTTCCCATTACAGTGAAAATGCCTTATACCAATTGTCTGCAGTAAGAATGGTCATAATTTTTATGCTTGTAAATCATTCTAAATGTTTCCTTGAATTTTTGAATAGACAGAATTGGCCAGCTTACAAATAAATGTGCTTATTGGCAAATGGACCAATTTGTACACATGGGCCATTAACATTTATAAGAATATGGGCCTACATCTATCATAACTAAAACCTCACTGAAATGTATATTGAAGTCTATTACCAGGATTCTAGCCAGTGTCTGATTTTAAGATATTTGTTGTATATCTTCTTTAATAAGCAATTTTGCTAAAGAGCGATATATTCCTACCCTTAAGAGTGTGGTCTACTTAAAAAAAAAAATCTTAAATTTTCACAAATTTTGTGAAATCTATCTGAATCTTCTGCTTTTGTCCATGTTGCTGGCAAATGCCCTGATTCTTTTCTTAATGAATGAAACATTTAGCTGGCCAGCTGGTCCATTTCCAGTAGCATCTTTTGCTATGATGAGTGTCATTTCCATGCTTTCTCACCACAATTAAAGTTGTTTTGACAGTCCTCTTTAGCCATGTTCAGGTTTTTTCATAAGCCCTGCTCTTACAATCTCTACTAGCTTTTAAGTGTGTCGTGTGGTTAGTAAATGTTTGGATCAATGATTCCAGAAGTTATAATAGCTAGTATGTGTGGTGTGCTTATTAAAAGTCTAACAACCTATTGAGGGAATTACTCTTATTTTCCATCCTTATAGATGAGGAAACTGAGGCTCAGAAATATAAATAACTTTCCCAAAGTCTCACAACTAGTAAACTGATGGAACAGATATCCACCCCTCTCTACCTCTTTGGCCACACCTTCAGTTATATTCCCTTTAGACTTGAGGCTTCCTCAGAGCTGGGCCATGCAAAGTTCCCTGAACACACCTCTGGTTCATACTTTTGTGCCTTAGAACCAAGGCACATTTTATGTGCATGCAACCTGTGCAGTTGCACAGATCTCACACATATGAGAGCTTTGCACTTGATTGAATGCTGTGCTATAGTG
This sequence comes from Gorilla gorilla gorilla, assembly GCF_029281585.2. Lineage (NCBI taxonomy): Eukaryota > Metazoa > Chordata > Mammalia > Primates > Hominidae > Gorilla > Gorilla gorilla. Next base: position 93,792,182 of record NC_073234.2, read on the forward strand.
ATCTGGAAGTTCTTAATAGTTTTATCTTTGAACATATGTTTTAATAATGAAGTTCAAAGGAACAAAGGATCGTGAGCAGGAAAGATAAATAAAATATGTGTGCCCAACTTTGCTTGCAATTCTATTTGCCTACAGGACAAATAGATACTTTCCTATATTAGCTAACCACATTGGCTAAAAATTATGATGTAGAAGAAAAGGGAAAGATAGGGCCCCATAATTCCTTTTTCTTTCATTCTTTTATTTTTCTTCATTTAGCCTGAATACGGTGTTGGTAGAATGTGTGTGTATCAAGAAGTAAAATAAAAACAGATGAGTTAGGTTTTTGCAACATTTCCATTGTTCTGATAAGTACAGAATATATATGCACATATGATTTAAGAAATACAAATTATGTAATTCAGGGACACCCTACATGAGTTAAATGCTCTTACATGTACATTTAAAATTTGTATTGCTATAAAGATGAGTGATATAACTCATCCTCATAATTTAAAATATTATTATTTTTTGCTTAGAACAACATTAAATGACAAATAATAAACATCATGGTAAGTTGAGGGAAAGACCCTGGAAGAAAAAAAAAAAAGCCCTGTGTTTTAGGCAATGTTCCTATATTGTTGTTTGCCTTTCTATCTTTCCTACTAACTATAATGTGCTTGTAGATAGATACTGTGTTTCCCAGTCGTTAATTATTTATTCATTTAAAAATATAACTGAGTGTCTACTCTATGCCAGCCAGTAAGCTTTATTTATTTTCATTCCTAGGAATAAGCAATGTGTGAAAAGAAATAGATGATAAATAAATATTTTGTAGGCAACCAAATGGATGAAATAAATAGGAGTCATAAATGTAGCTGAGTGAAATCTAATCATTATCATGGCCTTAAGAATTAACCTAAAAAACAGAAATATATTTACCCATAATGATTTTTATCAGTTTATCTGTACTTTTTAGTTCACTGTCAGAGGCTTCTGGATGAGTTACCTCAGAGTTATCCACAAGTCATCAAGTGGCAAACTTGGAAGAGCGATGGTAGAATATTGGATGACAGTGTCTACTAGCAGAGAGGTAAGCCTTTCTGCTTTTCAACTCCACTGAGCTGGATATGGACAAAGGGCTAATGAGAGCAAAATACCCAAGAAGTTACTAATGAGTAATAAGGGGAACAAAATTGTTATTAAAAAATGTCCTTAAAAAATCCTGGAGCAAAACGTCAGGCAGTGGAACACGGCTTGAAATGCTGTGATGGAGAACAACAGCGTATATGGTAAGCCATATGCATGATCAGAACAGGGACAATTTTTTGTTCATTTTTGTTTTTCAGATCAAAATGTCTAACAGTGGATGTAAAGTGGATACAATGTCTGTATCCAACAGACATTATGTGGCTTTGAATTTAGGCACTGTAATTATAACTTAGAAGACTCTGTAAGAGTCTTCACGCGAAAATCATCACAGGAAGAAGAGAAACAAGTTGCAGCAAAAGTCACAGTGGGGTAGCTGGTGAGTCTACAGTGATGCTTATGCCTGACTGGGGAATCTCTAGTGTGTATTGCTAAAATGTTTACCTGTATCCTGATGTCAAAGAAGGAGTTAATAAAGAGCTTTGAATAGGATAATTAAAGGATTATCTTAGCCAAAGGACAGAATTATGAGGTACAGTTTTAGAACTGAAGGAGTTGAAATGAGCCAAGTAGATATTTTAGGAAGAATATTTTAATCAGAGGGAAGAGTAAGTACAGTTCAGAAACTGCAAAGTGGACCAAGTGGCTGAAATGGGGTGAGTTTAGGTGAGATTTGTAGGAGATACAAATCATGAAGGTAATCCAGAGGAATCTGATCTCAGAGGGGTTGAACTTTGATTTTTATTCTACTTCCAATGGGAAACCATTGAAGTGCTTTGAATGAATGAATGACATATCAGTTTTCTATTTAAGAAGGATTGCTTTGGTTGCTCGGTATAGACTTAAAAGTAGAAGCAGAGAGTTTGGTGAGATGGTGGGACATAACCCAACAGAGATGTCATCTAGCCCATTGTACATGATTTGAATTGGAGATGAAACTATGGGCAAAAGGAGACCAATTAGAGAATTTTACAAGAAAAGAACACACACAAACATCCAACAGGAAGATAATGTATTTTGAATCTCTTAGGTACAAGACTAGATTCAGTACTAAAATTACAATCTCCATCATAATCCTACAGGGGAAGTTAAGTAGTCCCATATTACAGAACAGGAACATTGAGATGCAGGGAGGTTAAAGACTGTCACATGGTGGATTTGTTATTCTGAATCCTTCTATCATGACACCAAATTACTGCCTCAACAATCAGAGAAAGTGGCATTATGCTCCTCCAGCTGGGAATAAATTAAAATTGACAACCAAAAAGTATGAACAACTCAAAAGTTTTGGAAAATCCCATCCATTCTCATGGGAATATCGTCAGAGGTGGGGGATATAAATCTATGCATGGGTACATGGAACAAAGATACTCTGGGATTTCCCTATAAATTTCCCCCGACTGAAGTTGGCACTTTCCAACTTCTTAATAGCTCTATGCTTTCAAGAATAGAGCAATTATGAGTTTAGACAACAAACAAACAAATACAAAGGGCATAGCATGGATTATGTGGCTCCAAATTAGGTCTTATATCTCTTTATAGAACTCTTCCCATTTTGTAATTGGATATTTGTTGTATTACTTAAGTTCTTTAAGGACAGGGACTTTGCTTTAACCGCAGTCACAACCCTAGTTTGTAGTACAGTATTTGATACATTTTCAGTACTAATGTGATATTCATTGAATGAAGTAACAGAAGACTACGACAAAATTCACTTGGGTTTCATGAGGTAGCCTGACGTTACCTTTCTTTGGTATTGTCCTTCCTTGTGAAAGAAATTCACATATGGATCCCTTCCCGATATTTTACTATTAAACTCAGGCCAATGACAAGAAGAAAACTGAAAGTACATTTTGATGACTGTGAAGGAAAATCTTTCTAGAAACAAATGTAATAAGCTATTTATGCATATTCTTTTTTATTCTTTAAATATTCAATTGGCACCATGAGCTTGAGTTCATTTCTGTATTGCCCTTACACAAAAGAAGTGAAGCACCATGAGCTTGACCTCTTCATTTCTGTATCTTATGTGAAAGAGGGCTTGGTTCATAGCCTCACAGGATATTCTTAGTAAATATTTGTTAAATGAATGAGTAAATCCTGTTAGGATTATGTATCCATTGAAAGCTCTGAAAAATACAAAAGCTATAAGGTGATAATAGGTTTAAAAAAATGCAGCGGCTGTCATGGGGCAAATGTTAGTTTTTATATTGTTCCTTGCCTTGTAATGACAATCGTAGCACTTAGATATTTAGGTACTTCTTTGGACCTGTCTGAACTTTCTTTGATATGTGAAATTCTCCTAGTCATAAGCTAAAGTTTGAATATAAGTTATTCAGAGAAAGAATATAGCTGCGATAGAACAGTGTGGGCCTTGCAGAAATTTTTAGTAAAGTGAAAAAAAAAAAAAAGCCTTTTCAAAGCCCAGCAGTTGCTACTATGTATTTGACCCACTGTTTCAGCCTGCAATTTCATATGTTGTGCAAACTCTAATAGAATATAACACCACCAAGAGAACAGTGTTCACTTGCTGAACCTTGCCTCTTGCTGATAGAATATAAAGTGTAAGAGCAAAGAAAATTTTAGGCTGAGACTTCAGCTTCAAAAGACAAAACATGTAGGTTGCCTCTAAGCAGGAGTGAAACATACATTTCAATGGAAAAATGGGATGTCAGAGGTCACAATTGCTGTGGAACACATCTCAAGGAAGAATCAATATCAAAATGATCATTAAAGGTACCATGGAGTTCACAGAGGCCAGAGCAATAACACTTCAGAATGCTGAAAAAGAGGTAAGAGAGGAAAAGTTTTCCTGTGTGCTGGGTAAATGTGCTTTTATTTTTACCCTTGAATATAAAGCACAGTATTCTAAAGTGGCAAAAAAGTTATTAATAAAAAATATTAAAAGGGGTATAAAACTACAAATGTTCTTTCTCTTATTGAGCAAGATGGTCCTAACAAGTACTCATTAGATAATATTCTGTTCTGAAGAATACACTTTCATGATTGAAGTGGATTTTATGTGGAGTATTGGACGGTAAGGGGGAGGAATTGAATATATCAGTTGAAACTCTTGCTTGGGCAACTGGTTGATTGGTGCTACCATTCACTGAGTTAGGAAAGGCAGGAAAATGAACTGATCCCTGTGAAAGATAAGAGGTTTTGGGGGCATGTTCTGGTTGGGGTATATTGTGTTGTTCATTATCCAATAACCAATGCCCAGCAATGTCATGACATCTAGAAGTTGCTAAATATATATTTGTTAAATAAATGAATGATATAAACGGAGCTGTTAAAGACATAGTTTGAGAGACTTGGGCTGAATAGATTTGGGAATCATTAGTACTCAGGTGATAATTCATGGGAATTTAAAAAGAACACACACAGAGAGATAAGAACCAATGATAAACTTTTGAACTTCTCTATGTTACAGGCAACAATTTTTCTCTCTGTAGTCCCTAGAGTTGAACAGACACATTTCAAGCCTTATCCAAGTTTAGGACTTTCTGAAAGCATTGCCGTTGCGAATAAGAGGATGTGCTTGGATAAAAATGTTGCCAGTTGCCATTAAGAATGGGAGAATGTGCTTGGAATCTTACTCTTGTGCATTGAAGAAGGATAAGAAACTCTTAAGAAGGATAAGAAACTCTTGTGCATTGAAGAAGGTTAAGAAACAGGAAGAAGTAGAAGAATAAGGTAAATATTTTGAGTCTCTGCTGATACAATGTGCGATTATAGCTTTCACAGCTATCTCACTTAATTGCTATATCAATTGTATGAGGAAAGGAAGGCAGACATTAAGCTGGTACTCACCATATAAGACTGTTCTGATTGGTCACACTTCTTTTCTGATTGGTATGTGCCTGTGCCTTAACTAATTGATAAATATTTTGAGTTTAACCCTTGGAGGCAGAGGCATTGTTGACCACATTTAACAAATGAGGCACAGAGACTGAAAGTCCAAGGTCATAATGTTTGTAATTATTTTAGCGGAGATGTGAAACTACTGGGCATGTATGTCATCAAGCCAAGAGCAGCCCTTAACTTCTCCCTCTGAGCATTCAATTATTTCTCCCTTAGCCAAGGGCAGAGAAGAAACTTTTTAATAGAGGGCCAAGAACTCTGTATATGTAGACGGTGGTCTCTGTCAAGTTCACCTCCTAGGCAAGTCTCTTCTTAGTGGGCCAGTGGTTGTTTCTAGTCAGAGCTCCCCACAACATATCATAGGCATTGTTTAGTTCTGTGGAGTCATCTTGTATCCCATCTGGTGCACCCTCTTATGTTAGCCTTTAAGTTACTGAATCTAAAAAGCATGATTAAAACTGGCTACCTTGCAGTTGCCCTCCAATAGGTATCAAATCCATTTTAAACACAGAACTTTCTCACAAATTTATTTTATGTAACAAATATCTACAAAGCTGACTTTTGTTGTCTATCCTTTTTGAAGTCTAGAATTACTAAGTTTTAAATGTGTAGATAATCATGAAAGTGGTGCGTCAGTAAAATGCTGAATAGCATAAATGGGATCTGAAATTGCTCTGATGGGGAATGTTCAGAGACAGAGATGACAGCTACTTAAAGGGACTCATTTAGGTAATTTAAATTGCTTGCATATTGTGTATAAAACATTCTATCTTCTTTAATAATGAGCAACAAGTTGAAAGCCTAATGGAGTAGGCAAGACTAAAGTCCCATTTATGATGACTCCTTTGATAAATCAGCCCTAAAATTTACATTTTATCTTTCGTATTCTTAAAAGTAGATAAGCAGAAAATTTTTTGGAATTAGTTTTAACAAAACCTTTTGATTAAAATTTTCTTTGTTGAAATGAGATCACATGGACACAGGAAGGGGAATATCACACTCTGGGGACTGTTGTGGGGTGGGGGGAGGGGGGAGGGATAGCATTGGGAGATATACCTAATGCTAGATGACGAGTTAGTGGGTGCAGCACACCAGAATGGCACATGTATACATATGTAACTAACCTGCACAATGTGCACATGTACCCTAAAACTTAAAGTATAATAAAAAAAAATTAAAAAAAAAAAAAAAGAATAAAAAAAAAAAAAAATTTTCTTTGTTGAAACTTATCTCAAAGATTTTTTAATAGTTAAAATCAAGTAACAGAACATTAGATTTGGAGTCATTTTTCTCTGCAAGAGCGCATAGAAATATCCTTTTAAAAATATTTCAGCTAAAAAATCAGCTATAATGGCAATAACAGTATCATAAACACATTTTTAATTAACATTGCATTAATTAAGAGCACATAGATTAGAATCTAAGAAAATGTATGCCCATGAGTTTATTTGCAGGTGTATTAGTGCAAGTTTATCAATATTTTAGTAGTTTTAATTATTTCACAGAGATTTAGAATCTACTCATTAGAGTCTGATGAGCACAGGGACTATCTGGAGAAAGTGTGAGTTATATCCTGAAAATATCTCTAACATCAGTTCCAGTTGTGGCCTATAAATAGTATCAACCTGTCTATCTCCCTCCCCTTCCACATCTGATAATTCTGAGGACCAATATATTCTAAGTAAATGATTTTATATTATATTTTCTTTCTCCTCTTGAAACTTTATTGGTTTAATCCAAGGTCTCATCTTTTGTTTCTGACACTCAGCATTCCATTTCCCATTTTTTGCCTTTTTAACAAGGGTACCAAATTCCCCTAGTCATTTTTTTCCAGTGGATATTTAGCCAGTCCTGACCAATCAAAGTCCCCCTGCTCCCCACTCCCACAGCCCAGCACAGCAATTTGTTCAGGGATGGGACTGTCACTCAAATTGGTGCAGTCAGACTGAACCTTGGGTTGTGTAATATAGTTACAGAGAAGAGGCACTCTCATCCTGCACAGAGTAGAACTTGGGAGGATGTGGCCCTGGAGCAGCTGGTAGCTGTCTATTCACTTGAAAGAGCTATGGAAAATTGACACTTTCCTTTTGGATTAGAATTTGAAGAATATAGCTAGAGGTCTCTGGCAGCTTTCTTGCCACCAGGTGGAGCCTGAGATAAAACCATCATGAAGGAAAGCAGAGATGTCAGATAGAATGAGTCCTGGGAACCCAATGTGAACTCAAACCCAGTAACTGTTTCATGAAGTTACCCTCATGAGACAATTTTACTTGAGATTTCTGTAGCTTGTGACCAATGGATGCTAACTGATCCATCTTTAGTCAAAAATGCAGATTCCGTATCACGAAGTTCAAGTTGCTTCACAATGAGCATTTGATTACTCTCTTCGGTGTCAGCTGTTCCACAGCCATACAGTTTACTGCCAGACAAGCTGAATGTCTCACCATTTGCCCATCCTTTCATGATATTTTGCCTTTGTGTACATGGTAAATTCCCACTCATTTTTTGATCAGCTCAAATATATATTTTCCAATAATATTTTCTCTAACTCTCCAAGGATGAATTATCTATTCTCTGATTCTCTAAGGATTTTGCTCATATTTTGGTCACTGTATATAGTAAGAAAAAATTATTTAATACTCACTCTCACAACTTTTCTGATACCAAATAGGGGTTCCCACACCAACCAGTTCTTAGCTGACACCAGTAATTTAACTCACTTCTTACATTAACTACCTGGAGTTAGCAGAGACCCCACAGATTAAGGGCTCAGTCCCATAAAACTACCCTCATTTCTCTCACCAGTCACAAGTCCAGAGCCTCCCGTACTGACAAGCTATTAAACAGGAGTTCTCACAATTCTCTCTTTGGGTTTGATAATTTGCTAGAGTGGTTCACAGAACTCAGGAAAACAGTGACTTAATGAAACTGCCATAAAAAACCTTAAACAATAGGGTTCAGAGGGCTCCCAAGCTGTTGCCACATAGAGGTACTGTGAGGGTGGCATGCCCAGAGAGGGCATGGAAGCCCCATGCACTCTCCCTACCACATCTTACCCTATGCATCTCTCTCATTTGCCTGTGTCCTTTATAACAAAATAGCATATGCATTGTTTTGTACTGTATTTATGAACTGGAAACTGTGTGTTATTAAAGACACTAGAGGTTACAGCAATGCTATCAGAGTAGCAAGAAGAAAAGTCACTGCGTCTCTAATAATCTGTTGACAGATTTAGACCTGAGAACATTTTGTGAATTAGGTTAAATGTGCTAACATTTTGAAGAAACTGAAGGATTAACTTTTAAGCTCATTAGATCTGCAAATGGCTAAGAAATAATGCCTAGCTACTAAAAATAGATGAATTTCTTTTTTCCTGAAGGCTTCAAATGGCATGTTTATTAAGTCTGCACTTAGAAATTTTTTCATTTATATTTATCTGGTTTTTGCCTTCTTTAAAACATTTCTGAAATTGCCTGAACACAACACAGAAATGTTGCAAACACACACTCTCACACCTCTAATTTCCTACCTTTGAAATAAATATTAAAATGGTGTTCATGTTTGATTTAGGGTACCTCTGGCTGGGGCTCAGAGTATGGCCATTCTCTCCAAATTGTTTTAATTTTTTCATAACTAAGAATTTGGAGAAGTTAACAGATATAAGTTTAGGTAATTAAGTTGTACTGCTAATTAGGAATGGTGGTAGACTATGTGAATGATGACTTACAAAGGTCAGAAGTGAAAAAAGTGAAAATTAAGGGGCATGTGAAATAAACTGAAAGTATAAGTTTAACAGGGAAATGGATACCCTACATAGGATACCATACATACCACACGTTTCTATTTATACTTGCAGTTCTACCCGTTTAAATAATTTTAAATCAATGCATTCTTTAAAAAAATTAAGTTAATTGAAAACAGTGTTTATCTAACAAGGTTGCTGGCACAGTACTTTCTAAAGCAAGAATTACTGATTTGTATTATGTATTTAAGTAGTAGGAAAACCTCTAAACTGCAAATTAAGACAGTTTTAACTCAGAATTCTCTTCTTCCAAATTGTACTATGTAGAATACATTTTAACTATATTCTCTACGTGTTATGTGAAACAATACTCCACTGGACTAATTCTTTCTTTGGGGGTGGGGGAGTAGCAAAGGAAGTTTGGGCTTGCTTTTTTGATATCAGCCACATGGGTACAAGTACATAAATAATTTAAAGTCAGGTGGTCGGCTATGGTGGCTGATGCCAGTAATCTCAGTGCTTTGGGAGGCTGAGGCAGAAGGATTGCTAGAGGCCAGAAGTTTGAGGTATGCCTAGACAACAAAACTAGACCCTCTGTCTTTACAAAAAAGAAAAAAAAATAGCTGGTGGCTATGGTATGTGTGTGTAGTCCCAGCTACCCGCGAGCTAGAGGCTGCAGTGAGCTATTAATATGATTGTGCTACTGCGCTCCAACTTGGGTGGCAGAGCAAGACACTGTCTCTAAAAATTATAATAATAATTTTTCAAAAGTCAGGAACGTAATAAGCAGGTTGTTGTGACATCCCTTTTCCCCTTTGGCACAGCCTTCCCACGGACACCATTCCCTGCTCCTACCTTCAAAATCTTGGAGTGTGGGAGTCAGGAGTCACTTCTTGGCAGCTTCTCCCTGGGCTGCCAAATCTGCCTCTTTCTGATCAGCCAGGAATGTGGCTTGCTCCTTCTGGAAAGCTGCCAGCATTAATGAAATCATGTTTGACTCTTATGGTTTTGTTGCTTTACTTGAGACTCAAGACAAATTTGAGATAGTGATCTCCTCTCTTTTTTCCCCTACACATTTACCATGCTACACCCATGCCTGTATAATCCAGTTTAGTTTGAAGAGAGAGCATATACCTTTATTTTCCTTTTTTTGGTCTTAAATATACATCTTTATTTTCTGGTTAAATGGATAGGATTTCTAGTTAAGTAGATAAATAAATGATTGCATAAACGTATGAATGAAATAAAGGTTACGTCAATAAAAGAACTGCAGTACTGACCAATGGATCTCCCGAATTGCTCTTTTGGTAAGGGAACAATTATTTAACCCTAACTGACTGTAGATGTCTCCTTGGAACTCAGCTTTTGACATAGATCCTGAATGAACCACATGATGAGCTTTAAATAGTCTGCTTAAATTGATTAAGATGGTAAGTGTTTGCTGGCTTTTCTGAGAAGATTATAAATTATTTTTAGAAAAACACAAAAATCAGGTTGAGAGAGAGACAGAGAGATGCTTCAATTGGGCAAAGCTTTTTGGAGAAGTACATTAGAAAAATATATGTGATGAGGCCCATCCTCCCTGTGTAACTACAACAGTGGTTATATCTGGATAGCATCATTTCACATAGGTTTATTTTCTTCCTTTTTGTTTTCTTATTTTATTAGATTTCTGTTTTGCTTTTGCAATCAATGAAAAATAAAATTGAAATTAAAATATTTTAAATTAAAAATATCTGCTGTCTTGTAGATAGCTATAAGCAAAGATCTCAAGGTAAAGAAAGAAATCCTGTTCCATATTTAGAATTCTCTCTTAAACTACAGAAATGACAATTATTTCCTATTTAGTTATGACTCTAGGAGATAAAGGTTTAGGGCACAGTTTCCCAAATTATGTTCAATAGATTATTAATATTCTGAAAGTTTGCTAGTAGGCATTCCTTAAAACCAGGATTCTATAATCAAACGAGTTTTAGAAACTTGAACTTAACTGAACTTAAACAAAACTAAACAGGCTTATTTTACAGCTAGTTTCTTAGAGACATTTCATGTAATAATATGCCTTATGATTTTCCCCAGGAGGAGATACAATGTGTAATGTTCCCTAAAGCTCTTTCACTAAGAACTTTTCTTACCCAGAATTTTCATTAACACATGGCATAATACAATTTGTGGAAAAAATATAGTGGAAGGTTTCTGCTGCTGCATTCAAGTAGGACCTAATCCTGTGCAATGGTTGCTTGTTTCCAATGTTGCTTTCACATGGTTTTGGTTCACTTTTTACCATTTCTTCATATACTTAAGCATAAAATTATCTTTCATGTTTTCTATTTATATCTGGGAGGTAGAAACAAGATACTTTTTTTTACAGAAAGGATATGTTGTTATGAATTGTACTCTCTCATAATACACACCCAGAGAATTTGTTTTTTTTCTTTTTATTTTTCCAAGATGGAGTCTCACTCTTGTTGCCCAGGCTGGAGTGCAATGGCTCAATATTGGCTCACCGCAACCTCCGCCTCCCAGGTTCAAGCAATCCTCCTGCCTTAGCCTCCCAAGTAGCTGGGATTACAGGCATGTGCCACCATGCCCAGCTAATTTTTTTTTTTTATTATTATACTTTAAGTTTTAGGGTACATGTGCACATTGTGCAGGTTAGTTACATATGTATACATGTGCCATGCTGGTGCGCTGCACCCACTAACTCGTCATCTAGCATTAGGTATATCTCCCAATGCTATCCCTCCCCCCTCCCCCCACCCCACAACAGTCCCCAGAGTGTGATATTCCCCTTCCTGTGTCCATGTGATCTCATTGTTCAATTCCCACCTATGAGTGAGAATATGCGGTGTTTTTTAATTTTAAGTAGACACAGGGCTTTCTCCATGTTGGTCAAACTCCTGACCTCAGGTGATCCGCCCACCTTGGCCTCCCCAAGTGCTGGGATTACAGGTGTGAGCCTCTGCACCCAGCCCATTTATTGTCATATATGATAAGCATACAAAAAAAAAGCATAAAGAAGACTTTAATGGATACCTGTGTAAGCACCAGATTTTAGAAACAAAACCTTACAGTCAAGGTGAAGTTCTCTAGTCCTCTCCTGATTCTCACCCATTAACTCCAAAAGTTGGCATCTGTTGAATTTGAATACTTTAAATACATATTTTTATATTTCTAAGACATGAATGAATGGTATGGGTGGCAAACTCACAATCTGTTGGTGTGGGATTTTTTTATATTGTTTACGGCTTACAATGAATTAAACCTTAATTATAATGGCTTATAAATGTCCCATTATTTATTATAAATATTCCATTGGTTCTTGAGAAACATCTATTTTCCAATGTTTGAATGTTCTATGAATATATGCTTTTATCCTATTCATTTTTTCCACAGACCTATCAACTACTGAGAGGAATGTTTCAAAATCCATGTCCACATGAAGAAACTTTCATTTTGAATTAGTATTGTCAGCTGCTTCTTGTAATTCTCTTACTTTTATGTCATTTAAAATCTATATTAAGTACAAACTATTTAGAATTATGTAATCCTTATGATTTAAAATTTTAAATTAGCTGTGTTTCAATTTATCTTCAGTAATTTTTTTCAAGTCTATTATGTTTGATAGTAGACTATATATAGCTATATCTGATTGTTACAAACCTTAATTTTTAATATTTCTGATTCTTTATGTTTAAAAAGTGTCTCTTATAAATGCAATATAGTAAATCTTTTTACTCCAGTGTGAAAATACCTGTTTTAACTGATAATTTTACTTAATATTTACTGTTTATCAATATACTTGCATTTAGTATTATTAGACCTAGCTTTCAATATATATATTGCTTTTTCTTCTTTTTTAATATTAGAGTACCTCATTTGAAATGCTTGAGATATTTATATATGTGTTGCTCTACTGGTTTGTAAGTTATACCTTGATTTTTAATCAATGGCCATAAACATTTAACATGCATATTTAACTATGTCTAAAGTAAATTAACATTTCTAAGCTTCTTCTGAACAATTTAGTAATTTTTTTACGCCCAACAAGTTTTCAGTTTACATATTATTGTTTCCAAGTCTTTTAATTGTAGCAGAACAATTTTGGTTTTAGCCCCCAAATTATTATTACCATTGCATTATACAGTTATCACTTGTTTAGATGCATCCACATATTTATGATTTTCTTAGGTCATCAATCTAGGTTGTCTTCTGGATTTTATTTTTTCTGTTGACAGTCTGCTTAAATTTATTTGTTTCTGTGATGGGCCTAGAGATTGACAGAGCACACTAATTATTGGGTTTCTAAGTCATCTTATACTTGGGAAACTTCAGCTCAGTGCTCAAGTCTCTGTCTATTACAGACAAATCACTGCCATGCCATCCTCTGAAACTCTAAGAATTTAAAAGTGATTTAACCCCAAAAGTAGTAGATAATTTTGGTACTAGCTCTTCCCTGCCTTCACCTCCACCTCTTGCCTCCCATTCATGACCCCCCCATTCCTTTATTGACAATGTCAGATACAAAAGAAGTTCCTTTTCAAAGGTTTGGCTTGTTAAGCACCCTTGTTCTTTGTTCTCTACTTCCAAGGGCAGACAAACTTCCTTATCCTTTGTGCCTGTCTTAGTTTCAGTAAACAACCTTCCCACTGGTCCTTATCTACAGAGACCACATCTGCTACCCACTCTATAAATTAAATTACTCCTACTGTCACAATAGCTCTTCCCACCAAAAATGCCCTTCTTGCCAGTGTAACCACTTTCCTGCACCTTTCAAGTTAGCCAATTGAGTTCAGCTTAGATTGTGTGGTTCAACTTCAGCCAGTGGAGGGAGGACACAGAGGGACAAGCTGCATTAGGGATAAAAACCCCCTTCCCTCCTTTGTTCAGTGCACTCTAGTCATGACCAGACTTGTAAGCAGCACTCTTCTGCAGAAGTAAATTTTGCCTTGATGAGAAATCCTTTAACTGCTCATTTTCTTTGTGACTCCAAGCTTTACTTCCAACAATTCTGGGGGCTCGTGTGGGATCCCATTCTCCTCCAGGGAAGGGTCTCTGGTCACCTCCTGGGAGGAGACATGTCACACTGCCTCATTGCTTTGGCCTCAGGGGCTGGAGATCAAGACCTACCCATTGTGATGAATAAATCCGGGCTCTCAGCAATGCAGGGAGAAAAAGTTTTGCCTATCAACACTGCAGCAACCAGGTAATTCTGTGCACAGACCAAGGTAAGAAACGTTGCAGGGGCAACAAAGTATCTCCTTGGTGGTTGGGGATATCTTGGAGGTTTAAAGTGCATGAATGGTAACAAGCACTACTGCTGTGTGAAGTGAGTCCAATCTGCAGTTCCGTGGTCACCTCGTACAGCTTAGTGCAGCCCTTCGGGAGTCCCCTCAGGGATTTATACTGACCTGCCAATTCTAAGAGGAACCTGAAATATTCCCTCTGGGGAAGTGGCCAGAGAGGATGAAACAAAAGGATAAGAATGCAAGGAACCTGCAGCAGGTGGGGTTAAACCTCTAGAGAAGGGAAGGCAAGAAATCTCTAGTACAAGGGATTATGCCTCAGCCAGCCTCTAAAGAAGGGAGGGCAGGAAATCTCTAGTATGAGGGATTGAGCTTAACCAGCACCCAAGATAGGAAATACCCCAAGTAAGGCAGGGAGTAAGAAGGATAGAGCTAACAAAAATCATATTCCCCTTGATAGTCCCCTGGTTCTCATGTTAAAATATTGGAAAGATAATGAGAGTACTAAACATAAGAGAAAGCAACAAATGATAAAGTATTGCTGTATTATTGGGATTCAGGGACCCATCCTCAAACCCTCAATTTTCTGGCCAAAGTTTGGGTCAAATGAGGATGTAATGTGTCAGCTTTTAGTTCAATATTTAAATGATAGAAGTTTGGTTTCTCAAGAACTGGACAATGCGCTTTGTTGGAAACAGGTACCTGTCCTCCTTTTTCCCTTAAAAACAAGGGAAAATTTCAATTTAACACCTCAAGAGGAAAAGTCAGACAAGCTAGTCCCCATGCCTAAAGACCCTAATGCATGGGATCCCCTAGACCATCTTCCCCCACTTGGTACCCCACAACCCTTCCCCTCAGGAAGCAGCTGCCATCATAAATCCCATTCTAGATCCTTCCACTGCTCACATTATCCCTCCTCCTTACAACCCCGACTCTTTGGAATTATCATCTCATGAGCCTGTCCTTTACCTGTCCCTAAGAGGACTCCAACATGAGACAGAGCAATACAAAAAGGATATTCAAAACTTCCCTTGCCCCTGCCACCCAAGTATCAATTTCAACTTTCTTCCCCTTAAGAGAGGTGCCACAGGGAGGGGGAGCCACTGTCTTCATAAATGCTCCCCTCACCGGTTCAGAAGTTTGAAGTTTAAAAAAAGAACTCAAACCACTGTTAGATGACCCTTATGGAGTGGCAGATCAAATTGATCAATTTTTAGGACCTCAGTTATATACCTGGGTCGAATTAAAGTCCATCTTAGGCATCCTCTTTTTGGGGAGGAAAGAAGTATGATCGGTAGGGCTGCTATGGTAGTCTGGGAATGTGAACATCTTCCTGGTGAAAATGTTCCTACTACGGACCAAAAGTTCCCTGCCCAAGACCCCCAGTGGGACAATAACAATGTGGCCCACTGGGAAAATTATGCAAGATTTAAGGGAAATGATAATAACAGGAATTCAGGAATCAGTGCCCCGGACTCAAAATCTCTCTAAAGCATTTGATACACAGCAAGGAAAGGATGAAGGCCCTTTGGAATTCCTAAACAGACTGAAAGAGCAAATGAGGAAATATGCAGGCCTAAATTTAGAAGATCCCCTTGGGCAAGGGCTGTTAAAATTCCATTTTTGTCATGAAGTTTGTCAGACATTTCAAAGAAATTACAGAAAATAGAGAATTGGGAAGACCATCCCCTAAATGAACTTCTCAGAGAAGCTCAAAAGGTATAGGTGAGGAGAGATGAAGAAAAGCAGAAACAAAAAACAAAACTCATATTATCTACCTTCTAACAGATGGCTCCAAATCCATACGCTTCTAAACAAAGCTACCAGGGGCCAGGAACTATAAAGGGTCCAAGCTTCTATCTAGAGAACCAGGACCCAGACCCCCAGTTACCAGGCCCTCTAAAGAGTATGGGGGAGCAAAGTCAAAGAATCCCAGAACAGAGACGGAGGAAGGAGAAGATAGATGTTTCAAATGCGGAAGGATAGGTCACTTCAAAAGAGAATGCCTTGAGTGGGAAAAAGAGAAAGAAGCCATTCCACTCATGACTTTCAAGGAAGAATAAGGGTGTCAGGGGCTCTGTCTTTTTTTATCTCAAGTCCCACCAGGAGCCCTTGATAAATTTAGAGTTGGGACCTAAACATGAGCTCATCATCTGTTTAGTAGATTCAGGAGTGGCTCACTCTTCTGTTTGTTACTTGCTCCTCAAGAATTTTTAATCTCCAGAGTAAAAGAAGAAGCATTTAAGGCAAAATCTTAGAAAATACAGAAGTCAAATACAAAGATCAATCAATTCATATTCAATTTTTGTTAATCCCTGAAGGAGGAACTAATTTATTAGGGAGAGACTTAATGCTAAAATTAGGCATAGGCCTACAAGTTGGCTCTAAAGGATTTCTCACCTCATTAAACCTACTCACCACTGCAGATGAAAAGTATACTCTTCATGATGTATGGTCAAGGGAAGGAAACTGAGGGAAACTTCAAGTCCCTCCAATACACATCACACTAAAAACCCCCAGGGAAGTTGTAAGAAGGAAACCCTATCTCCCCTAGAGGGCAGAATAGGGTTAAAACCTATAATTGAAGGCCTAATTAAGGACAGGCTCCTTGAACCCTGTATGTCCCCTTACAAAATCCCAATACAAAACCCCAGAAATCAGACAGATCATACCAGCTAGTACAAGACCTCAGAGCTATTAACCAAACAGTCCAGACCATCCACCCCCATTGTCCCCAACCCCTACACCATTCTCAGCAAAATTCCATATAGTCATCAATGATTTACGTTGATAGATATAAAGGATGCTTTCTGGGCATGCCCTTCAGCTGAAGATAGCTGAGACATATTTGCTTTTGAGTGGGAAGATCCTCATTCAGGGTGAAAGCAACAGTATCAATGGACAGTCTTGCCCCAAGTGTTCACAGACTCAACCTTTTTGGCCAAATTTTAGAACAAGTTCTGGATAAAGTTTCCATTCCAAAACACCTCTGCTTGCTTCAATATGTGGACCATCTTGTCATATCTGGTAAAGCTATAGAGAAAGTAGCTGGCTTCTCTACACACATTCCTAACCATTTACAAATCAAGGAGTTATGGTTCTCAAAAGGAAAGCTTCAGTATGTAGAGCCTGAAGTTAAATATTTAGGACACTTAATAAGTGGAGGAGGCAAGTGAAGGATAGGGCCCGAACGAGTTGGGGGAATCGTGTCCTTATCCTTACCTCAAACTAAGCAAGAACTCAGAAAATTTTTATGGTCAGTTGGATATTGCCACTTACAGATTGGCTCAAATGCACTAAAAACTAAACTTCTCTACCAAAAACTTACCCAGTGGAAACCTGACCGTCTCCTGCAGACCTCTGATGAGATTGATCAGGTTGAAAAGCTAAAAGAAATGCTCATAACTGCCCCAGTTCTGGCCTTACCCTCCCTAGAACAACCATTTCATCTTTTTATCAGTGTGAATAACAAGGTAGCTTTAGGAGGCCTTACCCGGGAGCACAGGGGCTGCCAGCAACCCATGGCCTTCCTATCAAAAGTTTTAGACCCAGTCATCTGTGAATGTATCCAATCTATTGCAGCTACTGCAGTGTTAACTGAAGAAAGCAGAAAATTAACCTTCAGGGGAAAATTAAGAGTAAGCACACCTCAACAGGTTAGGACTATTTTAAACCAAAAGTTAGGTAGATGGCTCACGGACTCAAGAATCTTGAAATACAAAGCTATACTGTTAGAAAAAAGATGATATACCATTAGCCACTAATAATTCACTCAACCCAGTGGGTTTCTTAACAGGGAATCCAAACCTAAAAAGAGAGCATAAATGTTTAGATTTAATCGACTACCACATGAAAGTCAGGCCCGATCTAAGGGAGACCCCTTTTAAAACAGGGCAGCACTTATTTATAGATGGCTCTTCCCAGGTGGTTAAGGGAAAAAGGTATAATAGGTATTTAACAATTGATGGGGACACTCTGAAAGAAATAGAATCAGGAAGATTGCCTAATAACTGGTCTGCTCAAACTTGTGAACTATTTGCACTCAGCCAAGCTTTAAAATACTTGCAAAACCAGGAAGGGACCATCTACACTGATTCTAAGTATGCCTTCGGAGTAGCCCATACCTTTGGACTGAATTAAGTCTCATTAATAGTAAGGGCCAGGACCTTGTCCACGA
The DNA here is from genome assembly GCF_029281585.2 of Gorilla gorilla gorilla. Taxonomy (NCBI): domain Eukaryota; kingdom Metazoa; phylum Chordata; class Mammalia; order Primates; family Hominidae; genus Gorilla; species Gorilla gorilla. The sequence goes on from NC_073234.2 coordinate 93,810,339, forward strand.
AGAATTAATCACCCAAGTATTAAATAGCCTCCAGTTGCCAGAAGAAATAGCCATTGTACATGTCCCTGGACATCAAAAGAGTCTTTCTTTTGAAAGTTGGGGAAATAACCTTGCAGATCAAGTAGCTAAACAAGCTGCTTCCTCTGAAATGCCCATCTTTCACTTAACTCCTTGTCTTCCTTCTCCTACTGCAATCCCTATTTTCTTTTCCGCTGAAAAAGTAAAAAAAATCGGAGACAAGGAAAACTCAGAAAAGGGATGTTACCAGATCAAAGAGAAATCTTATTCAAACCCCTCATGAGAGAAATCTTATCTCAACTACATCAGGGACTCATTGGGGACTCCAAGCTATGTGTGATACAGTTCTGAGAGTCTATGGGTGTACAGGAATTTATACCCTAGCCAAACAGGTTACAGATAGTTGCTTAATATGTAAAAAGACCAATAAGCAGACTATGAGAAAATCACCCCTCGGGAGAAGGGATCCAGGGCTAAGACCATTCCAGTGTTCAAATTGACGGCACCGAAATGCCCCCAATCGGTCACCTGAAGTACTTGTTAGTAATAGTAGACCACTTTACTCACTGGGTAGAAGCTATTCCCTTCTCAAAAGCAACTGCCAGTAATGTAGTTAAGGCATTAGTGGAAAACATTATACCCAGGTTTGGACTAATAGAAAACATCGATTCAGACAAGGGAACCCATTTCACTGCACATGTCATTAAAAAGTTAGCCCAGGTGCTAGACATGAAATGGGAATACCATATCCCTTGGCATCCATCTTCTTCAGAAAGAATAGAAAGAATGAATGAGACTCTGAAAAGCCACCTAACGAAATTAGTCCTAGAGACCCAGCTACCCTGGACTAAATGCCTCCCCATTGCCTTGTTAAAAATTAGAACCTCCCCTTGGAATGATGTTGGCTTATCCCCTTATGAAATGCTATATGGGCTGCCTTCTTTACATTCCACTACTGATGTTCTTACATTTGAAACAATAGATCAGTTCCTCAAAATTTATATACTTGGTCTATCTTCCACTTTCTCTTCTCTTGAAACCAAAGGTCTCTTAGCACAGGCCCCAGCCCTGGAGTTCATGTCCTCATAAAAGGAAAGGATGGAAAGAAGCAAAGCTCAAATCACCTTGGGAAGGACCTTACCTAGTGCTCCTGACCACTGTAACCATCATCCAGACAGCAGAGAAAGGATGGACTCATTATACCCGAGTCAAAGTGTTGCCACCTCCACAGTCATGGGCCATTGTTCCAGGGGAAAACCCTACCAAATTAAAGCTAAGAAAAACCTATCACCTTTCCTCACTTTGTAACTAGTCACCTTATTAACGTAACTAGATCAAGCCTACCTCAAGTTACCACTTTTCACACTTGTCTCATTCTGCCCTGTGGGGATCTCCAAAGCCAAAAGGGGTTAGCTTCTATCCATAAGTATCTTTGCCCCTCCAGAATAAACAAAACTGCTTATAATATTGACTGTTATACCCAAAGTGCATGGTACAGTCAGTGGGGAGTCTGTCATGGTTGGGAAAACGTACTCTGGACTACCGAGTATCAAGGCTGGACCTCCCCAAGGGGAAGCTGCATTGATCTAAAACCCTATATCCACTTTACTAAAGGATAACTCCCTCTGTCAGCTTCAGCAGTGTAACACTGTGCAAATCTCTATCACTGCCCCCACCTCCACTGACACTAACCCCACTCTAGGTCGCTTCTATGGCCTAGGAGCTGATTTTCATTCTCAAACAGGCCCAACAGGATCTTTTGAAATGTGTTTCATTGATCCTCCACTCCCTTCCCTTTCTTCTCCAGAGCCTTCTTTCAATCAAACTGTTATTCTTTCCAATAACAAAGCCATAGTCAACATTGTAGAAACTAGAGATTTAGGACAAACTTCAGCAGTTGAAACAGGATACCAAGATACAAATGCCTGGTTGGAATGTATTAAATATTCTGTTTGCACACTAAACAAAAGCGACTGTCAGGCTTGTGCGGCAGGCAGGCTCAAATAGTCCCACTAGGATGGTCTTCTGACCGATTGGGCATGAGCTGCATGGTAAATCTCTTTCAAAACCCCATAGCCTGGGGCAGCAAGGCATCCAAGACTGAAGTCAAAGGCTCTGTGGGTCAGCCTCTGAGAGCCACCCGGCCTCCAGCCTCAGATGTTGATTTTACCTTGTGTCTTTCACGGCAGGGGGAGAAATTAACATCTCTAGGAGACCTAAAAGGGTGTAATGAAATTGAGCCTTTCCAAGAACTTACTAGTCAAGCTGCCCTTACTCATTCCCAAACAAACGTATAGTGGTATTGCAGGAAATTACTATTGAGTTATCTGCCAAGTAATTGGAGTGGTACTTGAGCTCTGGTTCAATTGGCCATTCCTTTCACTCTGGCATTCCACCAACACAGCAAGAAAATCAAAACTGAGTTAAAAGAAGCACCGCGCCCAGATCTTTTGACCCTCTTGTTTATATAGATGCTGTTGGAGTCCCACGAGGAGTACCAGATGAATTTAAAGCTCTAAATCAAATAGCTGCAGGGCTTGAGTCCATGTTGTTCTGGTGGTCAACAATAAAAATGTTGACTGGATAAATTACATCTATTACAACCAAAAACAATTTGTTAATTATACTACGAATGCTATCAACAGAATAGTTGAATAATTAGGACCCACCAGTCAAATGGCTTGGGAAAATAGAATAGCACTAGACATGATCCCAGCAGAAAAAAGTGAAGTCTGTGTTATGATTGGAATCCAATGTTGTACTTTGATCCCCAACAACACAGGCCCCAGTGGAAGGATTACCAGAGCTTTACAAGGTCTCACACCTCACTATCACCTGAACTAGCCAAAAATTCTGGAATGACCCCTTCACAAATTTTATAGAAAAGTGGTTTAGTAAATGGACTAGTGTCCTTAATATTAACCTCTCTTGCAATTGCCATAAATGTACTCATTCTCATGGGATGTTGAATTATACCCTGTGCCTGAGGGCTGAGACAAAAACTTATAGAAACAGCTCTCACCAAAAACTCGCCTGATTTCCCAACTCCTTATTCACATGAGCTTTTTATTTTAGAGGACCAAGTAGAATAACAAAATCAAAACATGTTAAAGGGCTTGAAGAGGAAAAATTATAAAAATTAAAAAGGGGGATACAAAAGACACAAAATACAAAATATACAAAAGGGGAGATACAGATACAAAAGAATTTCCTCTTCAAAGGTTTGGCTTGTTCAGCATCCTTGTTCTTTGTTCCCTACTTACTTCCAAGGCCAAACAAGCTTCCTTATCCTTTGTACCCCCGTCTTAGTTTCAGTAAACAACCTTCCTGCCGATCCTTATCTACAGTGACCACATCTGCTACCCACTCATGGCTCTTCCCACCGAAACTGCCCTTCCCACCAGTGTAACCACCGTTTTGCACCTTTCAAGTTAGCCAGTCGAGTTCAGCTTAGATTGTGTGGTCTAACTCCAGGCAATGGAGGCGGGACACAGTGGCAGGGACAAGCTGCGTTAGGGATAAAAACCCCTTCCCTCCTTTATTTGGTGTGTGCTTGTGGGTACCAGACTTGCGAGCAGCACCCTTCTACAGAAGTAAATTTTGTCTCACTGAGAAATCCTTTAAGTGCTAGTTTTTTTGCGACTCTGAGCTTTACTCCCAACAACAACAAGAGAGTTGAGAGAACTTTAGATCAAAATCTGGGGTAGTTTAGGTGTAGTTTCTACATTGGACATTGAACTGAGAATGAGCAAACCTCTAGAAATGTGACAACCAGGCAACAAAGATGCCTTGACCCTTTGGCTAAAGGAGTCTGGAAAAGAACCCATCTTTTTTACTTAGGGCATAATTCTCCATCATCAAGAGAGAACCAAGCTAGACTAAAATGACTGTGTATTAGTCTGTTTTCATGCTGCTGATAAAAACATAGCCAGGACTGGGAAAAAAAAGGAGGTTTAATTGGACTTACAGTTCCACATGGCTGAAGAGGCCTCAGAAACATGGCGGGAGGCAAAGGGCATTTCTCAACATGGTGGCAGCAAGAGAAAATGAGGAGGATGCAAAAATGCAAACCTCTGATAAAACCATGAGATGTCCTGAGATTTATTCACTACCATGAGAACAAGTATCAGGGAAACCGCCCCCATGATTCAAATTATCTCCCACCAGGTCCCTCCCACAACACGTGGGAATTATGGGAGTACAATTCCAGATGAGATTTGGTTGGGGACACAGCCAAACCATATCATTCCACCCCTGGCCCCTCCTAAATCTCATGTCCCCACATTTCAAAACCAATCATGCCTTCCCAACAGTCCATCAAAATCTTAACTCATTTCAGAATTAACCCAAAGTCCACAGTCCAGAGTCTCATCTGGGACAAGGCAAGTCCCTTCCACCTATGAGCCTGTAAAATCAAAAGCAAGCCAGTTACTTTCTAGATACAATCGGGGTACAGGTATTAGGTAAATACAGCCATTCCAAATGGGAGAAATTGGCCAAAACAAAGGAGTTACAGGGTCTATTTAAGTCTGAAATCCAGCAGGGCAGTCAAATTCTAACAGTCCAAAATGATCACCTGTGACTCCATGTCTCACATCGAGGTCATGCTGATGCAAGAGGTAGGTTCCCATAGTCTCGGGCAGCTCTGCCCCTGTGGCATTGCAGGGTATAGCCACCCTCCTGGCTGCTTTCACAGGTTGGCATTGAGTGTGTGCAGCTTTTCCAGGCCCACGGTACAAGTTGTGGGTGGAGCTACCATTCTGGGGTCTGGAGGACAGTGGCCCTCTTCTCTCAGTTCCAGTAGGCAGGGCCCCAGTGGGGACTCTGTGGGTGGGAGGGGAAGGGGTCTCTGAGACTATGTTTCCCTTCTGCACACTGCCCTAGCAGAGGTTCTCCATGAGGGACCTGCCTGTGTAGCAAACTTGTGCCTGGGTATCCTGGTGTTTCCACACATCTTCTGAAATCTAGGTGGAGGTTCCCAAACCTCAATTCTTGACTTCTGTGCATCCACAGGCTCAACACCACATGGAAGCTGCCAAGGTTTGGAGCTTGCACCCTCTGAAACCATGGGCTGAGCTGTACCTTGGCCCCTTTTATCAGTAGCTGAAACAGCTAGGATGCAGGGCACCAAGTCCCTGGGCTGCACACAGCATGGGGACCCTGGGCCAAGCCCATGAAAACATTTTTTCCTCCTAGGCTTCCAGGTCTGTGATGGGAGGGGCTGCCATGAAGACCTATGAGATTCCCTGGAGACATTTCCCCCATTGTCTTAAGGATGAATATTTGGCTCCTTGTTACTTACATGAATTTCTCAAGCCAGCTGGAATTTCTCCTCAAAAAATGGGGTTTTCTTTTCTATTGCATCATCAGGCTGTAAATTTCCTGAATTTTCACACTGTTTCCCTTTTAAAATGGAATGCTTTTAACAGCACCCAAGCCACCTCTTGAATGCTTTGCTGCTTAGAAATTTTTTCCACCATACCCTAAAAATCGTCTCAAGTTCAAAGTTCCACAAATCTCTAGGATGGGGCAAAATGTCACCAGTCTCTTTGTTGTAACAGGAGTCACCTCTGCTCCAGTTACCAACAAGTTCTTCATCTCCATCTGAGACCACCTCAGCCTGGACCTTAATGTTCATATCACTATCAGCATTTTTGTGACAGCCATTCAACAAGTCTCTGGCAAGTTCCACACTTTCCGACATTTTCCTGTCTTCTTCTGAGCCCTCCAAACTGTTCCAACCTCTGCCTGATACCCAGTTCCAAAGTCACTTCCACATTTTCAGCTATCTTTTCAGTAACGCACCACTCTACTGGTACCAATTTACTGTATTAGTCCGTTTTCATCCTGCTGATAAAAACATACCCAAAACTGTGACGAAAAGATTTAATTGGATTTACAGTTCCACATGGCTGAGGGGCCTCAGAATGATGGCGGGAGGCAAAAGGCACTTCTTATATGGTGGCAGCAAAATAAAATGAGGATACAAAGTGGAAACCCCTAATAAAACCATCAGATCTCCTGAGATTCATTCACTACCATGAGAACAGTATGGGGGAAACCACCCCCATGATTCAAATTATCTCCCACAACACATGGGAATTATGGGAGTACAATTCAAGATGAGATTTTGGTGGGGACACAGAGCCAAGCTATATCAGACCACTTAGCCATTTGACAGAACTAGATATGCAATAGGGACATTTGAGAACCCCAGAAAGGAACTGAATGGACTTCTCTATGTGCAACATATAAAGAACTTAGGCATTTACATTCTGAATCATTAGGGCATGCTAGACTCTATGTAGGTAGAGAACCTTGTAATGCTATAATTTCTCATGACTACTAAGCTGGGGAAAAGATATATAACTAAATAATAATACAAGGTTATTTTTGAGCCTGGACATCTCAGAATGTCTTCTATTGTTTACAAAATAATGTGTGTTAGGGGACAGGTAAAGGGCACTTGAGGTCTATAACAACTTCCATCTACTTTCTGCCTGTCCTTTAGGATCTCTGGCTCTCAAATGGCTAAAGTGACTTTCCCTAGTCTCTCAAGAACTCATGTGTCAGCCAGGGAATCCACATATTATCTGAAATATATAGGTGCTATCATTAGCACTACAACTACCCTTAGGCCCAAGGTGACACTACCTCATAGAGAAGACTCTTCCTTGAAAAAAGAGAAGACACTGGAAAGGAGCCTCAACAGACTGGAAAACTTCATGCCATCATTGGGAACAGTCTGCTTCCTGCTGCTGCCATAAACCTAGTACTCTCTCTCCCTTCATGGTAGTGGTAGTTCTGGTCCAGTTTACTGCATACAAGTCATACCATCCTAACAAGGCCTTTCCTGAGCATCACCTATCCCTGGCTAGCCACTGTCTCTTACAGTCTTGTCTTCTCCCCTCACTGGCACACACAAAAAATACCAACTTTATCTACCTGGCTGGGGCTTTCTCCTATTTGGGGGTTTCCCGTATGTTTCTTCCCTTTCACTTCAGCCTTTGTCTAAACTAAGCAATTATTCTCTTCCCATTCCCTGGACCAGATTTTCTTTTCATTAATTTCTCTTCCCTTCCTCCAGGGCATCAAGCGTTTTTACCTATCCATTCAGACTTTTCCAATCTCCATCTGCTCGCTTTAAAATAAATTGCTTGCTTTTTCTTATTTATTGAATTATTTGGGTGAGGGGTGAGAAAGAGAAAAATTCAATAATTTCTATAATCAAAATTTTTCTGTTTTCCATTGTTTGCCAATGGATTATTGTTATCTGAAGCATCTGAGTCTTTTTTCTTCTGCAAATAAATAGCATCATCCTCTGAGTGAAAGACATTGTTAATACTAAGCTGCATGAAATGATATTGACAAATGACCTGTCCCCTGAGTAGGGCAAATGCATGAGAGCTTTATTATGGACACCAAGAAAGAGGAATGGAATCTAGTTCTAAAGTCAAATCAGTGTCAACGTAAACCAAAGCAATTGATTAAATGGAGGCACTTTATAGGACCTATATCAATTAATGATTTAAGAAATCTGAAATGAAATGCTCTAAGAATTAAAAATACTTCTTGAAGCATTTCTTCTCTCTCCCCCAGAGGCTAGGGAACACTCAATTGGAATTCTGTGGCACGTGTGCAAAGTAAAAATGGGATTTCCATGAGTTATGCACAAAGTTCTTAATTGCACATTGTCACTGGAGCCATTGTCACCCACCACCAAATCTTGTGTCTCCATCCAAAAACAAAAAGAGGGAAGATTCATGTTATTAGACTAGACATGCCATGTCGAATTAAGGGGAGAAATATGCAGAATACCCAGCCCCATAATGGGAAACTGAAGAACTAAAATTGCATATTGAATATGTTGTTCAGGCGAAAAAAAAAAAACAATTCCCTTTGAATTTTATAGTAGTTTACACTTAAAAAATTAGGAGAAGAAAATGGGTACTTTAGTAGAATTTTATTTCTGCATACACTGTCAGAATAGATTTTTTTTCAGATGGGGAAAATCCCTATACGCTGGATTCTATCTTTGAAGGAAGAAGAGAAAGGATGGAAAATATCATGTGCTTTAAATACATCTTTCTGTATCTTACCTCCCAATTTTTTTTAATAGCATGGCCTCACAAAGATTGATTTTACTGCTGCTGAAAACTGTCTGAAGATGAGAAGCAGTTTCAGTAAGAACAACAGAGAGTAAACAAAGCTAAAATAACAACAGTGAATGCCACAAATTCTGAATAGAACATAACATGGATAAACTGATTTGTTCTACTTCATTAAGTTACATTGAAGTTGGAGAAGTTTGCAGAACTTTGGCATACATAGAGGTCACAATAGTATATGTTTTTATCAAACTGAATTCTAATTGTTAGACGGTAGGACAGTGAATAATGGCAATACTGCAGAGTGGTTAGGAGAACGTGAGCTTTGTGGTCAGTCAGAAAACTGCTTCAAATCTCAACCGTGTCATTTAGGAGTTGGGTGTGGGCAAGTTATTTAACTTGAGTCTTCTCACATCTGTGTCTGTCATAGGATAATTGTTTATTATCTGAATAGTGAGAGTTGAATAAATTATCCTCAAAATTAAATAAAATGGAAGGATTCAGTATGATGCCTGGAAGGCATGTATATATTAAGGTCTCAATAAATGCTATTTGTTTTGATTTATTATTATTACAATAAATAAGTCATAGTGGAAAAAGCCAAATTCTCACTTTGATTTAAAACTTTTCCATATTATTATCATTTAATGTTTTAGAGACAAGATCTCCCTCTTTCACTCAGGCTTGGGTGCAGTCGTGAAATCATACATAGCCCACTGCAACCTCGAACGCCTGAACTCAAGGGATCCCACTGCTTAGCTGGGACTAAAGGTGTGTGCCACTGTGTTTGGCTAACTTTTTTTATTCTTTGTAGAGATGGGGGTCTTGCTGGCATCCAAGATTTATTTCAGTATTTTTTAGTAAATTAATACTATTATGAGCTTAACAGATGAAAGTTATTCACCATAAACTTTAAAGAACTGTGGAAAAATTATGTTTAAACATTTTTATATTATCTCAGCTCTGCTTCATCCACTTCCCCAGTTATTCATCAGCTTTGAACACTTCTTCTAAAAGTTAAATACTTGTCAGTCCTCTTAATGGCCTCCAAGGAGAGATATGTCAAGAATTTCATTTGAAGCCTATTTTGGTGTTTAATCCTGCTGAGCCTATGTCTCTACAATTTAACATTCAGTGGAAGCAATAAATGGTGATCATCTCATCAAGAAATTGGATCCATTCCTCAAAAACATTCCAGTGATCCATTCCTTTCATATCCCTGTGAAATGATTTGTACTCAGAACAGTTGTGTGTGTGCACAAGCATATGCAGCACATTAAGAATGCCAAATCTGAATTTTTCAGTGGTCTGAAGTGGAAACTTCTCATAGAGCAGCCATATGTTTTCTAGGATTGCATTAATCTTACCTTTTAGGCAAACAATATAGTGCATTTTGTCTATGTTTTACCACATACAACAAATACTGAACCCTTTCTTATTCCTGTATCTATGAATGAATATGGAAAGACTTATCTGAAAGGCATATCAAGGATTTTTTTTTTTATTAGCTTACTTGGCCAGGTGTGGTGGCTCACTTCTGTAATCCCAGCACTTTGGGAGGCTAAGGTGGGTGGATCACTTGAGGTCAGGAGTTTGAAACTAGCCTGGCCAACATGGCAAAACCCCGTCTCTACTAAAAAAAAAAAAAAAAAAACAAATTAGCCAGGTATGGTGGCAGGCACCTGTAATCCCACCTACTCGGGAGGCTGAGACTTGACAACATGACAATCAGTAGAACCTTGGTCGGGGAGGTTGCCATGAGCTGAGATCCTGACACTGTACTCCAGCCTGGGCTACAGAGTGACATTCCATCTCGAAATAAATAAATAAAAATAAAATAAAATTAGCTTACTTTAAATGAGCATTTCTTATTTTTAAATTCCAGATTCTCAGGGGAGAAAAACCCAGGAGAGGGAAGTTTGGGTCAAGTGTACAATGAGTTCAATAAAGTTGAACATAGGGGTAAGGTTATGTGGTATAAACATGACTTTCTAGTAGCTTCTCATTTGTGTTTGCATAGATTTATTAATAAATTAAAGGATACTAATGAGCTAGGCTTATATCTTAAAGGATGTTTATTGTTCTCCCTTCACATCCAGAGGTTTAAAGAAGAACTCCATGTCTCAGAACATTATAGGAGGTCCAAGGTTTAATTTGCAACCACTTTCACCCCCTCCCCTAAGTCGTCCTCACCATATTTGTGCCTTGGTCTTTTGTCATAACTGTTCCTTCTGAAAAATATGCTGATATTTCTTATGTGATCTCCTTTCAGAATTAACTGTGATTGTTATGTTGAATCATGTTTCTGCATTCTATTGATAGTATACCTATAACTGAATATGCTGTTATGCATAACTTTAGTAAGATATTTATAATACCTATAACATTCATAAAGACTATCCCTGGGTCAGCTATTAGAATATTACTCAATATGTTGTGGAAAGTAGATATGCATACGTTAAGTTTTGAGTCACCAGGTGATAACTTTAAACTCACTGAATAAAAGCTAATATATAACAAAAAGTCAGTGTATGTGTGTATGTGTGCATTGGTGGGAGATTAACGTGCCATAGTGGGAGCTATCAAACATTGAAGAAATTTAGTCTCTATCTTGAAATACATACACTGCTTACAGGAATAGAGAAAAGTGGATATATACCTATATTTCCTAGAATCTTGAGGATCCTGCCTAGGTGTTTCAAACCACAGAATCAGCCGAAACGAACATAATCATTGTCTATTGCCATGTTTATTATAGTATAGCTTTATGAGTTCAAAGTTTTCACCCTTAGATTGTTATTAATTTGCTTAGCATGCTATTTTCCTGGACCATACAAAGGTTCCTGCTATGTAGTTCAAACAGGTCCTTATTTAACAGGAGCTGGCAGTCAACATGCAGCTTGAACTAGTGACTCTCAAAAGGACCCTCAAAGACATCTGTTGCTTATTCGCATTCTACTCAGTTTCCCAAGGGTTCACTCCCCTCCGCTACCTCTCTCACTCTTAGAAAATGATTCTACTGACAGCATTTCTAAGAAGATGAAGCTCATCTGACATGGGTTGCATCAGTCTGTTGTTCCTGCTCTCATCAATTCCTATATCTGCTGAGATACCACTCCATCAACTATTCTACCCGTCAACCTCTTTTTCCTTTGCCTAATAACGCGAATATACCCCTTTATTCTAAGAAACATTTCCATTTGACTCTTTAAGTTATTACTCCAATCTTTTTCTCTTCTCTACCAGACATAAATGTCTATACTTACTGCACTTCCTCACTACCCACAGTTTACTTGAGTCCTTACGCTCTGACTTCTACACACACACTACTTTTCATATTTTTACCAGGTGACTATCATTAACTGTCATAATTTTCCAGCGCTTTGGGCATATATAAAGTGCATATCCATTTTACAAGAATATTGTTTTAGATCAAAACTTGTTTCTTTCAAGGTGATTTTAAAATGTGTTTGGAATAAAATTATTTAATTCATTTAATTATAGTATATTACAGAGCAAAACCCAATAAGAAATTAGTTTCTACTTAAACTGTAATAGTCTGCTCACATATTAAGTGATTATAAACACAAATAGCTGAAAAGAAGTATAATGGAAGCAATAGATATTGGTACTTGGTAGGATTATGACAATTAAATTGAAAGACACCTAGAGGGATTAACATTTTTCTACTATGTCCATTGCATCCCCTTGGAACCTGCAGCTCTTTTTTCCTACCCGCTCTTGAATTTGACCTTACCCACTAACTGTCCATCCCACCCTCTCAAACTCAAATTACCAAACCAGTGGCTATTAAACCACAAGAACCATCCCTCTCTCTTGAGAACCAATTTTACCAACTATTCCTGAAACTTAGTTGAACTTCAGATGCCTTCTTTGCTAAAGATTTTAAGAATTCTGCTCTTCCTCCCAATCACATGTCTTGGTCTTCTGAATAAACGTTTATGCTTAATGGTGCTTTGGTTTTCTCCCAAAAAAACCAGTGTATTTTATGTTATTCCATACAGGGTGATGGCAGAGAGAGATGAGAAGAAAGGTCCATGATTAGCCCCGGGAACCCCAATATTAAAGAGCAAGGTAGAGAGGGAGAAATATGGACAGGAGATTCAGAGAAGTGAGAAAGACACCAAATTAAAATGGCATTTTATAAGCCTGGAGAGGAAGCAGTGTCAAAAAGGAGACAATGGTTTACTCTTACATGCTGCAGAGAAGTCAAGTAAGAGGGGAATAAAGAAATATTCTTTGTGATTTTATTATTCTTTTGAATATGTACTTGTATTGATGCATCTTCAATCCACAGTAACACTGTACATGGCCAATTCATTCACTTAATGTCTTGGAACCACAAAGTGCTAAGCAATGGTGGGAAATATATTTTTTCAACAACTATAGTTTCTCACTTGCAGCAAAGCTTCCAAATTTGCAATCCACAACCTTTGGCCTCAGACTGACAACAGTGATTCTAGGGGTTCAGATATCCACTGATTTAAATGTAATTTAAAATTTCAATATAACTGTATTCATAATATTGTTCAACTATTATTTTTAAATGTTTGTATATGTCACTGTGATTAATGAAGTATACATTTCTAGTAGTTATGTATTATTGTATATTTTCTCGATCAAAATAAATCAAACTATCACATGAGGGGATCCCTATGATGTTGTAAACTTAAATACGGTTTATGTAATTTTAAAGATAACAAATTCTATTTCTTTTCATTTTACTCTAATACTTGGTTTGGATTCTCAAGATCATGAAGTATCCACATTTCCCTATGGAAATGAAATGTAATTTATTCTTAAACAATTTTTAATATTTAATACATACAAAAAATAATATATGCCACAGAGATATTTTACTTTTATAAGTGGGAACAATGAAATGTGTGAGTTCATTTTGATTCCAGTCCATACATGTTAGTTTGTGAAATTTGGGGGGAGGGGCACCCACAAATCTAGATTCCAAGAATTAGACACACTAAACATAAATTTCATGAATGTTGACCACTTTTGACAGTCTAAATTATAAAACAAGCAAATGGTTGTAATTTTATGTATCATTTAATTCATTTACTTTTTTGAATGTGACAAAACTAGCTATCAAACTATAACTCATGGTTTATTTTGTTTCATTTTGTTTTGTTTTTGTTATTCAGCAGGCATTTTTTGAATTCCTTTTGCTAAAGTGTTCTAAAAAACAGTCAGTGACCTTGTGGGCCAGTGGCATGTGTGTATTGGAATAGATTTTTGCCTGGACTTGTTTTTAATAAAGTCTTCAAGAGAGTCCCTTACATCCCAGAACTCAGAGGGATATTTTGTCAGTGTTTGTGATGATAAAAGTAAACGTTGTTCCCTGTACACTATAGGGAGAAATAAGTTGTCCATAAAATGCAGTTTCTTGGGGGGGAGGAGCCAAGATGGCCGAATAGGAACAGCTCCGGTCTACAGCTCCCACCGTGAGCGACGCAGAAGACCGGTGATTTCTGCATTTCCATCTGAGGTACCGGGTTCATCTCACTAGGGAGTGCCAGACAGTGGGCGCAGGCCAGTGGGTGCGCGCACCGTGCGAGAGCCGAGGCAGGGCGAGGCATTGCCTCACCTGGGAAGCGCAAGGGGTCAGGGAGTTCCCTTTCTGAGTCAAAGAAAGGGGTGACGGAGGCACCTGGAAAATCGGGTCACTCCCACCCGAATACTGTGCTTTTCAGACCGGCTTAAAAAACGGCACACCACGAGACTATATCCCACACCTGACTCGGAGGGTCCTATGCCCACGGAATCTCGCTGATTGCTAGCACAGCAGTCTGAGATCAAACTGCAAGGTGGCAGCGAGGCTGGGGGAGGGGCGCCCGCCATTGCCCAGGCTTGCTTAGGTAAACAAAGCAGCCCGGAAGCTCGAACTGGGTGGAGCCCACCACAGCTCAAAGAGGCTTGCCTGCCTCTGTAGGCTCCACCTCTGGGGGCAGGGCACAGACAAACAAAAAGACAGCAGTAACCTCTGCAGACTTAAATGTCCCTGTCTGACAGCTTTGAAGAGAACAGTGGTTCTCCCAGCACGCAGCTGGAGATCTGAGAACGGGCAGACTGCCTCCTCAAGTGGGTCCCTGACCCCTGACACCCGAGCAGCCTAACTGGGAGGCACCCCCCAGCAGGGGCACACTGACACCTCACACGGCAGAGTATTCCAACAGACCTGCAGCTGAGGGTCCTGTCTGTTAGAAGGAAAACTAACAAACAGAAAGGAAATCCACACCGAAAACCCATCTGTACATCACCATCATCAAAGACCAAAAGTAGATAAAACCACAAAGATGGGGAAAAAACAGAACAGAAAAACTGGAAACTCTAGAACGCAGAGCACCTCTCCTCCTCCAAAGGAACACAGTTCCTCACCAGCAACGGAACAAAGCTGGATGGAGAATGATTTTGACGAGCTGAGAGAAGAAGGCTTCAGACGATCAAATTACTCTGAGCTACGGGAGGACATTCAAACCAAAGGCAAAGAAGTTGAAAACTTTGAAAAAAATTTAGACGAATGTATAACTAGAATAACCAATACAGAGAAGTGCTTAAAGGAGCTGATGGAGCTGAAAACCAAGGCACGAGAACTAGGTGAAGAATGCAGAAGCCTCAGGAGCCGATGCGATCAACTGGAAGAAAGGGTATCAGCAATGGAAGATGAAATGAATGAAATGAAGCGAGAAGGGAAGTCTAGAGAAAAAAGAATAAAAAGAAATGAGCAAAGCCTCCAAGAAATATGGGACTATGTGAAAAGACCAAATCTACGTCTGATTGGTGTACCTGAAAGTGATGCGGAGAATGGAACCAAGTTGGAAAACACTCTGCAGGATATTATCCAGGAGAACTTCCCCGATCTAGCAAGGCAGGCCAACATTCAGATTCAGGAAATACAGAGAATGCCACAAAGATACTCCTCGAGAAGAGCAACTCCAAGACACATAATTGTCAGATTCACCAAAGTTGAAATGAAGGAAAAAATGGTAAGGGCAGCCAGAGAGAAAGGTCGGGTTACCCTCAAAGGGAAGCCCATCAGACTAACAGCAGATTTCTCGGCAGAAACCCTACAAGCCAGAAGAGAGTGGGGGCCAATATTCAACATTCTTAAAGAAAAGAATTTTCAACCCAGAATTTCATATCCAGCCAAAGTAAGCTTCATAAGTGAAGGAGGAATAAAATACTTTACAGACAAGCAAATGCTGAGAGATTTTGTCACCACCAGGCCTGCCCTAAAAGAGCTCCTGAAGGAAGCGCTAAACATGGAAAGGAACAACCGGTACCAGCCGCTGCAAAATCATGCCAAAATGTAAAGACCATCGAGACTAGGAAGAAACTGCATCAACTAATGAGCAAAATCACCAGCTAACATCATAATGACAGGATCAAATTCACACATAACAATATTGACTTTAAATGTAAATGGACTAAATTCTCCAATTAAGACACCGACTGGCAAGTTGGATAAAGAGTCAAGACCCATCAGTGTGCTGTATTCAGGAAACCCATCTCACGTGCAGAGACACACATAGGCTCAAAATAAAAGGATGGAGGAAGATCTACCAAGCAAATGGAAAACAAAAAAAGGCAGGGGTTGCAATCCTAGTCTCTGATAAAACAGACTTTAAACCAACAAAGATCAAAAGAGACAAAGAAGGCCATTACATAATGGTAAAGGGATCAATTCAACAAGAGGAGCTAACTATCCTAAATATATATGCACCCAATACAGGAGCACCCAGATTCATAAAGCAAGTCCTGAGTGACCTACAAAGAGACTTAGACTCCCACACATTAATAATGGGAGACTTTAACACCCCACTGTCAACATTAGACAGATCAACAAGACAGAAAGTCAACAAGGATACCCAGGAATTGAACTCAGCTCTGCACCAAGCGGACCTAATAGACATCTACAGAACTCTCCACCCCAAATCAACAGAATATACATTTTTTTCAGCACCACACCACACCTATTCCAAAATTGACCACATAGTTGGAAGTAAAGCTCTCCTCAGCAAATGTAAAAGAACAGAAATTATAACAAACTATCTCTCAGACCACAGTGCAATCAAACTAGAACTCAGGATTAAAAATCTCACTCAAAGCCGCTCAACTACATGCAAACTGAACAACCTGCTCCTGAATGACTACTGGGTACATAACGAAATGAAGGCAGAAATAAAGATGTTCTTTGAAACCAACAAGAACAAAGACACAACATACCAGAATCTCTGGGATGCATTCAAAGCAGTGTGTAGAGGGAAATTTATAGCACTAAATGCCCACAAGAGAAAGCAGGAAAGATCCAAAATTGACACCCTAACATCACAATTAAAAGAACTAGAAAAGCAAGAGCAAACACATTCAAAAGCTAGCAGAAGGCAAGAAATAACTAAAATCAGAGCAGAACTGAAGGAAATAGAGACACAAAAAACCCTTCAAAAAATCAATGAATCCAGGAGCTTGTTTTTTGAAAGGATCAACAAAATTGATAGACCGCTAGCAAGACTAATAAAGAAAAAAAGAGAGAAGAATCAAATAGACACAATAAAAAATGATAAAGGGGATATCACCACCGATCCCACAGAAATACAAACTACCATCAGAGAATACTACAAACACCTCTACGCAAATAAACTAGAAAATCTAGAAGAAATGGATACATTCCTCGACACATACACTCTCCCAAGACTAAACCAGGAAGAAGTTGAATCTCTGAATAGACCAATAACAGGAGCTGAAATTGTGGCAATAATCAATAGTTTACCAACCAAAAAGAGTCCAGGACCAGATGGATTCACAGCCGAATTCTACCAGAGGTACAAGGAGGAACTGGTACCATTGCTTCTGAAACTATTCCAATCAATAGAAAAAGAGGGAATCCTCCCGAACTCATTTTATGAGGCCAGCATCATTCTGATACCAAAGCCGGGCAGAGACACAACGAAAAAAGAATTTTAGACCAATATCCTTGGTGAACATTGATGCAAAAATCCTCAATAAAATACTGGCAAACCGAATCCAGCAGCACATCAAAAAGCTTATCCACCATGATCAAGTGGGCTTCATCCCTGGGATGCAAGGCTGGTTCAATATACACAAATCAATAAATGTAATCCAGCATATAAACGGAACCAAAGACAAAAACCACATGATTATCTCAATAGATGCAGAAAAAGCCTTTGACAAAATTCAACAACCCTTCATGCTAAAAACTCTCAATAAATTAGGTATTGATGGGACGTATTTCAAAATAATAAGAGCTATCTATGACAAACCCACAGCCAATATCATACTGAATGGGCAAAAACTGGAAGCATTCCCTTTGAAAACTGGCACACGACAGGGATGCCCTCTCTCACCACTCCTATTCAACATAGTGTTGGAAGTTCTGGCCAGGGCAATCAGGCAGGAGAAGGAAATAAAGGGTATTCAATTAGGAAAAGAGGAAGTCAAATTGTCCATGTTTGCAGACGACATGATTGTTTATCTAGAAAACCCCATTGTCTCAGCCCAAAATCTCCTTAAGCTGATAAGCAACTTCAGCAAAGTATCAGGATACAAAATCAATGTACAAAAATCACAAGCATTCTTATACACCAACAACAGACAAACAGAGAGCCAAATCATGAGTGAAGTCCCATTCACAATTGCTTCAAAGAGAATAAAATACCTAGGAATCCAACTTACAAGGGATGTGAAGGACCTCTTCAAGGAGAACTACAAACCACTGCTCAAGGAAATAAAAGAGGATACAAACAAATGGAAGAACATTCCATGCTCATGGGTAGGAAGAATCAATATCATGAAAATGGCCATACTGCCCAAGGTCATTTACAGATTCAATGCCATCCCCATCAAGCTACCAATGACTTTCTTCACAGAATTGGAAAAAACTACTTTAAAGTTCATATGGAACCAAAAAAGAGCCCGCATTGCCAAGTCAATCCTAAGCCAAAAGAACAAAGCTGGAGGCGTCACGCTACCTGACTTCAAACTATACTACAAGGCTACAGTAACAAAAACAGCATGGTACTGGTACCAAAACAGAGATATAGATCAATGGAACAGAACAGAGCCCTCAGAAATAACGCTGCATACCTACAACTATCTGATCTTTGACAAACCTGAGAAAAACAAGCAATGGGGAAAGGATTCCCTACTTAATAAATGGTGCTGGGAAAACTGGCTAGCCATATGTAGAAAGCTGAAACTGGATCCCTTCCTTACACCTTATACAAAAATCAATTCAAGATGGATTAAAGATTTAAACATTAGACCTAAAACCATAAAAACCCTAGAAGAAAACCTAGGCATTACCATTCAGGACATACGTGTGGGCAAGGACTTCATGTCCAAAACACCAAAAGCAATGGCAACAAAAGACAAAATTGACAAATGGGATCTAATTAAACTAAAGAGCTTCTGCACAGCAAAAGAAACTACCATCAGAGTGAACAGGCAACCTACAACATGGGAGAAAATTTTCACAACCTACTCATCTGACAAAGGGCTAATATCCAGAATCTACAATGAACTCAAACAAATTTACAAGAAAAAAACAAACAACCCCATCAAAAAGTGGGCTAAGGATATGAACAGACACTTCTCAAAAGAAGACATTTATGCAGCCAAAAAATACATGAAAAAATGCTCATCATCACTGGCCATCAGAGAAATGCAAATCAAAACCACTATGAGATATCATCTCACACCAGTTAGAATGGCAATCATTAAAAAGTCAGGAAACAACAGGTGCTGGAGAGGATGTGGAGAAATAGGAACACTTTTACACTGTTGGTGGGACTGTAAACTAGTTCAACCATTGTGGAAGTGAGTGTGGCGATTCCTCAGGGATTTAGAACTAGAAATACCATTTGACCCAGCCATCCCATTACTGGGTATATACCCAAAGGACTATAAATCATGCTGCTATAAAGACACATGCACACGTATGTTTATTGCGGCATTATTCACAATAGCAAAGACTTGGAACCAACCCAAATGTCCAACAATGATAGACTGGATTAAGAAAATGTGGCACATATACACCATGGAATACTATGCAGCCATAAAAAATGATGAGTTCATGTCCTTTGTAGGGACATGGATGAAATTGGAAACCATCATTCTCAGTAAACTATCTCAAGAACAAAAAACCAAACACCGCATATTCTCACTCATAGGTGGGAATTGAACAATGAGATCACATGGACACAGGAAGGGGAATAACACACTCTGGGGACTGTTGTGGGGTGGGGGGAGGGGGGAGGGATAGCATTGGGAGATATACCTAATGCTAGATGACGAGTTAGTGGGTGCAGCGCACCAGCATGGCACATGTACACATATGTAACTAACCTGCACAATGTGCACATGTACCCTAAAACTTAAAGTATAATAAAAAAAAAAAAGAAAAAAAAATGCAGTTTCTTTCTTTATAGACACATTTTTAATTTAACTTCTTTGCTGATTTTTATTATACTTATATGCAATTTGGGGAGGGAGGATTTATTTCTAAATCTTTTTCATACAATTAAAGCTTTATAAGAAAATAAGTTTCTTTTTTGTTTTGAGACGGAGTCTCTGTCGCCCAGGTTGGAGTGCAGTGGCGCAATCTCCACTCACTGCAAGCTCTGCCTCCCGGATTCACGCTATTCTCCTGCCTCAGTCTCCCGAGTAGCTGGGACTACAGGCGCCCACCACCACACCGGGCTAATTTTTTTTTTTTTTGTATTTTTAGTAGAGACGGGGTTTCACCATGTTAGCCAGGATAGTCTCGATCTCCTGACCTCGTGATCCGCCCGCCTCAGCCTCCCAAAGTGCTGGGATTACAGGTGTGAGCCACTGCGCCTGGCCGAAAATAAGTTTTAGTATGTTAACATTAAATATATTTGTGTACTCTGTAACAAAAGTAATTCTTGTATTGCAGAGTTACCCAAAGTCAACTCAGTAACACAAATATTTTACCTAGATATCTGAAAAATCTCTATATTAATAAGATTGTCAACCTCACAAAGTGGGGACATATATGAGTGGTGTCTTTGTTCCACTGTTAACCTCCATCATCAATTGGTTAGAGCAATGGGAACTTTTGGGGAAAATCCTACAGTCTCATAAGCTAGAGACAGCAGAAGAAAGGTGCAGGGACATGAAATTTCTGACTTCCATTGTTTCTCTAACACTGGAACACCTAGCCCTATTATCTCCTGGGGGAAAAGGCAATAAAGACTCAACTTTTTCAGCTTTAGGTTGAGGATAAAAGGGCACTACATACTGTTAAACAGTTTATGGGTCTTACCACTAGTTGTTTTATTTTGCTTTGATTTTAGATAGTGCATGTACATAGTAGAAATTAAATAGATAAATGTGGATGTGCCTTTGAGTGGGTTGAACTTGTTACTATATCTTCCATTTAATCTTAAAATTTGGTGAAAAAGAAACTAGAGATTTTCTTCTTTTGCTTCCCGAAGCAGCTTCCTTTCCTGTAAACCTTGGAACAACCTCTAGAAGCTCACCACTTTTGCTTCCCTACCATTTGTTTCCAGTTGAAGTGAAAACTTGCATTGTATTACTACTTGCTGCCTGGCTTAAATTTTGGGACAATCTGCCCATTCATGCCTTATTAATAATTTTACTTTAAGTTTTTTTGACACTCATCAATATCAATTTTAATATCTATTACAATACAGCAATAAAGGCAAACTAAAAAAGTCTATACAAGGCATTTTGCACATCTTCGTGTACTGGGTTCTCCGAAGCCCATTTCCTGTTAATATCTTTTGCCAGAAGAATCTTTTTTATTATTATACTTTAAGTTCTAGGGTACATGTGCACAACATGCAGGTTTGTCACATATGTATACATGTGCCATATTGGTGTGCTGCACCTATTAACTCATCATTTACATTACATATATTTCCTAATGCTATACCTCCCCACTTCCCCCACCCCATGACAGGCCCTGATGTGTGATGTTCCCCTTCCTGTGTCCAAGTGTTCTCATTGTTCAGTTCCCACCTATGAGTGAGAACATGCAGTGTTTGGTTTTTGGTCCTTGTGATACTTTGCTGAGAATGATGGTTTCCAGCTTCATCCATGTCCCTACAAAGGGCATGAACTCATCCGTTTTTATGGCTGCAGAGTACTCCATGGTGTATATGTGCCACATTCTCTTAATCCATTCTATCATTGATGGACATTTGGGTTGGTTCCAAGTCTTTGCTATTGTGAATAGTGCCGCAATAAACATATGTGTGCATGTGTCTTATAGCAGCATGTTTTATAATCCTTTGGGTATATACCCAGTAATGGGATGGCTGGGTCAAATGGTATTTCTAGTTCTAGATCCTTGAGGAATCGCCACATTGTCTTCCACAATGGTTGAACTAGTTTACAGTCCCACCAACAGTGTAAAAGTGTTCCTATTTCTCCACATCCTCTTCAGCACCCGTTGTTTCCTGACTTTTTAATGATCACCATTCTAACTAGTGTGAGATGGTATCTCATTGTGGTTTTGATTTGCATTTCTCTGATGGCCAGTGATGATGAGCATTTTTTCATGTGTCTGTTGGCTGCATACATGTCTTTTTTTGAGAAGTGTCTGTTCATATCCTTCTCCCACTTGTTGATCGGGTTTTTTTTTCTTGTAAATTTGAGTTTTTTGTAGATTCTGGCTATTAGTCCTTTGTCAGATGAGTAGATTGCAAAAATTTTCTCCCATTCTGTAGGTTGCCTGTTCACTCTGATGGTAGTTTCTTTTGCTGTGCAGAAGCTCTTGAGTTTAATTTGATCCCAATTGTCAATTTTGGCTTTTGTTGCCATTGCTTTTGGTGTTTTAGACATGAAGTCCTTGCCCATGTCTATGTCCTGAATGGTATTGCCTAGGTTTTCTTCTAGGGTTTTTATGGTTTTAGGTCTAACATTTAAGTCTTTAATCCATCTTAAGTTAATTTTTGTATAAGGTGTAAGGAAGGGATCCAGTTTCAGCTTTCTACATATGGCTAGCCAGTTTTCCCAGCACCATTTATAAATAGGGAATCCTTTCCCCATTGCTTGTTTTTGTCAGGTTTGTCAAAGATCAGACGGTTGTAGATGTGTGGTATTAATTCTGAGGGCTCTGTTCTGTTCCATTGGTCTACAGCTCTGTTTTGGTACCAGTACCATGCTGTTTTGGTTACTGAAGCCTTGTAGTATAGTTCGAAGTCAGGTAGCGTGATGCCTCCAGCTTTGTTCTTTTGGCTTAGGATTGTCTTGTCTTGGAAATGCAGGCTCTTTTGTGTTTCCATATGAAATTTAAAGTAGTTTTTTCCAATTCTGTGAAGAAAGTCATTGGTAGCTTGATGGGGATGGCAATGAATCTTTTAATTACCTTGGGCAATATGGCCATTTTCACGATATTGAGTCTTCCTATCCATGAGCGTGGAATGTTCTTTCCATTTGTTTGTGTCCTCTTTTATTTCATTGTAGTTCTCCTTGAAGAAGTCCTTCACATCCCCTGTAAGTTGGATTCCTAGGTATTTTATTCTCTTTGAAGCAATTGTGAATGGGACTTCACTCATGATTTGGCTCTCTGTTTGTCTGTTATCGGTGTTTAAGAATGCTTGTGATTTTTGCACATTGATTTTGTATCCTGAGACTTTGCTGAAGTTGCTTATCAGCTTAAGGAGATTTTGGGCTGAGATGATGGGGTTTTCTAAGTATACAATCGTGTCATCTGCAAACAGGGACATTTTGACTTCCTCTTTTCCTAATTGAATACCCTTTATTTCTTTCTCCTGCCTGATTGCCCTGGCCAGAACTTCCAACACTATGTTGAATAGGAGTGGTGAGAGAGGACCTCCCTGTCTTGTGCCAGTTTTCAAAGGGAATGCTTCCAGTTTTTGCCCATTCAGTATAATATTGGCTGTGGGTTTGTAATAAATAGCTCTTATTATTTTGAGATACATCCCATCAATACCTAATTTATTGAGAGTTTTTAGCATGAAGGGCTGTTGAATTTTGTCAAAGGCCTTTTCTGCATCTATTGAGATAACCATGTGGTTTTTGTCTTTGGTTCTGTTTATATGCTGGATTATGTTTATTGATTTGTGTATGTTGAACCAGCCTTGCATCCCAGGGATGAAGCCCACTTGATCATGGTAGATAAGCTTTTTGATGTGCTGCTGGATTCGGTTTGCCAGTATTTTATTGAGGATTTTTGCATCGATGTTCATCAGGGATATTGGTCTAAAATTCTCTTTTTTTGTTGTGTCTCTGCCAGGCTTTGGTATCAGGATGATGCTAGCCTCATAAAATGAGTTAGGGAGGAATAATTTTAAAAGAAGCTCTTGGCCAGGCACAGTGGCTCATGCCTGTAGTCCTAGCACTTTGGGAGCTCTAAGTGGGCAGATCACTTGAGGTCAGGAGTTTGAGACCAGCCTGGTCAACATGGTGAAATTAAAAATACAAAAAATTAGCCAGGCGTGGTGGCACGCGCCTGCAGTCCCAGTTACTCGGGAGGCTGAGGCATGAGGCTCCCTTGAACCCGGGAGGTGGAGGTCGCAGTGAGCCAAGATTGTACCACTTCACTCCAGACTAGGTGACAGAGCAAGACTCTGAATCCTAAAAAGTAAAATAAAATAAAATAGAGCTGTCTTTCCAGTCAACTAGGATAATCAGTTGTTTTTTTAAACCAATTGGATAAAATTTGGGTAAAATTTAAATACATGGCATAGACCATGTATTTTAAGATTTGCCTCAAGGTTTGTAAACCATATACTTTACTTGTATCTGCTAGGAATAACTGTTTCATATAAATCTCTACAATTCAGACAGGACGTAGAAAAGCTTGTTCTTAGTATAGAACTTCATGAAGTTTTTGTTTCTCCAACAGGAAGGAAAGAGTCATTGACATTTTCATAATAAATTCATTCAATTAAACTGACTAATACTGTTTACAATATAATGTCTATCCCAGTATAATCATAGGGCTCTTACTAAACCCTACAAGAAAACAATATAAATTTATTATTTATATGAATCATGAATTTTAACAAGCAACATTTCTTTTTTTCTACATTCAAGTAATCATTTTCCTAATTCAGATAAATGACAAGCCCTCCTATAGATTTTAAATAGAAAAGGTCATGGAATCATCCTTGACAAGAAATTTTCCAAACTGCTTTCTTATTTCATACATCTTGTCTTTGAGATCCTAGTCTCAGTTCAAACAAATATTTTACTTTTAAAAATGATTTCTTAGAAATTTGGGGAATTATTAGGAGAGAGATACCATTGATTTAGAGAAAACTATAAGCAAATTTATATAATATAAAACATGAATATTCCATTAGACTTTAACATTATGCACAAACCGCATTGGCTTTTAAAAAATATATAAATAATAGGAAGCAGTTGAGTGAAAACAGTCAAATTGAGCATGTAGAGCAGCTCTAACCCAAGGGGATATTAAATAGGGCACGTGTACAAAGCTATACATTTTTAGGTAAGAAGAAGAGGATTCTTCCCTTTCAGCACATAAACATGTTTGGCCCAGGGCAGAGCAAGAGAATGACACACTTGGTCTTTTTCTCATAAACAAAGGTCTTGCTATTTCACCTCCATAGCAATTTTCTAGGCTATGTTTTTACTGTTTTTGAAATGAGAAAGAAAGATTTCTGATGTAACCCTGAAAGCAGGAGAACCATTTTTTTGCTGCAAGCATAGTGTATTATCAATTTGGTGTGAGGCCTGGAGAGCACGGAAGTGATCACTTCTTAGTGCAGAGGGGAGAAAGTTCTGAGTTTGCACAAATTAGTAGTTTTCATTGTTTATAGAAGATGATCAAAATGTTCATAAATTTCAGAAAAACATGGAATCAGAAATTGATGTTTTATTTTCTTCTATGTTACTTTAGCTGGATATTTTCAGCCATTTTCAGAATGGTTTATATTATTAATTTTATATTCATAAAATCATTGACCTTAAGAAGCTTTGCTCTAATAGAAACTTCATTCTGTTTTTCCATCCAATCAGATCAATAATCAAGCTAGTTAATCAGCAAGCAACTAGTAGGGGTCTGTTCTATCCCAGATGAACTCTAGGTATAATTCCTAAACAATGCAATTTTAATATACAAAGGAGGTAATACAAAAGAGCCTGAGGATATTGGCAAGCATGCAAGCCTATGCAAATTATGCAAGTTCCATCTATTTTAAAGTGCTGTATTGTGTTATATAAATGTATAACCATATGTTACAAAACCAAAATCAGGACCCATGTTCCAATAAATTATTTTTGTGCCATTACTGGATATGAGAAACTGTCTGGGAAAGGTAGTTTAAGTGCTGTAATGATGGAGTTTTTAGGATATTTTAATGGTTTATGGGGACCGCAAACAGATATTTGAAATTAGTTTTATCTCCAAAAACCCGAGATAAAAACTTATTTGGAAACTCAGATATAATAAATAATAAAAACCAGACTATTACTTAGATCTTTATATCGATAGACTATTGGAAAAGATTTGTTCTTATTTTTCTCTATGTTAGTAAAAAAATTACCCTGGACAAACGTTTGAGAAACTGTATGTTGAAAATAGTGTAATATGATTTTATGCACATATTAAGCTTGATTTTGCTAGCAGATTAAATTTTGGTAAACAGAAAAGATAAGATGTTTCAGGTTAGAAAAATGAAATGTTTTAATAAACAGAATCAAGACAAATTTTTGGCACATTTGTAGGATTATGAGAGGGTGAAAC
Source organism: Gorilla gorilla gorilla (assembly GCF_029281585.2). Classification (NCBI taxonomy): domain Eukaryota; kingdom Metazoa; phylum Chordata; class Mammalia; order Primates; family Hominidae; genus Gorilla; species Gorilla gorilla. The sequence continues at coordinate 93,836,244 of NC_073234.2, forward strand.
TATTTGAGCAAAAAGTACATATTATATATTAGTGGGCATGAAGAACCATCAGCAAAATAAAGCCAGGATTATGGAAGGCTTGGAAAACCAGACAGTCTAGGCATGTTGGATTATCTGGATTATTTAGATACTCCTATTGCAGTAAGGCATAGAGTCAAATACAAAGTTGCCATGACTTTATATTTCTTAAAAGATGTACTAATGGTAGATAGGTGTACTTAGTTATGACTATACTTTGATACTGTTCTAAAATTTGAGATCTTACTTTTCTAATGATTTAATGCATAGAAACTACTTATTTTCCTTCTCCTCCTCCCCCATCTCCTCCTCCCTGTCTCTGCCTCTGTATTTACACACACACATACACGTGTGCACTCAAGAAAGTTGATTAACCTCACGTGTGTGTATATATATACACACACATATATGGAGGTCAATTAAACTTGGCTGAATATAAGAAAATGAATTAATGGCCAGGTGCAGTAGCTCAGTCCTGAAATCCCACCACTTTTGGAGACCAGGTGAGATGATCCCTTGAGGCCAGGAGTTTGAAACCAGCCTGGGCAACATAGTGAAACCCTGTCTTTACAAGGAATTAAGAATTAGCTATTTGTGGTGGTGATGCCTGTACTCAGGATGCTGAGGCAGGAGGATCGCTTGGGCCAGGAGTTCAAGGCTATATTGAGCTGTGGTTGCCCTACTGCATTCCAGCCTAGGCGACAGAGCAGAGACTCTGTCTGGGGGGGGAAAAAAAAAGAAAGAAAAAAATGAATTATTTTACTATGTCTTTTTTATTTTTCCTATGATACTATGATTTTCTGCCTTGCTGTTATCATCTAAAAATGTTTTTAAGTTATTGAAGAGAAACAAATCCCATCCTAAGAATTGGAAGACGGTGAAGGAAACTAGTATGTATGAAGCCAAAGCTACTTGACAATCACTGATCTGGATGACCTATATGCGCACATCAATTCAACCTGCTAACCAACTACGGGAATGAATATCTCCATTCTGCAAATGAGAATATTGGAAACCAAAGAGGTTAATCAACTTTCTTGAGAGTACACAGTAGGAAAATGTCAGAGGCCAATTTGAATCCAGATCTATCTGGCTCCAAAACCCATACTCTTTTCTCTGTATACGTCTTTATTCAAACAAAATACTGCCACCACAGGGTCAGTGGCCTAGAAGATTAAAACTGCATTGATCTTTTCAATCCCACATCTGTTTGAAATAATTCAACTAAGTGTCTTTTTGTTTCACCCTTCAATTATGGACCGTAAAACAGTCACTTGTTGATTGATTTAATGGGAAAAAAAACTATTAAAATCTTTCTTTATGCATAAAAAGCCATAAGATACATCAGAAATCTTAGATCCTATGACTGTTGTTTGTAGTCAACAGAGAATATAAACTACAGGCAGTTTTCCTGATAATAAAAAGTGAGAGTACTGTTTCTGGAATTAAAAAAATAAAAAGTTAGCAAAATAGAATTGGTTTTCTTTTTTCTATGCTTCTCTGCCATCCACATTTAGTGCTAATTCTATCTGAATGGCAGAAAGTACAAATGAAAAATCACAGTCTAATCACATGCTGGCCTTATAATATGTTACCCCAGTCAATTTCCTGTACAATATATGCTTCCCTTATTCACTTTGCCCCTGTCTGTGTATCAGCCACTCCTTTACCTGATAGTTTACTAAGGAAAAGGAAACTTAAGCTTTTCACAGCTCTTTTGTTCTATGCAGTAATTATCCTTCTTGCCTCATTCACTTAATCCAATTACTTCTGTTCCTTTTCTTAGAGAAATAATATCAACTAGCTTGTCCTACATGGGAGGACCTGCTTGAAGCACATTGCATGTTCTGACTTACATATTCCTTGTACTTAACCCTATAAGGCTAGTTCTCTTATCATCCCTTCTTTACCCATGTGGCTTCTGCGGCATAAAGTGGTTATGGAGTAGGGATTTGAACCCATACACTCTGACTAGAGTCCACATACTTAACCCCTGCATTGTGCCATTCAATGCCAAGAAGGAAATTAAACTGTTCTGCCTCATTTTTACTAGTAGTAAAATGTGGATAATATTTTCTAAATTTCAGAATCATCAGGATTAAATTAGATCATTTATGAAGGGGATTATCATAGTATCTGAACAAAGCATTTTCTCAATAGATATTATATATTCTATATAATTCTATATATTAAGTTTACTTATATATTTAATACAAGTAAACTATAACATATATTAATTATTATAATCATTGTCTTCTTCATCATTGTGATGTGCCTGTCTCCTATTATGGATATCTTTTGGACAGGATTTATTTTGTACTCAAAGTGTGCAGTACAGCATCTAAAACTTAGCAGCTAGTTAACATGTATTTGTTGAGCCAACAAGAAATATACAAATTACTTAAGTAGTGTCATGTGTTTCAAAAGCTTGTTTTGAAATTACTTTGTACTTTCCATGTCATGAATAAACCTTTGTGGAATGAAAGAATTTTGATCCCCTTTACCATTCTTAAAATGGAATATGCCATGTGTTCTATAATAAGGGATGAAGAATGGTAAATTTTGATCATGAAATTAATTGAGAATTGCCGAAAGTCAGTGAACATATAAAAATGTTCCTGTTGACATTTTCTACAATAGATCTCCCTGACAGTAGAACCTTTAGTGACTTTCACAGATATAAAGCCTGGATATTTATTTCACAATGATTGCAAGAAAATATATATTTTGTCGAAATGAAGTATAAACTGCAGTAATGTTTTTCCTGAGAGTATATTAATTCAAGGAAGCTACTATCACATGACTGACTATATTTTTAAAACCCTGATATACTGGTAGCTCAACATTTAGCACATATGAATACAACTGCCAAATAATCACGTACTATATTATAAATGACATATATAACTGATAATAGTCTAAAGCAAAGGCAGTCTTAGTTTGTACATCTAGAGTGAAATCAATGAAAAAGGGCCTGTGAAAGAGATTGTTATGGTGGCACAATATTGAAATCAGCAAACAAATTCAAATTTAAAACCACCTGATTGTTTCTCCTATTCTGATTTTTCCCCTCAGTTACAGTCTCATTCAAGTCTAGAATTTCTCTTTAATGTATTTTTTCATCCTATTACTCATCCAATTTCTTAATTATCTTGTTCTCTTCAGTGTTCTATAGTGGAAATGGCATTTATTAGTTTGTACAATAATTTAACAAATATCTGAGTGCCCACTAAGTAGTTGGACTTTGAAATAAGACATTCGTGGACCACATAGCAGCAGTGTTATTATAAGGGATTTTTCTTTTCTAAGACCTGACTGTCCTTCTCTTTCTTCCCTCTCTTACCTCATTGCCCTCCCTCGCTCACTCCCTCTCAAATATTCTTACATGAACAACAAACATGTACAATAAGCAATCATTTTACAGAGGACATTTGAACAATTTTAGTACTTTGAACAAAACAGCATGATGAATAATCATCTTTCTTAAAAGTGAACTTTAAAGAACCTATTGAAACCCAGGAAACACACATAAGAGACTCAATTTCACAGATAATGAACTGATATTTATAGTTAATCACATCTTTTAATGTGAATCTCTCTATTTAAATGTAAGACATTGAACATGTCAAAAAAAAATGGGCCTACTAACGAACACTTGATGTCCTAAAATAAACCTTTTTTCCCTTTTTTTCCTAAGCAGTGTTCAGCCTGATAAGGAATACATGATTTGTGCAACCTTAGCATCCTCTTCTTACCATCAGGGACATCTTTGAATATGTAGAGAAATATATACTGACTAAGAATACAACATGAAGTACATATTATTTTCAAAAATTAGGATTAGGTGAACAGGGGAGGAGAGTATAACTCTGCAACATGACTTGGTTTATAGCCTCTAGTACAAGCGCTGGTTTTTCTGCACAATCTAGGCTGTTCAAAGAATGGACGTATAGGAATTTCAAAAGACTGCCACAGTAAAACACCACAGATCAAATGACTCAATCTAAACATTCAAACATCGTTCAAGATATAAGAATAGATCTTCTTATCAAGAAAGATCTGGAACTACCAAGTAAGGGATACAGGAAGGAGTAGGAGGAGCAAATTGCCAAGATACAAGCAGGTCTGCACAAAGTGAGAATGACGAAATATTGGATCCAAAGAATCAGTGGAAGAATGTGGCATGCATCCTGCAATATGGTCATATGCACATAAAAAGTAATATGTATTACTCTTCCCATATACTTAGTCATCACCCCTCTATTTTACCATATGCTCACTACTGTTGAGGGCTTGCCTACTCACTCCTGTGGTTGGAGTCAGGACCACATAAGATGGTCTATAATATGAGCTTGAGGGATGGCTAGGAAAGATTCTCTGATTTAAAACACCTCTGCTGAGATTCTGTCTTCCGTGATTCAATTATTTGGGTTATTAAGCAAACTGCATTAGCATACAATACAGTTGGAATGGTTAGCATGTAATAATAATAATGCAAACTAACATTTGTACAGCTTTCCAATTATAAAGTACTTTCTCATTTTTCATGTTAATACATTAGATCTAGATTATTTTTCACTTTGTAGATGATGCAAGAGTCCAGAATAATTACGTACCTTGTCCAAATTCATGTAAATAACACATCTTAGAACCAGCCAAACAATGTAGGTAAATAGAAATTCTTAAGAATTATATTTAAAAGGAAGAAAAATTATGTTTTAGTTTTGTTCAACTAATTGAACCACTGTATTTATTTTAATAAAGACTATAGGTGGTAGGGGAGGAGCCAAGATGGCCGAGTAGGGACAGCTCCAGTCTACAGCTCCCAGCGTAAGTGACACAGAAGACGGATGATTTCTGCATTTCCATCTGAGGTACCGGGTTCATCTCACTAGGGAGTGACAGACTGTGGGCGCAGGTCAGTGGGTGCAGCGCACCGTGCGCCAGCCGAAGCAGGGTGAGGCATTGCCTCACTTGGGAAGCGCAAGGGGACAGGGAGTTCCCTTTCCTGGTCAAGGAAAGGGGTGACAGACGGCACCTGGAAAATCGGGTCACTCCCACCAGAATACTGCGCTTTTCCGACTGGCTTAGGAAATGGTGCACCAGGAGTTTATATCCCGCACCTGGCTCAGAGGGTCCTACGCCACAGAGTCTCACTGATTCCTAGCACAGCAGTCTGAGATCAAACTGCAAGGCGGCAGCCAGGCTGGGGGAGGGGCGCCCGCCATTGCCCAGGCTTGCTTAGGTAAACAAAGCAGCCCGGAAGCTTGAACTGGGTGGAGCCCACCACAGCTCAAGGAGGCCTGCCTGCCTCTGTAGGCTCCACCTCTGGGGGCAGGGCACAGACAAACAAACAGACAGCAGTAACCTCTGCAGACTTAAATGTCCCTGTCTGACAGCTTTGAAGAGAGCAGTGATTCTCCCAGCACACAGCTGGAGATCTGAGAACGGGCAGACTGCCTCCTCAAGTGGGTCCCTGACCCCTGACCCCTGAGCAGCCTAACTGGGAGGCACCCCCCAGTAGGGGCACACTGACACCTCACACGCTGGGTACTCCTCTGAGACAAAACTTCCAGAGGAATGATCAGACAGCAGCATTCGCGGTTCATGAAAATCCGCGGTTCTGCAGACACCACTGCTAATACCCAGGCAAACAGGGTCTGGAGTGGACCTCTAGCAAACTCCAACAGACCTGAAGCTGAGGGTCCTCTCTGTTAGAAGGAAAACTAACAAACAGAAAGGACATCCACACCAAAAACCCATTTGTACATCACCATCATCAAAGACCAAAAGTAGATAAAACCACAAAGATGGGGAAAAAAACAGAGCAGAAAAACTGGAAACCCTAGAAAGCAGAGCACCTATCCTCCTCCAAAGGAATGCAGTTCCTCATCAGCAATGGAACAAAGCTGGATGGAGAATGACTTTGAAGAGGTGAGAGAAGAAGGCTTCAGACGATCAAACTATTCTGAGCTACAGGAGGAAATTCAAACCACAGGCAAAGAAGTTAAAAACTTTGAAAAAAATTTAGACGAATATATAACTAGAATAACCAATACAGAGAAGTGCTTAAAGGAGCTGATGGAGCTGAAAGCCAAGGCTCAAGAACTACGTGAAGAATGCAGAAGCCTCAGGAGCCAATGCTATCAACTGGAAGAAAGGCTATCAGTGATGGAAGATGAAATGAATGAAATGAAGCGAGAAGGGAAGTCTAGAGAAAAAAGAATAAAAATAAATGAACAAACCCTCCAAGAAATATGGGACTATGTAAAAAGACCAAATCTACGTCTGATTGGTGTGCCTGAAAGTGACGGGGAGAATGGAACCAAGTTGGAAAACACTCTGCAGGATATTATCCAGGAGAATTTCCCCATCTAGCAAGGCAGGCCAACATTCAGATTCAGGAAATACAGAGAACACCACAAAGATACTCCTCGAGAAGAGCAACTCCAAGACACCTAACTGTCAGATTCACCAAAGTTGAAATGAAGGAAAAAAAGTTAAGGGCAGCCAGAGAGAAAGGTCAGCTTACCCACAAAGGGAAGCCCATCAGACTAACAGCGGATCTCTCGGCAGAAACTCTACAAGCCAGAAGAGAGTGGGGGCCAATATTCAACATTTTTAAAGAAAAGAATTTTCAACCCAGAATTTCATATCCAGCCAAACTAAGCTTCATAAGTGAAGGAGAAATAAAATACTTTACAGACAAGCAAATGCTGAGAGATTTTGTCACACCTAGGCCTGCCCTAAAAGAGCTCCTGAAGGAAGCGCTAAACATGGAAAGGAACAACCGGTACCAGCCACTGCAAAATCATGCCAAAATGTAAACACCATCAAGACTAGGAAGAAACTGCATCAACTAACGAGCAAAATAACCAGCTAACATCATAATGACAGGATCGAATTCACACAGAACAATATTAACTTTAAATGTAAATGGACTAAATGCTCCAATTAAAAGACACAGACTGGCAAATTGGATAAAGAGTCAAGACCCATCAGTGTGCTGTATTCAAGAAACCCATCTCACGTGCAGAGACACACATAGGCTCAAAATAAAAGGATGGAGGAAGATCTACCAAGCAAATGGAAAACAAAAAAAAGGCAGGGGTTGCAATTCTAGTCTCTGATAAAACAGACTTTAAACCAACAAAGATCAAAAGAGACAAAGAAGGCCATTACATAATGGTAAAGGGATCAATTCAACAAGAAGAGCTAACTATCCTAAATATATATGCACCCAATACAGGAGGACCCAGATTCATAAAGCAAGTCCTGAGTGACCTACAAAGAGACTTAGACTCCCACACAATAATAATGGGAGACTTTAACACCCCACTGTCAACATTAGACAGATCAACGAGACAGAAAGTTAACAAGGATACCCAGGAATTGAACTCAGCTCTACACCAAGAGGACCTAATAGACATCTACAGAACTCTCCACCCCAAATCAACAGAATATACATTTTTTTCAGCACCACACCACACCTATTCCAAAATTGACAATAGTTGGAAGTAAAGCTCTCCTCAGCAAATGTAAAAGAACAGAAATTATAACAAACTGTCTCTCAGACCACAGTGCAATCAAACTAGAACTCAGGATTAAGAAACTCACTCAAAACCACTCAACTACATGGAAACTGAAAACCTGCTCCTGAATGACTACTGGGTACATAACGAAATGAAGGCAGAAATAAAGATGTTCTTTGAAACCAACGAGAACAAAGACACCACATACCAGAATCTCTGGGACATATTCAAAGCAGTGTGTAGAGGGCAATTTATAGCACTAAATGCCCACAAGAGAAAGCAAGAAATATCCAAAATTGACACCCTAACATCACAATTAAAAGAACTAGAGAAGCAAGAGCAAACACATTCAAAAGCTAGCAGAAGGCAAGAAATGACTAAGATCAGAGCAGAACTGAAGGAAATAGAGACACAAAAAACCCTTCAAAAATTAGTGAATCCAGGAGCTGGTTTTTTGAAAGGATCAAAAAATTGATAGACCGCTAGCAAGACTAATAAAGAAAAAAAGAGAGAAGAATCAAATAGATGCAATAAAAATGATAAAGGGGATATCACCACCAATCCCACAGAAATACAAACTACCATCAGAGAATACTACAAACACCTCTATGCAAATAAACTAGAAAATCTAGATGAAATGGATAAATTCCTCGACACATACACTCTCCCAAGACTAAACCAGGAAGAAGTTGAATCTCGGAATAGACCAATAACAGGATCTGAAATTGTGGCAATAATCAATAGCTTACCAACCAAAAAGAGTCCAGGACCAGATGGATTCACAGCCAAATTCTACCAGAGGTACAAGGAGGAACTGGTACCATTCTTTCTGAAACTATTCCAATCAATAGAAAAAGAGGGAATCCTCCCGAACTCATTTTATGAGGCCAGCATCATCCTGATACCAAAGCTGGGCAGAGACACAACGAAAAAAGAGAATTTTAGACCAATATCCTTGATGAACATTGATGCAAAAATCCTCAATAAAATACTGGCAAACCGAATCCAGCAGCACATCAAAAAGCTTATCCACCATGATCAAGTGGGCTTCATCCCTGGGATGCAAGGCTGGTTCAATATACACAAATCAATAAATGTAATCCAGCATATAAACGGAACCAAAGACAAAAACCACATGATTATCTCAATAGATGCAGAAAAGGCCTTTGACAAAATTCAACAACCCTTCATGCTAAAAACTCTCAATAAATTAGGTATTGATGGGATGTATCTCAAAATAATAAGAGCTATCTATGACAAACCCACAGCCAATATCATACTGAATGGGCAAAAACTGGAAGCGTTCCTTTTGAAAACTGGCACAAGACAGGGATGCCCTCTCTCACCACTCCTATTCAACGTAGTGTTGGAAGTTCTGGCCAGGGCAATTAGGCAGGAGAAGGAAATAAAGGGTATTCAATTAGGAAAAGAGGAAGTCAAATTGTCCCTGTTTGCAGATGACATGATTGTATATCTAGATAACCCCATTGTCTCAGCTCAAAATCTCCTTAAGCTGATAAGCAACTTCAGCAAAGTATCAGGATACAAAATCAATGTACAAAAATCACAAGCATTCTTATACACCAATAACAGACAAACAGAGAGCCAAATCATGAGTGAAGTCCCATTCACAATTGCTTCAAAGAGAATAAAATACTTAGGAATCCAACTTACAAGGGACATGAAGGACCTCTTCAAGGAGAACTACAAACCACTGCTCAAGGAAATAAAAGAGGATACAAACAAATGGAAGAACATTCCATGCTCATGGGTAGGAAGAATCAATATCATGAAAATGGCCATAATGCCCAAGGTAATGTACAGATTCAATGCCATCCCCATCAAGCTACCAGTGACTTTCTTCACAGAATTGGAAAAAACTGCTTTAAAGTTTATATGGAACCAAAACAGAGCCTGCATCGCCAAGTCAATCCTTAGCCAAAAGAACAAAGCTGGAGGCATCACGCTACCTGACTTCAAACTATACTACAAGGCTGCAGTAACCAAAACAGCATGGTACTGATACAAAAACAGAGATATAGATCAATGGAACAGAACACAGCCCTCAGAAATAACGCCACATATCTACAACTATCTGATCTTTGACAAACCTGAGAAAAACAAGCAATGGGGAAAGGATTCCCTATTTAATAAATGGTGCTGGGAAAACTGGCTAGCCATATGTAGAAAGCTGAAACTGGGTCCCTTCCTTACACCTTATACAAAAATTAATTCAAGATGGATTAAAGACTTAAACGTTAGACCTAAAACCATAAAAACCCTAGGAGAAAACCTAGGCATTAGCATTCAGGACATAGGCATGGGCAATGACTTCATGTCCAAAACACCAAAAGCAATGGCAACCAAAGCCAAAATTGACAAATGGGATCTAATTAAACTCAAGAGCTTCTGCACAGCAAAAGAAACTACCATCAGAGTGAACAGGCAACCTACAAAATGGGAGAAAATTTTCGCAACCTACTCATCTGACAAAGGGCTAATATCCAGAATCTACAATGAACTCAAACAAATTTACAAGAAAAAAACAAACAACCCCATCAAAAAGTGGGCGAAGGATATAAACAGACCCTTCTCAAAAGAAGACATTTATGCAGCCAAAAAACACATGAAAAAATGCTCATCATCACTGGCCATCAGAGAAATGCAAATCAAAACCACAATGAGATACCACCTCACACCAGTTAAAATGGCAATCATTAAAAAGTCAGGAAACAACAGCTGTTGGAGAGGATGTGGAGAAATAGGTAAACTAGTTCAACCATTGTGGAAGTCAGTGTGGCGATTCCTCAGGGATTTAGAACTAGAAATACCATTTGACCCAGCCATCCCATTACTGGGTATATACCCAAAGGACTATAAATCATGCTGCTATAAAGACACATGCACACGTATGTTTATTGCGGCACTCTTCACAATAGCAAAGTCTTGGAACCCACCCAAATGTCCAACAATGATAGACTGGATTAAGAAAATGTGGCACATATACACCATGAAATACTATGCAGCCATAAAAAATGATGAGTTCATGTCCTTTGTAGGGACATGGATGAAATTGGAAATCATCATTCTCAGTAAACTATCGCAAGGACAAAAAACCAAACGCTGCATGTTCTCACTCATAGATGGGAATTGAACAATGAGAACACATGGACACAGGAAGGGGAACATCACACGCTGGGGACTGTTGTGTGGTGGGGGCAGGGGGGAGTGATAGCATTAGGAGATATACCTAATGCTAAATGACGAGTTAATGGGTGCAGCAAACCAGCATGGCACATGTATACATATGTAACTAACTTGCACATTGTGCACATGTACCCTAAAACTTAAAGTATAATAATAAAAAAATAAAATAAAATAAATTTTAAAAAAGACTATAACATGGCTTCATATTTGATGTTGAATCACAGAAAATATTTTTCAATATATTCAGCAATAAAATATATACTGTCACTAATATCATTCAATAGTGTTCCAAAAGTTCCATAAAATGCAGTAAAAAAGAAAATGCAGTAGGAATGAGATCACAAATTATCATTGCAGATAAAATAATTGTCTTCACTTGGAAACAAAAATAATCAACTGAAAAGCTATTCTATCAGTCTCCAAACTGGTTGATTACAAAGTATACATAGAAAAATCAATATATGTCACACTATTGAAGAGGATGATTAAAGACCTATATATAAATAGCAAAACTGAAAAATTAGGTGAAAATATTAAAGAAAATCTTTGACTTTCAGTAGATAATTCCTTCTTAAATAAAACACTGTGTAGACTGGTGTGTGATCAAATCAAAATAGGCATGTGTAATTAAATAGACTGATATGTGATTTAAATATATCACTAAGTCAAAATATAAATGATATTCAAAAACAAATATACTGTGAAAAGTATCTGTGATATAGAAAACAGACAATAGATTTAAAGAAAACCTTTGTATATAAGATAGTAAATGAGAGTACAGACTTTCTAGCCACCCGCAGGAGTTTGAATCCCAGTTCAGCTATTTACCAGCTGTATAACCCTGAGAAAGTGTTTCAACTTCTCTAGGCTCAGTCTCTTCATTTTGCAGAATAGAAATAGTAATAGTACCTATCTCACAGAGTTGTTATACGTTTTAATAAATTCATACTTTTCAAGCTGTTAGAACAGTACTTGGCACATAATAACCACAATGTGTATTTGTTGAATAAACTAAACCACTAAGAAAATGAAAAACCCACTAGAAAAATGACAACTCTTAGAAAAGGTCATATGAGTAGCTAGTAACAATATAAAGACATGCTCAGACTAAGCTAGTAATAAGAAAAATGCAAGGTAATACTCTATCAGACTGACAATAAATTTAAAGCACTGACAATATTTTGATATATTAAATATTGTCTCAGATGGAAGAAAGAATAATTTGGAAGTGATTTTGGCAGTTTCTATTAAAATTTAGACTAGTACAAAATTTTACTACCTAAGGGAAAAACTGGCACATTAACAAGTACAAAGATACAAATAGCATTAGAATTTGTACTAACAAAACAATTAAAGCTAATTCAAATGTCCAAATGGCAAAATATAAAATGGTACATTCAGGATATTACATACTGTGCAATCTTGGGAGATGCTACTCACATCCATAACATTAGAATGTAACTTAATGAAGACCCAGCACTTTGGGAGGCCAAGGTGGGTGGATCACAAGGACAGGAGTTCGAGATCAGCCTGATAAACATGGTGAAAACCGTCTCTACTAAAATTACAAAAATTAGCCGGGCGTTGTGGCACGCACCTGTAATCCCAGCTACGCAGGAGTCAATTAACAGCAACCCAAAGTCAAAAGCTAGCTAGGAAGGAAAAATGTCATTCCTACAACTACAAAAAACAGAATTTTATCAACTTGAATGAACTTGGAATCAGATTATTTCACAGACTCAGGAATCTGAGGCAGGAGAATCGCTTGAACCTGTGAGGCGGAGATTGCAGTGAGCCAAGATCGCACCACTGCACTCCAGCCTGGGCGACAGAACAAGACTCTGTCTCAAAACAAACAAACAAAAAGAGAATGTAACTTAAGAAAAAAATCAAGTAAAATTAAACAATAAAACCTTACTGATTAACATGAAGGAAGACTTGATTAAATGAAGGGTATTCTATGAATATTCAACAGTAAAGATAGACTTTCTCCTCTAAATTAATGCCATCTCAATTAAAATAGTCATGTTAATATTGACTTTGTAAAATGTTTATAAAATTTATCTGTAAAAAATAGGAATAGTTTATTTTGCTCTGCAGAGTGAACAGGCAACCTACAGAATGAGAGAAAATGTTTGCAATCTATCCATCTAACAAAAAACTTAATAGAATACACAAAGAACTTAAATTTACAAGAAAAAAATCAAAAAGTGGGCAAAGGATGTGAACAGACACTTCTCAAAAGAAGACATTTATGCAGCCAACACGTGAAAAAATGCTCATCATCACTGTCATTACAGAAATGCAAATCAAAAGCACAATGAAATACCATCTCATGTCAGTTACAATGACAATCATTAAAAAGTCAGGAAACAGATGCTGGAGAGGATGTGGAAAAATAGGAAGGCTTTACATTGTTGGTGGAAGTGTAAATTAGTTCAACCATTGTGGAACATAGTGTGATGATTCCTCAAGGATCTAGAACCAGAAATACCATTTGACCCAGCAATCCCATTACTGGGTATATACCCAAAGGATTATAAATCATTCTACTATAAAGACACATGAACAGGTATGTTTATTGCTTCACTGTTCACAATAGCAAAGACTTGGAACCAACCCAAATGCTCATCAATGATAGACTGGATAAAGAAAATGTGGCACATATACACCACAGAATACTATGCAGCCATAAAAAAGGATGAGTTCATGTCCTTTGTAGGGACATGGATGAAGCTGGAAACCATCATTCTCAGCAAAATATCACAAGAACAGAAAACCAAACACCACATGTTCTCACTCACGGGTGGGAGTTGAACAATAAGAACACATGGACACAAGGAGGGGAATGTCACACACTGGGGCCTGTCAGGTGGTGGGGGGCTACTAGGGGAGGAATAGCACTAGGAGAGATACCTAACGTAGATAACGGGTTGATGGGTGCAGCAAACTACCATGGCACGTGTATACCTATGTAATAAACCTGCACGTTCTGCACATGTACCCCAGAACTTAAAGTATAATTTTTAAAAATAGGAATAAAAGTTACCAAGATAAAACTTTTAAAGGAAAATAGATTTGGAGGGTTTGCACTGCCAGGTATCAAAATGCGTAATAAACATACAACAATGGCAACAGTAGAAGAGGTGAATGGTATTGTCAGTTCACTGAATTAATTTTCTGTTGCTACTGTGACAAATTACCACCCACTTAGTGGCCTAAAAAAACACAAATTTATTGTCTAGACCTCTGTTCTAGAGGTCAGAAATTCAAAATGGGTTTGCTAGACTAAAATCAAGTATTGGCATACTGAGTTCCTTCTGGAGGCTTTAGGAGATAATGTATTTCCTTCCTTTTTTGGCTCCTAGAGTCTCCCTACATTCTTTGACTCTTGGACCCTTCCTACATCTTCCAAGCAAGTTTCTTCAAAGCTAGCATCTTCGAACCTCCACGGCATCATTTTGATACTCTATATTTATTCTCACACTTCTCTATTAAGGAACCTTGTGACTACACGGGGCCCATCTGGATAATCCAGGTTAATAGCCCATCTCAGTATCCCCTCTTTTTCTAAATTACATCTATGAAGTCCTTTTTACCTTGTTCTGATGTTCTAGGGATTAGGGGTGAACATCTTTTGGGGTCATTATTCTAGTACCTGCCAAATTACACCCCAAAATTTATGTGTTTTTTAGAACTTTTTTGTAAATAGCATATGACTGTAAATAAATATGAAATATGAATATTATAAATTTAATATGAAACATAAAATAGGTAGTAGCCACCACCCCATCAAGATAAAAGTCATTCCTCTCATTTCAAGAGTTCTGTCACGTACCATGTGAGTCAACTTCTTCCACCATTCCTAGGCAAACATTGATGTTCTGTCACTGTAGGTTAAATTTGTCTTTCTAGCATTTCATAAAAATAGAATCATAGAGCATGTACTCTTTTTTATGTCTTGTCTCTTTCATGGAGCAGACTGTTTTACAGTTTAAGCATTGCTATATGTATCAGTAGTCTGTTCTTTTTTATTGCTGAATAGTATTTCACGGTACAGATTTATCATTGCTTTACTCATTGTGATAGGCAGTCTTCTATGAATGGCTCCCGAAGATCCTCACTCTTGTAAAAATTCCCTCCTCTTCAAGTGTAAGTGGAACCTGGGCATATGAGGAGATATCACTCTTACAATTATGTTGCATTCCATGGCAAAAGGGCATTATTTCAGAGAGTCAAATTGAAGCACAGGAGTCCTTTAAATGAAGGTTTTTAGTGGCTGGTTTACAGAAGTCAGAGATTTAAAATGCAAGGGGGTTGAACTTACCATTGCTATCTTTAAAGAAGGAGTAGACACATACCATGGACTTGGGGTAGCTTTTAGGAATCAACAGCAACCCAAAGCTAGCTAGAAAGGAAAAACCTCATTCCTACAATTACAAAAAAAAAAAAAAAAAAAAAAAAAGAATTTTATCAACGACTTGAATGAGTTTGGAAGCAGATTCTTTCGCAGACACTTCAGATGAGAGTCCATCCTTGATTTTGGCCTTGTGAGACATTAAGCAAATAATTTAGCTAAGTCTGTCTGGACTTCCGACCTACAGAATTATAACATGATATACAGATAGACACTGCTTTACACCAGTGTTTGGGATAACTTTTATGCAGCAGTCGTAAACTAATATACTCATTAACCTGTTAATGAATATTTGAGTTGCTCTCAGTTTGGGCTATTGTAAATAAAGCTACAATAAACTCTTGTTTAAATCTTGTTTTTCATTTTGCTTGGATAGATATGTAGAAATGGGATTGCTGAGTCACTCTGTAAGAGTATGTTTTTCTCTATAAAAAATTGCCAATCAGTGATTGCACTTTTTTGTATCCCCATCTGCTACACAAGAGAGTTCCATTTATTCCACATCCTTGACAACACGGTATTGTAAGTGTTTTTTATGTTAGGCTGTTTTGTGGGCATGTAGTAAGGATCGTCATGACATTCTAAAGGAGGAAAACTTTACCTCCACCCTCTTACGGTCTCCAAGTAGGCCAGAGGATTTAGTTGGCATAAAACAGATTAACAGGAAAAAAGACTCTCTAAAGAAAATCTATTAAAATGTACAGAATTTTACATGTATGTGGGAGTACCCATAGGAAAATGAAGACCCAAAGAACCAGTTAGAGCTGAATGTTTACATACTAAATTGGACGAGTAGAAAATTGTGAAAACCTGACAAAACACAGGGACATGGGCTAGGATATTTAATTATGGAGAAGTGACTAGAGATATTGAGGGTTAATTTACCAAGGTTGCTTTGTGCAGATTTTCCTTGGCCTAGACTCCCCATCTTTGGTGATAAGAGTATCTTTCTTCCTCCTGATATAGGGATACTATCTTTTACATGGGAGTTTCATCTCTTGCTTTCAAGAAGAAAAAGGAAGATCAGATTGCCCTTGTTGCATCTGCTATTTTCTTAAGTGCCTTTAACTCAAAATGATTCTTATGCCAAAACGGAATATTTGGGCCACCTTTCAAAATGATTACTATAAGTCTTTAATTTTAGCATCTTTTAATGTACTTATTGGACATCTGTATGTTTTATGTGAGTATAATTTCATATTCTTTTATTATTGAAACATGAGTTCATATAGTTTTAATACATGGCCTTTGTCAGGTATACTGTGAATATAATTTTCCAGCTTCTAGCTTGTCTTTTTATTTTTCTTAATGTCTCCCAACAAGCAGAAATTAAAAACTTTAATAATTTTAAAATCATTAAAGTCAAATGTATTTGTTAATAAAGTCAAATTTTTTATTTTTTAAACTTAAGGTTAGTATTTTAGTGTATCCTTGCCTTAGGAATCTTTGCCTCCCCTAAGACTGGGAAGAATTTCTCCTATATTTCCTTCAAGAAGTTTTAGAGTTTCACAGTTTGTATGTTATACAGTTTGTGTGAAATTTAGTATCTTTCACCAGGTATGTTAGGCAGGATTCTAAGTTTTCCCTGAAGATTTCCCATCTCCCTGGTGTACACAGCCTATGTAATTCTTGGATCTGTGAACCTGATAAACTTTACTTCTGTTAAGTTATGTATATGGTACAGTTGACTCGAAAATAAAGAGAAATTATCCAGTGAGTCCGACCTGATCACATGCATACTTTAAAAGCAAAGAGTTGGGGGAAAAAAAACCAGAGTTTGTTGGTGCTGGCAAAATGGCAGAATAGGAACAGCTCTGGTCTGCAGCTCTCAGTGAGACCAATGCAGAAGGCAGGTGATTTCTGCATTTCCAACCGAGGTACCCTCCTCATCTCATTGGGACGGGTTAGAGAGTGGGTGCAGCCCATGGAGGGCAAACAGAAGCAGGGTGGGGCATCCCCTCACCCAGGAAGTGCAAGGAGGAGAGGAGCTTCTCTTTCCCCGCCAAGGGAAGCCATGAGGGACTGTGATACCTGGCCCCCCTGGGGTACTATGCTTTTCCCACAGTTTTTGTAGTTCACAGACTTGGAAATTCCCTTATGTGCCTATACCACTGGGGCCCTAGATTTCAAGCACAAAACTGGGCAGCTGTTTGGGCAGATGCTGAGCTAGCTGCAGTAATTTTTTTTTCTCCCCCCATACCCCAGAACCGGGGCAAAACAGAAGCATTCACTCCCCTGGAAAGGAGTCTGAATCCAGGGAGCCAAATGGTCTCACTCAGTGGGTCCCATTCCCAAAGAGCCCAGTAGGCTAAGAACCACTGGCGTGAAATTCTTGCTGCCAGCATAGCAGTCTGAAGTTGGCCTGGAATACTCAAGCTTGGTCAGGGGAGGGGAGTCCGCTATTACTGAGGCTTGAGTATGCGGTTTTCCCCTGACAGCGCTAAGAAGACTGGAAGGTTTGGACTGGGCCAAAAACAACACAGTGCAGTAAAGCGGCTGTGGCCAGACTGCCTCTCTAGATTCCTCCTCACTGGGCAGGGCATCTCTGAAAGAAAGGCGGCAGTCCCAGTCAGGCGCTTATAGATAAAACTCTCATCTCACTGGGATAAAGCATCTGGGGGAAGGGGCAGCTATGGGTGCAGCTTCGGTGGACTTAAAAACATTCCTGCTTGCCAGCTCTGAAGAGAGCAGCGGATCTCCCAGCACAGCACTTGAGCTCTACTAAGGGACAGACAGCCTCCTCAAGTGGGTACCTGACTCCCGTGCCTCCTGACTGGGACACACCTCCCAGCAAGGGTCAACAGACACCTCATGAAAGGAGAGCTCCAGCTGGAATCAGGCCAGTGCCCGTCTGGGATGAAGCCTCCAGAGGAAGGAGCAGGAAGCCATCTTTGCTGTTCTGCAGCCTCTGCTGGTGATACCCAGGTAAATAGGGTCTGGAGTGGACCTCCCCCAAACTGCAACAGACCTGCAGAAGAGGAGCCTGACTGTTAGAAGAAAAACTAACAAACAAAGCAATAACATCAACATCAACAAAAGGAACCCTCACACAGAAACCCCATTCAAAGGTTAACTCAAAGATCAAAAGTAGATAAATCTGTGAAGATGAGGGAAATCCAGCTCAAACAGGATGAAAATTCCAAAAACCAGAATGACCCCTCTTCTCCAAATGATCATACTCCTCTCCAGCAAGGGCACAAAACTGGACAGAGAATGAGTTTGACAAATTGACAGAAATAGGCTTCAGAAGATGGGTAATAACAAACTCCTCTGAGCTAAAGGAGCATGTTCTAACCCAATGCAAGGAAGCTAAGAACCTTGACAAAAGGTTACAGGAACTGCTAACTAGAAAAACCAGTTTAGAGAAGAACATAGATGACCTGATGGAGCTGAAAAACACAGCATGAGAACTTCATGAAGCATATACAAGTATCAACAGCCAAATCGATCAAGCAGAAGAAAAGATATCAGAGACTAAAGATCAACTTACTAAAATGAGGTGTGAAGACAAGATTAGGAAATAAAAAAGACTGAAAATGAACCAACAAAGCCTCCAGGAAATAAGGGACTATGTGAAAAGACCAAACCTATGATTGACTGGGGTCCCTGAAAGTGATGGGGAGAATGGAACCAAGTTGGAAAACACACTTCAAGATATTATCCAGAACTTCCCCAACCTAGCAAGACAGGCCAACACTCAAATTCAGGAAATACAGAGAACACCACTAATATAGTCCTTGAGAAGAGCAACCACAAGACACATAATCGTCAGATTCTCCAAGGTTGAAACAAAGGAAAAAATGTTAAGGACAGCCAGAGAGAAAGGTCAGGTTACCTAAAAGGGAAGCCCATCAGACTAACAGTGGATCTCTCTGCAGAAACCCTAAAACCCAGAAGCGAGTGGGGGTCAATATTCAACAAAGAATTTTCAACCCAGAATTTCATATCCAGCCATCTAAGTTTCGTAAGTGAAGAAGAAATAAAATCTTTTACAGACAAGCAAATGCTGACAGATCTTGTCACCACAAGGCATGCCTTACAAGAGCTCCTGAAGGAAGCACTAAACATGGAAAGGAAAAACCAGTACCAACCACTGCAAAAACACACCAAAATATAAAGACCAAGGACACTATGAAGAAATAGCATCAACTAATGGGCAAAATAATCAGCTAGCATCATAACGGGATCGGATTCACACATAACAATATTAACCTTAAATGTAAGTGGACTAAATGCCCCAATTAAAAGAAACAGACTGCCCAATTGGATAAATAGTGAAGACTCATTGCTGTGCTGTATTCAGGAGACCCATCACACATGCCAAGACAGACATAGGCTCAAAATAAAGGGATGGAGGAATATTTACCAAATGGAAAGCCAAAAAAAAAAAAAAAAAAAAAAAACACCAGGGGTTGCAATCCTAGTCTCTGTTAAAACTGACTTTATACCAACAAAGATCAAAAAAGACAAAGAAGAGCATTACATAATGGTAAAGGGATCAATGCAACAAGAAGAGCTAATGATCATAAATATATATGCACCCCATACAGGAGCACCCAGATTCATAAAACAAGTTCTTAGAGACCAACAAAGAGACTTAGATTCCCACACAATAATAGTGGGAGATTTTAAAACCCCACTGTCAATATTAGACAGATCAACAAGACAGAAAATTAACAAGTTTATTCAGGACTTAAACTCAGGTCTGGACCAAGCAGACTTAATAAACATCTACAGAACTCTCCACCCCAAATCAACAAAATACACATTCTTTTCAGCACCACATAGCACTTATTCTAAAATTGACCACATAATTGGAAGTAAAACACTCCTCAGCAAATGCAAAAGAACAGAAACCATAAACAGACTCTCAGACCACAATGCAATCAAATTAGAACTCAGCATTAAGAAACTCACTCAAAACCACACAACTATATGGAAACTGAACAATCTGCTCCTGAATGACTACTGGGTAAATAACGAAATTAAGGCAAAAATAACGAAGTTCTTTGAAACCAATGAGAACAAAGACACAACGTAGCAGAATCTCTGGGACACAGCTAAAGCAGTATTTAGAGGGAAATTTACAGCACTAAATGCCCATATCAGAAAGTGGAAAATATTTAAAATCGACACCCTAACATCACGGTTAAAAGAACTAGAGAAGCAGGAGCAAACAAATTTAAAAGCTAGCGGAAGACAAGAAATAACTAAGATCAGAGCAGAACTGAAAGTGACAGAGACACGAAAAACCCTGCAAAATAATCAATGAATCCAGGAGCTGGTTTTTTGAAAAGATTAAGAAAATAGACCGCTAGCCAGACTAATAAAGAAGAAAAGAGAAAATCAAATAGACATAATAAAAAATGATAAAGGGACTATCACCACTGATCACACAGAAATATAAACTACCATCAGAGAATACTATAAACACCTCTATGCAAATAAACTCAAAAATCTAGAAGAAATGGATACATTCCTGGACACATGCACCTTCCCAAGACTAAACCAGGAAGAAGCTGAATCCCTGAATAGACCAATAACAAGTTGTGACATTGAGGCAGTAATAGCCTACCAACCAAAAAAAGGCCCAGGACCAGATGGATTTACAGCTGAATCCTACCAGAGGTAGAAAGAGGAGCTGGTACTGTTCCTTCTGAAACTATTTCAAACAATAGAAAAAGAGGGACTCCCCTTTAACTCATTTTATGAGGCCAGCATCATTCTGATTCCAAAACCTGGCAGAGACACAACAAAGAAAATTTCAGGCCAATATTGCTGATGAACATCGACGTGAAAATTCTCAATAAAATACTGGTAAATCAAATCCAGCAGCACATCAAAAAGCTTATCAACCACAGTCAAGTCGGCTTCATACCTGGGATGCAAGGCTGGTTCAACAAATACACAAATCAACAACTGTAATCCATCACATAAGAAACCGATGACAGAAACCACATGATTATCTCAATAGATGCAGAAAAGGCCTTTGACAAAATTCAACACCCCTTCATTCTAAAAACTCCCAATAAACTAGGTATTGATGGAATGTATCTCAAAATAATAAGAGCTATTTATGACAAACCCACAGCCAATATCATACTGAATGGGCAAAAACTGGAAGCATTCCATCTGAAAATCAGCACAAGACAAGGATGCCCTCTCTAACCTCTCCTATTCAATATGGTATTGGAAGTTCTGGCCAGAGCAATCAGGCAAGAGAAAGAAATAAAAGGTATTCAAATAGGAAGAGAGGGAGTCAAATTGTCCCTGTTTGCAGACAACATGATTGTATATTTAGAAAACCCCCCTGTCTCAGCCCAAAAACTCCTTAAGCTGATAAACAATTTCAGTAAAGTCTCAGGATACAAAAATCAATGTGCAAAAATCACAAACATTCCTATACACCAATAACAGACAAACAGAGAGCCAAATCATGAGAGAATTCCCATTCACAATTGCTACAAGGAAAATAAAATACCTAGGAATACAACTTACAAGGAACATGAAGGACCTCTTCAAGGAGAACTATAAACCGCTGCTCAAGGAAATAAGAGAGGACACAAACAAATGGATAAACTTTCCATATTCATGGATAGGAAGAATCAATATTTTAGAAATGGCCATACTGCCCAAAGTAATTTATAGATTTAATGCTATTCCCATCAAGCTACCATTGACTTTATTCACAGAACTAGAAAAAAAAAAAACTTTAAATTTCATATGGAACCAAAAACGAGTCTGTATAGCCAAGACAATCCTAAGCTAAAGGAACAAAGCTGGAGGCATCATGCTACCTGACTTCCAACTATACTACAAGCCTACAGTAACCACAACAAAAGAGATCTATAGACCAACGGAACAGGACAGAAGCTTCAGAAATAACACCACACATCTACAGCAATCTGATCTTTGACAAACTGACAAAAACAAGCAATGGGAAAAGGATTCCCTATTTAATAAATGGTGCTGGGAAAACAGGTTAGCCATATGCAGAAAACAGAAACTGGAGCCCTTCCTTACACATTATACAAAAATTAACTCAAGATGGATTAAAGACTTAAATGTAAAACCTAAAACTGTAAAAACCATAGATAAAACCTAGGCAATTCCATTTAGAACACAGACATGGGCAAAGACTTCATGACTAAAACACCAAAAGCAATTGCAACAAAAGCCAAAGTTGACAAATGGGATCTAATTAAACTAAAGAGCTTCTGCCAGCAAAAGAAACTGTCATCAGAATAAACAGGCAACCTATAGAATGGGAAAAAATTTTTGCAATCTATCCATCTAACAAAGGGCAAATATCCAGAATCTACAAGGAACTTGAACAGATTTACAAGAAAAAAACAACCCCATCAAAAAGTGGACAAAGGATATGAACAGACACTTCCCAAAAGAAGACAATTATGTGGCCAACAAACATGAAGAGAGCTCATCATTGGTCATTAGAGAAATGCAAATCAAAACCACAATGAAATACCATCTCATACCAGTTAGAATGGCAATCATGAAAAAGTCTGGAAACAACAGGTGCTGGCGAGGATGTGGAGAAATAAGGATGCTTTTACACTATTGGTGGGAGTGTGAATTAGTTCAACCATTGTGAAAGGCAATGTGGCTATTCCTCAAGGATCCAGAACCAGAAATACTATTTGACCCAGCAGTCCCATTACTGGGTATATACCCAAAGGATTATAAATCATGATGCTATAAAGACACATGCACACATATGTTTATTGCAACACTATTTACAATAGCAAAGACTTGGAACCAACCCAAATGCCCATCAATGACAGACTGGATAAATAAAATGTGGCACATATACACAATGGAATACTATGCAGCCATGAAAAAAGATGAGTTCATGTCCTTTGCAGGGACATGGATGAAGCTGGAAACCCTCATCCTCAGCAAACTAACACAGGAACAGAAAACCAAACACCTCATGTTCTCACTGTTAAGTGGGAGCGGAACAATGAGAACACAAGAACACAGGGAGGGGAACATCACACACCGGGGCTATTGTGGGGTGGGGGAAAAGGGGAGGGAGAGCTTAGGACAAATACCTAATGCATGTGGAGCTTAAAATCTAGATGACAGGTTGATAGGTGCAGCAAACCACCATGGCACATGTATACCTATGTAAAAAACTTGCCTGTTCTGCACACGTATGACAGAACTTAAATGAAAAAAAAAAAGCAGAGACTTTTCTCTGGAGGAGATGAGGAAGTCAGAGGGCATGATTGTGTGAGCAACTAGAGAGGGAAGTGACTTGAGGAAGGTTCTTCTTTGCTGAGACAGAGACAACCATGAAGCAAGGGTTGGAGACTGGCCTTCAGGAGCTGATGCTGTTCACTTCTTCTTTCTTTTCAGAAAAAGAATCTGTGACTCCAAGAGATTAATGAGCTTATCCACTGTCACAGTGCTATTAAATAACACTGATTACAAATTCAAAATCATTTTTTACTGATTACAAATAATGTCTTTCCATTCTGCCATATTAGCTTCCACGGGTTTCATCTGTCAACTGTGATGTCTAAGATGCAATCATCAAGATCTAAATATAATTAAATTTTTTTAATATAAGACTATCACACAGTGCAAAGAGATACTAAACTAATATTTGAATACTTGAGAAAGAGTGAATAAAAGGGTCTAGAAACTGTTTACTAAGTTTTAAGTACCACCATTGCCCACCATATGATGTTGTACACTCTTCCACTGGTTCTGAGTTTCCTGTTAAAACATTGAAGAATGATTACATAATAATTGACTCTCTTTGTTCTCTAAGGTATATATGGATCACCTGAGGATTAAACTGTAGATTAAACTGTAGATTTGGGTTAATAGTTTAAAGATAGGCCTCAGTCTTCATTTCTTATGAACTCCTTGCTAATGGAGATGCTACTGTTCCACAGAACACACTGAATTAGTGCATTTGTTAAAAACTAAAAATGATAGCGAACTTGAATTTGACATAGAGTATAGGAAGGTCCCAACAGAAGTAAAGCCATTCAGTGTTCCCAGTGACACCAATGTACCCATGTATGAAGGGATCCCAAATATTCAAAAAAAATTATTTATATAGATTTTTTGAAACTCACCTATAAAAATCAAGTTGCACTAGAACGAAGTTGGTGGTGGCAAAAGACCTATTTGTAGTACCCTGAGATGATTAGGACTTAAGATAGTATGAATATAAAGTTAACCTTGAGAAAAGGGAACATATTGTCTACTATAGTTTCATTTTTTAGGTCTTTGAAAAATAAACAATATTCACTCATCTGTTTCATGGCTAACTTTTAATGACAAAGTTAATATAGTGCTAATTTGTGATATAATTAATAGCTTCTAATCCTTCGATTAGACAAAGATTAGTTAACAAGGAGCTCATTAAGCTCTGATAATAAATTCAATCCCTGGATTATGCTTTTAGTTTGAAATACAATATGGGTGAGACATTTCCATCTCTCATTTAATCAAATGCAGAAAAATGCTGCCACACTTGAAAACTCTTGAATATCTTTTTTGGTTGGTTGGTTTTTAGATAAAAGTGTATTGAACTGATTACAAAGCATTCTTAAAACTCACAGATTTGTACAATGGAGTGTATACTTCTTATATTGATGATATATTTATCGGAATATATTGGTTTTATGGAAAATGTCCTTTGGTATAAGTATACATTTAATATAACATCTTCAACAACAGCATCTTAAAGTTTCGGCTGAAATGTACTATGATATGGAGTTTTATTAAATACATTTGTGAATATAAATGTATACATTTTTCTCTAGAAAGTCAAATTCTGAGTATCTCAAATTGATGCAATTTGATTAGTCTCTTAGGGAGAATTTAGGGCTTAGGTATTGCTGGGACAAGAACTGTCTCTGGGGAGAAAATTAGTTTGACTTACACAGAAAATTTCATATAGAAGAACCTGTTATTTGAACGAAGACTTTTTTTATAAGCAGTGCCTCAAAAATCCAGGTGGAGTGTTATTTACCAAAGATTGAAATTTTAGGAGCTAGTTTATGATGTTTGTAAAGAAAGCAAAGACAGATAATTTATCTCATTCTATTACTCTCCTTTATGTCTTTGCCATGTCATCTGACATTCTATTTATGTTATTAAAAAATGAAGTTCAAGAATGCAAATTAGGTTGCCAGGGATGAAAATATGTTTTTTAATTGAATTTGAACTCTTGATCCACTTTATTCTCTTAGCATTTGAATAATCAACATTCCTTTTTATGACAATTCTCCTGAGCCATGGCAGCTGACGTGTCTAAGACAGTAGTTTTCTCCAACTTCTTTAAGAGTTTTCAGATCTATATAGAGATCATTTTTCTCATTGTCAATAAGTGGTAAAGAAAGGCCTTAATGGTGATTTCCCATTAGCTTTATCTTTAGAAGGTCAGTGCAGTGCAATTCAAACAACAGTTTTAAAGTCAGATTTTTGTAAATTTCCTGTTTACTAATTGCATGGACTTAGACAATTCTCTACTGCTCAGTTTTATCAATTAGTAATTAATAATACATAATACATATGTCTTACATAATAATGATTATGTAAAATTGTGTATGTAACAGGACATCTATAAAACACCTAGCACAATTTCTGTTCCATAGTGCTGTGTGGTAAATGTGTTCATAGTCTTTCTCTTTTTTCTTTTATTTCTCTCCTTTAAATTTATGAAGTCCTTACTAAGATAACTTGTATTAGTTATCAATAATCTATATTTGGTAAAACACTTTGTAGGTTTATTTTCCAGTCCATCAGATTATACTTCCCATTCTATACTGAAAAAGAAACAAAACCTAATCCTGGTGTGAATCATGTTAAAAGAAAACTATGTTCATGTGAGTGAGGAGACATTCATAAACTTCCTCAAAATGCATTTTATTTATAAACATAATTTTGAAATATTTAATAGCTTTTCTCTTTCAATCAATTTCATTGAACAAATGTTTCTTAGTTGTTTTGATGTCAATTCTATTCAAATTTTTCCTCCCACTTATTTTGATATAACAGTGATTGTCTCAATAATGCATTTTTGGAATATAGCCCCTACTTGATAATGCTATTTTATGCTAAGAAAACATTTTCATATAGACCATTGGTAGGTAGGTACAAGGACCATCAGGGGAACAACTAAATAATGGCAAAGTATTTTAGTAGAAGACAAGCAGGCTAATGATATGGACTTTCATCTTGCTCTAGCATATTTCTATTTAAAACACCATTAGGAAACATTTCTCCATAGATCCCCTAGATCCCCCAGGGACCCCCATCCTCCATAGATCACCCACAAAAATGAATTGATGTATTATTTGGAAATTCATTCATTCAAAAATATTTATTGAGCCCTGACTCTGTGCCAGATATTATTGGAGCACTTAGGATGCATCAGTGTCCAAAACAGACTATAATCTGTTATAAAATATATAGAGCTTACATTTTGCTGCATGATGGTGAGATAAGCAATAAGTAGTAAACATAATAAATAAAATATACACTTTGTTTAAAAGTGATAGATGCTTTGAAAAAGAAAGAAGAGCAGCTAAGAGGGTACAAAACCACTGTGAAAGTAGGTGGGTTGCAGTTGACCAATGGATGATGACTTTAAGATTATATTAAACAATATACTAGGAAGTCAACAAATGAGACCAGAACTAGGAAAAGACTGCATTCAAATACAATGAAAAAAAATCATTGCTTGTTATGCCAGTTAATGTTCTCAGTTGAAAACAGCTCAGAAATGTATTAAGGTACATTAGGTAGCCCAAAGTATCTTCCAGAGATCCAAAACTCAGCCAGGAAAATTTCCTAACCATGCCATATGATCTGTTGTAGAAAAAAAATTGCCACCACATGCAACCAGCACAAATAACACAGTTGTTGGAGTCAACACAGTTTGCACAGATGATACGAATGACCTAACCACAAATTTCCACCACTACTACCTTCAAAGGGTCGTACTCTTTCACCACCATGCTCATGGAAAGATGGATTCTGTACATGTCTCCTTCTTTCTCCTGCTTATCTCATTAAAGGTTCCTGTTGTTTCTTCTAGCTGGCTCAAACACTTTTGTCTAGTTGGCAGAGCCTAGGTCACTTCCCTGTGCTCTATCTGTAAGTAGGGCTGGCACAAGAAATCCTGGAATCTACCATAGCAGGATAGGACTCAGAGTGGAGGAAATGCTCTAAGTACCCAAGAGGCATTTAAATGATTTGGGGCAAAAGCCAAACAAGACAAATATCCACTACAGCTAAAAATCACTCATTAACTTTTGAGTCATATAATTTTATTTTTATTTTTTACCTTACTCTTGACTATAGTTCCCCCCCACCCCACAGACTCATAATATTGTAGCTCTGTATATTTCAATAGCAAGATTTTAGAACATTTTAGTTTTCAAGGAACATGGATTTTTCTTTCCCAAAGGATAAAGGTAGAAAATCGGTTGATATTCATGATAATAGTTTTCACGGTTATTATATTTGAATATCTAGAAAAAGGTGAGAGAAGTTCTCTTGAGGAGTACAAACCAGTTATAGTTTAAACAAAACACCCTAGAGTTTGATAGGCTATAGGAAGTAGATGCTTTAGTTAAGCTATCTCCCTTTTAATATATTTATTTCTTCATAAAAACAGATTAATAATATATTCCTCTCAGTCACAACTTGTACTATGAAAGAATCATTGATTGAAATGTTCTTAAAAATTATGTGAAGTTGTGAAAAATCAGTTATAGAATTATATATTATAAACCTCAAGTAGATACATTAGTTATGATTTACGAACTATGTTTATTCATAAATGAATAAATGAATTATTCATTTATGAATAATTTTCTATTCTCAAAGACCTTAGTTTTCCTCCCTTTCTTAATTCTAATTTTAATTATTTTCATCTATAAAATATTTATCATGAATTCTTAAATACAATATGTGTTTAAATGCTTTACCTATATTTATAAAGAAGTCAAGCAGATAATAGGTTGTATCATAATGGTTTCACCTCATTTAAGTAAAATGAAACTGAGCCAAAAACAGGAGTGAAATCTTTCCTGAAGACAGTAACAGAACAGTTTTCATTATATAGGTCCTCATTAAAGAAAGGCAGGAAGGGAGACCAAGACTGTAAGTCAGAACTGGAAGAGTTGTATATGTGAATATGTTGAAGAACTGCAGGTAAATCACATTGGAGGGAGGCAGATCATTAAAGAATAAACCATTTAGCAACAAATGAACATACTGAAAGATGGAACATGTTTATTGAAGACAAATTCTTCTATTTCATTTCCAAGTGCAAGCTATTAGGGCCTGCTATTATTCCCTGCAAAGAGTCACCCTTTTGCTCTCTAGGCTATTCAGGCCGCAGCACCTGACTCTGCAGGAAGGATGAATTCTAATTGTGGCCTTTGAGAGATTGCAAAGCAAATGCTACTCACTTCCATAGACTTATTACTGGATGTTTCTATGCAAGACTGGCAGAAAATTGGGCCACGCATGAGTTCCTTTTGAATTAGCCAGACTACAACTTACCACAATTGAAAAGACTTTGTCGTACTTGCCAAGGATGTTTGGACAAGCCAGATTTCCACATCTTCTCACAGGGGAATGCTGACATGTTTGTCACTTCCTAAATCAATCAGTAGCCTTGTTGTTTTGCAAACTTTACCAATGGCAGATCTACACTCCCCAGAGATACTGAGAGCCTGGCTGAGAAGGCTGGGCAATCTGCAGAGATATGCACCGCAGACAGTTCTCCCTTGAGCTAAGAAACTTCAAACACTATTATGATGCAATGTCTTTGACTGTAAGCAAAGGAATTTTCAGAATAAAGCATTCTTATATGCTTGGCAGTATAATAAATGCAGCATGCAGAGAGATTAATCTGATCATTATCCAAAGAATGGAATGGAAGAGAGAGCCTTGCCTGTCACACCTTTAACTCTGTCAAACACAGCAACGAAATAAAGCAACATCAATTTATTTGGAACACAATTTATCATTCTTGGTGTTTTCTCACGTATCAGCTCATTTGACTGAAACAACCTCCCAAGTCTTGAGACAATATAGTATGTGATTGAGCACAGGAGTAAGAACCGTAAGATATAGGTCCAAGACACAATTATATCTATCTGTGTGTCATTAGCATCTCAGTCACATTGTGTACAAGATAATGTGAGGATAAATGAGACAATGAATGAGCAAATGCTTTGTAAAAGGCTCTACACATAGAAAGTGATGCTGTTATTGTTGAAGTGGACAATACCCTAGTAAGCCAGGCTGGATACTATGTTTTATCCAGCCTCAGACTTAAGTGAAGATTCCCAGAAATATAAGAAGGAAACCCAGTTTGTTTAAAAAATACAGACCTCTGTGGACACCAGGGTGAAGTTTTTGAACTATTCTTATTTGGGCTTTAAACGAAAAGATGACCCTTGAAGCCTGGAGAAATCTAGGACATCTGAGTTACGTAAGCTACTCTTTGAAATGCAGCAATTATTTTTGGTCAGATAATACTGAAGGGAAGTTTTTGTAATTCTGTTGTATGTGGAACAAACAGTACCTGTTCAGGTACTGGGAATTGAATGATGCTTCTTTATTTGTAGAAACAGAAGCTATGAGGTGGCAGTTTTGACATGATTATAAAGCTATGAACACAAACAGAAAGAGAGAGATTATTTGACAGTAATTTTATTTTCAGAGAGCAGTTGAGTCTCAATTTCTCATAAAAATATTAAACGTGTATGCATGCATATGCCCATATATCACCAATGCAAAAAAATAATGCTTACTATAGAGCAAGGCTTAGGAATTTGGATGAAATTGTAAACACTATTGAAGCTGCTCTAATTTTAAATTCCCTCTTGCAGCTGCAGCATCCTGCCCTAATCTCTATGAATACAACACATCCATTTAAATAAAAATAGTTATCTGCACCATTCTTCCCTTTACCAGCTGCGGTACTATCATAAGCCTTTGTTTATTCTCTATTATATATATATAGTAATAAAGTCATTTAAAATTAAAAATGATAATGTCCCCTTTTCCAGTCTCTAGATCCTGTCGAGTTTAACCTAATGTAAATTAATGTGACTGGTTTTATATTTAACAAACCAATAAATCTGTTCTTTCTATGAACTGGAAAGGAAACCTTTTCTGAGCAGGGCGCTTTTCTCTATTGTTCACAGCTTTTTATTTTCTACAGTCAATTGGCTAGTTGGTGTCCTTTATAGTAGTTCCTGAACACCCTATAGTCTTTCTCTCCTCTTGTTTTTGTAAAACTTCTTCCTCTTTCTCCTATTCATCTCTGGAAAATCTGTCTTAACAACACTCCGCTACATAGTTACTGCTCAGAGAGAGAAATCACTTTAGGTGCCTCTCTTTTGTGCTCCTTAAGCACCATGAGCCTCTATCTACAATAACATGCATTTCATTAGAGCTCAATTTGAGCAGAAGTCCTATCTGTATTTTCCCCATCATTGTACCCTTAGCACAGATCACACAGATGCTTGATTAAAAAATAGTTGGACAAATGGAAGATGGGAATGAGTGTGTCACTGACTGCCTTACTTGTGTGCTCTAATGCCTAGTACTCTGTTAGCACAGAGAAGGTGCTTAGTAAGAGACATGTGTTGGCCAGAAGAGGAAGACAACTGTGAGGGCACGAGAAAAGACAATCCATTCATTATTCTCATTGCCATTAGAATAAAGTTAGTAATACCTATGGCTGTTAAAGTTCATCTTGGTTCAAACCTTGCTTGTCTATCCTGCTTCATCTTTTGCCTCTTACCAGACATCTGCTTTCCCTGCACACCACTGCAAACTGCATAACTGCAGGCCTAATCATTCAAGCTCTCTCTTCGCCAAAACTTTGCATGTTATTTCTTCTATTAGAAAACCACTTCATAACTCCCTTACCTTGCTTCCTCAAACTTCGGGTGTTAGAATAGTTATTGCTTTCTCAGAAGACCCTTTCCTGATACACCAGAATAACATTAAATGAGTTTTTTTCATGTGTTCTTTTTGCGTACTGAGCTTACCCTGGTTTAATAGCCAGATTGTATCGCAAATTATGTGATTTCCAGATTTTAAACCCCTTTCTAACGTATGATTTCAAGTGCCATTTCAGTTAAGATAAAGCCCAAACTTCTCAACATGGAACAGAATGTTCTTGGGGATCAAACCACTATTTGGTATTCCAGCCTCATCTCAGCCTTAAGACCTTTGGCAATGATGTTCCTTCTATTTGAAAAATTCTTCTAGCTTTCCTGGATTTTTTTTCTTAACTTTTAGTCCTCTCTTAGAGCAAAGAGCCTCCTCTTTAACCCAGCAACTAGTTAATTCCTAGTTCAAAATATCTGTTGTACAAATGGATGAACTAGCACTGTGCAGCTAACTATATTCTTCCACACAATCAAGGCACAAGCATATTCGATTTTAGTAAAATCTATTTATGTTTTTACAAAATCTTTAATATAAATCATATGCTTTTAAAAAGTCTGGTATCCTGCAGATGAATTATAGATTTATGTACCTGGTATAATACTTCTCGCTTCTCCTCCATTAGTCTGTAACAGTTAAGACCCAGAGATTTGCTGTTGTTGTCACCTTCTATGAATTAAATCCTTCAACAAGGATATGAAGGAATTTAAAAGGGAAAATGTTGTTTAGCCCACTGGAGTTGAGAGTGCATAAATTTAATGCCCACATCAATAATTTGCAAGGTTATATTGTGGACAAATTGTATAAACTAGATGCTCATTGTTTTAATTAAACTCCAGAGCTATTCCAATTAAGACAGCTGTAGAATGATACGCAGGGAGAGAAAAATGAAAGTAGAGATTTTGAGTGTCTGAAGAAAAAAAAAGGATAATGGGGAAACTGAATAATCAATTTGATATTATATAACAAAGTCAACTTGAGAAGTCAGATTGCAGGAACTGTTTTTCTCCATTTTCTGTACTGCAAAAATCATACTATATGGTTTAATGAGCTAGGTCTTCCTTGTGCCTAGGGAACAACCTATAGGAAAGACTAAGAGCTGCTTAGTAAGCCTGCTGTGCAGATATGTGAAATGTTAGGAATACAAATTAAAATGTTACACAAAAGGCACTGGTGAGTCAGTGAAGGGATTTAAAAGAAGAAGTGAATAAAGTGTGATTATTTTGTTTGAGATTTAAGCTGATTGAAGTCAGGGATAATTAATAATGTCTCAAAAAAGATTTAGAATTATCATGGACTCTATCTTTTACAGACGTTAAGAAAATGACAGTATTCATATTCAGATCAACCACATATTAAACTCCTACTGTATGTCAGTTCAACTATTGCTTTTCTATATTTTACCTTTAATCTTCTCACAATCTTATGAGATTCAGATAGGTATTATTATTACCATTTTAAAGATGAGGAAATTAGCTGCCCCACTGTCACACACCATTAGGGGTCAGAATTGGAATTTGAATCCAGGACACTGCATTCCAAAGACCAGGCAATTTTCTAACCACAGGTCACATTGTTTAATTTATTATTCCTGACAATAATCATATTGAGTCAGTGCCATCGTCCTCATTTTATAGATGAGAAAACAGAAGCCTAGAAGAGTTCAGTAACTAACATAACACCATACCCTCAGGCAATGGTAAACCTGGAATTTGAACCTTGGTCTTTTTCAGTCTCAGGCAGTCTTTTTCCTTTTAGTCAAAATACATAAAGCTAAGGCTTTAATGTGGTAACTCTGTCCTATTACTTGGGTAACTTTGTGGGTGAAATGGTAAAGAATCATTCATTTTTATATAATTAATAGAGTTATTTTTAAATGTGTAAATACTGTATCTGGAAATTGTGGCTACACATAAAAGAGATTTCTTAAAGTAGAGCTCACAGACAGGCTTCAATTTCAGTCTGATTTTGCTCTTTGCAAGTAATTTCCACTTTAGGCATTTGAAATAAGCTGGTGCTGAGGACTATTGGGTCAAGTTGTTGAAATTCTGAATTGATTTATTGATTAATCTACTACAATAGAATCTTACGTATTTTGACTAAAAAGACCCGCCTTCTTTCCAGCTCTATCACTTTCTAAGCATGTGACATTGGGCAAGTTCCTTAATCTTTCCATGCTTCATTATATATTTATGATTCTTAGATCAGTGTTGGTACAAAGTAAAGGTTCTTCTTTTTCTTAAACCCTGCATCATCTCAGATACTTACAAATGAAAAAGGTGAAACACTTTATGGGGTCTAAGAAGTTAACCTGACTCTTCAAAGTGTTTTTTTCAAAGCTTCTGCTGAATTTTTGAACTTGGAAAGGGAAACCCAGACCTGAATTGACAGCAGGGGCATCGGAGAGTCAAATTTACTTGCATTAGGAAATGAGAAGGACACTTGTTAGTATCCTTATGGGGTTTATGTTTGTATGTTTTTTGCTTTTAACAGGACAGAAAAGAAAAAGGGTGAATGAGTTACATAGAATCACTAAATCTCACAGTGGTCTAAGCACAAGAAATAATAATAATAATAATGATATTCAACTGAAAGGTCTTTTTGTCCCTCTGATGTAAACAACATTCATTTTCCCCAAATTTTAGTCACACAGAAACCTTGGATAAATATAAGCGTAATATAGATATGAGAAAAAGTGCCATTGAGCTTCAGAGAAGAGATTGATGACATCTACATGGGATTTGAATTACTGGTAAATATGATGGGAGGACATTTCTGGCATAGGACAGGAATAGATCGATGAAAGCAATAAAGAAAAGGAAATGTATATGAAACAATACTTTGCTGTTACTGGGAACTGGAGTGCCTAAAAGGAAGTAATCGGGATTAAAATCAGAAAAAATATGTAGGAAATATTGAATACCAGGCAAAGATATTTGAGTTTGTCAATAGTTAGCAGAGAGCCACTGGAGAATTTTGAAGAACTGATATGGTCAGAATTAACGTTCAAAATACAAGATGATGAAGTCTTAGAGGTCTGCTGTATACACAGTGTCTCTAGTTAACATATTGTGTACTGAAAATTTTGGTATGAGGGTAGATCATATATTGCGTTACTATTACTTCTACTACTAATAATAAATAAAGGGGGTAGGAGGAAACTTCTGGAGGTGATGCATAGGTTTACGACATAGACTGCAGTGCTGGTTTCATGGGTGTATACAAATCCCCAAACTCAACAATCTGTATAAGTTAAATATGTTCACCTTTCCATATGTAAATCATACCTTAGTAAACTTTAAAAATAGTTAAACTTCAGTAAGATTAATCTGATAATACGGTCTTGAGTGGGCTGGAGAGAATCTGGATGAGACAAGTTAGGAAACTGGGACAACCTATTGGGGGAAAGATAAAGAGAATATGAACAAGCACAAGATGCAAGAAGGAAATGAGAAGCAGAATGAGAACCAGCAGGGCTTGGTCACCAATTAGAAATTGAAGGTAAAGAGAAGGAGTCAGAGATGATTTAATCCTGGTGTCAGTAAATAGAATTAAGGAAACCAGAAAAAACGGACAGGATTGGGAAAAGGGAATTGAGTTTTGTATATACTGAATCTGAGGCTTAAGGAGAATATCAAAGCAAAGAAATCTAAGAGAAATTAGAAGTATAGTCAGGACTATCAATTTCTTCGGGGAAGAGCAAAAAAAAGAATTTATTCTCCTTAGAGGGTTTTTGGTGGTTTTTTGTTGTTGTTGTTGTTGTTGTTGTTGTTTTTTCCGGAAAAGATATAGTTTGATGTACTCAAAGAATACAAATGTTCAGGAAGGGAAAGGAACAAAATTATTTTTAAATGGTATTATATAACTGATCAGTATGATTGGAAAATACTTTAAATGCTTACAAAGCACATTTTTCTATTCCTAAACCACAGACATCTCTTATATATCTGTTGGAAGGTAATTTTAACTCATGTTTAAAAATGGAATGGTCAGAAATGACCATTATGACTCTTACAATCTAAATCTCATCTGTTTTAAGACTCTTTACACTCTGCAGACACTTTATATTGTTAAATTACATCTTTTAGTCAAATCTTATTCATGCCTTACTGTCATCTGTAGATCTGCTTCTGTATTAATCACCTTCAAATTTATATTTTACACTTAAATTCAAATTTTCTGAGACGTATTGCCAGAATTTTACCACTATTCCTTGACATATTTAAAAGATTTTGATTCCTTTTTGTCTCATTGTATTTATAGCTTACTGCAGCATAACATTACTTTGATGTCTGCTTGAAATCACTTGGTAGTACACAAATTTAATGAAAACATTAATGACAAAACACAGAAAATTTCTTTTAACTTTTTGTGGTCTCAGAGGTTTGAGGGTGTAAGGTAAGGATTACTTAAGAACAATTAAAGTGGTATTTGGGAATGGTTTTCTTCTTGTGGAGATCTGGCTTTAGGTATACATGGTAAACTACTGAGGTGATTTAAGTCTTCAGCATATCAAGTGTCCTAGTCACTTTGAGCCGCTATTACAAAATACTGTAGACTGGGTGGCTTATAAACAACATAAATTTATTTCTTAAATTTCTGGAGGCAGGAAGTCTGAGGTCACTTGGGTGCCAGCATTGCCTGGTTCTAGTGAGGGCCCTCCTTCAAGTTACAGACACCCTTCTTCTCCTTTTATCCTCACATGGTAGAAATATGGGAAGACAACTCTGCAGTCTCTTTTATAAGGACATTAATTCCTTCCAAAAGTTTCACCACTGAATGCCATCACATTTTGCATTAGGATTTCAACATATGGATTTTGGGGAGACACAAGCATTTAGTGCACAACACCAGGCTCCTCCTTCTCTATATGTAGTTTTATGGTATAATTTTTTTATGGTATAAATATATTTATGGCAATTTTATTTTGAAATTAACTGTTAAGATATATCTAACTATATAGGAAATATTCTAGTCTCTTCCAACATCTACTTATAATTTGCTTTTCCTTGGACACAAGTCTACCTGATCATGCTTGTTTTCTTTGCCACATTTGAGGCAATGCTGTCCATCTTTTTCCTTTTTTAGAAATTAGTTCTCACTTAGGCATCAGCGACATTGAACACTGATGGTTTTCTCCTAACACTCTGAACTACCTGGTGAACACCTGGTTGACGTTCCCTTTTTGATCTACACACCAATGAAATTTATCAACTTCCATGGCTCTATCCAGTCTCCTATAGGGATTCACCCATTTTCTTCCCTGGGGTATATGTTCTACATAGCCATCCTTGACCTTTCATATTTATTCTATAACCATATCCTTCCCAATCTATGTCACCGGACTACTTTCTGTGTACTCCTACTGATCCCATTACTGCTACTATAGACTATGCTATTATCTTTACTTTGTAGATTGTTGAAATAAACTTCTAATTGATTATCTTATCCTATCTCTCATTACCTACCTTACTATGCCAAAGATATAGTCTAAGGCACATATGTGAGTATGCACACACTTCTTCCAGTACTTTCTTAACATGCCAGCCAAGGCCCTTAACAAATTTATCATAAACTCCTCTTCAGAGTAAACCCAAATCCTCTCACCCTGGCAATATGTACTCTTTACTGATGAGCATGCACCTTGAACCTTGTTTCTATTCCTTTGCTCATGGTCTTTCATCCTCCCAGGACATATTTCCACTCCCTTATATAAGTGTTACATAAGTTCATACCCATTTTTAAAAGCCTAGCATAAATTTCACCTCCTGTAGCTTTCTTTGATTCCTCTGTCAGAATCACTTTTTATCTTTTTCTGTGTTTCCATAGCTGTGTGTATTCACCCCAATTATAGAACTCATCACATTGTTTTTTAGGAATTTGTTTTTACATCTAGCTGCTTATAGAAAACTGAGAGCTGCTCACAGGTAGATATGCCTTATTTCCCTGTGACCTCAATGTCAAATACAGTCCTTAGCAGACTCCCAATAATTGGATAATGATTGTTTCACTATAAGAGGCACAGAAAAACCATCTCAGAAGGAGAATGGAGAACCAGACCCAAGAGGATTAAAAGCTATTTAACGTTAATATTATTCACAGAAATATTACTATGATCACGGAAAATGTCATTAACAGGATTGGGTTGGGGGAGGGAAGCTGCACCTCTTCTGGAGTGCTAGTTGTTATTGAGGAGGTAGTCCTAAGTTTCTGTGGTAGGGAACATGGGAGCCAGAGTAGACAGATGAAGGTAGAAGTTAAAGTAACAGATCAGTTTTAGCAATAGAAGATGGCCTTTAAATTTTAAAAGGCTACTAATAAATCTGAGATTTCCAGAAATTCAGGACATACAGGCTGATACCAGCCACCCATTCGACGAGATTAAGCCTCTTTGCATTCATACATCTCCCTTCCCTGTAATATTTTTTGTGTTATTTCTTCTTTGTTCTTCCAGTTTGTGTTCACATCATTCCCCTACATATGACAAAAATGTGTCTGAGGCGGGAAGGGAGTAAGATTAGGGATGGCAACTAATAATTTCTTGAGACATATACGCTTTCCTCAGATGGATGTTTATTTTATATCAAAGAAGTAGTCTTGGCTACCTTGCCAAGTCAACCCCAAATCTCAATGTTGAACACAATGGAGGGTTATTTCTTGCTCACATAAATTCCAGTTGGCCCTGGGGGACAGTAAAGTGTGTGGTATGTGCAGTAGAGGGGATTTCTGCTCCAAATAGTCATTCAGGAACCCAATCTGTTAGAGATTTTGCTTTCTTCAACATAGAACCCAATCAACTGGACATTTCTAACTATAATGTAATCTAGAAATGAAGTCTAGCCATATACCCAGGAGAAAAGGGAATAGCTAATCTTTGCCACAATATGCACAAGCGATGCTACCTAGAAGTGTCAAGAAGAAAGTTTGAACTATTATATCTGTAATCATACAGAAATATACATGTGTATCTCTATATGTGTATATACATATAAAGCAACACAACAAATTCTGACAGAATATGCCTTTAAAGCATAATATCTAATAACATACTTTTTCAATGTCTCCATATGATATCAGTAGGCTATGCTTCAGTAAATTCATTTTATAGTTTGGAAGCAATGACTATATTACTTTTTTTTTTTTTTTTTGCTCATTCCTCTAAGAATAGAGTAGTGAGAACTTTAAATCACACTTGCCTAAGGATTCAAAAGTAAAGCTTTTGTGGGCGGAAGTATATTTATATACACATCATATAAATAATCTTATTTGTGTTTTGAGGCACTGAAAACAGCATAGAAAAGCAATACAGACATCTCATTGAGTGAATATAAAAAAACTTATTGTGAGTACACACATTGCTGGAGCATTGAAGAGTAAATAATACAGATTTGCTTGATGTTTGCATAGCTCAGTCTGCAATTCCACAATGAGACATTTTACAGAAAAATTAATTTTTCAAAATAAAAAAAATCACTTTGTCTAAGTCTAATAAACACAATATCAGATTAACCCATTTCTTTCTATAATACATTTATGTGTATACATATACACATATATGTAAATAGATATATGTGTGTGTATATATACATATACATGTACATATATACACAGATACATATATGTACATGTACATACATATATGTACATGTACATAGATACATATATGTACATATCTACATAGGTGTATATATTTTACATATACATATATTTTACATATATTTATACATATATAAATATTCATACTACCTTCATAATTGTTGTACCTCAACCCTGGGCAATCAGGGAGCTCTAGTAGGAAGATCCAGCATCCAAGTTTGCAGTTGATGAAAATGAAACACAGGCCTCAGATTATTTTTCTTAGGGTTAAGTAGAGGGAAATAAGCCTCAGCATTTTCTTTTTTAAGTATAATCCCAGGACTTACTCTACTCTGTTGTAAGCGATTTCCCCACACATTGCACATACTTAATCGTAGAATTATGGGATTCCAGATTTGTTTATCTCTGCAACAAATCAGCAGTATGACTCAGAACTCGTATCGCTGGGCCAATGTTCTGTGTGTTCCAGAACTGAAAGATGCTAGGCTTCAAAGTGGACTTCATGCCTTTCCTGTCGGTAACTCTGCATTCAATATGTCAACTTCAAGTTAAACTGTACCCCAAGAGCATAGTAAATGCATTTGATGCCTGAAGCGGTGAATGTCAATTAGTTACAAGTGTTCAAAAGGCTCCTGACTGGCAGGTTACATTATTTCTGAATGAGGATTTCCAATTGCTTTAAAGACATTTTCAATAATATCAACTGGTGGCAAAACTGTTGAATTCTTTTGCCACTTATCTTTGCTACCATTCCATTAGAATCCTGTGCTTTTCTATGGTGTCTAAGAAAGCCTAGTGCTGGCCTGCGTGTAATGAACATTTTCTTTCCTTGTTTTCCCTGTGTTTTATTCTCACCAAAGTAGTAATAAAAGTACAAAGAAAACCTTTAATCACTTTCAGGAAAGGGTTTAAAAAGTCAAAATGACTTACAACAGCTTCTCAAATTTTCATAGATATAAAAATCAACTGAGGATTTTGTGAAAAGGCACATTATGTATGATTCAATAGGTGTTGAAATCACCTTAGATTGTATATTTCTAATAAGATCCCAGATAATGCTGTTTTTCAGGTCTACAGACAAAAATTTGAGCGGTGAGGAATAATGTCAGTGGTCTACAAGACTAAAACTTGGTCACTAGCCTAAAACGTGTCTATATATTTAGGTCTCTCATTTGCTGATTAGAATAAGGTAAAATATATTATTTCAATATATAAATGTTGTTAGGCATATTTAGATCTACTAGTAGCCACTCATAATTGAACTTTAATCCCTGGTAATTAACAAGTTATAACAGAAAGGGCCAGCAGTCCCAGGAATGTAGCCTGCAGAGACTTATTCCTAAAATCTGGAGAACAAATGGAGCAAACTAGAAATTTGGTATAATAATTTACTTAATGGTTGTCTGATTCAAGAACCACAATGAAATGTAGATCTATCTGTGCATCCCTAGTATTTAGCATAGTTCCTGGAACTTAGGTATTTCTTAGTAAATGCTGAATGAATTTTTTTAAAGTTCAATGATTTTTAATTGTCAAGAGATGTTAATAACAGAAGACCTATTTCAATGGCCTAAATGAGTTCGAATAGGTTAATCTTCCTGCTAGAGATATTTTCCCCTACATAAGTATATTAAATAAAGGATGTGCTTTCCATCTTATCTAATATGAATCAGTTTGGCAAGAGACTCTTATTGTCCTCAAGAAATAATCCAAGGAAGAAATCACCAAACGGAAGATAGAGAAGATAACTTACATGTGATAAGTTAGAAAACAGAAGAAGGGGGGGAGGAGCCAAGATGGCCGAATAGGAACAGCTCTTGTTTACAGCTCCCAGCGTGAGCGACGCAGAAGACGGGTGATTTCTCCATTTCCATCTGACGTACCGCGTTCATCTCACTAGGGAGTGCCAGACTGTGGGCGCAGGTCAGTGGGCGCGTGCACCGTGCATGAGCCGAAGCAGGGCGAGGCATTGCCTCACTTGGGAAGCGCAAGGGGTCAGGGAGTTCCCTTTCTGAGTCAAAGAAAGGGGTAACGGATGCACCTGGAAAATTGGGTCACTCCCACCCGAATATTGCGCTTTTCCGACCGGCTTAAAAAACGGCGCACCATGAGATTATATCCCGCACCTGGCTCGGAGGGTCCTACGCCCATGGAGTCTCACTGATTGCTAGCACAGCAGTCTGAGATCAAACTGCAAGGCCGCAGCCAGGCTGGGAGAGGGGCGCCCGCCATTGCCCAGGCTTGCTTAGGTAAACAAAGCAGCCGGGAAGCTCAAACTGTGTGGAGCCCACCACAGCTCAAGGAGGCCTGCCTGCCTCTGTAGGCTCCACCTCTGGGGGCAGGGCACAGAGAAACAAAAAGACAGCAGTAACCACTGCAGACTTAAATGTCCCTATCTGACAGCTTTGAAGAGAGCAGTGATTCTCCCAGCACGCAGCTGGAGATCTGAGAACAGGTAGACTGCCTCCTCAAGTGGGTCCCTGACCCCTGACCCCCGAGCAGCCTAACTGGGAGGCACCCCCCAGCAGCGGCACACTGACACCTCACACGGCAGAGTATTCCAACAGACCTGCAGCTGAGGGTCCTGTCTGTTAGAAGGAAAACTAACAAACAGAAAGGACATCCACACCAAAAACCCATCTGTACATCACCATCATCAAAGACCAAAAGTAGATAAAACCACAAAGATGGGAAAAAAACAGAACAGAAAAACTGGAAACTCGAAGACGCAGAGCGCCTCTCCTCCTCCAAAGGAACGCAGTTCCTCACCAGCAACGGAACAAAGCTGGATGGAGAATGACTTTGACGAGTTGAGAGAAGAAGGCTTCAGATGATCAAATTACTCTGAGCTACAGGAGGACATTCAAACCAAAGGCAAAGAAGTTGAAAATTTTGAAAAAAATTTAGAAGAATGTATAACTAGAATAACCAATACAGAGAAGTGCTTAAAGGAGCTGATGGAGCTGAAAACCAAGGCTCGAGAACTACGTGAAGAATG
Source organism: Gorilla gorilla gorilla (assembly GCF_029281585.2). Classification (NCBI taxonomy): domain Eukaryota; kingdom Metazoa; phylum Chordata; class Mammalia; order Primates; family Hominidae; genus Gorilla; species Gorilla gorilla. Next base: position 93,877,978 of record NC_073234.2, read on the forward strand.
CAGAAGCCTCAGGAGCCGATGCGATCAACTGGAAGAAAGGGTATCAGCAATGGAAGATGAAATGAATGAAATGAAGCGAGAAGGGAAGTTTAGAGAAAAAAGAATGAAAAGAAATGAGCAAAGCCTCCAAGAAATATGGGACTATGTGAAAAGACCAAATCTACGTCTGATTGGTGTACCTGAAAGTGATGGGGAGAATGGAACCAAGTTGGAAAACACTCTGCAGGATATTACCCAGCAGAACTTCCCCAATCTAGCAAGGCAGGCCAATGTTCAGATTCAGGAAATACAGAGAATGTCACAAAGATACTCCTCGAGAAGAGCAACTCCAAGACACATAATTGTCAGATTCACCAAAGTTGAAATGAAGGAAAAAATGTTAAGGGCAGCCAGAGAGAAAGGTCGGGTTACCCTCAAAGGGAAGCCAATCAGACTAACAGCGGATCTCTCGGCAGAAACCCTACAAGCCAGAAGAGAGTGGGGGCCAATATTCAACATTCTTAAAGAAAAGAATTTTCAACCCAGAATTTCATATCCAGCCAAACTAAGCTTCATAAGTGAAGGAGAAATAAAATATTTTACAGACAAGCAAATGCTGAGAGATTTTGTCACCACCAGGCCTGCCCTAAAAAAGCTCCTGAAGGAAGCGCTAAACATGGAAAGGAACAACCGGTACCAGCCACTGCAAAATCATGACAAAATGTAAAGACCATCAAGACTAGGAAGAAACTGCATCAACTAACGAGCAAAATCACCAGCTAACATCATAATGACAGGATCGAATTCACACAGAACAATATTAACTTTAAATGTAAATGGACTAAATGCTCCAATTAAAAGACACAGACTGGCAAATTGGATAAAGAGTCAAGACCCATCAGTGTGCTGTATTCAGGAAACCCATCTCACGTGCAGAGACACACATAGGCTCAAAATAAAAGGATGGAGGAAGATCTACCAAGCAAAGGGAAAACAAAAAAAGGCAGGGGTTGCCATCCTAGTCTCTGATAAAACAGACTTTAAACCAACAAAGATCAAAAGAGACAAAGAAGGCCATTACATAATGGTAAAGGGATCAATTCAACAAGAAGAGCTAACTATCCTAAATATATATGCACCCAATACAGGAGGACTCAGATGCATAAAGCAAGTCCTGAGTGACCTACAAAGAGACTTAGACTCCCACACAATAATAATGGGAGACTTTAACACCCCACTGTCAACATTAGACAGATCAACGAGACGGAAAGTCAACAAGGATACCCAGGAATTGAACTCAGCTCTGCACCAAGTGGACCTAATAGACATCTACAGAACTCTCCACCCCAAATCAACAGAATATACATTTTTTTCAGCATCACACCACACCTATTCCAAAATTGATCACATGCTTGGAAGTAAAGCTCTCCTCAGCAAATGTAAAAGAACAGAGATTATAACAAACTATCTCTCAGACCACAGTGCAATCAAAGTAGAACTCAGGATTAAGAATCTCACTCAAAACCGCTCAACTACATGGAAACTGAACAATCTTCTCCTGAATGACTACTGGATACATAATGAAATGAAGGCAGAAATAAAGATGTTCTTTGAAACCAATGAGAACAAAGACACAACATACCAGAATCTCTGGGACATATTCAAAGCAGTGTGTAGAGGGAAATTTATAGCACTAAATGCCCACAAGAGAAAGCAGGAAAGATCCAAAATTGACACCCTAACATCACAATTAAAAACTAGAAAAGCAAGAGCAAACACATTCAAAAGCTAGCAGAAGGCAAGAAATAACTAAAATCAGAGCAGAACTGAAGGAAATAGAGACACAAAAAACCCTTCAAAAAATTAATGAATCCAGGAGCTGGTTTTTGAAAGGATCAACAAAATTGATAGACCACTAGCAAGACTAATAAAGAAAAAAAGAGAGAAGAATCAAATTGACACAATAAAAAATGATAAAGGGGATACCACCACCGATCCCACAGAAATACAAACTACCATCAGAGAATACTATAAACACCTCTACGCAAATAAACTAGAAAATCTAGAAGAAATGGATAAATTCCTCGACACATACACTCTCCCAAGACTAAACCAGGAAGAAGTTGAATCTCTGAATAGACCAATAACAGGATCTGAAATTGTGGCAATAATCAATAGTTTACCAACCAAAAAGAGTCCAGGACCAGATGGATTCACAGCCGAATTCTACCAGAGGTACAAGGAGGAACTGGTACCATTCTTTCTGAAACTATTCCAGTCAATAGAAACAGAGGGAATCCTCCCTAACTCATTTTATGAGGCCAGCATCATTCTGATACCAAAGCCGGGCAGAGACACAACCAAAAAAGAGAATTTTAGACCAATATCCTTGATGAACATTGATGCAAAAATCCTCAATAAAATACTGGCAAACCGAATCCAGCAGCACATCAAAAAGCTTATCCACCATGATCAAGTGGGCTTCATCCCTGGGATGCAAGGCTGGTTCAATATACGCCAATCAATAAATGTAATCCAGCATATAAACGGAACCAAAGACAAAAACCACATGATTATCTCAATAGATGCAGAAAAGGCCTTTGACAAAATTCAACAACCCTTCATGCTAAAAACTCTCAATAAATTAGGTATTGATGGGACGTATTTCAAAATAATAAGAGCTGTCTATGACAAACCCACAGCCAATATCATACTGAATGGGCAAAAACTGGAAGCATTCCCTTTGAAAACCGGCACAAGACAGTGATGCCCTCTCTCACCACTCCTATTCAACATAGTGTTGGAAGTTCTGGCCAGGGCAATTAGGCAGGAGAAGGAAATAAAGGGTATTCAATTAGGAAAAGAGGAAGTCAAATTGTCCCTGTTTGCAGATGACATGATTGTATATCTAGATAACCCCATTGTCTCAGCCCAAAATCTCCTTAAGCTGATAAGCAACTTCTGCAAAGTCTCAGGATACAAAATCAATGTACAAAAATCACAAGCATTCTTATACACTAACAACAGACAAACAGAGAGCCAAATGATGAGTGAGCTCCCATTCACAATTCCTTCAAAGAGAATAAAATACCTAGGAATCCAACTTACAAGGGATGTGAAGGACCTCTTCAAGGAGAACTACAAACCACTCCTCAATGAAATAAAAGAGGATACAAACAAATGGAAGAACATTCCATGCTCATGGGTAGAAAGAATCAATATCGAGAAAATGGCCATACTGCCCAAGGTAATTTACAGATTCAATGCCATCCCCATCAAGCTACCAATGACTTTCTTCACAGAATTGGAAGAAACTACTTTAAAGTTCATATGGAACCAAAAAAGAGCCCGCATCACCAAGTCAATCCTAAGCCAAAAGAACAAAGCTGGAGGCATCACACTACCTGACTTCAAACTATACTACAAAGCTACAGTAACCAAAACAGCATGTTACTGGTACCAAAACAGAGATATAGATCAATGGAACAGAACAGAGCCCTCAGAAATAACGCCGCATATCTACAACTATCTGATCTTTGACAAACCTGAGAAAAACAAGCAATGGGGAAAGGATTCCCTATTTAATAAATGGTGCTGGGAAAACTGGCTAGCCATATGTAGAAAGCTGAAACTGGATCCCTTCCTTACACCTTATACAAAAATCAATTCAAGATGGATTCAAGACTTAAACGTTAGACCTAAAACCATAAAAACCTAGAAGAAAACCTAGGCATTACCATTCAGGACATAGGCATGGGCAAGGACTTCATGTCCAAAACACCAAAAGCAATGGCAACAAAAGCCAAAATTGACAAATGGGATCTAATTAAACTCAAGAGCTTCTGCACAGCAAAAGAAACTACCATCAGAGTGAACAGGCAACCCACAAAATGGGAGAAAATTTTCGCAACCTACTCATCTGACAAAGGGCTAATATCCAGAATCTACAATGAACTCAAACAAATTTACAAGAAAAAAACAAACAACCCCATCAAAAAGTGGGCGAAGGATATGAACAGACACTTCTCAAAAGAAGACATTTATGCAGCCAAAAAACACATGAAAAAATGCTCATCATCACTGGCCATCAGAGAAATGCAAATCAAAACCACAATGAGATACCATTTCACACCAGTTAGAATGGCAATCATTAAAAAGTCAGGAAACAACAGGTGCTGGAGAGGATGTGGAGAAATAGGAACACTTTTACACTGTTGGTGGGACTGTAAACTAGTTCAACCATTGTGGAAGTCAGTGTGGCGATTCCTCAGGGATCTAGAACTAGAAATACCATTTGACCCAGCCATCCCATTACTGGGTATATACCCAAAGGACTATAAATCATGCTGCCATAAAGACACATGCACACGTATGTTTATTGTGGCATTATTCACAATAGCAAAGACTTGGAACCAACCCAAATGTCCAACAATGATAGACTGGATTAAGAAAATGTGGCACATATACACCATGGAATACTATGCAGCCATAAAAAATGATGAGTTCATGTCCTTTGTAGGGACATGGATGAAATTGGAAATCATCATTCTCAGTAAACTATTGCAAGAACAAAAAACCAAACACCGCATATTCTCACTCATAGGTGGGAATTGAACAATGAGATCACATGGACACAGGAAGGGGAATATCACACTCTGGGGACTGTGGTGGGGTGGGGGGAGGGGGGAGGGATAGCATTGGGAGATATACCTAATGCTAGATGACGATTTAGTGGGTGCAGCGCACCAGCATGGCACATGCATACATATGTAACTAACCTGCACAATGTGCACATGTACCCTGAAACTTAAAGTATAATAAAAAAAAAAAGAAAAAAAAGGAAAATAGAAGAAGGTAAAGTAGAGAATAAGATAATAAGTTCTGGCTAATGAAATATGTAAAAAGTGTTGTGTCTGGCATCAAATTCTGGCTAATGAAATATGTAAAAAGTATTGTGTCTGGCATCAACTACACATTAAATACTTTAGTGAATGAACAGTTGCGATTTTCCTCCATAAAAGTTGAATCCATCTTTTTAGAGAAGAAACTTATTAATTTCATAGTAAGGAAACCAAATAAATTTGACTCCAGGAATAATATATATGTACATAGTGTAGTGTGTGTTGTTTCAGTGCTGAAAATTAGACACATACCTGCAGATAATATACAAGAGAAATGTTCTTCTCATAGTAGTACTTGTCTAAGAGCTACCAAAACGGAACACTGTGTTACATCATAACAAGTTCAAATCACCTAAAGCTTATAAAGGACCATGCACTTTGAGAGACTCTGGGACACCAAACTCTTACTGGAACTAAATACTTTCCTGAGCAATGAACAATGGAACCTGTTTTAGTTAGCTGTGTTCAAACATATAGACTCATCTGAGACATATCTGGAATGCAAGTTTTCAATCCTTAATTTGCATAACAATCATGAACTAATTCTAACACTTTAAATCCCTCGAAATTTCTCCTTTGCCCAGGAGGTTAATAAACTAGCTATTTAAAAATCTCTGGTGTTCTTTGTTATTATTTAACAATTGCTTGATTGGCCAGTTTCCATGAAGTTATATATTCGCTAAGGAGGAAAAAGGTTTAAAGCATCAGGCTGGGTGGCTCACGCCTGTAATCCCAGCAGTTTGGGAGTCTGAGGCAGGCAGATCACTTGAGGTCAGGAGTTTGAGACCAGCCTGGCCAACATGGTGAAACTTGGTGTCTACTAAAAATACAAAAGTTAGCCAGGCATGGTGGTGCACGTCTGTAATCCCAGATACTCAGGAGGCTGAGACAGTAGAATCGTTTGAACCTGGAAGGCAGAGGCTGCAGTGAGCCGAGATCGCACCACTGCACTCCAGCCTGGGTGACGGAGCAAGACTCTGTCTCAAAATAATAATAATAATAAAGTATCAATTTAGTTGACAGTAGTCAGAAGGCAGAGATCAACAAATTTGCTGATGTATCTAACGTGGGAGTTGAAAAAATTAGAGACGTCAGGCATCACTCCAAGATGTTGGGGCTTAGCAAATAGAAGGTTGGAGTTGTCTTTAAAAGAGATAAGGAGGATTATGGAATGAGCAAATTTGAAGGGGAAAAAATGAGGAGTTCAGTTTTAGAAACGTTAATGTTGAGATATTTAACAGACAACCTAGCAGTGTCAAGTAGGAAGTTATAAATACGAATTTGATGTTCAAGGCAGAGGTCCAGGATGAAGTTATAACTGTGGGGGTCATCACCCTATAGACAGCATTTAATGGTAAGAGATTGGATTATATAATCAAGATATAAAAGAGAAAAGACTCAAATACTGAGACATGAGATGCTTCAGTATCAACAGGCTGGGGATATGAGTAGGAACCAGCAAAGGTTCCTGCGAGGGAGCAGCTAATAAGGCAGAAGAATAATTACAGTAATTCTCAGGGAAAAAGGACTCCCAGTAGTACACAGGAGAATCTTACAGTAATTCAAAAGTGAAAGCAAGTGGGAAGATGGAAATAAAATGTGTTTACAGAACTCTGTGTATCAATGTACAGAATATAAAGAGGGATACTTGGAAATATGAGTTGTCATGATTGTTATTATTAACAAAGAAAATGTAAAAACAAGTATTAAGTTATACTTCATTAAGCTATGGACTTTAATCTACAAAAAGGATAATATTATTCAGATTTTATTTGAGGAAAATGAAGAAGAGGAAGTTAACCAATATTATCAAGGTCATTCAGGTATACAGAACCGAAGAGGAGACGGAAGTAGCAACTGGAATTCAGACATCAACAGGAGCAGAAGGATATAAATTTAGAACATACATTTTAATTAATATGATCTTGTTAGAATAATATACATTCCACAGAATATATTAAATATAAGTACAGTTTAAAGAATGAGTATACTGCAAATATTAGTATATCCACCACCAAGGGCATGAAACTGAATGTTGTCAGAACTCTAGAAACTTCTCAGGTGTCCTTGCAGATCAACACTTTCCTACCCATCCCAGAAATAACTACTATCCTGACTTTTGTGATAATAATTTTTTATTCTAAGTACTTTTTCCACTTATAGACTCCTAAACTGTGAAATCGTTTTGCTTGTTTTTGAACCTTACATAAACAAAGTCATTGCAATGAACTGAATGTGTGTGTCTCCACAATTCATATGTTGAAACCCTAATCCCAATGTCATAATATTTGGACGTGGAATTTTGGAGAGTTAATTGGGTCATGAGGTGTAGCACTAATCTCTCATGAATTAGTGCTCTTAAAATAAGATGCCACAGAACTGGCTAGCTCTGTTTCCACCGTGTGAATATATAGGGAAATCGGCAGTCTCTAACCTGAAACAGGCTACTAACCTCTTGACCATGCTAGCACCCTGATCTCAAACTTTCCAGCCTCCACCACTGAGAAAAATAAACTTTGTTGTTTATAAGTCCCCTAATCTATGATAGTTTGTTATAGCAGCCTGAACTGATGAAGACATTCCTATACTTTTCAGTATTTCCGGGGGAGAGTTACAATCGACTGTATCAAACATAGGTATAGGACTAAGAACTGAGACTGCACGTTGTCAGTATAAGTTAGTTGTTTGTACTCAGGAAATCCCTGCTTAGGAAAGATAAAACTATACATTGATAAATAACGCCATTGCTTGCTTCAGAAAATTTATGTAAAAAAATTAGACAACTGCTCAAAACTTGATTCAAGATTTTCACTGTTATGTCTATTCATCCACAAGTATGATGTCACAGGCTTTGCATAATTCCAGTTAGTTTCCTAACTCCAAAACCTCACCTTAAACCACTTAGGCCAAAACCTTAAAAGACTTCTGATTTTTGCCTTCTGAATCACTGCTAAGTCCTTGCTAAGGTGGCGTTTTCCCTTACTGCAGTGACTTCCAGTAAATTTAACTTTTTGTCATTAACAGGCTATCTGGTAATACCTTGAGAAGTTCATCAAGCTTGGGGAACTTCGGGGAAGTCTTACTGAGATCCATGCAAGATTTCCTCACTATCATGGTTCAAATGCCTGGATTCAGAAATATTGTCCTCTGCGGAGGCCTTTTAAATCTCTCACTCAGAGGTCTTCTCAGACACAATTGTGAGATTACTCTTGCAGTGGGGCTCAGCACTGATTTCTGTTCTTTGAGCTCCAAATGTTAAATTTACTTTATATCCCAAAAGGCAGGATCTCCTTATAGAAGCTTTTGATTTTCTGATCAGATTTGAAATCTCTCATTCTTGGTGGAAATTTACCATGTGATTACAAGTATTATTGTGTGTATCGTCTGCCCTTGGCAATTTACATTGTAAATCTATAAGAATGATTCTACAGGGACAGGATGGGCGTAAGCTCAACAAATGTGTCCTCGAACCAAGTCCTGAAAATCCCTTCAAGAATTTTCAAGTCCTTATAATGGTACTCTCCTCAGTTGTACTGGTAACTGATTTGTTTAGTTCTGGATTTGAAATTTTTATCTGGCTCTTGATTGGTGATAGACAGCCTGCTGGTTAATTTCTGAAGACATATTTTTGTATGGGCACCACTCTTAATGATCATTGCAATTCTCCTGGGCCATTCACACTAAGGTCTTTAATCCACATGGAGCTGGTTTTTATGTGGAGTGTAAAGTAAATATTTAATTTCATTCTTCTTCCATATGTATACATAATTTCTCAGAACATTTATAGAAAAGTCTGTTTTCTCCACTAATTTAAAATGCCATTTCTGTCATATAGTGTATCCATATATGTGTGCATCTATTTCTATTGTATTCTTTTTGTCTTTTTGTGTAGGTTAAAACTACCATCACACTGTCCCAATGATCATATTTTATAATAAGCATTGAAATATATTAATACAATTCTACCTACCTTCTTCTTCTTTATAAGCATTTTGGCTATGTAAGCCCTTTTCATTATTTTGTACATTAAAAAAATAAGCTGCTCAAGTTTGACCAAAATAGTAAAGATTTTGTTTGGGATGGCATTGAATCCATAAAATAGTCTGGGAAGAACTTACAGTCTTATGATATTGGGTATTTCCGTCATAAATGTGGTATATACCTCTGTTTATTTGGGTCTTCTTTAATGTCCCTCAATTAAATTTCATAGCCTTTCTGACTATATTTCTGACTATATTATAAAAGATATCTTTTCAAAATTTCATTTTCTAATTTGTTGTTAATGATACTATTAAAGGCAAAAGATTTTTATATTTTGATATTCCTCTAGCCAACTTGTTAATCTGTCTTATTTTGATAATGTACTTGTAAATTCCTCTTATAATATAGATCACAGTTACTAAAGAGATACAATCTCCAAACAATTGGAGTTTTGTTTTTAATTTCCAATCTTTATTTATTGTTTTTGCCCTATTTGTAGCAAGGACCTCCCAGCTAATTGCTGAATAAAAATGTTGCTGGTGGCATTTATTCTGGCCTCCTATAAAGGGATAGCTCTCAATGTTTCACTTTTAAGTATGAAATTTGCTCTTAATATAGTGAAGGTACCATTTAGGGAGTTCCTTTATACTCAAGTTTGCTAAGAATATTAATTGTTAATCATGAATGTAAACTTTTATCAACAACTTCTCTGTTCATAATAGCACAAAAAACTTGATTTATTCTCCATGCTCTTTTTAAGCTGGAAACCATCTTTCTGAGCAAACTGTTGCAAGGACAGAAAACCAAACACCACATGTTCTCACTCATAGGTGAGAATTGAACAATAAGAACACTTGGACACAGGGAGGGGAACATCACACACCGGGGCCTGTCGTAGGGTGGGGGTTAGGGTGGGGGGAGAGGGGAGGGATAGCATTAGGAGATATACCTAATGTAAATGACGAGTTAATGGGTGCAGCACACCAACATGGTACATGTATACATATGTAACAAACCTGCACATTGTGCACACGTACCCTAGAACTTAAAGTATCATAAAAATAAAATAAAATAAAATAAAAGAGTCACCTGTCCTAAAAAAAAAAAAAAAATACAGCCAGCTGTCTGGTAGTCTCTAAGTATCTGATGGTCTGTATCTTCAAAGTATCAAAAATTTGACTACTTCTACCATCCCCAGTGGTGATGAGGCAATTCAGGTTGAGGCTATTATCATCAACCACCTGATTATTCAAAAAGCCTTCATCCTACTTGGATTCTTTGCTTTCATGCTTGTACAATCAGGGCAACATATTTAACATATAAATAAATCAGTCCACATGACGTTTCAGCTCAAAATCCATCAGTTGCTATCTACCTCACTCAGGTTAAAGGCCAGAGTTCTGTCCAGGACTTTCAAGGCTCTTCAGGATCTCCTCCTCCCTCTCCTGCCCCATGTGTGACCCCTCATTTCATTTTCTTACATTCTTCCCCATCTCTCTAGACTGCAGCATAATCACTTTCTTCCTGTTCCATGAATATGCCAGGCTTGTCAAGACTTAGATATTGCTGATAAATTACAATGTCTATAATCATTTTGAGATGATTTCGGTTATACTATTGTATTGGTTCTTGATTACAGTGTCATTTCTTTGTGTGCTGGGTTAGTTTTGACTATGAGTTGTTTATCTCCTTTTGGACTATTATTCTTATGAATTCTTTGAGGTTCAGGATGAGGTACATTTCCCCAGGGGCACTTGCATTTATTTTCTGACAAGCAACTACAGCACTATTTCTTTAGATTTTACTAAATTAAATTTGTAACTTGAGGGGGTTTTCAGAGTACATAGATTATCTCATAGAGATCCATAAAGAGCCATCCAAGGGACATTTATCCCCTTCTCTCTGCTTGAAGCCGAGGTGGTTTTTAAATTCAGTCTCTCAGAACAGAGATGGGAGAAGGTTATTACTGGCTTATCATTTCCCTACAAGTGTAGACATTTGGAGTTCCAGCTTTCTCTTCTATCCTACCCCCAGGCTTGACCAGTCATTGTATTTGATTTTGACCCTGTTCCACAAAAGGCTTTGATAACTAAAGCTCCATTTCTCCAGTTTGGCATATGTTCTCAGAAAAATGTGGTTTCATAGATATGCTTACTCCCCTTGGTTCCTACCTTCCTTGGATTTACTATCTGTCATGTATTTAACAAGTTAAAACAATATTAAAAGCATTTTAGTTACTTTCAACACAAGAGATGGTTCAAATAACTTAGGGCATCATATCTATTGAAGTAGATTTTATACATCGTTTTTTCAATTATGTCATAAAGAGCATAAAAATGTTATGAAAATTTTTAAAAATTAAGGAATGAAGAAAAATCACCTAACAATGTACCATACTAATATAACTCATATTAGCATTTCAATTTATACCATACAATTTCAATTCATATTTTCAAATATTTTAAAATTTTATGCACAATGTTGCATTGTTTCTACCATGTAGCACCTTACTAGAAATAGTGAAACTTGTTGCTATATTAATAAACCATTTCTATATTGTAGGGTTGATTAAGAACTCAAGAAATTGCTTATCTCTACTTTGTCACTTTTCCTGTGTGATCTAGAGTAAGCCATACAAACTGTTTCTCATTTACCTCATCTCTAAAATTTGAGTAAACCTCCTAGAATTGCTGTAAGATGATTTAGTAAAATGATTTATCATGTAAATCACTTAAAACAATATTTGTCACATAAGAGGGACTTAGTAAATGTTTATTGTAATTGTATATTATATTTTAATAGTCATATTTATTTTAAATTAATAGTCATAGTTAATCTAACAGGCCTCATAACGACCAACTCATTTATAATTATTTTTACTGCTGGTTTATTTCAAATAATTCTAAATTGCTTTAACTAGTATGAGTAATACTATGATGGGCATCATGAAATACCAGCTTTCTCTTATTTCTTTAGGAAAAATTCTCTAAACAGAATTATATGAATACATGCATATATTTATTGCTTTGGCATGTAATGCCAAATATAAACACAAAAAGATTGCACTGAACTGCATAAAGTCTCTGCCTAGCTTAAGTTTTATAATGTTTGATTATTGCTAGACTATTTTGTTTTCATTTTGACTTGTGTCCAATTACCTGTAAAAATTAACATATTTCCATATGCTTATCATTTGTACTTCTGCTTGTGAAAAGTATGTATTAATATATTCTGATTTATCTTTTAAGATAAGTTTTTTATTGATTTTTAAAACTTTTTAATATAATAAAGAGATTGTTCCTACTCTGTTTGGCTTTTAATCCTGTTTTGTGTTTTTGCATGAAGAAATTTATACTGTTTATATCTTTATAGTGTCCTTAGGGATTTCTTCTTACTTTCTAAACTAAGGAAATTTTTACCTTGAAGATATTTAATAGACAGTATTTTTTCTTGTTTGGTTAAAGTTTAGTGTTTACATTAGCTATCTGATTCAAATTCTATTTATTTGGTATATTATGCTATGTAAAGAACCTAACAATCTTTTCTCAGTTGCTAACTATATACTCCAAATCTATTAAGTAAGTAACTGCCTCTTCATTGATCTTAAATTCTTTTTATTATTCGCTGTGTTAAAATGCAAAAGGGGATTTTTTTGTTTGTATTCGATGTAAACTAATATGTTCATGATTTTTATCTATAAGGTATATTTTATTTTTATATAGGGAAGGAATCCCTATTTAAAAACAAATTAACAATGAACAGATTTGGGGATTACCAATATATTTGTGCTGAAGGATAGGTATCCTCATTCTTTATTAGCTGCCAAGTGGGAAAGTAATCAACCCGTCCAGTTCATTTCTAACGTTACAGCCAGTTGGATTGGAACATAAAGAAGAACTCTCACAATTGGAGCTTTTCAACTGGAATTGAACATCTCAGGAAGCAATGAGTTCCCCTTCACCAGCTGTAGTTGAAGAAAGTAGTTAAACAAGGACTTGCTGCCAATTTGGGAATTTCTATTGAGTTCTTGTTGCTTTATTTTAAAAGACGCCAAGGTCCATTTCAGCTTTAAGATTGCATGCTTCTTTTAATCCATCTGTGAATAAGGTTTTTTCACAGTATAAGATTTAGAGAGTAGGAGTACTGGGTTAACTTTTGCATAGCTCTTGAACCATAGAGCAAATCATTTGCTTCATTTAACTTCTATTTGAATGACCAAATTTGCAAAGATTCTCAACAAGTTTAATGTCTACACTTACTGTACTCTTTCTTATAAGTATACAATGAAGTCCTAGCAAATTAAGTTCATACCTAAGAGAAACACAAGGCTTATTTATGAGTTCCCAGGTGGTATTAGAAGTTGAGTAAAACAACCAAATGGACTTACCCAACAGTGGTTTCATGCCATTACTGAGAGAGTACAAAAGATATTACCTACTTGAAGGAGGATAATGATGTTGAATCTATAAAACCATACATAAAACTACGTTGAAAGCAAAGCTATGTCTCATCCATTCAGATATTGAGGAAACAAATATATTATAGAATTATAGGCTATTTTAAATAAAGACGTATAAGACAATAAATCAAAAGTTTAACAAAATATGACCTGATAGAAGCAAAACTACATTTATTCTGTGAAAGGTATTCTTTCAACAAATAGACAGGCATTATTACAATTAATATAACCAATAAACTTAAGTAGACGCACTTAGAATTAAAAAGTTTGGTTTCCCTCATAGCTTAAAAAATACTGATAGATCTGTAACCTATTAATATGCTTGTTAAATCTCTTTTCTGTGATAATCTACGTTAGTCTTAACCTAAAATAATCAAAATGTTTATGCAGACGATTTCCTTGATGAAACTGTAATACACTGATAGCATTACCTGTAGAGCAAAGAGAATGCTATAGAAATATACCTCACAGAAGAGAGAAAAACCTACGGTTTTTTGGATGACTCTTAAAGGAGGCTCAGTCCTGAAATTTCTGCTTCCCTGACATAAGTAAATTATTTACACAGGTCACAACTAATTGCATATTTTGGTACTTCACATTCTGCTGCATGGCTGCAAACACAACCTGAGCTGTTGACATGGTACAGATGGTTCACAGTTCCTGGAACAAACTCAGAGGAATTTGTAATGAATGATCATCATTTCAAAAATTTTGCATTTTTCTTCTTCTTTGCAGGAATTGTTTAGTACAATTTTCATTGTAAAACACGAACGCACAAAGTTGTGTCACACATTTGAAAAAGAACATTTTTTACAAATAATTTGACATCAAAATGTCGAGTAAACAATTTAAATGATAATGTGTTTTAGTGTGATTAAATATTTTAGAAGAAACAACATGAATATTTTCCTGTATCTCACTTTACTCAAATATTCAATGAGAATAATACCCACCTCGCTGGGTATAGAAAAGAAGAATAAATAGAAAGCCTAAGGGTTATGTTAAATGTCAACACATATTTTCATTATTATTGCTTAGAGTTTAATTCAATGAGATCTATCTATTTTCAATTTCATATATAATTACGAACTTGTAATAGTGTAGGGCCTCAGAAAATGATGCCCCAAAGTATGGCTCATTGACGTGCTGAGTACTATAAACTGAAGGGAATCAGGAGGGCCTCAGAAGAAACAGTCTCTGACCTTCTCATAGTACTTTTTCTTGCACACTCCTTTATCCTCCAACATGAATCATAGAAATAAGAATTTCTCTTCCCCAAGGCAGGTCACAGAACTCCTATCCTCCAACGCAAGCCATAAAACCTAGAAAGGTCACTCTTTGACCTACCTCCCCTGAAAGTAGTTCATATGACCCTTGTGTGAAAAGTGTCCTGTCCTATACCTCAGGGGAAGGGATGACTCTACGAAACCATAGCCTAAAAAAGAGAGGCTAAGAAGGATCTGAACAAACAGGTTTTGCAGGGTTTCCCCCAGTTTATTACCATCATGTTCTTTTTGTCCAATCAAATTTCTCTGCAAATATCCATGTGTTTTGTCGATCCAACATAAAAAATACACAGTATTCCTTGGGTCTTTGTGTCTTCATTTCTGAAGGGTCCTATGTCATGTGAAACTTTGTTACATAAATGTATTGTGCTTTTCTCTTATAAATCTGTTTCTTCTCTTAAATCTGTTAGGAATATCAGTCATGGACCTTGAGATGGGTGAGGAAAATATATTACTTTTTTGCTCATATACTAAGCACAGTGGTAAACGAGAGTATATATGTAAGAGACGGACATGAGTTCAACCAGTTATAAGGTCAACTGTGACACTAGAATAGATTGATGGTGGTAATATGTTCCACATTGACAGTGAGGGATGATTGAGAAAGATGATCTGGGAGACACGTTTAAGTATATTCATGTTGTAGGTTCCCCTTGACCAAAAATATTCCACATTCATATAGTCCAAACTTTCCCCCACTGTACTCTCTCATGCAGTCAGATGTTCTGTCATTATAGCAACCCTTATTTGGTTCAGAAGCTTTTAAAACAAAAGTATTGTGGGTTGGTAAGAAAGTAAATGATGGGATTCATTTTTCTATTTTTTAGTCATATTTATTTTCTAGCATCTTCTACATCTTTTAGTACCCTTTTATAGCTCTAGGGCTTTGAAAGTACAATTCTCTCTGCTTGGAATGCACATTTTCTCTCCCTTCCTGCCTACTACAGCATTTATCTGACAAATGTACTCACCTTTTAAAACTCAGCATAAGATTACTTCCTCTGTGGACCCTTTCCTAAATCTCCCAGAATGGGGAGCTGCCTTCCTCAGGGCTCTCACAAGGTTCTCCTTTAGTCTTTTAATGCATTTATCAGACCATCTATTATAATTTGTCTATAGTTGACAGTTAGCTACCTAAAAACAAAGATGTATCTTATGTATATTGTATTTCCTAAAATTCAGTATCCGAATTGTGTTTCTAACAGATGTTTTTACTTCAGTTGACAGATACAATTGTTTTATCATAATATCATAATCTGCTAAAATTAGCATAGAGACAGAAACATAGCTTTGGGAGTAAGAGAGGCAAGTTAGAGATAATAAAAAATTGTTAGAAATGGAAGTTCTAGGAAGGCATATAGAAACAAGACTCCAGTAACCTCCAGTTGAGAAAAAGAGTTTCAAGGTGATAGAAACAGCTGTAGACTTTTAAGATAAATCAAAAGCCAAATTGCCCACTCGTCAACTCTGCTCAAGGTAGACTCTGAGAAGAGGGTCCTCAAATTTAAGTTACTGTTGCTTTGAATTCTATCCCCTGCAAAATAGCCACAGGAGTACACTGTAGTAGGCTTTATTGAATTTTATTATTTCCCTCTCTCTTCCTTTTTACTCTCCAGTAGTTTAGTTGGTGTGCTAAGCTCAGTTTTTAAGTTGTCATGCTTTTTACAGTAAATTTCCCTTTCCAGGGAAATTTTATACAAATTTTAAAACAAAATGCTTACTTTTATTACTATTAGTTTAAAAACATGGATTTTATCAAATGGGAGCTCTTTACCAGGTCAGGACTATACTAGATCTGACTACAAAGTGGGGAGAATCATATAAAGTTGTATAAGATGTGAAAACATGGTGCCTGCTTCCAAGGAACCCTCAAAGCTCATGAAACAGACACAAGGAACCCATCACACTCACTCAAGGAGACGAAAAGAAAACAACATCCCAGAACCACAGTTCATCCCTTTGGCGTCTAGTTTTACATTTGGCATGTCTGACACGCATTTTATCAAAACACTGGAAGTTTGCCTGTCTCACATGTTAAACTGAGCTCTCTGGGGACAGGTTTTATCAATTTGATAAAGAATATTGTTCAAAAGATATTTGATTTACAGTCACATATCTTCTCCAGTTGGAAAGGAAGGGGCATGAAAGTTTAGGATGATAAACATCTATGGAAATTGATTTTATGGCTGAGGTGGGGAAGAAAGCAGGATGTAGCATAGTTCTCAGGTTTGTGGCTTAGAAATCCAAAATGGAAGATACTGCTATTTACTGAGACAAAAATTTGGGGCGTGTCTAAAGAAAAGATATGTGAGTTTAGGTTGGCATATATTGGATGTGAGCTATCTTTGGGGTACTCAAGGAGAAGTGTATAGCAATCATTTATTGTGGAGGAAGCAATAGAAGTTAACATTTAGGATTTCTGTCTTCAGAGTTAAAGTGCGTTGCACTTCATGCCAGCTAACCCTCTAGGTCAGCTTCATGACCTTAGGAAAATAACTTGACATCTTAAAATCTTATGTTTATTAGCCAGAAGGCTTTAAAATAACTAGCTTAATAATTGTTTCAAAGATTATGACAATCTCAAATATAATTTTTTTATGGTCTACCTTCCCAACTGAATTTTCTGTTAAGGATAGAGACTACATCTCTTTTAATTCTATATCTTAGTACCTAGAACTGTGCCTGAGACATAGTAAGAACTCAGTAAATACTGAGTCAGTTGAGTGGCCAAATGTAACCCTTGTGTAGTAGGTGCTGAGCAAACAGTGAATATAATTATCATATATGAGACTGGAGCTTAGCAAAGAGGGCCAGGGAAGGTAATTGTATGTATTATTGATTCTATGTATGGGTTAGCATAGACCATTCTATAGCGTTTGTACACAAAAGTTAGGATGTTCCTGAGGAATGAAAATTTTAAGGAGTAACAACTGAAAGGAAAGGAAACTGCAGTCATGACATTCAACTTTGCCCAGCTGTTCTAAGTTCATCAAATCTAAAAGTCTTAATATCACAACTTATTCCTGGAGATGCTCCTTCCTTCATCTGTTAACACCAGATTCAGTGCCGTGAATTCTCCTTTGATTCAATCAAGGGTAGGTCCCACTTGAAACTGGAGGTTCCTCCTTCAGGCTGCCTGCTGCTCATCTGTCTTCTGAGTTGCAGAGTTCCAACAGCATTCAAGAGTGCCACTGGCTTTAGTGGGGGTAACTTAGAGCGCAGACATGAGCAGCTGTTCTTTCCATGCATTCCTGTATATAGCAAGCTGTAGGTGTTCCTTCCATTTGGATACAGCTCACAATTTACTTCTGTGCTGCTGCTATTAAAACAGGAGACAACCATGACATCTTTAGATGGGAAAATCTGATTTGTTTTGGGCTATTTTGGATTAAAGTTTTTAATTAGACTCAGAGAAGGTGACAACATCGTGGGTGTGTGAAGTTGCCTTCCTGCCAGCTGAGTGTTTCTCCTTTTTGCCTGTGTGGAAGAGAAGGTTGTACTTTGCTTTTCAACACTTCATGACAGATACTTTCTCAGGTTTTCTGTCAACAGCTAGCCATTTGGTGTATACTCATGTATTTTTTCAATCAGATGACAGAAATGTTTTAAGGGGCTTCTCCAATCACAACCAAAATAGTTTTTTCTAAATATCCGATACCAGCAACAATAACTTTTCATGGTTTTAAGTTTCTATTATATTTCAGAACATGAAGAAGGAAGGGAAGAAGGGAGGCCTGTTAAAGAGTTGCTTGTTGTGACCTAAGTAAAACACAGGGATGGCGTACATTAAATGGGTACAGTGAGATTGGAGGGAAATGGAAGAATTTAAGTATATAAGGAGCTATAAATCATGTGACTTGGTGCTATATTTGTGTCTTTATAAAAAGAGACACTAGAGATCATGCTTCGTATCTCTATCCCCACCCCATGGAAAGATGACAGTGTGGATGTGGATGACCATGTGGACATATAAGGAGATGACAGCCATCTCTAAACCAGGAGAAGGTCCTTCACTAGATGCCATATCTGCTGCCAACTTGATCTTTGCACCAGAAAGTGAGAAATAAATTTTCTGTTGTTTATGACACCCAGTGTATTGTATTTTTGTTATAGTATCCCAAACTGACTAAAATACAGTCTATGTAGAAATTTTACCGTTAGAGAATACATGTCAGAACTCTGAAGAATACTGAGACTTAAGGAATGATAGAAGCTCATTTCTCGTTGAAGAACTAAACTGAAAAATTAAAAGTAACCTTTGGGTTTAGTACTGAAGAGCTAATTGATTGCCTTGGTATGGGAAAATTGCATGGAATGTTGGCAATGAATTGAGTTTCTAACAGATAACATGGCTTCTGTCATCATCTACTTTGGAATGGCTATTGCCTTTTATGCTAGTTAAGAATAGTTGTGTTTCTCTCTCTACAATTGCTCACCATTTATACTTTAAGTACAGAGCTCTTACCAAATTGATTCCTAAATAAATGTATTTTCCTCCAGGGCAGATCTTCTAAAAATGCTAACTATATTTTTACCTGTGGCTGTTTTTTCCTTCTGATGTGTGCATTCCTTTTCTATCAGTTCTATTTGACTTATGGGTTTTTTTTGTCTAATAAGTTTGGTAGAAACAGAGGAGTCCAAGTTGATCTATAAGTGACTTGTTCATTGTCATGGTTTCTGAAATTTTGAGTTGCAGTGTCATAGATAGCTTTGACTCTAGAAGCTCAGTGTTTTTCTGTCCAAGTTTTCATGCTCATGTAAGTGTAGGCTACATAAATACATCCCAAATTGTTTAGCCTGAAAACAGAAAAATGGAAAGAAGGACTAGCACCACCATGCCAGTCACATCTGAACCAAAAAAAAAAAAAAAAAAAAACACTTCAGTAATCCTGACCTTTAAAACTTCCATCATTTACACAACCAGGCTTAGAACAAACTCATCACCAAATGTCCTGTGAACGCAGCTGGAGAAACTGATGCAAGGAATCATGAGGTCTTTATCAAAGAGCTAACAAAGCATGGCAAAATCATCAAGGCAAAGATTTACTGGCAAAGATCACCAAAGAGCAATAATCTCTGTCTTGATATGCAGCAGGTGTGCATATTGGACAGTAATTAAGTCATCTTCTGATGCCAGCAAAGGGCCTGACCCCTACAATGCTACAAGGGAGTGCTGACTTCCCTTGGCTCCCTGGAATATTGCTAAATTGAATTTGGACTGCCATTGTAGCAGATAGAGCCTGAATTATTTGTAAAACTTCAATTATCGTGGGCATACCATGGGGCCTGAAGAAGAGATTATTTGGCTCCTAATGTCGTAAATTTAATTTTCTTTGTGAACACCTGCTAAAGGACTAACTAAATCATTTGCCAGTGTGAAATACATCATACTGAAAGTTGATTTTATATTTATTCTCATGGATCCATACTCCTTAAGAAGTCTGCCTCAGTCTACAGAGTCAGAAATGAATTTCGTAAAGGTTTTTACAATAGTTGAATCTTTCCAAGCTGAAGAGAATTATTGAGTATTTTCAGGTTACACATACTAGTCAGAGTATTGATTAAAATCGAGAGTTTTTAGGGGTTTTTTTGTCTCCCTTTTTAAGTGTCTTAATTATAAAATTATCATGTGCAATCATCACACTTTTACCCAAGAAGTCCTGGTTGCATCCTCCTGACAGTGTCTACGAAGGGGGCTAATAATTAATAGGTAGGGAACCAGCTGTCCTCCTACTTCAAAAAGTAGGACAGAATTAGGGCAGACTTAGTTTCAAGGGGAGATTTAAGAGCTTTTTGTTGCTGTTTGAAAGAAAGATACAGTTTCTACTTTGCATTTTTTGACATTTTCCTAAAGTAAAAAATTAGAGAAATTATTAATATGTACATCAATTAATATGTGTATTTAAAATCTACTGGAGTAAAGAAAAATAAAAAAATTGATTCATATTTCTGGGATCCTTAGTAGTACAAATGATCTTAGAAAAAATATTTACGTTTTAAATACACAGTGGAAAACCCCATGATCTATACATTTTTTTTTTTTTACAAAATGAAGATAATGAATGTAAATCTAACTTAGTATTGTGACTAGAGTTTAACTTATTTACTTTGGGATACAAATGACAATAAAATATGTTTTGGGAAAAAACAGGGAAATCTGTTTCTAAGTTGAAAGTGATATTTTAAGTCATCATTTTGGGAATATAGACAGTTTGGTGATACTTCTTTGGAAATGCCTCCGAATCAGCCTACATTATAAAAATTCAGATTTTATAATGTAGTAATGTGGAACCCTAAACCGTATTATCAAGATTTGTCATATTATTCATTGAATTTGAGCAAATCCTGTTTATTGATTTAAACAAGTCTACTGTACTCTCCAAGTACCACATTCAGTGTAGCCTAATCGTATAATTCGGAAAATTTGCACCTCTCCTTTCTCCTTGCCCCTCCCTAAAAAATGTCCAGAATTCAAATTTCACAGGCCAAGTACGTCAGACCTAACTCAAAGCAAATCAGGATTAGTGTTCATTTTCAAGCAGTCTAACATAAAGCAATGGGACACTGGAGTAGGACTTCCATGTGGTGGCATTTTTCAAAGTTCAGCAGAAGGATAGTAACAATTTCAGGAGCTCTACCTACCTTGATGTCAACATGTATGCATGCCTGTCTGTCTTGACAATTAGTGTTTAAGCTTAAGGGTACAGATCATGTTTCATTGAAATGTATATCTTTCACATAATCTAAAAGAGTTTTTTTGTATTTGCTTACATTTATTTTCAAAATCTTGGGGCATATTAGAATTTACATAGATCTAAGGACAAGGCACAGAAAGACATAGGTGGGAAGGTTGGGTCACGTCTTATAAATGTATACAGGTTGCTTTTTCTAGGCAACCCAAATAAGCAACAATTGCTTTCCTGAAAGAGCTATGCTATTTGTAGTTGCTACTGTCACAGTTTAACAAGGAGAGGGAGCTCTTAAAAGATTCTCTAAATTTGTTGCAAGAAAGTCACAGAAAGCTACCTTTCAATGTCTGTTTTCTATAGCTGGAGGGAAGACTGGTGGTAAAATGACCAACAACCAAAATGAATTATGGATAAACTGAGAGCAAATAAACAATAGGAGTTAAGAAGATGAGGATGTACGTGCCAAAGGGAGAGGGTAGAGAAACCATTGCTAGCAGTCTAGGAGCTCCTGATTTCCACGACTGGACAAAATTGGGAACTACTAAGAAGGTGTGGAGCTACTCACCACCTTCATCAGGTTAGAGTTCTTTATACCATGAAAGTTGTGCTAAGATGGAAATAAAAGCATGAATTGTTTAAGTACCTTCAAGCAGAAAGCAGAGATTTAAAATGTTCACGAAGAGGAAGAAACGGAAATATCTACTAGAGAGTCAAGTGGCATTGACAGTGATTGAAATATGACCAGGTTTTCAGTTTTCTGTTGCAGAAGGGAGAAGAGGGAGCTGCTTGAGGAAAATATTTGAAACAAAGGAAAAAAGCACACAACTCTTTCTTAGAAAAGCCTGGTAATGAAGTGATCGAGTTTTGTCTTTATTATTTGCCATCAAACTCCTTAACTTAATTAGAATACTTACTGGGTTTCAATATTTTTTATTTTAAGTTAAATGTTACCCATTATTTTAATTTTCTTATCCTTTAACCTCTCTTATTTTCAAAACCAGTAAGTTTCGATTCTTTTATAGAAAAAAACCTGGGCTCATTTTAGCTTCTGTAACTCTGTTAAAGCAGGCTGCAAATGGATTATGTTGAAGATGTTTATTCATGAACAACCAAATATCCCATTCTTTGCTGAAATTACAGCTTTAGTTAATTAGTTACATTGCAGGCATTTACACTTCTGTGGGAGGAGCACAATAGCACAAGTTGCTTACAGGAACAGCTTCAAGAATATCCTGCTCGTAATACTCACACATTATAAGGACATCAACCATTTAAAATGTGTTTCTTTTTACTCATGTTAATTTGCTGCCTTCTTTTGCTTATCTCTCTGGAATCTTGGCCAATGTATACCTAAATGACCAAGAGTTCTCACCACAAATATTTAATGAAATAGTTTTCTATGAAAATTTGTTTCCTAAGCTTTTAGTTCCCAAGTGTGTCCGTGAATTCTTCACTCTCTACCTTTGAAATATTCTCTTGCTTTCAGTTTATGTCAACAACTCACCTTGCCTAATCAATCTCTCTTGTCTCTTCTGTTGCAGAAGCTATCATAATGGAAATGGTGGATTTAAGATTCAAGATTTAATTTCCAATTCCATATGCTCTTTGACCACATCCTAAGAAAGCTGTGAGATTTCAGTATCCCATTTTTAAGCAAGCATTTGTTGTAAACAAGTCTGGCAGATGGCCACAACACCTGGGACAATTAAGCCCAAGGGATGCTTGAGTAGTTTCTAAGGCAAGCAGAATCTTCCATCTGCTCAAATGGCACTTTTGGGGTTTAAGCAAGCCAGTGTGGGCTACTCAGGGTTTATTCCCCGCACAAGTCTACTCTTCTGTTTCCAAATACTTGCTGGCTGCCCCTCTAAAAAGTAGAGAAAACAGGAAAATATATATTTACTCTATTTTACAGCTGTCTAACTGCTGTAAAATGGATAACTTAGCTCTGCTGGGCTTATCCTTAAGAAACGAGATCAAACAGTTTTCATGAAATGCCACTCACATTTTAAATGCATGAGTTATTTTGGTTTATTCTGTTCTAGAATTTTCCAAAGCTAGAATTAAATGCTACATAATCAATTTGCCCATTTAAAAGATATTGGTGCACAATGTAACAGATTGTGGCTACCAACATTCTGAGTCAGTCTTTCCCCTCCAAATGCCCTGCCTTCCCCTACACACATTGAACCCACTAATTAACTTTCTATGATGTAATCTTGCCAGATCAGTATGGGGAATATATTGTTTGGAATCTAGGTTGTTATTCTGAAGGTTTATTTCTTCTGATAAAAACACAAGAACATTTTCACAGAATATGCAAGGTTTTTTGCTTGTTTCTGTTTGAGACTGCACAGTAAGTTGGCGAGTACAAGGAAGTTCCTACATCCCTGCAAACTTCAGTCAAATTGCCATGTAAAGTCATTGCCAAGTTTTCAAAATTGAGTCTGGACTGCTATTCCAATTCACCACCGTTCCGCCTCCATAGCAGATGGTGTTCGCTTATGCAGGGGACGCAGATGAAACGGCATGGTGGAGGTGTCATTCCACTGCTAAGGTTTCGAATTTTCTTGGTCTCAAGAACTTGATGCCAAAGAGTAACAACTTATTGATCTTCACTCTCTGTCATCAGCTAGTGTCCATCTTTTTTCCCCATTTCCTCCATCTCACCCACTCCCCAGCATCACTTCTGGGTCATAACTCTTCCCCTTCTGAATTATTTTTTGCAAGCACATTGATGTTTTGCTCATAATTCCTGAATATGCATTTTCAGTCCTGAACCTCAGTGCCTATCTAGCTTTCATATGTAGGCAACCTTATGGTATAACTGGAAGAATCTCCTAAATACTGAGACTGTTTGAAACCTGTCAAAAAGTTGAAGAATAAGAGTTTGGCTCTTGGACTCAGATCAGACTCAGATTTGATCTTGACTCTGCCACTTGCTATCAGCATAGCATTGGGGCATATATTTGACCTATGCTATTTGTAAAATGGAAATAAGCATTCTTTGGAAACCTCACAGTGTTTGGAGAATTAAATGAAACTGAATTTATGTTTGGTATGGTAAGTGATACATGATTATGCTCTTCTCACTGCCAAATTCCTGATAGTGGTAAGCGTCCAACATTAGAATTACTGTCTTTGCTCCTTTACCTTCCAAATCAAATCCATCATCATGTTCTATTTATTATGATGCCCGTTTATTTTCTGCATCCATGGCTACAAGCTCAGTCCAGACCATCGTCTCAAATCTATATTTTGTATTTAAATTTCTTTACATTTTTCTATCCCTTTAACATAATTAAATTTTCTTTCAATTTTGCAAACATGATTTTAATTCAATTATGTGCCATAGAGATTGCTAGGCCACATTTTCATTAGAGTTGCTTGACTCCTTTGTAAGGCACTATTATTTAAGGCTTGGGCTCTGGAACCAGACTTCTTGAGTTAAAATGCCACCTCAATAACTTATTAGCTATGTAACTTTTAATAACTTACTAATGTCTCTATCTCAGCTGCATCATCTCTAACAAGGATATAATAACAGTATCTTATCTCATAATGGTGGTTATAAGAAAAAAAGGGCATAATGGATATAAACCTGCTTAATACATAGAAAGCACTTGTGATTTTGTTAATCATTATTATCCTCAAATATTTCTTTCAGCATCAGCCTCCCATTTTGAACACGCACAATGACAACCTTTTCATTTTATATCAAAATGAAGCTTCTGCATTTTAGTTCTTTATTAACTTCCTCGTAATTGATTCACAGTAAGTTCTTTGACACATGCCTACGTCCACACATTGAGCCTGCACATTTACTCACTTATTTTCCTCTCCTCCATGGTCCTGAGGCCCCTAGTCATCTGTGTAATCTCTCTGCAATATGAATTCTCTGACTCAGTAAACCATTATACATATCCATGTTTCTTCATTTTCATTTGATGTACCTTTGGATTCAGTGCACTTCCCTAAATCATTCCCACTTTTTCTTCTAATTTCAAATATCCTGCTTAGAACTCCTTTTCAAGAATCCTTCCCTTTCTACGTGCTTCTAAACAAATCATTCTTGTATTCCCTCTGTCTTCAGAACAATTATGTTCTATTTGTGCTATATTAAATCTGTTACACCATAAGCTGGCTTGCATCTTTCTGCTCCAGCCATACTGGTCTCCTGCTGTTCCTGAAGCATGCCAAACACCAATCCATCTCAGGGCTATTGTGCTGGGTTTTCCCTTTAACTGAAAACAATGCTTTTCTCTGGATATCTGCATGATTTATGCTCTCATTTCATTCAGGTCTCTGCTCAAATATCACCACTACAGAGAATCACCATGTCACCCTTACATGATTTCATTTTTCTTTCTAGCATTTGACATATGTAGCTCTTATGTTTATTGGCTTTTGTTTGTTTCTCCCACTAGAGGGCAGGACCATTATCTGTTTTGTTGACTGTTCAATTCCCAGCTCCTAGCACAATGCCCTTTACTTAGTAGACGCTCAATATTTATGGAATGGATGAATGAATACATTGTAACCTAGCATCACCACCAAAAATAATTCTAAATACTTAAAATGTAGGGACTATGTATTGGATTTTTGTAACATTCCTTCATATATTGCCATAGAGAGAGAAACATCTGGCTTCAGAACAAGACTGGACCAAATCCCCAAATCCTCAATTACTATTTGAGTAAATCCAAGTAATTTTCTCTCTGAGCCTCAACCTCCCTGTATATAAAATAAGCATAGTCATACTCATTATGATGGATAATTTTATCTGTCAGCTATGGTGCCCAGTTGTTTGCTCAAACACCAATATAGATGCTGCTGTGAAGGTATTTAGATGTGATTAACATTTAAATTAGTAGGATTTTGAGTAGAGCAGATTACCCTCCATAAAGCAAGTAGGCTTCATGCAATCAGTTGGCCTTCAGAGAAAAGACTGAGGTTTCCAGAAAGATAAGTAATTCTGCCTCAAGACTGCAACGTAGAAACCCTGCTTGAGTTTCCAATCTGCAGATTTAGCGCTCAAGATTGCAGTATCAACTCTTCTCTGAATTTCCAGCCTGGTCTGTTCTATAGATTCCAGACCTCCTAGCCCACATAATTGTATACGCCAATTCCTTAAAATCTGTGTGTGTGTGTGTGTGTGTGTGTGTGTGTGCGTTTATATACGTATATACCATATTATTTTTCTCTGAAAAACCTTGACTAATAAAGCTACTTTACTTGAAGTTAGGATTAAATGATGTAATATGTTTAAAACTCTTATTAAATAGTAGCAATTATTACATGGTGAGTAAATAATTTTGCCAGGTTATTATGTCTGCCACATGGCAAGGGCTTAACAAGTATTTGATGAATGAATGAATAAATGAATGCCAGAAAGTGGATGTCTTCTGAACACATATTATTCCAGATGATTGTAAAAGCACATATGGTCAGCGTTACTCATTTCTTAATATTATTTGAACCAGAATGTACAGCACATTGCATTCCCTGTGAAGGTCTAAAAATGTTATATACATATGCAACATTATTCACTGAAAATAAATCAGAATTTATTTTGTGATAGCAAAAGTACTGTTTGAAAATGAAAGGAAGTCGAATGCCAAATTGCTCCATGAATCTTCCAGCAGCTTTGAGATAAGCATAATTTTATATATCTGAACACCCTTCATGAGAGTATTTTGAACACTAGTTAGCTAATTGGAGCAATGTTCTTTGGGGGAAAAACATATTATATAAATGTTGAGTATTTTAGTTTAGATGGAAATGGGAGATGGTACGGGATTACAAAAATATTTGAGCATCTGGAAATTAAGTACACAAATTTTAATATATAAATTCAGATGGTGCTCTGGTGAGACCGTGTTATGTTCTAAAGGACTAAAAAGATTGAAACAGTCACTGCTGAATTTTAGCACATTTTTATGTATTATAAAGGTATTTTTGCAGTATATGAACTCAGAGGCCTATGAGATGCCCTCACATTTGGGGTCTCCTCAAAGATATCAGCTAGAAGACTAAGAGGTAGACCTATTTGGCAGGGAAGGCAGGGCAAACACCAGGAGAGTGGTAGGAGTTTTTAGTGCCAGCAAGCATATTCTCAAAGCTTCTCCCATATAGAGACATTTAGGGAGTGGATAAGAGGAGAAGGGAATGATTGAAAGGACAAAAACAGGATGCTGGAAACTAAATAGCTTATCCTCGGTTTTGCCTAGCTTCTCAGCTAGAGTCCTTCAAAAGAAAATTATATTTTTTAATTCTACTAGGATTCTTACTGTGGTAAAAATATCCTGAAATTCAGCAGCAATGCTTGTTATCTTCCAGCCTTAATTTAGAACATGGCTCAACCCTGTTGCCCCTGTCTTTCCAATGCCCTGATTTGGTATTTGGGGATAAATGCTCTAAAGAGAAGATATTTATTAATTGGGATCACACCCTGTCTAAATTAGGAAAATATCTCTACTACTTTTATATCTGCTTACATCACAAACCTATTCGCTGGAATAACCAGATCTTTAAGCATTTTTAAATACTTATTTAAAAATATATTTTAACACTTTTATATTATACTGAGTTTGGCTTATTTCAACAGATGCTGAAGTCAGCCTACCAGCAATAAGGTAGGGCAATAAGATAGGGAGCAATAAGATAGGGAAAATATCTGGATTTCAATTCCTTTCTCAGTATTTGAAGTCAAGCCAACTACAGTTATTGGCCTCTAGATGTGTTCAAGCTGTCACTTTTTTTTTTTCATGAAAGTTATACAAATTAGAACATCAATGAATTGGAGACATTTGAGAAAAAGAAAGAAGAGAATTAGAGGAACCAAAACCAGTTCATGGACTTCTGCCCCATAGAATCCTAGGTTCCCTAAGTGACATAAAATACTTTGGGGCTACGTGTGGCTGGCAAAGTAAAATTACATTTTGGACATAAGTTGAATCTCTTGTTTGAAAATAAGTGAGTTTTTTCCTAGAGCAATAGAGCTTGCAAAAATGAAGCTCTGAAAGATGAACTATACCTAAAATTCACAGTACATGTGTGCCCCTTGTCTTAGCATTCAGAAGTTTTTTCCCACATTGTCTCTTGGCATAATCAATGCTCATTTGACGTGTAGTGAGCCCATGGCTTGGAGTGCACCACTCAAGAGCACACAGGGACTGGTAGAGTTATTTAGGAAGAGCCATTGGGAAATCTATTCTAATCCAAGTAATCTGTAATTTGAGGGATCCAATCTCTAAATGCATGCCAATTATATCTTAATTTTTCATTAAGTAAAATGGAATTTGTCACAAATGACTTGTGTTGATATGTATGGGTCTAAAATGCATTCAAGCTGGTAACACCATTAAATAAGCTGTGATACAGGACTCAGCATGTGAATTTTTTTTTTTTTTTTTACATAGAAATGAAATTAGTTGTCACCAAAGCTTTAAACAGAAGAGAGGAACCTTCCCCCTGCCTCAACCTCTCTAGTTTTATAGCTCCAAGCTACATCAGTATGTACAGACACCAGTATGCATAGACCTTTTAGAAAGCCTTTTGGACCTTTTTAGAAAAGACTTGCCACCAAAATTAAAAATACTTACCAAACTAGATTGTAAAAGGAAAGATGTATGTTTTTACTTATTGCTTTTCAATTTTGATAAATTTCAGGTGTATCATTCTCCGCATAGCTCATCACTGTGCTCTTTCAAATGTTTCCCTTCCCAGAAATACACACACATATTTATATTTATATATAAGTGATATATATACACATGCATACATTCATATATATCACATATTTTAAATATAATATATATACTTGCCAAATTAGCATTCGCCGAAACACATGCAAAAAATTATCTTCATGAAATATTTTGTGCTTCCAGGTGAGGTGACAGGTCTGACTTCAGAAACCTGTCACTAAAGAGCTAGATAGCCTGGCAGTGCTTCAGATTTGCCAGTTGAAAACATGTTGGCCACAGGTTTTATTGTCCAAATCTGCTCAGTGAAACCCCACAGCAACAATGGTCATTACCAATAAGGCTACTAGATATTATCAGAGAATCTAGAGACCATAAATCGACATGCTGTATGCATAAATTTGCATATGGAATCAAAAAGGTCTTCATTCCAAGTGGGAAAATAAAGTGACTTCCTGAAAGCAGTATTCTTATGTTTAATCTCAATGGTCATGTCAGGACATCTGAAAGTTACAATGCATTGTGTCATGATGCTTTAGAAGGAGTGTGGTAGAAATGCCTGTGTTTCTAGTGACTGGCAGGGAATCAAGCTTCAGATCATGCATGCAGACACAAATGGGAAGAAAATATCGCTGTTGTTCCCGTTGGCTCCTTTTGCTACAGGATAAACAAGATGAAAAATTTAATTTTATGTGTTTAATTAATCTAGTAACTACAGTTCAATATTGGTAGAGAAAGATTTGGACAAATCTTTCTAACTCCTACTATTGTAATTTCTCTTCTATCATACTGTTTTAATATAATAAGCCATAACTGGGATGAATAAAGAAGTCAGAGAGAAATCACATCATGTTACAAGTATTTAGTAGATCCCTTTCCTACCCCACAGAGTTGTGAGAGATGCTCATGGAAGCTGAAAATAGCCAATGACTTGTTGTTCATACTACTCCTGAGAAAAAGTACATTAGGAAAAGGCTGGCTCTGGCTTTTTCAACATATAAACCTGATCATAGTAGTTTCAGGTGCAAAAACAATTTAATGAAACTTCTTAAACACTCACGTCCCATGGGCTTCCCATATCTATGTGGAATTGTCAAATTAAGGATTTTTGTATATTATTTTCAGTCATTTTTAACTTAGCCACACCAAGTGATATTGACATTTATAAAAATCTAACTCTTAATCATTAGGATGACTAAAAATGACACATTGTCAGAGTTCTCCAGAGATACATAGCCAATAGGATGGATAGTTAGATAAGATGGATGATTGATAGATTCGTGGATGAGAAGAGATTTAATAGGGTAATTGGCTCATGTGATTCTGGAGCCTGAGAAGTCCCAGTATAGGCCTCCGCAAGCTGGAGGACCAGGAAAGCTGATAGCATGGCTCAGTCCAAGTCCAAAGGTCTTAGAACAAGTGATTCCAACGGTATAAATCTCAGTCTAAATCTAAAGGCCTGAGAAAATTAGGGCCTGCTGGTCCAAGTTCTGGAATCGAAAGCCCCCAAATCCTGGAGTGCTGATGTTCAAGGGCAGGGGAAGAAGAGTATCCCAGTTCTAGAAAACAGAAATTTCATGTTTTCTCTTCTTTTGTTCTATCTGAGACCTTAACCAATTGGATGGTGCTAGCTTACATTGAACGAGGGAAGATCTTCCTTATGTAGTTCACTGATTTAAATGTCAGTATCTTCTGGAACACCCTCACAGGCATACCCCGAAATAATGCTTTACCAGCTATCAGGGTATATCTTAATTCAGTCAAATTGACACCTAAAATGTACCCTCACACATATTATTCTAAACAATGCCCTATATTCTTTTTTTAGTTTTATAATTATAGACTTTTATTTGGTCATTTAACACATACTTGTTGAAAATGAAGTATGATCCAGGCATTGTGAAAAGCTTTGGGAATACAAAGAGTATTCTCCCCAAATATTTCAAAAATCTTAGTGCTTATAACAAACTGTAAATCCAGTTTGTCACAATATTCCTCATAACTGCTGTTGCATATTTCATGGAAAGGCTGTGTACATGATGTCAACAGCCCCAGTAGGGAAATCAGTGGACCTGAGTTAGAATACTGGCTCTGCTTCTGCTGAGTGGCCTTGGATAAGACAGTGAAGAGTTAAACTTTTAAACTCATTTCCTCATTTATGAAATAGAGATGTAATGATACCTATATTACTTGGGGTTACTGTAAGAATGAAATGAATTAGGATCATGTCAAATGTCTAAGAGTGGCCTGCATTGAGCTGACATTATACATAGTAGCTATTTTCAAAGAATGGCCAAATGAGGCAGCTCTTTCTTTTTTCAACAGTTTTAGCTGCCATGTAGTTCTGAAATCTGCTTCCCTGTAAATTCCAACCATCGGAACTCATTATGCTCACTGGAGCAGAT
Source organism: Gorilla gorilla gorilla (assembly GCF_029281585.2). Lineage (NCBI taxonomy): Eukaryota > Metazoa > Chordata > Mammalia > Primates > Hominidae > Gorilla > Gorilla gorilla. The sequence continues at coordinate 93,909,378 of NC_073234.2, forward strand.
AAGCTTAATTCCTTCTTCCACATGAACACCCTTAAGATATCAGGACACAGTTTCCAGCCATCTACATTTTTTCCCAACTGAGCAACTGCAATGAACTTTTGTTGTTCCTTAACTATTTTTTTCTTAAGTGTAATGAATATGTTAGACCCTTCAAAACCTATTCACACCAGAGTGGAAATCAGAAGAGAATGGAACATTTTGTACCTAATTCAGACCTGTTTAGCAACAGAAACTAGAAAATAACATATCCTCCAAGTTTTACTCATAAGATAAACCCTCATAAACATTCACCAAGGCATTCATCTCCTAGCCCATCTCCAGACTGATGGCTGAGTAATGCTATTAACACAAATATGTTATTTTACTCATCACCATATATAAAACTGCTTAGCTTAGTGCAGTGATCCATAAACTTTTAGTCTCCTAACCACTTTACCCCTGTAGAGGCCAAGGGAAAATTTTCCTTTTACCCTCTGAAGTTTCACTGAAAAAAAAACCAACCCACGAAAGGCAGATTAATTGGAGAAAATTTGGATTAATTGGATTAAAAGGAGAAATTTTATTTGATCATGTAGTTTTATGTGACATGGGAACCCTCAGAATGAAGACCTAAAGATACAGGACAAATTGTCCACTTTTATGCTTAGGTTCAACTAAATGTGGGCAGCCATGTAGAAATATGACTGGATAAAAAAGGGTATAACGGGACGCTAAAAGACCTTGGAGAAATCTTGCAAGTCCTCTTGGTCTAGACCCTTCTTGGCCTCTCTGTGCAGCTCTCCCTTCCTCTGGGTATGGGGCAGGACCCGCTCTGGAATGGGGATCTTATGACCTACAGTCAAACACTGTAGGCCAGATAATTTCTTTATGGCCAATTTTTACACAGAAAGGTGGAGGGCAAGTTAGAGTAACATTTTCAGGTTTTTAGGCTAGCTTTGGAAAAAAAAGGGTTCTGGTTACTATACCTGCCATCAGGAAGGAGGATTCTAGTTTCTATGTCTGACCTTGGGGGGTTAGAATGGGACCGAGAGACAGAAGGGCAGGAGAAAGTCAGAGACCAACTTTTGCCTCTGAGGCCTTAATTTGGGGGTATTGTTTTCTGAGTCCTAACACCACCAAATGTGCTTATATAGGTTAAATCTATGTTTATTTACTGCATTAGAAACTAAAGTTGATGCCGGAAGTGGTGGCTCATACCTGTAATCCCAGCACTTTCGGAGGCTGAGGCAGGTGGATCACTTGAGGTCAGGAGTTTGAGACCAGCCTGACCAACATGGTGAAACCCTGTCTCTACCAAAAATACAGAAAATTATCCAGGTGTGGTAGCATGCACCTGTAATCCCAGCTACTCGGGAGGCTGAGACAGGAGAATCTCTTGAACCCGGAAGGCAGAGGTTTCAGTGAGCCAAGATCATGCCACTGCACTCCAGCCTGGGTGACAGCATGAGACTATCTCAAAAAAAAAAAAGAAAGAAAGAAAGAAAGAAACTAAAGCTGAAACACATATTAATTTAAAATAACAATAGCTCTATTAAGTATTAATAGAAATAACATTTTTTAATGAAAGACGATACCTTCTCCAAAACAAAAAGTGAACAGAAATTATTTTTGTAAACCTTTTAAATATTTAAATTAATAAAAGTCAACTAAATTTTCTGTTTCTGGAATCAGCTTTGATATAAATTGTTTTAGTTGAAGTATGTGACAAAAATCATGTCACTATGTAGCTGCAAAAATCGTATGTAGTTGGTAAACAACTACATCTATTTAGTCATCTCTTTTAGGTAATTGTGAATATTCTTTGCTACTACATCAATCTCAACAAATGGTAGTTTCTTACAGGATAGTTGGAAGGTATAATCCAAAATATCAATGATATTTTTCGTTCTGTTAAGTTAAAATCAATTGGTCTAATTCACACTTTAAAATAAATTTTACTTATGTATCATTCTGTAATATTATGATTTGGTTATATATAAAATACTGGTTCACTAAATAATACCAATATTCAAAATGTTGATCCATTTCATTATACAATATTTTTAAAATTCACATTCATTGACATCACCCCAAATCTCAGCAGAAAAGTTTTAAATAATGGAAGCTGTCAAGCTCACAGAAGCAGATGTAAGTTTTCCAAAGTTCTAATTTTTTTCTTGAAAGTTTGAATTTTATCATTGGTAACAATTATTGTCAGCTGTTTTTCTTGCCGTTGACAAGTTCACTGCATTTATGTTCAAGATAGTGTCTGCCAAATATACCTCAGTATTCTAAAACCAACTTTGATATTATAGACTATCTAAAAGAGTCCTGGGACACAAGGATTCACAGACTACACTTTGAGAACTGCTGTCTTGGCCTTCAGTACAGCCCCCACAAGTTGCAGCATGCCTTCTTCCCTTGCTGTATCTCTAATCTGCTTTGGCTTTCCCACAACTGCTCTCTATAAATCCTGAACTCTCTCAACCGAATGTCTGAGTATTCTAGGTCCCTCTCACACTTCTCTGCCTGGAGTACACTGTTAAAGACCCATTGTCTTGGACAAAATTCATGAAAACTTTCCTGAATCTTTTCATGTATTATTAACATTTATTAACAATTCCTTCCAAGAGTCTCTGCTATATACCGATTGTACTTACTTTTAGCATAAACCTTCCACAATTTTATAGCTTTTCCTTTTAGAGAGTTACTCAAATAAAGGGACTCTGTCTTATTACTGTGTATATATCAAAGAAAATTCTAGCTCTACCAATTATTAGGTGGAACAATTTCTTAAATACTCCTTGCTTCTGATTTTTCATCTGTAAAATGGAGCACTACTTAACTCAGAGAAATATTGTGAAGTTAAAGAAAATGCATATGTCTGCCAAAACATTTAGTAATATATAATCATTTATATAATCACAATATATTAATTATAACCATTAATATGTTCTAGTAATTACATATAATTTATAAAACCATACAACTTATTTTGCCCCAAAGCAAAATAGAAGTATTAATACTTTTTTGAGGAACTACCCCATTGATGAGAGAATTCCTGTTTCAATACCAAAGTAATTAGACAGATTTGAGTCTATGAAACTATGCGTTTACAAAAGTTTCTTGTCTTGCAGTTTTCTATCTATAACCTAAATTCTAGGAAAAAAATTGGTTAATTTTTTATCTTTTCATGAACTCCTTTGGTAAGCAGACACACTAAGGCATATTTACAGAACCCGCCAGTCATAAATTCTTCTAATAGAAACTATTCTCCCTCAACTTCTGCTGTTTAGAGGTACCTGCCTTAAACAATATAATTCTGCTCTCCTGTCAGGTCTTCTGACCACGAATGCCCAACTGACAAGGAGGCAGCAAATCCAAAGGATATTCAGTGACCTCTGACTTTATGGCCAATGACGTGTCAAGTGAGAACATTTGAGCTAGGCTGATCAAATTTGCCTGGTAAACTGAGTTGGGAAAAACTCAAGTTATAGTCCTGTATTCGTCTGTTCTCATGCTGCTAACAAAGAAATATCTGAGACTGGGCAATTTATAAAGAAAAGAAGTTTCATGGCAGAAAAACAGGTTTCATGGACTCACAGTTCCACATGGCTGAGGAGGCCTCACAATCACGGCAGAAAATGAAGGAAGAGCAAAGGCGCATCCTGGTGGCAGGCAAAAAGGCTTGTTCAGGGGAACTCCCATTTATAAAACCATCAGATCTCGTGAGACTTATTTACTACCAGGAGATAGTGTGAGGGAAACTGCCCCGGTGATTCAATTATCTCCACCTGGCCCCACCCTTGACAGGTGGGGATTATTACAATTCAAGGTGAGATTTGGACACAGCCAAACCCTATCAAACCCTAAGGTGAAAGAATTTCTAGGAGTATTTTTGTGATTCCCCACCTCCAAGTCTACTCACCTACCCACACTCTGCCTCACAGATGTTCGTACTGATTATTCGTACTTAAGGCTAACCCATCCACTGGTGCATTCAATCCTATCCTCTCACATTTATTCAAGAATATCAGTCTAGCAAATCTCTCCTCTTTTTTCAACATCATTTTTCCTCTCTGCTAAATCATTTTCATGAATATTTGAATATAATGTAATTTCTCCTATATAATGATAAGACAAGTCTTCTCTTGACTCCACATTTTTCCTCTAACTACTATCCTATTTCTCTTTTTCTTTCTGGGACAAAATTTCTGGGAAAAATAATCTATAATAGATGTTATAATAGAGTTCTCTAATTTCCTGACCCCTCAAGCTTTTATCCCACTACCCCAGAGGTGAACTTTTAAACTTCCTCTTCCTTTATACTGGCAGTCAGGTCACTCTCTTTAAATACTTTCATTCACTTGTTCTGCAGGAGATAATACTTGCCTGAGTTTCCCTCTACTTCACGAATCTCTTTTCAAATTTCTTTACCTGTTTTCTTCTTGTTCTCATGCATTAAGGCAGCTTCTTTTTTTCTGTGTAAATTGGTTCTGTTAACATATTCATCCAGTCAGGCAATTTTATATAATATCTATATGCTGATGATTCCCACATTTTAAATCTTTGGTTTACACCGTTCCCCTTACCTCCAGATTTCAAAGGTCCACCTGGGTTTCTCCCTGCTTCTGCACTTACCCCTCCAAATAACACTCATATTAACGCAATATTCAGAGTTATCCTTTTATAGTGTCAGTCAAAGGACTCTTCCTCTGAAGGTCTCTCATGCAGAGTAAAAGCCAAAATCTCTGCAGTGACCCAGAAGTTTCTACATGATCTGCTTCATCTCCTCCCTCTTATTTCTCTGAGTTATCTGCTATTCTTCCCCTTAGTCTCATGACTCCCATCAAGCATAATTCTGATTCAGAGGTTTTACAAATATTCTTACCTCTGCTTGGAATTCTCTTCTCTTAGATATTTCTTTGTCTTGCTCTTATGTCCTTCACAACTTTGCTCGAAGTTTACTTTATTAGTGAGGGTATCCATGACCCCCTTATGAACTCCCTACCTTCTCACCCACTGTGGTCCGCACCTTCTTCCTTGCTGTGTTTTCTACCATAATACTTGACCCAATCTAATATACTCTTTTGTTTAATTAAACTTTGGTTATCTTTTCATTAATATCGGCTACTAGAATATGTTTCATGAAGTCAGGGATAGTCTTAGGGTTCTCCGCAGCTTCACTAAACTTTGACAGTTTTCTTCCTAACTTTAATCCCTGGTCCCCCTTTTCATAGCACATTTACTTTAGAAAACTCGCAATTGTAAATTGTTTCTCTGCCCCTTTTAGATGTAAATTTTCTCCTAGACTCTCACTGGTTTTATAAGCCAGGAATGACTTTCTCAAGGACCTGGGAGCCATTCCTTTGAAATGTAATCACCAAGAAATATAGAGCCTGTATTTCCCATTCTCTGTGGAGGGGGTAGGAACCTAACTTTGATAAGTACCAATTAGCAAACACAGATGCCCTAATTACGTTGACCAACCTCTCCCCTAACACCCTCTACTACTTTTCCACTAGCTTACCTAAATCCTTAAACATTGAGAGTTTTACCTTAAAAATTCTCTTGCCTTTTTGTTTTAATTATGTTCACTGCAGTTCTACACTGAAGTCTCTCTTCCATACTGCAGTAGCATGAATAAAATGTCTGGTCATTTTTAGTAAGTGTCCAGTGCAATTTTTCTTTAACTTTCCCTGTGAGGGAAAGGGTATCTGCACATAGCATATGCTCAAGAAATGTTTATTTAGTGACTGTGTAATGGCTGCAAAGCTTTGTGGGAGCTAAAATTTTTAGAGGGTAGGAAAGAACCATAGACGACCCGGATCCTAGTAGAGAGAGGGAAAATGTAAAGCATATGCTTGGAGAATAGAGACAGGGAAGGAACGGGGAAGGGAAAGAGAAGCAGAGACTGTCTGTGGGCTGCCTCTATGGGTTTCTGTTCTAGTACACACATTTCTTCACAATTAATCTGTTTTTTGTTAAATATGGTAGAGTGAAATTCTGAATCTCTGATCCTTCTCATTAGGTAAGCCTAATTAGGCTTTTCTATTAGGCCACAACCTCCTATATTTCATCTTTGAATTTGGAAAGCCCAGCATGGCATTGTACCCACTACAAATCAGGCATTCACTGGCAAAATTTTGAATACAAATATCATCTTTCTGTTCCACCTTCCTCATAAATGAGTCTTCTAATAGTTTATGAGGAGATTATAGGCAAAAAAATTCAATGTGGTTGATATCGGATAGACTTTTTCCTTGAGATAGAAATACAGTATGCCCCCTTATCTGCCAGGGATTTGTTCTGTTATTCCCAGTGAATTACTGAAATCATGGATAGTACCGAATCCTATAGATACTATGCTTTTTCCTGTACACACATACCTATGATAAAGTTTAACTTATAAATTAGGTATGAAACCACCTTTGCAAAATTATGACTAAGACAGTGAAAGAGATCTAACCTAACTGACTCCATCTTCTAACTTTAAGCAGTCCTTGTTCCTTCCTAGGCATAGGTTAAACTAACTTTGGGAGGAATTTAGTTTATAGTTTAAAACAAAGATGAAAATGGCCTTTTCCCAAAATAAATCTCCTTCTTGCCCGGGTACTTGACTGCCTTTGTAGGATTAACAAATTAGCCACAAGATTAGAAATTACGGTTTAGGAGTCATGCAGCTGGAGGCCTCAAGATTCGGACCCTCCATAAACTACTCCTAAGATCAGTGCTTGAGATATTTTGCAGACCCTGCAGTTGATGGATCAGCTGGCACCATCCTGGTCGATAAACTGGCTCATCTGATCTTGTAGCCCCCAAGCAGAAACTGACTCAGCGCAAGAGGACAGCTCCAATTCCCTATTTCATTTCCTACCTAACCAATCAGCACTCCTGATTCACTGGCTTCCCCCCACCCACCAAGTTGTCCTTAAAAACTCTGATCCCCGAATGCTCCGGGAAACAGATTTGAATAATAATAAAACTCTGGTCTCCCGCACAGCTGGGTCTGTGTGAATTACTCTTTCTCTATTGCAATTCCCCTGTCTTGATAAATTGGCTCTGTCTAGGCAGCGGGCCAGGTGAACCCACTGGGTGGTTATAGGCACAACAGAAGAGTAACAAAAATAACTAATAATAGAACAGAACAATTATAACAATATACTGTAAACGATATGCAAATGGTGTCTCTCTCCTTGTCGCTCTCAAAATATCTTCTTGTACCATACCGAGGGTAACTGAAACCATAGAAAATGACATAGCAGATAAGGGGAGACTACTGTAATATCTTCAAATACCAGCAGAAACAAATCAAAGTCCTTTTGAAGTTGGTAATTATTGAGTCTAACACAAATTTTCAGTTATTAGAAGTCAGACTGGAGGCAACTTAGCAAACTTCTAGGCCTCCTAATTAGAGAAAAATACATTTAGACTTCGAGTTCCAATTTTATTATCACTTCTTTAAATTTTGCCAACATAGGATGGCAGGGTTTGCTGGCAAATCCGATCAAAGCTCTCAGAGCCAATAGTCAATATGTAGATAGTATAGGGACACATTTTTGCTCTTCTTCAATGACTCTGCTACCCTCTAGCTTTTCCATTTTCATCCTTCCAATCAGACACTTTCTTAACAGCTGAGTGAATTGTCTTATACTATGGTTGTCATAAAGCAGCAGATCTCCATGTTTTCTTCTCATTATATATATATATATATATATATGTATATATGTATGTATGTATTTTAGAAAGCAGAATGTCATTCTTCATAGTTTCACTGTGCCATTTTTACCCAGTTAACTTCAATGAACTCTGTGTCAATTCACCACAAAATAGGACCCATTTCCCTTCTTTAGAATACAGAAGTCTTTAATATATTTATATTTCTCTCTTAACTTCTATAAAACAACAAAACTTTTCTAAAGGATACACAAGTCTCCCATGCTAATTGTTTTAGCAATTTGCCGGGATAGAAGGTAGATTTTATGCTTCTATTTGTTGATCTATTTTAACTGAACAAATCTTTGTATAAAATAATTCCTTTTTTAAACAGTCAAGTGAGATGTGAGGAAAGAATCTGCCTTTGACTCTAACTCAGGGCCACTTTAGGACCAGGTCTAAAGGGATGTATATAGAATGATTCATGATAAGACTAAAGATGTGGAATTTGCCTCTTTTTCTAAGGTCCAAATGTCAAAGCTCAATCGAGATTCTTAAAGCAGTCTTCAGCCATAGGCTTCTAAAAAACAATGCTCTATATCCAATTCTCAGCAGATTAGACCTGCCTTAGCTAAATGCTAAATAAAAGCCAAGAAGAGACCACATGAACAGGAGCCAGAGGGGATATGTTTTTCTGTAAAAGGGTCAAATACATGGTTCAAATCAAAGTCCCAGGGCGTACTTGTTTCTTAGAAGAGGGAAGTATCTGTACTGAGCACTGTGGATTGTCCAGTGGGACTACAGCATGTTTTATCAGACCTCTATTATGTACAGGATTCACAGAAGGCTGGAAACATAATACATATAAACCACCCACATGGGTGCACACACACACATTCACCTAATCATGTAACAATCTGCTTTCATATGGCAAAAGCAAAACTATTCAATGGTAAAGACTGAATGACCTCTCAGGAGACAAGCTTTGGAACATCATTTATTAATATTACTGTGACATGCTCAAAAATTGCATGTCTTTTATACTCTATGGGAAATGTGATCAGATCATAGCAATAAGAAATGGGATTTTCCCTATCACGACTGCATGCTCATATTTTTCTTGTTTTACTTTAGCTCTTAATTATATTTAACATTTGTTAATACATGTTCACAACTAGGTAGGGCCTATACCCTGCTGAGATATACTATATCTGCTCTTGCCTAGCAGGATTTCTCCTGACATTTCAAGTAAACTATGTAGATGTATTTTCTACTTTTTAATTTTGGGGAAAATTATAGGAAGGCTAATGTATTGTGGTTTGATTCAAGATATGAATAAAGAAAAAGTCTCCCAGAAAATGTCTTGGTTAAAAACATTAAAATGACTTATTTGTTGAAATTATGATTAGGAAGGGTTGAGCTCAGCTGTGATAAGTGCTTTTTAATAATTATTCTAATAAACTGCACTACCCTGGGAAGTATGGTAATTGGGTTGGAATATTATTTGTAGTCCTGATTAGCATTCTGGAAATAAATAAGGAGTCGTGAGCAAGGAGTGAAGCTATGGAGACAAAAACAAGCTCTAGGACCACATAGCTGGAGAGTGAAAATGTGAGCAATAATCTACAAATTTGCATACAAGACATCACACATAAAAATATTGCTATCTTGTTCTTCTCACTGATGGAGTGTAACGTTGGTTCCAAAAATGAAAAGTCTGCTAAATTCCTCCTCTGAAATCAAGTAGATAAATCACTTATTTCACTTTCCTCCTGGCCACCTTGCTTGAACTGCAAGTGTTTCCCTTCATATTCTTGGTCATTCTGGGACCTTTCTTAATTTGAGGCTACTGTCTAGACTCCTCCTCTTCCTGGTGAGCTTCTGCCCTGATCATTTCACAGCCGCCTCCACTCTTCGTTCAAGTCTGGCATCACTGTCATAGCCACATGGTGGTTTTCCTTGGCCATACCGTCTAAGCATGCTTCCCCTGTCAGTTTTTGTGCCTCTTCTTTATAAGATTCATTAGCACAATTCATAATCATATGCTTATCTATTTATTTATAGGCATACTCTCTTTTCCCATTCTAAGTTGCAAGCCTAATGACAGTCATTATATTAAAAATCCCAGTATTTAGTAGGCACTCCATAAACTGTTTGAGACAATAAATGTGGAAGAATGTAAATTATGAAAAATTTCAGAGATTATGAGATTCTCATTTATCAACTTCAAGATTTTTGGTAGTTTTCAGAAATTTTGTGGGGTTTTTTGCTCCTTGAGTGGCAACTTTATGTGTATGTATATGTGTGTATTCATATATGTGTTTATACATATATATGTGTATGTATATGTGTGTGTTATTTATATGTTTCTCACACACACACACACACACACACACACACACACACACAACCCATATCTCTCACTATATACAAAAATAAACCCAAAATGGATTAAAGACTTAAATGTAAGCCCAAAAACTATAAAAGTCCTAGAAGACAACCAGGAAAAACTCTTCTGGACATTAGACTAGGCAAATAATTTATGACTAAGTCCTCATAAGCAAATATAACGAAACAAAAATATACAAATGGGACTTAATTAAACTAAAAAGCTTCTGCACAGCAAAATAAATGATTAACAGAGTAAACAGACAAACTACAGAATGGGAGAAAATATCTGCCAACTATGCATGTGACAAAGAGCATTAGCCAGAATCTACAAGGAACTCAACAACTCAACAAGAAAAAAAAAAAAAAACAATTAACCCCGTTCAAAAGTGGGCAAAGGACAAGAAAAAAACACGAAAACAATTAATCCCATTCAAAAGTGGGCAAAGGACATGAACAGACATTTTTCAAAAGAAGACATACAAACGTCCAACAAACATGTTGAAAAATGCCACCATCACTGGTCATCAGAGAAACGCAAATTAAAACCACAATGAAATAACCATCTTACACCAGTCAGGATGGCTATTATTAAAAAGTCAAAAAATAACATATATAGGCAAGGATGCAGAAAAAAGGAAATGTTTATGCACTGTTAGTGGGAATGTAAATTAGTGCAACCTCTATGGAAAACACTATGGAGATTTCCCAAAGAACTAAAAATAGAACTATCATTATACACAGCAATCCCACTACTAGGTATGTACCCAAAGGAAAGGAAATCATCATACCAAAAAGATAACTGTACCCATATGTTTATTGCAGCACTATTCACAATAGCAAAGATGGAATCAACCTAACTGTCTATCAATAGATGATTGGATAAAGAAACATGTTACATATTTTTACCGTGGAATAGTTCTCAGCAATGAAAAGGATAAAATCACGTCTTTGAGACATGAATGAAACTAGAGACCATTATCCTAAGTGAAATAACTTTAAGAAACAGAAAGTCAAACACTGCATGTTCTCACTTACAAGTGTGAGCTAAACAACGTGTGCACATGGACATAGAGGGAAAAATAATATACACTGGAGACTCAGAAGGGTAGGAGGAGGGTGAGGGATGGGAAATGTCATAATGGGTACAATGTACACTATTTGGGTTATGGGTACACTAAAAGCCCAGACGCCATCACAATAGAATATATTAATGTAACAAAATTGCACTTCTACTATTTAATTTACGAAAATTAAAAAGAAAAACACCTGCACACACACACATATATAATCAACACTAAGGGTACACTAGTAAAACTCATAATCATGTCTTTCTAAGCACTATGGAACAGCAAACATTTGTGAAAAAAATACCTGCCACAACACAGGAAAAAAAGTGTGCCAAAAGGAAAGAAAGAAAGATAGTTAGGATTTATCACTCCAATCACTTTGAAATAAGAGGAAAGAGGAGTACACTTCTCCCTGACCTGCATGTTTTACTTTTTGAAAATTCCACCCATCACAGCTGTGATCCAACACAGAGCAGGAAATACGATCAACCAGATTTAATTTTCTCTGTTTTGAAGTGGAACAAGAGAAGGAAGGAGAGGTGAGAAACAACATTCTTCCTAGAGTATGTCTAGCAACCCTCTTGAACTTGAGGAAATGTAGATGAATAACTGTTTATGCTAAATCATGTATCTATTTGTCCATTCTATTTTCAAATCCAGTTTTCCTGCCATCATAATACAACCATGGTATGACTATAGAAAAGTCATACAACCATGGTATGACTCCATGGTTGGAGTCCAAATGGATACGAAATTCTCAACGTAAAAATGATTTAGAATAATTACAGTAAAATTTTTATTAGAAAGAAGATAAGGTGGCTATTGGAAGGATGTTTTTGTGTATACTGCAATAAAAGAAGGTAGAAAAATGCACTTGTTACCTGAAGTCCTTGGTGATTAATGTTTGAGGATTTGGCAGGCAAGGAAGGTCAGCTCTCAGACTACTAGATTCCACAGAAATACATACTAGAGGTGTCAAATAATATTGTTTCCTGTTTTGGAGCCCTCCATAGAACAGGAAGTCTCTACTTACAGATGTTCCATGCCTGAGGATAACTGGAAACTTTGCAGAGCTTGGCATTGTGCAGCAAAACTTTTGAAATACTTTTTAAAAATCTAGATATTGAGGCATTATTTAACTAAATCTCTCACCTTTGTGGAAATAATGTTTATAGAAGATTTTCTTGATGAAACCCATAAATTCAGAATATCTTTCTGCCATTAACAGGTGTCTGGAATCTCAGAAACTTTAAAAGTTGTAAAGTTTGCACATCCCAGTTATATAGGATACGCTTTTGATTTTTTTTGTGTGTGCAAGTTTAATCTGTCACTTCGCTGTCCTTTATGTTTTATGATGTAAGCCTAAGTTACAATTTCCTTATGCTTCTGCCTTTTTGTCTTTTATGGTAAATGCTTCATAATTCTTTGTAAAAACCCAATCATTTCACTTGTCCACATAAACCGTTTGCTCAGAAAAGGTTATTTGCCTGAGAGCCCACATCACTGTTGAAAAATTTTGCTTGTCTCTCCCTTGTAGTTAAAGATAAACCTCTGTGCTTCTCAGAAAACAAAGCTGCTGAAATCCTAGCTTGTAAGTCAAATAATAAGACACAATGACTTTCTGACCTGAATGATAATTTCAGCACACCTAATTAGATCAAGTACATAGCATCTTGGATACTTGAAATGAAACTTCAAATGATAAGCAGTTGAATTTCAGCAAAATTTTGAAGAAAATTATATAAATTTTTCTATGAAGAAGAGAACTAAATTCCATCTTTAAATAGTCTGCTTTTATAGCAACATAGGATTAGGGTGAGATAGTGAATGAAAAAGCAAAAATAAGTGATGGTGCTAGTTTTAAAAGTCAGCATGTTATTGGAATATACAAACAGTTGTATAATTTCTAGAAGCCACAACATAATTTTTTCTAGAAATAAAAGTGACCTCTTGGCTACTGGGCTGGCCTTTCTGGAGGCAAAAACTGGAAGACTTTAAGAATCTGTTTTCTTTTGTTTGTTTAAAAACATGATGCTATTTTATAACTGAATTTGTAATTGCTCAAGAAGTTAAAAATAAAAATAGATTATTTCTGTTACAGAAACATATGTTGGATTATACAGAAATTTTCAGACCTGAAACTGAAAAAGTACACAACACAGATTATCTATTGACAATGGAGAACCTGATATCAAGGATTTTGCTAAGAGTGGTTGGTTGCCATGGCAGTAAGATATAAATGCAGATACTAATGGGGAAGAATATACCCTGTAGTGGTATCAGATAGGATCAAAATGGCAGGAAAAAGTTTCATTTCCCTTCTAATTTGGAAAAAAAAAGTGATGAGTGAGTTTAACTGAGACAAATCAGATTCCAACAGAAACAAAGGCAAAATAGTCAATGCATAACTTCAGGTTTATAGAGAGTGATTACAGTCAGATCTGGATGAGAGACTCCTATCTCAAGCTACTAGCGATGTGCTACCTGACAGCCACCATCCAGGGAAGTTGGGGAGCAAGGCAAGGGCTAAACAGTTGGATCTAAGGTTTGCTATGTCCCTGGATTTAATACGAAAGATGGTCTAATACATGACTTTTGTATCTAATGGGAACAAAAATAAAATACATATGTGTGTTTTTAACTTTTTTAAAGGTCTTTTTTTTTAATTCTAGGATACGAGTGTATAAAAGATAAATCAATAATAACTTTTTGAGAAAAAAGTTATATTTTACTTTTAAGACATAATGTACACCTCTTGTTTAAGAAACAATAAAATGTGAAAAAACCTCAACTTTAAAAGCTACAATTTTTTGTTTTTTTTTTTGAGATTGAGTCTCGCTCTGTTGCCCAGGCTGGAGTCCAGTGGCGCGATCTCAGCTCACTGCAACCTCTGCCTCCCAGGTTCAAGTGTTTCTCCTGCCTCAGCCTCCCAAGTAGCTGGGATTCCAGGCACCCACCACCACACCCAGCTAATTTCTGTATTTTTAGTAGAGATGGGGTTTCAACATGTTGGCCAGGCTGGTCTCAAACTCCTGGCCTCAAGTGATCCTCCCACCTTGGCCTCCCATTGACCGCATGCTCATGATTACAGGCATGATCCACTCTGCCCCGCCAAAAGCTATGATTTATTACATATTATGACTCATAACACCATCTACTGCAAAATATAAATTGTAATGTAGATTATATTAATAAGCTTTACACACCATGTTTAACTTTTTTTTCTTCAAATTTATGAACTATGTTCGAAAAAACATCCTACTATTTCTCTTCACAGAATCATTCCTTTCTGTTCCCCACTACTCCTTCCTCTTGATTTCCACCACACCTCTGTTACTATGCCCAAGAACAAGTGTGAGGAATATGTGTTCCCTCAAGAATGCCTGGCCTCCTCCACTTTATGAAGACAGAATGTGATTCTTTCTGGGGCAGCTTGTACTTTCCAGAACACATTTCCCCATAAAGAGTTTCTTTCCTTTCCCAAAACCCTATGTTCAAATAAGAAAGGGGGCGATCTTTTTGGTTTTCACATGGGCATACAACAAACAAGACAGTGACTAATAAAAGGTTTTTCCTCTCCTTTTTGATTTTCTGGAAAAGTTTATGTAGGATTATTCCTTAAATACTTGGTAGAAATCACTAGCGAAGCTATATAGGCCTGAGGGTTTTCTTTGTGGGAAGGTTTTTAACTATTAACCTAATTTATTTAAGAGATATAGTGTTATATAGGTTATCTATTTCTTCTTGAAAGACCATTGGCACTTTGTGCTTTCAAAGATTGTATTCTCATGGGAGAAAAATGCAGTCAGATAAAAGGAGTAAGTTCCAGCATTCAATAATACATAGGATGACTATAGTTAATAATTTATTGTATATTTCAAAGTAGCTAGAAGGGAAGATTTGAAATGTTTCCAACACAAAGAAATGATAAACGTTTGAGATGACGGATATCCTAAATACCATGATTTAATCATCACACATGTATCAAAATATCACACGTACCCACAAATATCTACAATTATTATGCATCAGTAAAAAAGAAGTAAAAGGAAACACAAACATGGTTTAACTTGGAGTGATAAGGTAATGAGCAATTTATTTTTCTTTTGTTTTGAATTCTGCGGAAGGACTTTCAAAGTTGTGCAATAAGAAATGGTGAAACCCTCTCAAAAATATTATGTCTGTTTTTCTAACTTGTCAAACTTATTGGCATAAAGTTGATGAAAATATTTCCCTGTTATCCTTTTAATGTATATAAGAATTGTAGGAATAGCCCTCTTACATTTCTGGTAGTACAATTTATATATTTTCCCTTTTTTCCTGATAGTCCGGCTAAAGGTATATCAATGTTATTTTTTTAAAAATTTAATTGTTTAATTTTAACTTTATTTTTGTTATTTTCTGTTTTCTATTTTGTTGCTTTTTAATTTAGGTTTCATTTGTCTTACTTCTTCTAGCTTCCATACAGTGAAACTTAGATTATTAAGCTTAAGAGTGTTTGAAAGTTAGATTATTAAATTTAGCACGTCCATATTTTCAGACACAAGTATTTATTGCAATAACTTTTTCTTAAAGTACTGTTTTAACTGCATTAAATACATTTTGATATTTGTCTTAATTTATTCAGTTCAAACTACTTTCTAATTTACCCTGTGATTTTTAAATTTGACCCATAGTTAATTTATAAGTCATTTGTTTAGTTTCCAAAGACTTTGGAGTTTTACAGTTATTTTTACGAGTTTTCAGTTCCATGTTTAATTCCGTGTGGTGAAAGGACTTAGTAGTTCTAATTTCAATCCTTTTAAATTTATTGAGTTTATGGTTCAGAATCTAGTATATATTAGTGAATATTTGTGTGCACTTGGAAAAATGTATATTCTGCTCTTTTAGATCTAATGTCCAATAAATGTCAGGCAATGTTGAAGAAGTCTTATTCAAGACTTGTATATGCTTACTGATTATTTTGCTTTCTTTCTTTAATTAATGAAGTTTCATAATCTCTAACTATAATTGATTGTGAATATGTCCATTTGTCCTTCCTGCATTATCAGTTTTTTCTTCTTGTATTCTGTAGCTCCATTATTTGATGTTGTATGTCCTCTTGATTAATTGACACATACATCATTGTAACATGTTCCTCTTTATCACTGGTAATATTTCTTGTTTCAAAATCTACTCGGTTTGACATTAATATAGCTACTGATGCTGCTTTTTAATTGGACTAGCACTGTATATCTTTTTCTCATATAGTCTGTGTATCCTCCTGAGGTCTTCCCCACATTCATAGGGGCCAGATAGCCATGCCAACTTGGAGCCCTTGGGATGCTTGCAGGAGACCTGGACTTAGGTCACCCTCTAGTGCTGAAATGGCTGCAGTTGTCCGGGGTTAGGGAACCCAAGTCAGTCTACTTAGAACTTCTGAACTGTCCTACTGAAGAAAGACAAAAGCAAAGAAAGCCAGACTCTGAAGAATAAATACATATATAATTCTTCAATGCACAAAAAACAACTGTCATACACAAACATCAAGAATAAATAAATAGGGAAATATGACATCACCAAAAAGACAAGATAAGGTGCCAATAAATAACTTTAATGGGATAAAGGCATGTGATCTGTCAAAGAATCCCATTAGCTACTTAAGGAAGCTCAGGTATCTTAAAGAAAACACAAAAAAGTAATTTCACAAATTTATCAGGGAAATTTAACAGAAAGGTTAAAATGATTTAAAAAATCAAATGGAAATCCTAGAAATGAAAAATACAAAGAACAAAATAAAAAATGCAATAGAAAGCATCAACAGCAAAACTGGTCAAACAGAAGAATCTATAAACTTGAAGACAGATTATTTGAAAATATATAATCAGAGTAGCAAAGAAAAGAAATATTAAAACTGTTGAAGTTTGACTGTAATCTGCCTTGAACAAGATCTTTTGGAACTGAATCTATTTGGAGTTTTGTTTTTACTTTTTTTTTTTTTGAGCTTTCTGTATCCATTTTCTATATCTCTTGCAAGACTTGTAAAAATTTTAGCTATTATTTGATTAAATAAAGTTTCTATGCTTTTGACCTTCTCTTCTCTTTCTGGAACACCCCAAATTCATATATTTGGTACCTTTAGAGTATTCCATATCTCATGTAGATTTTACTTTCCTATTCTTTTCTTTTTTTAGTCTAAGTTATTTCAAAAGATCTGTCTTCAAGTTCAGAAATTATTTCTTCTGTTTCATCTAGTCTAGTTTTGATGTTCTCATTTGCACTTTTTATTGCATTCCTTGAGTTATTCAGTTCCAGTGGTCCTTTCTTATGGTATATATCTCTTTTTTGAGTTTCTCACCTAGTTTGTAAATTGTTTTTCTGATTTCTTTGTATTGTTATCTGTGTTCTCTTGTATCTCACTAAGTTTCTTTAAAAAATCATTGTTTCCGTTTCTTTTGCAGGCCTTTTATAGATTTCTTTTTCATAGGTATCTCTTGCTGGAGAATTATTGTGTTTCTTTAGAGTTGTTATGTTTCCTTGCTTTTTTATGTTTCTTGTGTCCTTCCATTGATATTTGGGCATCAGGTATAATAGTCACTCCTTCCAATGCTATGCATTGGCTTTTGTAGAAGACTTTTTCTATGGGTTCATTTATAGTGTAAGTTGCTTAAGGTGCTTTCCCTTTGAATCTGGGTGTGCACAGTAGTGTAATCTCTGTGTAATTTCCTCAACTATAATCTGCATCAGTAGTGTTTATGAGTTTCTCAGTGGTTTAGGCTATGCTTATTAGTGGAAGCTGAAATTGAGGCATTGCTGAAGGCAGGAACATCGGGGGGGCTTGTCTTCAGATGTTGGTGGGCCTGGCATGCCAATCCTTGGACACTCAAATGTTATGTATGGGCACTGGTGGTAGTAGTTCTGGGCAGGCCAATCCTTGTGCCTTCAGACAGCTTGCTAAATTTCTGGCAGTGGCAGTGGTGGACTGGGCATGTGGGCAGGTCTTCAGGACCCTGGGCGGTGTGCATGGTGTCCAGAAAGACAGCAGCAGCATCATGCCAATCCTTGGGCCTCCAGGTAGCATGTGTGGACATCAGAGGTGGAAGTAGCAGACTGTGCACTGCAATCCCCAGGCTCCCAAGTGGTACCTGTAAGTGGGCACCAGCAGCATTAGTGGCAGAAAGTTGGGCAGGCCTGTTCATGTACCTAGAAGGTGTGCATGTGCACTGGTGGGTGGGGTGCACTGACCCCAAGGCCTTTGTATCATGTGCATGTGGGCAAACAGGCTGAGTGAGCCCATCCTTAGGTCCCCACAAGGTGTGCACAAGCAGCAATGTCAGTGGGGGAGGGTGGGGGAGAGATGGGTCTATCCATAGGATTCAGGAAAACATGCACAGGTCCCGGGAGTGGCAGTGCCAGGCTGGATGGGTCTGTCCTCAGGCCCCCCAGTGGGGTACATGGGCAGAGGCTACAGTGGGTGAGGTGGTCCACTCCAGGCCCCCAGATAGCCCTATCCAGACCCCTAGATTGCCCATCTGGGCACCAACAGTGGTGGGCAAAATGGGCCTCTCCTCATGTCCCTGGATCTCACTCAGGCACTGATGGTGGGTTGGATGACCTTGTTTTCAGGTCCCCCTACTGTGATCATGGGCACTAGCAAAATCGGGTGTAGTGAGTTGATCCCACAGGCCTGGATGATGTGCATGGCCACTGGCAGTTGCAATGAGCAGACGGGCCACTCCTTAGGTTATCCCTATGGTGTCCAAGAGCACCAGCTGTGGCTGGTGGATTGGGTTGATTCCCAGGTTCCTGGACAGCATGCTGGGGCAGCAGGGGAAGCAGTGGGCAGGGCACACCTGTCCTAAGGTTTCAGAATTGCAACTGTGTGGACCCACCTCATTCCCCCTAAAAGTGCATGGTAGGTGCATAGAAGGTCTGCTACTGGAGGGGGCAGGGTTGCAGTCAGTAGCAGCAGCCCCAGGCAGGTGGCTCTCAAGATCTGGGGAGCATACACTTTTGCTCCCTTTGTCCTGGGGGCGGCTTCCCCAATGCACTGCACCATCCATTCATCAAAGTGTGGGACACTTCATGAGCTACAGTGCTGGAGGTTCAGCCACACTGTTGAGCCCAGCCAGCATCACAACACTGCAACCCTCTGGGTGGATGTTGGGGAATGTCAGCTGGGCTCCAGGGATGTGGAGATGCAGAAGTTGATGGGTCTCAGGTCAAGAAGTAGTCTGGTGGGAGCTGGGCTCTCAGAATGGCACTATGTTGCAGCTGCTTGGGTCTCAAAGGGTGTGTGAGACCCAGCAGGAACTCCCTCTCTGATCAATGATGTCATGCGCATTCTTTATCGTTCCCTACGCTAGTGTCAGGGCCTGCCAGAGCTGAGGTACTCTCCTATGGCTAGGACTGCAGGAGTCCACAGGAGTGTGGACCAATGGGAATCTCTCATTTACCTTTTCTCCGTTCTGGCTAGTTTCTCCTGCTGAGCCATTCCTAGCCAGGCTGGCTGCTTTGCTTCTTTTTCCTTCAAAGCCTCAGAGGTTCCCTGTATGCCCTGGTGAAGTCTAGTGTTCCCTCTTGGACTCTCTATTTGGTGTGTGATTATCTACTAGCTGTTTTGCTGTTTGTGAAGGAGGCAAGTTCCAGATATCTCTAGTCAGCCATCTTGAAGCCCTGCTCTAGCTTTTTGTTTTTCAAAAACAGTAATTTTGATACTTTTTTGAAACAATCACTTAAAAACATTTTTTTTTTTTTTTTTGCTTTTGCTTTGGCTTTGCTAAGGCACAAACTAAGCGACTGAAATGTCTGGTTAGTTTGCCTATTGAGCAATCCAGCACATATCTCTCTTTATATGTTCTTCATTTTATTACATGTTGTCCTTTACTGTCCACTAAGAATTAAAGAGATATTTAGAAAGGCTAAGTGCTAGATAGATTGATAGAGAGATACAGTTTCATTTAATTTCATTTTGAAAATAATACCGTAAGGAAAATACTATCCGCATTTTAAGTTTGAAGAAAAAGACTCAGAGCATAAGTAAATTTTATTTTATAAGTGAAGCTTTGATTTTATTTTATCTGGCTGACTACAATGCTATTTCTCTTCTATACATTGCATCAACATGGATTAAATTGGGAATAGCCTCTTATAGTCCCTTATAACCACAGCAGAGATACAATAACTGAGTAGCACATAGAATAAATTGAAAGTGAATTGGCAAATTGACAGGCATCATATTTAATTTTCTATGGCATTTTATATACAAATTTAAAAGAAAGGGGCTTCTTGAAGGAAGGCACTTTTCTTTACACATTATTGTTTGTCTCACTCCCTTTCTCAATCCTAATCTCATTTGTAGTATCCATAATATTCAGAGTATAATTGTTAAATGAATGAATGTTTAATATTTTTGTTATGTTTTTCTTAAAAAATTGTTTAATTCTCTTCTTTATAAAGTATTTGTAGATGTAAAAACAGATGTACATGCACATACATGACCACATTTTGCTCTCACAAATGAATAAAAGTTTATTCAACGTATGAGTTGAGGGCAAATGCTTTGCTTAAATCTATTCATCTGGTTATACTAAGAACAGATTATAGAGCCAGATGACCTTTTTTTATCATGCTCTATACATATACTTTTACTACGGTAAACCATGGACAAATTTCTTTAAAATGTTTTAAAAACTTGGATATATAATTTAAATCAAAATTATTAACCTAGCAATTAATACAATGGCTAGAATTTTATTAACTCTTCATTTTAATGAATCAGATATATATGTGTAGTTTTATATGCATATATATACACATGTGTATATGTACACGTGTATATATGTATGTGTACACATGTGTATATATGTATATGCACACACACATACACACGTATATATGTACACTTATGTATATATACACATATGTATATGTACACATATGTATATATACACATATGTATATGTACACATATGTATATATGTATATGTACACATATGTATATGTACACATATGTATATATGTATATGTACACATATGTATATGTACACATATATGTATATATGTATATATACACATGTATATGTGTGCATGTATACAGGTGTGCATATATGTGTATATATACATATATACAAATATATATTTATATGTATACACATATATGTATATATATGCACACATATGTAGATATGTATGCATATACAAATGTGTATATATGTATATATGTATAGAAACACATAGGTACATATATGTATATATACATATGCTCCATTTTATCAACTAATGTTACAATAACTTAAAAGTTAAATGCAAATAACCACAGACTCTAAAATGGGGGAAAGCATATTTGCAAAGAGGACTCACTGACTCCTTCTTTTCAAACCAATGGAGAGACTTTAAAGTCTAAATGTGCTGGATTTTTTTTGAAATGGATTCTAGGCTGATATTCAATTTTTTTTCAATTTACATTACATTTTACATTAATCTTACACTTACATTAATGTAAATTATTGTACATTAATTTTACATTAATCTTACATTAATCTTATTTACATTAATCTCACTTACATTAATCTTTTACATTAATCATTTTCCATTATTCTTATTTTCAATTGGGTTATAAATTTTTTGAAAGAACATTTTATTGCAGTCAACTCTATCTTATCTGTGAATGTTTTATTTACTTTTTAAATTGCATACCATTCCTTTTCTTTCAACCCCCTCCCAGCCACCAAGCTGGGCTCCAGGCTAGTGACAGAGGTCCTACTTGGAAGATCAAGACAAGGCACAGAAGTGTGTAACATGAACATCTAGGAAAAATGAATACTAAATCTATGTCCACATTCTTAAAAATTAAAAAATGCTATTATTCCATAAAATTTAAATTATGAAAGTTTGGTCAAATAAATAATTGTACATTTACAGCATAGAATATTATGTAGCTATTTAAAGGAATGAATTTAACTTGAAATTTTCACAAGCTATTGCTGAATGTAAATGACACACAAAGAAGTGTGATAATTATTTGGGGTATACTTTTATAAATAATGTAAAATATCAATTTATGTGTATATGACAGCATGGAAAACACAGATTTTTATACTCAAATTATTTAGACACATTACCTTGGGTTTCTGGTTATGATCTCATGAAGGGGAACATGGAGGAGGATAGAATTGAGAGAAGAAAAAAGGAAGAAGACATTATTATATAAAAGAAAAAAGCATCAAAATTGTACATATAATCCTGTTCCTGTAAAACTGTGTGTGTGTGTATGTGTGTGTGTGTGTGTGTGTGTGTGTAAGTATACATGTGGATAACAGATCATTAGAGGTACCAAAGACAGGGTTAGGTTTATGTCTATTGACTAGTAAGATAAACGTATGACAATATCAGACAGTCACTCAATAATAGTTGTCTCACAGCTCCATGAGAATGGAAATGGGAGGCAACATTTAGCTTTGTCTTTATACCATTATTTCATGTATATTATTTTAATCCAGAGAATTTTTCTTTCATTCTTACATACGTTCATGTATACATCATTCATACTGCCAAAAGAGAAGCTGGAAATAATTATTTTTACCAAGCATTTAGAACAAGTACATAAGCCAGCAGACTGCCTTTTCATATAATGTGATTTTGTTGCATCAAAGGAAATCTTATTTATATAATAAAATATACCTACTATTACGTGAACATTTTCTATATCATCACCTATAATCTCTCTTATAGGTTTGATAATTTCTTTTCAGTTGGATGTACTTTTCAAAGAAGCTAATTGGTAACATATCCTTTATCAAGCTTTCAAATCATCATCAAATGGAAGAACATGAATATGAGTCATAAAATATTAGTTTTATATTATTGAATGCACTCTAATTATCTCTGTGTTCATTTCTTTGCTGGAAGCATGCTTTTCTTCTTACACAGTCATTAATTTTCATAAGTATGAATTTAAACCATCTCAAAATTATTTTCCTTTTGGTATTCCACACTCCCATGAAGAGGGTAGTCTAATTTGATGACGTTGGAGGAAGAAACTGAATTAATTAGTTTCTGGATAAATACAGTAAAAATGTATTCCATTGTTTAAGGAATAAATAAAACCTCAGATATGTCTAATGAGAATGAAAATATATTCTACCTATCATGTTATTCCTCTTCCTGTGTATATTCATTTAAGACCTGTAGATATTAACACACAAAATAAACATGCACTGGCTAACTTTAACCAAGGAAAGCATATAGAAAATAATTTATCTTATAAGTTAGAGTATACAAAATTATTAGACATATGTAGCATTTAAATCTTTGTACCTTAATAACTAAACAATTACTTCCCAATTTGTAAAAGTATATGAGCTGAGTCTCCAGTATAAACCTTATGGCATGTATCCATATTAATTCCTGAAAGGAAGATAGCTCATTAAAATAAAATGAAAGATTTAAATAAAAGGACGTTAAAATAAATACATTCAGGAGTTTATATATACTGCATCACTTCTCTTTTAATCTTTACTAGGTATGTTATTGGAAAACCAGTTTCCAGTTGGATTTGCTGATTCAATTTTTATCAAATTGCAAGCAACAGTTTTTATACATTAATATAATTATTTTTTAAATTCCAGGTCACCAGCAGTAACTATCACAAGCAATAAAATATAAGCAATGCTCTCTGCATGGTGCTGTGTTAGGAAATAATCCTAAATATGGGTACACGAGTCAGTCCTAGAAAATAAACATTTTCATCAATAATAATATAAATGGATAACTGACCTCCATCACAGGGAGGAAAATCCTTTCCCCTATTTTCTCCCAGCGCTTGCTCTTGGGAGGAAATGCTCCCTAATGAAGCAGAATGAGTAGGGCTCTGATATTAAAGAATCTATTGGTAAATCCTTGTTAACATTAATTCAGTGGGAGGACTCGGGCAAATCTCAACATCAGTATCATTTTTCTCCTTTCCTGAAAAATGGGAGCAAATATCAACTTCACAGCATTAGAATTTTTAGCAATGTAATGTATCTACACACAAACACATTACGTTTTTCTGTCTTAACTAAGCCCTTTCTTTACTCCATTTATACTTCTACAAACTTTCCCATTTCTCTGTACCCCTTTAGAGAAACACTCCTTGAAAAAGATTTCTATGTTTAGTATTTTCAGTTACTCTCCATTTTCTCCTAAACTCTTTCCAAAAAGGCTTGCATCTCTTTCACAGAAACTGCTCTTGTCACATTGGCAATGATGGCCACATTGCAAAATCCAGTAGTCAATGCTCAGTCTTCATCTTGTCACAGTTGATTTTTTCCCTATCCTGGAAACACATTTATTTATGTACCTATCATGACACCAAACCCTCGTGGCTTCCTTCCTACATTACAGGCTGCTTATGCTCAGTATCTTTTTCTTATTCCTTTTTATCTTTCCAATTTCTTAATTTTGAAGTGCCTCCAAACTCAATTATTGGGCCTCTTCTCTGTTCACCCACCCTCTTGCTAATCACACCTAGTGACATGGTTTAAACATAGTTTATATGCTGACAACTCCCAATTTTTTTTCTTTGTAGTCTGTGTTCCCTTTTGAGCTCTCTGGACTTGTATATACAATTGCTTTCTAGCATCTCTAGTTGGGTATCTAATATATATCTCAAACTTAACCAGGCCAAAAATGTACTCCTGATGTCCCTTCTTTATCCAGACTTTTTCCCATCTCAGTTAATAGATGCACCATCTTTCCAGCTGCTCAGGCCCAAATCTATGAAGTCATTATTGACACATCCAATCAATCTGAAATCCTCTCAGCTCCTATGTGAAATATAGCCAGAACAGATACAGCATCACTTCTGCTGCTACTACTCTAATCCAAGCCATCACCTTTCTCTACTAGAATATTTCTATATCTTCCTAAGTGGGGTCTCCATTCCTACTTTTGTCCCACTACATTTCTTCTCAGTCAGTAGTAACTGTTTAAAAATGACAATCCAGCTCATGTCATTGATCTGCTCTGATCTCTCCGGTGACTCCTGTATCACTCAAAGTCAGAAATAAAGTCTTTAAAATAGTCTTCAAACCCTACATAATCTGGTCTGACATTAATTGTTGGACTTCCTTTCCAACCACTGTTTCCCTTTCTTACATATTTCCAACTACAATGGCTTTCTTGTTGTTCATAGCATATCTCTAGAATATTCCTACCTTAAGATCTTTATATTCCTTTTCCATTCCATGGAATGCTTTTCCTCTAGATATTGGTATAAATTTTTCCTTTGTCTTCTTTGCATCTTGATTCTTTAATCTTACTCTTTAAAATTGCAACTCTCAGCACTCCTGCCCTGCTTAGTTTGTTTTTATTGCACTCAGCACCTTATACATTGCATCATTTATTTTCCCAACTAGAATGTAAGCTCCCTCAGGGTAAACAGCCTGGCCTGTCTTATTCACTGTTCTATTTCCAGAACAGTGACTGACATTTAACAGGTGATTAATATTTATTCATGGAATAAATGAATGAATCAAAAAGCACTTTGTGAAATAGAAAGCAGTATAAAAGTAGAGTTTATTATGTTTATTCCTGATATTACAAGAAATACTATTAAAATCACTAAGCATCCATGTAACTAAAGTAGTAAGAACATAACTACTCTTGTCTACTATATTTGCGTTCAATTATTAATAGCCTACCTTGCTTTTAGAATATAAACATTTTGGGAGCAAAGACTATAAAAAGCAGGCTAGGTCAATGTCAGGTGACAGTATGATTAGGTATTGATTTTAGCCATTGTGCCCCATTAAGTAGGAACTTCTTAACAAAAAGTTAAGACGATGCTTAGAAGAAACAAAGCTAAAATTTCCAGTAGGTTTAGAAGAAGATATGAATGAGCTTCCTTAAAAGTTGCAAAAACTAAACCTTTTAGACAAGAAGCTGTACTGGTTATGAGAGAGAATTTGTGTAGTATTAGTGCAGTCTGAGTAAGAGTGGCAAAGCCCAGCAACCACATTCATATGTTTATGCGCTGTTTCTTATCTATGGCGACATCACTCTAAGCTCATTTTTATCAGATATTATGTACTGAATCTTAAATTAAGATTTAAAGGTAAAGTTTTAGGGAGAGACATCCATTATATTGTATTTTATATTTACTTTGGAAGCCCCAAACAGAAAACTTCCCTGGCAGAAGATTAGCTATAACATGATATTCTGAAATACTGTGTAATAAAATTACTGTTGTAAGAATGGGGCTTGGAAGAAAAGATCAACAGTATTTTCTTCTTTCTCACTGTAACCACAGCAACCTTAATTGTGACTTTGCATTGGATGCCTTCCATAAACCACTTAAGCTTCGCATGGAAAAAACAGAAAAGGGGGAAAATTAGACATGACACACATCTCTCTACCTCAATTCTTAGTGCCTTCGTTCTGCACTCTTAGCTTTCCAAGGCTGGAAATGTATTGCCACTGTCTTCTCACTATTTCTCCTAACTCAATCATCTCCATCTTCCATGGTGCTGCCAGAGCGATTTTTCTAATACATGGGTTTGAGCTTGCTTTTTCTCTGCTTTAAGGTTATTTGTTTGTTTCTTTGTATGTTGTTTGTCTTTTGAGACAGTCTCACTCTGCCGCCCAGGCTGGAGTGCGGTGGTACAGTCTTGGCTTATCGCAACTTCTGCCTCCTCGGTTCAAGCTATTCTCCTGCTCAATCTCCCAAGTAGCTGGGATTACATGTGTGCACCACCATGCCCAGCTAATTTTTGTATTTTTGGTAGAGACAGGGTTTCACCATGTTGGCCAGGTTGGTCTCAAGCTCCTGACCTCAAATGGTCCACCTGCCTCGGCCTCCTAAAGTACTGGAATTATAGGCATGAGCCACCACATCCAGCCTGTTTTAAGTCTTCAAATGTCTCCTACATATGCAGTCAGCGTGGAATGCAAGGACTTATATGAGTCTACTTCTTCAATTTGAAGGTGACAATAATCATGGTGATAAGAATGACAATAGCTATCACTTATTGATCATCTTCTTCAACTAGATACTATGAGATATTTTAGATTCTATTTCCTTTTAATTTTCACAGACACCCTAGAAAATAATTATTATTCTCTCCTTTAAAATCATAAGACTCCGATACATTAATTAACATGTCCAAAGTCACCTAGCTACTTAGTGGTGGGTCAGAGCTTTGAGTCAGAGCTTGTCTTACTTCAAAGCTCGTGTTCTTTCCCCTGTGATCATAACTTACAGCTTATCCAGATGAATCTACGTGGAGCTCCCCAGAAGCTTCTCAGGGTTTCTACTCCCTATGCTATCTTCCATTTGTTCTAACTGTCTGAAAACTGTCTCTCCTTGATCACTTGGAAAATCATTACTCAACCTTCAAACAACTAAACCCTCTTTTCTCTCTGAAGCTCTCCCTGCTATACTTCTTGCCTAGAGGCACTTAGGTAATCAACTCTGTCTACTGCCTGTAGTGAATCCTGTATGTAACTCTATTACAACACCTAAATTTTCACATTGACTAAAGTTTGCATATCCGACTCAGTTTTTGTACTATAATTTCTCTTATGACAAGTGTCATAAATTATTCCTTTATACATTTTATGCAGTTTCTA
Source organism: Gorilla gorilla gorilla (assembly GCF_029281585.2). Classification (NCBI taxonomy): domain Eukaryota; kingdom Metazoa; phylum Chordata; class Mammalia; order Primates; family Hominidae; genus Gorilla; species Gorilla gorilla. The sequence goes on from NC_073234.2 coordinate 93,937,061, forward strand.
AAAGTAAAGTAATTCCAAAACATTATAATAAAAATATAAGAAAAATAATTTGGAAAAAGTTTCAGATTACATGTTTTGTGCGTTGTACCACCTGCTACTGAAAGATATTTGTCTCCGTTTAGTCATGAAAACTCCTCTATTCGTTTTTTTAATAGACTCACTTGGCATCTCTGATTTGAATTCTTCAAGGCTCCCTTTCTCTGCTGGTCTATGCTAACCAAGATGTTTCTCTTGTATTGTTGTTTACCTACCTTTGCCCCAGTGGCTAATGACAGGCTAGAGATCTACTGGTCTTCCTGTTACATGACTCTAATCTCATTTTTATCAGATAGTATGTACCAAATCTTAAATATCTTGGATACATGCAAGGGTTAAAGTTTGAGGAACAGACACCCATTATATCTTATATTTACTGTGAAAGCCCAAAGCAGAAAATGTCTGTTTTGCTGAGACCAACTGGTAAGCTGGCTTCACTGGGGAAAAGGAGACGGTACCATTTCAGATAGCACAGAAACTTCCATATAAATGAGAGAATACGCACAATTACTGGACATAGCATGTTGCCCATGTGAATAATATCTTTAGATGATAAAGGCAGAAATAATATTGAATACCTCTGCTTGGTTATGCTCGGTTGCCTGCTCCTTAGCTACCAGGTCTGTGATTTTAGTAGAAACGTCCTGTTTTTGCTGACCTCCTTGGCTTTACTTGGTCTAGAATACACTGAATGTGAATTTCCAAGTTCTCTTTTTTGTTGAAAAGAAGCTTCAAGTTCCTAACGTCTAGGCACAAGAAATGAGCAAATTATCTTGCCCCTGAGATTTGGAACAGAAAGGAATAGACAGTGTTACTAAGAAGACTACCCAGTGTGATTAGTAAAATTTAGGCTATGATCTATCTTTTTTTTGTATCCCAAGTTTAAAAACTTATGCAAGACTGCTAAGCAAAGGATAAAATATTTAATACATAAATGAGACTCACATTCTAAATCCTGCTGTACAGAAGGAAAAGAAAGCTAGTATTTTATACTTAGCATTTTTTCAAACTATTTAGGGATTATCCAGACAGATATTTACAGTCTTGGATATGATGCATACACTCAAGGTAGAATTTATAATAGTTTATGAGTACTTACTATGAGCCTGGCACAGTGCTAGCTGCTGTAATTACTAAAATAAATAAAATTAATTTCCTCCCTCAACAATCTTTGGTTACAGTTGATGAAGCAGACATGTATGTAGATAATTATGACACAATGTAGAGACAACTAAAGTATGATATATTATTACTATGACAATCAGTGCTTCCAGAATAATATTGAAAACAAAAACTAACCATGTTACAATTCAATTTCAAACCCTTGAGTATTTTTTTCTATTGTTTAATGGATAAAGGTCAACTTCTTCATGAGGTCTTCTGTGATCTGGACCTGGAATACTTTTCTAAACCTATTTCTTAAAAGAACCATTTTAATACCCCATACTTCAACCATGCCAAGATACTATGTTTGCATCTTCTCTTGCTCTGAATTTAATTACATATGAAACTATTAGATATATCAGCATATTGTGGCTATATATGTGTATGTACGTGCGTGAATGTGTGTTTATGATTTTTAACACCCAACTAGATTTTAAATGATATCTGATCAGAAAAACAAAACTTAGATTTACTGTGTCCTGTTCTAATGGATAACAGTACTAACTACACATCAAATCACTCTATAAAATTTTTAGTGTAAAAAAACAAAAGAAAGCAAGAAAGGAAAAATTAGAGATGGAAGGTGAGAGAGAATGGGAATGATATTTAGCTCCAAAGACTGGGACTTTCTATAACACTGTTTGTTGTTCATTCCAGTTGCCACTAGGCACATGGGCTATTTAAATTTAATTAAGGAATTAAATAAAAATTTAGCTCCTCAGCCAAACTAGTCACATTCTAGGTGCTTAATGTCCATATGTGACTAATGACTACAGTACTAAAAAATATAGAATATTTCCATCATTGGAGAAAATTGTATTGGAAAGCATTCATCTATAGAATGTAATCAATGCCCCTCTTAGGTGCTAATATATCTCAAAACTTTTATATGGCAAAAACTGCAATAACTTTTGCACCAACCTAATAGTAACCTTCAGATATTTTAAAAGCTAATAACATTCCAGGTTAGTGTTTTAAGTGATGTTCTAAAGGAACCAAAGCTTAGTGTGTCCAGAACAGAAGCTCAGTGTGTGTTGATTTAACCCTATTCTTGTGGTAACTTTTCCCGGCCTCTCTATTCGCTATGGAATGTAACATTTTAATAAAGCAGACATTTTATCTAGTCACATGCATACCTCTTCTCACACATGTCTGCTTTGATCTGCAAAATAAGACTCGATGGCCAAAGGAGGATTGCTGGTCAAAATGTATCACTTATAACCATCAGTTCTTTAAGAGGTACTTAGTTATATAAAATTTAATACATCAAAAACATATAGCTAATGTTAGGGTGACAGATTTCAGACGCACATACCAAATTTCCTATTTCTTCTATTACAAAGATTAAAATAGACACTTAATGCATCAGAATCATCTGTTTGCAAACAAGTAAGAGATAGAAAATTAAAAGTATATTTAAAGTGCCAAGATAATTGTGATTGCCCTTAAAAGGGTAAAATATTAAGCCTTATAAGAATCGTGAAAGAAGCATACCTTTACGCAGGTATTCATTCAACTAGCATTTTTATTTCATAATGTATTCAAGCTAATACTATGTCTGACAGTGGACATACTTTAGAGACATCAAAACAGTTAAAGGACTTAGCAGTTTTGATAAGAATGGGCTTAAATCTTCTATCATAGCAAGTGTCAAAACATTCCCAAAGGGTTCTCATCTTACTTGAGAAAATAAGATTTGAACATATATTAATGAAGTGTTCACGTTCAAGCCATTAGGTGTTTGAAGTACTCTTTCTTTGCAGGGAATTGTTGTAGATCAAGTTAAAGCAATATTTACCCTGTTATTTAGATGAGTGTTCTTTCAAGGATCACCTGTAGATAAGTGATGATAGAATTGACTGTTTTTAGTTGTTGTGAAAGAAAAAAGGTAAATTGAAATAGAGTACCTCAAAATACTGAATCTGAATTTTAAGAATCTAGTCCTACTTGTTCTGACAGTTGAGAAATTTGTAGTGATTGTTAATAAGGTCATCCTAAAACAGACACAGCTTTTAATGTTGAATGCAGCATTTGTAACTTGTACTTACTATGTATTAGACAAAGAGTGAGTTTATGCCTTACATGTTCAGGTTGAGTAAAATTTCAAAACAACTTTTATCTTGTATTATCGTTCTGTAATCCTTTTATTTTTATTTAAAAATGCATTCCATGTTGACATTTAAAAGACTCATAATGGATATTCTTTGGGCTGTTTGTACAATTTTTATTGTATTTTTAAAGTATTCACAATAATTTAATCTACTGTACTTACTCCCTGTCTCTGAGTTAGGAACAATGGTGGACTGATTTCCACTCCGCCCCCTATTCTTCCTTCCTCTCTTACTTCTTCTTTTCTTCTTACAAAGTATTAGGGAATACCTACTTTTTACCACAAACTGTAATAGGTGTAGGGTTATTGACTATAATGCAAACACTGTTATTTAACTTCTTGGAACTTACAGTGCAGAAGAGATAAATTAAAAGTTATGATGCAATGCAAATATAATTCTCACATCATGTATATTATAGAGGCAAATTAATAATCAATACAAGTTGTAGCTACCAATTAATCCAATTAATAGCTACCTATTAATCCACTAAGTACTCTCCAAATTAGCTTATCCACTATATTATTTTGTTAACTATTATTTGAAATCAAGAGAAACTTAAAGTCAATTTGCTTTAAAAAATAAAGGGTTAAATTATCCCTAAAATAAAAAGTCCCGAGGGAGGGTGTATTTCCACCAAGGCTCTCACCTCTGCTTTCTCCTTTGCTAGCATCCTTCATGCTGCTTTTGTTCCTGGCCTCAAAGCATCACATCAGACAACCAGAGATGAGAGGAACATTTTTAGAAATCCTAATCAATCTTTGTAATTCTTAGTAGTCTAAGCTGTATTACAAATTCATCAATAAAATGCAGAGCACAACAGCAAAGAAGGGAGGTTCTTAGAAGCTAATATAGGTAGGTACTTTTGACAGAAAAAAGGAGGCAATAGAAGTTGAAGAGGCTGTCAAGATCCATGCTTTTCAGCACAGCTTGCAGTTCACTGAACATCAAATAACGTCATGGTACAGTCTAGCTTTGAAGGTGGGAAAATGAAAGGCAATACTTTTATAAAATATTTGGTTTTATGGTCTTCTTATAGAAAAAATAATATAGTTATAAAATATTATGTTACGTGTTTTCCAGGAAATTTTTCACCATTTTTAAACATTCATTTTTCTCTTCACAGTTCCTTGGCAGGCATTGTAAGTAGAGAAACTCTGACATTGAACTATTAAAACATTTACCCAAATTCAAACTGGTTGATACTAATGCCTTTCATGATTGCATACTTTTCACATGTTTGTATATGTTGCATATATTGCAACGTGTTGTCATATATTAATATATATAAATCTCATATATTAATATATATAAATCTCATTGCCACATCTTAATAAAAACTGGAAATGGAGAATCACACCCAGTGCTTTATTCATGTTAAGTGAACAATGTATTTTTCTTGTTGATGCTGATGTTGTTGTTCTTGCTTGGTCATTAAGTGACTGCTTGACTTTTACCAATTTTCTTAATTTCTATATGCCTCAGTTTCTTAATCTCAAAAATAGGGGTATTAAGGCCCTGCTATTAAACTAAAAACATTGCAATGAGAATAAATTATATTAACAGATATAAAGTCACATGCACAAATAATACACAAATATGAATTGGTAATGTTCATATTTGTGTATTCATATTCAAATTCAAATTCATAGTCAAATAAAATAATAAAGAAGCTCTAAAACATGGTTATCAACTACTGGGAAATGTTTCCTGCATATGTAAGACATTATATATTATAATCAAATAATTTGTAAAAGTAGTTTGCAAAAAATTGACACAACTATCACTCATCTCTTAATTGTTCCCCTCAACCTTATTATAAAAAGATTCACTCGGCAGTTCTAAATGTGTAAGGTAGAATTAAATTCAGTATATTTTCAGTGCAAAATATTCCACTCAAGGTGCCCAAAATCACTTCTTACCTACGCACCAGCAAGAGCAGCAGGAGGCCATTTCTCAGTGAAGGAATGGGGACAGGAAGAGTCATTCTAGTGGAGAATTTTTCCTAGGTCAGATGCCATATGGTTCTACTGTGACATTTGAAAATGCAGCAATTTGTTTTTGTTCACTCAGCTCTTTCATTTCTTGCTTTGAAGTGTTATATTCACTTCCCTAAAGAAGCAACAGGGAAATGAACTGTAACAAATAATGTTTATTTCTGGAATGAACCCCCTCAAGTCCTAGAGAATGGCCAGGGTTTAGAGGAGTCACTGATATTCTTAACATCTCTAGTCTCCACTGAACAAAGATGCAGAAAGCACAATGGTTGTTGTAAACAACAATTATGATTTTATTATTAAATTGTCTAATGGAAGTGGTTTGAGTTCTTTGCAGAGATAACACAAATTTTGACTAAATAAATCCATAGAGATAAATGTAGTTCTAAAAAACATTAATGAAGAACTTACAAAAAGACTAATTTTGTGTTCCCTGGAAAACAGCCTTAGATCATATGGTTAATGTTTTTTAATTGATCTTTGACTAGAACCCTGGAGCATAAATCCAATTAAGATTTGCCTAGATACATGCATAGAAATCAAATAAATTTACCCTATATATTATCACAATGAGAAATCTTTCTGAAATTTTAAAACCTGAATGTAGAGAAATGTATGTCTTTATAGTTCTCAGTTATGAGCTGCTTAAAATAATTTTTAATAACATTGCTTGTCATATATGCAAAATATTAGTACATCTGACTATAAATAGTTCAGTTATAATTAAAACTATTCTACTAAAAATTCATTGTAAAAGTCATATTATATCCAAATTACTCTCCTTTTAAATGACTTTTTCTCATTTTTTTCTTATGTTTTTCTAACAATTGAATTATTTCCTTTTTCTCTCTCTCAGGTATAATTATAATACCATTCATTAATTGTTAGGGAAGTAACTTATTTAATAGAGATAAAGGAACTTTCAGCACAAAGTTGAAGTACTTGGCCTAATTTAATCAGTTAGTAAATATCATAAACCAAGAGCAACTATTCAAACTCCCAGTTTTCTGTTTCTTTGTCTACCACATGTTGTCATGCATTGAACAAGCCTAGAAATAATTTAGGCCTTCCCCAATATTGAGTTCCAAAATCGAACCAGTAATAAAAAAACCTACTATTCAAGCCTGTAATCCCAGCACCTTGGGAGGCTGGGGCGGGCAGATCATGAGGTCAGGAGATGGAGACCATCGTGGCTTACATGGTGAAACCCCATCTCTACTAAAAATACAAAAAAAATTAGCCAGACGTGGTGGCAGGCACCTGTATTCCCAGCCACTCAGAAGGCTGAGACAGGAGAATAGCGTGAACCCAGGAGGCGGAGCTTGCAGTGAGCCAAGATCCAGTTACTGCATTCCAGCCTGTGAGACAGAGTGAGACTCCGTCTCAAAACAAACAAACAAACAAACAAACAAACAAACAAACCCCTACTATTCAAAAAAGGCCCCAGACCAGGTGGATTCACAGCCAAATTCTACCAGATACAAAGAAGAACTGGTACCAATCCTACTGAAACTATTTCCAAAAATTGACAAAACCAACATCAAACTGATACCAAAAACCTAGCAAAGACAAAATAAAAGAAGAAATCTACAGACCAATATCCCCTTTTGCATAGATGAAAAAATCCTTAACAAAATACTAACAAACTGAATTCAAAAGAGCATCAAAACCTTAATTCACCAGATCAAGTAGGCTTTATTCCTGGAATGAAAAATCGGTTTAACATAGGCAAATCTATAAATTTTATTTACCATATAAGCAGAATTAAAAACAAATCTATATGATCATCCCAATAGATGCAGAAAAACCTTTTGATAAAATCCAACATCCCTTCATGATAAAACCCCTAAAGAAACTAGACATCGAAGGAACCTACCGCAAAATATTAAGAACCATATATGACAAACCCAAAGCAAACATCATATTGAATGGGCAAAAGCTGGAAGAATCCCCCTTGAGAACTGGGGCAAGACAAGGATACCTACTCTTACCACTCCTGTTCAACATAGTACAGAAAGTGCTAGCCAGAGCAATTAGGGAAGAGAAAGAAATAAAATGCATCCAAAAAGGAAAAGAAGAAGTCAAACTATCTCTTCTCTGATTATATGATTCTATACTTAGAAAACTCTAAGAACTCTGCCAAAAGGCTATTAAAGCTGATAAAGGATTTTAGCAAGGTTTCAGGATACAGAATCAATGTACAAAAATCAGTAGCATTCCTATACATCAATAACATTCAAACTAAGAGCCAAATCAAGAATGCAATCTTATTTCCAATAGCCACACAAAAAAATAAAATACTTAGGAATACATCTAACCAAGGAAGTGAAAGATCTCTATAAGGAGAACTACAAAATACTACTGGAATAAATAATACATGAAAAAAACAAATGGAAAAAAATTCCATACTCATGGATTAGAAAAATCAATATCATTAAAATGGCCATATGCCCAAAGCAATCTACATTTTCAACCTTATTCCTATCAAGCTATCAATGACATTTTTCACAGAATTGGAATAAACAATGCTAAAATCCATATGGAAGCAAAAAAGATCCCAAATAGCCAAAGCAATTCCAAGCAAAAAGAGCAAAGTGAGAGTCATCATGCTACCCAGCTTCAAACTATACAAGAAGGCTGCAGTAACCAAAACAGCATGGTCCTTGTACAAAAGTGTATAGACCAGTGGAATAGAATACAGAACCCTGAAATGAAGCCTCACATTTACAGCCATGCAATCTCCAACAAAGTCAACAAAAATAAGCAATGGTGAAAGGACTCCCTATTCAATAAATAGTGCTGAGATAACTGGTAAGCCATAGGCAGAATCATGAAACTGGACCCTTACTATTCACCATATACAAAAATTAACTCAATATGGATTAAAGATTTAAATGTAAGACTTCAGACCTCAAATTATAAGAATCCTAGAAGAAAACCTAGGAAACACCATTCTGGACATCAGCCTTGGAAAATAATTTATGACTAAGTCCTCAAAAACAATTACAACAAAAATAAAAATTGATAAGTGGAACATAACTAAACAGATTGTGCACAGCAAAATAAACTATCAAGAGAGTAAACAGAGAACCTACAGAAATGGGGGAAAATACTTTCAAACTATGCATCAAACAAAGGTCTAATATTCAGAATCTATAGGGAACCCAAATAACTGAACAAGCAAAAAATGAATAACCCTATTGAAAAATGGGCAAAAAACATGAACAGGCACTCTCAAAAGAAGACACACAATTGGCTAACAAACATGAAAGATGCTCCATATCACCAATCATCAGAGAAATGCAAATCAAACCACAATGAGATACCATCTCACACCAGTCAGAATGGCTATTATTAAAAAGTCAAAAAACAAAAAATGTTGGCTATGCTACAGAGAAAATGGAACACTTATACACTATTGGTGGGAATGTAAATTAGTTCAACCACTGTAGAAAGCAGTTTGTGGATTTCTCAAAGAACTTCAAACAGAACTACCATTCGACCCAGCAGTACCATTACCTGGTATACATCCAAAAGAAAACAAATCATTCTACCAAAAAGACACATGTACGTGCATGTTCATCACAGCACTATTCACAATAGCAAAGACATGTAATCAACCTAAGTGCCTATCAATGGCAAATTGAATAAAGAAAATGTACATTTGCATTGTGGAATACTATACAGCCATAAAAAGAAATAAATAATGTCCTTTGCAGCAACATGGATGCAGCTGGAGACCATTATCTTAAGCAAATTAACACAATAACAGAAAACCAAATACCACATGTTCTAACTTATAGGTGAGAGCTAAATATTGGGCAATCATGAACATAAAGATGGCAACAATAGACACTGGGGGCTACTAGAGGGATGAGGGAGAGAGAAGAGAAGGGTTGAAAAACTAAATGTTGGGTATACTATGCTCGTTACCTTTATGATGGAATAATTTGTGCCCCAAAGCTCAGCATAACACAATATACCCAAGTAACAAACCTGCGCATGTACCCCCTGAATCTAAAATAAAAATTGGAAAAAAATAGGTCATATTTCCCTCAATATATGAATCCAGATCACAGCAGCTCAAGAAAAAGCACTTAATCACAGAAGAAATGCCCTTTGTTTGAGCTGCTGTAATCAGCTCAAGAAAATTTGGTAATTTGGTAAACTATCACTCATTTTGCTTTTAGATTGTTCTAAATGGTAACTTGTTTCTAATATTAAGGTGACAGTTGCTTATGGACAACTTCCGTTTATTACTTGTACATTTGTAATCTGTACAGAAAGGAACATAGACTTTCTCTTTCAAAAGATTAAAGTCAGCTCTTGCAATACCCTCATTCCCTACAATTTGACATCCTCTCATTTTTCAAGGCACAAGAGTTCCATAAATCATTGTTGATCCATAAGATGCAGAGGAGTCTCAAGGAAAACCCATTGAATCTAAATGATTTATGTACATGGTTTACTTCATGATTTCTTAAGTATAGTTCTTTAATCACGCACCTGAAATATTGCACCTAGAGTAACAACAAAAACATGATTCTGATACATTTTGAGCAATAAAAGTATGCTAAGATTTGCTCTCACTTTTCTTGGTTTTATTGTAAGAAAATAAATGTTTTTGCCTGATACCTTTGTGATCATTGATGTATATTTGCCAGATGACTGGCTGTTCTTATGGAGGTGGTCTTTCGGCATGAAACAGAGAAGATTTAGCTATGAAATGACCACAGGATATGTCTCCTTTAGATTCATGAGCTATATTAAGTCCAATACCTCTTAATGTTTACTATCAATATATTAAAGACACTCTACAGTTGACCATTGTAAAAGGCATGTTTCATAAGGTTTGCTGGTCGCTAGCTTGCTTCTGTACACCTAGTTTATTATCTCCCACATCAACTAATATTGTTTGAAACTAGCTTGTTTTTCTGAATTCATACTCCACTTTGGTTATTGGTTTGTTTTTAAAATACATATCTTCTTATGTTTTTGTTATAGGTAGAACTTGAGTTAAATTTACCTAAAAAATAAATGGGGCCAGGCCCGGTGGCTCACGTCTGTAATCCCAGCACTTTGGGAGGCTGAGGCGGGTAGATCACGAGGTCAAGAGATTGAGACCATTCTGGCCAACATGGTGAAACCCCATCTCTACTAAAAATACAAAAATTAGCTGGGTGTGGTGGCGAGTGCCTGTAATCCCAGCTACTCGGGAGTCTGAGGCAGGAGAATCGCTTGAACCCAGGAGGCAGAGGTTGCAGTGAGCCAAGATCACACCACTGCACTCCAGCCTGGCAACAGAGCGAGACTCCATCTCTAAATAAATAAATAAATAAATAAATAAATAAATAAATAAATAAAAATGGAATTCAGAGAATTGGCCAGATTATGTAGGGCACTGAATGTCAGATCAAAGAATAAGGGAATTCACATAGATAATGGCAAGTCATTGGAAGTTTTAGAACAGGAAAATAATGATAAATTTTCTTATCCAGGAAGATCATCCTAATAATACCTTGAAGAAAAAAAGAAATTCACAAAGGGTAAACTGGAAATAAATCAATAGAAACGTTTCACTTTTCTCTTTGCTCTATTGCTGACATATTGGGGCAAAAAGCATTTTAAAAATTCCCATTTGCTAGTTTACAGAACCGGTGTGGTTATACTATTTTTCAAAAACAGTTATATAGATTTAGGTGATGTTTCAAAATAGATGTTTTAACACCTTCAAAGAAAACAAAAATTATTGGGAGAGTACCATGAACTCAAATGATTAATATCATTATGTAAATATACACAGGTGATGGTTTCAACATTATAGTTTCTCAAGTACTCTCTTAAAATTAAAAACAATTAAAATCTAATAATGTTGTCTATATTAGTGCTTTGATTAAGGTATGTGACATTTGCCAGGCATAACCTATTGGTTTGTTGATGGCGACTGGCAGGAGAGAAGTTATAGGGTCTGTATGGGAGTATAATAGAAAATAACCAAAATAATGAAACATTGGCTGTACAGCTTTTATAACTGCTATTCAATTATTAATCAAATCAGTTTAATTTAAAGCAATACACAACATAGTCACAAAAGTAATTCATGGTTACCACGGTAAATTCAAACACATAGAGAAAGCCAGCTGTGGATCAATATTCCAAACATTCAATTGTTAACTCAATCAGCTTTGACTAAAGGACCAACCACTGTATTACAAAGGCAATTAATAACTACCAGGAAATAGCCAAATGTTTTGCACACTTTCCTATTAATATGTGTCAGCAAATATTTTGATAGTGTTATCTGCATACAATTATCCACAATGAGGTCACCTGTAGGATAGTAAAATATTCTATTAATAGAAATAAATGTCACAAAGCATTAACCTGTTGGTTTAAATGTATTTTATAGATAGGATTACAGAAATTGACAAATGATGACTATTATTTTAACTCTCTTAGTCACAGCAACTACCATTATTTTTGAACAAACTAATTGCTCAAGTTGAATAACAGCAGTAACTCAAGCTTAATGCTGAGATTAATATAAAAATAAACTTTCATCAATATAGATAATGTATTGATTTGTTTTGCTTAAAAGTGACCCTGTCAATATGACCAAAAGTTCTCTCCACACTCCAACTTGTGTGTATAACCAAGAGCTGTCTCTACACTCATATGTGTGTGTGTGTGTGTGTGTGTGTGTGTGTGTGTGTGTTGGACTTAAGGTTCACAAAAGAGGCAGGGCTTATACTGAGTATGATTAAAATATTAGCACCTCAAACTCCAGGGGTTTTGTCTGTTTTGATCACTGTTTTCCCAGCCGTTAACCCCAGGGAGACACAGAGTAGAATTGTACAAGATTAATAATAAAAATATATAAGGACCTTAAACAACTTAACAGCAAAAATGAAACCGTTCAATTTTAAAATGGACAAGGTAAACGAATAAACACTTCTCAAAAGAAGACATACAAATGGTCAACAGGCATATGAAAAATGCTCAACGTCACTAATAATCAGAGAAATGATCATCAAAACAACAATGAGCTATCATCTCAACCCAGTTAAAATGGCTTCCATCAAAAAGACAAGTAATAAATAATGCTAGTGAGGATGAAGAGAAAGGACAACACTCATACACTGTTGATGGGAATGTAAATTAGTAGAGCCACTATGGAAAACAGTATGGAGGTTGCTCAAAAATCTAAAAATAGAACTGCCACATTATCCAGCAATCTTACTGCTGCATATATATCCAAAAGAAAGGAAAGTGAATTATTAGTGAGATACCTGAAATACCTTGATTATTTCAGCACTATTCACATAGCCAAGATGTAGAACCAACCTGTGTGCATCAGTAGATGAATGGATAAATAAAATGTGGTTCATAAACACAGTGGAATATTATTCAGCCACAAAAAGCATGAAATTCTATCATTTGCAGCAACATGGATGGAATTGAAGGCCATTATGTTAAGTGAAATAAGATAGGCATGCAAAGACAAATATCACATGATCACATTAATATTTGGAATCCAAAAATGTTGATCTCATGCAGATAGAGAGTAGAATGACTGTTACCAGAATCTGGAAAGGTAGTAAAAAGGAGGAATGAAGAAGGATAAAGAGGGTTCGTTAATGGGTACAAAAATACAGTTAGATAGAAGGAATAAGATCTAGGGTTCAATAGCACAATAGAGTGACTATAGTTAACAATAATTTATTGGGAGGGTGGAGCCAAGATGGCCAAATAGGAACAGCTCTAGTCTACAGCTCCCAGCATAAGTGAGGCAGAAGATGGGTGATTTCTGCATTTCCAGCTGAGGTACCGGGTTCATCTCACTGCAGAGTGCTGGAAAGTGGGTGCAGGACAGTGGGTGCAGTGCACTGAGTGTGAGCCGAAGCAGGGTGAAGCATCACCTCACCCAGGAAGTGCAAGGGGTCAGGGAATTCAATTTCCTAGTCAAAGAAAGGGGTGACAGACAGCACCTGGAAAATTGAGTCACTCCCACCCTAATACTGCGCCTTTCCAGTGGTCTTAGCAAATGGCACAAAAGGAGATTATATCCCGCGCCTGGCTCAGAGGGTCCTACGCCCACGGAGCCTCACTCATTGTTAGCACAGCACTCTGAGATCAAACTGCAAGGCAGCAGCGAGGCTGGGGAATTGGCACCCGCCATTGCGGAGGCTTGAGTAGGTAAACAAAGCAGCGGGGAAGCTCGAACTGGGTGCAGCCCACCGCAGCTCAAGGAGGCCTGCCTGCCTCAGTAGACTCCACCTCTGGGGGCAGGGCATAGCCAAACAAAAGGCAGCAGAATCCTCTGCAGACTCAAATGTCCCTGTCTGACAGCTGTGAAGAGAGTAGTGGTTCTCCCAGTACGCAGCTGGAGATCTGAGAATGGACAGACTGCCTCCTCAAGTGGGTCCCTGACCCCCGAGTAGCCTAACTGGGAGGCACCCCCCAGTAGGGGCAGACTGACACCTCACATGGCCAGGTACTCCTCTGAGACAGAACTTCCAGAGGAACGATCAGGCAGCAACAATTGCTGCTCATCAATATCCGCTGTTCTGCAGCCTCCGCTGCTGATACCCAGGCAAACAGGGTCTGGAGTGGATCTCCAGCAAATTCCAACAGTCCTGCAGCTGAGGGTCATGACTGTTAGAAGGAAAGCTAACAAACAGAAAGGACATCCACAGGAAAACCCCATCTGTACGTCACCATCATCAAAGACCAAAGGTAGATAAAACCACAAAGATGGGGTAAAAACAGAGCAGAAAAACTGGAAACTCTAAAAATCAGAGTGCCTCTCCTCCTCCAAAGGAACGCAGCTTCTCACTAGCAACGGAACAAAGCTGGACAGAGAATGATTTTGACGAGCTGAGAGAAGAAGGCTTCAGACCATCAAACTACTCCGAGCTAAAGGAGGAAGTTCAAACCCATGGCAAAGAAGTTAAAACCTTGAAAAAAAATTAGACAAATGGCTAACTAGAATAACCAATGCAGAGAAGTCCTTAAAGGACCTGATGGAGCTAAAAACCACAGCACGAGAACTACGTGATGAATGCACAAGCCTCAGTAGCCAATTCGATCAACTGGAAGAAAGGGTATTAGTGATGGAAGATCAAATGAATGAAATGAAGCAAGAAGAGAAGTTTAGAGAAAAAAGAATAAAAAGAAACAAACAAACCCTCCAAGAAATATGGGACTATGTGAAAAGACCAAACCTACGTCTGATTGGTGTACCTGAAAGTGACAGGGAGAATGGAACCAAGTTGGAAAACACTCTGCAGGATATTACCTAGCAGAACTTCCACAATCTAGCAAGGCAGGCCAACATTCAGATTCAGGAAATACAGAGAACGCCACAAAGATACTCCTTGAGAAGGGCAACTCCAAGACACATAATTGTCAGACTCACCAAAGTTGAAATGAAGGAAAAAATGTTAAGGGCAGCCAGAGAGAAAGGTTGGGTTACCTACAAAGGGAAGTCCATCAGACTAACAGCAGATCTCTCAGCAGAAACTCTACAAGCCAGAAGACAGTGGGAGCCAATATTCAACATTCTTAAAGAAAAGAATTTTCAAACCAGAATTTCATATCCAGCCAAACTGAGCTTCATAAGAGAAGGAGAAATAAAATCCTTTATAGACAAGCAAATGCTGAGAGATGTTGTCACCAGCAGGCCTGCCCTAAAAGAGCTCCTGAGGGAAGCACTAAACATGGAAAGGAACAACTGGTATCAGCCACTGCAAAAACATGCCAAATTGTAAAGACCATCGAGGCTAGGAAGAAACTGCATCAACTAATGAGCAAAATAACCAGCTAACATCATAATGACAGGATCAAATTCACAAATAACAATATTAACCTTAAATGTAAATGGGCTATATGCTCCAATTAGAAGACACAGACTGGCAAATTGGATAAAGAGTCAAGACCCATCAGTGTGCTGTATTCAGGAAACCCATCTCACATGCAGAGACACACATAGGCTCAAAATAAAGGGATGGAGGAAGATCTACCAAACAAATGGAAAACAGAAAAAGGCAGGGGTTGCAATCCTAGTCTCGGATAAAACAGACTTTAAAGCAACCAAGACCAAAAGAGACAAAGCAGGCCATTACATAATGGTAAAGGGATCAATTCAACAAGAAGAGCTAACTATCCTAAATATACATGCACCTAATACAGGAGCACCCAGATTCATAAAGCAAGTCCTTAGAGACCTACAAAGAGACTTAGACTCTCACACAATAATAATGGGAGACTTTAACACCCCACTGTCAACATTAGACAGATCAACGAGACAGAAACTTAACAAGGATATCCAGGAGTTGAACTCAGCTCTGCACCAAGTGGACCTAATAGACATCTACAGAACTCTCCACCACAAGTCAACAGAATATACGTTCTTCTCAGCACCACACCGCACTTATTCTAAAATTGATCACATAGTTGGAAGTAAAGCACTCCTCAGCAAATGTAAAAGAACAGAAATTATAACAAACTGTCTCTCAGACCACAGTGCAATCAAACTAGAACTCAGGGTTAAGAAACTCTCTCAAAACCGCTCAACTACATGGAAACTGAATAACTTGCTCCTGAATGAATACTGAGTACATAACGAAATGAAGGCAGAAATAAAGATATTCTTTGAAACCAGTGAGAACAAAGACTCAACATACCAGAATCTCTGGGACACATTTAAAGCAGTGTGTAGAGGGAAATTTATAGCCCTAAATGACCACAAGAGAAAGCAGGAAAGATCTAAAATTGACACCCTAACATTGCAATTAAAAGAACTAGAGAAGCAAAAGCAAACACATTCAAAAGTTAGCAGAAGGCAAGAAATAACTAAGATCAGAGCAGAACTGAAGGAAATAGATACACAAAAAAACCCTTCAAAAATCAATGAATCCAGGAGCTGGTTTTTTGAAAAGATAAACAAAATTGATAGACTGCTAGCAAGACTAATAAAGAAGAAAAGAGAGAAGAATCAACTAGACGCAATAAAAAATGATAACGGGGATATCACCACCGATCCCACAGAAATACAAACTACCATCAGAGAATACTATAAACACCTCTATGCAAATAAACTAGAAAATCTAGAAGAAATGGATAAATTCCTCGACACATACACCCTCCCAAGACTAAACCAGGAAGAAGTTGAATCTCTAAATAGACCAATAACATGCTCTGAAATTGAGGCAATAATTAATAGCTTACCAACCAACAAAGTCCAGGACCAGATGGATTCACAGCCGAATTCTACCAGAGGTACAAGGAGGAGCTGGTACCATTCCTTCTGAAACTATTCCAATCAATAGAAAAAGAGGGAATCCTCCCTAACTCATTTTATGAGGCCAGCATCATCCTGATATCAAAGTCTGGCAAAGACACAACCAAAAAAGAGAATTTTAGACCAATATCCCTGATGAACATCGATGCAAAAATCCTCAATAAAATACTGGCAAACGGAATCCAGCAGCACATCAAAAAGCTTATCCACCATGATCAAGTGGGCTTCATCCCTGGGATGCAAGGCTGCTTCAACATGCGAAAATCAATAAACGTAATTCAGCATATAAACAGAACCAAAGACAAAAACCATATGATTATCTCAATAGATGCAGAAAAGGCCTTTGACAAAATTCAACAACCCTTCATGCTAAAAACTCTCAATAAATTAGGTATTGATGGTACATATCTCAAAATAATAAGAGCTATCTATGACAAACCCACAGCCAATATCATACTGAATCAGCAAAAACTGGAAGTGTTCCCTTTGAAAACTGGCACAAGACAGTGATGCCCTCTCTCACCACTCCTATTCAATATAGTGTTGGAAGTTCTGGCCAGGGCAATCAGGCAGGAGAAGGAAATAAAGGGCATTCTATTAGGAAAAGAGGAAGTCAAATTGTCCCTGTTTGCAGATGTCATGATTGTATATCCAGAAAACCCTATCATCTCAGCCAAAACTCTCCTTAAGCTGATAGGAAACTTCAGCAAAGTCTCAGGATACAAAATCAGTGTGCAAAAATCACAAGCATTCTTATACACCAATAACAGACAAACAGAGAGCCAAATCATGAGTGAACTCCCATTCACAATTGCTTCAAAGAGAATAAAATACCTAGGAATCCAACTTACAATGGACGTGAAGGACCTCTGCAAGGAGAACTACAAACCACTGCTCAAGGAAATAAAAGAGGATACAAACAAATGGAAGAACATTCTATGCTCATGGGTAGGAAGAATCAATATTGTGAAAATGGCCATACTGCCCAAGGTAATTTATAGATTCAATGCCATTCCCATCAAGCTAGCAATGACTTTCTTCACAGAATTGGAAAAAACTACTTTAAAGTTCATATGGAATCAAAAAAGAGCCCACATTGCCAAAGTCAATCCTAAGCCAAAAGAACAAAGCTGGAGGCATCACACTACCTGACTTCCAACTATACTACAAGGCTACAGTATCCAAAACAGCATGGTACTGGTACCAAAACAGAGATATAGACCAATGGAACAGAACAGAGCCCTCAGAAATAATGCCGCATATCTACAACCATCTGATCTTTGACAAACCTGACAAAAACAAGAAATGGGGAAAGGATTCCCTATTTAATAAATGGTGCTGGGAAAACTGGCTAGCCATATGTAGAAAGCTGAAACTGGATCCCTTCCTTACATCTTATACAAAGATTAAATCAAGATGGATTAAAGACTTAAATTTTAGACCTAAAACCATAAAAACCCTAGAAGAAAACCTAGGCAATACCATTCAGGATATAGGCATGGGCAAGGACTTCATGTCGAAAACACCAAAAGAAATGGCAACGAAAGACAAAATTGACAAATGGGATCTAATTAAACTCAAGAGCTTCTGCACAGCAAAAGAAACCACCATCAGAGTGAACAGGCAACCTACAGAATGGGAGAAAATTTTTGCATTCTACTCATCTGACAAAGGGCAATATCCAGAATCTACAATGAACTCAAACAAATTTACAAGAAAAAAACAAATGACCCCATCAAAAAATGGGCAAAGGATATGAACAGACACTTCTCAAAAGAAGACATTTATGCAGCCAAAAAACACATGAAAAAATGCTCATCATCACTGGCCATCAGAGAAATGCAAATCAAAACCACAATGAGATACCATCTCACACCAGTTAGAATGGTGATCATTAAAAAGTCAGGAAACCACAGGTGCTGGAGAGGATGTGGAGAAATAGGAACACTTTTACACTGTTGGTGGGACTGTAAACTAGTTCAACCATTGTGGAAGTCAGTGTGGCGATTCCTCAGGGATCTAGAACTAGAAATACCATTTGACCCAGCCATCCCATTACTGGGTATATATCCAAAGGATTATAAATCATGCTGCTATAAAGACACATGCACATGTATGTTTATTGCAGCACTATTCAAAATAGCAAAGACTTGGAACCAACCCAAATGTCCAACAACAACAGACTGGATTAAGAAAATATGGCACATATACACCATGTAATACTATGCAGCCATAAAAAATGATGAGTTCATGTCCTTTGTAGGGACATGGATGAAGCTGGAAACCATCATTCTCAGCAAACTATCGCAAGGACAAAAAACCAAACACCGCATGTTCCCACTCATAGTTGGGAATTGAACAGTGAGAACACATGGACACAGGAAGGGGAACATCACACACCTGGGCCTGTTGTGGGGTCGGGGGAAGGGTGAGGGATAGCATTAGGAGATATACCTAATGTTAAATGACGAGTTAATGGGTGCAGCATACCAACATGGCACATGTATAGATATGTAACTAACCTGCACATTGTGCACATGTACCCTAAAAGTTAAAGTATAATAAAAAAACAAAAACCAATAATGTATTGTTTAATTCAAAATAACTAGAGGAGTAGATATGAAATGTGCTCAACCAAAAGAAATGGTAAATGTTTGAGATTATGAATATCTCAGTTGCCTTGATTTGATCATTACACATTATAAGATTGTATCACATGTACCCAATACAAATGTATAATATTTATTCATAAAAATTTAAAAAGATATCTGCCAAATGAATTAAAAGAAAATATTTCATTTTTTAAAATGTATTTTTAAAATAAACAGTGGTATTAGTTCCTGTTGGGGTTCGCACTTCATTTCTGAATACATAATTTGAAAGGAAAATTACATGGATGTTTTAGTCAAAATAGCTTATTTGCATATGTTGACAGAACAATATCATTTGGATAGGTAGGCTCTCATAAGTGTACTTTGTAAAAATAAAGTCTCATTTATATTCACATACTTAACTAGTCTTTAATCTATACTTTAAAAAGATTTTGTTAAATTCCTTATCAAAGAAAAGGTAATAATCTGGCAAGAAACAAATTACCTACTCCATGGTCCAGGTGTTTACAAATAATCCTTCTTTTTAAAAAATTATTTGTTCATAAAGCATCTGGTGAAATAACCAAAATAGATTCTTAAAGATAGATATCTGATTTGTAGTCAATATTTTGGTGCCCAGAGAAGGCAAATTGTTCTTCAGGATACCTTAAAAGGCAGAAATTTTGCTGAGAATAATGGTTTCCAGTTTCATCCATGTCCCTACAAAGGACATGAATGCTTCATTTTTTATGGCTGCATAGTATTCCATGGTGTATATGTGCCACATTTTCTTAATCCAGTCTATCGTTGTTGGACATTTGGGTTGGTTCCAAGACTTTGCTATTGTGAATAGTGCCACAATAAACATATGTGTGCATGTGTCTTTATAGCACCATTATTTATACTCCTTTGGGTATATATCCAGTAATGGGATGGCTGGGTCAAATGGTATTTCTAGTTCTAGATCCCTGAGGAATCACCACACTGACTTCCACAATGGTTGAACTAGTTTACAGTCCCACCAACAGTGTAAAAGTGTTCCTATTTCCCCACATCCTCTCCAGCACCTGTTGTTTCCTGACTTGTTAATGATCGCCATTCTAACTGATGTGAGATGATATCTGATTGTGGTTTTGATTTGCATTTCTCTGATGGCCAGTGATGATGAGCACTTTTTCATGTGTTTTTTTGGCTGCATAAATGTCTTCTTTTGAGAAGTGTCTGTTCATATCCTTTGCCCACTTTTTGATGGGGTTGTTTGTTTTTTTCTTGTAAATTTGTTTGAGTTCATTGTAGATTCTGGATATTAGCCCTTTGTCAGATGAGTAGTTTGCGAAAATTTTCTCCCATTTTGTAGGTTGCCTGTTCACTCTGATGGTAGTTTCTTTTGCTGTGCAGAAGCTCTTCAGTTTAATTAGATCCTACTTGTCAATTTTGGCTTTTGTTGCCATTGCTTTTGGTGTTTTCGACATGAAGTCCTTGCCCACGCTTATGTCCTGAATGGTAGCCATCATTCTCAGCAAACTATCGCAAGTACAAAAAAACCAAACACCACATGTTCTCACTCATAGGTGGGAATTGAACAATGAGAACACATGGACACAGGAAGGGGATCATCACACTCCGGGGACTGTTGTGGGGTGGGGGGAGAGGGGAGGGATAGCATTAGGAGATATATCTAATGCTAAATGACGAGTTAATCGGTGCAGCACACCAACATGGCACATGTATACATATGTAACAAACCTGCACATTGTGCACATGTACCCTAAAACTTAAAGTATAATAATAAAATTTAAAAATAGGCAGAAATATACGGTTTCTCAATTTGTTTCATCAATGTATAAACACTCAAAATTTTCCTACCTATAATAGATTAGGTATGGGTTTTGCTATAATTTCTAACAATTTTGGAAGTTGTCCATTCACTGACTCATTAATTTAATAAATAAGTATAGAACACCTATTCCAGGCCATCACTCAGCTTGATGCTGCATATTCAAGAATAAGAAGGTCTTTCGGTCTAGTTGGAGGAGACAGGTGACTAAATAGCAATTTTTGACCCTAATTGGAAAGATTTGTGGCCCAAGAAAGGAGAATGTGAAAGATGAGTGGTGAGGGCCTGTAAGAACTGAGGTTTTAAAGGTAACCAGAGACAGATCATAAAAACCATGTAATTATTTATATATTTTTCAATAACCAACAGGTTGCAGAAAATGGTATGAAAACTAGTTTAAGAAATGAAAATATTGCTGTAGCAATGGTGTGGATGATAAGTGAAAGGGAAAAAGACTGGAGGTAATATGACAAATTAGAAGTCTATTTTGGTAGATAAGTCAAAAATGATGGAAGCTTGACTTACATAGAAGCTGTGGAAATGCAGGAAAGAAGATTACCATGATAGGTGATAAGCTGATATAATCATTGGTGGCTGGTGACAGGGAGGAATATAGAGTAACTTGGGAGACTGGATAAATAACAATAGCATTCACTAAGAAGAAGATAAGAGAAAAGACAGTTTTGGAGGAAAAAAAATGGTATCCACTTTTAGACAGTAGATTTAAGTTGCCAAATCACAAGTAAAGATTCCAAGAGGCAGCCAAATGTATAACTTTGGGATTCAAAGAAGGGCATGGCTAGAAATAAATTCGCAAATCATCAGCATAAATGATAACCAGAGATATGGGAGTGATGAGGTAATATTGGAAGAGTGATGAAATGCCATCTATTTTTGTTTTTTGTGTGTGAAAAATGTCAGGAAACATCATGTAGAGGGCAGTTTTCAGGAAAGTTATGTGTTACAAATATCAGGAGTGCTCAAATGGCTTCTGAAAATCTATATGGATAGTAAATGATTAGGGGGTTGAACAGAGATTGCTAGGTGTATTTGTTCATGAAGTGGCATGCAATTGCCTTGTCCCTTCAGGTTCTCTCCTTACTACAACACAACAGTCAAGGGAGACTAGCCTGAAAGTTTCAAGGGAAACTCCCTTACCCTGGCTTTGAAAGGGAAATGAATTTAAAAGTTCAAAAGGTTTTAAAAGGTCATTGAATTATTTTTATATTTGCATAAAAATGTAATTCTCCATGCCCTATGCAGCATATATGAGTCAGAATTTGTCTAGCTGCAATGAATAGAAAACCAAAATTAAAGTAGCTTGGCTGAGTGTGGTGGCTCACACCTGTAATCCCAGCTCTTTAGGCCGAGGCAGGTGGATCACCTGATGTCAGGAGTTCAAGACCAGCCTGGCCGACATAGTGAAACCCCACATCTACTAAAAATACAAAATTAGCTGCATGTGGTGGCTCATGTCTGTAATCCCAGCTACTTGAGAGGCTGAGGCAGGAGAATTGCTTGAACCTGGGAGGCAGAGGTTGCAGTGAGCAGAGATCCCACCATTGCACTCCAGCCTGGCAACAAGAGCAAAAATCTGTCTCAACAACAACAACAACAACAACAACAAAGTAGCTTAAACAATGAAAAATTGTATTGGCTCACATTTCTAAAAGCTCCGTTGTAGAAAGGTTTATCAGAGGCTTAGTGATGGCGACAAGAACAATGTGTTTTTTATCTACATGCTCTGACCTTGGCTTCCTCCTGAGTCAGGTTCCCCAAATGATTCTTCATTGTGGTAAAATGGCTGCCAGTAGCAAACAAGGTGACATGCTTCCATGATCACATCAGAGGTGTAAAAAGAGGGGCTTTCTGAACCTCTCTCTTAAGTATGAGAAATATCACTCCTACAAACACCCAACAAACCTCCTTTTGTGCGTCATTAAGCAGCATTGGATTACTTGATGGGAATTACTTTTAGACAAACCATACCCACTCTTAGATTTCAGAAGTAAAGTCGGCTTTCCTCGACCAATGTTCACTTCAATTCTAAATAATCATAACCCTAACAAATTTAGAGTAATTTGTTAGCAATGGGATTTTATATGATTATCACATTTAATGGTCATAATATCTTAGTTTACGTGACCTGATTATTTCCATTTTGCCATTTAAGCAATGGAAGTTTCTAGAGAATATTCTTGTAGTCCAACGAATGCAGAACCTGATTCCAGTTTTGACTGCCTCCCAAGCTATTAATCATGATGCTTGATTTAATCTCAAGAAAAACTCTTTATCTTTCTGCCTCATTTCCCTTTTGGTGATGAAGATATTGTTTCCTTCCAAACAATTGCCCAAGGCCTGCTTGGTGACCTCAAATCCTCAGGTGTTGGAGGAGCGTCACTCAAATAAGAAATCTCTTTTTCATTGTGACCTGCTTCCATCTCAGAGGTTCAGGAGAATGTTATGAAGTCACCTGCTACAGCTAAACAACATGGATTCTTGGAATCTCTTACACCAAACAGGACACATGGCAGCAGTTATGCTAAGAAGTAGGCACAAAAATAATTATCTGAAGGCGCCTGGTATATAGAGGTGATCAGAAAGAGACATGAGGCTGAAGCTTTCTACTGGGAATATATTTGTTTCATCAATTAGAACCAGCAAGGTGGATCAGAATTTAAACTTAGGCTGCTTTATGAAAGCAAGTCTTCTAGTTTAGCAAAACTACTTGTGGAACGCAATCTTTTCAGGTTTGTGAAATAGTAGCGAAATATGTTTTTTTCACTGGCTGTACATTAAGGAAAGTATTAAAAAAGACAATTTTTTATATCTGACCTGAGAAATATGGAGTAGAGTTTTATGAAATCTGTCTCTTCATTAAAATTTTTTATACCTGATGAGAGGGATCTGAGAAAGAAATGACCAATGCTGACTATCGATGCCCTTATTTGAAGATGCTTTTTATATCCTAATTTAATCAATGGTTATTATCATTATATTATCTGATCAAAAGTCCATTTATCAAACATTTGGATTAAAAATATCTTGATTTTCATTATAATTTTAATTGAGGTTATTAGGAAGTGATGATAGGAAAATTTCAACCAGTAAGCATATACAAAATTCCTATATGGGAAGGAAATAAAACAGAAAATAAACAGAGAGGAAGATGATTAGTTATTTTCTTTCAAGAAACATATTTAAATACAATTTATTTTCTAATGGAAGTTATATTCATTCATTTACTTTATTTTGTTTTTATTGTTTTGAGTTGGAGTTTCACTCTCGTTGCCCAGGCTGTAGTGCAGTGGCATGATCTCAGCTCACTGCAACCTCTGCCTCCTGGGTCGAAGCGATTTTCCTGCCTCAGCCTCCCGAGTAGCTGGGATTACAGGCGTGCACCACCATGCTAGGCTAATTTTGTATTTTCAGTACAGAAGGGGTTTCACCGTGTTGGTTGGGCTGGTCTCAAACTCCTGACCTCAGGTGATCCGCCTGTCTCAGCCTCCCAAAGTGTTGGGATTACAGGCGTGAGCCACCTCACCCAGCCTCATTCATTTACCTTAAAAATATATAAAATGCATGCAAGAAGTTGTCTGTAAAATGAGATGTGAATCATCATAAAATGGCATAGAGTAGAATAGAAAACTACGGTTTGTATGTAAATAATTAAAATACTCTGTAAAAAGTTAAAAGTGTGGTATAAAAGATATTACCAAAAGCAACGGTATTTTCAAGGAAAAAATTATACGTGAAATAGAATATTCGGGAAAATTTGATGGGAGGTAGACTTTGAGCTGAATTCAAGGTTAAATAGAATTTATAAATGCATATAAGCAAATAAGGCATCTTTTCAGAGAGTAGGAACAGTAGAATGATCAAAATAGGAAAGTAGAGAGGATGAAAACTAGAAGTTGGTATAACAGTTTGGCTAGGGGAGGATTTTGCAGGTTCGTGCTTGAGCCCTTGCTCCTTCTTGAAGGAGGTGTCTGATCTCATCTAAAATTTTTTTTTTTCTCACCTAAGGCTTAAGAGGTGGTGAATATGTCCCAACCTCAAGTGTGATCCTCCCTCAAACACATAGACAAAACCTATGAAGACTTTTGGTCTGGAGCATGAAAGGGGTGTTCAGAGCAGCTATTAAGCTGAGCTGGAACCAGTTGCTAGGGAAACTGGGCCCAGTTTTTTGTGAGGGACAGATGGTGTGGGGTGGAATTGGGGAAAGCAGGGTGGTGGGAAGTGGTCTGGCCATGGTGTTTCTGAAAATCCATTTATCTTTCCTCTGGTGGATCCTATTTGCTCTATCTACCTACAGTTTTGTTAGAAATATTGGATTGAAAAACAAAGACCATTTGTGGAAAAAAGAAGGACTGCATACAAATGAGAATGTAAGTAGTATACGATCGTTCTTTCATGTTTAACAATAGTGATACACTGCACATTCTTGCACAGATATTATTTTGCACAGGTGTCAATAATCTTGTAAGACTTATTCATTTTAGCCAAAGAGTATAGCCATCTCAATTTTTGGTACCTATCGCCACATTGTCTTTCAAATAGTAAATATCAGCACAATGCTTTTACAAATATACAAGCAAATATATAAAGCAGCCCAACCGCAGCTTCTTTGCTCATTACTACTTTGACAATAATGATTCAAGTATCTAAGCATAACTTTTATTTAAAATATTATAGATACTATTTCCTGTATGAAATCTGAAGAAATGAGCAAGTATTTTCTGCATGGAAAATATGCCAGACTATCTTTTTCCTTCAGTCTCCATCCCTTGTTCTGCTAAAACAGACACATTCATTAGAAGATCTGGACTGATTGCAGTTAAACAGTGTAGTGCAGTTGTGGTGACTCTAAGAATACGCAGAGTTGGCTACATTTGATACAACTGGCATTCTAAGCAACAGTAGTAAATTTCATGCTACTATTCCAAATTCAATGTTATTTAAGATATATTTCTAAATTATGCACATTAAATAAAACACATCTGTGGACCAGATTCTACCAAAAACCATGCTAGTTTTGACTCAGTTCCCAATGGTGATTCTTGAAGCTCAAGCTGGTTCTGACTAAATAATTCACACCCTAACCAAGTACCTCTGATCCAGAAGATCCTTGGCCACCAGACAGAAGGGTATTTCTAGAGAACTTCTTCCATGCCTGCAAAGGGGCAAAAGGGACCTCCTTTGAAAATCCAGTAGTGCATCTACATATTTTATATTTATGTGATAGTTTTCATTTAAAAATCCAAATCTATTACCCTATTTAATTTTCATGATCTATATGTGTGTAAATTTTGTGAGTATCAAAATTGTATAGATAAGAAATAAAGAGGCCTAGGAAAGTAACTTGCCCCAAGTTTACGTGCAAGTGAATGGCAGAGCAAGCCTCTAATTTACTCTTAACTGCAGAGTTAGTATTCTAAGATACCACAGTTATTGCTGTGAATGCCTGAACTGATTTCTAGAGTGAAATTATCTGGAAAAATCCTAGATCACATCTCATGCTTCTCTGTGTAGCATGTCTGAGTATCAGGAAATTAAAAGGCCTAAATGGTCTGGCTCTGCCACCTTAGGGGCATGTATGACAGACAGCCTTTCATGGTAATTCATTGCCTTGATGTGGGCATTGGAGTGTTACGTAATGTTAACTAGGAAAAATAAACTACAAATAGTAAGGATTCAACATTTAAAACGTGTATTCCTGTGAAAAGTGAGAAATAACAAGCAAGTTACTAGGAATACAAAAGTGACAAATGTACATTTGAAAATGTCACAGTCCTTTGAAAGAGAAGTTACAGAACTTTGTAGAAGTTACTAGAAATTAGAATTTTCTGGGAGCAATAAAAATAAAATAAATTCCAGGCTGATTGATTAAAGACAAACAAAACTTTTTAAAATTAGATTGTAAAAAACAAGCACTTAAATAACTTATAACTAATCTCTTGTTTATATAATCTTGACAATTCTGCCACTTGTGTTTATCCTAGGTTTACAAGTGATTTTTAAAACTATTGATCCCTAATATCTGTAAAATCAGTTTTGTTTCTGATTGAATTTACTCAGACCACCTTTATCTTTCTATTCACCATTCATGTCCCTTGCCCATCTTTCAACATCACTGAAATAAGAGGAAGCAGTAAATATCTAAAATGAATTTAAAAAGTAAAATCAAAATTAACTTCATTTGTCTTAGGTTACTTTAAAATTCTCTTTATAGCCAATCTCATTTGTTTTCCAACATGATCACAAACCCATTTAATATTTAATACACATAATGAAGAGGTATTTATTTAATTATCATGTGCTAACTACTATAACAAACCATCCTAAAATCTTAACAATACAATAAAGTTATAATGTTTTCAATGTCATAGACTGTGTGAATTAGTGTCTTTTGTGCACGTCGTTCCTACTGAGGGATTTTGGAAGCATTCGGAGTTCAGTTTCTCCATTTGAGAACGAGAATAAATAGGCAGTTACCTCTCTTGGACAAACAGGTTTTGATCCATCCCGTCTGAACTTCAAAACAAATTCCCCCTTCCCAGCAGGTCTTGCACTGCTGTTTTTCACGCTATGAGTTGTGCATGGTTTATTTTTTTAAAATCCTGAAATCTTAATGACTTAATACATTAAAATTGTAATTTATGTCATAGACTGTTTGGATTAGTGGGGAGAGTGAAGACTATGCTTCATACAGTCATTTAGGGATCTGGACTCATTGCATCTATGGCTACAACATCTTCCAAGGCCTTGGAGTCTTCCAGAAGGTACTTTATATGCAAGTAACAAACCAGGAAAGAGGCTGGGTGCAGTAGCTCATGCCTGTAATCCCAGCACTTTGGGAGGCAGAGACAGGATGATCATTTGAGTCCAGGAATTCAAGACCAGCCTGGGCAACATGGCAAGGCCCTGTCTCTACAAAAAAATTAAAAAGTTAGGTAGGCATGGTGGCATGAGCCTGTAGTCCCAGCTGCTTGGGAAACTGAGGTGGAGGATTGCTTAAGCCCAAGAGGTTGAGGCTACAGTGAGCCATGATTGCACCACTGCACTCCAGACTGGGTGACAGAGAGATCCTGTCCAAAAAAAAAAAAAAAAAAATTAGAAAGAGAGAAAGAAATAAAAGAGAGGAAGAAAGAAAAGAAAGAAGAAAAAAGAAAAGAAAAAAGAAAGAAGGGGGAAAGGCGAGGGAGGGAGGGAGGGAAGGGGGGAGGGAGGGAGGGAGGAGAAAAGAAGAAAAGAAAAGAAAAGAAAAAAATGGGAAAGAGAAAGTGCATGGATTATCACATTGGGAGATGTTTGTGGATCATGCCTGAAAGTGGCATATGTTACTTTTATCTACAATTCATTCATTGCAAAACCTAATCAAGTGGGCTCACCTAAAACATTCAGAATATTGAGAAATATAGTCTAAAAGTATACCAAGGAGACTATAACAGACCTAACTTTGTGCTAGCAATTTCCACCACACTTAACTACTTGGCAACTATTTCTCAAATATCTGTCTCATTATGATTGACTTTTAATAAGCATTAACAAAGTTTTTTTAATTATGAGGAAAGAAGAAGGCATTCTACAAAAATATATATCGCTATTTTTTGCTTCATCTGTTGTAAAACAACTGCTAGATTCTCTAAACACAAAATGCAACTTGCTTTGTATATTTTGTTGTTAGATCACATTAACAAAAATATTAAATAAAATGGAATGTGATGGGGAAATGGTTATATAAATTATGGTTTAGCCACATGGCAATACTTATGCATGAATTAAAGTGATATTTGAAAAAAATATTTAATAAGGCAGAAAAATGATGCTTATATTTTTTGTTAGCAGCTTTCCTAAGGTGTAACTGGCATACAATATATCATACATATTTAAAATGTACAGATTGATAAATGTTGATTATATATATGTACCTGTGAGACCATCACCACTATCTAGGAAATGAACAAATCTATAACCCTCAAAAGTTTTCTCTTGCCCATTTATAATCCTTTCCATCACTCTGGCTTATCCCCAGGCAACCACTTATCTGCTTCCTGTTACTCTAGCTTGCATTTTATATGGTTTGATATTAATGGAATTATATAGTTGTGCACTTTTTATGCTCTTTCACTGAGCATAATTATTCTGAGATTAATCTATGTCGTATCATGCATCACAGTTTATTATTTTTTACTGTTGAGTAGTATTCCTATATATGGATGTAGTACATTTTATTGATTCATTGACTTGTTTAGGGACATCTGCATTACTCTCAGTTTGGGGCTATTATAAATAAAGCTGCTAATAACATTCCTGTACAGGTTCTTATATGGATTTATGCTTTTATTTCTCTTGGACAAATAACTAGGAATGGAAGGACTGGATTGTATGGTGAATATTATGTATAACTTTTTAAATGAAATTTACCAAATTCTATTCCAAAGTGGTTGTACCATTTTATATACTCACTACCAGTGTGTGATTTTCCTGTTTATCTATGTCTTAGTCCATTCTAGCTAATTAAAATACCGTAAACTGGGTGGCTTATAAACAACAGAAATTTACTTCTCACAGTTCTGGAGCCTGAGGAGTCCAAAATTAAGGAATTAGCAGATTTGATATTTAGTGAGCTTCTATTTCCTAATTCATATACAGCCATCTTTTCACTGTGTACTCACATAGTGGAAGCAGGGAGAGACTTCTCCGCAGTCTCTTTTATAAGGATGCTAATTCATTCATAAGGGCTTCACTTTCATGATTCAATTACCTTCCAAATTCCTTACCTCCAAATATCATAACATTAGGGGTTAGGTTTTAACAGATGAATGTTGGGGGGAACACAAACATTTAGTCTATGGCAATCCACATCCTCACCAACTTTTGGTATGGTCCATCTTTTTACTTTTAGCCATGCTAGTAAGTTTGCAGGGGTATCTTATTGTGGTTTGCATTTGTTTAAAGACTAATAATTTGAGCATATTTCTGTTTGTATTTCCCATTCAAATGTCTTCTTTAGCGTTACCACTATTCAAATTTTATGGCTGTTTTTCAATAGAGTTTTAAGAGATAGTCCCTTCCTTTGGGCCCTGGGCAGTGGCTCCACTCACTCTAACTGAAGAGGTGGCCCAGCACCCTGTACCTGTGCCCTCTGGTCCTATAATATTAGTGGCAGCCCTGCTGGCCTCAAAGCCACCCTTAGAGTGACTCCTTCCTTTTCTTGAAGGACAACACAGTTTATCAGCAGAGCAGTTCTATTGGCTTCTGTCACACTTATATATCCCAGAAGTTCAACAGCCTTCATTTCATCACGTTTTAGTCTGAGCTGACAATATTTCTGCTTAGGTGGTTGATTGAATCTATGAGTCACACATTTACCTCTCTGGCAAAAGTGTATGCCTCTACACCTTGGCCCTGTTTCCAGAGCACATTATATGGATAGTCTGAGAATCTCCCAAATCATCAAGTTCTGGTTCTTTTTTGCTTAATAGTTCCTTTTTCAATGTATCAGTTTTCTCTCACGTATACCATAAGCAGCAAGAAGAAACCAGGGCTCATCTTCAACAGTTTTCCAGGAAATCTCTTCAGCTAGATATCCAGGTTCATTGCTTACAAGTTCCTCTTTCTGCTCAATAGCAGAAAATAATTCAAGTAAGATTGTTGCTACTTTCCATTTTTTTAATTGACACACTGTAATTGCACATATTTACAGGATACAATCTGATGTTTTGATACATATATGTTGCATAATAATCATAATAATCAAATCAGGGTAGATAGCATATCCATCACCTCATGCACTTATTTCTTCATAGTGAGAACATTCAAAAGCCTGTCTTCTAACTATTTTATAACATATAGTTTACCATCAATCATCAGCACCCTACTGTGCATTAGAACCCCAGAACTTATTCCTCCTATCTAATCGTCACTTTGTATCCATTGGCAAACATCCTCCCATCATCCCTTTCCCCCTTCCTGCAAGATGTGGGATCAACCCAAATGTCCAGTAATGGATGGAATAGATAAAGCAAATGTGGTATATATACACAGTGGAATACTATGCAGCCATAAAAAAGAATGGATCCTGCCACTTGCAGCAACATGGGTGGACCCAGAGGTCATTATGTTAATCGAAAAACAAATACCAGACACAGAAAGACAAATACTGCATGATCTCACTTACATGTGAAATCTTGAAAAAATAAAAAAGAGTTGATATCATAGAAGCAGAAGGTAGAACAGTGGTCTCCATAATCTTTCTTGCCTGGAGATCATTCCCAGCAGCAAAATAACAAGCTGTCATGTCTCCCATCTCTTCCATCAAGAAAGGGAAGGGAAGGGAAGGGGAGGGGAGGAGAGGTGAGGGGAGGGGAGGAGAGGTGAGGGGAGGGGAGGGGAGGGGGGTAGGGGAGGGGAGGGGAGGGGGGAAGCTGTTGCTGCTTTCTAACAATAATATATATTTTTATATATATTTAAATATATGGAACTTAAATGGCATCATACTGTACATAAATTTCTCTTTTTTTTTTTGAGACAGAGTTTCCCTGTTGTTGATGAGGCTGGAGTGCAATGGCACAATCTCGGCTCACCGCAGCCTCCACCTCCAAGGTTCAAGCAATTCTCCTGCCTCAACCTCCCAAGTAGCTGGGATTACAGGCATGCACCACCACACCGGGCTAATTTTGTATTTTTAGTAGAGATGGCGTTTCTCCTTGTTGGTAGGCTGGTCTTGAACTCCTGACCTCAGGTGATCGGCCAGCCTCGGCCTCCCAAAGTGCTGGGATTACAGGTGTGAGCCACCATGTCTGGCCAATTTCTCATTTTTTTTTCTTGCCAATAAACTGCAAACATTATTCTGTTTATATATATATATCTGTGTATAAGTGTATGTGTTTGTGTATATATATATATATATACACACACACATATGCATAAACACACACAAACCCACAAATTTGTATAATTCTTTGTATTGTTTACATGCTATTTTTATATTTGATTTCATGTTCTGTCTCCACCCCTTAAGACTTCTGTGATCTTACAGCTAGTTTCTTAATTTCTCTGTATCTCAGTTTCCTTATTTTAAGAGACTGATGCTAATAAAATATTAACCCCACAAATTGGTTGTGATCATTCAGTTATGTCCCCAGTGAAACAATTAGATTAATATCCGGTGGATGATAAGCACTAAATAATTGGTAGCTGTTATTATTACTTCCAAGATCGTGTTCCAGTTTATATAGCTGTTGCCACAACCTGGACCTGAAATATTTCTTTTGGCATTAAGAGTGAGGTATTCCTTCTATATACAGTCTCTACTCTTAAGTCCTCATTTATCCACTCCTTTAGCCAGTCTCTCGGATGATCATAAAATTTACCTCTGACAATGTCGAAAAGCAATTCCATTCTAGATTACATGGTTGTCACTTTTTACTGTCCTAGCTACTTCCCTCTTCATCCTCCGGGTGCCAGGCCCCACTCCACTCAGTACCCTCTGAAACTGACAGCATCTGACACAGTGCCCAGAAACATCTTGCTGTAAAGTAGCTATGCCATTTCCATTGGCCCTGATGTTCCACCCTGTAATATGACACCCTCAGAGATCTCCATCCTCAAAACAGCAATAATTTTTTAATTTAAAAATACAATTTTTAATTCATTTTTTTGTTTGTTGGTAGAGGAGAAAATGAAATTGACATGAATGTTAGAATCTCAGAAGGTAAAATCTCATAAGGTAGTAAACCATCGCTTTGGAGAGCAGAGAAAGATGACAATAATAATATATTAAAATTGATTAGTAAAACTTTTATTCATCATTAACTTCATCAATTTGATTCACGCGTTCTCAACCAAACAAGTTGTCAGTGAAGCAAAACCATATAGGTTAATTCATAATCCAATAACCTAATCAATAATCAAGGTGTGAATTTCTTAAAACATCTACAGTTTAAATTCTCTAGTAAGAATTGATTGGGAAGGCATGGAATACAACTTGACATGCTTAATCTCTAGTCTCTACTTATAAAATTATAATAGTGTTTAAATATGTAACATGAATTTAGAGAGCAATGAATTCAAACACCAATGTATTTGGTGCTTATGAAACTGGCACATGTTTTTAAGAAAGGAGATGAGATTTTGCTCTATTTTTGAAACCGGATGCAAAACAATTTGAGGTTAAAGATGCACTGTGCTCTTTGGGTTTAGGGAGAATTTTTCTAGAGAAGTTTGCTTTTGAGAAGGTGGCTACATGAACATGTTTCCCCTCATCCCACAGCAGCAGTTAAAAATCCATTCAGAGGTTTTAAGCAGAGTTCATTTGATTGTAGGTCAGTACCCAGTGGATAAATCACAAAATTGCTTCAAATAATGTGCGTGACTTGCTTTCTTCCTGCTGAGGAGAAGCTCTGAACTGAGAGAGCATGAAGTAAGAATTGTTTCCTCACCCCTAAGGTTAATGCCCCTGTCACAGCTGAAGTCACTGTCAAGCAAACACAGAGAAGTAGCTTAAAATGCAACTGTTCTGATCAATCTGCCACAGGCAGCAGAAAACAAATGGTTGGGATTCCCATCTTTGCCAGTGGCAGGGCATTCATTAAAGTGCAATGATAAGCGAAAAGAAAGGAGCAAGAAATCCCTTGGCAAAGAGCTTGAATGAAATATGCCACAAAAAGCACAGGGCTTTTCAAAAGCAGTCTTTTGTAATCACGGAGGCCTTTTAGGGTGGCAAAATGTAATGTTTTAGTGTATGTGTTAGGTGTAAATGTTCCCCTTGATAGTATTAGGCTGTTGACCCCCTACTGCAGGAATAATCTTTCTCAAGCACCATTTTCATCAAGCCATTCCTACTCAAGGGCCCTTCGGGAGAGCGCCCTGGTGTCTACCATATTAAATCCAAACTCTTGAGCCTGGCTTGCCCAGAAGTCCTCCTCCAGCTGATCCTTGCCTCTGCTACACCAGCAAACAGGCCTTCTTAAGTCTCTTGAAATAGATTGGCTTGCTTTTCTCTGCATAATTTTTTTTATAGAAACTAACTTTAAGATTCTGCTCCTTATTCTCCAGCCTTGAATGTACTCCTTATGCCCAAAGGTATGCACTCCCACATATACCTTTATCTTATGCCCTTTGAATTCTTTAAAACTAGCTTTGAAATTGTATTCCTCTATTCAAATCATACTTTGGTTGCATGATTTTTAAGTATACATTCTGCACCGTGAATTTTGTTTCTATAAGTTTGTTGTCCAAAACCAAAGTCAAAATAATGCAGAGCACATTCTTGGCTTCACTGAAGCAGGAATTCAAAAACTAGCAAGTGGTAGAAAAAAGCAATTTTATTGAGGCAGTAGCAGGGTTACAGCTCCCTGACTGCTCCTGCAGAGCAGGACTATCCCACAGATAGTGTGCTGAGAATAGCACCCCAGGGACAAGTTTTGTCACTATATCCACTTTTAATAGTTTACTAATTAAGATGCATGGTATTCAGAATTAGCTAGAAAATGAGAATAACTTCTGGGAGTTGCCATGACAATAGTAAACTGTCATGGTGCTGGTGGGCCTGTATTATGGCCAGTGCTTTTGGTGCCTCTTCCTAGCTTCTGCCAGTCTTCAATATGGTCGAGTCCCACCTGTCTCCTACCTCAAAAACATAACAACGGCAGTATTTTTTATGTCATGATTATCCTATGACTTGATAATCATGCCTCCTTTTAATTGTTCAATAAATGCTTATTACTTGACTATGCATTGGAGTATTGCTAAATTCTGAGTCCAGAAATGGGCAACAAATGATTCCAATTTGGGGGGGGAATACTTAAATTCTATTTGATTTCAATCAAGACCAAAGTACTGTGCATCCAGAAGAGGGTCAGGTAAGGCTTTCTGAAGGAAGCAGCCTCATTTCAAAGCATGTGTGATTAAACTAGGGATAATCACAAGGAATTTCCCCAAAGGAGGAAACAAGACTGAGAATCTCATTAATATAAAGTAATGAAAAAATCTTATAGGAAGTTAGACTATCAATGTGGTTCTTATAAACTTCACCCTTAACTCCATGTTAGCACAATCATTTTTTTTTTCCTGTCACAGGCAGGTATGCTGAATGAAAGTTTATTTCAAAAATTTGAATCCTCTAAATAAATAGTATGATAGGCATTGCATGTTACAGAGTTATTTAGAATTTACCTGTTGGTCTCCAAAATTAAATAAAAGTAATGACCCTCCCTGACCCACTTTTTCCCATTATTCTAAACATTTTAGCAACATTCTGGACTATTAACTGCTTCATAATGAAATTCTTTCTTGCTCCAAGTCACAATATTCCTGGATGTCTCTTACCTTGCAGACAACTTAATGTCTTTTTTCCTTCTTATTTCTTGTGAAAATGAGGAATTTCCATGTTTGAATACTTAACTGCATTTTTCTCTGTGTGTTCTTACCCATTTATGGTCTGTGGAGAGGGGTACCTTTCCTTTTCCCAGCTCATGCTCAAGAGAGGAAAAACTGTTTAATCAATGAGAATTGAAAACACTCATTGGGTCACCCCATGTGCAGCTTCCCCTTTTGCAGTGGCCACTGCCAGCCTTCATGGAGTGAAAAGTGGTAAGCAGGGCCTAGGCCTCCATGGCAGATGTCTATTTCTGCATATTTCCATCTCCACCTCCTCTGAGAATACAAATAGGGGGATAAATTAATCCAATATCCACTCCTCAGATTCAGCTACCTTGTTTCCCAACGTTTCTGAGACCTTTTAAATCTTATTCATTACCTGGATTCATGCTGATGTTGTAGCTGGAAGACCAAGGCTAAGTTTCTTCAATGGAAGAGGTCTTACCCTCTCTCTTTTCTCTTGTTCTGCATGGCTGACTCTCTAGGCCAGCTCAAGATCAGATTCCTATGATATAACACAACATCAGAGCTTCTACTATTATTATGTTATTGAGAAATAAATTATTTTAAAATGAGAAAAATCTTACATTAAAAAATTCAAGTTTCAATATATAGACTTCTTTGTATGGATGGATAGACTTATTTCTACCAACATAGTTTGATTTTTTTCCTCCTGTATTTCTTTCATCATCTGCAGGCTGTCTTCCAATGTAGTTAAATTTCATATTAGCTACAGAGCATAAATATATGACATTTTTGGCTTAAATGTTAGTGCTGGGTATTTAAATTGATGGCTTCATTTTGGAAGCTGTATTAGAGTTTTCCAGAGAAATAGAACATATATACATATATATATACACACACACACATATATAAAACATATATATGACATATATATAGAACATATATATACAGAGAGAACATATATATGTGTGTGTGTGTGAATCTATGTATATATGTGTGTGTATATACATATATATATATATATAGGTTCTGTGTGTGTGTGCTTTTGATGCCTCTTCCTAGCTTCTGTCATATATATATATATACATATATGTATATATGTGTATATACACCCATATATATGAGAGAGAGAGAGATTTAGGTATTGGCTCATGTAATTACGGTGACTGGCAAGTCTAAAATCTGCAGGGTGGACTAGTGAGGCTGAAAACTAGAAAAGAGCCAATGTTTTCATTCAAGTCCAAATGCAGTGGCAGAATCGCTTCTTTTTCAGGGGAGGTCAGTCTTTGTCCTATTTAGGCCTTCAACTGATTGAATGAGTTCCCGTATTGTGGAGGACAATCTGCTGTATTTAAAGTTTACCAATCTCACCCAAAAAACAGTCTCATAGAAACATCCAGAACAATGTTTGACCAAAATTTGTGGCTCTACCAAGTTGACATATACAATTAACTATAACAGAAGTTAAAAGTTTTCTACTTTTCCTTACTTTAAGCCTCATTAAAATTTAAGGAGGTAACTATGTCCAGGACTCATCTTTTGAATTTATATTACTTAAATACAGACTCATAAATTAAAGCCCCTCCACCACTGCCACACCATTATAGTCACCATATACCCTAACTGGTTCTATAGTATTTACTACTGTGTTCCTAATTATGGTTTATGAACAAATATACATTGAGTGCTTAGAAGGTACCATGGACTGTTCCAGGTGCTGGCCGTAAGAGCTGGTTTTTCTAGAACTATGTTCTACTGGGGACCATAGGCAATAATAAATAAATAAGTGAACCTAAGTCAAAGTCATAATAACTAGTATAAAGAAAAATAAAGCAGCTTATTGAGAGAGAGCATAGCAGCAAGAATTATACTAAATAGTGTGGTCAGAGAAGCCTCTCCATGGATGCAATGCTTCTGTTTCAGCAAGAACTTAAAGTAGTGTTGGGTCAAACTAGGCAGATATCTGGGGCAAATGTGTTCTATTGAGAAGGACTAGCAACTGAAAAATCTTGAAGTCGTGCTGCCTTTTTGTGTTCACATAATAGCAGGGGCCAATGTGGCCAGAGCAGAGTAAAAGATGGAGTTAAGAAATGAGGCCACGAGGAGCCAGAAGCAGGTTGTCACTGTAGCATTTCAGGGACCCAAGCTATATATTTAAGTCCAATGCTATGGTGATTTTATTAGAGAAAAGAGAGAAAAGGAATTTTGAATCTTATTTTATAGGACACAATTTTCAAGTGTAAATGTCTATCTGGGTTAGACAGATAAAGAAAATGTACAAGGCATGTTGGTAGAAATGGGTGACCTGGAGTGTTAAGACCTTCTAAAAACTGAATTTCTAGTCTATGTTACAGCTAGGTATAATTACACAGAGAATTCAGACTACAAGTTGTGAATTTGCAACTTCTGATAAAATGCTGTATAGATCATTATGTGAATTAGGGAAGGAAGTGTGTATTTTTAAAATCTGTTCTCTTTACTGAGCACTACAGAAGAAGTTTTCACATATGTTATCTCACTAAATCCTCAAGATAAAACTATATCATAGGTACTTTTCAAAGAAGAACATAGCCAGGTCAGAGGTACACCCTAACTAATCAGTGGCAGCCATGGGGATAAATTGAAGCTCTTGATTGACACTTGCTGTGCCACATAGTTAAGTCAATGAAATGGTATGTTTAAATGAGCCTCATCCATTTTTGTCAGAGCCACCACAATTTGATAGATATCAGCTACCAGACTTATTGAGATAGATTATTACGTGTAACTTTCAAAAACATTTTTCAAGAACTAGTAGAATACTATTAAACTCCTCACATACACCAAGGGTATAAAGTGATTGAGGGTAAGAAGGTTATTTTGGAAAGAGGATGTCTTTCTTGTGAACTGTGCTCTGAGCGCTACTCCCTGAAGAAAAAAGGGTAGGGCCATTAGCCTCTCACCAAAAGCCTAGGAAGAAAGAATGGCTTTCTTCTAGGAAGAAAGAATTAACTCAAGAAACATTTGTCTCCTGAATCTCATTTGGAAAATCTCAAAAGCTAGAGATGCCTTAAATGATGGCAGAGGTGAAGTAGAAGTTGCTGCTGCCATTATGTTGTGGAAAATAATGAACAGACCAATTGTAGCCATATGAATGAGCACAGTGGCATGGGTTGTATTTGATCCTGTACAAAAAGGAAGATGTGCAACTCAGCATTGTAGAGATCTACTGACTATACTACAAAACACTAAAAAATGAGCTGATGGGATATCATTTGCATCAAAAGAAATGCAGATGAGATGGCCCCAGCAAAGGGGAATTTCCTGAAGAACATGCAAAAGTTTTCCATATGTGTCAGTTTAAATATTGTCCAGCCTAACAGAACTTGAAGCCAGCTTATGACATTAGAGCCAAATAACATAACTACCCCTCATAACTCCCCGCTTTTTGAGGACAGACTTCCCCCATGACAATAATGTTAATGTGGAGAACACAAGACTAAACGTTTATTATCAACAATAAATTCAAAAAGTGTTAGTAGCCATCAAATCATTTTTTATCAAATCAGTATAATTAAACTCTTTTATAAATAACTTGTCTTCACCTAAAAGTAAAAATCTTCCCAAACTCTTGCACAGGCTTTCCCTAAGCCAGAAGTTGGCAAACATTTTCTGCAAAGGACTAAATAGTAAATATTTTACACTTTGCATGCCAGGTGGTCTCTGTCACAACTATCCAATTCAGCCACTGTAGTGTGAAAGCTTCAATAGACAATACATAAATGAATGAGAGTGGCTGTGTTTCAAAAAGCCTTTATTTACAAAAACAAGCAGTAGGCTAGATTTGTCTCATGAGCCACCATTTGGCAATGCTTGCCCTAAGTGGTAGAAGCAATCATATTCCTCAGTTTTATGTGTGTATTCTTCTTATAATATATTTGAAATAGTGAGGAGCCCAATTGCTGAGTCAACTAAAAGTTGTAGCTGCTTACTTTAGCATTAACTACAACCTTAACATTACTTGGCTAACTGATGATTTGTTTGTTCTATTATTTCAATAGTAATAGATAATTTTGGGGTAATTTACTTTGCCCTTTCCTTATAATATTTTGGTTGACCTGTATTGTTTCCTGTGATTTCATTTGTATGACTTTTTTCTACTAACTCAACTTGATATTTTTCCCTCTACCACTAAAATAGATGTCCATTTGAATTAACGCTGTACCTCTAAATCAACATACCTTTAGATTTCTTACATGAAATATACTGGTAGAATAATTAATAGTCAAATATAATATTCCAAGCATCTTTATGATTTGTTAAGTAGGTTAAGGGCTGAAAAGGGTCACTCTGTCCAGTAAAACTTTTTCATGCCCGAAGATGGGAAGTTTTTACTTCCGCCTCTTTGTCACATTGGCTAGACTGTCTAAAATCAAGGAAATAAAAAATAGTTATAATAGTGGTCTTTAAAAAAATAAGCAAATGAAACCAGTTTAATTCTTATCATTTGCAACACTGCCAGTCTTACTTTTATTAGTTGATTAGGTGTTAGGTACAGAATCCAATTAGGCATTTGATTAACTGATATTGAAGATGTTACTCAAGGTAGAATTATTTACTATACAACTTGGTGGATGTAAGAGTAAAATCATCTCAGAAGTACATCAAGCAGACAAATGCAATTAGAAAATCAATCATTAACAGAGCATATAAGCAAATTATTGG
Organism: Gorilla gorilla gorilla; assembly: GCF_029281585.2. Lineage (NCBI taxonomy): Eukaryota > Metazoa > Chordata > Mammalia > Primates > Hominidae > Gorilla > Gorilla gorilla. The sequence continues at coordinate 93,977,149 of NC_073234.2, forward strand.
AGAGGAAGATTATTTCCTAAGAAAGTAAATTTATAATATGCTGGTAACTTATCCTTGATTCTAGAGAGATCAAAATAGATAATAAAGAAAACATAATGAATTAATAAATTATTTGTTTATTTGTTTGTTCAAAGGGAGGAACCTATCAGCTTGGAAGCATGGTAGATTTGCTATTATTGTATTGTTGTTATTAACATTTGTATTACATAAAAAATAAATAAATTATTGATAAAATTATTCAATACAAAATTAAAAGTTGTAGATACCACAAAGAAAAAAATTTGTGTTACAGTAAAAATGTTTTTATTTTATTCTCATAAATAAATGTTAGGTCTAAAGCCCAGATTGAGAGAATTTTTAAAAGAGAGGTGTTTTTCGACCAGTATTATGGCAGGTTACTCTTCTAAAAAATATTTTTCCTTGATAAACTATTTAGAAATATAACAATCTTTCAGATACACAGTTGAGTTCATAGGAAAATAAGAGAAAAAATGCCCAGGGGGCAAAATCAAAGAAGAGTCAGGAAACCAGAGTGGTCATTTTGAACTGAACCTGCATCTGCCCCATGGGTCATTACATATCTCAGAAACCTAGAACCTTGGCCTCTAAAGTTCACTCATAGTCAAAATTAAAACAAAAACTAAACAAAAAAAAAGCACTGCACCTATGCAAGGAGAATAAAGCACTGAGGTCCCTGGGGCTCTTGGAAGACCAGAGTCACAGTGCAATGGAGGATTGAGAAACAAATCTATTTATTGCCTTAAGGAGCTGACAAGGAAAAAGTCTGTGTAATCTGCAACATGAAAAAAAAATTATCTGAATTAAAGCCCATAGTACTACTCTGCTGCAAGCTTGAAGTTTGCATTTATATTACCTACTAAGTACATAAAATTAGAAAAATAAATAAATTATAGTGGTTACAATTTAGTAGCCCCCAGAGATGTGGCAGAAGTTAAAGGAAATCTTTTCTCAAGGGATATATCTACATGCCAGGTCTCAAAGAATTTGCACAAAGTTCCATGAAACATGGATTCACAACCCAAAATTACAGAGAACATAAAGAAACAGCCCACTATGAAAGGAGTCATCAGAAACATCAGACAGTGTAATTAAACCTGCAAAAATATCATATAATTGGGAACATCAGAAAAAATATTAAACATAAATATATACATAAAAAAGAAGAAACTATAAACGTAAGCAGATGGATCTGAAAAGAACAAAAGAGAATTTGTAGTAATAAAATCTATAATTTTGGAAATTAAAACATAATGAATACATAAAATGTGTGTGACCCAGCTGAAGATGAAATTAGTGAACTGGAAAATCAAAATGAAGAAATTACATAGAACATAAAAAAACAAAGCAAAAAAAAAGGAACTTTACCTAACAATTATGAACACGTATTCCTCTCAAGTACACTTGGAACAATGCAGAACACTCCCTAAGAAGAATGTAATAATTTAGAAAATAATACAAGCAATTTAAAAAGAACAACTGGAAATTTAAAAACACACTCTAAAGAATAAGTCTTATGACAGGAAATATTTTGAAATATACAATTATATATAGCAAAACTCTGAAAAATAACTAAAGTGAAAGAAAACACACACCTTAACCACTTGCATTGAATAAAATTGTGAGATAAACATTAAGCCAAAGCACTTAGAAACAGCCCAAGTTTGGGGGCGCACACCCATAATCCCAGCACTTTGGGAAGCCAAGGTGGGAGGGTAACTTGAGGTCATGAGGTGGAGACCAAACTGGGCAACATAGTGAGACCCTGTCTCTACAAAAATTTTAAAAATTTAAGAAATTAGCTGCATGGTGATACACCTGTAGCCTTTGGTGTGCAGGAGGCTGATGTGGGAGGAGCCCTTGACCCTAAGATTAAAGACTGCAGTGAGCTATGAAATAAATCCCAATAAAATGGAAGAACTGGAAAAATGAAGATAAAAGCAGATATTAGAAATTAATAAAACCATAACTTTATTTTTTTATAAAGACTATCATAATAAATGAATTTTGACAATGATCAAGAAAAAAAGACATGAGTAAATATTGCTCAAAAGGAAAAAGAAAATATAATAGATGAGCTTCTTACCTTGCACTACACACATACACACCGACACACATGTATCAAAATTACAGATTGATTAAAACATTAATAAAAACAAAATTTACAGAAAAATTGTACAATGGCTTTTGTTAGGAAAGGATTTCTTAAGATACAAGAACCAGTAACCACCAAAGAAAGATAGGTACATTTTGCTGCACAAGGATTAAAAATTTCTATTTATAAAATGTGACAATAACAAGGCAGACAGAGAAAAAAAAATGTTGCAACAGATCCTACGTTGAATTTTACATTCCAGGTACATTGGATGATGTTCAATGTAATGGACAAAGATTTAGTGCATGGACTTTATAAACACTATCTCCAAATTAATAAGAAAAATATAAAAATGCAGTGGAATTTGAGCAAAAAGTGAAAGACATTGCCCCCAAACCCAAAAATATGAAAAGATTAATTTCACTAATAACAAAGAAGATCCAAGTTAAAACCACAGTAATATATAGTTTTATACTGGATTTGTTGAAAAAAAGTTTCATCATTCAAAATCATGGATACATTAAAATTATACTGCTGACAGGAATATATTTGGTATATCCTCCTTAGAGAGAAAATTGACTGTACACTCTCTGGTAAATAAAAAGTGCATATGGCCTATGAAATCACACTTTTAGGTATGTAGTTTGGAGAGACTCTTGAACAAGGTGAGATGCATAGTTGTAATTTTATAATAGTCATTATAAAGTATACCATATTTGGCTGGGAATAATGGCTCATGCCTGTATCCCAGCACTTTAGGAGGCCTAGGTGAGAGGATTGCTTAAGCCCAGGGGCTTGAGACTTGGGCAACATAGTGAGACCTTGTCTCTACGAAAAAATAAAAAAATGATGGAGGAGGATTGCTTGAGCTCAGGAAGATTAGGCTGCAATGAGCCATGATTGTACCACAGCACTCCCTCCTGGGTGACAGAGCGAGACCCTGCTTCAAAAAAGGAAAATATACCATATTTACACAATAAAATACCATATAGGAGTGCAACTAAATGACCTATAATCATTGATGAATTTCACAAATGATATTAAGTAAAAACATTACTGTTTAGGGATATAAATAAAGTGCCAAAGAATTACACATAAAAGTTAGGTTGCTGCTTTCTTCTGCGGAATAAAGTATAAATAAGAGAGTATTACACAGAGACCTTCAACTCTATAAACTGGCTAATGCATTCACCATATTTATATATTTCCCCTTGTCTGAAAATTTTTGGAATAATAGATACAAAAGAAAGAGAAAAGATCTGCTAAATGTTTTAATCTTCTTTTCATTAGTATTATAAGACCTACCAGTATACCATTATCTTTTTTCATCTCCAGAAAAACCCTGGCTGAATGTCTTCTGGAGTAACTACCGCACTACATGAATGTTTAGTCTACATATTTCTATTTTGACCTTCTTATTCCTATATTGTTCCAGAATCACTATGCTTCTTGAGCAAATAGTGTGAAAGAGAAAATGTGATGTTTGCCATACAGTAAAAACTAAAGAGCACTGTCACTATCTTTCAATTATTTTCATAAGTTTCAAAGAGCATTTGGTATCAAGAATACATTTGGACTCACAGCTCTGCAAGCACTTTGGCTTTTTAGAGAAATTTTTAAAGGTCCAAAAAAAAAAAAAAAACAGAATTAGTGGAGTCCTGTTAAATCATTCACTGTCATTAGGTGAATTACAGAATGTATGTAGAGCACATCCTGCTTCCATTTAATTAAGGGTTGTAAGTATATTCAGTGATATAAGCAAGAAACAAAACTTGGTTGCTTCAGGAACTTAGGAGATGTGATATAATTTCCTTGGAAAATATGTATGTAGAAAATACAAGCAACTACAAACCATGAAAGTAGGAATAAGATGTATGTAGGCTAAACCGAGGAATTTGGCACTAAAAAGGTACTAAATGTTGTTACATAGGTGTATGATTGATTATTACAAAAAACTGGAAGGAACAAACCTTAAACAAGCATTTTTGAGGTGCCACTAAAATTGTAGTAGGGAAGAAGTTATCTGTAGTGTATGACTCTTATGAGATGATAAAACCATTTATTTGAAGTACAACATTCAAAGGAATTATGAGATGTTTGTACAATAAGATTACATTTAAGTCCTGAATGAAATGAATGAGGTCAGGAAATGAGCCTAAGAAAAGAACATCTTAGACAAAGGAAATAATACAAAGTCTCTGAGCCAGAAGCACTCCGGGTGTGGAGATTCACTACACACAATGGCATCTTAAAGGCTCTGATAAGTCCATCTTTAAATAATCATTTAAAAATATATTTATCTCATCATTTCTCTAATTTGTTTGGTTCCAAACTGTGTTTGTTATTTTAGAGTTGATTTTCCTTAATCACCTATTGTGTTATGCTAGACATTTCAGGTAAGTGTCGTAATCATTTTGCAAGGTTTTTTTTTTTTTTTAATCTTGGTAAGGTGAAACATAAATGCAAGTAAAATGCCAATGTGTAGAGTATTCCCTGGATCATTGTAGTAAATTCGTGTAAAGTAAATAAAATGCCAGATGTTATGATAGTTTCATTAGACCCAGGGGCACATTTTTATTTTTTAATTTCCACTGGTATTGTCATTACACTACTTGAATCAATCTTAACTGAGCTCAGACTCCCTCATACCAAATTGGTTTCTGCCTTCTACACCTCTGGCTCCATCATTTAAAAGTCTCTGCTAAAGTAATTTTATAGGTTTCATCTTGTTTCATCTTTGATCAAAAATTGCTTCTGCATTGGATATAGAATAAAGTTGAAATTTTGTTATCTGATATTCAAAGTTCTTTTTCTAATTAGACTCCAATCTACTTTTCAAAATTATTATCTCCCACATTAGCCCCACTTGAAATTTTGTACACATTTCCTGTTCTCAGTGTTCTGTACCACGTAAAATAATATTCCCCTTCTCCAATATAAATTTAATCTATGCTATTTATATTTCAAAGCCTGTGCTCTATAAGGGCTTTTCAGTACTACCACATCTCACAATTATCTCCCTTCCCAATTTCAGCGACATTAGTTGTCTATACCACTAATGTGAGACATTAGATAATTTGTTTATTTTATAATTATCCTAGTTATGGAGATGAAGGCATAAAAGTCATAGTTATATAAATACAGGCTTCTGAAAGGCAAGAATTATTTACATCTTTTATCTATTAGAACCAAAAGAGTTATCAGCTTAATAAATACCTAACAAATATAGGTACAGAAATTGATAAAATGCCTACATATAAATTATAAATACACTGAAACTCACAAAGGTCTCCTTCACTGACAATCCATATATATTTTAAGTTTGCTTCAACTAAAATATTAAGTGAATGCTTTGCAAATTTGACTGTATCCAGGTTTATATCAGAAGGTGAGATTGAATAAGGCTTGATGCAGAATCTAAACTTCACATTTATCTGTATATTATGTTCACTTCTAAGGATATAGCACAAAGGGAACATTTTTTATTTAAAGTGAACTACAGCTGTGCTGTGAAGAGAGTTCTTTATAAAGACTGCAGGTTCTTATAACTTTGGTTTAAAATGCAATATGGGAAAATGTTGGATATTTGAGGCCATGCTTAATATATTTCTACTGCAGTATCCTCTAAAAGCAAAAAAAAAATGCATTTATATGACAGTTTTCCTCTGTAAAGGTCCTTGCTTATATGATACAAGCATTCTGTTTTGTGCTTAAACTCTTCAGAGGGGTAGCATCAAAGTCCTTGGGGAAGGATTGTATAAGTCCCTTCCCTAGAGGAATCCCTAGAAGAATGGTTGCTGATACGGCTACTGCTTCTACATCTTGAGTTTTTTAATTTGCTTTTATTAAAGCATTGATGCTTTTTGATTCAAGTCTTGTGCTTGGCCAGGTGTGTTAATTTCAATAAATGCTTTGTGAGTTTGGTTAAAATGAAAAACAAAATTATAAATACAATTAATGAATTTGCCAATATAATTGTGCTTATTCCATTGACACTCTTAGTCAATGTTTGGCTTGTTCCACAATACTTTCCTATTTTCTCCTCTTATTCCCCACATACTTTATAAGATGTGCTTTGTATATATTTTCTCTCTCTTTCCCTACACATGCATATGTATAGTAGATACATATGTATGTAAACATACATACCTATGTATATACATAGATATGTATATATATGCATTTCCACATACATACATACCACTATGGAAATTATCCCCATATATAGATCTATCTGATTTTAAATACATATAATACAGTGTTAGTTTAGCAACATAAAGTCACATTTACTATTATTGCATATGTTATCACCAATTCTCATTTCTGAGAATTAAACCGAGAGATGGAAAATCTGACCCATCAGCTGTATGTAGAAGTACAATTTTATTGGAACACAGCCACACTGATTAGTTTATATATTGTTCATGGCTGCTTCACTGCTGAAAGCCCAAACTGATTAATTGCATCATGGAGCAGATAGCACCACAAAACCTACAATATTTATCATGACCCTTTACAGTACAAGTTTGCTGACACCTGACTCAAAATCAGAAAACATGTTATTGGTTTGCCTATATCTTGAGACCCAGGTGTCATAGATCCATTGATATTCTTCTTCTTGACATCTCCCTTTATTCACTTGTAATGGGAGTCTGATGCAATCATTCAATAGGACATTATTTGCCACCTATTCTTTTGTTGTCTGAGGCATTCAGTTGGAGATTATCTCCCCTTGGAAATGTGAAAAATGTTATAAGGAGATCTCAGAAGGTGTAGAAGTTGAGCATAATTCAGAATTACTTTCTTCTAAAGTTCTTTTGATTATGCAAGGCCTAATTAGCAAGCTAAATCATAACACGAAGAATGTGTTTGCTTTGCAAAATCAAATCAATTGCACAATTTATGTTCCCTGCAGCTGCTACTTCCCATTTTTATATAAGCAGATCCATTCCAGCTGTGGTTATGAGAAGCTCTTCCTTCTACTCTTTGACAGCTGAGATGTTTCAAACTCACCAATACAGATACCAAGATGCCAACCATCATAACTTGTAAGCAAATTTCTTTTAAAGAAATCAGTGTTTTGAAACTGAAAAATGACTAAAATTTAATATATTATGTGTCTAGCAAGCCTGAGGAAATAGAACAATTCATACTGTTAGATATTAATATATAAATTTCAAGGTTAATTCCATTAACTTGGGGATGGAATCATATTAATATTTTTATGCATCCCAAACCTGACACATTAAATTTGGGTTTTATGATAAATTCTAAAAATTAACATTGAATAATATTTTTATTTCTTTATAATATAACCTTAAGCAAATAAATAGAGGCTATACCTCATTTTAAAGAGACAACCAGTTTTTTGCTAGCAAGAAACAAACTCAATTGCTAATTCTCAGTAAATGTTGTTGACTGTCATTTTCAAGCATTTACATCTGCGCAAAGTCTAAAGTATGGGTTTGGGCTCAATCTTATCAATATGTGTTTTGCTTAATAAATCTCTAGCAATGTATTATGTTCTAGTTTTTCAATTCTATCAACCTTTTTTTGTATTGTTATGGCATTAACACCAGAGTATGACAAACAGCAATTTTAAACAATTCTGGAATTGTAAGAATACAAATTATTTCTAAGCAAAAGCATTAGATTAGAACTGCATGCAGTAAATGCAAATAGAATCACACAATTGATTTGATAATAAGTGTAATGTATCCCTGTTCACAGACCACTCACTCTCTTTAACTTTTCCTACGTGTTAGAAAGTTAGATGGAAGCTGAGCGTTTAGCCAAAATTATTTTTCATATTTTAGCATAAGCATACTATTGGTGTACATTTGCTAATTTTCACCTCATTTTTCTAAATTTCTAAGGAGAACATATAGTAGTATGCAAGATTATTTGAAATTCCAATAGATTCGGAGCTCATACATTAGCCTAAAATTTTTATTTGTGCAAGCAGCAATTATCTTTGAACCACTATATTTATTAACAATTTAATTCAAGAAAGAATACTCATATGACATACCATCAGCACCAGTTAAGGAAAATTTCCTGAGCTCATCCCAGCACCTGAATCGTGCAAGAAGAGTTGTATGTGTGAATAAGAGAACCATTTGATGGGAGTACCTAGGAATAGGGAAAATTCCATGGTATTGATTCATCATTACTAAAGTGTATTCCTCAAAATAGCAGTATCTAGTGTCCCATTATAAAAAATATTTTTAGAATAGTTTCCATAATTTATTAACTTTTGGAAAACATTATATAGTATTTCCCTTTGACATTAAGTGTTCATTTGTATATGAAAAGCTCTGACAAATCCTAACACAGAAATCCTACATGTGTTTTGTTCTGTTTTGTTTTGATTTGATTTGATTTATTTTACCTTTCATTCTCCAACTTTATTTGATAATAAAACATTTCTTTAAGTAGCAAATATTGACATCCTTTGGGAAAACTATGTACCAGAAAACACTTTGTGAAAGAGATAAATAGGTCTTTGAAAAAAAGACGAGAACCCACATGGAGATGAGGTATACAGGACTTACGGGATACTGGCCAGTCTCACACAGATGCCTTTTTAGGCAGATGCTGATTCTAGGTTCACTTAGGTCACTTTGCTCAGAGTGACCTATGCAAAAGAAAACCCTCAGAAAAGCACTGGGAGCATAACAGTGACTCTGACACTTCTTAGAAGAATGTTCTACAACCAGCAGACACATTTCAAGGAATTCTCCATTGTTCTCTATGATACTCTCTGGGAATTTCTATCTGCTAAGAATGATAGGCTTCCTAAATGTCATATCCTTTATCAAAACATAGCCAAGGACCAATCGTACTATTTAACAGTGAACCAGAACAGTTTATAGAACACATTTCTTCCCTAACTAGTGGTCTTTGGCCTTTTGGTAATTAAGTTAAACAAACATTTGTGGAGTCATTACCATATATACTTATCCCTGTGTTAAGGTTGGCTATAGAAAAATTATAAAGGAAAGGCCTTAAAGGAATAACAATTAACCACAATAAATTAGGATAAATGCTCTACGATAGAATAATTGAAGTGTAATAGGAAGACCAGGGTGTTGGGAAGAATACATTCTGCTTGTGAAAGATGTAGAACATGGACAAAATTTCATAGAGTAGGTTATATTTAAGCTGGGGATCAGAAATAATATACCCCATAAAAAAGGACCTGGAGAGCTGCTACCTAGTACTGTACAGAAACCACAATGGTAAGTTGGGCCACCAATTTTCAGGAACAACTCTATCAGGATTGGGAACAATTTTATCAGGATTGGCACTGTGTTACCTATACCAAGCAATGGTCTTGAGTATTAAGGGCTCCTGATACGGTCATTCAATAAACATTTGAAAATTTCCTATATGCAAGGCATATATATGCAAATGAATCCAAATACTTACACATTACAAGTAAAGCTCCCTGGTTAATCCCTCTAGTTTGCTCACTATTGGAAACATTTTCTCAATGTGTTCTGTGGGTTTTGTACATTTTCTATTATCTCTAGATCCCTTTATTTGGAGATAGTTATGGGATAGGTAAGTGAAGAAAACATATATGCTATTGCCTCTTTTTTCTTAAAAAATTTGCACATGGGTACTGAGATGGCATTTTTAATAATATATTTCATTCTCCACTTCTTTCATAAGTAAAACTTTGATACATGGTCATAGGAAAATGCAACTCTGCAAGTGAGCTGTACATATTTAAGTAGGGTGATATTAAAAGTTGAGCATTTATCTTTAAATTTAGCAATACATAAGTGTGTGTGAATAAATCTAGAAAAAAATTAAAAATACACATACACACACACACACATACATAACCACACACCACCATTCTTAGGATGAATACCTTATTTCTCCTCAGAGCACAATTCAAAACAAATCTATTTGGGTTAAGGGGCTCATCTCTGTAAAATTTCAACTTATAAACAATGTCTCACTTATCCCTTGATCCTTAAAATAATAAACCAGCCCTGCTGCACAATTAAAACACAGTATCTGTGTTGTTGGATTCTTTACTCTCAAAGGTTGCAGAAAACCTGTGTAGCGTGGCACAGGTGCATGCTATCAGGGAACAGAAGCATTCTGCACAGATGTTAACAAGTGTAGAAGTCATACATCATCCCACACCAAGTTCTTAGCAGTAAATGTGTGTCCGCCTTCTAGTCTGGCTGGTCTGCCTTGTTCCACATACATATACTCACTATGATACTCTCTGTGATACTCTGGGAATTTCTACACACACCTCTATCCAGCCAAAAATCAAAAATGATTTCTGAACTTTTCTGACCTTTTTATATTTTTTAAAGAAAAAAACACTGTTTCTTAATCATCATCTACTAATTAATAAAGGGACTGAATGTACCAGCAGCATTCAAGAACAACGACCCTACTAACAGGAGAGTACATTCTACAACTTGATTCATTTTGCTTATACTTTAAATTTTCAAAAGGCAGAGGAAACAATGAAGGTTACTGTATTCAAGTGGGAAAAGTAAAGTGAAATGATAATTCATTAACAGATGGAGTCATTTAAATTACAGGAAAATCTTAAAAACTTTGCATGACACTGCATACTGACTGGAATGTAGGTCTCAATACTCTATGTATTTCACATTTGTTCAAAAGTTACTGTTCATTACTGGAATGTAAAGATAGTTGCATCTGAGGAATTGAAGACAGCTTTTCTGGAACTAAAATCTTTATCTTTTAAAAAAGTCTGCTTCCTTATCTTTGTGTTCTTTACATAATATGCTTTTGTGAATTAATTTATAATACAAACTGGTGACCATCTTCTCCAGCTCCTTTTCATCAGATTCTTTCAGACAGGATTCTTATAAGATGCAAGAACTCATCCTGAACACCTGAGACATAGCTCCAGAGCAGCTGTTGTTTGCTAAATCTCCTCTTGTTTTCTGATTATTACATTTTGAAATTAAAAGTAGCCTATCATATTTTCTGATCATACTTCTGGTAAGCCTTCACAAATACACACAATTATAGTCTTTCATTTTCATGAGGCTACTAATTTATCTATTCTCGTACTAACTGGTCATAAGCAGGGTCATTGAAGAGTGGTTCATAACACTTACCTGTATAGTATTGGGTCCTTAGGGGAAAATGGCTACATCATTGTGAAATTCATAATAGCAAAGAAGATAGAAACATGTCTTAGACTTTACAAAATAGGTTGACAAAAATTGTCATAATTCTTCCTCCTGAAAAACCTTGAAAGGAAAAAAGTTTAAGAAGTATCAGTTGATCAAAAAATAAAACTTTGATTCTACAATTTAAAATATTCTCATTAAGGAAGAATTGGAGTTTTATCCAAACAAACTAAAATGAAATTTTAATTAAGATTTTCAGATTTGCGCATGCTATTTACAAACAAGTTAGTATATGTAGAATATAGTTAAGTCCTGTGGTGGTTTAATCTTTTGAGTTTGGGGTTGAAATTCTCTCCTCTCCCCAAGTCTTTCAACTTTGAGTAAGTAACTTAAACACTTGAATCATCTATGTCTTCATCTATAAGTGGGAATAACAAAATTACCTATCTCAAGTTTTTGATGATTAGATTGAATAGCATTATAAAGCAATTAGCTCAGTGCCTGCTTTGTAATACGTATTTTATACTGATAGTCATAAAGAAGTAGAAGGGGCACTTAAAGAAGAATAAATACAAATATACACACAAATAAGGTAAGAAACATTGAGGCATCAAAGATGGTGAGACTTTGAAAATATTCTACAGAAAAGACAAGGCCTATAACTTCATTCATGTTTCAGGATCACCTTCCCAGTGAAGCCTTTTCTGACCACTGATTTAAGATTGCAAGTATCCCTCTTTCACCTTAAACTCCTATTCTACTTCCATTCTTAGGCTTATTCATCAAGCACCTAGACCTGTTCCTGCCTTACAAAAGGTGCTAATATTTGTTGACTAACTAAATGAATAAATAAATCAAATGAATGATTAAGTGGAACAAAGATGGAATAAACTTGTTGCCTAGGGGAGGTGCTGTAAAGTTAACTGATAAGAGAAAGCATATTTACATTTATCTTTTTTCCGTAACAAAGAATGTTTTCAAAATAAAAAGGAAAAGGCAAATATTGAAAAGGAGAATAATCTTTGCATAAATGAGGATAGACCAATCTGTGCTAGAGTAAAAATAAAGGCTTCCATTAAAGTGGGCCTGAGACTCCTTGGCAGGAGACACAGCTTTAGCAGCTCTATGTTGTATCGCTGGTGTGTTAACCACAAGGTGGCCAAGTTCACTATGAAAGGCAAGAGTGGAGAATTGCACAAAGATTGTATGCCCAGAATTATATATTATATTTCTCTCTTTCTCTCTCTCTCTCAACCTCCCCTCTCCCACCCCACCCCCCACACACATAATGTCTCACCAATTACTGGCATTTAAAACATAGTCACACGGTTCACATGATGCAATCACATAACTGCAAGAGAGGCTGGGAAATGGTCCTCTAATGTGCCCGGGAATAGGAAATAGTTTGGTAAATGTTCCAGATGCTTTCTGACACAATGCTCAAAATACAGTCATTTTAAGTGAATATGAGTTCCAATCCCAAATTAATTGTCATTTTGGAAGGAATTTGCATGTTTAATTGTAGAAACACTGACAGTAATCATAGTTAAATTTCGATAAATAAAATTAATGTCAAAAAATTAAGGTGGGAAATGTTTCCTCAAATTTTGTTTTTACCAGGGTGAAAAATACAAGTTCTAAAAGACTTCAAACTGAAAAACATGTAAGTTATCTGTACAACTCTAGAAAAGATGAAGAATAGATGGTTTATGAACCTCCCAAAAGGAAGTGAAGAGAGCTGGGAACTAATGTGGGTTCACTAAGGAATCACCATAGTTGGCATAATTATTAAATTAGTTCATGACCTAAGAAGCCCGAGACAGACAACGATGGAGTGAATAAAACGGTGAAGCTTTATATTCTCAGAATTTGCTGAAACAGGGAGACAAAACTATTATCCAATGTGAAAAGAAAACAGGCAAACAGGCATTAGGGCTGGGCTCAGTGGCTCACGCCTGTGATCCCATCACTTTGGGGTGCCAAAATGGGTGGATCACTTGAGGTCAGGGGTTCGGGATCAGCCTGGCCAACATGGTGAAACCCCATCTCTATTAAAAATACAAAAATTAGTCTGGCGTGGTGGCGTTCACCTGTAATCCAAGCTACTCGCGGGGCTGAAGCAGGACAATTGCTTGAACCTGGGAGGTGGAAGTTACAATGAACAGAGATCGCACCACCACACTCCAGCCTGGGCGACAGAGTGAAACCCTGCCAAAATAAATAAATAAATAAAAGAGAGAGAGAGAGAAGCAAAGAAAGAAGGAAAGAAAAGAAAGAAGAAAACAGAGGTGTTACTAAACTATTAACTCAATGTAAATCAACAATGTGAAAAATATGATAGGCCAGGCACGGTGGCTCACACCTGTAATCCCAGCACTTTGGGAGGCCAAGGCAGGTGGATCACGAGGTCAGGAGTTGGAGACCAGCCTGGCCAATATGGTGAAACCCTGTCCCTACTAAAAGCACAGAAATTAACCAGGTGTGTTGGTACGCACCTGTAATCCCAGCTACTCGGGAGGCTGAGGCAGGAGAATCACTTGAACCCAAGAGGTGGAGGTTGCAATGATCTGAGATCACCCCCGACTGCATTCCAGCCTGGGCAACAAAGCAAGACTCCATTACAAAAAGTAAAAAGAAAAAGAAAAGAAAGTAATCTGTTCTCAGACTATACAGTGGTAAAATTATATTGAGTTCAAGATAAATTGTTTATTAGCTCTAGTAAAACATTACAAGCCCTGTCATGTCAAAATGTTATTCCATTTAATTTTTCCAACCAGCTGAAGGTATTATTTTTCTGTTTAAACCTTTCCTCTGTAATCACTAGCCTGATTAATGATCTCACTATCTATCTATCCTACAGCTGGAAACATGGGAGTTGTTCTCCATTCATTCCCATTTAACCTTTATATTTTATGGGGCACCATGTACTTTGATTATATTTCCTGTCTCCTGCCCTCCGTGCTTTATTTTCTTCTGTAGTATCACAGTAGTCTCTTAAGTAGGCTTATTATTTCCAGTGCCAACTCTCTGCAATTTAATCTCCACACTGCTGGTAGTAATATTTCTAAAACATGATCTGGCTAGGTTATTCCCTTGCTTTAAGTCCTTTACTTTCTCTCCATTCTCTGTAGTATCCATTCTAAATTCCTCCAAAAGACATTTAAATGATGGCATAGTACAGTATTATTCAAGCAGTAGACTATCAGTATCTACTACTGGTAAATTATCAATTAGTGGCTGCAAACTAGATTTACTCTTTTGGGACTAACATTCAAAAAAATAGAATATACTGGAATAGAGTTATCCTAATACATTACCCATGACAAGGGTAACTCTAATTTTGTGGAATTTGAGATACACACACACACATGCACACTCACCCATACATATATAATGCATATACTAATTCATGACATAAAATACATTTCTTACTGTGGATTGAGATTTTTTAAAAAATTGCTTTGAGAGATGCTTGCAGAGTGGTTAAGAGCAAGATGACTGGGGCTCAAAATTTAATTCTGCAATTTGCTAGTTTTGTAACTTTTGGTAAATTATTTAACATCTCTCTGATTCAGTTTCCTAGTTTTTAATGAGACTAAGAATAATATGTATATTGTTATTTTGAATATATAAGCATGCATAAGAATGCATGACTTGAAGTGTGTATTCAATAAATGTTAACTATACTTTGGGAGGTTTTTTCCTTTTGTTACTTTTTTAATCAACCCTGATGTGGTTTGGCTCTGGGTCCCCACCCAAATCTCACCTTGAATTGTAATAATCCACACTTGTCCTGGGAGGGACCCAGTAGGAGGTAATTGAATCATGGTGGTGGGGATGTCCTGTGCTATTCTCATGATAGTGAATAAATCTTATGAGATCTGATGGTTTTATAAGGGATTTCCCCTGCACGTGTCATCTTGCCTGCTTGACTTTGCTCTTCATTCACCTTCCGCCATGATTGTGAGGCCTCCCCAGCCATGTGGACTTGTGAGTCCATTAAACCTCTTTGCTTTATCAATTACCAGTCTCAGATATGTCTTTATTAGCAGCATGAGAAGAGACTCCTACTTGCTCTGTAGCTTTACCTGTTACACTTCTCTATATCACATGCTTCACTACAGCTTATTTGAACTTAGAAAAGACATAGTAAACATTCTTTCAGTGCACCACCAAGTGCACTCATATATGAAGCGCCTCATATATGAAGAAACTTGGGCAGAGACAAATCATATACTTTGCCCAAGTTCACAGAACCAGTTACTCTTATGTGCTGAAGGCCAGTCCTACTCTTAACTACCAGGCTATACTGCCTCTAGTACCTTTGCTTATAATCATCACTACAACCGTCCGCACTACCACTCTTCTCACTCATCTTTGTTGTGCATATACTTATTGAAACTTTCAGCTATTTCATTATATATCTGTCTTTCACAGTGGATTTTATTCCCTGTGCTTGAAATGACCTTTTCTCAAAAGTTTTTTTGGAAAAGTTCTGCACATCATTCTAGATTCTGCTCGCAAATTTCCTCTCTAAATGCAACTACTGGCAGACACAATTAGTTGCTTTTTTTTTGTATTCCAAAAGTACTTTGTGATTTCTTTCTAGGTATTTTTCAATTTGTGTTATAGAAAACAAAAGTCTTATGAGATGTTTTGAAAAACAGGTCATTGTTACCAAATTTTGGGAAATGCTGCATAAGGTTACTTCTTTTACTTTGAAAAAAATCACAAAATATATTAATATTTTAAGAGCTCAGAGAAGACCTGACAGAAAAATGGTAATTTTTCTTTTCTTTAAACCATTGTTCTCAGATTTTAATAATACATTTTGAGCCATATTTTGGTGTAATACTTATTAGAGAAACTCCTTTAAAAATACTTCACCGTTAGCATTTATTTGCCTAAGTTGAAATTCTTCTTCCATGCATGTTACTTCCACTAGAGTATTGTAGTGGATATTTATTGTTTTGGTTACCCAGTATTAGTATGTTCTTCTTGTTTTGGAATAACTCTTAGGTAGTTGAAAAATAAGAATTTGCTTACCACTATGAAAGCAGAAGTAGCTATTTTACCTTTTGACATCTGATGCCTAACTGCCTATTTTTATCTAGGAATTTGACACTTGGCAGAAAATACAAGGATATTTATTCCTACTTATAGCAAGAGAAGTGGCTGTCAGTTTCCAGTTCTGATGGGATCATTGTTTTCCTGTGTCATTCAGCTTTTATTGCACAATACCCAATCGCAAAAATCTCAGTGGCATACAACAAAAGTATTTACTTCTCACTCATGTGTTGCTTATTAACTGGAGTTCGGCTGATTTAGACTAGCCATTGCTAGACTTGGCTCCAGGCCATACTTAGTGTTTAGATCTTGTCCATATGGCTCACATTTTTCTGGGGATCCAGCAGCATACCTGGGGCATGCACATTCCAGACACATTTAAGTCTTTGCTGTTTCATGGCCACTGAGATCCCATGGTTCACAGCAAGTCATATGGCCAAACACAAAGTTAAAACACTACGAAATATCTTTTTTTTCTACTATGAGACCATGATAAGGCTGTGAATGTATACATTATCTATTACAAGAGAACAGGGAATTGAGAGTATAATCTGCCATATGTTCTAAGCACACATTTTTGTTGCTGAATCTTGGTTGAGCTTTAAATCCCTTTTTTTGCTGCTGGAGAGTATTTCTCAAGTCTTCCTGTTGATTTGAAGAGCTGCTTGATACCCTCTAGCAAACATTACCTTTCAGGTCATGTGAAATCATATGAGCACCTGGGAGAGGGTTTTGGGGCACAAAGATGAAGTCCTCAAATGACATCAGGAGGCAGTAGCCTAACTTATACCTGAGTATAACCAAATTCTGACTAATAAATCTCTGTGATACTCTCATCAAATATTTTTTATGGGAAACTGATCATTGTGCAGGATAGGATATTTTTAGAAATGTAGTTTTAAAATAACGAATATAATCTTTGTTAGGACACGAGAATTTTTTTCATTTTGAATCACTACCTAGTAATATATTTTAACCAAGTTTTCACCATAATATTCACTTTTACAAATATAAAAGCTATAATCAAAGGTATATGTATTAGTCCATTCTCATGCTTCCATGAAGAAAATACCAGACTGGGTAATTTATAAAGGAAAGAGTTATAATTTAATCAAAGTTCCATAGGGCTGGGGAGGCCTCAGAAAACTTAACAATCATAGCAGAAGGGAAAGCAAACATGTCCTTCACATAGTGACAGGAAGGAGAAGAATGAGAGAAGCGCAAAGCAAAATGGGGAAAAGCCCCTCACAAAACCACCAGATCTCATGAAAACTCACTCCCTATCATGAGAACAGCACAGGGGAATGGCCCCCATGATTCAGTCACCTCCCATGAGGTCCCTCCCCCAATACATGGATGTTACAATTCAGATTACAATTCAAGATAAGATTTGGTGAGGACACAGCCAAATCATATTATTCTGCCCCAACATGTGGGGATTACCATTGAGATAACGATTCAAGATGAGATTTGGGTGGGGACACAGCCAAACCATATCATTATGCCTGATTTTTAGTTGCTATTATTTTCCTATTAGAAACCAAATTTGGGGAGGCATCTCCAAATACTAACATTGGTAAGTAAGATATAATTGAGTGGCAAACAGCAGTGGTTTTTTATTTCTACACAAAGGTAATATTCCTGTTCATTGCTAAGTATGTAACTGATATTTTACAAGTTTAACATTTAAAAGAATACTTCTCCACCTGAGAGTTGACAATATGTATTAGAAATAGTAGAACGCTAGTTAACAATGAAATATGGAAACAAAGGCCTGGAAGGAAGATTTCTAATATTATGTGGGGAAAACAAACAAACCTGATGATCATTCAGTGTGAATTATTATCAGTGTTCTTCATTATGGTTAGAAAGTTGAGCATTACAGTTAATGCACCTGCACATCTGTGACTGCTAGAGGGAATTGAAAGCGCCACTGTCTATCCAAAAAGAAAATAGCATTTAGAAATACTTTGTAATGCCAGATAATAAGGTGATATGATTACAAGCTAATAGACTCCATTACAGTACACAGCACCACTTTGGGTTCAGCCTGATATTCCTCTTCTCACACTCCAGATGTTACTCTACTACCGAATTATCTCTCTCTTTGTATTGTTAGTGTGCAGATTGACTGTATTGTGTGTGTTTAATTTTGTTCTAAAAATTTTTTGTGAATTGTGGTTTAAGTTATTATTGGGCATCTGAAAAGTAAGTATAAAATCAATACTTTGTAAGCTCTGGGAAAAATATTGACTAACTTCTAAGGAGATTCATTGTTGTGGGAAGTCAGGGACCCCGAACGGAGGGACCGGCTGAAGCCATGGCAGAAGAACTTGGATTGTGAAGATTTCGTGGACATTTATTAGTTCCCCAAATTAATACTTTTATAATTTGTTACGCCTGTCTTTACTGCAATCTTTTAACATAAATTGTGAAGATTTCATGGACACTTATCACTTCCCCAATCAATACCCTCGTGATTTCCTATGCCTGTCTTTACTTTAGTCTCTTAATCCCATCACCTTCGCAAGCTGAGGAGGATGTATGTCGCCTCGGGACCCTGTGATGATTGCATTAACTGCACAAATTGTTTGCAGAGCATGTGTGTTTGAACAATATGAAATCTGGGCACCTTGAAAAAAGAATAGGATAACAGCAATGTTCAGGGAACAAGAGAGATAACCTTAAACTCTGACCACTGGTGAGCCAGGCGGAACAGAGCCGTATTTCTCTTCTTTCAAAGGCAAATGGGAGAAATATCGCTGAATTCTTTTTCTCAGCAAGGAACATCCCTGAGAAACAGAATGCGTCCCTTAGGGTAGGCCTCTAAAATGGCCACTTCAGTGGGCAGCCGTCTTTTATGGTTGAGCTGCAGGGATGAAATAAGCCCCAGGCTCCCATAGCGCTCCCAGGCTTATTAGGATGAGGAAATTCCCACCTAATAAATTTTGGTCAGACCAGTTGTCTGCTCTCAAACCCTGTCTCCTGATAAGATGTTATCAATGACAATGTGTGCCCAAAACTTCATTAGCAATTTTAATTTCACCCCAGTCCTGTGGTCCTGTGACCTCGCCCTGTCTCCATTTGCCTTGTGATATTCTATTACCTTGTGAAGCGCATGATCTCTGTGACCCACACTCTATTCATATACTCCCTCCCCTTTTGAAAATCACTAATAAAAACTTACTGGTTTTATGGCTCAGGGGGCATCACGGAAACTGCCGACATGTGATGTCTCCCCCGGACACCCAGCTTTAAAATTTCTCTCTTTTGTACTCTGTCCATTTATTTCTCAGGCCAGCTGACATTTAGGGAAAATAGAAAAGAACCTACATGAAATATTGGGGGTGCTTTTAAAAATACTTTGTAATGCCAGATAATAAGGTAATATGATTACCAGCTAACAGACTCCATTATAGTACACAGCACTGCTTTGGGTTCAGCCTGATATTCCTCTTCTCACACTCTAGATGCTACTCTACTACTGATTTGTCTCTCTCTTTGTATTGTTAGTGTGCAGATTGACTGTATTTTGTGTGTTTAATTTTGTTCTGAAAAATTTTGTGAATTAGGTTTAAGTTATTGTTGGGTATCTGAAAAGTAAGTATAAAATCAATGCTTTGTGAGCTCTGGAAAGAATATTGACTAACTCATAAGGAGATTCATCATTGAGAGAGGCAGTCAGTGGCCTACACTCATGTTACCATCACCACAAAATAGCACTGCTTCTCCAAACTACATTTTTTTTCTGAAAGAGTAATTCCTTGTGGTAAGTTATATGCTCCATGAAAGCTGTATCAGTTAAGGTTTGAGCTTAACTGCATGTAACAAAACATCTAAACATATCAATCTTCTAAGATACCTCCAAAGTTTTGACAAAAGTAAATTCAGAATAATTTTGGTCTTGGAGGTGGAGATGAACATCTCCAGAAACAGACTAGAAACCCAAGACAGAGAATAAAAGCAGCAAAATCCAGTGGGTGCCTGGGCTGTGGATCCAGAAGTAGGAGGTGCTGGCCAGGAACTTGGATTCTGTGTAGAACTACACCATTCTAAAAGTAAACTTATAATCTAGCACCCTGAATCCAGGGTCTACTTCTAGGCCTGGGACTTAAATAGCTTGCTCTCTTTAATATGTGTAAAGACTTAAACAAATAGTAAATCTTTCATGTATACAAAGACAAACATAACCAGCCATTAGAATATAATCTGACCATGCTTGGTGGCTCACGCCTATAATCCCAGAACTTTGGAAGGCTGAGGCATGTGGATTACTTGAGTGCAGGATTTCAAAACCAGCTGGGGCAATATGGCCAAACCTTTTCTCTACCCAAACAAAAAACAAACAAACAAAAAAGAAAATTAGCTGTGCATGGTGGTGTGTGCTTGTGATCCCAGCTACTCAGAAGGCTGAAGTAGGAGGATCCCTTGAGCCCAGGAGGCGGAGGTTGCAGAGAATGGAGATTGCACCACTGCCCTCCAGCCTGAGCGACAGAGGGAGACCCTATCTCTCTCTCTCTCTCTCTCTGTGTATATATATATATGTGTGTGTGTAATCTCATTGAATGGTAGACCACCAGGTGGCTGTGAGAGTAGAAGTATTTGAATTGTCAAACAGTAATTACATCATACAGAGTTAAATAAGGAAGGAAGACTTTATTCAAGATAATTGCAATAGTGGAGAGAGTTCAATCTCTCTTCCCTATTTCCACTGAAACAAAAAGTGGGAAATGATGGAGTTTTAGTTGGGTTGTTTACTTTTTTAGGCGGTTCCTTATGTAGCAAAGGTTAACAAAAGATAGGCTATATAAAATATTTTTATAGTTAGAAAATGAAAATTTTTTAAAACTATATTCACACATCTGAATCACATCTCTTTCCCTCCCACACCATCCCTCCCAGTCCAATGCTAACATACTTATAGGTAACCAT
Organism: Gorilla gorilla gorilla; assembly: GCF_029281585.2. NCBI lineage: Eukaryota > Metazoa > Chordata > Mammalia > Primates > Hominidae > Gorilla > Gorilla gorilla. The sequence continues at coordinate 93,998,401 of NC_073234.2, forward strand.
TTTTATTAATTTCTTACTTATTCATCCAGTGTTTTAAAAGCTCTTTCATATAAATATATATGAAATAGATATATAAAATAGATATATATGATATATATGAAATAGATATATATGATATATGAAATATATATGATATATATGAAATATGTTTCATATATATCATATTTCATATATATCATATTTCATATATACATATGGTGGGAGAGCTTTTAAGCACTGTAGTGAGCCAGTGGAAGTGTACTGGAGGAGCTGGTTTGAGGATGGGGTGGAGCTTGGTCAGTGTGATGAGGCCATCTGTCTCTGCTAATTGGTGCTTATCTAAGTTAGCCTCCTACCTTCCCACAAAGACTGGGAAACAAGGACCTTATCTTTCTTGACAATTACATTTCAAAGGAATGGTTTCCAGGTTATTGAAAAAGACATTCCTGGGTTGTAAAACTGGCCAGAGACTGGGAGATCTGCATCTTAAAGGAGGAATGCTCTAAGTAAGAGTGGTTAGGGGCCTACAGTTAGGAAGAAACCTAAAGTTTAATCAAGCTGAGGGAAACTTTAAGATCCTCTAAGTGGATTCTACTGATGTTAGAATTTCTGGCCATGGTGATTATAAAAAGCAGATCAAATTTAAAGCAGTTTTTAAAATTTTTTTTTCAAAGACAATGTAACAGTCAATACACACCCTTATTGCCCGCACCTCAGGGCAGGCTACTCTCACTGCCCTCCAGATGCTATGCGACTGAAGGTGAGATTAATTTTATACACTTGTCAATAAGAATTTTAAATCTATTTAATATTCTCACAGATACATATGAAGTCATGGCACATTCACTAAAATGAACAAGAAATTACAAAACAAAGTAGGTAGAAATGAAACAAGAATAGGTCTACAGGCTGGGTGCGGTGGCTTATGTCTAAAATCCCAGCACTTTGGGAGGCTGAAGCAGGCAGATCAATCACCTAGGTCAAGAGTTCGAAACCAGCCTGGCCAACATAGTGAAACCCCGTTTCTACTAAAAATACAACAACAACAAAAATTAGCTGGGTGTGGTGGCGAATGCCTGTAATTCCAGCTACTTGGGAGGCTTAGGCAGGAGAATCGCTTGAACCTGGAAGGCAGAGGTTGCAGTGAGCCAAGATCAGGCCACTTCACTCCAGCCTGGGTGACAGAGTGAGACTCCATCTCAAAAAAAAAAAAAAAAGAAAAAGAAAAAAAGAAATAAGTGTATAGTATACGAAAAGAAGCAGTTAGATGTATTGCAAATGAAAATGATGGCCGGGCGCGATGGCTCACGCCTGTAATCCCAACACTTTGGGAGGCCGAGGCGGGCGGATCACGAGGTCAGGAGATTGAGACCATCCTGGCTAACATGGTGAAACCCCGTCTCTACTAAAAATACAAAAAATTAGCCGGGTGTGGCGGCGTGTGCCTGTAATACCAGCTACTCGGGAGGCTGAGGCAGGAGAATGGTGTGAACCAGGGAGGCGTAGCTTGCAGTGAGCCAAGATCGCGCCACTGCACTCCAGCCTGGGCGACAGAGCGAGACTCCGTCTCAAATAAAAAGAAAAAGAAAAAAGGCAAATGAAAATGATATTTCCTGGAATAAGTATTCCATCAGGCTCAATTCTAGAGAATTAGTGAATTGAAGAGTAGTACTATTATTGAGACTCAGAAAACAATACCCCAAAATGAAGGCATCAGAAGAAGCCTCAGAAGGAAAAGCTTTTCTTTAACCTTCTCCTGCCCTCCTGTCTCTCAGTCCCATTCTCTCCCAAGATTAGCCATAGAAACTAGAATCCCTCTTCCCCAAGGTGGGCCATAGAAACCAGACTCCCTTGTCACCAAAGCCAGCCATAAAACCTAAAAAATATGACTCTAACTTTCCCTCCACCTTTCTGTGTAAAAACTGGCCCTGAAGAAATTATCTGACCTACATTGTTTGACTGTAGGTCATAAGATCCCATTCCAGAGAGGGTCTTTTCCCATACCCAGAAGAAGGAGTACTGCACAGAGAGGACAAGAAGAATCGAAATAGGCTATGCAAGGTTTCTTCACTCAGTCTATTAGTATTAGTTCATACCATTTTTTTGTCCAGTTATATTTCTACACAGCTGTCCATACTTCATTGAACCTAATGGACAGTTTCCCCTGAAGTTCTGTCTTCATTCTGAAAGCTCCCATGTACATGTTAATAAAACGTGTATGCCTTTTCTCAGATTAATCTGTCTTTTGTGGGTTAATTTTTCAGTGAACCTTCAAAGGGTAAAAGAGAGGTTTCCTCTTGGCTTCCACACTGTGATAAAACAAGATACTCAGCCCAAAGTGATAGAATAGTTATTTGAAAGGTAGCTTGTGATACTCCAACAAATACCTAATGGGAATTCTTGAATATAAGAATGGAGAAAATAGTAGAAAAGTAATCGTTAAATGGCAAATAAGCAACATTTTTTTCCAAATTAATGACACACATTCTCAGATTAAAAGTTTACTGTAAGTTTTTACAGGATCAATAAAATTAAATTTACATCTAAACATGTTGTATTGAAACCTAAGAACATCAAATACACAAACAAAAATGCTTAGAAAGTTACCAGAGTGAATTCAAATTACCACCTTCAACAAAAAAACAATTACAATCAACACATACCTCATTAAAAACAAAAAGAAATATCTGAAAGTGGTGAGGGATAATAGTTGTGAAACTAAGATATTGTAACTTGTTGAGTTATAAGTTATGTGCACAGGTAAAATAGATATATTTTTAGTCACAGCATGTCTAAGACAGTTAATTCAAAAAAAGTGAAACCAGGAAATAGGAAACAATGTTGAGTACATAACTGATAAAATATTTTTTAAGTTAAATATAAATTAGTGATATTTTAATTTTTAAGTATACCTAAGATTCAGAATACAACTGCAAAAATATTTCTGTTCTTGTACATTGTAAGAATATAAAATGATTTAAAATATATCATCAAATTTTAAAATTAAGCGGTTGTATTTCAAGAGGTAACCAAAAATTAAAAATACAATCTATAGCTCCCAGAGCAGCATGGGAAAATCAGGACAAAGGGAGATGAGGAGATGGCAAAATTATGTCAAGCTACAAGAAGGCAAGAAAAGTCCATATATTATTAATTAATCACAAGATAGGTGAGCAATAAATTTACTAATTAAAACAGTTTATACAGATTATTAGATTAGCAATCCTGTTGCATTTTACTTATGTTCAAAAAAATCCAGGATTATTTATATTGAAACTACAGGGAAGTTCAGTATGATTGCTAGGTCAAAATATACAGTTAATATTTTTTTTGTATACCAGTAAAGATCTAACTAGGAAATATAGTTTTAGAATACTGTTCATAGAATTTTACATTTCTTAAAAGTAAATCTAGCAAAATATGCGAGATCACGTGAAAAAGTTATGAAATATTGAGAAGCATAAGACAGCATTCCAATAAATGGAAATTACAATGTTCTTATGAACAGAAAGACTCAATATCTTGAAGATGTTAATCTGTAAATCCAATTAATCTATAAATCCAATGCAATTCAAATAAAAAAAAAAACAGGAATTTTCATGAATAGAACAAGCTGACCCAAGAAAGCATTGCCATGTACAAAAGACCAAGAAGAGCTAAAGTAATTTTGAAAAACAACCAAATATAATAACTTTTTTCCTGAAAAGCATCAAAATATGCTATTAAAATTTCATTGTAATTAAAACAATTTTACTTAGACCAATATACTGAAGGAACAGAAAAGTGAGACTGGAAATAAACCCTCATATGAATGGAAAGTGAAGTATGAATGAGATAGCATTACCAACCAGTGTGGAAGCAGTGGTTAACTCAAAACAATATTGCCAAGGTAATTGGCTAAACAGTAATGTACCAAATAGAAAAAAGCATTAAAATAGATAGATTCTAATCTTGTTGTAAACCTGTGTGAAGACACACATGCATATGTATGCACAAAATTTATAACTGATTAAAAACTTAGAAAAACATTGAATATTTTAGGAAAAAAGGATAACATGTTTATTATTTTAAGAGAAAATTCTTCAATAGCAAGCATCATTTTTAAGACTTCATACCACCAAAATAAATGTGAATTAAGAGTTAGGAGAAGCTAAAAATGTCAAGAAGGTTTTTAACCAACAAAGGAAGGGCATCCAGAATAAATTTAGAACACTCTCCAATTATAAACATATAGACATGGCCCCAAATAAGAACATTTGGAAAATGGACAACAGTAAAGCAAATTGGCAATCCATGTAAGCAAAACATAATTGACCAAGAAATACCTAAAAAGAAGCTAAGCACAAAAGAAAAACTATTTATTTCACCCATCAAAGTGCCAATATACAAAATGCTAACAAAAATAAGTGCTGGTGAAAAAATGGAGAAATGCCTTCATTGCTGATGCATGTGCTCATTGATAATTTCAAAGCACAAATAGACAAATTGGTAAATTGAAAAAAACATATCTTCCTACCTAGCAGTTCCATTTAGAGTTGTGCTCCTGAGAAATTCTACAACTCACACATGTACAGACATATTGCAATGCTTATTACAGTATTTTTTACAGCAAGAAAAATTAGAAGCAAGCTGGGCATGGTGGCTCTTGCCTATAATACTAGCACTTTGAGAGGCTGAGACAGGAGGATAGCTTGAGCTCAGGAGGTTAAGACCATCATGGGGAAGATAGTGAGACCCCATCTCTACAAAAAATAGAAATAAAAAAATTAGCCAGGTGTATGTGTGCTTGTAGTCCCAGCTACTCAGGAAACTGAGGTAGAAGGATCACTTGAGCCTGGGAGGTCAAGGCTGCAGTGAGCAGCGATCATGTCACTGCACTTCAGCCTGAGTGACAGAGCAAGATCCCAACCCAAGAAAAAAAAAACTGGAAACACCCAAAATATCCATTATCAGAAGATTAAATAAGTCAATTTTTATATGTTTACATATAAAAATACCAAACAGCATTTAATGTGAGTGAATTACAGTTAAATTAGAGTTAAATATGTCAACATGAATAGATCTCAAAAGCATAATATAGAGTAAAAGAAATTAATCACAAAATCATAGGTGTAACATAGTTCTTAAAAAATAGAAATTGAAAACATGCCAATTTTATATCTTGCTTATAAATCCTTTCATATGTAAAATAGTATAAAATACTGAAAAATATTTTAAAATTCCATTTGGGAAGGAATAAGTCATGCAAGGAGAATTATACGAAAGGCTTGAAGAAGATTTGTCATTGTTATGGGTTGCCTTTTGTTCCTCCTAAATTCATACGTTGAAGTCCTAAGCCCCAGTACCTCAAAATGTGATTAAATGAAACTGGTTAAATTAAGATGAGGTCATAACAAATAGGGTGATCTCTTAATGAAATATATGTAGTGTCCTCATAAAAACGAAAATTTTGGACATGGACACACACACACAAACACACACATACGAAGAATGCCATGTGAAGATTGGCATTTCACTTCAGCAAGGCAACAAACTCTTGGCAGCTAGGAGACATACCTAGAGCAAATACTTTCCTAGCACCTTCAAACAAGGATGGTTCTGCCGACATCTTAATTTCAAACTTCTGGTTTCTAGAATCGTAAGATGACAAATTTCTGTTGTTCAAGTCACTCAGTCTATGGTACCTTTTCAGGAAGCCCTAGTAAATTAATACAGTAATGTTTTAAAATGTATTTAAAATTATCTATGGCAACTATTGTAAACATTTTTAAATTGATAAACTGTAGACTTACTCTCTATAGTTTTCTCTGAACTTGAAGTTTTCATGATTTTGAAAAGTAAAAGGAAAGTGAATTCCAATCTAAAGGCATAATTAATAAAATGGAAAAGTTGAACAAAGATGTTAATCTGAGGAAGCTAGAATATGAGTATTAAAAAGTCAGCTTTATGACAGGCAGGAGAAAAGTTGTAAAAATGTGTACACACAGGATTAGTAAACAGAAACACAATACAATCAAAATCATTATTTAATTTTAGGAAGCAACTGAAAATTCAATTAATAGGAAAGATTTATAAGCAGAAAATATATAAAAATGGATTATGTCAAGGTATAAAAAGTTTTTTAAGGAATAATGATATGATTAGCAAAATTGTATTCTAATATACTTAAATATCTTGAGAAAGAGGATTTTTTTAACTGTATAATATCTGATATATAATTTTTTTAAACTATAAAACATCTGATGTACATCCAGGAGAAAAATCTTAAAAGTCCTATTCTATAAATGTGTAAAATTTGTATCATATTATTTATGAAAGGAAAATATGAAATTTTTATAAAATAATAAAAGGCATACATTACCTAAATACAAATTGAAATAATGAAATATATTGTCACCTATAATCCTTTGCTTCAATGAAACCTGTGGAGGCATGGAAATCTTAGGTAGTGTAGTTGGTTGGATCCCTACCAGGAAATGGGAGATGATAGAGGATTTTGATATTATGAAAGTAGAAACATTACTCTGAAAAAGTCCTCAGTACATTGTTTTGTATATACATATATATATACATACACATACACATTTATACAAACACACACACATACATATATACAGATATGTATATATTTGTGTGTACATCTATACACACATGCATATGTGTGTACATATGTGTGCATATATACATATGTGCACTATACATATGTATATACATGTGCGTATTTGTGCGTATATATGTATATACATATATGTACATATGTATGTGTGTATATGTATGTGCATATATATGTACTATTGTGTGTGTCTATATGTGTGTGTTGTGTATATATGTACATATGTATATATGTCTGTGTGTGTGTGTGCATGTGTGTATATATATATATATATATACACACACAAATGGATAGTGATGGCAAAGTTGTAGGTAAAATGTAAGTTTATTACATGGTTGGGCAGAATGGACATTGAGAAACTCTTAGAAAAACAATTTTGCAAAGTTATCAAAAACCTTCAAAATATTCTCTTTCCTTCAATAAATCTGTTTCATGGAATTCAGTCTATGGAAATAATCAGAAATTTAAAAAATGGTTTGTCAACTATGGTCATCATCTATAATAGTAAAAACCAGAAATCAACAACTGGAAAATTACTATGTAAATTATGGTGTAGCACATTATGCAATCTTTTAAATAAACTTGATTGAGAGCTTTAATGATGTAAAAAATGCTTATGATATAGCATGATTCAGTTTTTCTAATTTTATACAGAGAATGAAATAAACTATGTGAACAATAATTGGAGAAGGGAAACACCAAAGTATGAAGACTGCATATCTTCAAGTGGTGGTCTAATGGTCCATTTTTATTTTTTGGTTGATATTGGCATTTTTTTTTATATTTCCCAAGTCTTCTTGAAAACAATGAATTATGTTGCAGTCATGAAACACACTTTCGAAAAGGTGACTTTTAATTTTTCATCAATGTTAACCTTTGTCTTGTTATGAAATACTTCAATTCAACAAATATTGTTAGGTATCTACAACTGCACTAGGCAAAAAGTGTTACGAAAATGAATTCGACAGGAACTCTTCAGACATGTTAGCAATCTAGTTACCATAAGGGCATTAAGCGATAAAAAGTAATTTTAAGGGCTTATCATCTCTTGCCTGGATTATTATAACAGACTCTCACTGCATCTCTGTCTCCTGTATCCCACCCTTCAGTTTATTTTCTGCACCATTGCCAGAATGCTCTGTCTAAAGCACAAATTCGATCATGCCTTTTGCTTCCTAAACTTATTTGGCTCCCCTTGGTCTGAAGCACTGATTCTCAACCATGACTGCACATTAAAATCGCCCTGGTGAGTTTTTTAAAAGCTCCAGTGCCCAGACCTTCCTCCCCACCATAAAGCCATGTAGTTCCTGATTTAATTAGTCTTGGGCAGCGCCAAAGCATCTATTTTTCAAAGCTCACAGAATTAAGCATCTTAGAATGGCATATAATGTCATTCTATGGAAAGGTTGAGGCTATGTTTCCAGCCATTTCTTACCACTTTTTCGAAGTGAACTCTGAATTTTAGGCTGTTCTTTGAAAATGTAACAATATTTCACAACTCTGTTTTTACCTATGATTTTTCTTTCCATTGTTACCTAGAGTTCTCCCACTTATCCTTCAAAATTCTATCCAGTCAGTCACTGAGGAAGCCTTCTCTGTCTTGTCTAAGGCAGAGGTAGGTGCTCTATCCACAGCAGGGGAAGAAGCAGCCCACACACAGGTAAACATGGAGAGATTCAGTCCTGCAGCACAGTGAGCCACTACAAAAAAATAGGAAGTGATAGAAGATTTTGACATTTCAAAGGTAGAATCATCACGTGGTAGAGCCCTCAGTATACTGTTTGGTATATGTTCTTTTACGTTTCTTTCTCCCACACCATACTGGAAGCCCTTTGAAGGCAAGGATGTTATCATGTTGTTATTTATGTATCTTAGCACTTAGTCCAATGTCAGGAAGTTTGTAGGTACTCAACCAAGGTTTTTTAAAATAAATATAACAAATAACCATTAATCCAGTATATGATAAATGCCAAATGTATGGTACAGAATGAAATATGGTAGGAATTTGAAGGAGAGCAATATTTCTGGGCAAAGCCTCCATTGCATCACAGTACAAGGGGAAGCTTTGGGTTCACTTCGAATGAGGTGCCATTTGCTAGGTGGGTGACTATAAACAAATTACTTAATCTCTCTAAGGCTTCATTTTCCCAAATGTTGTGAGGATAGCCATCCTGATTTCACAGGTTGTCTGGAAAGTGTGTAATGGGCCTGGCAGATACAGGTGGTCAGTGAATGTTGGCTCCCGTCACTCTTATTTATTGTTTATTCCAATGTAATTTAGACTTTCTCTCCCAGCTAGATGCTCCTTGGAAGCAGAGACAATAACTTACAAGTGCTATTTCATAGTATAGAGCAATACTTACCACAAAGCAAATGCTCAATAGTTTTCAAAATAAAGAGAAATTATATAAGGTTGAAGGTTGAGTTGAATTTTATTTTATTTATTTATTTTTTTGAGATGGGGTCTCACTCTGTTGCCTGGGCTGGAGTTTAGTGGCGTGATCTCGGCTGACTGCAACCTCTGCCTCCTGGGTTCAAGCGATTCTCTTGCCTCAACCTCCCGAGTAGCTGGGATTGCAGGCACCCGCCACTATGCCCGGCTAATTTTTTGTATTTTTAGTAGAGACGGGGTTTCACCATGTTGGCCATGCTGGTCTCAAACTCCTGACCTCGTGATTTGCCCGCCTTGGCCTCCCAAAGTATTGGGATTACAGGCGTGAGCCACTGCACCAGGCCTAGGTTGCATTTTAATATATAAAAATGTAGCAAGATGGTGAGAGGGAGTAATACTGACAATGAATGAAAAAATAAATTCAGTGTGGAGAGTAAAATGATCAAGGTGGAGGTCCCAGAGGAGAAGTCAACCAGTAAATGAAGGAGGTGATTCAAGTAAGAGATTTAGTGAAAGAGTGTTCAGAAAAGAAGGGTAAGTCCTTGTTGTGAAACAATAAAAATATAAGGATTTGAGCTATTATTCGTTATATAACAGGGAGCCATAGAAGCATTTCAAGCAGAAATATAACATGCTCTTTAGCTCAAGGTCCAAGATAATTTCTAAGATGTGTGTAGGGTGAAAGGGAGGTAAAACACATTTTAAGCATTCAGAACACTTGCAAGAAATATCATTAGTATTAATTATTTATGTTTTATACTCCTGAAATAAAGTGACCTCAAAAGAAATAAACATGAAGCATTGGACAATTAATATTACATGATAGATTTATAGGCTATGATAGGGAAAGACATAAGGAGCATGCAAAATAAGAAAATTGAAAAATAAGCTTGGGAACTGAGAGGGAAGATAAATTCAGCATTAGACAAGTGGTGGTTGCATATCCAAATAAATGACCAGTAGGCATTTGGGGAGGTGGGACTGGATGGACTCTGTAATTACACAATTATCACCTAGTTAATAAGTTACAAAATCAGAGTAGATGAGGATGCTGATTCAAAATGAAAAAGACAATGGGAGCGGCCAAAGTTTGTCTCAGGAGGACAAACTAATAGATGTTAGGAATCAAAGAAAAACCTTTGTATGTTTTGCAGAATTCTGATCTTTGTTTTGTTTCGTTTTGTAACTAGAAACAATGCTACAGGGAAAAGCTAAGTCCCATCTTTGGATCCATTTAAGGCAATCATTTTAGGAAGATAATTTGATAAATGATTTCCCATCATGTATATTTAAAGCTAGAACACGGAATTCTGCCGTGATGATCCATGATTTACTTCCCAAAAACCACGTAATGACTTTTTAATATTCATATGGGTAAAAGTTAATAATGAGTTAATAATGATGTTCCTTAAGTTTATCTGCTATAAAATAATTATAATTACATAGAAATTTTACCATATACTTTACAGATAATTCATAGTAAATTTCCCTTTATATAAATGAAATGACAGCAGTATTATCATTTTAATCTGAAATAATTATGAATTATTCAAAAGGTACCATCTTCAGCATTCAGTGCAGCATCAGTGCCTTTGATCTGGATGAACTGATGGGTATTCTATCCTTTACAAATTAATCTCCAATTACAAGTTCCTCCTTGGGATGTGGGTGCTGATAATTTTAATAAGGAACCATGGAATGGATTATTTCATTACTACTTGGATGTAGTAGACTTTCATGGACTTTCAAATGTAGGGCTTTTTAAAATAAAATTCAAAGTAGCCCAGAACAACTGGATATGTTACTTAAAAGTATGTTACTCAAATGAAAATATCTTTTCTGTGCACACGTTCATGTCAGCTTGAAAATTAAATGCCTAGATATTTCCTACTGGAATCAATACTCTATCATTTCTTTTTCTCTTTTCAAAAAGATTATATCCTTTAAAAATGAAATACTACTAAAACCTCCTGTGTAATATTGGAGTGTTTTTTATACAAACAAACAAAAAAAGCTCAATTGAAAATTTTGAGCTTACAAACATAGGCTACATAACACAGAATTGGTCCTTAAGTTTCTTAAATTTATAAAAAATGGTAAAGAGAGAAAGAGAGAAAATTTTCTCTGAATTGGACAGTGTGTGCAATCCCAGTTGCATGGAAAATTGTCTTAGACTGGAAGCTGCTGTGACAAACACAAAAGACTCCTGCTTAAACGCCAAGAGACTCTGCCAATCTACCCATAGTACTGCAGTTAGCTGACAGACAGATATTAAACAAAGTTCCTTCACTCTGTGACTTCCTGTTGATGTGCTTCATAAACACCTTTCTTCCTAAAACAATGGGCAAAGAAAAACCTGGAAGCCTTCTTTGCAATTCATACATGATAATGTTGACAGTCCTAATCCTAGCTCCTCCTTAAGGGTGTTTGTCCGTCAACTATCAAACTGTAAAATACAGTTTACATCATAAAATTTCTGCTTCCACACATGCAAGTCACTGGTGAATCAGTAAACATGAAAATCTCCTAGATTTTGAGAGAAATAGTAGAAACATGAATAAAAGCCTTATGTAGCAAGATCCCATTGGAAAAATGTTTAGGAACTAGGGCGAAACTAATCCTCATTAATGATTTTAATTAAGTCTCTAACCGTCAATTTATTTTCATTGCTGTTAAGTGAACAGATAGATGCCCAGAGGCAGAGACTGTTCTTGTAAGTACTGTGGCTATGAGTTTTGTGAGAGATTCCCATAAACCCTGCTCTGTGCTGGTACCTTCCACTTCCCTTCACCGATGGTCCTCTCAGGAATGTCCAGCTTACTCAGTGTTTAATGGGCCTCTACTTTGAAAGTGATGTCACAGGGGATTCAAGGAACCATCTTCCTCACATCTTACCTGGAGAAAGTAATGTTATATAACAGATTCTACTTTCATCCAAGCACAAAGGAAAAATGATTTCCCATACTTAAACAAGAAAGTCATCTAGATGGGGGATGGTGGGAGTGAGCAAGAAAGATGCACTCACTCCCTCCTGGCATGACATCAGGGTAGGAGCCCACCCAGCTGGGGCCCTTAAGAGGAGCCCTCATTGTCACTTGCCTCCCACACATTACTAAATAGTTTTTTTTTACATATGCAAAGCAGGTATCTTTCATTTTTTTTTTTCCCAAGAAATAAAGGTCAACTATGTTGGAGAGAATATCAGCGTTCTCAGGTAGCTGCTCTTTGATAAAAGAAAAATAATTTTGTATATATTTCTTTTATTTGTCTTAAAATTTTTACTTCTGCATCTCAGAGATGTTTGCCTTCTGAGCAAACCTAAAGCTACTAGGGCTGAACCAGTTAAACAGTAGAATATGTATGAGCATTTTTGTTTTCTCTATTTCACATTACTGATCTAATTCACAAATACCCTAAACTTACAATAGAGAAAAATTAGCAATAGGAGAAATATTTTATAGGAAATCTTTTGTAATACATTCTATAAAATCCCCTAACTGGTAGAAGACTAGCTGGTCTTGAAAAAAATTGGAGGGGGGGAATCAGAATTGGGACAATAAAATATCTCTATAGAATCAAAGGCAACTGTCCTGTATTCCATAACTATGTACAGCAGGATTAAAAGCAGACTGGAGTTGAATTTGAAATAATTGATCCATATTCTTGAGATACCACTACTGAATATTTATCAAATGTTTTATCTGTAAAGGGTACATTTACTTTTTTCCTGAAAAATTCAGGTAGTCTCATCACCAAGCAGACTAAAATGACAAGCTAGCAAAGGCAAGCCTATTCTTTCTCACTTCATTGGCTAAGCAAAATCCTAAGTGAATGCCAACTCTCAAAGTAGTCACTTTCTCCTTAGTTTTAGAACTTCGTAACCTGAACTTTTCCTGACACCATAAAGACTACAAGAGCACTGCTTTATACTGTTATCAATGCCTTCCTAATTGCTCATCTAGAATCTGACCTTAACATAACCAAATCTTTGGGGATCAGAGCAGGTTTGAGATCCCCCTAAAAAGTCAAGGTGAAGTGAATAATCAAGGAAAGTTGAGAGGGACAGCCCTTCCTACCCCATCCCTTTTACACAGCTCAAGAAAGGTTGTTAGTACTGTGAACCAAGGACTCGCAATTTTATTGGCCGTTATGCTTATAGGATGAGTTTTGTGTACAAAGGGGTAAAAATCCAAGGGTATATAGGGATGCTCTCTCTTCTCTGCAGCAATTTTTAAAAGGAAGTTGGGGAAATAAAATGAGGATAGAGAGAATTGTTTTCCCTTACAGAAGGCTAGTTATTTTATTGTCTATCTTCGCTCTCTCTTTGTTTCTCTTTCTCTCTCTTCTCTTTCATTCCCATACTACCTTCAAAACAGAATGGATCCTGAAAGTTTTCTCAAGGTCTTTGAGGAGGAATGCTCTGTCTAGTTTTCCCTCTACCCTACCCCACACGGTTTTATCTTTTTAATTTTTTTTATAAGAAGACAAACAAGTTCTCTTGGGGAAGACCATTTCCTTATGGAACTGCCTTGAGAATTGAATACAAAGGCACAGCATGGAATAAAAACCATTCTGTGCACATAATTTTCCCCATGATTATTTTTCTATTGGGAAGCTTATGTAGGTATCTGGTTAATTTAGAACAAGTCTAAATAGTATGACTTCATTTAAATTTCAGCTTCCTCATGATGATATTTGTACCAAGAGCCTGGGCCTGGACTCAGGCTTGGTGCTCTACTCCACTGTGGCCAAACTGATACCCAGGATGCAAGACAGAGTCCCCCTTATTATTTCCCCAGGTTTTCTAAAACAGAAAGACTCTTTCACCATGGCCACCATAGCTGTGAATGTGCTGCGTCACACCTGAAGCCAGCACATATCACAGACCAAGGCCCACATTGTATTACTGGTCATCACTGTTATTCAGGGTCCAGGGGCTCTTTAGTCAGTAGGTCATGAATCCTACCAGGTCTTTGCTGTGACAGGGCAGAACTGAGTTCAATGTGAAGTCCCCTGGTTGCTGCACTCTCCCTCTCCCAAGTGCACATACTTCTCCATGCCACCTGGCTGCTGCAAGGGTGTGGGGGGAAGGGATGGAAAAAGCACTCCCAGCTGGTGTCTCAGTATGTCACATGCCCCCGGTCCACTGGTCCTGTACCCAGCTCAGCTCTAGGACTTGCCTAGGAGTTGCAGTCCTTGTGGCCTAAGCCTGCAAAAAAATGTTCACCTACAGTCCCAGAGCACTCTAGCTTTCAAGCCAGGTATGACCTTCTTCTCTATAGCTATAAAAGTCCTAGATGGCAACTTCTTTCAATGGAAGACTATTTTGCCTCTACTAAAAATGTGTTGTTTAGTGTAGACATCTTCATCAATTCTCTTAGCTAGATCTTCTGGTTAACTTGCTGAAGCTTCTCTATCAGCACTTTCTGCTTCACCCTGCACTTTGATGTTATGAAGATGGCTTCCTTCTTAAACCTCTTGAACCAATCTCTGCTAGCTTTAAACTTATTTTATGCAGCTTCCTGACCTCTCTCAGCCTTTATAGAATAGAAGAGAGTTAAGGCCTTGCTCTGAATTAGGCTTTAGCTTAAAGGAATATTGTGGCTAGTGATCTTCTATCTAGACCAATGAAACTTTCTCTAGATAAGTGAAATGTCTGCTTCACTTTCTTATTATTCATGTATTCACTGGGGTGGTACTTTTAATTTCCTTGAAGGACTTTTTATTTACATTTAGAACTTAGCTGTCAGGTGCAAGAGGCTTAGTTTCAGCCTCTCTCAGCTGTCAATATGCCTTCCTCACTAAATGTAATCATTTCTAGTTTTTTATTTAAAGTGAGACATGTGATTCTTGCTTTCACTGGAACACTTAGAGGCCATTGCAGAATTATTAATTGTCCTAATTTTAATATTATTGTGTCTTAGAGAATAGGAAAGCCTGAGGCAAGAGAGAGAGACAAGGGAACAGCTGGTCGGTGGAGCAGTCAGAACACACACATTTATCAATTAAGTTGTTCACTCAAAACAATTACAATAGGAACATCAAATATCACTGACCAGAGATCATCATAACAGATATCAATAATAAATGATTTGAAATATTGCAAGAATTTCCAAAACATGATACAGAGAAATGAAATGACTGCATGCTATTAGAAAAGTGGCATTGATAGACATTCTTGACACATGGTTGTCACAAACTTTCAGTTTGCAGAAAACACAGTATCTATGATGCACAAGAAAATGAGGTGCAATAAGGTGAAGCATGCCTGCACTGAATTAGGCGCTGAGAAAATATAAAATAATAATACCCACAATGAAATTACAACCTATTTAAGAAGATTAAACATATACATAAATATAATAAAATAATATTAATAATAAGTGGAATGAGAGAAGTAAACAAGACTTAAAAATCTTACAGTTTACCTGAGGAGGGAGATTTTTTTTTTCCATTTAGGGTTATGGAGGAGTGTTCTAGGAAAGAGTAGACTCTGAGCAGAGACTTGATAAATCAACATGATATCAGCAAAGTTCACATTAATAGTTATTACTTGTCATAAGTGTGACAGAGGAAAGGTACGGAAAATTGAAACTTATAAGTATACTTTAAAAATGGAAAAGAGTCTAGTTTGAGAATACTTAATGGAATGGCAGGATTATAACTCTAAACTTGGAATGGGGTTAGCTCATGAAAAACTTGAATACTCATGTGAGCTCTTCGTATTTTAGTCTGAAGAAAATGTGGATCTGCTCATGATTTTGGAACAGAGATTCAAACTAATGATGCAGAATGTTTCATCTGATAATGTGTGCTTACTACATTTTCCAAGACCAAGACTACATCCTAGCTCTCCAGTAAAAGCCTCCTTGTTTGCCCTTAAATATGTTTTCAATACTACTTCCAGAATGATCTCCAAATAACACAAAATGGACCATGCCCTGTCCAATCCTTCAATGGTTCCTCAATATTTATGGGATAAAGAAAATGATTTTATGTGACTTTCCAGATCTTCCATAGCTGGGAGCCTACCTCTGCTTTAGTGTAATGCTTTGTCACAGTCTACATGAGAGTAAATGATATATTTGGGAGAGAATCTGAAGAGCATTTTAAAATGTGAAAACTGATTTAAGTAGATGTAATACGGTGAAGGGAAATTGCAGTTGATTTTATGCTGGGTGACATGAAAAATAGTGGTAATCATTTAAATAGCTAAACTAGAAGAAAGAAAGCTAATCCATTAGAAAATAGGGATAATAATTTTGTATTTCTACTTGTTGAATGAGAGAAACTAAAAATTTACCAGGCTAAAATCTTTTCATATGCAATGAATACATGGGATCCAGAACTCAACTGTCAGGAGAAGTAGATCTAGAAATTCAACATTGATAGTTTTCAGCATAATGATGAAAGTGGAGGCTACACACTTATTAAAATTGACAGGGGGCCAAGAATGGTGTTTCATATCTGTAACCCCAGCACTTTGGTCACCTGAGGTGGGAGGATTGCCTGAGCCTGGGAAGCTGAGGGTACAGTGACCTATGATCACACCAAAATACTCCAGCCCGGGCAGCAGAGCAAGATTCTGTCTGAAAAAATAAATATATGAAAATTTAAAAGTTGACAGGGAAATTATATAGAAAGTAAGAAGAGCCAAAGATTGATTGACTATAATGTGTACAATTAGTGAATGGATGTGAAAGGTACCTAGGGGAAAGAAAAATTCCTTACCAGAGAAGATCTTTCTAACAAACCTCTCTAAACTAGAATGCCATACACACACCACACATCTTCAGGTATGCACTCGCTAGCACACACATACTACCCACCTCCCATCCCCTTGCCCTGCTTTATTGTTCTTAAAAGAACTTTTCACCATCACTTATTTATTCTTAATATGTATAATATATATCTCCCTTCATGATAACAGGGACTTTGTTTTACGTCACAGTATTCCTGCTTCTGGAACAGTGCTTAGTGCATGGAGAGATTTTAATATATCATTGTTAAAATGGCTGAATATAAAACAAAAGCATAAACCTAGATGATATTGAGACCTCTTCTTCTCTTTTTTTAAAGACACATTCTCACTCTGCTGCCCAGGCTGGAGCGCAGTGGCTTGACCATGCCTCACTGCAGCCTCAATCTCCCGGTCTCAAGCAATCCTCCCAACTCAGCCTCTCAAGTAGCTGGGACTATAGGCATGCATCATCACGCCCAGCTGACTGAGACATTTTCTAGCAATACCAAGTATTTCAGCATTTGGGAATGGAGAAAATGAATAATTCACACAGGGTCACTCAGGATTCTGTGTGGAGAAATTCTTAAGAGCTATCAGAGACATTGTTGAAAAGATGGGTGATGAAACTAAACTAAGTGAAGAGGCAGATAAGACTAGAAGGGGATGATGGGCTTGGAGAGAAATGAGATTGAAGAACCTGAGACCAAAAGAAGAATAAAGAATAGCATTTGCAAGCATGAAGACATGAGAAAGGAGACATTATGTAGATTGTAGTGAGGGACAAGACATGTTAAATTCAAGATGCTGCTTCAGCTCATTTTTCTCCAGTGATTTATTTTTTAACTATTTCTCTGTCTTCAACAGTTACCTAAATGAAATATATTGAGTGCCTGCCTCTAAAGAAGAATTCAATGAAGGTTAGCTATTATCTTTTGCGTATTATTATTTGTTTATTGGCAAAGGGCTTCTACACTAGTTTTCCGACTTAGTTCTCTAGATTACTCAAGATTTATAATTCTAATGCTGACCTCAGGCATCTCAGATTTAACTTAGTCAAAATAGAATTTAGCAGTCCTCGTCAAGGAAAAGTTTTGTTCTTTTCCATTGTCACAGTAAATAGCATCATACACCCAGGTATACAAGTTAAAAGATAAGAATCATTAATTATCTTTCCCTTTCAGCTGTAGTCACATTCAGTCACCATATCCTGCCAATTCCCATTCAGAAATTTCTCCAAAATTGGATCCCCATTCATCCATTCTACTGCCTCTCTCATTTCGGCCCCCACCATTACTCTCCTAAACTATTAGAGCAATGTTTTGTTCCAGTCATCAGCTATATATACACGTCACTGTCCACATGAAGAGTAAATGATGTATTTGGGAGGGAATCTGATGAGCATTTTAAAATGTGAAAACTGATTTAAGTAGATGGAATACAAAGAAGGGAAATTGCAGTTGACTTTATGCTGGGTGACTTGGAACCCATTCTCAATACTGTTGTCATTACTATTTTTCTAAAATTTCAATCATGTCACTAACAGTCGAGATATTTGATGGCTCCTAATTGACCATGGGATAAAAACCATTCTTTCATTTGCTGTACATTACTCACTGTGCCAGTGCCCAAGGTGCTATGATGAACAAGGCAGTTGTGATCTACCCTTCCTATCTTGGCTCCTCTTTACTTCATGCTCATCTACAGCACTTCATTGTCATGTCCTCTCCTTCACATTGTATTTATCAACATCCAAGAACATTCCAGGCCTTTACACAATTTATTGTCTTTGTACATGCTGATCCCACTATCTAAGAAATAGTACCTGCCAACATTCAAATGAGAAATTTCTCAAATTCAAATATATATGTATGTGTATATCAGACATACATATATGCTTTACAGAATGAATGGCATTTGAGATATTTTTCAAATGGTCAAGATATTTTTTATCTGTCCCAGGACTCTGCTTATGCTATTATAATACGTATCATGTTTATCTTTCTCTTTCCACTTTATTATGATCTCCTGCCAAAATTTATTATACCCAAAGCCTTACACAGTACCTGACACAAAGTATACACTGAATGAATGGGAACCAGTACTAGGAAGCATATGCATATACTGGTGATAGTATAAAGCCAATAGAAGGTGATAAGCATAGATTTTAGAGAGAAACATCCCTAATTTGAATTCTAAAATCACTACTTTTTGGTTGTAGTACTTGAGCTAGCCACTTAATATTCTTTTTTTTCTTATTATGATAGACATCTTCAGTTATACACACAGTCAACAAGAATAGTGTTATTGTTATGAACCATCACCATGCATTCATCACCCATTATCAGTAATTATCAATACATCTAATCTTATTTCATCTATACTCAATATATTTTTTCCTCTCTCCGTCTGAAGTATTTTTTTTTTTCAGACAGAGTCTTGCTCTGTTGCCCAGGTTGCAGTGCAGTGGCACGATCTTGGCTCACTGCAACCCCCGCCTCCTGGGTTCAGTCTATTCTCCTGCCTCAGCCTCCCCTGTAGCTGGGATTCCAGGTGCACACCACCATGCCTGACTAATTTTTATATTTTTAGTAGAGACAGGATTTCACCATGTTGACCAGTTTGGTCTTAAACTCCTGACCTCAGGTGATCTGCCTGTCTCAGCCTCCCAAAGTGCTGGGATTATAGGCATGACCCACCGCGCCTGGCCCATCTGAAGTACCTTGAAGCAAATCTCAACTTCATAAACTTTAACCCATAAATACCTTAGCATGTATCACTAAAAGATAAGGACTCTCTATTTTTTATAAGATCTCATCATGTCTCAAATAAATTAATAATTTATTAATATCATCAAATATCCATTTAGTTCAGATTTTCCCAATTTATCTCTAAATAAGCATATGTGTTTTCTAAACCACTAGGTTGTTTGAATCAGGATCCTAATGATTTTTACATTTTATGTGTTATGTCTTTTAAGTACTTTTTAATTTGTAAGTTTCTTCTTTCTCTCCTTTACATTCTCCTCGCTGTTGAAGAAACTGGGCTTGTAGAGCTGTGCTTCTCAAATGTTAATGTAACTGTATAACCTAAGGAGATGGTTAAAATGCAGATTATGACTCAGTAGGTCTGGATTGAGGCCAGAAAGTCTGCATTTCTAACAAGCTCTCACGTAATGCCAAAGCTGCTAGTTCATAGGCCGTACTTTGAGAAACGACGTAGAATATTTCACATTGTGTATTTTGCTTATTCCATCTTCTTAATGTAATTTGCCATGTTAACTCTGTACTTTGTGACACCCTGTAAAACAATAAACCTAGAGTAATGGTTCTTGACATTGGACTCACAATAGAATCCTCTGGGGTACATTAAAAAATCATCATGTCCAGGTCAAACTTTAGACAGGATATTCAGAATAAAATTCCTGATTTTTTTTTCTTAACCAGTTTTAAAAACAATGAGTTATTTTCCTAGCATCTTCCAAAGTATTTTACTTAAATATACCTATTTATATCAATATGTTTGTACCTATTTATCTAGATATACAATAATCATAATTTTTACTAGAAAAGGAATTGTATATCTTGCGATATATGTATTGATGGACCATTTAACTCCAAAATATATTGCTTTCTTTTTGGTGGTGGTGCTTTTTTTTCTTCTTTGTTTTTTTTTTTTTTTTTTTTTTTTTTTTTTTTTTTTTTTTTTTTGGAGGGGGTAGGGGCTTTTGTTTTCTCTATTTAGGAGCCCTAAGAGAACAAAAGTCTTAGTGAAGATACACCATTATCAGCCATAAGTACATTCTGTAATTTGGTACTCATATCTCTGAGAAGGCCTGGACTTCCCCAGACCTGGGTTTTTGCCTCCTAGCTGCAGGTATCATTTACTCCCTGCATCCTAGAAGCCCCAGGGCAGTGCCAGAGCTGTTGTGGCTCTCTGCTGTCACTAGCAGGATGAGGGAAATTATTTTCCATGTGCCCAGAACTTCCCTCACTGTTCCTTTTTAGGCTGAGTATGGATTTTTATCAGAAACAAACAAAAAAATCTTTGTCTTCAAACAGTGCTGCTTTCCTCTGCAGAATTCCGCAAAGCAGGGAATGGTGGGTTTAGCTACTTGCTCAGAATAGAGAGAAGAGGTAAAAATATGGAGAACAAAATAAACAAAAACAAAGTTTTCCTTGCGACATGTAATTGTCATTGGCACAAGTCGCTTGTCTACTTTTTCACTTTCTTAATGTAGCTTTCAAGAAAGCATTTACGTTAAATCCAGTCTTAAATTTTACTTTATAGAAACACAACTAAAGATTTCATGGATGTGGATCATTCAACATATATATCAACCATGAAAAATTTATAGTTAATCTGAAAACCTTCAGAAAATATTTTATGTTTATTTGTCTATTTCAGGGCTAAGAATTTTGATCTGCAGTCTGTCTTCTAATCAGAGAGGTTATATTTAAATAAAGTACTCCAAATGAAAATAACCCACTTGAATATAACAATCAATTTTGAGTGGGCTTTTTGTTTTTGCAATTTACAATGGGATTTTAAAAATAAAACATACACAAGATCAGGGTACTTTGAAACATTTGTGTAAAATAGCTCTGAATATTAAACATAGAGGCTGAAAATATGATGAAAACTCAAAATATTGTCCAAAGGTAAACTAAATGTTATGGTTGGATGGAGGCTAATTTTTCTTCAACTTCTGCTGTTGATTTATATCTATTATTCTTTCACTGTTATATAACACAATACATTGAGGAGTGGGTGCCTTGACGTCTATACTGGTATTATAATTATTACAATTAGCATCACACTAAATAAATTACAAAATGTATGTGAGTGTATACGTGCTTGTATACCTACTTGAAAACTCATTCAATCCTTACAACACCCCTGTAAGTCAGTAATACTTATTATGATCATTTTATTGAGATGGAAACTGAAGTTCAAAAGGATAAAAGCTTGTAGATAAAAATCAATATTTTCCAAACTAGAACTCAGGTTTTCTGATTGCAAATCATTTTGTATGTATGTGCTTTTTTATGCACATACCAGATAATATGTGCTCTGAGAAGTATAACTATGTTTAAACCAATCATATCTATGATTAGGTATTCAAAAATGATTTGCCAATAATGTATAATATACAAATAATTGTGCATTTTGATATCACATTAAGAACTTAAAATACCTTTATTACTTTAATATCATTTTAGCCTAACAAGAAGTGTGTGAGCTAATACTTAAACACCAGACTGACAGGTGCAAAAGCAGAGGTCTAGTAAAATTATAGATCAAAATTGCTAATTCATATTGCTGCAAAGCCAGAAAAAGATTACAGTCCAGGCTGAGGCAGGTGGATCACAAGGTCAGGAGTTCAAGACTAGACTGGCCAACCTGGTGAAACCCTGTCTCTACTAAAAAAATTACAAAAATCAGCCGGGCGTGGTGGCGGGTGCCTGTAGTCCCAGCTGCTC
Organism: Gorilla gorilla gorilla; assembly: GCF_029281585.2. NCBI lineage: Eukaryota > Metazoa > Chordata > Mammalia > Primates > Hominidae > Gorilla > Gorilla gorilla. Next base: position 94,020,606 of record NC_073234.2, read on the forward strand.
GAGAGGCTGAGGCAGGAGAATTGCTTGAACTTGGGAGGCGGAGGTTGCAGTGAGCCAAGATCGTGTGACTGCACTCCAGCCTGGGCGACAGAACCAGACTCTGTCTCCAAAAAAAAAAAAAAAAGATTCCAGTCCTTCTGTTTCCCCAAAGTGACCCATTCCACTAGAACTACTTATAAATATTTATCTAGACTAAAATTTAGCAATGAAATCAGATTTAGTCACTTATACTCATTTCAGGACTACAAAGCTGTTTAAACTACTGTGGAGGGAAAATATGCCTATGAATGAGAGAGTGAATTTTCTTTTAGAAAAAGAAAACAGCTATGTTTGCAACTCGTAATTACACAAATCTGCTACACTGTTTTTATATGTACTGCAGCTAACCTTTACACTACTCATTGGTTTAATCCTTTAGCCCAATATTTAACCATAAAGCAAATTATCAAATAAGCGTTTGGTGCAAATGAGAACGGACATGTTTTGTTTCCAAAGGTAAGGATGCTTACAAATTACTCTCTGAGATTCATCCTACATCATTAAGACTTTGACTGTTATCAACATCATACTTTCAGGATTTTCTATCTCTCAGACAAATTTTGCACAGAGAAAATGAACTTATTGTGCAGTAGAGTCCCCAGGGCCTCGCAAACCACACAGCTGTAAAAAGCTCCTCTTTTGAAATGAGTTGGGCTAAAGTAGAAAGGTTTATTTAGGCCCTTATATGAGACGATTCAGGAGGAAAGTCATTTTCAGCCCAATTACCACCAGTAGAGTTGGGAAATCTGCCTGGATACCTTTATCCAAGAGACGAGTATTTGGATATCCAATGCTTAATGGAAATTGAGGGGAGGGCTCTGATATTTAAACAGCAAAATATTCACCCAATTCTCACACTAAAATTTTAAGTACTTCTCATAGAAGAAGAAAGTAACTGCATAGCTTACAGTGACACCAATGATTCAATGTGAATCAAATATATTTTGAAGATCCTAAAAGTCTGCTGGAAGCTTCAGACAGCCTGTCAGCAAGCTAGCCACATGACTAACCAGAGGTGACATCAGAACTACCAGTTTCCCAAGCAGGAAAGCTTTCCAAGAAGCCATATGCCACTAGAAATGTGTCTGTCAAAATTTAGCATCTGAATCTAATGCTTGATTTCAGCTCAGCTAAAAGATATCACAAAATGCTTCAACTTCCCATTGAAATTCTCTCTTGCCTTCAATTAAATTATTATGTTCTTTAGTGCCCAGAGGGTACAACAAGTAGGTATGAATTATGAAAAAAAAAAGTAAGTCACTAAGAAGCAAGGATCTTAAACTTCAGAGGCAAATAACCTTATTGAAATATAGTGGACAGTGTTATGATACATAACACTGCCCCAAGCCTTCTTAGTCCCTTCAAGGTCTTAATTCCTGAATCATGAATCCCAGGTATAAGAAAGGCACTGAAAATATCTTGCATACAGGTACAAAATATAAATATGTCTATGCTTCCAGGGCTGTTTGCATGTTAACAGGGACCAAGAAACCTTAAGTCAAAATAACGACACTCTAGGGAATTACCTTCAGGTACAAGTGAGATGGAAGGAGAAGTATATTTCAGGGCACTGGTTCCTGTTCAGCATCCCAGAAATCATAGGACCTGAACAGATGATTACCCAGCTATATGTAAGTTTAGTCCCTAATTAGATTATATTAGTCTGATTGCCTATGAAGCAAAGATTTCTTTTGCCTCAATAATAATATACCAAAAATTACAATAAAAATATGATTAGCACTGTATGTACTTACGCATCTATTATTTAATCTTAACCTTGAGTTATGAAAAGCACTTATTTTTATATTCTCTTTTTTTCAGAAATGAAAAGGCAGACTTGGGAGGTATATATTAGTTGCTTATACATGACAACTTTTATGAATTAGAATGAACTTCTGAGCTGATGAAGCTGAGTCCTCACGGGTGATGGTAGTGTATTCCGGAGGCAAGCATGCCTAACACAGTGAACATTTTTATTCAATAAACAGTGAGATTAGTAGCTATTACTACATGGCAAAGTGCTATGGGCATCAAATGTGGGAAGAAGCAAGTTCAGAGAACAGCAAGAAGATTACAATAAAACAGATTAGTGAAATTAAAGGAAATAATGAAATAAATAAAAATAAAATCAAAGGTAATAATAAAAATATCCACAGATACTCTAATAGCATGTTTCTGTTATTTGAAGAGGGGAGAAAATTGATTATGAATATCATATATAAAGAATTTTCCTGACGAAGTCTCAATGAGATATAGAATTTAAATTATGAAAATTATGAGAATCTTTGAAAAGGTCACCCACAATCTTGACCAAAACACACTGTAAGTTGCTGCCAAATGACTGGACAGAGAGAAAGGCAAGAGGCCATTTCTGACTACAAAATAATTTCTGCATGAACACATAAAGTTTTTGCCTAAAGATCAAGCCTGTGAATATGATTACATTGATTCCATTTTATAATATTCTTCGATAATGACCACCAATGAGATAGATCCATATATCCAAATAAAATTGGGGAATGAATTGAGTATTCAGAAGAGCTAGACAAAGCACTTGAAGCAAGCATTGGTGACAGAATGCTGAGCAGGGTAAATTATTATACTTATATGTATTTTTTAATATGTTACATTAATAAAAGGCTGGATTATTCAGGCCACTTTGTATATTTTTGATTACCTACTTCCTACCTAGTTTCTACCATATCCCTAACCAATGTAAAATATTATTAGGATAAGTCCTATTTCTTTTTTTTTTTTTTATTATACTTTAAGTTTTAGGGTACATGTGCACATTGTGCAGGTTAGTTACATATGTATACATGTGCCATTCTGGTGCGCTGTACCCACTAACTCGTCATCTAGCATTAGGTATATCTCCCAATGCTATCCCTCCCCCCTCCCCCCACCCCACCACAGTCCCCAGAGTGTGATATTCCCCTTCCTGTGTCCATGTGATCTCATTGTTCAATTCCCACCTATGAGTGAGAATATGCGGTGTTTGGTTTTTTGTTCTTGCGATAGTTTACTGAGAATGAGTCCTATTTCTTAAGCCATGATAACAATGTAATATCATGGAGGAGAGCTTAAGGCAATAGAGGCTACCATTTCATTTTTCCAATGTGCTCTGAGGTGAGCTCAAATGTGCAATATCATTAAGAATTATGACAACATGTTTCATAAAAATCAAACTAAATTTATGTAAACATGATGAAAAAGTCACATTAAGAAATTGTTTCACATTAGCTAAGATATTTCACATTACCTTCACATTTATCTAACATTTGGGATAAACTTTAGGCCTTCATTAAATGATAGCCTAATTGGTTAACAAAGTTATTGATATTGCTCATTTTCTGTTCCTCATGCCAGACTCTTAAGGGAATAATAAGATTAGTTTAATACAGAGAAATAAAAGGAGTTCTGAAGGTTAATGAAACCAAGGGTAGCAGAGAAGGAAGATGTTAGTTCTGGCGCACCAGCTGCGTATTTCAAGTACAGAAGCATCTGTCTCCTGTCTGTGGGCCTATTACTATTAAATTTGTCAAAACAACAGCACCTAATGGAGCTTTCTGTATTTTTTCAGGGAAAGGGCATTTGTTTGACAAAGTCAAAAAAGGGTTCTTGAGTTCATGGAAAACTCACACTTTGAAAACATAGTTTCCTTTATACATTCTGAACTTAGGTCTTTTATTTCTTGCCTTCATCAAGTCTTATAGACCAGCCTGGTCAATATAGTGAAACCCCGTCTCTACTAAAAATACAAAAAATTAGCCAAGCGTGGTGGCAGGTGCCTGCAATCCCAGCTACTCAAGAGGCTGAGGCAGGAGAATCGCTTGAACCTGGGAAGCAGAGGTTGCAGTGAGCTGAGATCGCGCCACTGCACTCCAGCCCCTGCAATAGTACAAGACTCTGTCTCAAAAAAAAAAAAAAAAAAAAAAAGTCCTGAACAGATCTGAGTACAGATGTCTAGGGCAATCCCGTTAAGAATACCACCTATATCACCTGTAAAGAACCATACAAATAAAGGGGTACAAACTCAGCATGACTAGTCCTATACAATTATTGAACATACACAACATTTATTAAGTTTGACATCTTATGTGGACACAGTTTGTGATGCCCCAAAACAATTCCAATGTAACATAAAGCATTACTGATCACAAGCCACCACAGAAGATGTAATAATAATGAAAAAGTTTGAAATATCGTGAGAATGACCAAAATGTAACACAGAAACTCAAAGTAAGCATAGGCTGTTGGAAAAATGGCACTGATAGACTTGCTCTAGGCAAGGTTGCCACAAAACTTCAATTTGTAAAAAACACAATATCTGCAAAGTGCATTAAAGAGAAGCACAATAAAAAGAGGTAGGCCTGTATACCTAAAATGTTCAATTAAATAAGGCATAAAAATTCAATAGGTTTCCTAGATACTGGTGAGATATACATGTATTTCTTATGAGAAAATATGCTTTCTCATATGTTCCTGATTGGATTATAAATGAAAATATTTTGGAAAGTAACTTCTTTGACCTGATAATGTATTTCTAGAAAATTCTCCTACACAAAGAAAAAAAAAGTAAGTATAGAAAAAAGCAGCCTTAAGCACATGATTTTTATCTAGCTTTATCTATACAAGTGAAAGATAGGAGGCAATATAAATATTTAGTAATACTAATTGGATAAATACCATCTTGATGTAATCTCACACTACTGTAAACTACGATGGTTATTTTTATTCAAAATAGTATAGAAAGTGCTTATGTTGCTATGACAAATTTTTTAAGTATAGTAAATTATTTACATAATATCAACATACTCTTTATTTAGCATAAATCAAACCCCAAATATAATACATAGAAAACTAGGACACACACCAAGTATTAATTATGGCTATTTTTATGTGATGAGAACATAGTTGTTTTTGTTTTTATTTCTTTAATTGTCTAGGTATTTTTTCTCATAATTTCTTACATGGATACATTTTATAATGGAAAATATTTGACCTTTTATTTCAATGAGTGAAATAGACAATTAGACTTATGAAAAAGAAACAGTGATTAATGCAATTATTGTCTTCAATCAGTACTCTGGGCATAACAGCTTTTATAACCTACTTAATAAATGCACAGTCATAAATGTCTTTGGTATGCTTAGTAGTTCCTTAAACCCCATTAAAGTATATGTCCCCTATATATTTCATTTTAAACTGGTTCTATTACTTTTTCCTCTGTCCAAAATTGAAGTACAGAGCTTTTAAACTGTTATAATAGGACATCATCATCATCATCATCATCATCCTTATTCTTATCACCATCATCCTTATCATTGTTATCATCATCTCACTTTGGGCAATTAACAGAGATACTCAGAAAATCTCTATGTGTTATTCCAGGCTAGCCCTCTAATAAATTCAAAGACTTCTCACATGCTTTTATATTTGGTGAACTATTTTAGACAACTTTTGTTTCATAGCCCAATCGAAATTTTTTTAGATCAACTTATTCCATAGGCAGATTTCTGTTTTATAGTAAAAATATGTGCCTTGGGCCGGGCACAGTGGCTCACACCTATAATCCCAGCACTTTGGGAGGCTGAGGCGGGTGGATCACCTGAGGTCAGGAGTTCAAGACCAGCCTGGCCATCCTGGTGAAACCCAGCTTATACTAAAAATACAAATATTAGTTGGGCATGGTGGTGGGTGCCTGTAATCCTAGCTACTTGGGAGGCTGAGGCAGGAGAATCACCTGAACCTAGGAGGCAGAGTTTGCAGTGAGCCAAGATCACGCCATTGCACTCCAGCCTGGGTGACAGAGCAAGACTCCATCTCAAAAAAAAAAAAAAAAGTGCCTAATTGAAAGACCCAAACAATCATTAGTCATTTTAAGAATCCTTAACCCAATAGCCACTATGCATTTATACCTGATTTTGTTAATTTATAATGAGTAATTTACCACCTGCGTCCTGGAGAAAGCCTTGATAAGAGAAGCTAATTTCAAAATATGCTATAGGGTCCATCTGGCCCGATATTTTCATTTTCATTTTTACCATTTCTTTAAATAAATTATTATAGATCAAGCTCCTGATTCACATTTTGTTTTAATCAAATCTTTTTAAAAATCCTGGTATCATCAACAAAAGAACAAGTCAGATTCTATTTAATAATGGAATTACATTGTTGTCGACATACCAAAAATTGAATTATGATCCTTCCTACTGTCAAATAACATACAATGGTTCAGTTCAGTCTTCCATTAAAATTTCACATTTATTTGTTTGTTTTCAAACCCAAACCCTTTTATGCTCAGCTTAATGGCAAATTATCATATGATTAAAATGAAGGTACCCAACACTTCTACCAAAACCATTATTGACCCAGACATAAGTCATATACCAAGGAAAATGGCCATTACATTAAATTCATGAAGATTCTAGAATCAAAGGTCATGTCTATCTATATGGTCCTCTGAAAAGCGTTACTGTGGCTACAAAATCAATTTGTAACGCCTGTCCTCATTGGGAAAGCAATCAATTCTGAGGCCTCTAAGCTTTAACTGTCTGATATTCAACAACATAGTCCCATTATTTCTTCATCAAACTTGTCAAACATGACTAATCACTTGTACATATGAAGATTGCCTAGTGCTTACCTCGGGCCATATAAATTATACATGTAAGATATAAAAACTGTACAATTATGAAACAGGAGACAACTGTAATATCTAACATAATGAAAGAGGTTAAGATTCAAAGACAAGCTTGACTGGTCTTTTTGTTCCGTGTTGAATTTAACCATCTTTAGGTCTCCAGTCTAGTCTTTACCCTGTTCAAAGGAAGAGAGCTGGGAGAGGAACAGGTGCAAACTCCCTCAAATTACACTAAATTCTGGCTTCACTCTCACAAAAAGAGAAGTCCTCCAGGGGATACAACAGCCAATGAGAAGAATTTGGATAAATATCATCTAACCAGACTCTTGCATTCTCTGAAAATGTTAACAGTGTAGTGGTCACAATCAAGCGGTGCGTGGCCTTGTTTACCACAATTATTAAAGAGCTAACCCTGAAAATACTCCATCTGACACAAAATGGGTCAGGTTTCTTTAACACGAAGTGTGTCGGAGAAGAGAGAGCCCAAGGTGCTATCCTGAAACTCTAGGAGACTTTCAATGTGGCCTAATGCTTCCCTCTCAGGGAGCAAGCCAGAAGCGTTGCATTTTCTGTAAGAATCTCTAACCCACTTAGCACTCTATCTCCTGGGTCTGGCCTTTTGTTTATTTGCCTTGAGCCTAGACCTGATTTAGTTAGACAAGCAGACTCAGCCAGATTCTTGTCATTCAAAATCTCTTCCTGAGTCTTTTGTATTTTATTAATATCATTAGTCTGTTCCCAACACCCTGTGAAGACTTTCTCAATTATCATGTTCCTCATATATCAACATTTAAATTCCAAGATAAATGTAAACAAGCCACTTTGGGTTGCAAAGTACAACAAATATATAAATACATTTATCATATTTAATGTATTTAAAAGTCACAACAAGCTTGCAATGTAAAAGAAATGCATGGGGAGTCCTTTCATAAGGCAAAGAAGCTTGAAATAAAGTAGTAAGGAAACGTGTATTCGAGTAAGCATGGGTTGTGAGTTATAAGAGTCAGATACATGCCCCAACCCTCCCAAAGGCTTATTGTATAATCTAAGGCAAGCAAATCATTTAACCTCCAAACTATGATTTTTGTTCGTTACAACTGGAGTGTTGGAATATATAATCTCCATGTTCCCAGTAGCTTTAAAATTTTACTAAATTATGTTTTAATTAACCACCTGCGTTATGAGCTCTTAGCTTCTACAGAGTTTATCAACACAAATGACCCCCTGCATATGCAGTGTCCACTTCTACCCATGAGCTACATCTCATACCTCACATGCCACCCACACAAAAGTTTTAGGCCCTTGCTCTAAATAGAGACAATTATAACTTATGCCAAATGAGACATTGGCTGATTTTGCCATCATCTGTATTTAGGCACACTAATTCCTTAGCTTTAAAAGGTAGGATCAATTTTTTCCTTTCTCACAGAGTTACTGTAAACATTCAATAAAATAATGCATATGCTGGTGCTAGTATATCTGGAGGAGAAGAGAGTGAATTTGATTTTTCACATTTAGATAGAGTTAGAATTGCCTATAAGCCATTGGTTATTCTGGTCCCAAAACATAAGAGATATTTAACTAATGTGAAATTGTTATTAGTCAAATAATTTATTGGTCCATCTTTTCTCTTTGCCCCTTTACTCTCCCTCATCCCCAGCAAGGCTGTGAATTCATCAGTAGCAGAGCCCATGCTCATAATCAAATTAACTGTAGTGTCTACATTTTTGGCACAGTATTTTGCACATTTTTAGGGCTTCATGTTTGATGAAGGTGATGGTAATTTTGGCGATACACAAGAAATGGTTTCAGAAAAATTTAGGGAGACCAATTAGAAGACAATTAAAGTAATACAATAGAAATGTTTGTAACTTAGAAAACATTATTAGCAGTGAGAATGCAGTTATGTGGATGGATTTGCGAGACAGTTATAAGGTACAGTCATCGGTACTAGCTGATGAAGTGGATGTGAGGGGGAGGCAGAGAGAGCAGTCAAGGACAATCAACAGCCTTCTAGCTTGAATTGGGTGAAAGGTGGTGTCATTTACAGAGAAGAGTAGAGGTTTTGTACATATTAAGTCTGAGATGACTGTGAGCTATCCAAATGTCAAACAGATGGTTGAATATGAAAATCCTGAAATCAGAAGCAGTGTGAGAGCTCTAGAAATACAGCATTCAGATTATAAATTATAAGTGAAGTCATGGAAGTCCATGGAATTTCCTAGATGAAAGGATATTGAATTGGGAACCTAGAAAAGAATCCTGATAATTTCTAATATTTAATGACCTAGTTGAGAAAAAAATAACCAATAATGAGACCAAGGAATAGATAACAGAGATACTGGAGCAAAATCTAGAGAGATGGTATCATGAAAGCCAAGGGCAGAAAATATTTCTAGTAAAAGAAAGTTACCAGCTGTATCACATTCCACTAAATCAGCTAAATCATAAAAAAATTTTCAATATTTATACCATTTTTATATTACACTATTGTAAATTGCAACCTACAGAAAACTAAAAAGAAAGAAAATAAAAAACACTCATAATCCTTTAACTCTGAGATAACTCCAAATAACTTGATATTTAGCCTACTGGTAGTTTTTTGATATACACATCACAGATATTTTAAATACCACAACCATAGCAATTTTTAATAAAAATAATGTTACTATAGTTATATTTGACATAAAATTAAATCAGTCTTTGAAAGCCTCTTATAATTTGTTTTAGGCACAGGAGATATCAGGACAAATTTCAATAAGGTACAGTTTGATAAGGTATGAGTAAAAAAATAAAATAATTAAATAGGTATTAATGAAATAATGGAAAACCAAGTAATTAACTAAGGAAAAGTGCCATAAAGGGGGAAGTACTCTTCTAAGATCATAAGAATTGATTCCGTTTGTCTTTGCGACAATCTTATGAAAGCAGCACAATTGTTTTCCTAAATTCATAGATAAGAAAACTGAGGCATAGATGATTAATAACTTATATGAGGTCACACAGCTAATATGTGATATAGCCAGGATTCAACCAAGACAATCTGATAGCAGAGCCGGTGCTCCTCATCACCATGTGATGCTGCTTCCTAGGACTTTATTTAGCAGAAGGTTTGCACAAACGTAGGGAGATAAAAGTCCACGATCTACTAAAGGAAGAGCCAGATGTTTTCTGTAGCAGTACAGAGTGTCAGTGTAAGATAGTGGAGGAGATTAGACTGGGAGAATAGGTTGCAGATAGATTATAAAAGCATTTATGCCATATTAAGGAATTTGGATCTTACCCTTGAGGCAATAGGGAGCCACTGAATTATTTTAAGGAGGAGGAAGACATAAATTCTGTGTGGATTTCCAATGCAAAATATTGGCATCACCAATTTCAGTTCTAATGTGTCAGAAATCACTTGTTAACTTTCTCTTCACAGCATTATACTTTAACTTGTTTTTAGAAGCATAGAGGTATTAATAATAAAATTAACAGTAATAACAGCTTAGATGGAACAAGAAGTCTGTGCCTCACTCCAAGGGGCAGTTGGGAGAATGTTAGGACATGTACTGGGTACCTTTGTTTAGATGTAAATGTCTTCAGAGCACTTATGACCAATTGGAAGGGCCGTCTTCCTGTTTCTTGTGTTCCCCAGGTAGCAACTGAAGAAGGTGCAGGCCAATGAGACATTATCTTTAAATGTTAAGAGGATACAACTGAATAAGTGGAGGAGCACAAATTTACAACTGGAGATAATAGCTCTGAGTAGGGTATATACTTTCTAGCATTTTGCTACAAAGTCATTCCTTATACTGCTTTATGACTACAACTGATATAATGTTTTCTTTAACTTCATTTTCACATCTTGTAGAATATACACGATTTTACTAGAAAATACAGAATTTCAAATTAAGGATGTAACTTAAGATATCAGTTTCCAGATCCACAAAATATTTTTAATGCACTTGGGAATCTGTCTTTCAGGTTTTCAAGGTGTTAGATATCATATAGAGCAAATGTTTTGGAGATGTGAATATAGTCTTACCTTTTTAAATTGATATTAAAGGTATCTATATTCTAATTGATAGAAAAGGTTTTCCTGTGGAAATTATTAATTGGTGAAAATTATTAAATGGTGAATTATTAAATTATTATTATTATTATATTATTAATTATTATTATTAAATGGTGAAAAAACTAGGCTGAAGTTGTAGGCCTTGATTTTTGTTTCCTCATTTTAAATGGGAGTGCCAGAGAATACCAAAGTGACTAAAAGATATGAAAAACAGGTATAAAGTATAGAGCTGAATCATTTTCAGAGCACTGGTAATAGGATTTGTTCATACTCTATTTTAGCAGATGAACATGGAAGGGACAGACGATGTTTTCTTATTTGGGAAATTAGACCATTTCATTTCTTAGTTAACTGTAAACAACCCGTCAGATTTTATGAGCTTCCTTTTATGCTGCAGCTGAAATTTGTAGAGCTATGGATTCTGTTATTCTGCTTCCTAGAGACCAAAGGTAATTAGTCATGGTTTGCCAAAATCCAGTCTCACAAGCAGAATATTAAATTAAGGTGAATAAATATGCCCCTACATTTAGGAAATTTAAGCAGCAGAACAAATAAAAAGGGAAAGGAGTTTTGCTCTATTGGGTAGATTAAAAGCTAGCATTGAGCCTTGAATTCTAAGGCTGAGCTCTGCCACTCCCTTGTTGTTTATGAGAAACTCTGTTTAAGCTGGAAAAGTCCTAGGCAAAAATCTCACTTTATCGCTTTATGTAGCCACTCCCTTCCATCTTTGTTCAACACACTATCCCCTCACACTCCCAATCCCCCATCATCAGTTGCCTCTTCTTTTAATCTGATTCACATCAAGGTAAAAATGACTTGATATTGGTGGGTGATGTGTGGAATAAGCAAAGCTAATCCCCAAGGAATAAGTTTCTAGTAATGAACAATAGGCAATATAACACTTCAATCAGCACACTGTTTTGAAGCTTATGAGTCTAAGTAGTTTTCCCAGGTCTCACTGAATGCTAATTAGGCAGCATGATTTTGCTCCTCCTGGACTTGAATCCTGGATTCTCTATATACATACACTTGGACATAGCTATAAAAAACCTTGGATATAATACTTCATCTCTCTGGTTTTAGTTTCCTCATCTCTACAGCCGAAATGACAGTAATAATACCAGCCTCATTACCTCGCAACCACCCCATAGTACCTCTTGAGTAGCTGGAACTACAGTTGCATGCCACCATGCCTGGCTAATTTTTTAATTTTTAGTGGAGGCAGTGTCTCCCTATGTTGTGAGGGCTGGTCTCGAACTCCTGAGCTCAAGTAATCCTCCCTGATTGAGAGGATTGTCCCAGGGTGGGAGGGAAGGTATTATAGGGTTGTCAGGAGGAATAAAAGAGGTACAATTGTCTTAGCCACAGCAAGCTCTCAAGAATTGTTAGCTGTTATTTATTTATTTATAAATTTTCTCAGGGTTCTAAAGGAAAAAGATAAATGCTTGGCATCAATTTTGTTAACAATTCCCCAAAATCACTATTATTATTAAGAATAGGCTGGCATGGTGGCACACTCCTGTGATCCCAACTACTTAGGAAGCAGAGGTGGAAGGATCACTTGAGCCCAGGAGTTCGAGGGTCCAGTGAATGGTGACTGTGCCGCTGCACTACAGCCTGTGTGACAGAGCAAGAACCTCAAAAAAAAAGAAAAAATAATATATGTCAAACTTGTCATTTATGATTTGTGGGTTAAAATATTTGCAATTTCCTCTGCCAAACTTAGTTTTTGTAGCACTCCTCTTCTTTTCTTCTTCTTCTTTTTTTTTTTTTGAGACAGAGTCTTGCTCTGTCACCCAGGCTGGAGTGCAGTGGTGTGATCTGGGTTCACTGCAACCTCTGCCTCCTGAGCTCAAGCCATTCTTGGGCCTCAGCCTCCGAAGTAGCTGTGATTACAGCCATGTGCCACCCCACCCCTGGCTAATTTTTGTACTATTAGTAGATGTGGGGTTTCACCATGCTGTCCAGGCTGATTGCAAACTGCTGTCCTCTAGTGATCTGCCTGCCTCAGCCTCCCGAAGTGCTGGAATTGCAGGCCTGAGCCATTGCACCCAGCCTAGCACTCCTCTTCTTACAAAGAGGTTGGTAGAGGTAGGATTGATGTATCATGATGTAGTAGAAAAATGCTTGGACTTACAAGGCTTTACTTCAAATCCTGGCTCTGCCCCTTAAAACCTAACCAGTTTATTAAATATCCCCAAATCTTAACTTAGTCCTCCATGAACTGGAGGTGGCAACTGCCCACTTTGTTGAGTCACAGTGGCATATGGAGGACACTAGTTATCCAGATTAATCAAATAGCATATTAAAGAAAGAGGAAGAAGAAGGCTTGTGGAGGTATATAAATTCAGCCATGGTAAGATGTCTCCATTTCTACTTTCCACCAAATATAAGTTTCTACTGAGTAATCCATTAATTGTCTTAGTCCATTCGGGATGCTATAACAAAATACCATAAACTGGATGATTTATAAACCACAGTTCTAAAAACTGGGAAAGTCCAGGGTGAAGGTACCAGCAGATCTGGTGCCTGGGGAGTGCCTGCTTCCTAGACTGCTGTCTTTTCACTACAAGCTAGCATGATGGAAGGGAGGAGGGCACTCTCTGGAGTCTCTTTTATAAGGGCATGAGAAAAAGAAAGGTAGAGAAAACAGCTCAGAGCAACCTGGGCTATGCGAGATATGCAGGGTGCAGATTCACATGAGTATGGGACTATCAGACTTCAGTCAACTTGCCCCTGCCCCCGCCATGGCCCCATTATCTTCATGTTGCTAGAATTTATAATACAGTGAACAATGTATAGTCAATCAATAGCTTATGTTATTTTAATATAAATTTTTGGTAAATACCACGGGAACTGCCTCTTTTTTTCCTTCAAAAATTTACTTGTAACCACTGCTAATCAGAGCTTATATTCAGGGCAATAGAATCTATGCTTCTGAATTGTTAATTCTCAAGCTTAGCCCAAGTAAATTCTCTACTTACGTTAATTTTTGACTCAGCATCTTCCTTTTAGGTTGACATATCTGATGTAGCTGATAGGACTCAGAGTGACTCCCTCTGACCACCTGGTACTTCTCTCTGTCTCTCTCTCTTTTTTTTTTTTTTTTTTGTGAGACAGAGTTTCACTCTTGTCACCCAGGCTGGAGTGCAGTGGCACTGATCTTCAGCTCACTGCAACCCCCGCCTCCCAGGTTCAAGCAAGTCTCCTGCCTCAGCCTCCTGAGTAGCTGGGATTACAGGCATGCGCCACCACGCCTGGCTAATTATATATTTTTAGTAGAGACAGGGTTTCACATGCTGGCCAGGTTGGTCTCTAACTCCTTACCTCAGGTGATCCGCCCGCCTTGGCCTCCCAAAGTGCTGGGATTACAGGTGTGAGCCACCGCACCTGGCCTGGTACTTCTCTTGAAAGTGGCACTTGGAACAGCACAAACTCTTCATCTGTAGAAATTTCACTGGGTATTTCAGGTGAGTTCTCCTGAATTCAGCCCTCCAAATCTTTGACTGGAGATCTAGACTTTATTTGAGCTGCTTTCAAACCCTCTCTTTTTTTAAAAAAGTGAGAATTTTGGTCTCTTCTTCAGACAGGATTTCAGGTAAAGAGCTCTGTAGAGAACCACCTTTTATTCTGCCTCTGTCTCACAGCAGACGTTTAGGTCAAAGGTTTGGCAAGTAGGCACCGGTGGTTTCATTTTACATAGCAAGCTTTTAAGATTGCAGCTGTTTTCTATTGCTTGAAACTTTGGATTTAGCTTTTCATTTGTGACCACCTCCTCTTAGTTTCTAACTGAAAAGTGTGCCCCCATTTGCTCTTCTGCATGAGTATAATATGAGATACCTTGAGCAGTCTGCTACCATCTCGCAGTTAGAGGCAGTCCAAGATACATCACACCTCAACCCTAAATACATTCCTGGCCTCAATCGCTTTTGAAAAGCTTCCGAATTATGGAAAATCAAACTTCAAAATCTAAACACTTTAAAAAAATCAGATGAATTCATGTATAACATTATGGGACATCCTTTTGTAAATATCTAGGAAAATGAAGCCACCTAACCCTGAATAGTCATTAGAATCAGTATTCAAAATATAGATTCTTTGAAATGTCTGAAATACTTTATTTGCACACACATTTAGAAAAACTGGTTTTAGAACCAAACTGAATGAGAGACCTAGTTTATGTTTGTCCTGCCTAAAATCTGATAAGAGAAAGCTAATTTTCGGCTCTACTTCTAATCTCTTTCTGCTTTTCCTCTTTTGGATCCTGTTTCTGGGAATTTTTTCTTTTGACTAAAACCCCCTTTTAAATGTTTTTTGACCCTCTGTTTGCTTACTATTGAAACCGCCTTTGCAAAATCATGACTGAGACAGTGAAAGACATCTAACTTAACCGACTTCTTCTTGCTTCTAACCTCCAAGCTGTCCTGGTTCATTCCTGGGCATAGGCTGAACTAACTTTGGGAGAAGTTTAGTTTATAGTTTGAACAAAGACAGTAACATCCCTTTCCCAAAACAGACCTCCTTCTTGTCTCAGGACTAGATTCCCTCTGTAGGACTAACATTAGCCACAAGATTAGAAATTATGGTTTAGGAGCCCTGCAGCTGGAGGCTATGTGATTCTGACCATCCCTAAACTGCTCCTAAGATCAGTGCTTGAGATATTTTGCAGACTCTGCACTTGATGGATCAGCTGGAACCACCCAAATCAATAAACTGCCTCATCTGATCTTGTGGCCCCCACCCAGGAACTAACTCAGCACAAGAAGACAGCTTTGACTCCCTGTGATTTCATCCCTGGCTAATCAGCACTCCTGGCTCACTGACTTCCCCAACCCACCAAGTTATCCTTAAAAACTCTGCTCCCAGAATGCTCAGGGAGACTGATTTGAGTAATAATAAAACTCTGGTCTCCCACACAGTTGGCTCTGCTTGAATTATTCTTTCCCTATTGCAGTTCCTCTGTCTTGATGAATCGTTTCTCTCTCGGCAATGGGCAAGGTGAACCCCTTGGGCAGTTACACTATCTTGTTGGCATGATTTTTGCTGAAGAATGTAAAACTATATTGATATTTTTTGTTTGTCTTTGAGATGGAGTTTTGCTCTTGTTGCCCAGGCTGGAGTGCAATGGTGCGATCTCAGCTCACTGTAACCTCCACCTCCCAGGTTCAAGCAATTCTCCCACCTCAAACTCCCTACTAGCCGGGATTACAGGCATGAGCCACCACACACAGCTAATTTTTGTATTTTTAGTACAAACAGGCATTCACCATGTTGGCCAGGCTGGTCTCAAACTCCTGACCTTAGTTAATCCTCCACCCCCCACTTGGCCTCCCAAAGTGCTGGGATTATAGGCGTGAGCCACCATTCCCGGCCTGTATTGATGCTTTAGAAAGCTTCAAATCTCTCAAAATTAGTTTCTCTAAGATTTGTTCTTCTGTTTCCTTCCACTTCTGCTCCTCCTTCCTTTTGCCATAATGATACCACATGAAGAAATTTAGAGGAGACAACTAATGACTTTGAGATCCCTTGAAAAATATAGAAAAAAGCACCACTCACCCTGCCTACTTTGTGGGGTTTTCTGTTTTCCTTGTAAAGTCTGAAGAGTTCTGGGCAGTTTCTTCTGTTTTGAAAAAACTCTGCTCTATTTTGCACTATATTACCTGATCTCCTTGGTTTTGGGTGGTAGCAGGGATTACTTTGTATTGTGAGCCATAACTTGACTTTTGTGTGTGCAATGGCTGACAAGTTACCTGTGAAAGTTGCACTTTTTAAAATGGCTGACAGCAGTTGCAATGAATGGATGTAACTGCAGGGGGGCTACCTACGTCTTTGTGCACTTAGATAAGAAAGACACTGCTTAAACATTTAGAGAAATGTCTTTTTAGTGACATGTACTATAGAAGCCTGTGTAGCCCAGTCTCATGGCTTTTCCCTCGTTTTGGGACCCAAGATTCAGTGTAAAAGTGGGATCCTTGATTTTTAAATATGTAGATACTTTGCCTTCCAACTGTACCTACTTTTCAAATTTACATATTAGACCCTGGAAACTATAAATACTTCTTTGCTCTACTCATTAAAGCACTCCACTCTGATGTCAGTCATCTAATAAAGAAACAAACTAAGTTGAAAAGATCACCTATCCAACTAGATCAGTCTCCAAAACATGACTTTCAGGTATTTAGCTGATTATTTTGAAACTTTTTGTAAAGAAATTCACATCTGTAAAGGAAATCTCCATTTGTAATGGCATTTCCCTGCACCCAAGCCATTAGAAACTTTTTTTTGTCTGTATTTTTGTTTTTGTTTTTTTTTTGAGATAGGGTCTTGCTATGTTGCCCAGCCTGGTCTTGAACTCCCGGGCTCAAGCAATCCTCCCACCTTGGCCTCTCAAAGTGCTAGGATTACAGGCATCAACCATCATGCATAGCAAGCCCTTAGAAACTTACAATGGGAAAGGCATTGGCTTTAAATTTACATACCAAACCTTACCTCAGTTTAAGCTACTTTTCCTCACAATCTTGTCTTGACGGGTTATTTCTGTTTCCACAAACAATGGTGTTTAGATCTAAGTTCTATGCCTTTGGAATGTTAATTTTCACCTGAGTCACATCTTTGAAAATGAAAATTTAGGGTTGCCTAGCTAACAATTTTTTAGAGTAATGGCACAGGTAAACAATAAATTGATAATCTAAAGAAGGAAAGAAAATTATTTGAAAATTGACAAATGAAGAATCTTATATAGCTACAAGATTTGCTTCTGTCTGTGTTCCTATGTCTGTATGTTTATATCGGTCATGAATGTAATATTTCACTACCAAAATATATGGAAGAACTCTAATTAATCGGCTTTAAGAAAAAGTGCTTGAATCAAGTATTTTATCAGAAAAATAGAAACTGATTCAAATGTCTTTTAGTTCACATGACCGGTAAGTATTTGGTAAATAAAACTAGTTTGTTGGTTTAAGGAAAGCAGCCATCTCTTCTACCAGCAAAAATACCCATGTATTTTAACTTGAGGGTTTTACAGGCTGTAGAAATGATGAACAAATAAATAACTTAAGTTGTTAGCTAGCTTTTTAAAATAAGCTACTCAAGCATAATTATTAAGAATGAATAAATTGGCTGGGCATGGTAGCTCATGCCTGTAATCCCAGCACTTTGGGAGGCTGAGGTGGGCACATCACCTGAGGTCAGGAGTTCGAGACCAGCCTGGCCAACATGGCAAAACCCCGTCTCTACTAAAAGTACAAAAATTAGCTAGGCATGCTGGCAGGTGCCTGTAATCCCAGCTACTCAGGAGGCTGAGGCAGGAGAATCACTTTAACCTGGGAGGCGGAGGTTGCAGTGAGCTGAGATTGTGCCACTGCACTCCAGTCTGGGCGACAGAGTGAGACTCCATCTCAAAAAAATTAAAAAAAATTAAAAAAATTAAAAAATAAATAAATAAATTATGTTAATGTAAATGGGATAAAAGCTTAACATTAACTATTCACACTTTCAAAAATCTTTTTACATAACTTAAAGTTATGTTAAATTAAGTTTAAAAAGCCATAAAATGGCCGAGTGTGGTGGCTCACACCTATAATCCCAGCACTTTAGGAGGCTGAGGTGGGTGGATCACCTGAGGTCAGGAGTTTGTGACCAGCTTGGCCAACATGGTGAAACCCTAACTCTACTAAAAATACAAAAATTAGCTGGGGTTTCGTGGCACGTGCTTGTGATTCTAGCTACTCAGGAAGGCTGAGGCAGGAGAATCGCTTGAACCCAAGAGGCAGCAGTTGCAGTGAGCTGAGATCACACCACTGCACTCCAGCCTGGGCAACAGAGTGAGACTCTGTCTCAAAAAAAAAAAAAAAAAAAGTCATAAAATGTCTGAGTCTATTTCTATGGTATAGAAAATCTAAATATATTTAGATATTTTAATAAACAAAAATTGTGAAAATGTCTTTCTAGAAATGATGAAATGATTTCATCTACAAATACTGATATAAAACAGTTCAAAATTACCTACTTTTGGGTTTTCCCTGGAAGATAGGATTACTAAGGGTTAAAATCGTACTTAACATGTGTAATTAAAATTAAGTATAACAAACAATTTTATATAGAGAGTATATAAAGAAAGTAATATGTAAAGAAAGCTGAAGAGGAATTTTTTTTCCTTTTATGTGAGAGCTAACTGTGTGTTTGAAATTATAAGAGGAAAACGGAAGTAAATTTTATTTCTAAGATAGAATGCCAAAATAAAAAAGGAAATATAGGACAAAACTGAAGGTTTAAACAATTTGTAGAAAGTTTGTGAAGGACTAATCTTGTGAAAGATTCAGTATGTGATCCAGTGGGCTAAAATTAAAAGGGAATACCTAGATTTTTTTCTTTTTTGAGATGGAGTCTGGCCCAGTCACCCAGGCTGAAGTGCAGTGGCACGATCTCGGCTCACTTCAATCTCAGCCTCCCGAGTTCAAGAGATTCTCCTGCCTCACCCTCCTGAGTAGCTGGGACTACAGGTGCCCACAACCATGCCTGGTTAATTTTTTTTGTAGTTTTAGTAGAGATGGGGTTTAACCATATTGGCCTGGCTGGTCTTGAACCCCTGACCTTGTGATCTGCCCACCTTGGCCTTCCAAAGTGCTGGAACTACAGGTGTGGGCCACCTCACCTGGCTAGGGAATACTTAATTTTTCTAAATATTTATAATTAATATCAAAATCATGCTGACATAGAGAGTGTGAGAGCCTGTGTTAGAATAACAGGATTTTCTTAGAGCATTGATCTGCTCTTTAATTGAAAATTGTTAGTTTTGCAAGGTTTGTGAAAATCTTATCTTTTGTGGTCAAAGCTAGTTGAGATTGGATGAATTTGTTTACAAGTTTATACTAATATGCTGATGCAAAGAGAGAATTTGCTTTTCTCTTTTGTACAGAATTTTCACATAATAGTCATAAGTGATCATAAAAGACTTTGTTCACCTTTTGAGTAAACTGCAAAATAAAAAATAAAGCAAGAAAGACAGATTCTGTTGGGCTCCTGCTGTCTTTCTTAGATATTTTTACTGTTTAAAAAGCTGATTCTTCTATCAAAGATAAAAGTTTTTGCTTTTTGAAATCTTTGAACTATCATTTTGGTTAACCAAATTTGATTAATTGAACTATTATTTTAGAATGATCTATGATCCTATTTTTAATCAAGTGTTTTAAATCTTTAATATTTGACATACTTCCAAAAATAAAATTTTAAATTCTAAAATTAAGTTTTTTCCAAAAGTACCCCTGGAAGTCCGAAAGGTTTACTAGGCTCTTATTAGGTTCTTATTAGGCTTATGTGGTATATAAAAATCTTATTTAAGACATTGTCAAATAAGAAATTGTGTTTAACTTTCTCTGAGTTATATTTATATGGATATGTTATTAATATGTGTTCTACACTTTTATGATATTCCTAAAATTTTGATATGTCTATATATGTTATTAGAGATTAGTGTAGTTATTATTAAAAATTGTTATATGTCACATAAAAGATCAAATTTCCTTAATAGTGGTTTACAATTGGCTATAGTCCAAAATTTGCCTGTTTTTCAAGGAAATTCATGGAAAAAGATGTTGAAATGTACTCTTGAATACAAGTTTCTAAGTTTGGAGATCATACAATAAACTGATGCATTCATGAAGATTGCTAACCCAACATCAAGTAGAACAAAAATTAATTACATGAGACTAAACTGATTAGGAGTGACATGATTTTTATAGCTTTTTATTTGAAATTTTGCTGATTATTTTTATATTTTGTTTTCCAGGGCCAGGAAAACTTTTATTCTTTGAGATATTTATAGCTTATAACCATTGTGTAAAATATATCTTTGTGAGCAAAATTGAAACATTTGCCTCTCTACCTGATTTTTCCAAAACTTGGAAACTATTTGTGAGCATTCTGATTTTATGATAATGCAGGTATTTGCATAAGCTCAATATGAATCTGTTTTCTGGAACAGGACATAATTTGAGACACTGGTTGTTTTATCAAGGCCTTGACTAAAGTGGCATATTTTCTGAACAGACTGCTTTGAGGAATTGAGGTTGACTTTTATAGACCTGATAAAAAGCCCTGTGTAAAGGCAGGCCTGGTACTTTGTCTTCATAATTCTCTTTAAAGTTTTCTGAACTTGCAGTAAGTTAGGCCCAGGAAGCTCTGATATTTTGGGGACCTTGAGAAGAGAGGAATTCACCCAATTCATATAGTACAAGTACAGTTTAATAGTATGTCTGGGCTTGGCTTCCTAACCTTGAGGCCTGTAAGAGTTTAATTTGAAATTCCCTATGAAAATTTTAGCAAAGCCAACTTTAAAAGTGTATATGGCCAATCACTATTCTTATTAAACTTTATGCAAATAATCAGGCTAAGTATAATACTACTACTTATTTTGCAAGTAAATTGATTCTACTAAGATTTATTTTTGGTAAAAATGGGAACTGGAGAGAGAATACAATTATGTGCACTTGTTAATAGATTTGAGCCCTAACCATTGTTTTTGAATTTTTATTATTTTGCTAAAATTTGGACTGAATCTCCAATGGAGTAGATGTATCTCTCATTGTTTTACTTCTTCTGAGAAAACAAAAAACATGAAATTCCAAGATTAGAGGTGATTTAACAAGCAGCAGCAATTATATAAATCAGTGACTTGACTGAGGACTACTAAGGAATGAGCCTTCTCAGTACCAAGGGATGAGAACCTCTATCTCTATAATCTAAGCAGAGATTTATTATCAATGCTTCCATGGGAAGATGTTTCATCAATGAAGGGGAAATGAGAAAAGAAAAATAGCTTACAGTAGTTTCAGTTATATGAGTTATGGAGGCTGAGGGAGACATGAGTGTGGGACTTCAGTCATGCCCCTCCATTTCCCTCACCCATGCCTGGGGGAAATTATTTAAGTCTTTTTATTCCCAGCTAACTGCTTCAGCTGTTATCCTCATGTTCCTGGAATTTGTGATACAAAGAACAATATATAGCCAATAAATCAATTATTTTGTTTCATAAATTATTGATAAACAACTCAGGAACTCCTCTTCTTTCCCCTTAAAAATCCACTTGTAACCCGTTGCTGATTATCAGAGTGTATATTCATGGCAACTTGAATCAATGCTCCTGGATTGCAATTCTCAAGCTTGACCCAAATAAACTCTCTACTCATAATAATTTTGCTCCAGCTTCTTCCTTTTAGGTTGACAGGCATTAATCACATTCATGAAGCCTGTGCCCTTGTAACTTAATCACTTCCCAACGACCCCATTTCCTAATATCACCACCTTGAGGTCAGGATTTCACATACGAATTTTGGCAGGACACAAACATTCAGACAAGAACAGTGTTAATCTGGGCTGAATGAACCCTGCTTTCCTAATGTCTACTGGGAAGATGAATCAGCCAATGTGTAGCATTGACTATCTCTGCTTGTTTCTCCCTTGGCTTTTATATCATTTCTGGTTTTCCTCCTACTTTAGTGACCATCATATCTCAGGTTGATTTTTATTGTCTTATCTTTTTTTAACTCTCTCATTTAAAAGTCCAGGTTATTTAGTATTCATTCATTACCCCACTGTTCATTCATATGCAACATTCCACTTGGATAATCTCAGTAGATTCAACTACCATTTTTAAGTGGGTTACTCCCAAAACACACCTATCTCCAGTTTAGCCTTCTCGGCTCTACTTTGGACTAACCAGCTACCCTTGCTGTAAACCTCCATGGGATATTCCACAATCATCTGACACTTAGCCCAGTACTGAACTTAACTCAAATCCCAAGTGAAAAGAGTTTTTTTTACACTCTATCTTGGAAAATTACACTACTATCAACCCAGTCACTCAAGCCAGAACCTAAAAGCCCTCTTAGTAAAGTGCTTTGTATGTAACCTCCATTATCACCGCTTATGTCTATTCTTCCTTAATATTTCTCACATGTCTCCAATGTACCACCCTAATTTAATTTAGCCTCTCCTGGCTTGTTGACTGATTGAATATAATAGCCATTAAGTGGTCTCCCTACATTTGATATTCTCATTTAAGCCTTTCCTCTCACTATGACCAGTGATCCCTTGCATGGCAAACTGAACTTGTCTTTCTGCTTAAAACCTGTAATAGCCTCCCACAGCTTTCAAGATAAAATTTAAAATATATAGGCTACTATATTGGTATTCACACTCTGGCCTTGACTTTTGTCTATCACTGGACTGTGCCTGCAGTATCCACATTTATCACCTTGAGGTCACAGGACAGTTTCTGACACAGGCACCAAGATCAGCAATTGGATTCAGGCAATGCAATGAATTCCACTTGAGACACTCTCTATTGCACCAAATTACTTCCAGAGACAAAGGAAGGAAGTGAAACTGGCTTTCCAACATTTGAGAGTAGTTGGCCATGGATGTGGAAAATTCAGTGACATAATGTGTAAATAATGCTAGTTGGACTCCACAAGCCGGTTTGAGCTAGATGGAGTAGAGAGTACCTAGGCTAATTAGTGGTGTCTTTTTCAGACTTAAATACTGTGAATGTAGAGATCATATATTAATGGACTTTGTATACTTGATGCTTAATACAAAAACTAGCACACATTAAGAACTCACCAAATTATCATTTAGGGAATAAAAGAAAAAGCAATAGGGGAGGAAGTAAGAGCGTTTATTTGGCACCTCACTTACTTCCTACATTTCCTTCATTATTATGGTATTCGATGTGATAGAAGATGAGAGAAAAGGAAAATATTCACCAGAATTTTAAAACATTTACTGAGATAGGATTTACATGTGGTAGTGCCTCCTTTTCTGAGGTTTCATCTTCTTCAGTTTTAGCTACCTGTAGTCAGCTTCAGTCCATAAATATTACATAGAAAATTCCAGAAATAAATAATTTCTAAGTTTTAAATTGTTTGTGGTTCTGAGTAGTGTGATGAAACTTTGCATTGTCTCCTTCTGTCAGGGGATTGGTTCCAGGAACCTCCTGGGATACCAAAAGCCAAGGATGTTCAAACTCCTTATATAAAATGGGATAGTATTTGCATATAACCTATTCACGTCTTCCCATGTACTTTAAATCATCTCTAAATTACTTATAATATCTAATGCTATATAAGTAATTTTTCTACCTATTGTTTTCTTATTTGTGTTATTTTTCTGGTTATACTGTTATTTTTTTATTTATTTAAAAATATTTTTTGGTTGTAGTTGGTTGAATCCGTGGAGGCAGAATCCACAGACACAGAGGTTCAATTATAATAGCCTGATGCTACATCACAATGCCTACATCATTCATGTCACTTCATCTCATTATGTAGGCATTTTATCATCTCACGTTCTCATAAAAAGAAGGGTGAGTATAGTGCAGTGAGATAGAGAGATCACATTCACGTAACTTTTATTACAATATATTGTTATAATTGTACGTTTATTATTAGTTATTATTGTTAACCTCCTAATGCACCTAATTTACAAACTGAACTTTATTACAAATATGAATGTACAGTCTTAATGTCACTTTTTTTTGTTTTTTTTTTTTTTGAGATGGAGTCTCACTCTATTGCCCAGGCTGGAGTGCAGCAGCACGATATCGGCTCACTGCAACCTCTACCTCCTGAGTTCAAGCAATACTCAGCCCCCCGAGTAGCTGGGATTACAGGCAACTGACACTAATCCCGGCTAAAGTTTGTATTTTTAGTAGAGATGGGGTTTCACCATGTTGGCCAGGCTGGTCTTGAGCACTTAACCTCAAGTGATCCACCCACCTCAGCCTCCCAAAGAGCTGGGCTTACAGGCATGAGCCACCATGCCTGGCCTAGTCTCAATGTCACTTAATGATAGAAATACATTCTGAGAAATGCAGCAGTAGGTGATTTTATTGTTGTGCAAACATCAAAAAGTGTACATATATAAACCGAGATGGTATAGCCAGTACACACCTAGTCTATATGGTACAGCCTATTTATTGCTCCTAGGCTACAACCTGTACAGCATGTTACTGTACTGAAAACTGTAGTCATTTGTAACACAATGGTAGCATGTGTGTGTATCTAAACATAGAAGAGGTACAGTAAAGATATGGTGTAAAAATAACAAGTGGTACACCTGTATAGGACACTTACCATGAATGAAATTTGCAGGACTGGAAGTTGCTCTGGGTGAGTCAGTGAATGAGTAATGAGTCAATGTGAAGGCCTAGGACATTATATTACTATAAAATTACTAAACACTGTATATACTTAGGCTACACTCAATTTACAAAACAATACTTTCCTTTCTTTAATAAAATAATCTTAGCTTATTGTAACTTTTTTACTCTATAAACTTTTTAAAAGCTTTGTTAATTTGTTAAGCTTTTTTTTGTAATAAAACTTAGCTTTAAACTCACATTATACAATTGTAGAAAATATTTTTTATCTCTTTATTCTACACGCTTTTTCCATTTTAAAAATATTTATTTTTTACTTTTTAAACTTTTTGTTAAATAGTAAGCACAAACACACACATTAGCCTAGGCGTACACAATGTCAGGATCACCAGTATCACTGTCTTCCAACCTCCACATCTTATCCCACTGAAAGTCTTCAAGGACAAAAACATGCATGGAGTTGTCATCTCTATGATAATAATGCCTTGATCTGGAATAACTCCTGAAGGACCTGACTTAGGCTGTTTTGCAGTTAATATTTTTTAATAGGGAAAAGGAGCATACTATAATAATGATAAAAAATAGTATAGTGAATACATAAACCAGTAACATATTTATTATCATTATCAAGTATTATGTACTGTACATAATTCTACATGTTATACTTTTATACAAGTGACAGCACAGTAGGTTTGTTTTCACTGGTGTCACCACAAACACATGAGTAATGCATTGCACTGCAACATTACAATGGCTATGATGTCACTGGTGATAGGAATTTTTCAGCTCTATTATAATCTAGGGGATCACTGTCATATATGTGGTCTATCCTTGACCGAAACTTTGTTGTACAGCTAATGACTACATAGGAACAAACATTGTACTTATAGGATTCAGTACTATCTTCAGTTTCAGGCATCCACTGAAGGTCTTGGAATTTACCCTCATGAATAAGTGGGGACTACTAGACAGTAAACACACATTTTTAACTATACAGTATGATGCATTTTCACAAATGTATATTCCAGTATAACCACTACTCCAATCAAGGTATAGAAAATTTCTGTCACCCTAATTCTTTCATGATCCTTTTCTATCAATCCTTCACCTCCGCACAAGCAGCCATGTTTCTTATTTCTAACACCATAAATTAATTTGCCTGTTTTTGAGCCTCATTTAAATGGAATCATGCAATGTACACGTTTTAATTTCTGGCTTTTATTACTCATCATAGGTTTTAAGAACTGACCCATAAATTTGAAAGGTTCAATCATAAGTTATTTTTTATCTCTGAGTAATATTTCACTAGATTAATATAAATATACCCAAATTTATTTGTACACTCACTTGTTGGTAGACATTTCCACCCCTGAACACTCCATCATTCAGTTTTTGATGATTATAAATAAAGTTTCTGTGAAAATTCTTATACAAATATTTCAGGAGAAATATGCTTTTGTTTTGTGGAAGTAGAAACTTAGGAGTGGAATTGCTTGTTCACATGGTAAATATGTGTTTAAATTGATAAGAAATTGCCATACTATTTTCTAAAATAGTCATTGATTTTACAGCAGCAGTTGTCCCAAATTTGGCTAATACTTGACATTAACAGTGTTTATAATTTTAGCCATTTTAATAAATTGTAATTGTAGTTTTAATTTGAATTTTCCTGATTACTAGTGATGGTGACCATCTTACATGCTTACTGTCCATTATATAACTTATTTTGTAAAGTGTCTGTTCAAATCTTTTACCCATTTTTATTGTCATTTTATTATTGAGTTCTACATAACAGACTATTTATAAATATAATGAATATTATAATACGTATATAATATTTTTTTCTTAATCTGTGGCTTGTGTGTTTTTTTCCTTAACAATGTCTTTTGAATAGTAGAAATTTTTAATTTTGATGAAGTCCAATTTATTATTTTATATTTTTATTAATGCCTTTTTATTCTAAGAAGTATTTTCTACCCAAATATTATAAATACATTCTTTTATTAATTTTGAATTAACTTTTGTGTATGTATATCAGGTAGAGTTAGATATGGGTTAGGATTAGATATGACCTAGTGTTCATTATTTTCCATGTGGATATCCATTTGCACCAGATAATTTGTTGAAAATTTTCCTTCCCCCGATGAATGGCTTTGTCATTTTGTCATCCATTGGCCATATAAGTATTTGCATATTTCTAGACTCTCTATTCTGTACTACCAATCTATTTATGGATCCTTACAGCATACCACACAATTTTAATTGCTATAGGTTAATAGTAATTTGTGACATTAAGTAGTAGACGTCTGTTCAATTCATTCTTTCAAGACTATTTTGGCTATTTGGTGTACTTTGCATGTAATCATTTTATATATGTTAGAACCAGCCTGTTTCTACCAGGAGAAGAAAAAGAAAAGAAAAGGAGAGGAGAGGAGAAGAGAGGAGAGGAGAGGTGACGAGAAGGGAAAGGAGGGGAAGGGAAGGGAGGGGAGGAGAGGTGAGAGGAGAGGAGGGGAGGAGAGGGGAGAGGAGGGGAGAGGAGGGGAGAGGAAGGGAGAGGAGGGGAGAGGAGAGGAGAGGGAGGAAAACTTGCTAAGATTTTGATTAGGACCGATAAGTTTTGGTGAAACTGACATCTTAACAGGTTGACTCATCCAATAATTTGATATGTTTCTTCATTTGTTAACTATAGTTTCTCTCAACAGTATTTTGTAGTTTTTCAGTGTAGATATCTTAAACATTTGTATTAAATATATTCCTTCTTTATTTTAAAAAACAGAGATGACATCTTGCTATGTTGCCCAGGCTGGTCTCAAATTCCTGGACTCAAGCAATTCTGCCTTGGCCTCCCAAAGTACTAGAATTACTGACGTGAGCCACCATGCCTGGCCTATATTCCCCTTTTCATGATCTTATAAATGATAGAAGTTCTAAATTGTATTATCTAACTGTTGCTGGTTTCAAAAAATTCAGTTGATTTTTGTATGTAGACCTTGTAAACCATGTAACCTGGACAATTTTCTTAGTAATTGCATCATTTCTTTTCTTTTCTATTTGGCAGATTTTTTTTTTAATTCACTATGAACACAGTTATGTTGACTATAAAAAATGTACATTTCAGTTTTTCCTTTCCAATCACTACTATTTTTGCTTATTTTACTTGCTTTAATGCACTGATTGGTAACTCCAGTGCAGTATTGTTAGAAATGAGGAGAACAAAGCTTGGCTATTTTCATCAGAAAGGAAATCATTTTAATCTTTAAGTATGATGCTAACTGTAATTTTTTTATAGATGACCTTTATCAGATTGAAGAGTTTTTTCTATTTCTATTTTATTGAGATTTTTAATGAAAAGATACAAAATTTGATCAAATGCCATTTTTGCATGTATTGAAATATCCATACAATTTCTTAAATGTTTCATAGAATTCACCAGTGAAGCCATTTGAGCCTAAAGTTTTATTTGAGGTAAAGTGTCAAATTAGGAGTTCAATTTACTTAACAGATATAAGGTAATTCAGGATCTCGATTTGTTATTGAATTAGTTTTGGTAACTTGTGCTTTTCAAGAAGTTTGTCCATTTCACCTGAGTTGTCAAATTTACTGGCATAAAATTGTTAATAATGTCCCCATATTATTCTTTCAATGCCTGTGGAATATATAGTGATTGCTTCCCTTTATTGTTGATACTGGTAATTTGCATTTTCTCTCTGTTTTGTTGTTGTTCATTGTAGGTAGTTTTATCAACTTTGTTTCTCTTTTCCAGAAACAGGTTTAGTTTCATCGATTTTCTCCATTTCCTGTTTCTATCCCACAATTTTCACTTATTTTTCAAATTTTTCTATTCTGCTTACTTCGAGTTTAATTTGTTCACCTTTTGCTAGCTTCTTAAAGTGGAAACCTGGATAAAAGATTTTAGAGCTTTCTTCTTTCCAAAATCTATACATTTTCTCTAGGAGCTGTGTAAAGAACTTTCAGTATACTCTGCTCAATTATGGAGGCTGCTTTATCCCTGTGATTTAGTTTATCAAGATTTCATTGCAAATGCTGCTTTTTCTTAATCTCACGAAAGTATGATTTTAATTTTTTATTTATTTTTTATTTTTCTTGTTTTCAGCATGGGAGAAATGGTCTTTCAAATCCTTTTGCATCTAGACTGGCATGGTACCTCACACCTATAATCCCAGCACTTTGAGAGGCTGAGGAGGAGTTTGAGACCAGCTTGGACAACATGGTGCAACCCCGTCTCTACTAAAAATACAAAAAATTAGCCAGGATGGTGGCTTGCATCTGTAGTCACAGCTGCTTGGGAGGCTGAAGCAGGAGAATCGCTTGAACTTGTGAGGCGGAGGTTGCAGTGAGCCCAGATTGCGCCATTGCACTACAGCCTGGGTGACGGAGTGAGACTCTGACCAAACCAAAGCAAAGCAAAGCAAAGCAAAGCAAAGCAAAGCAAAGCAAAGCAAAGCAAAGCAAAGCAAAGCAAAGCAAAGCAAAGCAAACCAAACCAAACCAAACCAAACCAAACCAAACCAAACCAAACCAAACCCAAACAAAACAAAAATCCTTCTACCTCTAACCTGGCTACCTGGTAGTGAAAGCTTATTTAATGACTGTTTAAAATACATATCCTAAACATACAGAGGTTCTGCTAAAATCTAGTTTATGAAACATTCATATATTCTTAGTATCTTTCACCATTTTCCTGATTTACTCCTAAGTAAAATCCTGGCATATTAATTCTGAATAATCTCATAAAAATTACTTTAAAATTCAAAATGATAAATATTAGAGGTGTAGTTCAAGGCTTAGCTTTTCCAGGCACGGAAACAACCAGTTATCATTTTAATTCATTTCTCTAAATGAGTTACTAATCTAATTTCCAAGATAAGTTACTCAAAGAATCTCTTACATCTTTTTATTTCTGCTTTAAATTTTTAAGTAAAAAAAGTACTGTAAAGTGATCGTTAAGTATAAAATATCTTCAAAGATAAAAAGAATGAAGGAACATTTTATTCTATCATAAGACTCATTCAACAGATATTAAATTCTCTTAGGTGAATTTTCTTTTTAGTCTTTTCAATAAATGACAACTATTACTTGTATTTTAGAACATGTTCACTTCAATACTCAAAGAAATTGCCAGCGATCTCTAAAGGTTCACTTTTTTTTTTTTTTTGAGATGGAGTCTTGCTCTGTCCCCCAGGCTGGAGTGCAGTGGCACGATCTCTGCTCAGCAACCTCCGCCTCCCGGGTTCAGGCAATTCTCCTGCCTCAGCCTCCCAAGTAGCTTGGACTACAAGCGCAAGCCACCACGCCTGGCTAATTTTTGTACTTTATTGGAGATGGAATTTCAACGTGTTGCCCAGGCTGGGCGCGAACTCCT
Source organism: Gorilla gorilla gorilla (assembly GCF_029281585.2). Classification (NCBI taxonomy): domain Eukaryota; kingdom Metazoa; phylum Chordata; class Mammalia; order Primates; family Hominidae; genus Gorilla; species Gorilla gorilla. The sequence continues at coordinate 94,050,898 of NC_073234.2, forward strand.
GAGCTCAGGCATTCCGCCCGCCTCGGCCTCCCGAAGTGCTGGGATTACAGGCGTGAGCCACCGCGCCTCGCCAGGGTCACCTTTATCTTTGTGGATTAATCATGTCAGATAACCCTATTGTGAGAAGCTAAAGCCATACCCACTGGATGATTTTATTTCAATAGATTTCATTTTCTTCTTCTGACCGCCACTTTCTTTCTGGTTGCATTAGAGAAAAGCATAAAGAAGTCCCATTGTGAAGAGAAACCAGGAAAAAGCTTTGCTACAAGGCAAGAGCTAATTCACTATTCTGTAGGGACTGATATTCATCTATTTTTCAATAAAAGCTAATGGTTCAATAGTCCCAATGCACCCAGCTAATCTAGAAAGAAGCTGATGCTTGGGAACAGGGATTCAATCAAGTTTCATGCATAAGTGCTATTACTACATATAAAATATACTTACACCTACTTGATACATGACTAATTTAAGAACATAACCAACTGAGTTTAGCCTTGGCAACATTGCATAGACATTTGAAAATGTGATGCTACTGAATATATCAGTTTGGGTAATATAGCAAATGTTTATATCTAATTAGAAAATAAATAAATAAATTTCTGACCTGGAAATCAGCCGTGCATTCCCAAGGTCCTTTAAAAGATTGAAAATATTTAAGTGATGCCATTTAAAAATAACTCAGTGACTGCTGTTTACTATTCAGTATTCAGATATTCTAATAAAATGAAATAAGCTTCCCTATGAAAGGTATTTTTGCTGAACATTCCCAAGGGTAAGAGCAATTTCCTTTTTAGATGAGTAATGTGTTAGTTAAAGGCACGACTATGCTACGCATATCAAGATCTGTAAGCAGATAGGAATTCATGCGCAGAGAAAGAAAGCAAGTGAGAAATCAGGAGCATAAAATTCTGAGACAATTGAATGTTCTTAAATAGGTAAGAAACAGGGTAGTTTCTGCATGATTAACTGCATGACTTGGCGATAGCACTGGGTAATCAGTGCAAAAATAAAAAAATCTCCTAAAATACCTTCTCTTTACTTAATTATATACTCTTTCTTTAGATGGTTAATTTTACTTAGCACAGAGAAATGACAATGTTAAATTTCTCACAATTGCATAAAGATATAGACATTTAAAAGTGTGATTTTGATTCATCAAATACTCCTAATATAAAAGTCACATGCTACTCTTTCTATCATTTCAGCCACAATAATATCAACTTTCAATTTTATTTGGGATTTTGTTCTGCATCTAAAGGCAAAAAGTTAATTTTTAAAAGGGGTGCAAGGTACTCATGATGTGTTAAATGAAACTACGTTCATGTTATTTATGTGGGGTTTTATGTAAAGCACATGCATTTAATTGATGTTTATTCAGTTGGCATCTTACTAACAAGTGTTTGAGTATTCTCTGGCATTTGAGTATGATTATATATATTTAATTTTTAATGGTCTACTTATGCTGAAACTATGTTAGTATTGGTCTAAGCAAGTAGAAAGTGTACCATGGTGAGTTATTTCTTCTTGATATAATAGATATTATATTAAACCCTAAGAGTTGTATTACATATTGAACACTCACTGTGAAAGCTCTCTACTAGGACTTAAATTTGATCATCAGAAAAATGAGGTGTGACTCTATAATCTCCTACACCCCTTCTTATTCTAATACTGTATAACTATGTGTTTGTAGTTTTGACTTATAAAGGATAGAAGTAGGCCTAGTATCTTAACCGAAGGAAGTGCCGTGCAAAAGTTTTCAGATTACCAGATTCATCTCTAGATGGCTGTGACCTTTGAGAGATTCAGAAGCATCAGCAAAAATTGACAGGTTTTTTTATTATTTAAGGTTAAAATGCATTGCTCATTGCCTGTAAAATTTAAAGAATGAACATTGTATTCTGTAAAAGTTTTGTTCATCTGTAAACCAGAGTGGTTTGCAAAATGGTAGCTATTTGGCTTGGAAGCATATCTCTTTATTTGTGAATCCTACAATGAAACTAAACAACCTCACAACAATGGACTAATAATATTTAATGTTTATTGACCACTAAATATATGCCAAGAGTTCTTCCAAATGCTCTAATATATGGACCTATGTACTCCTCACAACAATTATTTGAGACAGGTATTATAATTATTGTTATACCCATTTTACAGATGATACACATGTGAACAATTAACTTGCACAAGGTATAGTAAGTAGCAGAGTGAGAATTCAATGCAGATATTCTGCCTCCAAATTCCATATTTGTAATTAATATACTGTAGTGTTTCTATGTAATAAATGTTCAATTGAACCATGTCATCTATAGTTCCACATCACTGTTTTTTTTTTTTTTAAATCACCAAATTAGATAACATGGAGCATCCTAGTGGTCTGTAACAGCTGAGTCCTGCTTGCAAAGGAGGTCATAGGGACCCAAGTTTTCAAGGTCTTTTCCTTCCAGACCTTTACTTATTAATGTATTCATTTAAATATTAGGCAGTGTCTTAATCTGCTTGGGCTACTATTTAAAAAAGGAGCCATAGACTAGGTGGCTTAAACAGCAGATACTTACTTTCTCACAGTTCTGAAGGCAGGGAGTCTGAAATCAAGGAACCAACATGGTCAAGTTTTGGTCCCTCTTCCTGGCTCACAGGTATTGCCTTATCACTGTGTCCTTACGTGGCTGAGAGAGAAATCTGTGTTGTCTCTTCCTCTTCTTATGAGGGTGCTAATCCCATCATGCAGATTCTATTCTTATGAGCTCATTGAAACCTAATGACATCTCCAAAGGTCCACTTTCTAATACCATTACATTGGGGGTTAGAGATTCAAGTCATAAATTTAAACGGTCCCCAACATGGAGCCTATAAAAGCCAGCCACTGTCCTAGGCACTGGGGATGCAGTAGTGAACAAAGGAGACAAAAATGCCTTGCCCACATGGAACTTAGAGTCTCATGGGGAAGATAGTAAGATAAACACGTAAAATAAATAGACTATTTGATGTTGGTAAGTGCTATAGGAGAAAAAAGAGGAAAGGAATACTAGGAAATATAATGTGCAATTTGGATAGGATGGTCGAGAAAGCCTTTCTGAGAATCTTGGTTGACTCAATCTGAATAGGCTATGCTGGGAGAAGGCAATTGCAAAGGACTTGAGGGGAGCTTAGGGGGTCTGTTCAAGACAATGAAGCAGGGTGGCTCAACTGGTGTGAATTAGACAGAAAGTGTAAGGGATTTGGTTAGAGAAGTAAAAGAAAGGCCCAGACCATGAAGGTCATTACAATTCATAATATAAACCTCAGACTTTATTCTGAGTAAAACAGAAGCTATTAAAGGATTTTGAGCAGAGGAGTGGCATGATTTGAACATTCATTTGAACGGAATAATTCTGGCTGCTCTGCTGAAAAGAAACTGAAGATAGGAACAAGAGCTGAAGCAGAGAGACCAGTTAGGAGGCTAACATGTCAAATCATTAAGAGATTAGGCAAATGGGTGCTAATCAAGCCTCGTATGAATTGATCAAATGTTTTATTTGCTGCAGAGAGAAAATGTGAATATGATTTTAATGCTAATTTGGGAAGACTTCCAAGAAAGTTGGCATAGTGCACAATGCATTAATCTCTCTCAAACCCTTTGACTGAACAAAAACAACCTTGAATTGGATTTAAACTACATATACAATGAAACTAAACTGTCACAGTAAAGTCCATACTTAACATTCTGAAAGTAGTCTGCTAGAAAATATAAAATGAAGACATAAATGAAGTATTCTGTGATTGCAATAAATATTACTTGTAATACTAAATATGAAAAAGAGTTTAAAAGGTGGATGATAACATTCTGAAGAGCACTACTAAATTCTCTAACCTGCAGATCAATAGTGAGAAATGTTTGTGGACACATTTGCATTCTGTAGAACAGGATGGATAGTGAGCAAGAAACCTCTTGACCATACAAAATAACTTTTATTCCTAATGTAAGAGAAAAGGGAGCAGATTGTAGCAATAGCCAGATCAGAGGAGAGACAAGGAAAAAAAGGTGGGAACATTAGGGGTCAACAAAGATATCCTGTGTGTAAATTCAATAGCAACATTCTGTGGGCCACAGATATTCATATTGGATGTAACTTTTCACAAGGTTGGTATTCATTTTTGGAAGCCTAGATATGGAGCTCCCAACTCACCTCACACCTATTTGACCAGAAATGCCAGTAGGAGATGGGGTTCAATGAACCTGTAGGAAAAATCAGCAAAATGTTGGCTGCATACTGTCCTTTCCCTTAGTGCCCACTCTTCCAAGCAGCTGAATAAGCTTTAGCAATTGAACAAAGGTTAAAGTCATCAACAACATTGAGCATTCCAATTTAAGATATTGAGTGATACGATGGAAAGAAGAAGGAAAGTCAAAAAGAATTTCTGCACAGTGTTTGGAAGCAATTATTGGCCTTAGTGAAAGTGTCTATACTGAAGTCAAGATTAATTGGAGTATTTAATTGATATAAACGTTTTTCAAGATAATGAAAGAAGATAAAGTTGTACGCAAAGCATAGATAAGTCAGCTTTTTGAATTTTAGAAAAGGATTGCTTACTCTGTCCAGCAAATTAAAGATATCAAAGATAAGATAAAAATATCAAATAAATTATCAATTGGAAAAGGAGCTACTGCAACTAATAAAATTGATAATTTCAAAAACATATTGAAAAGAGCAAAAACATACTATTAGTGTTTTTTCAGTGGCATACCAGACAAATTTGAAGAGTACAAATACAACACTGAGAAAAAGGGAAAGAAATTAATGTTCTCAATGCAAAAACTTGATTGGAAAAATTTGACTGGACAAAGTTAAACAAGTAAGGAAGATTTTATTCAAGGCTATTGCAATAACAAAGAAAAAACAGAATGCAATGTGACCTTGACTCTGCTAAAAAAGGAGCAAGAAAATTTTTAAGCTCTGGAGTATGGAGATCATAGTCTATATGTATGTGCTAACTGGCCTCACCCAAAGGAAAAGTAAGCTTTTTCATATCTTCATGACAGGCAATAATTACACAACTTGGGGAAAGACTAGCTAGTCTCCTACCCTCCTACGAAGATTGGGAGATAGTGGTGCTATCTCTTTTAATGATTATGATTCAAAGGGATGGCTTCCAGGTCTGTGAAAAGACAGTCCTGTGTTGTAACACAGACAACAGGATTTTTAAAAAATTTAAATTTCACAGAATCAGAGAAGGAATTTATAACGAAAAAATATTTAAGTAAATGTTTTAAGAAAAGGGAAAGAGGGACCTCTGGGACTAGTGACTGGGTTGAGGAGAAGATCAGGAAGAAACCTGTCTAAACTATAGACAAGTTGAGGGTAATGTTGAGGCCATGTTGGTCCATATAGATGATATAGTTCGTATGGAGGCCAGACAATGAAATTTCTATGCACAGATAGGCATAGAAAATACTTTCACAGACATAAAGGAAGAATAATTCCTGAAATCAAATAATACCTGAATCAGTACATCAAAATGTGACTGTTCTAGGACAATTTAACACCGAGTTTTATCTTGATGAAACAACTAAACTTTGAGCAAAAACAGTTGCCAGTTCCCACAAGTTGCCAGGGCAGCAGGAGCATGGTGAACATAAAACAATTCCAAAGGAGACAAAATACTTAGCCAGGCCACCTTCAGACCTCAGACATCAAAATGTATGGTTCAATGTCATGAGTATTCCCAGAGACTAGTAGATTGCAGAGAGCAATAAATATCAAGCCAAAGAATTTTGGTTTTATTTTATGTGAAAAGTCAGTTTTTCCCAACTGGATGTTCCAAAATCAATGCATGCTACAGTCTTTCTCCACTCCATCTTTTAAGATTCAGTTCATCTATTAGCACATTAGAGTCAAGAAGTTGCACACAAGCATATGTAACTTTTGGTAACAAATATTTCCTAAATTATTTGACAGCCAAAACATGTTTTGAGGAGCAACTTTTAATGCTGCCTAAATTATAGTAATGTTCCCTCAAAATACTGTCTTAGGTCATTTAATCAAAACATCAACATAAACAGATGGATGTTTGGGGAGATTAACACAGGGTTTTGAATAGAATGGATTGAAAGCCAGGAGAGCTCACAAACTGGAAAGCCATTGAGATGACTATTGCAATAAGCCAGACAGGGGGAGATGACAGCCTAGAGAGTTATAAAGAAAGAATTGCTAAAATGCCTTCCTGAGTTTCTTTTGCTGAAATGCCCTATTCTCTCCTCTCCAGCTTGGATTTTAAATAATTGTTAAAAAAAAAAAAAAAACTTAAACAAGGATAATATGATACTACCATTTACTACTTAACAAATTGTAATCACAAGTTTTCCCCTTATTTCTGTAATCTTCTCACTTTTATTTGAATGGACACACAGCCTTTTAAGAATAGATTAACTAGTTAAAGTGAATATAATAACCAATCAACATTAAAAATCAGTGTTGGTAGGCTCTGTCCACTATGCATCTCTAAAAATTGCTAATTATCTTAATATACAAGGTCAAATCCCACTGCTTCACCTAGAATTCCCAGATCATGCTGTCACATATTAACTCTGTCATCTCTGAATTATGTTGGCATTTACTTCCTCTATTACTGTAATATATCTTGCCTTAATTTGTCTTTTTAAATGTATTTATTCTTATTACTCATCTATATTGTAAGCTACTCTATGGAAGGAATCTTCCTGTGCTTTCCTTTCAGTACCATCTATGGACCTATTGCACAAAGCACAAAATAAGTAATAATTGATTATTTTACATGTTCTACTTCCCTTGATTTTCTACTATATAATAGAGAGGCTGTGAATTTTACTTAAGTATTTTCTGTATATTGAAGAGAAATGGAATGGAATAGGGCACTTTCTCATCGATGAAAAGTTTTTGTCATCCAAAAATATAAACTTAAAGGGTACTTATATTCGCAGTTAAGTTAGTTGGAAATTATTACAATTTTTGAACTTTCCATTAAATTTATTACAGATGGTTCCTGATATAGTTTGGATGTGTTTCCCTGCCCAAATCTCATATTGAAATGTAATTCCCAGTGTTGGAGGTGGGGCCTGGTGGCCTAGTGGAAGGTGATTGGATCATGGGGACAGATTTCTCATGAATGACTTAGCACCATTCCCGTTGGTACTGTCCTTGTGATAATGAGTAAGTTATTGTGAGATCAGTTCATTTAAAAGTGTGTAGCATCTCCCCCAAGTTCTCTTGCTCCTGCTCCCACCATGTGAGACACCTGCTCCGCCTACACCTTCTGCCATAATTGTAAGCTTCCAGAGGCCTCCCCAAAAGCTGAGCAGAAGTGAGCATCATGCTTTCTGTATAGCCCGCCAAACCATGAGCCAATTAATTCCCTTTTATATAAATTACCCAGTCTCAGGTATTTCTTTAGAGCAATGCAAGAATGGTCTAATACAGTCCCAGACTTAACAATGTTTTGACTTTGCATTTATCAGGGTAGTAGATGCAGTTTTGACATTTTGACTATGGGTTTATTAGGAAGTAACATCATTGTAAGTAAAAAAAAAAAAAATCTGTATATTTCATTGTAAAACAAGATAACTGATAATATATCATCAAAAACATTCGGCCTTAGAGCTTGTATGGAAACAAAAGTTCATATTCATTTTCTTCTAGGCAGCCAGAAGTGAATACAAACCAAGCATTAAAGTTGCCTACCTTCCTTTTTTAAAAAATCAATTTTTATAGTGATACAATATAATTTCTGGAGCCTATGAAATCAATAAAAGTCAGTTTTAATCACAGCCTTTGTTTTACTTGCTAACTGACCTAAAGGCTGCCATAGCAAAATACCACAGTTTGGGTGGCTGAAACAACAGAAATTTATTTTCTCACTGTTTTGGAGGCTGGAAGTCTATGATCAACTTGTTAGCAAGTTTGGTTTCTCCTGAGACCTCTCTCCTTGTCTTGCAAATACCTGCCTTCTTGCTGTTCTCACACAATCTTTCTTCTGTGTTCATGTGAATTCATGGTATCTCTTCATGTTGGATTAAGGCCTGCTTTTATGGCCTCATTTAACCTAATTTCTCCTGAAAGGCCTTATCTTCGAATGCAATTATATTGAGAGTTAGGACTTCAACATATGAATTTGGGGGAACATCATTCAGTCCCACTCTCTGCATGTCCCCCCCAATTCATGTCCTCTCTCATGCAAAATACATTCACCCCTCACAATAGTCTGACACATCTTAACTAATTCCAGGATCAACTCTAAATCCAGAGTATCATCTACATACATAAATTAGGTAGCCATGAAACTTGAAGTATGATTTATCCTGAAGTTAAATTTCTCTCTAGCTGTGAACCTGTGAAACTCGATGAGTTATATGCTTCCCACATACAATGTGGAACTAGGATAGGGTAGACATTCCCACTCAAAGGGAGAAATTGATAAGAAGTCAGGGGTGACAGGTCCCCAATAAGTTCAAAATCTATCAAGGCAAACTCCATTAGATCATAAGGCTCAGAATAATCCTCTTCGTCTCAATGCTTGTGGCAGCATCATCCCCACAGCCCTAGAAGGTAGAACCACCACCATCATTCTGGGCAGCAAGGTTTGTTTCTGAGGCACTGGCTGGCAGTGGCAAGGCCTGCTGAAACCAAGAATGAAACAGGCTTGACTTTTGAAACCAAGAAGAAAACAACCTTCCATCCTCCCCAGGCCTGACCACTCAGGTCCAGTGATGAAGATGTCAGAATTAAAGATCTCTGAATCACCTTCAGAGTCGTTCTTTTCTTTTCTTGAAGGATGGTGCACGTTTTTACACAAATAGCTCTATTGCCCCATCCTGCAGAATCTAGAAGTCTGCTAGCCTTGTTTTATTTTGTTCTGTTTCGGTTACTTTTTGTCCCAGCTGGCAGTGTTTCTACTGGTATAAACTTCTGTTCCTAGTTTCTGCTGATGAAAGATTAAATCCATGAGTCACACCCATCATCTCTTTATTAAATGATTTTTCCAGTCACCCCCCTGGACTTCTCTCCAGAATACACTTTCTCCTTTTTCACAATATACATAGGTTGGGAATTTTTTAAATCTTTACCTCTGTCTTCCTTTTACTTAACAATCCCTTCAATTTATCTCCTTCCTCTTACATTTTACTATAAGCAGTAAGGAGAACTAGACAATATCTTCAACACTTCTTAGAAATCTCCTTAGCTAAATATCCAAGTTTATCATTTTTAACTTTTGATTTTCTTAACACATTAGAAAACAATTGAGCCAAGTTCTTTGCCACTTTATAACAAGGAAAGACTTTCCTCCAGTTTCCATTGACTTATTCCTCATTTCTATCTGAGACCTCACCAGAATCACCTTTAAGGTCTATGTTCCTACCAACTAGCTCTTTAAGACAATGTAGGCATTTTTCAACATGCACCTCAAAACTTTTTCAACCCATTACCAGTTTCAAAGCCATTTTTACCTGTGTAGGTATTTGTTACAGCAGTATTCCACTTCACAGTATCAAAATCTGTATTAGTCAGCATTCTCTACAGAAAGAGAACTAATAGAATATATAGATGATTAATTTATTGTAAGGAATTGCAGGCCAAAATCTGTAGTTTAGGCCAATAGATTCAATACCAGGAGAGTAGATTCTATAGTTCCAATGAGAAGACTGGCTGTAGCCTGGAGACCCAGGAGAGCCAATAGTGCAGATGGAATCCAAAGGCAGTCTGCTGAATTCCCTCTTGCATAGGGGGGCAGGTCTTTTTGTTCTAGTCAGACCTTCAGTTGGTTGGATGAGGCTCATCCATATTATAAAAGGCAATCTGCTTTACCGAAAGTCCACTGATTTAAATGCTAATGTCATTCAAACACAGCCTCCAAGTTGGCATATAAATGTAACCATCAAAGAGTTAGATTATGTTCATTTATCTTGATTGTGCTAATGGTTTCATGGGTGTACACAAATATGAGAACTTACCAAATGATATATTTTAAATATTTATAGTTATTATATGTCAAATGTACCTCAATACAGCTGTTAAAATATTATGAGAAACAAATAAAATAAACTAGTCTTTATGTTAAAGAGCTGTTAAAATATTATGAGAAACAAACTAGTTTTTATGTGCATATAAAGTAATCATATAATTTACTGATAAAGATCACTCTATAATTTTTAAGTAAAATCTATAAAGCACAACATTGGTAAGAAAAATTAATCAGAAACAGATGTTTAAGAAAACAATATCTCTAATGAACAGGGTCATCTAATGAGTAGGGATCTGCCACAAGAAAAAGTCAGCAAGTTTGCATTTATCTTTGTATTCACTTATTGCATGTGATGTGTATTAAAAGACATATCTGAAATCTAACCCCCCCAATTAAGAAATACATAAAAATTTTGGCTCATAGATATTTGCCTAATTTTTATTAAATTTGCTTGTTCCTTTACTTTCTTAATCCAAAGTTTTAAAAAATATGTTTTACATCTATAGTAATAAAATCATTTCTATTTAGTTTGAACAAATGGGTGGTTTTACAAAATAACTTTCTAACAAGAGCTAGCAAAATCAATATACAGAGAAACTGGCACCAAGTGCCACAAGTCAAAATGTAATGCAAAGTAGATTCAATAAGGGTCCTTGAGAGGTAAGTTGTTAAATTCTGTGATATTTTTAAAATTCACAACTAGCTGTTTCTCCCAAGTTGTATGAAGCTCTGCCTGCTATTTGTTTATCGCTCTGAGCAATATACCTGTCGACTGTTAGTAAGCCTCTGATTTGGTATGAAGTGGCTGCTTACAGAAGTGACAGGTCTGAATTACATAAGGCAGTAATTAATAAATATGTACTGATGTAGTCATAAGGATTCAATTAGTAAATACAGTGAATTTAATGGAAAAATTATCATCATTTGGGGAGCTCTCTGTATCTGACTCTAAATAATAAAAAGGGTTTATATACATCCACTAATTTTTCTTTTGAATTGCCTATTTTTGGTTTTGAGATATTACTTGTATACGTGTTAGTATTTAAGTCACCCACCTACCTATCAGGGGAATTTGGGAATTGTATTACTCTTTATAAACAGAAGGTTTCATTCATAGAGAAGAGTAAATAATTATGTGAATGAGATATATTTTATCAATAAATGCAGCACATGACACTTTCCTTCTTTTGTAGACACTACCTACTTTGCTTTTTAAATGTCATCCATATTTATCAGACCACATGCTTCTTGACATTTAGGAATTTTAAAAATCAAATTGTAACTGAAGCTTTGACAACAGGAGCTGATTACCAAGGGACTGAAGAGTAACAATTTTTTTTTTCAAGCAGTAGGCTACAGTAGAAGTGTGAATTATCAGTCATTTGTGATACTCCTCAGCTGATTATTTATGCTTATTATCATAATGTAATTAAGCCTTTCTTAAAGCACTTAATAGTTCTTGGAAAGTTCCATGGAAAGTTTTAGGAATTATGTTGAATTTATTAGCCAAGTTATTCTTTTTGTGTTCCCAAGTCATCTGTGTACATCATATTAGAAAATCATTCTGAAAATCTTCCGCAAAACAAAATGTCTTACTTGAAAAGGAGTACTTAATGAAGATAATTATTTCTTCATAAAAAGTGAATTAAAACAAATGTTAAAATGTGTTTGATTATTCAAATTTATCTCTTAAAAGCCACATTCCAAAATATATTAATGACTTGTCAACACTTTATAAACTTTAATATTTCCACTAGATATGCCTGTAAATTATTTATCATCAATTAATATTATAATTATTTTCCTGCTCTCAAACCAGTTCATAGTAATATCATCCAACATGTTTAGAAATCTCAGGGACCACAGGTGAGGGGGAATATTTACTGGGAAACTTTTAGTAAAAATAGTGGATTTATCAAGAATTGTGAGGGGCTTGCAATTTTACCCTATTTAAAGGTTAACAAGTTAGTAGACCACAGTTTACATTTGAAAAAATATAAATGAGCGAGGAAAACATCAATTCACTTTTTGAGTGCAGTATATCCAGATAACAAAACCATACAAAAGCATCACAAGAAAATAAATGTACAGACCATTATCCCTCATGAATATAGACACAGAAATCCTCAAAGAACAGTGGTTCTCAAAATGTATTTCTAAATCAGGAGCAGCATCTTTTGAGAACTGATAGAAGTGGAAATACTTGAGCCCTATCCCAGAGCTGCGGAATCAAAACTTTCAGAGTAGGAAGGGCAGCTATTGGTATAAGATACAAGACTCCTGGATCAGAGACTAATAATAGTTTATTTCTCACAGCAGTGGCTTTAGACAGAGTATCATTACTTTTGCTTTGGTTATCTGAGGCTTGATTCTTGCAGGCTAATATGGAGAGAACCAATGGACATCTGCATAGATAGTGGGTTGCATTATAGGAGAAGAACCCTGAGGTTAGAGAACCTGAATATTTTGCAATGGGCAGTAATTGTGCTTGGCCTGTGCTCTGGAAGGAAATATCATCTTTATCTTTTAAGTTTGTTTGCTTCTCTGGAAAATGTAGTGTGGCAACATGGTAGTCAGTGCCTCTGATCTCAAGACATTCTATTTCTGAATAAAAACAGGAGAGATCCATAAAGAATTGTCTCTCAGTAGTAGTTTTTTTTTCTGGATGTATCTCTATTCACTCTACACAGTAACTTCTCTAATGAGTATTTGTCATGTGACTGACACAAAAATTTGTAAAACCTCTGTATATTGAGATCTATCAAATCATGTATTGATATAGTATCAATTCACTTACCATATTTAGGAATGATATGTAAAAATCCTCACATTCCTACATCAAGGGAAACTTTATTGTTCTGAACAGTACACAAATCAGCCATCTTTCTTTGATTTAATAATTCTGGCTTCTATTACCAATTCTCTTGTTTAAGAAATCCAGTTCATTTCTTTTTTATTAAAGATATTATTAATGCAGTTTTCTATGTATAATAAATATAGAGAATCTAAGATTAAAAGTGATCATCAGTAGTTAAAACAATACACAGAAGAGGAACAATCCAAAATCCACAACCATCTATTCCTGTATTAATGGACTACAATTCATAAAGGCTCTCCTAAAAATCCTTTAAGCTGATTAAGGTATCTTAAATATGAATCTTTAGAAGGACGTTTTATTAATTTTAAGATAATGCTGAGCAGCAGCTATGTACTAGAAAAAAATGTAGCTGAAAAGAAATTGTATTAAAGTCAAACATAGTTTAATATAAACACAAATAATAAGGTATAAATAAAAGCTAAGATGGACAATGGGATAAAAATAACAGAGCCTGAAAACGGCCAATATTTGATATTATGGAGGTAGCCACAGAAAGTAGGATTCAACATTGTGCTAGAGATGGAGTAGTTAGGACTTTGTTTTAGAAAGCTTCAGAGTCCCCTGCTTCTAATGTTATGAATAGATGTGGTTCTTCTCATAAGATTTAGCCCTGAAATTCAGTATTCTCCTGCTTTAGTCCTGCCCATAAAATATGAGATCCACCATAAATCAGTGAGAACCACCAGGAATATCAGCACTGAGCCATAAAACCATCACCAGAGAGTGGTGTTCAAGCCAAACAGACTGATGCTGAGATGCTTAGTCAAAACCGGTGCCCAGTAAGTGCAGTCCTTATTGGGTGGACTTAAAATGACTCAGTTGGATACTCTCTTGTGGAGATTTTAAAAATGAGATGCACACAAGTTTTAAATAGATGATTCTTGATTCTAAGAAAAATGAAGCATGACGTGTTATTTGAGTTGTCGTTTAGCTTGAATCATAGTAAAACTTTTTTTTTCTATTCTTCTTAAGTCTGGTACCCATTCAAGCCATGGAGCTGTAAGTAGGATCCAGGAGCTATACAACTGAAGATGGCTTCCCATGATCACTCCCTTCTCCCTGCATTGATAGAATACATCTTCATTATCTAAAATAAACTGAGTACCTATCTTCCCTTCAAAGGGGAAGAATTTCCCTGATACATGAACATAGGATTAATTATGACTGAAGTATATAGTTTATAATATGGTTAACATAATGATAATTATGTACAAAATTGCTTATGCTACATAAGGTAATTTTCTATGGATCTCTCATGGAAAATTCATTTGTAGAAATTAGTGAAATTATTACTTATGTGTGACTAAGGTGAATAATGTCTGTGTTGGACAAGTGTAGTCCAGACTATTACCCAGTTTATCTTCTATATCTATATCAATTTCTCTAGAAATACATTTAATATTAATTTGAGAGAATTCTCTCTCTGAATCTGAAGTGGCTTAAAATTTAATTTTAATCAAAGAACTCTTATAGATGGAATTTTTATAGATCTGGAAACTCTGTTTTAAATTTTATTCTTAATTGCCTAGAAGATAAAATAGGCTTTTTCTCCTTCAATACAGTTTTCAAAATGTATTGGGTCAGCGACAGATTTGACCCTCAAGAAAGGCTTGTCGGATACTCCACAGGACACTATATCTTTCTGTTCTTTCTCTACAATGCTTTGCCTATATTTACAAAATGACTACAGCAGCTACATATCCTGTAAATGTGTAATCTAATTATGCTGCAATCTATTGCAGAGGGTTGCGGGGAGCAGAATTTATCCTTCTGTGAATATTTTTGAGAAGAGGGTTCAACTTGAAAATACTTCCCATGTGCACAAAAGTCTGATTTCCTGTGCGTCACTAGTTTTTACAAATCTGGTTTCAACAATGTCTCCTCACTTTCATAGCACTGATTTTATTAATTATTTCAAGATCTCTGGTGTGTAGACTACATATATATCTATTTAAAAGTAGTACAATAGTGTAAAATTTTAGCTGTAAAACTGCTTTGTAAATATCTGGGGAAAAGAGAAAACATAAGAATACATCTACCAATGATAGAAATTACTTTGCTGTGTAAGATGAAATTAAAGGTGTGGGCCGGGCATGGTGGCTCCCGCCTGTAATCCCAGCACTTTGGGAGGTTGAGGTGGGCAGATCACGAGGTCAGGAGATTGAGACCATCCTGGCTAACACCGTGAAACCCCATCTCTACTAACAATATAAAAAATTAGCCGGGTGTGGTGGCGGGCACCTGTAGTCCCAGCTACTCGGGAGGCTGAGGCAGGAGAATGGCGTGAACCCGGGAGGCGGAGCTTGCAGTGAGCCGAGATCGCGCCACTGCACTCCAGCCTGGGCGACAGAGCGAGACTCCGTCTCAAAAAAAAAAAAAAAAAAGAAAAAGAAAGAAAGAAATTAAAGGTGTGATTTTTAATTTTTAAAATATATTTAGGGAGTACAAGCACAGATTTCTTACCTGCTTACATGCATATATTGCATAGTGGTAAAGTCTGAGCTTTAGTGTATCCATAACCTGAATAGTGAACACTGTAGTCAATAGATAATTTTTCAACCCTCGCCCCCTCCCATCTTTGTAAAAGGAAGTAGTAGCTATTAGGTTGATGCAAAAGTAATTGTGATTTTGCCATTACTTTCAATGGCAAAAATGACAATAACTTTTGCACCAATCTAATAGATGATCTTAAAGATTTCTACTAGTTCTAGCACTTTAAATTCATAAGATTATTTTTAATACCATCCACTAACCAGTATATGGGGGAAAAAAAAACCCTTCTACTAACCACGCCAAAGCTCTATTTTATTTTAGTATTAAAGGCGAACAAAGGATATAATGAGATAACTGGTCATAAGAAGCATCTCTTTGCTTCTATACAGCATGGTCCTAGCCCATAGACACCTGATGGGCCTCTCTGGACAAAACATTTATGCACAAAATTTTCCCAGATTTTTACTTAAATCTCTCTTACTGTGATTGATAAAATTGAAATTAACCTATCCAGTCTTCAAATGATTTGATGGGAGAAAGAGATCATGAAGGAGGAGAGGAAAATGAAGATTCCAAAACAAATGGTGGCTCCTACTGTTATCTTGGAGACAGGGTCTCCATGTTTTATTTTGTTTCTTGATATGTAACCGTTCTTTCTGGTGGAAGAGCACACATACTGATACATGAACTGAATGTGTATGATATAACAAATGCCCAAAAGAGGAAAACTTAATTTTATGAGTGGGTGTTAGATGTAGGGTGAGGAGTTTGGGTTGTTGGAGGTACTGAAACATGTCTCTCTGCCTATAGATAAGATGCGTCGATAGCCCCTTCTCTTTTCCCATGTATCTATGGAGAAATGTTTGTTGACCAAAATGCAGAGAAAAAAAAAAAAAAAGAACAGTACAGCATGGGTAACCATGTTCCCTGGGAATGTGAAGCATTCATCAGAGCCGTCATTTAAAACCTCTGCATGGAGAAAGTGATTAAATGAGGCTTGAGAAACTAGGCTCCAAGAGGAGAGGAATTAAGTTTTTATCTAATAAAACAGCAGCCAGCCACAAGCCTGAAAGGTTACCCTTTCTTTATCTTCAAACTTTGTAAGAAAGCCACAAACATTTGAAATGCTTGATATGATTGAAGCTCTTGTCATGTCCAATGGTAGAAATAGTTTAGTGACGAAGAGCACACATGAGTCTCCATGAAGGTAGGAACCGAGACTAAAGGGGCTTTGAGGAATTAAGTTTGGATGCTTTCAGGAGTGGGAAGGGAGTCTAGTGTTACAAAGATGGTAAAATCATGATTTGAGGCATGCTTATAAATCTCAAACCTTATGAGGCTTCAGATGACCTAAATACATTTAGTCTGCCCAGTTACCTAAACACATTTAGTATGCCCAGAAATTATAACACTACACAACTTCATAAACACAGTCATATGATTTCTTTTTTTGCACTGGGAAGTATCTCAGAGAACATCCCATAGCTGAGGGAAGTACTGGACTCTACTCCCTCTGGATCTCAAATTATTCTTTTATTTATACTTCATTAAATTACATTAAGATGCAAGGGAACTTCATAGTGTTGAGAAGTTTAGCTGAGTTTATGTATTCAGAGTACAGTTGGCCCTCCCTATCCATGGGTTTCATAACCATGGATTCAACCAACTGCAAAAAAAAAAAAACAAAAAAAAAAAACAAAAGGAATGGATGGTTGCCAAACACGTCCAGGCTTTATCGTCATTATTTCCTAAATAACACAGTATAGCAACTATTTACATAAATTTTACATTAGATCGGGTATTATAAGTAATCTACAGATGATTTAAGGTATACAAGAGGAGGTGGATAGGTTATGTGTGACTATTATGCCATTTTCTATAAGGGACTTAAGTATCCATGGATTTTGGTATCCATAGGGATCTAAGAATCAATCTTCTATGAACACTGGGGGATGGCTGTTCTTAGAACTGTTTCTAGCACAAAATAATATTCGATTAATTTTAGGTGTTGTTGATGTTACCTAATCTGTGCTCTTTTGTAGTACTCACAGCTTAATATTTTTAATCAAATAAAAAATCCATACATCCTACTAAAATGCTTTTTGTTATATGAATAAATGTTTTGATCAATAAAATGCTTTTTGTTATATGAATAAATAAATGTTTTGATCAAAAAATTTTCTAGATTGTCATGAAGACATTGTTAGGGAATTTTTTTGTTGTTGTTGGGGTAAAGGAAGCATGAAAGCATAAACAACACTAAAAGCTAACCAATTATAAAACTCAAATACATACTGAATGTAGAGTGACCTTTCAACAAAAAAAATCACTCGGTTTAACAATTTCATTTTTCAAATGAAGAAACTGAGGGCCAGAGAGTTTGAGGCTCATTCTTAGAAATAAAGTGACAAAAAAGACCCTAGAACTTAAGTATTTTGACCTAGAACCTTTTTTCACTATGCCACATACAAACTGCAGGGAGTTAAAAAGGATCAAGTGACATTTGATTCAGAGGGAGAAAACACATCAAAACAAGCAAACAAGAAAATGAAAGGGTATTTCCTGTGTGAGATATTAAGTGGGAGAGGGGAGCTAATGGGGGTAGTTAATTAAGTAATAGCCTCTTTCTGCTTCCATAGATCCCCATTAAACATTATCTTTGGGGCTGATTTTTGAAAATATTAAATGCAAAATCACAGGGCAGTTTATGCCCTTTGATTCCACATATGCGTATGTGCACGCACAAATGAGACATCTGTATAGAAGACACAGCAAGTGAGAAAAGTTGCTTTCTCTGGAAAAAAGCATGGTGGTTAGAGGAAGATGCAGTTATTTTAACTGTATACAATCATATGCTGCATGTATTTTTATAATAGTATGTCACACTTTACTATTAAAATGATATATAAGCTAACACAAAATGCTAGTTTTGCCTTTCACCCTTTGACTCTGAAAATATGAAATTTCTTAACAACATCAACTATCTTTAAATTCATGCACAGACAGCTACTTCCTTGCTGTGGACCATCTATCATTTTCTTAAATCAGAACACAAAAATCATGTTATTTATTATTTTATATCTCCTTATGTCTCCACTGGAATATTTATTTTAAACCCCTCACCAGGAAGACCTTTAAAAAAAGAAAGAAAACATGACACTCAGTCTAATGTGAATACTGAAATTTATTACAGTAGTAACAAGCACTGTACAGCAATGATTTGCTGTATTTAGATTGCATGTGATCATAAACAAAGAATTGATCTCACACAAGCCTACTTATACTTCCTGTGAATCCCACACAAGCCTACTTACACTTCCTATGAACCCAGAGAGACACTGTAAAGTAGCAACTACAGTAAAAAAATTTTCAGATGCAGTGTGTCTTTAATAACATATTGTAGTTTTGTGATCTCCAAGGAGCCTTTAAAAGATAGATTTTCTTTAAGGCAGGCTTACCTATGCAATTCTTTTTTGATTACAGTTACCTTCCCTTTCTTTTTCAAATCTTTCAAAAGCAGTAACAACTGAGTTCACAAAACAATTTCGTTGCTATTCTTTATTATGTATTTTACAAATAAGCTTTTTATTCTCATATTTTATGATTAACAAATATATGTTAAAGTAGGACTGCTATGTAGTCTATGTTCATAACGTGCAATCATGTCAGAAGTTCCAGATGTTAACATGTTTGAATATCTCAGAACTAGCAGAAAAATAGCTACAACCCTGAGTTCCCTTAGCACCTCCCCCAGTATTTTGGCCATCCCGTCAAGATTGCAGCAAGATCCAGAAATTATGAGCTAACATTTGAAACAGTAGGGAGCACCTAGAACTCTGCCTTAGCCGCTGTTTATTTGTGACATAATTCTTGTTAAATGTTTTGAATATCAAGGGATGCTGATTTGAATTTACATTGCATACTACTTTTGTTACAATTTTTATATTAGAAAGTAGAAGAAAATAGTTGCATTTAAGCCCAAGAATTTGGGCTATAACCTTATTACACTGATGTATCTGGTTGGGTCTATTTCGGGGACGTTTTCTGGAATAGTTGTTGGAGGTCCCGCTTTCCAACTGATGATTCCTTGGACACCACAACCCAGTTTTAGTAAAAAATGCAAGATCAGGAGTTAGACTGTCTGGATTTTGAATCTTGGTTTTGTCACCCCACTAGCTGTGAAATCTTAGGTGATTTTTTAACTTATCTATGCCCTATGTAATGACGATCATAAACAGAGTAATTTTTATACATATTTGATGGCATATTTTAAAGCATATTTTATACAATTAATGTAAAGCACTTACAAAAGTGTATGAAAAATATTATGTTCAATAACTATTACTTGTCACTGTTGTGTTGAAGGTCATTGTCAGTATTACTGGGTCATATTGCCATCATTCAGCAGGCCAGAAAATTTCTAGTGATTCATAAATTTAGGCCTAGATTTCAGAAACAATGAGTAATTGTTTTATACAATCTATTCTAGCAGAAGCATCCCCAAAGTAAAAGTTATCTTTCAGTCTACCAAATAAAATCTTTCTGCAGAAAGGCACTCATTATCAAATCACCTTTAATTTAATAAAATATACTAATGGTACGGTATTACAATAATTCAGTTACAATTCTGCTCTGTACTTACCCTGCTTCTTGTCTGTTCCTTGAAAAAAGAGAAAATAGTTAATGAACTTCTGCATTCTGCACAGGTAGGAGACAGTAGCAAGCAGAAGAACTACATATATTTAAGTCTGTTATCTTGATTCCTCATAGCACTCTTAAATAGTAGTTATCATTATTTCCATTTTACAAATAAGGAAAAAGATGATTAAGAAAGGCTAAATAACTTTTCTAAGATTACAGACCTAAGTTGAATAACTGTTTTCCAAAATCAAATGTGCCATTTGTAAAAGTATTTAATAAATAAATAGCCATGATAAGAGTTGGATAGAATGATCTATGGCAAACCTGCTTCCATATATCTTCATAATCTTAGGATGCATTTTTTTTTTTTTTTTTTAGATGGAGTCTCACTCTGTCGCCAGGCTGGAGTGCAGTGGCACAATCTTGGCTCACTGCAACCTCTGCCTCCTGGGTTCAAGCGATTCTTCTGTCTCAGCCTCCCAATTAGCTGGGATTACAGGCACCCGCCACCATGGCCAGCTAATTTTTGTATTTTTAGTAGAGACAGGGTTTCATTTCACCATGTTGGCCAGGATTCTCTTGATCTCTTGACCTCATGATCTGCCTGCCTCGGCCTCCCTAAGTGCTGGGATTACAGGTGTGAGCCACCATGCCGAGTCCTTAGGATGCATTTTAAAAAAATGTTTAAGAAGGGGAAGCTGCTTTTTTCACCCCCAAATTAACTCTTATGTGAAAACTATATACATCATAGCTAAAAAAGGTTTGTCAATATAAGCATATTTTATACTTTCAAATTCACAATATATTACTGATAAAATTCATGAATGAGAATAAGTGAAGCAGTTTTGAGTAAAAACTAACTTTTCATCTAAGGGGTTATGGGCATCAGCTGCATTTGTCACCCTTGACATCAAAATCCATTTTTTCACTTGCATTCACAAGAAAAACCTTTGTTGTATCTTTGTTAGTTTTGCCTATGAAAACAGTTTTTCAAGTAGATTTCATAATCTCAGGTTATTCTTGCATTAAAACTGATCCAAAAGCCTGAAATTGGAATAGAATGATACTTAAGTTTCCAAGTGAAAAATTAGCCATAACTAACATAGATAACATTTTCTGTCTTAATAGTTTTTATTATTTATTTATTTATTTGTTTATTTTTGAGACAGAGACTCACTCTGTCCCCCAGGCTGGAGTGCAGTGGTGTGATCTTGACTCACTGTAACCTCCGCCTCTCGGGCTCAAGAGATTCTCGTGCCTCAGCCTCCTGAATAGCTGAGATTACAGGCATGTGCCACCACGCCCAACTAATTTTTGTATTTTTAATAGAGATGAGGTTTCACCATGTTGGCCAGGCTGGTCTCAAACTCCTGACCTCAAGTGATCTGCCCACTTCGGCCTCCCAAAGTGCTGTGATTACAAGCATGAGTCACTGTGCCCAACCTTTTTAAATAGTTTTTAAATAAAAGAAGAAATATTCATAAATTACAAAAGTTTTTTAAAAATAAAACCACCTAGTAGATTAAATATTTATTTGATATGTAACAACTCACATATAAAATGGTGAAGATTCATCCCTTACCTGGTAGTATAGTTATTTATCTCCTTTGCTTTGCTTTGCTTTATTTCGCTTACTTTCTCTTTCCTTGATCTTTCCTCTAATTCTCCTTTGCCTCCACATTTTCAAGCACCTAATTGTGCTCTATTCTTTCAAGTGCTCTATCTTTGGAATAATCTTGACAACTCAGCAATTTCTGATGTTGCTGAAAATAATGCATCTCTCTGTGATAAATATAAGATTTAATTAAAAGCAAGAGAATAAGTCCAAAGGAAAAAGACTTGAATGCCAACATGAAAATGATTTCTTTTCTAATTCTGAGGCTATCTTAGTTTATTGTTTAATTTTTTTAAAAAAAAGATCCCAGATGCAATAAAATGAGAGATTCAGCTTGTAATATAAACGATTCTGCCACTTAATTTGTTTTATCTTTGCTTCTCAAACAAAAGAGAGATTAAATCAAATAATTAAATCAAACCTAAATACAAAGTTTGAGCTAACTCATACTGCATATGCCCTAAAATGACCAGTGCTTTGTACCTATCTATATGATGAGGATAAAATTAGATGACTTCTCTGGTTTAATGCGAACATTCAGCATGGAATTAATGAATGATTATTATTCATGGAAAAAGTGTGAAACAGAGTGGCTTCCCAAATTGGTACTATTAGTTGTTGCTTCAGAAAAACAATAACAACAAAATAGTTAATGATTCTGCAATTGCATAATTTTTCCAATAAAATTAGCTGGTGCAACCTCTTAAATTTCTGAAATATTTTGCAGTTTGATTATAAAACATTCTCTCAACTGCCAAAGTTCAGCTTCATGCCAAGAGAGTAAAGTGCTAAAATTAAATGCCATTCTCCTTTTAAACAATTGAAATAAAAAGGCAGCTCATATTGAGTAAATTTAACAAAAGACTTTGACATCAGAGCATCACTGAGAAAAATCCCCAAACAAAAGCATGTTCAATGTTAGTCAGTAAATCCCTGAAAAGCCCTAACCAAAGACAAAAAGCATATTATAGTATTTTAATATAATGTGAAATGTTTTCAACTTACATAAAATGGATTAAAAGGGGTTGAGCTGTAGGTGTCTTTATGCAAGAACTTGTCTTTGAAAACACCAGTGAAAGACTGACATCCCTGTAAAACTTACCTTTTCACAGAACTTAAAGATTGTACAAATCTAGGCTACTTAAACAGATTGTAATTCACGAGGATCTTTGATTTGGCTTGACTCTGTAGTACGAAGGATATACTGCTGTAGCATGTTTGTTCATCAAACAGTTCCCTTTGCCCTGCCTAACAACGTGTGTCCATGGCAATGCAATTAGCACAGAGCCATGTGAGATCAAGGAATGTGGAATCAAGCTATAGTGTTGCTTCAACATTCTTTGCACCATGCAGTCTCTCTCTGTAATCTTGTATCTGTGAATCAATGAGTAGAACTAAATTATTAAATGGATGGCCTCAAAAAATTTACAATTACTCTAGAATCACTAATCAGTTCTGACAGGAGCTTAATCTCAAACTGAGTGTTACTCAGCTCCAGACAAAAGGTATTGAGAGAAGCAGACTAAGGCACAAGTTATTATCTATTCCCTAGGATCTCAAGGTTTGTCCTCATAAAAGTAAAGTCATCAGGCACTCGGTTTTTAAAATTTTGAACTAGGGAGGCTATAAAAGTCACCCATTACATCAGTTTTTTATCTTTTGCATCCTTTGCAAATCATCTTTTTCATTTTTTGAGAACATTGGCCATTAATTTGTTCATTGTCCTTAGAGACAGCATTGAATAGCAGAACTTTCAGTGAAATGTGTGATAAGAAAATCTACATTCCTGTCCCAGCTCTGATACTTACAAGTGCTGTAATCTTTTACAAGGCACTTGATTTCTTTGAGCATCAGTTTTCTCTGAAAGATAAGCAGGTTGGACCAGGTAGTTTCAACTACCTTTTCTATGTTCAAATCGTCATAAACTTCTGACAATAATCTCTCTGAATAGGGTGGCAGGGTGTGTCTGACAGCTACCTAGTCTCTCTGCTCCAAACTCACCTTTCTATGCTCTGGTTCTGTGATCCTCGGGGCAGGGACTCTACAAACCACATTTCTCCTTTGCCATCTGATTTTATCTCAGATTCTGTAATCAGGAGGCACTAGAGGGAGACTGCAAGGCTGAAGGAAGGAAATGGGACTTGCTCCTTTCTCTTTGCTTCTTGTTCCATGAGCAGCGTCTATCAATCATAAGTTGTCCCAGAAATTGGTTTCTGTATCCAGCTACTTTCAACACTACTTCTTTTTCTGTCCTCTACCACCTGTTTAGCCATTTATCTATATCATATTCTGCACTGCCGTTTCCAGTTCTGTCTGGACTTAGACTGGTATTTAGAGCATGGTGCAATGGATAGAGCCACATCTATCAAGAGGTCATGAACCTAACTTATTTACCTTATTCACTGCTGCATCTATTGTTTTGCATTACTAAAACAAAGTAAACTCTCAATACATACTGACTGAGTGAATATGAACGATTAGACAGGTAACCTTGATTCAGGTTCTAGGTTTTACCACTTAAAAGTCCTGTGATCCTGGGAAAGTTTCCTAAAATTTCTGATCACCCTCAATCCTCAATTACATAATCTATCACAATCTATAAAGTACAGAAGTAGAAACTGTGTTTAGTAATTTCTGGTTACTTAAAAAAAAAGTTTCTTTCTTTTTTTTTTTTTGAGAGATGGTCTCTCTATCGCCCAGGCTGGAGTGCAGTGGAGTGATTATGGTTCACTGCAGCCTCAACCTCTTGGCCTTAAGCAATCCTCCTGTCTCAGCCTCCCAAAGTGTTGAGATGACAGGTGTGAACCACCATGCCCAGCTAAAATTTTCTTTTATACCATACTGTCCTTAGCATCCAGCAGATAATCTGGCTCACAGTTGATTTTCAATAAATGTGTGTTGATGAATAAAGTGAAGCCTACATATAATAAACAAAAATAATTTTTATAATTGCAAGAACATGGTAGGTATTTGACCCATTTTGAGTATATCATCATTATTATTGTTTTGTAAGAGTCAGGTTTCCCCAAAGGATAGAAAATGTGTGGGTAAGGACTGTATTTTACATATCTTTCTGATGTCAATGCCTAGCATAGCACCTTGGCATTATTAATATTTATGAATAGATTAATGAAGTATATAGAGAATACTGCGCAACTACACCAAGTGCTTCCACCTGCTCCCGGTTGTAATCATCTACATTTTTATTACTTTGGCTGCATTGTGTATGGACATGGTAAACTTTTGTAATTAAGAGCTTAGGTTTCTTATGTTCAAAACCCATCTCTACAAATTACTAGCAGTTAACATCTCTGCTCTACATCTTTCTCATATGTAACTGAGGATTATAATAGTACCTATCTCTTAGTGTTAGCTTAAGGATTAAATAAATCTTACTGCCTTGAAAGCATTTAGACAATGTCAAACACGTGGTAATCATTAATAATGCTAGCTATTGTTATAGAAGCATTCACCCAGAGCAGCTGATATCTTATTTCTGAAATAAGTAAGGTAGATATAGATTATCAATAAACCAATTACTGAGCTGACAATATTCTGGAGATATAAGAACTAGTTATTCAGAGTATTCAGTTGATCGTATAAAAATAGATTGACACTCATTTTTTATAATATTATTATTTTATCAAAGGATGGTGAAGGGGTAAAAGCACAACCTTAGCAATATCAGGTTCATATAACACCCTGGAAAATGGAACATATAACCCAAATCCAAGAAGAAAAATTATATAAAATTATAATTCTCATTTTTTCTGCAGTTTAGGTGAAGATGAGACCTAAAATAAATGTTACAGTTTAAAAAAATGCTATCCATGCTGTCTCTGAACTCTCTGTTTATCTACCTATTTCTCTATCTACTTATAAATATTTCTTAGCACTTACTAAGTGCTAATTATTACTTATTTTGCCCATGAACATCCAAAGTTGTGTCATGATCCAACAAAAATTCAAAACAGAAACCTGGTAGCCTTTTCTTCTTCTTACCCTGTACATCTAACTGCTCACTGTGTGCAATACAAAAATAAACAAAGAAGACCTTTTTATGTAGTTTATTTATTTTACATCCAATTTTCAAGTCTTCATTATATACCAGGCTTCGTGCATGGTGCTGATATTAAAACAGGTAGAATAAATCCCTGACCTAAAGAAGTTTAAGGGTTTTGTTTGTTTCTTTTGCGTTTTGCAGGAAAAAATATATACAATTCTATGGCTGGGCAAAAATGACTCTACACAGTTTTATTTATACAAGATACAGGTGTGGCTTCAAGGCATTGTATTCAACCTCCTTTAGGTAAGTGAAAGGAAAGACTACAGAGAAGAAATCTTTGGCCTACACCAAACAAAGAGAGAAGTTCTTAAAAGACAAAGACATTAGCTGGAAAGTTGTTACAAACTAGAGTGTCCTAACCCAAAACTCTAAGTATTAAATAACCTGATAGACAGTATAAACGTTATTTTTAGGCAATAATTTTTTTTCTTTCTTTTTTTTTTTTTTTGAGATGGAATTTCACTCTTGTCACCTAGGCTGAATGCAATGGCTCAGTCTTACCTCACTACAACCTCCGCCTCCTGGGTTCAAGCGATTCTCCTGCCTCAGCCTCCTGAGTAGCTGGGATTACAGGCACCTGCCACCACACCCGGCTAATTTTTTTTTTTTTTTTTTTTTAAAGTAGAGATGAGGTTTCACCATGTTGGCCAGGCTGGTCTTAAAATCCTGACCTCTGGTGATCCACCCTCCTCGGCCTCTCAAAGTGTTGGGATTACAGGCGTGGGCCACCATGCCTGGTCTAATTTTTAAGTAATAATGTTTCTCTGATATAAGCTCCCATATTTGGCTAAGTATAAGACTAGAAGTTTAAAGAGGTTTAAAAATAAGATAAAAATATATCTAGTCCTTTTAACTATACATCTGTCTACGAGAAAGCATTTTTTAATTTTTTTAAAGTTATCTCAAATAGATTCGACCATTTTATTTCACCCCAAAATGGCATGTAAAATCCTCACAATTTACAGTTTAATAGAAAAATATATGTACTGTACAGATTATATCTAGAAAAGAGATTATCAGTGCCTCAGTTTCATCTTTAAAATAGAGATGCTAAAAGCACATAGCACATAGAGTTATGGAAAGAATTACGTTACCTATGTAAAGTGCTTTGAAGAGTGCCCGTCACATAATAAACTATTAATAAATGTATTTATTATTATTGTGACAATATTCTAGACAATCATACATATTTTTCAATGACTCTTTAAATGAGACAAAATAGACAAACGGTACTTTTCATGCTAAGTATTTTGTTATATTTATTGTTCTCTTAATATAAAAGTAATAGCCTCCAGGCACAGTGGCTCACACAAGTAATCCTAGCACTTTGGGAAGCCAAGGTGCTCGAGCCCAGGAGTTCCAGACCAGCATGGGCAATAGAGTGAGACCCCATCTCTACCAAAAATTTTAAAAATTAACTGGGCATGGTGGTGTGAGCCTGTGGTCTCAGCTACTCAGTAGGCTGAGGTGAGGGAGTTGCTTGTGTCTGGGAGGTTAAGGCTGCAGTGAGCCATGATTACACCACTGCACTCCAGTCTGGGTGACAGAACAAGACCCTTTCTCACACCAAAACAAAAAAGGAATAGTTATTTTCTCTAGAAATTTGATACATTAAATTTATTTGTAACATATTATGTATGCATTCTTTTAAGGTAGTAGGAGATGATTTGTGCCCAGTCCATAATATATTGCGTGAAAGGCCAAAGAGGGCATCAATATATAAATGGCTTCTACACCCTCCAGCCCTGAAAGTGAGTAGAGGTGGAGGAGAAACATGGTTTGAAAGGTGCAGAGCTAGAAGCTAGTCTGTGAAAAATCCTTCCAATCTTACAGCTCATTCACAAAAGAACTTGACAGTTTTCCAAAATTAGACAGTGATTGTAAAAATCTGTGTGGTATTGCCTAACATGGCTTCTAAATCTCAAGTTATTTATTTATTTATTATTTATTTATTTTTGTCAGTCTTACTCTGTCACCCAAACTGGAGTGCAGTGGCACAATCTTGGCTGACTGCAACGTCTTCTTCCTAGGTTCATGCGATTCTCAAACCTCAGCCTCCTGAGTAGCTGGGATTACAGGCACCTGCCACCACACCCAGCTAACTTTAGTATTTTTTGTAGAGATGGGGTTTCAAGATGTTGGCCAGGCTGGTCTTGACCTCCTGACCTCAAGTTATCCACCCGCCTCGGCCTCCCAAAGTGCTAGGATTACGGGCGTGAGCCACCATGCCTGGGCTAAAGCAATTACTTCTAAACTGTCAATAAAATATTCAAACTACCACGATAGAGGAAGAAGTAAATTTTTTTTAAAACCCATCTCTGTAGAAAGTGATTTAGGAAATTACTGTTCTAGGAAGAGCCAATCAAGAAGTCTGCAGCCAAAGTTTGTAGAAATCAAAAAGTATTATAAAGGTAATCAGTTAATAAATACAAATGTTACTTTACTTTTTAAATCTTGTGAAACCGTGGTTTCGACTGGTTTTAACTAACTTTACCTTATTTTTATTTCTTTTTTATTCTTAATAAACATATACTTTGTGCCTTTTAGTCCAAATTTTGTTTTTTTTATAAATTATTTTATCCTGTAACTGCAATAGGTGGTTATTTTGTGTTATTTTTTAGGCCCCTCAAATTGTCTAAGTTCGGGGTCCCTTTCCCTGAATATGGTTGTTATCTCTGGTTTACAGGACAGAAAACTGAGTCACGGAGCCAAGTCACACAGCTAGTAAGTGCCAGAGCAAGATTACAGCTATGATGTGTTAAGTATGATGAGAAATGCAAAGGTTGCAACTATGAAAAAAAAAAAAATCCAGAGCAAACAGCTGAAATACCCAATGTGATGGAGAAAAATAAAAAAAAAAATACATTATAAGTATTTTAAGGTCATTATAAGTATTTAAGAGGTATGTGTTTGTGTCCTGAGTAGATTGAGGGGTAGAAAGGAGAGCTTCAGAAGTTTCAAGATTGAGTGAGGAGATACTCTGACAGTTTGGGAGGAGGTGGGGAAGTAAAGCCAGAGAAGAGAGAAGGAAAGAGAAAGATGAGGATGAACGGACAGAAAGAGTCAGAGAAAATGAAGGTTTTGGCTTGACTGAGCAATCTGTTAGGGTTCCACCTCCAGAGAATAGACACGTACTTGAAAGTTTGTTTTTGAGTAATATTGTGCAAGGAGCATATGTGAAGTATCTAGTGAAAATTTATTATTTAGCTCTCTTAATGTTAGCTTACAGTTAAAAATATATAAGAATAAAGAAACTTGGGCACAAAAAAGATGAAGTAAAAACAGTAGTTATTCCAGGTCTAAGTAAAATTATATATTATTATTCCACACATTGTAATACATAATAAAATAACATTGTTACAGCTTAATGGAGGTTTTAAGTTAAAGCTCATGACTTTAGGGGTTTGGCTCTGTGTCCCTACCTAAATCTTATCTCCAATTGTAATCCCCATGTGTTGAGGGAGAGACCTGGTGGGAGGTCATTGGATTATAGGGGTGGTTTCCCCATGCTGTTCTTGTGATAGTGAGGGAGTTCTCATGAGATCTGATGCTTTAAAAGTGATAGTGTCCCTGCACTCTCTCTCTCTCCTGCTGCCTTGTCTCTCTCCTGCTGCCTTGTGAAGATGGTGCTTGCTTCTCCTTCACCTTCCACCATAATGGTAAGTTTCTTGAGGCCTCCCCAGCCATGTGGAACTGTGAGTCAATTAAACCTCTTTTGTTTATAAATTACCCAATCTCAGGTAATATCTTTATAGCAGTGTGAAAATGGATTAATATACTTTATTTGCATTGAAATAATATAAAAATAGGTTTTAAAAATTAAAAGGGCCTTAATCACTTAATTATATTGCCACATGGCACCAACAAAACAAAGGTAATCTGCTGAAGTGAAATATTTTATTTAAATTGTTTATGTTTTCATCTGTTTGTTATATTTTTTCACCCAAATCAGTGAAGACAAAATATCTATCTTAGCCAAAGGTTGAGCCATGAACCAAAAAGCTGTTTGTAATATTGGTAATCATTCCTTCACTTATTCACTCATTTATTCAAAAAATATTCAATGCAAATTGTGTTCTGAGCACTGTGCTTTGTGCCAGGCAAACAGTGGTAAGGAACGTAAGGCACAATCACTTCAGTCAAGGAATATACAAAGTAATGGGGAGACAGAACTTAGTCAAATAACTACATAAATGAATATATGAGTTCATTGTGAGATAAATACTTTTAAGAAAAGTAATGGAAAGGGAACTTTCCTGAGGATGTGTCTTTTTGAATCAAGTGTGATGGACAAAGAATGTTCTAGTCAAGGGAATCAGTCATGTTAAGGTCCCTGTGCCTTAGCCTAAGAACTAAAGAAAATAATTTAATGGTGGAGAATGGATAGAAGAGGAGAAAAGCTGAATGAAGAAAGAGTAAGCATAAGTGACAATTGAAGTCAGACAGAAGAGAAACAGGGGTGTCTTGGGTTAGGTGGTAGTGTTGGAGATTGGGAGAAATAAATATGTAGGAGATAAAATGTAAAAGACTTATTGATAAATTAGATATGAGAGGAGTGGTGAAAGGGAGGGCAGAATCATGAATAATTCCCAGATTTCCAATTTTTGCTTCTGGATAGATGGTTCCACTTATTAAGATGGAAAATACCAGAAATGATTAAATATATGGGATATGAGGGTGCTGGAGATAAAGAAAGTTATTGGGATCACACTGGGCTATTCCAACGATCTACTGCTAATACAGCATTATTCTAAGACACAAGACTGTATGCTGAGCTACAATTACCTCTAATGATAAATAGCCATATAGGTATAAATCACTTAGTAGTGAGGAGTATTTCATCTTCTTCACAGATAATTCTGTAATAGGACCAAGGGAAGTATTACAGCACAGATTACATTTTATTCTTTAATGAGGTGGCTTCTTCTGGCTCATATAATTGTTAATTTGGTATCAGAATAGAAACAGCATATGTAAACATGCACACAAGTACAAAGTTGGCCTTCAAAAAATCTTTGCTAAATGTGTTTTTCTCTATGTTATTCCTGAGTAGCCTTTCTGGAACATGTAGTCAGTTTATTATAATCAGTTGATTGATCTCATCTCCCAACATCCCAAAATAATTTAAACCAGAGTGAAAATATTTCATTTAACAGTCACAAAAAAATCTGGTAAACCTTTTATACTTGGGTAAAACGTATATTTCTAAAGAGTACCATGGGAAAAAAAAATCCTTGCATATCCCAACTGCATTTCTACACAGTTTGCATTTTTTAAATTTTTTGACAATTGATGGTATGTAAAACAGGTGATAATTATTTGTTTATATTACATTTTCAATAGATTTTTGCTTCCATTGGAAGATAATAAATTTGTTATTATGTTATCCTGAATATAATCCCAATTATTATAGCCCCATAACTTTGTAAATTTATTTTCATTCTTTATGGATTCTAGGAACAGATGTTGAATACACATCAGATCTTGATTTAATCACCTTATTCCCACAGTGTTAAAAATGCAACGGCTCAAGGAATTTAAAAAAATCAGAGTGAATTTCAGCTAAGAAAATCAAGGACCAGAGAAGTGAAGCAAGCCTTGTACAGCCACATAGGAAGCTCCTGACCAGAGGAGGGCTAAAGCTTTGCCATACGCATCCAAAGCATTGTTGGTTCCACATCACTATACACTGCTTCTCCAACAACTGGCTCTTTTATTTAACACCTACCAGGTGCTATAAAAACTACTTGATAGTACATCCAATGTTTATTCATCTCTTATCATCTCACTTTTATAGATAAGGAAATTAATAACCCCAGTACAGGGTCAAACTGAATTCCAACCTATGCCATCTGACTTCTGCATTAAAACTAAGTTATTTTAAAACTAACTGCATTATTTTAAGTTATTAAAAAAACTAAATTATTTAAAACTAACTGCATTAAAATGCAGTTAACCAACACACTATGCTGCCTTTTAGAAAGGCCTTCTAAAAAGCAAAATTGACAATGCTGCTTCTTTTTTAATAATTTAATAATTAATTTTGTATAAATATATAAAAATGTGTACTTTATTTCCTTAATGTGAATAATTTATTTTAAACATTTTCAAGGAAACATTCTCTTGCTGAATTCTAAGAAATCATCATGAAACCTTAGTCAGTAACACCCCACAAAGTTAATTTAATATATTTACCTCTTCATAGGCTAACATTCATTATATTCTTTGGAGGAATTCTCATTAATATGACTATTGAGTCAAGTGTAAAGTCAGCAGAGAATCCCCCAATAGTATTCAGAAATAGAATAATGTAATTCAATAAAGGTTCCAGTCTGCTTAGTTTCCTTCTTTTTCATAATGAGGAAGTGATAAAGTGGTAAAGAAAGTCCAAAATGCCTTCACTTTCTCATTATAAGCTTATCATAATGCACTTATTTGAACCAAATTCTACGCTGCTTTTTTTAAAGGTTTCTATTTAGGCAACCATTTTTAAACACCAACATCTATTCTCATCAGATGTGATAGAAAAGAATACTGAATGAACTGAATTAAGCACAGTTAATGTTTTATGGGATTTTCTACCTTGATATTCTCTATAGACATTAAATCTTTATTAGAACTAGGGAGAAATGTATTAAACAAAGAGGAAAAACATTGTTGAACTAGGTTCTAGGTATTTTCATATAGGTTATCTTATTTACCTTTTATTACAGCTCTGAGATAGGCATATGTTTTCTTTATTTTACAGATAAGAAAACTAAGGCAGAAAGACTGAAAATACTGTTCAATATGCAGTCAATTATAGGCAAATTCAGGGCCCAGATTCAGAAATACCTGTACTATAGCTGAAGCTTTTCTCAGTAGTTTGTATCATATAGTCTGCAAGGGTAGAGATTGCTTCTAAACCTTTCCAAAAAAAAAAAAAAAAAAAAAAGAGAAGCAAGATGGACATATTCATTTAAGGAAACAGAAGCATTTTATAGAAAGGTAGGTAGAAGGGAGAAGTGAGGTAGAGAACAGTATGGATGTAAGATAATAGCTTGGGAAAGAGAGAGAGGAAAAAATGAAAAAGAGAAAAGTCACATACTGGGAACACAGAGTCGGGATAGGTTGGAGTAACAGAGAGAGACGAAAATATTTTCTAGGAGTTACTCTGTGGCATAGGTGAGAGACAGAGAGAAAGAAGATTTTAAAGAAGGTGTAAAAAAATGTCTTCAGAATTTATTGTCCTTGGAGTAGCTTTCAAATGCTGAAGCAAAGATGTATATTTTCTTCTGATGAAGTTTTGTTATTTGTTTTAATGTAATTTTGCATAAAATCTGGAATTCATGGGCCCTCAATTTTATTAGTGTTACAGATGAATGATCTATACTGATAAATGTCATTCATAACTATTCTTTCATATTACTGCTACTCTTTTTCCCCTTTCTTTTTACTATGAGGGAAGGGTAGAGAAGAATATAAAAGACTTAAAAACATGTAAAGTAGTTCTTTCCACTCTAGAAATAAATACAAATATAGCATGTTAGCATTTAGCATTTTGGCTAAATTGAAGAAAGTTGAGTTTTGTGATGTTGTGAATAGTTTAATTTAGGCATTAATGACTAAAAGTGTGATTTTTAGCTACTGCCATACACCTAGATGGACATGGAAAATATGCTTCTCTTACGCCCCAACATTATTTTTAGACATTCATTGCTACCCTGTTATGCTATTTTGCTCAACTTTACTTTGCACATTATTTATATATCCTTTGGGGCATCCAAAATTTCCTGATTTTGTTCATTTACCCACTTAACAAAAACACTAAGTACCAACTTTGTTCCAAATTCCCTGTGAAGAATTGTCTCTTACACCCACAATTTTTGTGCTGCTGCCTGAATGGGTGTGCCATATATTACCAAGAGAGTAAATATAATTACAGTAGATATTAGAGCCCCCTCCTTTTCCTAATGCATGACTACCTACCATGTCACTCTAGGGAGATGGTAAAATAGGTTCAGCCCAGGAAGGTATGTTCTATTTTTAAGCAAAAAACATAAAATAGCTACTAAAATCTTATTCCTTTTCAAATCAAACTGCCTCCCTAGACTAAAGCTTGAAAGTGGCTTAGAAATTTGAAGATAAATATTCAGTCTAAAAAAGAAATGTAGAAGGTTGAAAAATCCTCCTCCAATTGTGAATTATATGGGGGATAAAAAAATATGAGTTCCTCATATGCCAGCAGCCAACTTTTGGCCCCTTCTCATTCAGTGTATCTGGGAGCAAAACACATACCATTTCTCACCGTCATTGGAGGATATCTCAGGGTACTAGCAAGCATCAACTCTGTTTTTTGTTTGTTTGTTTTGAGACGGACTCTCGCTCTGTCACCCAGACTGAAATGCAATGGCATGATCTCGG
This sequence comes from Gorilla gorilla gorilla, assembly GCF_029281585.2. Taxonomy (NCBI): domain Eukaryota; kingdom Metazoa; phylum Chordata; class Mammalia; order Primates; family Hominidae; genus Gorilla; species Gorilla gorilla. Next base: position 94,084,972 of record NC_073234.2, read on the forward strand.
CTCACTGAAACCTCTGCCTCCCGGGTTCAAGTAATTCTTCTGCCTCAGCCTCCCAAGTAGCTGGGACTACAGGCGTGCATCACCACGCCCAGCTAATTTTTGTACTTTTAGTAGAGACAGAGTTTCACTATATTGGCCTGGCTGGTCTCGAACTCCTGACCTCGTGATCCACCTGCCTTACCTCCCAAAGTGCTGGGATTACAGGTGTGAGCCACCGCGCCCAGCACAAGCATCAACTCTTAAAGAGACTTACATTTGAAAAAAATCTCAACAAGTATGACAGTATCTAGGAAAGCATAAATTATGAAAATTGACTCAAAAAAATTAAATGTTTATATTAATCATAAACAGACGCCTAAAATATAGATCAAACCAAAGTTTTAGAATAGATAATTATTTAGGTATTTGAAAATTTCCAGAAAAGTAACAAAGATTACATCTTCCCCCAAATTATTTTAAAGCTAAAAATGTTTTGTATGTAAGCTTAAAATGTTATTATACAAAGAAAGAACAGTTTAATATAACTTATAGAAGGGAAAATCTTGCCAGGCACAGTGGCTTATGCCTCTAATCCCGGCACTTTGGGAGGCCAAGGCGAGCAGATCACCTGAGGTCAGGAGTTCAAGACCATCTTAGCCAACATGGCGAAACCCCATCTCTACTAAAAATACAAAAATTATCAGGGTGTGGTGGCAGGTGCCTGTAATCCCAGCTACTCAGGAGGCTGAAGCAGAAGAATCGCTTGAACCCAGGAGGCGAAGGTTGCAGAGAGCTGAGATTGCATCACGCACTCCAGCCTAAGGGATAGAGAGAATGAGACTCTGTCTCAAAAAAAAAAAAAAAAAAAGGAAAATCTTGAGAGAAATCCTTGAGAATTTCATGCAGTAGGATGAAATGCAACAAGTTGTGTTTATTTCAAGAAAAAAAGGATAACTAAACCTTATAAAAATATTTTTATTAAATCCATTATACAAATACATTTATAAGACTTTTTAAAAGTTATAATCAATTTGAATCATTTGATAAATTTAAAATCTTTTCCCTAATCTCAGAAGCACTCATAAACTTGTGTTTCCAAAAACATACTTCTGATAACGTGATTAAAAATTTTCCATTTGGACCAACAGTGAGCATCAAGTTTAATGGTGAAATTCTATAGCAATGCTGTCCAATAAAATTTAAATCAATATTGATAATGTTCTCTGCACTGTTCAATACGGTGGCAGTCGTCAAATAAGGCTGTTGATCCATTGAAATGTTAATAAGTATTTTAAATTGCATTTAAGGTAACTTAAATATATATGTAAATATCACATTAGCTAGTGGCTATTATATTGGAAAGTGCAGGCCCAGATGCAAACATCTTAAATTCATGAATAAAACAAAGATACATACTATCGCTCCAGTTTTTTACCACTTTCCTTAAAAGTTTCAGACAATGCAATAAAACAACAAAATATGTTGTAAAAAGTGAGAAGAAAAAGATGAGAGTTTCAGTGTGATGCTTGTATGAGAATAAACAAATCAACAAGATGGAATAATGAATTTAGCAAAGAATATAAAGATTATGTAATAATGGTCATAAATAATAATGAAATTTTTCATTGGTGAACATACATTAAATAGCTGAATAAATGGTATTAGCAAAACTGGTATTTGGAAAACCATTCAGTATACTTACATCATATCGTATAATGAAATATTCAGATGAGTTATAGACACAAAACTTAATATCTATGAAAGTACTAATTCAAAATATACTTATGGTGTGCCAACTATGTTCCAACTATTCTATGTTCCAGAATAGTAACAAAGATTAAATTTAACAAAGATTAAATCAGGAACTATGCTATGTTCTGAGGACACAAGAGTAGTTGAATAGATCTAACTCTTTCCCTTATTACATTAACATCCAGTTTATCTCAAAGCAAGCAGCAATATTATTAAGAGTACCCACAGATCTCATTTTGGCATGCTGATTTCCTGAAAAAGTGCAGAATTTAAAAGGGAAAATGTAAATAGATATTCACTTCTTTTTGTATAAGTAAAATCCAACTAGAATGAAAGCTCCTTGAAAAACAGACTTTATTTTGTTTACTATTGCATGTCCTTGGTAAGAATAGGTATAGCACACTGTGGACATTCAATAAATCTTGATGGGAGAAGGAGAAAGAAAAAAATGAAGGAAGAAAGAAAAGAAGGAAGGAAGAAAGGAAGGGGGGAAGGGAGGGAGGAAGGAAGGAAGAAAGGAAGGAAGGAAGGAAGGAAGGAAGGAAGGAAGGAAGGAAGGAAGGAAAGAAGGAAGGAAGGATGGACCACATGGTTTTTCTATTGAATCTTACAATGCTGGATTATGGCATTGATGTTAAATTATTCAATAACATTGGTAATAATGTAAGAACAGATTTAATGAGATTTCGTTACCCCTGAGCCATTTATAATGCAAATTATATCACTTAGGCCTACACAAGATTGCTCCAAACATTTAATAAGGTGTGTTGGAGAGGATAAAGAATGTTTTAAGATTTTTACAAAAGTAAATGTATTTCAGGACTCCCTACTGCTATTAATTATGAATTTCATGTTATTCTAGCCAGTGACTTGCAAATCAATGGGAATTATAATGTATTTAATATCATTATTTTAAAATTGAAAGAATTTTGTGTTCAACAAAATTGTTAAATACTGAATGGGGGAAAAAGAGAAGGGAAAGCAAAATTAACAAGTCAGCTGGGGGTTTTGGTCTCAAGACGATCTGATCCCTGTAGAAACAAAGGTCTAGCAACCATGCAAGTGGCACTGAGAGCAGGATCCATGTTCCTCGAGCTATAGCACAGGGAAAAAGGATGTGCTTTAAAGTCAGATTGATCCAGATTCCAATTTTTTCTGCTGCAAGTACTGACTTTGTGACCCTTCAATTCTCCATGTATAAGTTTTTATAATAATACTTTACTAGAATAGTGCAGCTGTTTAACGTAATAGTGATAGAAAGCACTAGCACTGAGCTTGATGAATAGTGGGCACTTAATAAATGCACGATTCAACATGGAGACCATATATCCCTGCTCAGTATCTTGGTACACATCTTAAAAGTGTTTTATTCCGTGGTCACATAGCAATTTGCATAGCTGGACAAGAAAAGTTTTGCATACACACAAAATTTCACTAGTTGTACATTAAAACAACAGTGTTTATTGTCACAGAAACCTCATATTTGCTAACATAGTTAGGCTTTTTTAGTGCCATAGACTCTTTTGTTGAAAATTCTCCTGTTTTTGAAATTCCAGTCAATGAAAGTGGGAATATTTCTTGTTCTTCAAAGACCAGTTGTGGATAAATTACAAGTAAAAGACCACGTCTAGTCTGATAGAACTTTTTCAGTCTAAACAGAAGTCTTTTCATGTAACCTAGGCTCCATAAAATAAGTGAGCTGCATCAATTCATAAATGTTATTTCTCAGCAAATTTCGAAATGCACGAAATCCCTTTGAAGAACTTTCATATTGACCTTGACTGACTCTTGTACTATTCCTGTCACAGTCGCTGATTGATCACAGGGAAAATAGGTTGGGATTGAAAAATGAAAGATGAAGTAGGACTAGGAGGACATTTTGACCCAATTTCACTCATATCTCCCAGCTTGAATGAAAAATGTAAAAAATGTAAAATCTATTTAAAAAAATAGATTTCAATCGAATAAGAAATGTGATATGCTACCTATTCGTTGAGATGTTAAGAAAGTAAACTTGACTATTAAAAGTGATACTGGGTGGTCCTTGACAAGCTCTTTATCTCCTTCTCTGAAAATAGCAGGATGACAAAATTAGGAAATCTTCTATATTTGATTTTGAGAAGCACTGTTTCATTTCATTCCAGATTCAGTTTTCTTTTAAGATTGACAATATGGCCTACCTTTACAGTGCATTTCTTCCAAAAGCAGTGTACTGAAACAACATTGCAGTATTGATTCATTTTACATGGTTGATAGTGTGATTGTATAATTAGAAGAACTGTGAAAACAGCTTTCACAGCTCTGCCCTTGTTGAAGAAATAAACAGCTCCATAGGCTGAATCTTTAAAACATTAAAGGATTTAAAAAGCAAGCACTTTGTTTGTGATTCATGCAGCCCGTAATAATTAGGGTTACAGTTATCATTTAGTTATGCAGAAAGATACTTGAGTGAGCAACATTTTCTAAGAGAAAAGAAGGCTTAGCTATTTCTTGACTTACCGTAGGTAATAGCAAAAGTTAATGATGAGTGCTTAAAACAGTAGTTCTCAAAATTTAGCGTATATATGAATCACCTAGTATCTTAAAACATTTATATTCCCCGGCATCCCTCCATGATGTTCTGTTTTAATAGGCAGAGTTTGGGTCTAGGAATCTGCATTCTGAATAAACCTCCAGGTTATTTTGCAACAAGTTATCTTAAGGCTACATTTTGAGAAACACCACCAGAGTAGAACAAAATCTCCCCCTTATATTGGCTGAAAATATTTGTCTTTACTTCACCAAAGACAACTTTTAAATCTACCTAAAAGACACTGCAAATAAAATATAGTAAACAACCCCCCCAAAAATATTTATTTTATTATATGTATATATGTATATAAAATAAGATATAATAAGATATATAGTAAGATATAGTATAAAATAAGATATATTAAATATGTATATTTAAAAATTTAAAATATATAGTAAGATATCTTACTATATTTTATTTTATATACACATATAATATATAAAGATATATATGCCATATAAATATATACAATATCTTACTATATCATATATATATATATTTCTGGGTTTTTTACTGTATATATATACTGGGGAACAATGTGGTGACACAGAAATCACTGAGGACATAAAATTATTTCATCACAGTAACCAGGAGACCCAAGGCCTTAATCAGAAATCTAGGAAATACCAGTGAAAATCAGATACAGTTGTTTGGAGGGTTTTGTTCCACTTTCAGGTCTGACATATAAAGAGTTTCAAAGTTATCACTGCAGTCCTTATAACAAGGACACACAGAAATCAGCAACTATTTGGACCCATCGGAGAAATTAGGTTTCAGGGTAAACTGACACACAGAAATCTGGAGAGACAGGACAATATCGAGTCACATCAGAGATAAGTTTACTTGGAGTAGAAAACTGGAACCATAAATTAACTAGTAGTAACACTTGAAGAGCAATTTTGATGACTCGCTAGAGGTTGAGTGTGAACTAGCATGAGAAAGGGAAACTCTTCGGGCTACAGTCTTAGCGGTTCTCCATTCCATTGTGGGCTTTACTTCCAGGAACCTTGCTAGGTTCTCATATTGAAGATCAGAGAAAGATCCCTCTCCTAGCTCTGGCATAGAGAAGAAACAATAAAAATCCAGAACAGATTATTCAGGAACTGTGGGACAATTAAAAATGTGTAATACACATGCTATTGTAATACAAGAAGAAAGAGAGATGGGAGCAGCAGAAATATTTGACTTAATAATGGCCAAGAACTTTCCAAAATTAAGGAGAAGCCCCAAACAACAAAATCAAGAAGCTCCAAGAATAGCAAAATAAATATAAAAATACTAGCAAGCAAAAAAATGACTATGCATTTTTTCTTAGTTTTTTTTTAATTGGCAGATAATGTTGTATATTTCTATTGTGTATAACATGATGTTTTGAAATGCATATACATTGTGGAATGATTAAATCTAGCTAATTAACAAATGCATTACTTCACATAATTTTTGTGGTAAGAGCACGTAACATCCACTCTCTTTACATTTTCTAAGAATACAATATATTTCCATTAACTATAATCACCTTGCTGTACAATGGATCTCTTGAAATTTCTCCTAACTGTAATCATGTATCTCTTAACCGACATCTCCTCATTCTCCCTTCCCCACTAACCACCTCAACCTCTGGAAACCACTGATATACTCTCTACTTCTATAGCTCAACATTTTTAGATTCCATATATGAGTAATATTGTACAGTGTTTGTCTTTCTGTGCCTGCTTTATAATGTCCTCCAGGTTCATTGCTGCTGTTTTAAATGGCAAGATCTCTTTCTTTTTTATAGCTGAATACTATTTCAATGTCTGTATATACGTTTTCTTTATTCATTCATACATTGATGGACACTTAAGCTGATTCCATATCTTAGATATTATGAATAGTTCTGCATAAACATGGGAGCACAGATATCTTTTTGACATACTGATTTCATTCCTTTTGGCTATATACCCACTGGTGGGATTGCTGGATCATATGGTAGTTCTATTTTTAATTTTTTGAGGAACTTTCATACTCTTTTCCATATGGCAATACTAATTTACATGCCTACCATAGTGTATGAAGGTCCCTTTTCTCCATAGCATCATCAGCACTTTCTTTTGTCTTTTTGGTGATGGCCATTCTAACTGGGGTGAGGTGATACATGTAATATGCATATGATTTTCAAACTGCAGAAAATCAACCACAAAATGAAAGTCTGTATTGAAGCCATAGTACAAAAACACTGTTCTTATAGAGGAACAAAGAGAAAAGTCACAGTGGGCTTCAGGCCACAAAGTAAGAAAGTAATGAGTGGAGTGAAATATTTAAAGTGATAAAAAAAACCTCAACAATCTAGAATCTTATATCCAGCAAAATTATCTTTCCAAAGCGAAAGGAAAATAACAAAAACTCCAGAAGGCCTGCTCTGCAATGAATGTTAAAAACCATTCCTCAGGCAAAAGGCAAATGATGTAGGTCAGAAATTTGAATCCATGCAAAGAAAGAAAGAGCACCAGACAAGGAATAAAGAAAGATAAAATAAAATATTTTTATTTTTTATTATTAACTTATCTAAAATATAAGCCTTTAAATAAATCAACAATTTAACAATGTGCTAAATGATTATAGAATATGGATATGTGACTGATAGCAATATCCCAAGAGATGGGAAAGAACTGGGGATAAAGTATCCTATTAATAAGATTCCTCTTCAATAGGTGAAGAGTATAGTGTAATTTCAGAGTAGAATTAAATTAGTTAAACAGGTAGCAAATATATATAGTAAATTCTAGAGCAACTTCTAATTAATGTGTTAAGGAAGGGAATTAAAATGGATTCATCTAAAATGTTCAATTAAAACCAGAAGAGGCAGACAAAGGGAGGAAAAATCCAAACAAAAACACAATTAATAGAAAACAGTTACAAACAAGGTAGGTGTTAATTAAACTAAATTAATAACTAATACTAATTACAAATTATCTAAATGTGCTAATTAAATAACATAAATTTTCCAAATGGATCAAAACAGAAGACCCAACTCTATACTTTCAGAAACATGCATTGAATATAAAGACTATATAAAGTTAAAAGTAAAGGGAAAGAGAAAAATGTGTCACATTAACAATAATCAAAAGAAGGCTGTAGTAATTATTTTTATTTCACAAAGAAGATTTCAGAACGAAGAAAAATATCAAGGATAAAGAGTGGCATTACATAATGATAAAAAGGTTAATTCTCCAAGACAGTATAGCAATCTTAATTATATATGCACATTACAACACACAAAATTTGTGAGGCAAAAACGGATAGAACTCGATGTTAGTGTAAACAATGGAGTAAACACCCCTAAAAATTCTTTTTTTTTTTTTGAGATGGAGTCCTGCTCTGTCGCCAGGCTGGAGTGCAGCGGCATGATATCAGCTCACTGCAACCTGTGACTCCCTGGTTCAAGGGATTCTTCTGCCTCAGCCTCCTGAGTAGTTGGGATTACAGGCGTCCACCACCACGCCCAGCTAATTTTTGTATTTTTTTTAGTAGAGACAGGGTTTCACCATGTTGGCCAGGATGGTCTCAATCTCCTGACCTTGTGATTCACCCGCCTCAGTCTCCGAAAGTGCTGGGATTACAGGCGTGAGCCACTGCGCCTGGCCCAAACACCCCTAAAAATTCTTGCCTTCATAATAATAACAATAACAACCAAAAAAATAACTGGCAAAATTTTTCAAAATCAATTATTCTAGAATGCTGGAAACTAACTAAAGTCTGTTAGAAACCCAGGGAGCATTCATTCAATAAACAAACCAAACAAACAAACAAACAGTTAAATCTTGGAAATAACAATGAGCTTTGTGGCATTTTAGCTTGCCCTAGTCTCATCTCTTCTTTCCAGCTATGCAGTAGTTTTAAAAATTAAACAGCCCAAATTCCTAGTGCAGCCTGGAAGTTGTCTGAGGAAATGCAATTTATTTACAACCCTTTCAAAGTCTTATGCACAAAGAATTGTCATTATTTAACCTGCCTGGTGGTTCCCTGGAAGACCCTAGTTGCAAGGCTGTTTGTATATGACATAACAAAGCATATCCGAGTGTAAAAAAGCCCTTTCTTTCACAGTTGTTTGTTGAAAGCAATTACAGCAAGCATTTTAATTTTATAGCTTTCTGGAGTCATGAATAACAGTGCAAACAATAGATTAACTGTAAATCTTAAGAGGAAAATCTGGAGAATAGTATGCCTAGAGACGTTTTGAAAACCTCTGACATGTTCTTCGTAATCTAAAAATTCACATGCATGCTTGTATACATACTGAGGATTGTGTGCATGCCTAGGAAAGACCTGAGAGGCCCTGAACATTCACCTCCAGCTAATACTCCAGCAGGTAGTTAAAAGTAAAAGATAAAGGCTAAGATAGAGATGTCAACTGCTTGTTGTGTTGAAGTGTTGAGTGTTGAAGGCATGCCCCAACATGTAGAGAGAGCTTTTGGCAGGGATTGGGATAGTCATTGGTTCCAAGCAATAAAGAAAATGTCCTTTCAATATTAACTGACCAGTAAGCTAATTGAGCAGAGACTTCAATGGCCATAACAATAAAAAATGCATATTTTGCAGAATTCATTGAGAAACATCACAAAAAAAAAAATGAAAACTACAGTAAACAGCAACAACAGTAAACTCTGGTGAAGGGAGGGAAACTGATTTCCAGATTTGCCACATTATATTATTTTACATGTCCAGTGTTCAACACAAAATTATGACACATACAAAGCAACAAGAAAGTGCAGCTCATAAACACATTAAAAAATAAACAGTAAATAGAAACTGTTCTTGTAGAAGCCCAGACAGCTGACTTACTAGACAAAGACTTTAAGATAGCTATTTTAAATATGTTAAAGAGCTAAAAAAAGTTTCTTTTAAACATGGTTTACGTAAGTACAGGAAAGTATGAGAATGGTACCGTATCAAATAGAAAATATCATTAAAGATATAGAAATTATTAAAGGAAACCAAATATAAATTCTGGAGTTCAATAGCATAATAACAATAACTAAAATGAAAAATACATCACTAGAGGAGCTTAATAGCATATTGGAGCAGACAGGAGAAGAAATCTGGAAACTTGAAGTTAAAAGGGATTGTTCAGTTTGATAAACAAAAGGAAAAAAGAATAAAGAATAATAAACAGATCCTAAGAGACCTGTAGGACACCATCAAACATATCAAGATAGGTATAATGGGAGTCCTATGAGGATAGAAGAGAAAGAAATAGGCAGAAAGAATATTTGAATAAATAATAACCAAAAACTTCCTAAATTTGATGAAAACATTGTATGTTCAAGAAGCTCAATGACCTCTAAGCAGGGTAAACTTAAAAGATCCCCTCCTAAGCACATCATGATCAAATTGTTAAAAGCCAAAGGGCAAGAGAGACTCTTAAAATCAACCAGAGAGAAGTGACTCATCACACTTATATTGAGGATATAAATTATCCTCAATACTATCAACAGCTAATTTCTCATCAGAAACCATGGAATCTAGAACAGAGCTGTGTGACATATTCAAAGTGCTTTTAGAAAAAGTTAACCAAGGATTCTATATACAAGAAACTATTCTTCAAAACTAAAGGAGAATTAAGACATTACCAGGTTTTAAAAAACACTGAGAGAATTCATTGATAGCAGACTTGAATTAATGTTTATATCAACATTATTCATAATAGCTGAAAAGTGAAAAAACCCATGTTCATCAATTGAATGAATAAATAAAACACGAAATATTCATACAATGGATTATTATTCCACCATAAAAAAATGAAGTACTGATACATATTACAAACGGATGAACCCAGAAAACATTATGCTAAGTAAAATAGCCAGATCCAAAGGATGACAAATTATATAGTTTCATTTACTTAAAATCTTCAAGAATGGAAAAACTCATAGAGATAAAATGTACGTTAGTGATTGTGAGGAGCTAGGGTAAATGTGAAGTAGAGAATGGCTGCTAATGGGTATGCTTTTTTTTGTTTTGTTTTTTCAGGGAGTGGTGATAAAATATTTCAGAATTAAGTAGTGGCTATCATTGCACAACTTTAAATATAATAAAAACCACTGAATTATATACTTTAACTGGTATATTTTATGATATATCTCAATGTAAAAGTCTTGCTAGAACTAAAAAGAAAAATAAATTAACCCACTCTTACAGTTAGAGACTTCAATACACCTCTATAAATAATTGATAGATGAAGCAGACAGAATATCAGTAATTATATAGATTATCTGACCAGTTCAATCAACCAATTTAATCTAATTCATATTTGCAAAATACTCCAGCCAACTATAGCAGAATGCTTATCTAAAATATTTACCAAGAGAACCACAAAAAGTCAAAATAGTGAAAGCTATACTAAGAAAAAAGAACAAAACTGGAGTAACCACATTATCTGACTTCAAATTATACTACAGAGTAATAGTAACCAAAATGGCATGGTACTGGCATTGAGGTAGACACATAGACCGGTGAAACAGAATAGATAATCCAGAGATAAAATTTATGTATCTACGGTAAACTCATGTTCAACAAGTTGCCAAGAACATACGGTGGGGAAAGGACAGTCTCTTCAATAAATGGTGCTGGGAAAACTGGCTATCCATATGCGGAAGAATGAAACCAGACCCCATCTCTTACCATATACAAAAATTAAATCAAAATGAATTAAAGACTTAAATCCAATACCTCAAACTATGAAACTACTAAAAGAAAACATTGGGGGAAACTCTCCAGAACATTGGAGTGGGCAAAGGTTTCTTGAGCAATAACCAACAAGCACAGGCAACAAAAGCAAAAATGGAAATATGGGATCACATCAAGTTTAAAAGTTTCTGCACAGCAAAGGAAACAATAAACGAAGGGGAGACAAATAGAATGGGAAAAATATTTTCAAACTTTCCATCTGACAAGAGATCAACAGCAAGAATATATAAGTTCAAACAACTCTATAGAAAAAATCTAATAACACAATTAAAAAATGAGCAAAGATCTGAATAGACATTTCTCAAAAGAAAATATACAAATGGCAAACAAGCATATGAAAAGGTACTCAACATCACCGATCATCAGAGAAATGCAAATCAAAACTACAATGAAATGTCATCTCACCCCAGTTAAAATGGCTTTTATCCAAAAGTCAGATGATAACAAATGCTGGTGAGGATGTGGAGAAAAAGGAATCCTCATACACTGTTGGTGGGAACGTAAATTGGTACAACCACCATGTAGAACAGTTTGGAGATTCCTCAAAGTTAAAAATAGAGCTACCACATGATCCAGCAATCCCACTTCTGGGTATGTACGCAAAAGAAAGGAAATTGGTATATTAAAGGGTTATCTGTACTCCAATGTTTATTGAAGCACTATTCCCAATAGCTAAGATTTGAAACAACTTAAGTGTCAATCAACAGATAAATGGATAAAGAAAGTGTGGTACATATACACAATGGAGGACTATTCAGCCATAAAAAAGAATAATATCCTGTCATTTTCAACAGCATGGATGGAACTAGAGGTCATTATGTTAAGTGAAATAAGCCAGGCACAGAAAGACAAATACATGTTCTCACTTATTTGTGGGTGCTAAAAATCAAAACAATTGAACTCATGGAGACAGAGAATAGAAGGATGGTTATCAGAGGCTAGGAAGGGCAGTGAGGGGTTGGGGATGGGGAAGTCAGGATGATTAATGGGTACAAAGAGATAGAATGAATAACACCTAGTATTTAGTAGCAAAACAGAGTGACTATGGTAAAAAAAATGTACATTAAAAAATAACTAAAATAGTATAATTGGATTGTCTGAAACACAAAGGATAAATGCTTGAGGTGCTGGATACTCGATTTACCCTGATGTGATTATTATGCATCGCATGCCTGTATCAAAATATTTCATGAAACCCATAAATATATACACCTCTTACGTGCCCATAAAAATGAAAAATTAAATAAATGTTTACCAAGTTGGACCACATTTGGGTCATAAAATATAACTTAATAAATTTAAAACTATAAAAATCATACAGAGTATCTTCTCAGAATACACTGGAATTAAACTGTAAATCAAAAACAAAAAGATAGGTAGAAAATTTCTAAATATTTGGAATAAAACAGCATACTTCTTAATGATCCATTAGCCAAAAAACAAGTATTAAGATAAATTTTAAGAAAATTTTGAACTCCATGAAAATGAAGTATGACTTATAAAAAATTGTGAGAAGCAGTGAAAAGAGTTTAGAGGGAAATTTATAGAACTGAATTTACACACTAGAAAAGAAAAAAGATCTAAATTCATTAACCTACATTTCTAGTTAAGAATCTAGAAAACGAAGGGTAGTTTAAACCTAAACAAAGTGAAATAAAGAAACTTCTAAAATATTAGAGCAGAAATCCATGAATTTGTAGACAAAAATTAGAGCAAATCAATAAAACTGAAAGCTTGTTATTTGAAAAGCTGAATAAAAATAAACCTTTAGTCACACAGAGACCAAAGGAGAGAATATACAAATCACCAATAGCAGAAATGAAAGAGGGTTATTACTACTGATATCATGAACATTAAAGAATAATAAAGAGATACTTCCATGTGCACAAATTTGATAACTTAAATGAAATCGATCAATTACTTGAAAAACACAAGCTATAAAAACTCACACAGGGAGACATAAGTAATCAGAATAGATCTATATCAATTAAAGCAATTGAATCTGTAATTAATAACCTTCCAAAAAAGAGTACAATGCCTAAATAATTTTACTAATTAACTCTACAAAACATTCAAGGAAGAAATGATACCAATACTCCATAATCTCTTTCAGGAAATAGAAGCAGAAGGAACACTGTCTAAAAAGGAAGTAACAGGCCAATATCGTTAATAAACATAGATGTAATAATCCTCAACATAGCATTAGCAGATGTAATTCAAAAATGCGTAAAAAGAAATGTACACCATGACTAAGTGGGATTAATTCCAAGTATTCAATACTGGTCTAACATTCAGAAATCAATGTACCATATCAAAAGGCTTAAGAAAAAAACATTCTATCCTATTTATTGGTGCAGAAAAAGGTTTTACCTACTGATGATCAAAATGTTCAGCAAACTTCTAATAGAAAAGAACTTCCTAAAGTTAATTTCTGAAAAATTTTATTAAAAACCTACAGCTAGCATAATATTTAATGATAAGAGAAAGATATTGAGAAGCCTCTGGTATTGTTTACATCACAAAGATATCATTTCTCAGCATTTTTATTCAGCATCATACTTGAAGTTCTACCTAATGGAATAATACATACATGGATAAATAAATAGCATAGAGATGGAAAAGAAAGGCAAAAATAGTTTTTGTTCCCAAACTGCATGATGGTCTATAGAGAAAGTCCCAAGGAATATTACCAAAAAAAAGGGTACTTAGGTACTAATCTGACAAAATATGTACAGGATCTGTATCTATAAAACTACAAAATACAAATGCAAGAAATCAAAGAAGAGTTGAATAAATGAACTATTTCTTGTTCATGGATTGAAAGACTCAATACTGTTGTCAATTCTTCCCCTATCTGATTTTTACATTTAATCAAAACCCCAGAAATCTATTTAGCAGATGTTGACAAGCTGGTTCAAAAGTTTAATATAGAAAGGCAATACCTAGGCTAGTCAAACAATATGGCACCAAAGTTCAAAGGCTTACACTACTTGTTTTTAAATCTTACTATAAAAACTACAGTAATCAAAACAGTGTGATAGCGGAGAAAGAATAGACACACAGATCAATGAAACACAATAGAGAGCCCAAATTGACAAACTCAAATACAGTTTACTGACTTTGGACAAATGTACAAGTCATTTCAATAGTGAAAGATTAATATTTCCCACAAATGATGCTGGAACAATTGGGCATCCACGTGCCAGAACTTAGATGCAGACCTTACACCTTTCAAAAATTGATTCAAAATGTATCAAAAACTATAAAATACCAAACTATAGAAGTTCTGGAAGAAAACATAGGACAATCTATATCATCTTGTGTTTGATTCTGAAGTTTTAGATAAAATATGAACAGCCCAATCAATGAAAGAAAAAATGGACTGAAATGAAATTTGAAGTTATAAATAAAATATGAATAGCCCAATCAAAGAAAAAAATGGACTGAAATGAAATTGATGTTATAGATAAAATATAAATAGCCCAATCAATGAAAGAAAAAAAAGGACTGAAATGAAATTTGAAGTTATAGATAAAATATGAATAGCTCAATCCGTGAAAGAATAAAAGGAGTGAAATGAAACTTTCTTGCTGTGCAAAATTCACTTGTAGAAAGCTTAATAATCTCTCCTAAAAGATATAAGGTCCTATTCTCTCAAACCTGTAAATATTACTTTATATTTGGAAAGGTGGTCTTTGCAAATGTGAGTAAATAAAGGATATTGAGAAGGTAGACACTAAGTGTAATCACCTCTATAAAAAACGTAGAAATAAATTTTCTAGAGACAAAAGTGATCACAATATAACCACAAATGCAGAGATTGTAGTGATGTGGCTACAAGCCAAGGAATTCCAACAGCCTCTAGAAGCTGGAAGGGGGCAGGAACAGGTGCTTCCCTTGAGCATCTGGAGAGCGTGTTGCCCAACCAACACCTTGCTTTCAGCCCAGTGAAATAGATTTTGGAATCTGGCCTTCAGAAATGTGTGAGATTATATCTCTACAATTTTAGGCTTTCGTGGTAATTTGTTACAGCAGCCATAGAAAATGAATACAACATTGTTATGGGAATGAAAAAACAAGCCAAAGACTGGGGAAAAATATTTGAAAAGTGTGCATCTAATGCTGAACTTGTATCTGGAATACACAAAACCCTTATAACTCGATAATAATAATACAAACCATCCAATTTAAAAATGGGCAAAAGATTTGACCAGTCAGCTTAAAATATATATATATATATAAATGTGTATATGTATATATTTGTGATATATATTTATATATGTGATATATATTTTATATATTTGTGATATATATATCACATAAGTATTTGAAAAGATGGTCAATATCATACACTATACTCTTAATAAAATGCAAACAAGGGCCAGGCGCCGTTGCTCATGCCTGTAATCTCAGAACTCCGAGGTGTGCAGATCACCTGAGGTCAGGAGTTTGAGAACTACCTGGCCAACATGGCGAAACCTCATCTCTACTAGAAAAGCAAATATTAGCCTGGTGTGGCGCACACCAGTAGTCCCAGGTACTCGAGAGGATGAGGCAGGAGAATCGCTTGAACCTGGGAGGTGGAGGTTGCAGTGAGCCGAGATCGTGCCACTGCACTCCAGCCTGGGTGACAGAGTGAGACTCCATCTCAAAAACAAACAAATAAATAAATAAATAAATAAATAAATAAATAAATAAATAAAATGCAAACAAAAATAACAGTGAGAAAATATTACACACTTATTAAAATGGCTAAAATAAAATAAAAAATTGGCAATACCAATTTTGGTAAGCAAACATGGAGCAACAAAAATTCTTGTTCATTACTGTGGCAGGAAAAAATGGTATAACCACTTTCGAAGACAGGTTGGCAGTTTCTTACAAAGTAGAACATAGTGTTTACACATGATCTAGCATTGCACTTCTAGGTATTCACTCAAATGATTTGAAAACATATGTATATATAAATCTGCATGAGAATGTTTATAGCAGCTTTGTTTATAATCACTCAAAACTGTTATCAACCAAGATGTCCTGCAACTTAGGATGGATAAACAACCTGTGATACAGCCATATAATGGAATGCTTTTCTGCAATAAAAATGAATGTGCGATCAAGCCACGCAAAGATACGGATGAATCTTAAATACATATTGCTAAGTGAAAGAAGCCAGCCTAATAAGGCAATGTATTTTATTACTGCATTAAATGGAATTCCTCAAAAGGCAAAACTGTAGAGACAGTAAACAAGAGGCTGTCAGGGGATTGGGGGAGTGTGGAGGAATTACATATGTGAAGCAAAGATGATTTATTTTTGGTGGTGAAACTATTATGTGTAATATTGTAATGGTAAATACATTACACTGTGCTTTTGCCAAAACCCACAGAACTTTACAGCACAAAGAATCAAACTTCATGGATGCAAATCTTAAAAATATTTTAAAACTCAGGTGATTTAAGGATAGGATGCTGAACATGACAAAAGAACCTAACTGTATTATAAAATATGAAGCAGCTTCACTTAATGGGGTTGGGGAATAAAAATGCTGACCTAAGTAACTTTGGAAATGAGTGGAGTCTTTTAAAGTAAAGGCAAAAGGAACTAAACATAGCTCTGTACTCTGGTTGATAAAGTTGGTTTCCAAAGGGTTAGTTGTTAGCGATTCTGAAATTATATATATTGTAATTGCACAGTGAAGTAAGTGGAAGAAGTTGGGAGTCAGTTTTCTCACTGTTTGAGTGGGAGGGTACATGTAATTAGGGGGTGTAGGGTAGAATGACCCATGTGCTAATGGACTAAAGTGGCAATATCAGTATCAACTCACATCTTGCTTAATGTCAGTAGGTATATTTACATATAGAAATATTTGTAGATATGTGTATATACACAAGTTAGTATACACACATTTTCTTTGCTTTCTCAGCTGAGAGTGCTTTTAAACAGTCAAAATTGGTAATTTTGATTTCTGAACTTCCTTTTGAAATTCAAAACATTTCTATTGTTTATCAGTGTGATCTAGCCTGATTATTGGCTTTATTCACACCTGAATTAACAAAATAAGAAATCTTAAACAAAAGAGTCTATTCATTCAGTTCATCATTCACTCATTCAAAAAGTATTTACTATGTGTTCATTCTGAGCCAAGAATATTTCACCCTGAGAATATAAAATCAATAATATTATTGACCTCATGGATTAATGAGGAGGCCATTCAGTAAACTTAATAATGATATATGTACTATATATTTATATCTTTGATATATTAAAATATTTCTAAAACAAGTAAAATAAAAATGTTCTTACCCTGGAAGAAAATTTCAGAGCAAGAAAAAGAATTCAGTTCTTGGCTTGATATTTGACAATTGCCTACATATTTTTTCTTTACCATCCAGCCTGATTGTTGCAGTGTCTTCATTAATCCAATTTTGCACTTAATTCAACAAATTCTTGTTGACATCTAACATAAGATATTAATTCCCTTGTTCAACATTTTTGGAGGGTAACTATAATCCTGTCTCTAGAAATTTTCAAGATGAATTAGATTACTACTTATCCTTAAATAGGTCAGTACAATGGGAGAGAAACACAATTAAAACAAAACAATTTAAATACACTGTGTCAAGATATGTGCAAAGCATCATGGAACTATAGGGCATACAACTTAATCTAGGCTGAAGGGCAAAGCAGATTCCTGTTAGATACCTTTTTTGAACTGTCAGACTAAAAGTTTGAGAAGGCACATGGGCTCCAGAAGCAGGCAGGAAGAATGTAAAAAATGAGAAATACACTGCATAAAGAACATGAACACTAATTAAAAAATAAGGTGAACACACAGGGAGCTGAAAGAAGTTTAAGATGTCTCTTATATCAGGCAGGAATGACAGGAGATGAATCTGGAGAAAGAGGAAGACTAAGATTATGGAGAGGCTTATGCCATGTTATAGAACTTGCATTTTATTCTATGGAATGAGGATAGCACATGAGCTTTAAGATGGAAAATTATATGGGCAGATTAGAAGTGAAAGATGTATTCATCTCCTTGAAAATATTATAGCCTCAAAAATCAACTTTCTGTTTATAGGAGGTCGACTGTTCTTAGTCTTTGAAGAAACCTAGAGTTTAGGGACAAAGAAACAAATTCTTGACGTCACACCAGTGGCAAGGAGAGATACCAAGGACTCAAAGAAAAATAAACACAGTGAAAGTTCTTATTCTAGTGAATTTATCTCTCTTTTTTTTTTTTTTTTGTATAAGAAAGTTAGGACTGTGAATTCTGAGTTCTGAGGCTGATCTTTAGAAATATCTATTTTAAGGACTGGAACATTTAAAGAGCAAGACATCTCTACAACAGGTTGGCATATGTAGGAGAAAGATATTTTGTATACTTTGCATGATCTGAGCAGGATCACTCAAATGGTCACAAGCAAAGATTATCATAATTGAAATTAACCTTTTGGTTTCTTCTTGTTAAGAATGTGCCTTTTGGTTGGCATTATAAAATGCTTAACACATGAAAGCACCTTCTTTTGAAGCTGGTACAGTGATTACAGAAACACATAACTTTCCTCTTAGTCAACCAAATGAAGCAAATTATAGTGAGGGCTGCAAAGAAGAAAATTACATGTTGTCAACACTTTGGGCAATAGAGTAATAATTTTAATAAAAACTTTACTTATTAATTTTGTCAATCACTTTCTTTCTGTGTGTTATTGTTGGATGACTAACCATCCCAATGGTCTAGACAGGTTCACATTAAACGTTTTCTTCTTTAGCAAAGGTTTTTCTGGAAGCTTTCATAGCATTTCATATTTTTATCATTTATCAAAAAGTATAATGAAAGTGACTAGAAATAAACTCGAAGTTGTTGAGAAGGGAGAAAATTTGAAAAAAAAAATCTGACAGTGCACTTAATCTCAGATTTAAAGTGTCACAGAATCACTTGCAAAGACCAGCACTATTCACAATAGCAAAGACTTGCAACCAACCCAAGTGCCCATCAATGATAGACTGGATAATGAAAATGTGGCACATATACACTGTGGAATACTATGCAGCCATAAAAAGGATGAGTTCATGTCCTTTGCAGGGACATGAATGAAGTTGGGAACCGTCGTTCTCAGCAAACTAACACAGGAACAGAAAACCAAACACTGCATGTTCTCACTTATAAGTGGGAGTTGAACAATGAGAACACAGGGACACAGAGAGGGGAACATCACACAACAGGGCCTGTTGCGGGGTCGGGGGCTAGGGGAGGGACAGCATTAGGAGAAATACCTAATGTAGATGACGGGTTGATGGGTGCAGCAAACCACCATGGCACGTGTATCTGTATGTAACAAACCTTCATGTTCTGCACATGTATCCCAGAACTTAAAGTATAATTTAAAAAAAAGAATAAAAATAAAGAAAGAAATTTCTCCACTGTAAATTTACTCTTTGTTAAAGTATAATAAACAAATAAAAGAAATGTATTAAAATGATAATGACAACAAGAAATAAAAATATTATTTAACATATAATGCCACCGGCCACATCTCTGTTGATTTCAAGAGGGTGAGTAAGATTTACATTTTTTAACACAGACATTTCTGATGCACCCCAAAGTTTGAGAATCAGGGTTAGAAAATAATATAACCTTCATATATCAGTTTAAAAAACTGACTTAAAATTTTGTAGCAAGAACAAGAGTGACTCTCTGCAGCATGCTTAAACATAGAAGTTTTAAAATGCTGTTAAATTCTCTGTTAAAATATGCATGTCATCTACAATATCTGAGTTGAAGATAAAATTTATTTGAATGACTCAGTATAATAATATTTAATAAATAGTACTATCTATGCATTTAGCAAGTTACTTAATCTACTTATATCTTGGTTTCATCTTCTATAAGATGATCAATAATAGCATTTCTATCATAGAGTTTTAAGGATTAAATGAGATAATATGTAAGGTGTTGGGCATTGGGCATGGCACAGAGTTAGCACTCACTGAATGTTGCATATTGATTTTACCATTACTATTTTTGTATGTATATGATGATGATAGTTCTTAAGTTACAAAATAGAACATATGTAAAAAGTTGTAATTTCTCACTCATAAAATTGGTTTTAATTAGTTTCTAGAACTCTTACATCAGAATAGAAAAACCAGAAGATTGTGTAGAGTGAAAGCATTCAGGCTTTTTGTAAACAGCTAATCTTAGTATAAACTGGCCAACTTTGCAAAAAAAAGCAACATAGTGAGAGAGAGAGAAAAGGTACAAATGAAATTAGTTTGCTTTCAGGACTGCTCCTTTTATCTATTGCTGCATAACAAACCACTCTAAATTTAGTTGCATTAAAATAACATTTAAAAATATTATCTCTCATAGTTCCTGCATTTACTGGGCTCAGCCAAATTTCTCTTTGTTAGGATTTATCGTGTGATGGAAGTCAGTGACTGGAACTGGAGACATATCAAAGGCCTTTTAAAATATATTTTTTAATGCTCAACATCACCAATTATCAGCATGCAAATTAAAACCACATTTAGATGTCATCATACACCAGTCAGAACGGCTTTTATTTAAAAAGTTAAAAGAATTGGGAGACCAAGGCAGGAGACTCTCATGAGGCCAGGAGTTCAAGACCAGCCTGGTCAACAGAAGGAGACCCTGCTTCTATGAAAAGTAAAAAAAGAAAAGAAAAGAAAAAAAAAAAAAAAAAACTAGCCAGGCTTGGTGGCATGTGCGTGTAGTCCCAGCTACTTGGAAGTCTGGTGCAGGAGAGGGAAGGATCACTTGAGCTCAGAATTTCCAGGCTGCAGTGAGCTATGATCACACTACTGTACTCCAGCTGAGCACAGAGCAAGACCTTGTATCTAAAATAAATAAATAAAAATGAAAAAATGACAGAGGTTAGCATGGATGTGGAGACAAGGGAATACTTATACACTGTTGGTGGGAATGCAAATTAGTTATTTCAACCTCTATAGAAAACAGTATGGAGATATTTAAAAGAACTAAAAATAGAACTACCAATTGACCCAGCAATCCCACCACTGGGTATCTACTCAACGGAAAATAAATTGTTATATAAAAAATCATTCCTGCCCTTGAATGATTATCCCAGCACTATGCACAATAGCAAACACATGGAACCAATCTAAGTGTCAACCAATGGTTGACTGGATAAAGGAAATGTTCAAATACACCATGGAATACTATGCAGTCATAAAAATGAATGAAATCATATTTTTTGCAGCAACATGTATGGAGCTGGAGGCTATTATCCTAAGTGGACTAACTCAGAGGCAGAAATCAATCAAATCTAATACCACATGTTCTCATTTATAAGTGGGAGCTAAACAATGAGTACACATGGACTTCAAGATGCAGATTATAGAAACTGAGGACTCCAAAAGGCAAGAGAGTAGGAAGAAGTGAGGGTTGGAAAATTGCCTGTTGGGTACAATATTCAATATTTGAGTGATGGGGACACTAGAAACCCAATCCCCACTGTGATGCAATATACCTATGTGACAAACAAGCATACATAACCTCTACATCTAAAATAAATAATAAAATACATTTTTTGTTGTTTTACAAATTTCATATTTACAAATTATTACAAAAACAGTAATTTTTTATACCACATACCCAGTTTTCACAATTATTAGCAATTTACATTAGTATGGTACATTTGTCACAATTAATGAACTAATATTGATATATTGTTATTAACTAAAATCCATAGTTTGTTCAAATCTCTTCAGTTTTACTGTAATTTTGTGTTTCAGGATTTCATCCAGGATAACACATTACATTATATTACATTACATTATATTACATTACATTACATTACATTACATTCTATCTTAGTCTGTTTTCTGCTTCTAGAACAAGATACTACAGACTGAATAATTTGTAAAGAAAGGAAATTTATCTTTCACAGTTCTGTATGCTAGGAATTCCAACAGCCTGGCACTGGAACCTTGTGAGGGTGATACCATGGAAGAAAGGCAAAAGGCAGAAGTAATTACACTAGACAGAGAAATAGGACTAAACTTATTCTTTTATCAGTAGCTCACTCCCTGGTAACTGACTCACTTTTGTGATCACGGCATTAATCCACTAATGAGGGCAGAATGCTTATGATCTAATCAGCTCTTAAAATCACCACCTCTTAGTACTGTTACAAAGGCAATTAAATTTTGACACAAGTTTGGTGGGGACATTCAAACCACAGCACATACATAGTCATTTATCCCCAAACCCCTTAAACAGCCTTCAGACTCTTTGCTTTTGATGACTTTGAGAGTTTTTAGGATTAACAGTCAGGTTGCTCATATAATGTTCCTCAATTAGTATTTGCCTGATGTATTCCTCATGATTTGACTGGAGTATGTGTTTTTTGGGGGAAGACCATGGAAGTAAGGGGACATTCTCATCATAAAATGTCAAGGAAACATACATCAATATGGATTCCCACTGTTGATTAGCTGTATTTATTTTCTATTACTGATATAACAAGTTATCACAAATTTAGTAGTTCAAACAACAACAAAATCTTACATTTCTAGAGGTTACAAGTCCAACATGAATCTCACTAAAATCAAAATGTCAGCAGAGCTGTCCTGTCTTTCAGAGGCTCTAGAATATTTTCAGGTTCTATCCCAAACTGAGGTCCAAGGGGAGTCAGTGGGCAGGAAGCTGGAAAAACACTTGAGGAATCATAGGCAGTTTCAACATGGCTTTATTGTCTCTCTGGGCGAGAAACATATGTACAGCATCAGCAGAGAAATTATATCCTTTGCAGACAATAGTGGCTCTGAGCCAAGCACAAGCTCACGTGAGTGGTCACCTAATGAGCCTCACATGGCGTGGTTACAGATAGTGCAGAGTTGTGCGTCTGCCCTCCAAACCTGCTGAGTCATGCTGTGCGGGAAGGCTGCCTTGGCCTACTCGTGACTAAAGCGCAGCCATTTCCCTTACAAATAGCATCCATTTCTTTTCTTTTCCAGCTTCAGGATGTTGCCCTCTTCCCTTGACTCCTGGTATCTTTCACCCACCATCAAGGTCAGCAGTGTTGCATCTCTCTGGCTTTTCCATTGTCACATCTCCTGACTTTCCTCTTGTGTTTCTTTCTTTCATCTTTAAGGATCTTTGTGATTTCATTGGTCCCACCTGAGTAATGTGAGATACTATGCCTATATGAAGGTCAACCGATTAACAATCTCAATTCTTTCTTCCACCTTAATTCTGTCTTGCCCTGTAACAAACATATTCACATGTTCCAGGGACCAGGACATGCACATTGTTGAACCAGTATTATGCCTACTGTCATAATCTTGATTACCTGGATTGAGGTAATATTTTTCAGGTTTCTCCACTGTAAATTTACTCTTTGTTTCCCCCCTTTCTCTACTGTACTCTCTACAAGAAAGTCACTATGTCCACAGTTAAGGAGCAGGAAATACATATTCTACTTCCTTAAGAGCAGAATAACTACATAAATTATTTGGAAGTATTTATCTATTTTCCCCCATTTATTTCTTACTGAATCGTTTTTATAATTATAGACACAAGAATATTTATTTTATGCATTGGGTTATGATCCAATACTACTTAGTTACTTTGTATTTCAAGTTTTTCGGCTTGGTTCTTGGGAACTCATTCAGGTGACTTCTATATCCCTTTGACATGCCCTCATAATCTAGAGTTTCTTTTTATTTTTTGAGCGTGTTCTTCCTTTCTAGAATTACAAAATGCTCCAGCATCTGCATGTATACTTTTTGCTCCAGTTCAAAAATCAGCCATTTCTCTAAAAGGCCCTTGCTCCTTTTACTGAAGTCCAAAGTCTGCGTGGTAGGTAAATTTGTTGCTATTACAGTATCATTGTTTTTAGAACCTTTCAGCCGATAAAGCAAAGAGACATGTGTGTATTAAACTATGCATACAAACATATCTATAAATATTTTATATTTAACTACCTATATCCATATTAAGCTAATGATGAGTTAATAATGATGCCTCCAACTCTAATCAAGTATCATATGGATCACGCTACCTTTTTACCCTTGTGTATTTATAATCTACTGCTCCAGTAATTAGAAATATGACTCTGTATTAGTTCATTTTCACACTGCTATAAAGAACTACCTGAGACTGGGCAATTTATGAAGGAAAGAGTTTTAATTGACTCACAGTTCCACATGGCTGGGAAGCCTCAGGAAACTTATAATTATGGCAGAAGGCAAAGGGGAAGAAGGAACAATTTTCTCGTGGTGGCAGGAGAGAGAGAGATAGGGAGGAAGTGCCACTTTTAAACTATTGGATCACATGAGAACTCACTCACTATCACAGAAATCCATCCTCATGATCCAATCACCGTGACACGTGGAGTCTCTCCCGTGACACGTGGGGATTACAATTCAACATGATAATTGGGTGGGGACATAAATCCAAACCATATCAGACTCCTACCACCTTCTTCCACTTTCTTTATTGTTCAATTTCTCTATACATATATGGTGGTTTTAGAATTGTTAATGCCTATGCCATGGAAAATAATGTTATCAACCAGAGTGCACTTATTTTTATTTTTATTTTTATTTTTTGAGACAGAGTCTTGCTCTGTTACCCAGGCTGGAGTGCAGTGGCATGATCTTGGGTCACTGCAACCTCCACCTCCGGGGTTCAAACAATTCTGCCTCAGCCTCCCGAGTAGCTGGGATTACAGGCAAGTGTCATCATGCCTGGCTAATTTTTGTATTTCACCATGTTGTCTAGGCTGGTCTTGAACTTCTGATCTCAAATGATCCTCCTACCTCAGCCTTCCAAAGTGCTGGGATTACAGGCATGAGGCACCACACGCAGCCTAGAGTGCAATTTTTATGTATACTTTATTTTGCCTTCAGTCTAATACTCTCCACTTTTATCTAAAGCTATTTATATCAGTGCTTTATTCTGCCACTCCATTTGGTGAGGTTGTTTTATGTATTTGTAATATAGTCATGTTCTTTTATTCCATTTAATAATTATCCTGGAATTCCCTCAACCCTAAATGATTTTTAAAGCATTGGAATACTTTTTTTTTAATTTTATTATTATTATACTTTAAGTTTTAGGGTACATGTGCACAATGTGCAGGTTAGTTACATATGTATACATGTGCCATGCTGGTGTGCTGCACCCATTAACTCGTCATTTAGCATTAGATATATCTCCTAAAGCTATCTCTTCCGCCTCCCCTCACCCCATAACAGTCCCCAGAGTGTGATGTTCCCCTTCCTGTGTCCATGTGTTCTCATTGTTCAATTCCCACCTATGAGTGAGAATATGCGGTGTTTGGTTTTTTGTTCTTGTGATAGTTTACTGAGAATGATGATTTCCAATTTCATCCATGTCACTACAAAAGACATGAACTCATCATTTTTTCTGCATAGTATTCCATGGTGCATATGTGCCACATTTTCTTAATCCAGTCTATCATTGTTGGACATTTGGGTTGGTTCCAAGTCTTTGCTATTGTGAATAGTGCCGCAATAAACATACGTGTGCATGTGTCTTTATAGCAGCATGATTTATATTCCTTTGGGTATATACCCAGTAATGGGATGGCTGGGTCAAATGGTATTTCTAGTTCTAGATCCCTGAGGAATCACCACACTGACTTCCACAATGGTTGAACTAGTTTACAGTCCCACCAACAGTGTAAAAGTGTTTCTATTTCTCCACATCCTCTCCAGCACCTGTTGTTTCCTGACTTTTTAATGATTGCCATTCTAACTGGTGTGAGATGGTATCTCATTGTGGTTTTGATTTGCATTTCTCTGATAGCCAGTGATGGTGAGCATTTTTTCATGTGTTTTTTGGCTGCATAAATGTCTTCTTTTGAGAAGTGTCTGTTCATGTCCTTCACCCACTTTTTGATGGGGTTGTTTGTTTTTTTCTTGTAAATTTGTTTGAGTTCATTGTAGATTCTGGATATTAGCCCTTTGTCAGATGAGTAGGTTGCAAAAATTTTCTCCCATTTTCTGGGTTGCCTGTTCACTGTGATGGTAGCTTCTTTTGCTGTGCAGAAGCTCTTTAGTTTAATTAGATCCCATTTGTCTGGTGCTGGGAAAACTGGCTAGCCATATGTAGAAAGCTGAAACTGGATCCCTTCCTTACACCTTATACAAAAATTAATTCAAGATGGATTAAAGACTTAAACGTTAGACATAAAACCATAAAAACCCTAGAAGAAAACCTAGGCATTACCATTCAGGACATAGGCATGGGCAAGGACTTCATGTCTAAAACACCAAAAGCAATAGCATTGGCATACTTAAAGTTAACGCTTTCTACAGTAAAGTTCTGTAAGTTTTAACAGATGCTTAATGTCCCGTACTGACCGTTAGATTGTCATACAGAGCACTTTTACCACCCTAAAAATAACTTTGTGATTCACCTATTCTAACCACTGCCCCTGAATGCCTGGCAACCAATAATAGGTTTACTCTCTCAAGTTTTGTCATTCCAGAATGTTATATAAATTGGAATCATACAGTATGCAGTGTTTCCAGACTGTCTTATTTCCCTAGCAATATGCCTTTAAGGTTCATCTGTGTCTTTATTTGACTTTATAGTGCATTTCTTTTTATTGGTGAATAGTACACCATTACACAGATAACCAGAGTTGTTTTATCTGTTCACCTATTATTGTGGGACAGCTTGGTTGCATCCAGTTGTTGACACGAATAAAGTTACTATAAACATTAATGGAAGGTGTTTGTGTGAACATACATTTTCAAATCAATCAAGTAAATATATAAGAGCATACCTGTGAAACTGTACAGTAAGACTATGTTTAGCTTTATAAGAAATTTTCAAGCCATTTTCTATAGTCATACCATTTTTTATCTTCACCAGCAATAAATGAGAGTTCTAATAGTTCTGAATCCTCACAAATATTTATATTGTCAGTATTTTTAGATTTTAGCCATTCTGATAGATATGTATTACTATCTCAATGTTGTCTTAATTTTCATTTTTCTAATGGCAAATGATGTTGAGCCTATGGGGAAGGAAGACATGTAATATTTCAACAAGTAAAGAGAACATTAAAGTCTTGGACAACAGTCTAGGACAGGGAACGCCAAACTTTTTCTGTAAATGATCAGATAGATACTTATACTTCTGGCTTATGGGTCAGATGATCTCTGTCATAGCTCCTCGTCTTGCTTTTTTTTTTCGAAGCAGCCATAGGCCATACATAAATGAATGAGTTGGTTAAACTGTAAAATTCATTTACAAAAATAGGCAGTGGGCCAAATTTGGCCCATGGACTTTGTTTACAGACCTCTTGTTTAGAACAATAATGTAAACAAAGTTGAAGGGGAAGAAATTCACAAATGCTATTTTTGAAATAACTAAGTAGGACATGTTGGCTAGGATAATGGGTAGGAGAAAATAAAGAGTAAGATTGAACAGAAATCTGTGAACAGATACTGTAAATTCTTGGGAAAAGTTGAGGGCATAGAATTTATTATGTTAACAAACAACATTCAAATATAACTAATTAAATATTTATCAATAAATAATAATATAACAATGTAAAGGGCATGTTAAAAACTGACCATAATATCATTTCTTTAATGCAGTGACTCTGTACATTTTTGCATGTTCCCTGTGTGTTCCCAGAGCTGTCTGACTTTCTCACACTGCCTTACAGTAATCTGTTTATAGGCCACCTGCTCCACTGCATGGAGACTGAGAGCTTCTAGGAGGCAAAGAGTTTAACTGTTTCTGTATCCCTGATACTGATCACAGCATCTAGTACTTTAAAAAATTAAAATAAAATTAATATACATACATATATACAAATATATATACATATGTAGGTAAAAATGTATATATATGTATTACCTATGCTCTTTAAATTGGGGTTATCTTGATAAATCCATCATAATTCAAAAATATTGTATGTCAAAATGCATTTAATACCCTGATCAGTCCATCATAAAGTAAAAAATTCACAAGTTGAACTATTTTAAATCCAGATGCTTTTTAACGTACAATGGGGTTACAACCCACCCCAAAAAAACTATCATAAAGTCCAAAAATGGTAAATCAAACTATATATATGCATGTCTATATATACATATTTATGCAAATGTGCATAGTTTTTTACAGGAGCGATGCCTACTTATGGTTAAAAACTAGCAATAAAGAAATATACGAAATCAAAAGTAAAAGGTCTTCATAACACGAAGACAGTATTATTAAGAATTTATATATACTCTCAGACACTTTTTTCTGTTCATTCTAACTTCATGTCCATATAATATTTAAAAATATGCTAACCAAATTTTACACAAAATATATTTTGTGTATTTGAGTTCAATATAGCATAGTAAGCATAATTTGTTATCAAATAGTGAGTGTAATTATTTTTCTCATGTCTGCATCAAAATTCATTGAACTGATAAGCCCTAATTAACTTAATGATTCTTCTATTATAGAGCACTTAGGTTCCTTCCAATTTTTGCAATTATTAATAAAGCTTCACCAAGAGTCTTTAAGGCTATAGCTGTAAATAAATGGAATTAGTATTTTAAAATACATTTCCAAGAATAAGGTTAGTGAATCCAAATATATATATACCAAGTTATATCATCACCAGTTATGCAAATGTGACTTCCTTATACTAATATCAACATTGCATATATATGTATATGTATACACACATGCAAATGTAAACAAATATATATATATAAATTGATCAATTTAAGTAAAATTATACCTGATTATTGCTTCTTCTTCTTGTGCTTATTTGATTAATAATGTATACTATTTTATAATGAATTGATTTTTTATTTGTGTTTTTTATATCATTATCCCATTTCTTTATTGCTGTCTTAATGTTCATATAAATGTGAATGTACTCTTCATACACTACAGTGTTAACCCTTTTTATGTACATGATTAAGAGTTTTACCATTTGACATCCTGTAAGTGATGCTTTTATTATATTCCTTAAAGACTTTTACATTGTATTCTTATTGTATGTTTCTGAATAGTGATTTGCTGTATTCCTGACCTACTTCCTCACTAATTTGATACTAGGGGACTATAAATTTATCTTCAATTGTTTGAGTTTTTGTTTGATTGTTGTTTATAGATATATTGTCATATTACTTTAAATATACATAACAGGAAAAATACTCTGCGATATTTCTGATTTTATGCATTAATCTAATCTTATTTTTAGATTATTATATGACAAATTTTGACAAATACCATTTGGTCACTAAAGGTAATGTCTATTAATTATCTTATTATGTAGGAGAATATTGTTAATTTAATTTTTATCTGATTTTACCACTTTGATCAATCAGAATGATAAGAGATCTAAAACAGTCAAAATCTTTCACTTCAATTGTCTTTTCATATACATTTTTAATGATCCA
The DNA here is from genome assembly GCF_029281585.2 of Gorilla gorilla gorilla. NCBI lineage: Eukaryota > Metazoa > Chordata > Mammalia > Primates > Hominidae > Gorilla > Gorilla gorilla. Next base: position 94,114,433 of record NC_073234.2, read on the forward strand.
TTTATTCCTATTTTATGCACATTTAGCATTGTTTTGTATAACTAGATGTAATGTTTCTATGTTTTAATTGGTGCTTATTTTCTGCTCATAACATTATTTTAAAATATATAAACCACAAATTTTGGAACATAGAACTTAAAAATCCTAAATATATCTACCCCTAGAGAAAACCAGTGTTAACCATTTGGCATACAGTTCTTTGTTTCTGTTTCTTTTAAATTTACATAGTAATGTTTGTAGAGCTACAAACATTTGTTTGTTTTCTACAAACAAAACTGGGTCTATATTCAACATGCTCATTTCTTTTAATTGCAGTAACATTTATATATGTACAATGTAGAAATCTTAAAAGTACAATCCTGTGCATTTTGATGAATGTCTATGCAACCGTGTAACCAATATTCCTGTAAAGATTTGCAGTCAACTGACTTTTAATAGAAGTGCCATAATTTCAACAGGTTCACATGTGGCAAGTAAATCTCTCACCACATACTCTAATTTATTCTAACATAGATAATATTGCCTATACTTTAATTTCATGTAAATACTATTATACAGTATGTATACATTTGATCTGATTTGTTTCACTCCAATGTTGTTTTTGAGATGCATATATATTGTATGTAGCATGTGTTGGAAACTCATTTTTCCTATTGTTGGAAATGATTACACCATTGATATAAAATGATATTTACCCATTGCTCTGACAAAGGATATATGAGTTGTTTCTAAGTTTTTTATTTTATTTTATTTTTTTCTTTTGAGACAGGCTCTCACTCTGTCATCCAGGCTGGAGTGTAGTGGCACTATCTCAGCTCACTGCAACCTCTGCCTTCCGGGTTCAAGCAATTCTCCTGCCTCAGCCTCCTAAGTAGCTGGGACTACAGGCGCGTGCTACCACGTCTGGCTAATTTTTGTATTTTTTGTAAAGATGGGGTTTCACCATGTTGGCCAGGCTGGTCTCGAACTCCTGGCCTCAAGCAATCGACCCGCCTTGACTTCCCAAAGTGCTGGGATTACAGGCTCTAAGTTTGGCTATCAAAATCATTAGGAAAAAAGTAACCGTCAAAGTATTTTTCTCATAATGATTATAACATGTTACCCTTTCATCTCCAACATATCAGTATTCTCTTGTTCCACATCAAAGACAACTTTTGGTATTGGCAATTATTTTATTATAATTATAGTAAGATACATATAGCATAAAATTTACCATTAGTGACATTTAGTACATTCACAATGTTGTATAACTATCGCTGCTATCTAGTGCCAGAGTATTTTCATTATTCCAAAGGAAAACCCCATACCCATTAATGAGTAACTTTGTCTCCTTCCCACTCTAGATAACAATTGATTCTGTTTTCTGTTTCTGTGTAATTTTGGCAGTTTCTAATTTTAGCTCTTCTAATAATGAAGTGACAGCTTTAAATTTTCATGTGTGTGGTTTTTTTTTGGTGAATAATGATTTTAAATGCCCTTTCTTATGCATATTGGCCATTTGTATATGTACTTGTATAAAGTGTGTGAGTAGTTCAATTAGTTTGGATACAAGTTATGGGGCAGGTCAAGTATATCAGGGGTCACCAAACACTGGGCCACAGACCAGTCCATGACCTGTTAGCAACTCGGCCACACAGCTGGAGGTGAGCCACGGAGGAGCAAAGTTTCCTCTGTATTTAAAACTGCTCCCTATCTCTCGTATCACTACCTGAGTTCCACCTCCTGTTAGATCAGCAGCAGCATTAGATTCTCACAGGAGCGTGAACCCTGTTGTGAACTGTACATGCAAAGGATCTAGGTTGAATGGTCCTTATGAGAATCTAATGCCTGATGATCTGTCAGTCTCCCATCACCCCCAGATAGTTGCAGGAAGAAAAGCTCAGGTCTCCTATGGATTCTAAATTATGGTGAGTTATATAATTATTTCATTATACATTACAACATAATAATAATAGAAATAAAGTGCCCAATAAATATGATATGTTTGAATCATCCCAAAACCATTCCCCCACTGCCCAGATCTGTGGAAAAATTATCTTCCACAAAACCGGTCCCTGGTGCCAAAAAGGTTAGGGACCACTGAAATATATGTATTGAGACTATTATCTCTAACTTTGTAGCTTATACACATTTTTCATATCTTCTGATGAACAAAAGTTTTAATTTTGATATAGTCTAATTTTTCCTTTTTTAAGATTATTGCTTTTTGTGTCTTCTCTAAGAAATATTTGCCCATCCCAAGATCATGAAGATACTCTACATTTCCTTCTAGAATTAAGAAGTATTTCATATATAAATTTTAAAATCTCACAAAATTGTTAAAATGTTGATACTAGCCAAAGTGATCTATAGATTCAATACAATTCTTATCAAAACATCTCTGATATTTTCACAGAAGTAGAAAAAAATTCTAAAATTGATATGGAATCACAAAAGACCCTGAATAGCCAATGCAAATTTGAGTAAAAATAACAAAGCTAGAGGCATCACACGGCCTGGCTTCAAAATACACTACAAAGCTATATAACCAAAATAGCATAGTACTGGCATGAAAATGGACACATAAACTAATGGGACACAATAAAGAACCTAAAAATAAATCCACAGATTTACAGCCAACTGACTTGTAACAAAAGTGCAAAGAATACACAATGGAGAAAGGGCAGTGGCTTCAATAAATAGTGTTGGAAAAACTGGAAATGCACCTGCAGAAGAATGAGATTAAACCTTTATCTTACACCATATACAAAAATCAACTCAAAATGGATGTCATACATTTAAGAACCAAAGCTGTAAGTCTATTAGAATAAAACATAGCTGAAAAGCTCCATGACATGCATCTAGGCAATGATTTTTTTGGATATGACCCCAAAAACACAGGCAACAAAAGCAAAAATAGACAAATGGAATTACATTGAATGAAAAAGCTTCTGCACAGCAAAGGAAACAATCAACTGAGTGAAAAGACAGCCTACACAATGCGAGAAAATACAAGCCGTACATATGATAAGTGGTTAATATGCAAAATATAGAAAAAACTCAATTCAATAGCAAGAAAACAATCTGATTTTAAAATGGCCAAAGGTCCTGAACAGATTTTTCAAAAGAGGATACACAAATGTCCAGCAGGTATTTGGAAAAAATGCTCATCGTCAGGAAAATAGAAATTAAAACCATAATGAAATATCACCTTTCTCCAGGTAGAACAGCTATTATCTAAAAGACAAAAGATAAATGTTGGAGAAAATGAGAAGAAATGGGAATTCATGCACACTGTTGGTGAGAATATAAATTAACACAGTCATTATGGAAAACAATATGGAAGTTCCTCAATAAACCAAAATTAGAACTAGCATATAATCCAGCAATCCCATATGGGTATTTATCCAAAGGAAATAAAATAATCATGTTGTAGATATATCTGCACTCCCATGTTTGTTGCGGCATTATTCACAATAGCCAACATATGGAATCAACCTAAAATATCCATCAACAGATGAATGAAGAAAATATGGTATACATACACAATGGAATACTATTCAGCTAAGAAAAAGAAAATTCTCTCATTTGGGGCAACAATGATGAACCTGGAGGACATTATGTCAAGTGAAATAAGCCAGACAGAGAAAAACAAATATTGTATGATTTCACATGTATGTTGATTCTAAAAAAGTAGAACTCATAAAGGTAGAGAGTAGAATGGTGATTAACAGGGACTTGGATGGTGGTGGGAGAGGAGGTTTGGAAGATGTTAGTCAAAAGTTACAAAGTTTCAGGAAGATAGAAGGAGTAAGTTCAAGAGATCTATTGTACAGCATGGTGACTATAGTTAAGAACAATGTATTATATTTTGTATTCCAATTTTTTAAATTATGTATTGTAATCTCAAAAAATTTTAAGGGAAGTCTTATGTTCTCACCACAAAAATTATAACTATGTGAGGTAATGTATATTTTAATTAGCTTGATTTAGCCATTCCCCAATGTATACATTTTTCAAAATATCATGTTGTTCACAGAAAATATACAATCTGTCATTTTCAAAATAAAATGAAACTTACAATAGTGTAGTTCCAATTACTTTATTCTCTTCATTGTGTTGTTGTTATATGATTTACCTCTACAAAGTTTACAAACTTTACAATAATACCCTTTTTATTTTTTAGTCAATTGACTTTTGAAGAAATCAAGAGAAGAAAAAATATATATTCCTTCATATTTAATCACATATTTGCCACTCTGGTGGTCTTCATTCTTCCTGCAGATCTGAAATTCTATCTGGTATCAGTAACTTTCAGTCTAAAATACTTTCTTTAGCATATTTTGAAGTGTATATTCATTAGTAACTAATTCTCTCATCTTTTATTTATCTGGAAATTTTAATTTTCATCCTCATCTTTGAGAGATATTTATAGTACATACAACATTTTGGGGTTTTGACTGTTTTGTTAGTATTTTTGTTCCAGCACTTTAAAGATATCATCACATAATGATATCACATAGACAATATCACTCCATTATCTTCTAGCCTCCATTTTTCCTACCAATCAAAAGTCTGCTGTCATGATATTCATATTTTTCTATATTTGATGTATCTTTTCCTTTATACTTAATTTTTAAAAATGGACTAAGATACAGTATGTGTGGTTTTCTTTGTATTTATCCTTCTTAGAGTTCACCAAGCTTATTTATCTACAAGTTGATATTTTGCCCTGAATTTAGAGAAATTTCTGATATTATTTCTTCGAATATATTTTTCTTTCCCATTCTCTCTCTATTTTCTTTCTTGGACTCCAGCATGCAATGGTAAACTGGCTGATATTGCCCTATGGTTACTGAAGCTGTATTCCTTTGTTTTTCAACCTTTCTTTCCTCAGATCTTGTCATGGAATTATTTTTGTTTGTCTTTGAATTCTGACCTTTTATTTTTTAGTCTCAAGTTTGTTGTTATATTCATTTAGAACATTTTAAAATTGTCAGATATTATAATTTTAGTATTAAAATTTTCATTTGGTTCTTGTTTGTTTCCTATTTCTCTATTGAGATTTTCTATATATTAATTATTTATATCTTTTATGTAAATCACTGAACATATTACTACTAGTTACAGTGAAGTCTTTCCTAATTCCAGCATCTAGGTCATCCTGAAGGTCTGTTTTTATTAACTGCCGCCTTCATTTCTGGCCACATACTCTTGTTTCTTTATACTTCTAATAATACTTGTTTTAAATTATATTCTGGACACTGTGGTTGATGTGCTGTAGAGAATCTGAATGTTGTCTTCCTTAAAGAATATTATATTTTGTTTATTTGGACAAATCAATTACTGTAACACTACTTTATCAATTACACAAATTGATAAGCCACAAATTTGTCTATGAGACTCCTAGTAAACAGAGGAAAGAAGAAAAGTGAACACAGTATCAATAATGCTAAAAGAAAATCCATATATTTAGGAGAGATAATTATTTTTGACTTGCCAGAATGGTGTGTGTGTGTGTGTGTGTGTGTGTGTTTTATTTTTCCTTCTTTGTGCATATTCTCCACAGCTCTCAGCCAAGTACATAAAGGGACCTCTATCAGAGTTCTGTGTCCATCTCTCTGTCCAGCTGTCTCCTCTTTGGTACCTTACCCAGTACATTCCAGACACCTCAGCAGCATTTCCAACATCTGCCTCTTCAACTTAGCAAGACTTCTGTGCTCTGCTTCATTTCTATATCCTTGTAGCACCATTTAGAAAGAGATCACAGGTAGAAAGCAAGGGTAAATGTGCAGTTCACCTCATGTGTCTCTCTTCTTTTGAGAATCAGAGTTTTTAACTTCTGGAGCTTAATGCCTGTCGAGTATTTTATCCAGATTTGGAGTTGGTTGTAGAAGAAAGGGAAGTCTAGAAGAAGTCAGAGAAGTCTTGACTGTGGAACTTTGATCAGTTTACAATATCACTGTTACGAAATGATTATAATTTATATTCATAACAATATTGCTCTCTCTATCCTTCAATATTTTTGTTCCAAAACATATTTACCTCAATTTTTAGCCTTGTATATGTTTTCATATTTTTCTGTGAAGCATATTGTTTGTTAAAAATCAATTTAGAAAGCGCTTGAAGGGCTGTAATTATATTCTGTTGCAATAAAATGGTAAAAAATATTGAATATGAGTGGGAAGTTACAAAATTAGGATAACTTTGGAAGTAGTGTTAAAGGGACTGTTATAACAAAAATCTAGTGAAGACAATACAGTGTGTAGGTTACTTCAAGGTCTAAATAAGATAATGACATGGAAATGGAAAAAATTAGATGGTAAGAGATAGGGAAGTTCTGATGACTCAGTGTACGGTATTTTTCAAAAATTTCTTTTTTGTATACGTTAAAGAATTATAAACACTGACATACAATAAAATAGATTACTAAATCAAAGATAATAAAAAATAAAATTAAAGTCAAAATGCTCAAATCCTAGATCACATGTTCAAAAATAAAACACACACAGATATGCCTATGAGTTTCTCAGTAAACAAAGAAAAGAAGAAAAGGGAACACAGTATCCATAATGCTAAAAGAAAATCTGTATATTTAGGAGAGCATCATTAATTTATTAGTTAGATAGTTTATTTTTTTCCCACCACTTAAGAGAAATTTCTCTGGTGAGTTCTACCAAAAGTAACATATTTCAGGATATTCTCTAACACCTTTATTTTAACCACAATGATACAGTTTGTTCAAGTCACAAAATTACATATTCTGATGTGTGGGGATAATGTTCTTCCCTTCACCTTGCTCATCCATTCCAAAAGAAGTATATTCACAAATATTGTGTTTTATTATAAAAAGATTGGGTGGTATAGTGTTCTTGATCTGCAATCCTTTTCCTTGATATTACTCATCAGCATTCTTTAACTATTTTTGCATTTTTAATCATAGTAATTCTTTCTTCTACATGTAATTCTGCATAACATACAGGTATATAACTGAATAAATGAATGAATGAATGAAATAGGAGAAAGAAAAATATACTAGTTCTAGATGATAGCCTTCTATGTTGGAAATCAAAACCTATTTCTTGCAATAACATCCAACTACCAGTGTGCCAATTGGCCAAGTGGGAGATTTAGGAGCAGTAATCTTCTAGAAAATACTGGATCAAGGCTTATAATTGACCTTTTTGATATTTGTTAGAGTTCAGTCTTCTTGCGTTCGGTCTTTCTTTAGACTCCAAAATGTTGGATCTATGCTAATCTCAACAGGAACTTTTCAGCCCTAGCCTTTCCAGATATAAGAGATATTTGCATAGTGTGAACTTTATATTGATTCTTAGGATTCCTCAGATAAATGTCACTGATGTATTTAAAAATGAATAAAATTCATCTCATAAAACTGACATGGAAAATTAAAGAAAAAATGTGATTTTCCTTAATTCTAAACTTAAAAGTGACTATCTTATAACAACAAGAAAAAATTTAAAACTTCCTCTTTCTATACATCTTTGGTCATGATCCTTAAATAAATAATCCTTCATTGGAAAACAGTAAGAATATTGATTTTGATTATTTTATTTGTCCATGTACTTCCTTCTTTATTTTACTATCTATCACACATGAGTATGAGTTGTCATTATGACAACTCAAATTAGAAACAGCAAAAAGAGATCAGGTAAAAAAGGGGATGAAGGATTTTAGTTTTGGTTGAATTAAATAAATGTGATTGCTGAGCCATTTATCATCTGACTTATTGGTAGGAAGAATTATATGAAAACATTTCATAAAATATAAATAATTTTGAATGTATGATCAATAATCCTACTTTGTCAAGGATTTTTTTTTACTATACTACTGGATATTTTATTTGTCACTGGATATCTCTAAATGAGATTATTTTAGAAATTTTAATTTCATGCCTCTGATAGATATTTGTATTAGTAATATACATAATATTAACTAGGCAACTGTTTTTCCTATTTCCTGGAAGATTATATTAACTTTTTTATTTAAAACAGTTTAAAAAGCTATTAATCAAATGATCTGGGGATGTAGCTTGTTTTGGTTATAATTCTTCACAACTTATTTACATACTTAATTATTATTGATTCATTTTTTTTGTTTCTTCTGTCAATTATGGTCATTTATATCTTCCTAGAAAATTACTGATTTAATATGCATGTTTTCGTGTATCATAATAGAATGGTGTTCTGAAAACTTGGTTTATTGAGATATTAGATTCGGGAATTGTTACTAGATATGCCAAGAGAAAGTATTCATTAGTAAAGTAGATTAAACAGCCATATAAGTCAGCAGTGTGCATTCACTATCAATTTTTCTAATTAGCCCTGGAATCAAAATACATCCCTATTTTTGTTTACCCTGGTATTTTTCAAACAGACAATGAGACTTTTACCACCCATACACAAACATACTTCTAAATATGCTGTAAAGCAGTGCTTTGTGCAGTAATGGTTTAGAAACACTAGCATATAGATACAAAAAGTGGTCGTCTATATCCATTTATCTTTTATTATGTATCACCTTTGTAATTCCAAAACAGTAAGTGGACATTGCAAAATATGTATAAACATAAACGTAAATAAAGTTAGTAAAAGTCTTCATTTGTCTCTTTTAATTTGAATCTTATTTTATAAAAATTTTGAATAGAATGATTGTCTGATTCTTCTTAATTATTAGGTAGTACATAATTTAATCATATAAATCATATGCATTTTTATAGTTTTTAAAGATTATTTTGATTTTTATTTGAAATAATCATTTGGACTGTTTCTTAATTTAACAGTGGGTGATTTCTCATTTAAAATTTTGCCATTGGGAGATATACCTAATGCTAGATGAAGAGTTAGTGGGTGCAGCGCACCAGCATGGCACATGTATACATATGTAACTAACCTGCACAATGTGCACATGTACCCTAAAACTTAAAGTATAATAAAAAAAAGAAAGAAAATAATAATTGTCAAAAAAAAAAATTTTGCCATTAACATTCAGTTTGTTTGCCTGTAATTGGAAATTATGCCTGTATAAACCTGACTTTAGGTACTTGTGGAAGTATTCTGTGTAGTCTGGTATATAATCAGATTTTATAATATGTAATCTTATGTATAATCAGATTATTTGATGTTTGCAAAAATATATAGTCATTTGTTGTAAAGTAAAATAGTCCATATGAATTCTTATATTAATAACGTATTCATTACACAATATCCATTCATTTTAAAATTCACATGAAAATACCAAGGTTGAAATTTCCAGTTGAACACATTAAATAAATAGTAGTATAAAGAAATTAAAGGTGTTTGCAAAGAAATATTATGATTGATAATAATTCCTTTATTTTAAACTTCTGTTGATCAATTTATTTTTGCCTAATTGGTCTGCATAAAATTTGAATGGTATTTTGCACAATTCAAGTACACTTATTCAATGTTTATTGAATTTATAGTGAGTTTTTGCTTTATTTATTTACGAGACAAGGTCTTGCTCTGTCGCCCAGGCTGGAGTGCAGTGGCACCATCACAACTCACTGCAGCCTCACCCTTCCAGGTTCAAGCAGCCCTTCCATGTCAGCCTTTTGAGTAGCTAGGATGACAGGTACATGCAACCACACCTGGCTAGTTTTGTTTATTTTTTATTTTAGACATGAGGTCTCCCTGTGTTGCCCAGGCTGTTCTCAAACTCCTGGGCTCAAGTGATCCTTATACATCAGCCTCCCAAGGTGCTGGGATTATAGGCATGAGCCACCATGCCCAGCCAGTTTTTGCTTTGGGTTGAGTCATTCATTCATTTAACAAATATTTGCTGAATATCTACTATATTCCAGATATTTTTCTAGGTACTGTTGATATATTAGTTAGACAAAAATGGAAAGTCCCTGCTCTCATGAAACTCGTTTTCTGGTATCTCAATATCATCTTTGGTGCTGTGCTATTTGACACTAAAAGATAATGAAAGGTATGTATTAATTTTGCCTTTATTATTACTAAACCTATTCAGTATAAATAGGCAACTTTGAATATTTGTACTTGTATGCAAGTTTGTACTTGCCTGGCATAATTTTTTCCATAGCTGGAATTTTTGTTTTACTTCTTCTTCTATTTCTTTACTGATTGCTCCTTTATAGAGAATATACCATTCTGATAGCCTAGATATTGTTTGCTCTATTTTTACATTTATGTCTTCTCTTCACTAACTATGTATTGTTGCATAGCTTAGGACAAGCAGTTTTTTCAATTCCTGAAAATAAAGTGGTATACAATATAGCCAAGATTCTCGCTCTCCTGAAATATGCCTTCAAGTGGGGAGAGACAGACTATATTTTAGATATTTCTAAGTCCTATGGAGATAATAAAGGCAGTCGAATAGGATAAAGGTGATATGGGATATTCTAGATAAGTGAGCAAAGAAGGATTTTCTGAGTAGGTGGCATTTGCTAATTTCTGAATGAAGATCCTGTCATGCAAAGATTTAAGAGAAAAATATTCTAGGGAGTAGCAAGAGAATGTACATTAGATTCAGGAATTGGAGAAAAAGCCATTGTAGCTGAAGTGTATGGAGCAAGTGGGAGTGAAGGTAGAAGGTATATAGGATTCAGATTACTTAAGGCTTTGGATTTGTAGAGTGGGCTAAGTATGTAACACAATGTTAAAATAAGACTGCGCATGAAGTCTGGCCTAAATCGAGAACAACAGTGTAAAGTATTGTGTTTTTCTAAGCAATAGAACTTGCTTGCAGGACATGCAAAGGAGGTATCCAAAATTGTCTGTGTCAACTATGAATGCATCTCTCACCTCAATATTATATAAGCAAAAGCCAAGAATTCCTTAGAGAGAGTGGTTTTTATGAAAAAAATAAGAAATTCTATGAAGAGAATGCTGGTTTCTTCCTCCATCTCCATAGACACAAGCCTGGCACATCCTCCCAGTCAAGTAAGACAGCTTCTATGAGCATATTCAGAAAGACTGACAAGAATCCAGGGGCTGGAAAGGAACTACCACCGATGTCTGTGTCAAGCCCGAAAATACCTGAAGGCCAGAGGCTGGCTGGAAGGGCCTGGCCTGACAGAGGTGAGAAAGGTGTGTTGGAAATAGACTGAGGTTCAGAGTTCAGCAGGTAAAGACAGTGAACAATGAGAACACTTAGACACAGGATGGGGAATATCACACACCGGAGCCTGTTGTGGCATTGGGGAGGTGGGGAGGGATAGCATTAAGAGAAATACCTAATGTAAATGACGAGTTAATGGGTGCAGCACACCAACATGGCACATGTATACATTACATATGTAACAAACCTGCACGTGCACATGTACCCTAGAACTTAAAGTGTATATATATATATATAAAAGATAGTACTTAAAGTATATATATATAAAGTATATATATACTTTATATATATTTTTTATATATATACACTTTACATATATATACTTTATATATATACTTTATATATACTGTATATATATACTTTTATATATATTATAAAGTATATATTATAAAATATATATAAATATATATATTTATATATATAAAGTATATATATTTATATATATATAAAGTATATATATAAAAAGATAGTACCTAAAGTGTGTGTATATATATATACACATATATATAAGATTGTGTATATATATATATACATATATACATATATATGTGTGTGTGTGTGTGTGTGTGTGTGTGTGTATATATATATATATAAAAGACAGTACAGATTTTCCCGTGGAACACATTTGAGGAAGGTAGCTAGGGGAGAGACCAATGGGAAAGACAGCCTCTACTGACTGGGTCTGGGTGGTGAGGACTGCCTGAAGGTAGAGCAAAGGAAACATCAAAATTGGCTACCAGAGGGACCACTGCCCACATCAGGGTCCTGCAGGTGAGAGATTCTACTGACCAAATTGGTCTAGCTGAAGGAGTGGAGGCAAAACTTTAAACTCACCACCTTTCTACTTATCGGCTATGTCAGGCATCAGTGAGGGAAGTACAAATGATTTAAAAGGAAAAAGGAAGTCAATTGTTGCTTCAGATCAAATCAGACTTTATAAATCAGAAAAATGAGGATTTCGGTCAATATCTGAGAGTGACTAAAAATCTGTGAAATCTGAATAGTATTAGGAGCAAGCGTATGAAAAAAGCCTATTTGTATGATTTCATTTCTATAAGTTTATTTTGTTCAATAAATTGACTCACAGGACTTTAATAATTAGCTCCATTTATTTTCATAAGTGATAGTATTGTCTTACTTTCTACATAAGTGTAGTCTCAGTTTTTGTTGATGTAACCTGAAAATTACATTATATTAATAATATTTTAAAAAATTATTTACCTTTCCATCAAGAATAATTTTTTAACCTTTATACCATATTCAACCATAGGAATCATTTTTAGACAAATTATTTGCGTCTATTGCTCAAAATAAATCTTCATAAAATCACTGTTTCTTTGTTGTTTCATTCTTCATGTTATTTATTTCTCAGTCACAATTCATCTTTGAGTAATTTTTTAAAGAAAGTATATTAGTCTGAGGATGGTTTTCTATTGTGTTTGCATAAGCATGACAACTTGGTTGGATAAATATTTTCCGGTTGTGCAATCTTTTTACCTTAAAACTCCTGTTTTGTTTTTTGTTACTCAATATTGCATAGATGTCTGCCAAAAATCTGATTTTGATTCAAAAAGTATTTGTAAAGTTTTGTTTTGCTCTTCCTTTGCCCTTTTTATTATCACACTTTGTCTATATTTAGGTCTATTTCACTCAGCTAAAATTTCTTTAGAAAGAAGTTCAAGAACATCTTCCAGGCCAAAAATGTTTTGTTTGTATATTTGTTTGATCGCTGCCTCCAATCCACCTAGCCTGTTTCTCATTCTAAGAGCTGTATTATGTGCAAAATTAAACTTCCTACTTATTGTATGGGTTGGTCCCAAGAACAAGCATTTCCTACTTGGAATCTGCATTGGTCAGGTTGTTAAAACGGTGACCTCCCTTCCTGCTTCTCTAGCATTTGTGCCTTCATCTAAAAAGCCTATTCTGCCTGCATACTGATTCGCTAACACAAATTTGTAAGTAACAAAAGACTGATGACTTGTTTTCTGTTTTCACTACTGATACAGCCTTTTCTTTGATTTTTTTCTTTTTTTTTTAAAAAAGCCATTTCTGTGGAAATTTGGGAAGAAGTTGTATTTACCTGTATTCTAGTAAAAATCTTATTCAGACATCCAAAGGCATTTCTTTTAAGCAGTGTTATATGTTGTACCCTTATGAAAATATCTATATGCACATCTCTGAATGTAATGCCTAAGGTGAATTGATATAAGTAGAATTATTGGCTCAAAATCATGACCATCTAAACCGTTTGATGTATATTGTCAAACTACTTTCCAGAAACGTAATGTCAAATTTTAAATCTCCTAATGTCTGGTTTTCATTTTAATAGGCTAAATTGTATCTTAATATTTAAGTAAATTTGAATTTTCTTCCAGTGAGGTTGAACATAATTTCATAAAATAATTTAGTGTTTTGTCAATTACCTTTTCAGGTCTTCAATTTTTTTAAAGTACATTTAATATGTCACTTATAAATTTGAAAGAGTTATTTGTATATTCAGAATACTAATATCCTATATATTAGTTGCGTTAGGCTTACTGCTAAAATGAATAGACCATTAAAAGAAAAGTCTTTTATTACTATGCAGATTTTTACTTAACATAGATTGAAATAATTTTATATATGATTTTAACAAATGCCAACACAGGACTTTTTACAGGTTTTACGAGTAAGTTGTTATGTCCACTATCTTTATAGTAGATAACTTATACTTCGTTAGTATTTTTCTTTTTTCTTTTTTTTTTTTTTTTTTTTTTTTTTTTTTTTGAGACGGAGTTTCGCTCTTGTTGCCCAGGCTGGAGTGCAATGGCGCAATCTCGGCTCACTGCCACCTCCGCCTCTCGGGTTTCAAGCGATTTTCCTGCTTCAGTCTCCCCAGTAGCTGGGATTATAGGCATGCGCCACCACGCCCAGCTAATTTTGTATTTTTATTAGAGATGGGGTTTCTCCATGTTGGTCAGGTTAGTCTCAAACTCGTGACCTCGGGTGATCTGCCCGCCTCGGCCTCCCAAACTGCCGGGATTACAGGCATGAGTCACCGTTTCCGGCCTTTTCAATTTTTTTTAACCTCTAAATCTAAGGAGTTAGTATATAAGTATTTTGCCATTATCTTTGTCAAGGATTCCTTTCTTGGAGAGAGAATTTTTGTTGCTGTTGTTGTTGTTATTTCAGCACAATTATTTTAAGTGTTTTTTTTTAAGGAAAAAAATAAATTTGAAAAAACATTTATATGTATTGTGGGATTAAGGATGTGGCTCGAAAATCACATTTTTCCGTTACTGGAAGAATAAACATTCAGGGTCAAAATTCATGGAATACACATGAGCAAGCTGAGTGAAGTAAATCATTTCCCAATTCAAGAACCAAACTGTATTAAAACTTAAAATGTTCTTGTACGCCACAAGTTTTTTCTTATATGTTTTAAGTTACTATCTTTCCTGTTTATCTCTATAAATCACCATGAAGGCAGGATCTACCTCTTTTTTGATCATCAATTTTTCCGTTGGAAGCATACTTGACAAATATTGTCAGGTTAAATAAAATCTTTGTCAACTACAACAAAAATACTTAAAGTTTTATGTCACCGTATTTTGTGTGTGTGTGTGTGTGTGTGTGTGTGTGTGCACATATTCATCATATATTCAACAAAAATACATAGGTGGCATGTTTTCTGAGCCCTTGAATAGCTGGAAATTTCACTGTTTTCTAACATGGAAGAAACTTTTCTCTAAACTTCTTGGGTCCTAATTGTCCAGTACTCTTTCACTATTACTCCATTGCCCTTTGACCTTCTGTTACATATGGTATAAAATTAAAACTGTCTCCTTTTAACAAAAAGTTTATAGGCTAGGGAAGGGACCTCATCTCTTTTTGAAATTCAACACTTCTACTGGATATGTCTTGATAAGGATCTTATTTGACTGAGTTTGGGAGTAGTACAGTGATTCCCTTAATTTATGTAACGGATTACTATTTTAAAAACATTTTTTTCTCACTTTTAAAAAAATATTGCTTTTGTTCTTATTTATTCTTCCAGAGAAGTCAGGCAAAGTCACAGTCCACTCATAGACCTGAGAAAGATAAATCAATGCTTATTGTGAAGGCCATTTAATTTTGATTTTGTCATTATGCATCATTATTGCCAAAAAAAAACTGATTAATATATTGAAAAACTCATACATTGAGAAAACACCAGAGACACTTAATTTAAAGTCTGAAATGAGACAAAGATACCACTATTGTCATTACTATTTAACATAGTACTGAGCTATTAGCCAATAAAATTAGCTAGAAGAATGCAGTTAGAGGAATGAGAATAAAAATTGAAAGAAGTTTTACAGATGGCATGATTTTATATCTGGAAAACCCAAGAGAATCCATGAAAAAACTACTACAAACAATAAAAGAGTATTATAACATGACAGGAAATAATCATATAGAAATCAATACAATGAATAACAAATTAGAAGGCATAGCAGAGAAAATCCTATTTTCTACAGTAACAATAACAAAAAACAACAGAAAGCCAGAAAAATGTTTATGCACAAACTTAAAACTGCTGTGCAAAATTAAATGAGAAAACTTAAAAATCTGATAAAAGACACATAATATATTTAAACAAGTGAAAAATAAATTGTTAATTCTTTCTCAGTTATAAATTTGCATGATTTCTGTAAAAATATCAACAGGCTTATTTTTCTGCATTGATTATAAAGTTCATATACAAAAATTAACAAATAAGAATTATAGGGAAACTCCAGCAAAAGGAAAAAAAAAAAAAAAAAGAAGACTATTGGGAACACAATCCTACCAGATATTTAAAAATATTGTAAAGGCACTATAATTAAATGTTTATTGTTATTACAGATCTACCAATATAACAGGGTCCAAAGCCCAAAAACAGATCCAAATGCATGTGGAAAAGTAGTATGCAAAGAATAGGACATTTCAAATGTATGCAGAAATAAGGACTTTTTGATAAGATTATTAAGGCTAGTCATGTTGAAAGAGATAACTGAATCTATATTTCATACCATACTGCATGATAAGTTACAAATGGATCAGAAATGTAAATGTAAACACTAAAATCATCATGTACTTAAACAAACAATAGGTAAATTACTTTAAAACTTGAGGATGGAGAATAATTTTAACTATGATTCAAATAATTAATAGATTTGCAAATGAAAAGTTGCATTACAGAAAACACCATAAACAAGTAAAAATAACATACTGACTGATAAATAATATTTAAGACATAATATACACAAAGTTTCCCTATAATTATTGTTTGCTAATTTTTCTATATGAACTTTATAATCAATGCAGAAAAATAATATACAAAGGCATCTTAAAATTTGAGGAAAATAAAACTATCAATAATTTTTTTAACTGAATAAAATATATGAACAGACTATTCAAAGCAAGAAATGAAAATGGTCCTCAAACATGTGAAAAAATATATTCATCCTTACTCATAATAATACAAATGAACATTAAAATTATACCTCGCATTTATCAAAAACCTAAAAATTTGACAACAAGCTCAGTTGTATGGAAGCAGGAATATCCATGCATTGCTTACGGAAATGCAACAATCTTTAACGCTTATGGTGAAGAACACAGCAATATCTAGAAAAACTTTAGGGAATTTATTACTCTTTCACCCAATTGGTCACTTGTAGGAGTCTATCCCAAATATATACCAGCAAACTTATAAAATTACTTAGGCACAAAATTATTATTTATGGTTATATTTGTAATGCCACATGATTGGAAACAAATATCTCTCAATTTGGGACTGATTGGTAATCTATAGTCGACCTACATAATGTATTATTAGGTGGGTGCAAAAGTTATTGCGGTTTTTGCCATTACTTTTAATGGCAAAAACCGCAATAACTTTTGCACCCACCTAATAATATTGCACAACTGCAAAATGTTAAGAACATATCCCTAAGCTGATATGTAGTGATCTCCAGATATAATATGGGATAAAAAAAAAGAAAGGTGAAAAACAGTATACAAAATATGTTCTTTTGTGTAAGAAAAGGAATAAATGAATACAAATATACATGTTTTCTTAAATTTCTAAAATAATCACTAGGTGGATAAATTTTAAAATAATAAAAATAGATACTTATAGAACAATTGAGGAAATAAGGTCAGGGAGCTAGTGAATAAAAGGTCAGACACTACAGTAACTATTACAACACTGTTTTTGTCACAACTCTTCCATTTCTGGACTAAGCATAACATCACTGGAGAAAACAAGCAAAAGGCATCTATCTCTACTTTCTGTAAGGTAAAAATGTTTGCATCATGTTTTGGTCAGAGTACAATTTGTTTTTAATTGAAATATTATTGACATTATGGCTATTGGAAATTTTGCAGAGAGTGCCAGTATTTTGACAACAAGTACTGCTTTTTTCAATTCCTTTTTTTTTTCTATCTCTTCATAGGCATCTTGAAGGAAAAGAAAACCTAGAAACTGCATTAGATTGCTCATAAAATGTACACACTAACTAAATTATGAAATTGTACTATTAGTCTTTATGCTATATTTCTAAAATCTAACAAGATATGTACTATTCAGTCTTCTTCTTAAAATGGCTTGGCTAATGTTGTTTGTTTATTTTATTCAGCTGATATTCCAATTCAATCCTACAAAAGAATAAAACATTTCCCACTTGAAGTTTTACTTAAAATTACTTAACCCTCTAATTATTAAAGAAGACTTTAAAGATTTATTTGTTCTTGCAAGACCAGATCATGGTATACGTCTTCATTTATAAGATTTCTCTTACATTGCTCCATATTTGTAAGTAACTTCCATAATGTAATTTCATCGTATTTATTGTCAATTTTTTCTCAACATTTTATGTTTTTGTACCAGTTTTTATATAGGGCAGCTATTTATTTTGGTATATTTAGTTTTTATCCAGACACTGCTATACCATTAGTTCTCATAAATAGAAAAGCATGTTGTCTACAAGTATTTATGATTATGATGCCAGGTTTTCAAAAGTTATAACCAACATATCTTATTTGTGGCTTATTGACCTAATAAAATATCAGGCTTGTAATTCTTTTCTCACTTCAAATTATAATGAGAATACCTTCAGAGTTGCATTTACATATGATGCTGGCTGTTCTTTGAATTAAGAGAGAACTTATCTATAGTTTGCTATTGGGGATTTTCTGATATTCTATTCTTTGGACCCACTTTAAAAAGTGGGAATTCCAGGACATCTCTTAGGAACACATTCCAATAATTAATAAACCTAATTATCAGGAAATATATTTATAACTCATTTTAATCTCTAGTGCTTTACTTCAAATCAACTACATCTGATACTATCCCTTGTGAATTAAGGTAGTTCATTATAAACATTTTTCTCTATAATAACCCATCTGATACAATATTGGAAAGAATTAATTATATCTAATCTCAGCCTTCTCTCTGCTTGGATGAAAAATAAATAAACTTATTTCACATGGTACTTACATGTTTCTGAATCATCACTAAATTTTTGTTGGATGATTTTTCAGAACAGGGTAAATAGTCATATTCTTTCCAAATGTGTTAGTGAATCCGTATGTGAAATGTTACTACTGGGAAATTTCTAAGTGAAAACAATAATGGAGAACTTGAATAATGAGACTAGATAATGAGAAAATCCATCTTATTTAAATGTGTGCATACATGAGTTAAATGTTAATATAGCTAAAAGAAAACCTAGAGATGCTAAATTTGAGTGGCTTTTATAATGCCAGTAAAAATATCTTACTAAAGGGAGAACGTGGATCACTTTTTGGAGTATTTTCAATGCAGGTACAACTAACTAAAGAAAAAAGAGAATTATGAAGACATGGACTTTAATAAACAATATTCACAATTATTAATAATTAAAAATAATTGCACCTCAATATTTTATAATATAATTCATATATTTATACTTTGTTCTGAACTTCAAATAACTAAGGAGAGTTGAGAAATTACATATATATATATGTATATATATTATATATATGGAGAAAATTGTGGTGTGATTTAGACAAAAGCAATTTTCCTTTAACTTTTTAGGCAAGTTACATTCTTTTAAAATGTCAGATTGGATTCCTGTAATTGACTGCATCTGAGATTAAGCAGTTAGTGAGTAGAAGATGTAGATGTCAAGAAGCATTGACATTATAAGTGAATCCCGGATTAATTTTGTTCTATCTCTCTGTGTTTATTATTCTTCATATGAAAGTTATTACTCCTTCAATTATTCTCCTATATGCTTCAAAAATATTCAGTGAAGAGTATGCTCATTTGAACAAATACATCATGGGATAGGTTACAATTACTGTTATTATTTCCAATTCCTTATATAACCATATATTTTACGAATGAAAAATGTTCAAGTGGACCCTTGGCCTGATGCTCCAAATTATTTAGTAATAATTTTTAACCTTATTATACCAGAAAAATGTTAATCAAAAGAGAATATTCTAATTTAACTCTAAACAATCATTATGTAAGAGAAAATTCTTGGGAAATGAAATTTCTGACTTGAAAGTACATAAGGTTAGAAAATTAGTTTAGCTATATAAAAAATTTTAAGTATGCTGCATAGGAGGTTATATTTGCCAATCGAATACAACCATGGAGTTCTGATTACTAAAAATAATGTTAGGTGATTAGTCAAAGGTAAATACATACATTGGAAAGTATATATGAATTACAATGGACTTTGTTAAATTCTATTAGTAGTTAAATGCATAGCAGGGCAATAAAAATACAAATTATGTATATAAGACTATATAATCTGAAGTTCTCACTTTAGATAATGAGGTAAAACTTTTTTCTAATTTTCAAACAGTATTATTTTTATATACAGAGATTGGGAAGCCCAACATTTTAAAAGAGGACTACATTGATATTATACTCTCTCTCTCTTTCTGTCTCTCTCTCTCTTTGTCTCTCCCCTCTCTCTCATACACACACACACACACACACACACACGGTATATTGCTTTCAGAAGCAATTCTCAAGACTTGAGACAGATACGTACTTTGCTTTGTTTTAATTCATTGCTAGTTTTCCTGCTTGGTTTGGTAGATTCTAAATAAAGCTTGTTTCATCGATAAATAAATGTATATATGTGATAAAATCAGCTGAATGTATTTTTGATCAGTGCAGATTTTGAAACAAACTATAATAATGAAACACGGTAATATTAATCTTATTTATTTAAAAATTTTATTTTTATTTCAAAGTTGGTTAATTTTTTCTTAGAAACTAAAAATTATACATTTCTGAATCATATTATTTAACTAAAATTTTCAATTTGATGGGAAAAAATGACTTTTTTTCTCGGTAGTCTTCCAGATATGTGCATTTTACTTCAATATTTATCTAGAGAAGCATTTTGTAAGTATCCCAGGACTGTCTTTATCAGTGGAAAGTAATAAGTTAAATATAAACTCCTATCCTTAACCAGTATTGTTCACCCTGGGTCTAACTCTGATAGACAGCTATTCCTTCTTTACAGATTGTCAGTGACCTAAGCAAAGCATACAGAAGTTCTAGCAATTAAGCAGAAGAATTAGGTTTTGAACTCCTAAACACTGAGTGTACTGTGATCACCCATCATAATTAAAGTAAAAAATCTTTCAAGTGTCACTAATTTAAATAGGGCTTTTGTTGTTTTATAAAATCCAGTTGACCATTCAGAATAGCGGAATGGTTTTTTTTCCTCTTACTATACCACCAGTGGTCTAATTCAGCCATTATAAAGCAATTCTTCCTGTTTTCCTATGGCCTAAGCAGATTTGAAATATGAGGGGAAAATTGATATTATTGATTACTTTTGCTTTTTGTCCTTTTAATTAATTCGGATTTTTCAGTAAGAATGGATTGGGAGAGCAGTGGTTAGTATGCTTGTTATTTCATAATATGGATGAAGTGCTGATATAACTGATGGTTGATTCTGCTTTGAAATTTAAAAGCTTCTCTCACAAATATGGGACTTTTTTTGGAATAAGCAAGTGAGAGTGTAAGGGCATTTATATGTAATTAAGGCTGATAGTAAGGATACATTTAAATGTTTTTTCTGATTTCCAAAACAATGTATTTTCACCTCTAGCCTCAGCAGCTTCTGATAGTAGAACGAAAGAAAGAAGCAGATGGCATTTATCTGGCACATACATATTTTATATGAGCTTTGAACACTCACTCATACAACACAGATTTATTGAGTTCTTACATGACAATTGCTGTTAATAGACACTTGAGATATAATGATGAACAACACAGATAAACTCCTTACTCTCGAGGAGTTTATAATCTATAAGGAGAAGGTGGAAATTTAACAAACACACAAACTAGAAAAAGTTCTATATACACGGACTTTTAATTTTGTTTAAGATATTGTAGCTTGCAACAGAAAACTGTTCCACTAAAGAACAAAAAGACAATCCGGATAAAATAATTTTTACATTATAGTCATTAGAGAACTACTGAGATAACCAGAATTGGGGTGGGGGGTGTAATCCCTGAAAAACAAGCAGTTTCAAGGTTAAGCAAACCAACACTTTGTAGCCAGTTTGCTTAGGATTCTAAACACAGGCAGTAAACTGATGAACACAGTATAGACCCAGAGAGAAGGCCTCTATTACGAGATCAAGAAGAAGCATGTAGTTCTTATTGCCCCATGGGGATAAAGTGACAAAAAAGTAAACACTTAGATTGTCAGTAAGAAGGGTGGAACAAAGAACTGATGCCAATACCATCTCAATTTTCACATAGAGTATTTGCCAAATTTTAAAACCACGTAAGACACAAGACTGAGAAACCAAGCACAAACTCTCAACACTTAAAGAAAAATTTTCTATACTCTCCATGTTAAACAGGACTAGGGTTCAGGGCTCATTTGTGAACACCCCAAGTGTGGCTGGAGAGTTACATCCAAGATTATAGGTAAGCCAAAAGTATACAAAACCTTACTAATGCTGAAAGCCAGTTTCAAGCTCAACTTTGATTGGATTACAATAATCTATCTGCATTTTTTATGTTTAGCAATGGAAAGATTAAACACATTCTGGAGAGCCTCCAAATCCTTAACAATTTTTCATACACAATATCTAATAATCAATAATCAAAGGCTAAGCTCCAGCCAAAAGAAAGAGAAAAAGTAGATAATAAAAAAGACCCATAGATGACATTGATTTTGGAATTAGAAGACAGGACTTAAAAATAGCTATGATTAACATGTTCAGGAAAATAGAGGAAATGTTAGAAAACAGATTTTCCTGAGAAACTTGGAATTTATAAAGATAAAGTGAAATTCTAGAACTGAAAAGTAGAGTATGGATGGATGCTGCCAAAAGAAACATTAGTTGAATTGGCTTAAAAAAGAATGACCAGTGACCCCAGTAGGGAAACTATTCAAGTTGGTCGTTTTCTACATCCACTACAGCACATAAGATATCAAAGGATCAGATAGTGTGACATTTTAGATCAGTAGATCAGTTCCACACTATATGGAAATGTTTGCAGAAGTTATTGGATCTGTATCCCCAGGAGTGAAAATAGAAGGAGGACAAAGCAGCAGAAAATTAGATGAAATGAATCCTACAGAAGCCTCTGCATCCACCGAGGAAGGAATCAAGATCATAAAGTCCAGAAGGCACTAGACTCCTATTTTTGCATCTCAGAAATATGAGGACCTTTTGCAAAAATTCTTTTGGTCACTTAACTTATTTGCTTCTACTGTTTGTGCATTATAATGTATGAAATAGCTTATGTTTACATACACTGAAAATTATGCTTATGTGTCTAGGTGTCTTTGAAGGTAAAATAGAGCTCTCAGCTGACCTAAAATATATGTGCAGCATGAGTGAAAACTAAACCTTTATTGCCTTATGCCTCTGAGATTATGTTACTGTGAGTTACTGACATGTAACCTGGCTTAATCCTGTCTGATACACTTCTCAAAATGATCTGGCCACATGCCCATTCTCCATGTTGTGCATCACTTTAGACACACTAGCCTTCTTGCTGTTCCTGAAACAAGCCAGATGCATCTCTGCTTCAATACCTTTGATCTTGACACCCCAAGGCTGTAATGCCCATTCCGTCTGATCTCTGAATGGATCAATCCCTCACTTCCTCCATGTCCTTTGTCAAAAATCACCTTTTCGTGAAGCCTCCCCTACTGTGTCACCTAACATTTCAACTCTCTCAACAGAATCTCTCTGCCTCCACCTGGCTTAATTATTCTACATATAATTTGTCATCGTCTAACATACTATATTTTTTCTATTTTGTTTCTCCTCCACTGCAACATAACTTCCATGAGGGCAGGAAGTTTTTTTAATAGTCTTCATTTTTCAGAACCATTTTAGATTTACAGCAAAATTGAGTTAAAGATACTGAGATAGCCCATATACCCCTGCCCCACACAACCACAGCCACCCCATTATCAACATCCCCCGCTAATGTGGTACATTTGTTGCAACTGACGAACCTGCCTTGGCACATCATAATCACCCAAAGTCCATAGTTTACGTTAGGGTTCACTTTGGTGTTGTACATTCTGTGGATTTGGACAACTGTATAATGAATTTCATGTAACCACCATTATAGTATCATACCAAATACTTTGGCTGCCTTGAAAATGCTCTATGCTCTGTCTACTAATTCTGCCTTCCTCAACCCTCAACTCAACTCTGGACAGCTACTGATCTTTTTAGTCTCCACAGTTTTGCCTTTTCCAGAATATAATATTGTTGAAATACAATATGTAACTTTTCTCGGATTGGCTTATTTCACATAGTAATGGGTGTAAAAGTTTCTTCCATATCTTTACATGGCATAATAGTTTTTTTTTTAGTGCTGTATAATGTTGCATTCTCTGAATATACAATACTTTATCCATTCACCTACTGAAGGATATCTTGATTGTTTCCAAGCATTAGCAATTATGAACAAAGCTACTATAAATATCTATGTGTAGATTTTTTTTGTGTGTGTGAAAATAAGCTTCTGATTCCTTTGGGGAAGTACCAAGAACTTCTACTGCTCTTGGATCATATAGTAAATATTTGTTTAATTTTGTAAGAAACTGTCAATCTCTATTCCAAAGTGGGCATACCATTTTATATTTTCACCAGTAATGAATGAGAGATCTGGGTGCTCTATATCCTCACCAGCATTTGGTGTTGTCAGTATTCTTCATTTTGGTCATTCTAATAGGTGTGTAAAAATAATTCATTGCTGCTTTAATTTTCATTTCCATAATGACGTGACGTGGAGAGCATTTTAAGTGTGAATTTGCCATCTGTATACCTGTTAACGTCATTGGCCCATTTTTAAATCAGCCTTTTTGTTTTCTCTTTTTGAGTTTTGAGAGTTTTGTGTGTGTGTGTTTTGGATAATAGTCGTAAGGCCTGCAAATATTTCCTCCCAGTCTTTGGCTTGTCTTCTCATTCTCTTCCCATTTTCTTTCACAGAGCAGTTTTTAACTTTAATGAAGCCCAGATTATCAATTATTTCTGTCATGGATTGTACCTTTGGTGTTGTATCTGAAAAGTCAACACCAAATCCAAGGTTATCTGGATTTACTTCTATGTTATCCTCCAGGAGTTTTATGTTCTTGTGTTTTAGGCCTGTGACCTATTTTGAGTTAATTTTTGTGAAGGGCATAATGTCTGTGTCTACACTGATTGTTTTGTATGTGGACGTCTGGTTGTTACAGCAGGGCAAGATTTTTTTGTCTACTTCTGAACTAAGTCCTCGTTGCCTAAAAAAGTGTCTGCTGCATAGCAGGCTCTCAATAAATCTTTTTAAATGAAATAATATACATTTTATTGTGTTTGTGAATGAGTCACAATAATATAAACACAAAATAAAAATTCACTTGGATTAAGAAATACTCTTAATGTATGATTATCTATAGGAAAATTATTTTCTACTAGAAATTTCTTAGTGTGAGCTCGTTTTTTAAGTTTGTTTTTTATCTAAGAGCTGAAATCAGGAAATTTGAAAGGGTAGAAGATTCAATTAAGAGATGAGGATGGAAATAGTTGAAAGAGAGAAAGAAAGAAGAAAGAAAAGTAGCATGGCCAGATAACCAAGGAATCAACTTTTTAAGTCCTGAAAGCTTTATGGCCAAAATATGCTAAGGACTCAGTGCCACGCCAGCTTTCTAGAAAACAAATGTCTTCAAGAATGTCAAAAAGCTGTGGTCAGTGAGTTGGATCTTAGCGTGAGAGTCTGGTGGTTTTAGACGAACAAACAAGGCAACACTCATTTCACTCAACTGTTATAGAGCAAATTAATATTCATTAGATAAATTTTGTTCAATTCTTATTATGTTCTGTAAAAACTACCAGACATTTTCACTTTAATTATGTCATTTAATCTTCATAAAAATCTTGAAAGAGACAGAGCCAGGGGTGAAATTCAGCTCTGCTTGACTATGGAGCACAGAGAGTTTGTCAGATACAGTCTTTTGATGGATAGTGCAACGTCCCAATAGGACATTAAGGACTGTTTTTATGTTATATAGAAAAAGAGGTGGAAGAAACACTCTTCAATGCCAAAATGTATGAACAAAAACCTACAAACACATTATTATTTCAATTTTTTTAAAAGAAGTTTATTGGTTTTTAAATGGCTCAAATTGCGAATAAACAAATCAGGTAGTGGCACCAGCCTAAGACACATGATGCATCTTTGTCAGTTGGCTTCATCGCACTTCAGTACCCAGGAGAGAAAAGGTCTCAAAGCAAAGTCACAATGTTAGTGGTTAGGACCCCTGGTTAAATAAGACTATAACGAGTATACAGGGAGATTGCTAGGCCCACTGGCCAGTGTTACATTGGTTACGAATTCTGCACATGGCACGGCCTATGAGAAATATGAAAGATGTACATCTCAAATCCTTTAAGGATAAATATTTAACATGAGAAGCTGGATGTCCTATCTAAAGAGCGAGTTCCTAAAAAGCCTATTTTTAAATTTACGTACACACCTATCACCTGGACTGCCGCCTGAACACATCTTTGACCTGTTGAAAGTAGGACTGAGCAAAAAGAAAAAAATACTCTGTTGAATCAACTGTCCTAGCCCCACTGCAAAGGGGAAAAAAAAAACCTGACAGTGGCATATTTCCCACTGAAATTATGTCCCCAAATAACGTGCTAGAATTCTTCTAGCAGGGACACCACGCAATGGTGACACAGCCTAATGTTTGGTCAGTGTGTGCCAAACATATTTTCTGCACTGTATCCCGGTTTGACTGCTTGATGTTAACTTCTGAAAATATAGCTACAGTGTTCTTCATTATGAACATAAACAGACAAAATTTACTTCTAATAATTCCTATATAAAACTGTAACTTCATGAATACAAACTTGGAAATGAACAGATGGCAAGCATGAATATTTTCCCAAAGTGTTCCAGTGCAAAATGCATTAGCATTATTGACATTTTCTTCCTGTGCCCTGCTCCCAGGAGATTAAAAACTTAACACTTACATGTTCGCCACTGGCAGAAAGTGATTTCCAGGGACCAGCATCTTAGAGAAAAAGAGAGTTAATTCAAACTGGTGCTGAATCCTCGCAGTCAAAAATTCTCTTACAACTACATGCTGGTCCTTCATTTTAAATGACCTTGCAGTTTATTAAAAGCGATCAAAGAGATCTGGAATCTTATTTTCAAGAAACAGAATGGCCAACATTTTAAATTTAGGCAGAGTCCTAGCAGCCAGGTACTTCTCAAGGATCTTCTATACAAAAGCAGTACTCCATGCTGGGCATATATTTTCTCACCACGACACATGGGGCAGTGGAACCCTGGTGTCAGCAAGAACACATCCAGAATGATATAACCGGGTGTCTTTCAGTTTCTAAATTAAGGTATATTCAAAAATTTCCATGTACACATTTACAGCACTTTTCTAAATTACTCACCAGGTAATTAAAGCAGATTCACAAATGAATTACTCTCAGTTTAACTACATGCAACAACCATACCAATAACTTTTTCTTCTAAATTTTGCATAACGGTGGTTTAAAAAAAGTGGTACCGTTTATCATGTTCACAATTGTCATTTTTCAAGGTAATAGAAGACCAATATATTTTAAAATGATATAAAATTTAAGCTTTATTAAAAAATCACGAGAGAAAGTCACCTTTCCTCCCATTCCCCACCCCCATCTCACCTCTTTAACATTTCAAGAAAGACAGCCTGAGAAACACAAGCTCATATGCTACATTCAGGACAATGATAAATGTAGGCAATAATGAAATAAGCTGAACTTTGCTTCTTGGTAAAGCCACATTTATTTCTTTTTTAAGTAAATTTGACTTTTATTGCAGTTCCAATTCATGCTTTTAGTGACATACAACAATTTCCAAAATGTTAAAGTAATTTCAGTAATTGAGCCTTCAATGGCAATGCTTATAAGTTATATTTATTAGCATGGTCAAGATAAGAAAGGAATTTGGACTTTGATTATAAAATGCAGCATCTTTCTCTGATTCTCTTGGCTGAACTTTTCCTCTTCTTTTTTCCATTCTTTTCTTTGCTGTCTTCCATCTTTTTTGCTCGAATTTCTCTCATTAAATAAAAAAATACCTTGTCAACATTAGCTCGTGTTTTAGCAGATGTTTCCACATAGTTAACAGTCCACTGGTCAGCTCTGTTTTTTGCCTCTTTTACAGAAACCGGCCTTTTATCTTCTAAATCTGATTTGTTACCAACCAGTAGAAATGGAACATTCTCATCTTCTTTTACTCTTAAAATCTGCTCCCTGAAGTCAGCTGTAGCTGCAAAGGATTCCATTTCTGCAATAGAGAAGACACAGAGAAACCCCTCTCTGCTTCGGAAATAGTTGTCCCTAATTGCAGCATAGTCCTCCTGCCCAGCTGTTTCTAAGACACCGATCTGTACTTCCTCGCCAACCAGTACTACTCTCTTCCGATAGGTGCCTTCTTTGATAAGCTCATAGTCCTCCACAAACTCATCGTACATGAACTGTAGAGTCAGAGCTGCCTTGCCCACACCGGTACTGCCCACCGTGATGACTTTGTGTAAGGCCAAATTATTCTGACCCTTGGGCTTATTTGCGGCCATCTTGTGTTGTAGTTCTCACCAACCGGTTAGGAAGAATCTGCACCGTGAGCCAGTCCGCCGCCCCGAGGGCTCCGGAAGCAGCGGGTGCGTGGCTCTGGCTGGTTGGTGCTCGGCCCTCGTCGCCTGCGAGGCCCCGCACTGGGAGCAGTCGAAGGAGGAGTCTTTATTATTTCTATTTCACCTATGATGAATATGATCCTCAGTCGGCCAAGGTCACAAAGCTTTTAAGAGGTAATACCAGAATTCATACCCAGATAGTTCTGTCTCCTAATGTAGTGCTTTTCAAATATTGACGTGCATGAGATTCACTAGGATATATTATTAAATGCAGATGTTTATTCCATGGGTCTAAAGTGTATCTGAGATTCATTGTTTCTAACAAACTGCCAGGTGATCTCAATGTTGCTGCTGATGTACCCCACTTTGAGTAGCAAGGTCCTAAAAAGTTGAATCCTGAGATATGGAAAGGACGATAAATACAAGAGTAGCCTGTTGGAGCATTTGGAATCACACAAAAAGAGTAATTAGGCTCTTGTCTTATTTTTTTCTCCTACAAGGTACAAATCTCAGTAAGCAGCAAGACCGTTTATTACACATCCTCTAACATAGAGCAACAATCAAGAGTTGAACAAAAATAATGGGATAATGGACATAAGCAACCAAACCATGTCATTCTCTTCTGGGGAAGCAGGGGTGGTGGTGGAAAGCCCTTGGGTTTCAGCAGGCTTTTGCAAGTGAGTTCTGTATCAGTTACCTGTGGGTTTGACCACATCTTTTCCCCTATAAATCAGGATGCTATGTTGATTACCGAGAAAGGAAGTAAAATGGAAAAATATTCTTTTTTATTATTATTTTGCAGAAACTGAGCATACCTTGCATGAGACTGCCTAAGTCATTGTGCTCAACTGTGCTTAAAAATTTTGCATCTCAGTTAGATATCAGTCCTTATCCCGACAGAAAACAATATATTGAAAAGGCCAAGCAATAATCCTTCAAGTGCTTCTAAGTGTTCAAGTGAAGGAAAGAGTTATTCATCTTCCTTTAAATCAGAAGCTAGAAATGATTCAACTTAATCAGGAAGGCATGTCAAAAGCCAAGATAGGCCAAAAGCTAGGCCTCTTGCACCAAACAGTTGGCAAAGTTGTAAATGCAGAGAAAAGATTATTGAAAGAAATTAAAAGTGCTACCCCAGTGAACCCATGATTAATTAAAGGGGGAAAAAAAGGGCCGGGTGCGGTGGCTCACGCCTGTAATCCCAGCACTTTGGGAGGCCGAGGTAGGCGGATCACAAGGTCAGGAGATCGAGACCATCCTGGCTAACATGGTGAAACCCCGTCTCTACTAAAAAATACAAAAAATTAGCTGGGCATGGTGGCGGGCACCTGTAGTTCTAGCTACTCAGGAGGCTGAGACAGGAGAATGGCGTGAACCCAGCAGGCGGAGCTTGCAGTGAGCCAAGATCGAGCCACTGCACTCCAGGCTGGGCGACAGAGGAAGACTCCGTCTCAAAAAAAAAAAAAAAAAAAAAAAAAGAAAAGAAAAGAAAAAGAAGCAGCAACCTTACTGCTTGTCTGGGAAAGTTTTATTTATTTATTTATTTATATGTTTAGTGATCTGGATAAAAGAAGAAAGCAGGCACAAAAGTTCCTTGCCAAAGCAGAATTTAGAGCAAGGTCCCAACTCTCTTCTATCTTATAAAGGCTGAGAGAGGTGAAAAACCTGTAGAAAAAATGTTTGAAGCTAGCAGAGGGTGGTTCATAAGGTTTCAGAAAAGAAGCCATGTCCACAGCATCAAATACAAGGTAAAGTGGCAAGTGCTGATGGAGAAGCAGCAGCAAGTTATCCAGATCTACCTAAAAGAACTGATGAAAGTGGCTGTAACTAAACAATAGATTTTTAATGCAGATGAGACAGACTTTGGAAAAAAATGCCAAGTAGGACTTTAATAGCTAGAGAGAAGAAGTCAATACCTGGTTTCAAAGTGTGAAAGAACAGGCTGACTCTCTTGCCACAGGCTAATGCAGCTGATGACTCAAATTTAAAGGCAGTACTCAAGTACTCGTTAAGCATTCCAAAAATCTTAGGGCCCTTGAGAATTATTCTAAATCTACTCTGCCTGTGCTCTATAAATGGAATGACAAAGCCTGGTTGACAACACATCTGTTTACAGCATAGCTTGCTGAATATTTTAAGCCCACTGTTGAGACCTACTGCTCAGAAAAAAGATTCCTTTCTAAATATTACTGCTCATTGAAAATGCACTTGGTCACCCAAGAGCTCTAAAGGAGAAGTACAATGAGGTTAATACTGTTTCCATTCCTGCTAACATAATACCTATTCTGAAGTCTGTGGATCAAGAAATACATTTTGTAAGGCTAGAGCTGCCATAGATCACTATGGATGTATATGGACAAAATAGATGGATAAACTTCTAGAAAAGATTCACAATTTTAGATGCCATTAAATGCATTTGTGATTCATGGGAGGAAATAAAAATATTAACATTAACAGCAATTTGAAAGAAGTTGAGTCCAACCCTCAGGGATGACCATGAGGAGTTCAGACTCCAGTGAAGGAAGTAATTGTGGATGTGGTGGCTATAGCAAGACAATTGGAAGTGGAGGAGTTCGTGATTTTACTTAATTGCTGCAATCTCATAAAACTTGAATGAATGAAGCATTGTTTCTTATGGATGAACAAAGGAAGTAGTTTCTTGAGACGGAATGTAATTCTGGTGAAGATGTTGTGAATATTGTTGAAATGACAACAAAAAGGCCAGGCGTGGTGGTTCATGTCTGTATTCCCAGCACTTTGGGAGGCCGTGGCAGGTGGATCACTTGAGGTCAGGAGTTATAGACCAGCCTGGCCAACATGGTGAAACCCTGTCTCTACTAAAAATACAAAAATTAGCCAGTCATGGTGGTGCGTGCCTGTAATCCCAGCTACTCAGGAAACTGAGGTGGGATAATGACTTGAACTCAGGAGGCAGAGGCTGCAGTGACCTGAGATCATGCCACTCCACTTCAGCCTGGGCAACAGAGCGAGACTCTGCCTCAATTTTAAAAAAAAGAAAGAAAGAAAGAAATGAAATGACAGCAAAGTATTTAGAATAGTCATAAATTTAGTTGATAAAGTAGTGGCAGGGTTTGAAAGGATTGAATCCAAGTTGAAAGAAGTTGTGCTGTGGGTAAACTGCTACCAAACATCATTGCATGCTACAGAGAAATTTTCATGAAATGAGGAGTCCATTGATGTGGCAAACTTCACTGTTGTCTTATTTTAAGAAACCCAGCCTTCTGCAACCACCATCGTGATCTGTCAGCAGCCATCAGCCTCGAGGCAAAACCCTCTACCAGCAAAGATTACAACTTGCTGAAGGCTTAGATGATTGTTATCATTTCTTAGTATTTTTAAATTATTTTTAAATTAAAATATTTTTAAATTAAGTATTTTTAATTAGTATTTTTAAATTAAGGTATGTCCATTTTTTATATATAATGCTACTACACACTTAGACTACACTATAGTGTAAACATCATTTTCATATGCACTGGGAAAACAAAAAATTTGTGACTCACTTTATTGAAGTGGTCTGGAACTCAACCCACAGTATATCTGAGGCATGCCTGTACTGTGAGTTACATTTTGCAATAATAGTCAATGAACATTTGCAATATAACCTATTCATGACCTATTACTTGTGTTTCAAAAATTTTATTCAGTTATATTAAATTGATTTGCATAATTAGAATGTTATTCATTTGACAATAGCTGATGATCCATAGTATGTTAGAGATTAATTTTAAATAACTCAAAACTGATTTGGGAGAGCTTTTACATTATATTGACATTTCAGTGAAACTTGATTTTAAAAATTGTGTTCCGTTGCCTTCACTGGTTACTTAGCAATTAACATAAAGTTTTCAGAAAAGCCTATATACATTTCAGAAGCAAGAAACAAAATTGAGAAAAATAACAAACCAAACATATGGTGTTTGAATTGTTTTTTAAATTAAGGACTGTATTTATAGTTGCTGTGTTTGAGTTACTCATATGCAACTGAGAAGTTGAATTTCATTTTCCCTCATTGGTTATTATAGTCAAAACTATAAAGTTATTATTTTATTTTTAATCATTGTCTTTTCTGTTTTCTGCATTACATTTCTCTTGAAGCTTATAGAATTTACCGTGTCAGTCTCCTCCTCAGGGTGACAGTCTCATTCTCTAGAACTTCTGAAAACACATGAACCATGCTTCTTCATAAGTTTTTAAAATATTAGTTTCTTTTGATTTGCCATGTGAAAATACTGCAAATTAGTTATAATCATCCCATTTCTATGGAAATATTGTAGATATTATTTAATTAATCTTGCTAGATGCTGAACAATTCATGAACTACTTGCTGAAATTCAATAAGCAATTCATGAATACTTGAATTAAGAGTTAAGAGTTTTTTTTAAGTCAGAAACTGGTAAATACCATCAATGACAAATATTATTCCATCAAATTCAATCTGGTTATGAAATATCTCAGTTTTTAAACTCATCCTGAATACACTCAGCAGTGAAAAAGATGAGGTGTGACTACAAGGTAACGAAATTCATTTTCTTAGGTGGTTTGTAAAACCAGCTCTCTGAACACAATTCAAGAAGAGGACTTCCAAAATTTTTTTTTTAAGTGGAAATCTTTTCTTTTTTTTTTTAATTATACTTTAAGTTTTAGGGTACATGTGCACAACGTGCAGGTTTGTTACATGTGTATACATGTGCCATGTTGGTGTGCTGCACCCATTAACTAATCATTTAACATTAGGCATATCTCCTAATGCTATCTCTCCCCCCTCCCCGCCACCCCACAACAGGCCCCGGTGTGTGATATTCCCCTTCCTGTGTCCATGTGTTCTCATTGTTCAATTCCCACCTATGAGTGAGAACATGCGGTGTTTGGCTTTTTGTCCTTGTGATAGTTTGCTGGGAATGATGGTTTCCAGCTTCATCCATGTCCCTACAAAGGACATGAACTCATCATTTTTTATGGCTGCATAGTATTCCATGGTGTATATGTGCAACATTTTCTTAATCCAGTCTATCATTGTTGGACATTTGGGTTGTTCCAAGTCTTTGCTATTGTGAATAGTGCCACAATAAAATGTTTCAAGCCATGGTAACATAATTATCATCAACATACAGTCTCCCAGGGCAATTCCTAAGAAGGTCAACACTCATTGTGGTATTTGTTAATTTTTTTTAATTATTTTATTGTCATACTTTGTAAGTTGGTGTAAAGGCACTTTGAAACAGAAGGACTGCCTCTCAGAGATCCTGGTAGAGCGTGACGCAGGGAGCTTCATTCATATCTGAGTATTGAAAAAAGAAAATAAAGTCATTCCCCTTGTATATCAGTGTACATCCGTGTCCTGCTATGGATACATTTTTAATTGCTCTCCTTAAGAGCTTGATCCAAAAGCCTTTGAAGTAAGCAGCCCTCTACTTTTATCCTATTACAAGTGAACAGTCTCTCAATCCTGCCCTGATTTTTAGAGCCAGGGGAAGAAAAGCATTTGGAAATTGTTCTGAAATATAGTTTCTACTAACATTTTCCTATGGGTGATCTTGCTAGCCTATTAAACATTTGTAATCACACAGAGCTTAAAATATGGAACTGCAAACATGTTAGCACAGTGTGTAATCTCAGTGCTCAGAAGGGATCCAGCACTCACAGTGAGCTTATTTCCAGAGCTCTAGCTGCACCAGCTCTCCAGGGAGCTAAAGCTGCCAGTCCACCCTCCTAACTCCCTTGGAGGAGAATAGGTGGTAGCAACAATTCATGTGGGTGGAAACTGAAGAAATGGAATAATACAGTAGAAGAGGAGGGGAAGGTAGCACAGGCATGACAGTGACGGAATAAATGACACAGCTTGAATTCAACAGTGCTTCTGTCCCTGTTTTTAGACTGATAATGTGTGTAACTTCCCCCTCCCTCTTTTTAAATTAGCAAACATAATCCTTACTAAGCACCTGGCTGCCTTGATTCTAGACCACATCAGCATCTGTCTCCTTCCATACATCATTCTAATACAAAATATGAATGCAGTTTCACTGCTTTTAGAGATTCACTGGGAGTTTGCAGACATTTTCCCAAGTACAAGAACACTTAAAAATACATCTTTGTATCAGAATTTCAAGCACTGGAATAATAAAGGATGATGACAAGAATGAGCAAATGGTTTAGGAGAAAATCACAGTCTACTTTCCAAAGTAACAGTTTTAAAAATCCTATTCCTAGCACAAAATTACAATTAAAATGAAATAATAGATTATGTTAATTAAGCGCTATGTTTCCAGCTTTTTTCTCTCTTCCAAAGAGGGTCGGGGGAATATGAAATGTAGCATGATTTGTTTGGGATGACATGAATAGCCCAATTATACAAATATATTTCTGGTTGGTTTGGTAAACATTGAAAATTTTGTTTTATCAATATATTAGTATGCCCTTTTCTTCAACACCACAGATGTTTAAATCCCCTTTGGCTGCTCTTGCAAATTCAGCCTAACCACCAGTTCTGTACCTTGCTGCAATTATCTTTAAAAACACAATTCCCAAGGTAGACTGTTTAAGGCTGGGTGGAAAGGTTGCCCTTCGTATTTCTTACATACAATCAGACAGATTATTGTTCATGTGAAAGCCTGTGAACCCTCCCACACAGGAGGGTGATCTATCCACAGCAGTGATAGTTTCTGACTGTAGCTACATTCTTCAGAGGATAGCCTGCTATTACCACCCATTACTTTAGCTCAGTCTATACATAATGCAAGATGGGAAGGTGTGGAAGTTTTAAATGCCCAGTTTCTTTTGACTCCTGAAAACATTCACAGTAGTGGTAGCTTAGCCAGTTCTGTGTGTATGGCTTATACCATGAATCAGAACCACTAGTAATTTTATATCTCTCTTCCACTTTAGTGTATGTGAAAGCTTGCATACAAAAAGAAGGGGCAACAACTATACAGGAAGGAGGACAGGTAAATATAAACATAGAAAGGTAGCCGAGTTAAATTAACTCCTAATTCTTTTAGGACACTTTATAATGGAAAAATAATCATAGTGCAAAATTGATGTAATTAAAAGTTATGCATGCAAGAAAATGTTGAATTACTTGTACATTTCAGAATCTACACTCCAAGAGTACATGTAGATACCCTCTTATTTTACTTTTGATAAGTGCTTTTTACAACTTTCAAGTTTCAAATGTGTTCTAAACTCTGTGCTACAGAGCTAATGTGAAAATAGCTTATTCTAAAATTGTCCTTCTGTTACTGTTACTGCATGTATCCACTTTTGAAAATAATTAGATTGCTTAATATCTTGAAAATTTATGTTGAAAAAATCTCATGAATAAAATATTCAATAGGATTGCCATTTGACAATGTGTGATAATGAATCCCAGTACTACAGTAATGTTATAAAATTGTAATCTCACATTTGATGAAAAATATTCCAAATGCAAACTAAAAATCTTTGGCATATCTTATCATTTTTAGCTGTATTGAACACCATCAAATTATCAGAGAGTCTGGTAAAGATGACTCAATTAAAGGTCTGTCTCTTTATGTAAAAGTTTCTAGTTTATTTAAACTCTTAAAAATTTAATGGATTACTTGAGATTCACAGAAAATACATTTCAGTTTCGAAGAAGTTATCTATTTCAAAGACTATCTAAATACTTTTTTTAGCTTTAGTCAGGAAGTTATTTTGTGAAATAATATATATTATTGGTTAAGATCAAGGGATATTGATTCAGGCCTACCTGAATTTCACCCTATGTTCTTCTATCATTTAGTTGTTTTGGGGGCCTGGAAAAATCATAAAGTCACAAAGTCTTGATTTTAAGACTTATAAAATGTAGATGACAAAAATTGATCCCATAGGAATTTTTCTGAGGATTTAAATAATATAAGTAAGTTGTTAAGAACAGTGCCTGGGACATGAGGTGCTATTATTATTACAAATCAAAGGTAAAGTTTAAATTACTATACATTAAATAGCAATCTCATTAGAGAACATCAGAATGATTGCAAAGTCAGTATAAAATATCATTATGCTACATTTGGGAAATTATTAAATACCTCTTAATAGCCAATGCCCAAATTTTTAGGATAGCCAAGAACCAACATTATTAAACCTTGAGGAAACAGAGTATCTACCAAATACATGGGTTGAACTAGCTGGTCTCTATTATCAACAGTAGTATTGACCTAAAATCAGGAAGTTTAAACAGTTCATGCTTAAAAGAAGATTAAAGCTATCTAAGATGTAAGGACAATCAAGCCAGCACCCCAAAAATCTTATTTTCTTGAAATGAAAATAAAAATGTCAGAGACATTGGAGATGAAGTCTTTCCTTCCTCCAGTAGAGAAGGTAAAAAATGCAGAGAAGAGGAGAGTCTATATATTATATGATTCAGCAATTCTTACTGGAAGTTTTTCATCTTCTGGTCAGTAGATCAAATATGATACCAGGAAATATAGAAGACTAAATATGCCCATTGTTCCTGCTGCAAAAAAGACGGAATATGATTAAGCTCTCATACCACCCAGGTCCACACCAGACTCAGATCACCCAGGAGTGAGTCACTGCTCTGATGGACTGATTGGCCCGGGCTGAGCCAAAGCAGTGATTAAATAGCTTAGAGCTTTGGAGCTGAAGGGAACCTCTGCACTAATTCTCCTTCATGCTTAAACGAAAGCTGATTCTGGAAGATATCCAGTGATGGCTGGGATTTAGGAGGATGGTCTTCTGCAAACCAGCCACAGGAACTGATGCCAACAGGCTCTTCACTGAGCAGATGAAGTGCGGGCTGGGGAGCTCTTCGGCTAATTTGTTTTCCATGTATAGTGAATGTTTTCAAACATAAATTATTAATTGTACTTTAAAAGTTGACTGTATAAAATGAATTTTCAGTTAATCTACACTCCAAATGGTCTGCAACAAATAAACAACTAAAATACCAAACATTTCTTTACTCAACATATGACTAAGTTATTCCTTTAAATAAAACATTACTCTTTTTTTTTTTCCTGGACTCTGTATTATAATACTTAACATTTATTTTTCCCATGGGAAAACATTATTGTAATGATCCAGAAAGCTCCTTTCTAATCTACTCAAAATAGTATATTCTAAATTAATTGGCTTAGTAGTTTACGGTGGATGCTGGTTAGTTTCATAGGTTGAACTTTGTGATGCTGCTGCCAGGGTCACTGGCTTACGTTCTGTGTATAAAGGTGAGCCATAGATATCCATGCACCGCATGTCCCGGTTACCCATAGATATCCATGCATCGCATGTCCATGTGAGCCATAGATATCCATGCACCGCATGTCCCGGTTACCCATAGATATCCATGCATCGCATGTCCATGTGAGCCATAGATATCCATGCACTGCATGTCTAGGTGAGACATAGATATACATGCATCACATGTCCAGGTTACCCATAGATACCCATGCACCTCATGTCCATGTGAGCCATAGATACCCATGCACCGTATGTCCAGGTGAGCCATAGATATCCATGCACTGCATGTTCAGGTGAGCCATAGATATCCATGCACCTCATGTCCAGCTTATCCATAGATATTCATGCACTGCATGTCCAGGTGACCCATGGATATTCATGCACAGCATGTTCAGGTGAGCCGTAGATATCTATGCACTGCATGTCCGGGTTACCCATAAATATCCGTGCACTGCATGTCCAGGTGAGCCATAGATATGCATGCACTGCATGTTCAGGTGAGCCATAGATATCCATGCACCTCATGTCCAGATTATCCATAGATATCCATGCACTGCATGTCCAGGTGAGCCATAGATATCTATGCACTGCATGTCCAGGTGAGCCATAGATATCCATGCACCGCACGTTCAGGCGAGCCATAGATATCCATGCACTGCATATCCAGGTTACCCATAGCATGTCCGGGTTACCCATAGCATGTCCGGGTTGCCCATAGCATGTCCGGGTTACCCATATATATCCATGCACCGCACTTTCAGGCGACGCATAGATATCCATGCACCGCATGTTCAGGTGAGCCATAGACATCCACACACCGCACGTCCGGGTTACCCGTAGATACCCACGCACCGCACGTCCGGGTTACCCGTAGATACCCACGCACCGCACGCCCGGGTTACCCGTAGATACCCACGCACCGCACGCCCGGGTTACCCGTAGATACCCACGCACCGCACGCCCGGGTTACCCGTAGATACCCACGCACCGCACGTCCGGGTTACCCGTAGATGTCCACGCACCGCACGCCGGGGTTACCCGTAGATGTCCAAGCACCGCACGCCCGGGTTACCCGTAGATGTCCAAGCACCGCACGCCCGGGTTACCTGTAGATGTCCATGCACCGCACGTTCGGATTATCCGTAGATGTCCATGCACCACATGTGCAGGTTACCCACAGATATCCATGCACCACATGTCCAGATTATCCATAGATATCCATGCACTGCATGCCCAAGTTACTCGTAGATATCCATGCACACTGCATGTCCAGGTTACCCGTAGATATCCATGCACCACATATTCAGGTGAGCCATAGATATCCATGCACTGCATGTCCAAGTTATTTGTAGATATCCATACACTGCATGTCCAGGTTACCCGTAGATATCCATGCACCACATATTCAGGTGAGCCATAGATATCCATGCACTGCATGTCCTGGGTTATCCATAGGTATCCATGTACTGCATGTCTAGGTTATCCATCAATAACTACGCATTGCATATGCAGCTATTCATAGAGAAAATTTTAGTTCCATCCCCTCATTTGTGTGCAATTTCACATCTGATAATGAATTTTAACGTGTCTACCACCACTTAGATATATTAAATATGTGAGAAGGACTTGATTCAATCCATCATCACTGTGAAACACTGCTCAAAGTGAATACATTTGGGAGAGTTATGAGGACAAAATGCATTTACGAACAAAGTGACTAAAATACATAGATGGATCCTGGACTTCTATAAGTTTATAAGCAAAAACAGATTAACTAACTGACTTTCCATGCAGACTATCTATTGTTGTCAAGGTGAATAAGGTCATTAAAAATGCATTAAACAAGTGGAATTTCATTTTCAGTTATAAGGTAACAGAAAATGTATTTCTTCTTCTAGTAGAAATAGGACTATAATAAAAGAAACAGTTCATCATGCTTAAAATCTCCTGCTGCGATACTGTGTTCCTCTCATGCGTTCATGGTTTCTGTTTCTCCAATTTGATTCAAGGAGCCTTGAGCAGTGAGCTCAATAATGATAAACACAGAGTTGAATTCAGAGCAGCGTTCATACTCTGGAATACACATTCTAGCTGTCTCATTTGAAAAATGTGTAGCTCTCCTGAGCCTTGGCTTTCTCATTTGGTAAAGCAGTTTGTAAGCCATAAGGTACTTTTAAAAGAAAGGAGTGGTATTCCCTGAAGTCCCTCATCATGTCTAGCACAATCCCAAACACTTGGTAGATGAAGACACATTGCTAAACCACCTTATTCATCCTTTCCAACTGCATATTTAAAATTTGAAATGGCCTTATGTTTCTCTTTAAAAAATCAAAAGTAGATGTTATGTCATTGGCTAACATGAAGAGTACAAGATAGAATAATAAGAAAGTTTTAAAAAAATGTATTTCAATGGTTAATGGAAATTAAATATTTATTTTATTTACTGTATTCCTATAAAGTTTTTAAAGCCTTATGAACACTATTTTACTTTTTGTGAGACAATGTTTGGACAACCCTAAAGAACTAAAAAAAAAAAAAAAAAAAAAAAAAAAAAAAAAAAAAAAAAAAAAAAACCTCAGGAAATCCAATGACGTTTTCAATAAAATTTACAAACAGGTTTTCTTCTCTTCTGGTGTCATTCAGCACCATATAGTTTCTTTTCCATTACATACAGCTGTATCGCAAATGATTTTTATCAGTGAGTTTGCAAGATTTAGGTCAATTACTGTTTCTGTCTGCTTATGCTATTTAACTGAAAGGGTAATCTTAATTGGCAGAAATTTATTGTTAAGAGGATGTATTAATTTTTTTCTAATATTTTTATCCTTCCATAAGAGCTACAAAACGGGAAAGAACAGAGAGTTTTTTATTCTATTCATGTCTCATCACATAGTAAAATACGAAAGTCATATTAATTTGCACTTCACATCTGAAATGCCACACAAATTGCATAACCATATGGAAGAGTTACCATCTGAATTAAAATATATTAACAAATTGAAATAGTGAAACTATGAATATGTGTTTTAAACTCAGTGAGACATTTACCTTGGGATATAAAAAGACTATAAAAGTTAAATTTTAATTCAACTCTGAAATATAATAGGGGCATATTAATATAATTTGGGGCATTTGAATTTATTTGTTTGGTGCCACCTTTAATTTCTGTGTCTATTTTTTGTATTTTTAAAACTTATTCCCTTATATTATTTGTTCAGCTATCTAACTCCCCAGAAAAAGCCAAGTCTTTCTCAGTTGGTATTCTCATGTGGCCCACTGTATCGTGCCTTACGTAGTATAGGAGTAAAGCCATGTTTATTAAAGTAAAAAAAAGTTTAATAAATAATGCGATGGGTATATTATAGTCTTATGTGGATATTAAAGCTCTATGGAAAAATATTTAACAACATGGGAAAATATTCATAAAATAATTTGAAAAGACCTAAAGCGGGATACACAATTTGTGTAATCATAACTATAATCCCAATTTTATGTTGAAATGTGTACATACACTGAGAAAAATGCTGGAGGTTAATACACCACAGTCATTTTTTATATACTGAGTATGTTGGGAGCTAGAAGGTGAGACTAGAGATCTCTCTTTTCTTTCTCACATATTTCAGTATTTTTCAAAATGTCTACAGTGAAGGTATATTAATTATATAATTAATATGCACTTAATCGCTTCTCAAAATATATTTTGAACAATAAATTTATTTTTTAAATGAACAGAATTTAGCATTAAATTTTTGAGGGTCACTGCCTTACTTCATCCATTTCCAGTCTGATCTTATGCCCAGAGATACTAATGTTCCTTTTATTACTCTACCAGAATGTAAAATACACCTGAGTCCTTCAGATACTATCACAAATAGAGGAAAAATCAATTATTCCATCTTCTTTTAATTATGTATTCAACTTAAAATTAAATATACTGAATAGGAAATAATAATAATAAATCTAGTCAGTCAACTATGGAGTATTTCGTTATGAAGAGCAATGTCAATAAAATTTTATTTTAGAGTTCCTGATGTCCCGCTCCAGTAGCGGAAAAAAAGTTTTATGTTTTTGTCTTGTTTTGTTTTGTTTTGTTTTGCAGGGTTGATAGTGTATGAGAGAGAAGAATATTTTTTGTTTGAGCTTTTAAACTTTAATTTGGATTTTAAATAAGTTCACAGAACTCTTCAATTCTTATATATTTTTTTCTTTTTGAAAGTAATAAATGCTGAAAGGTTCTGTAAAATATAAGCACCATTTGGTACGTCGATAAAGCAAAGCTACAAAGGAGCATACTGCGTGGATAAGACCCAACTGAGCATGAGTTTTAATGGTAATCTTAGCTGACACTTACCTAATACCGTCTCTTACTTTGTCATTACACTATTACAGGTACAAGTTTGAGTGGCCCATAAATCAGAGATTCTCTAATTCTGCCTGAAAAATCAAGGCTGATTTATTTAAATTTATCTGAAATCCTAAGGCCCTTAAAGAATGGAATATTAAATAGAGATATATGGCTCTCTAAGAGGGAACAGACATTGTGTTATGGTCTATAAATGTTCTTAACCTGCTTCAGACTTTTAACTTATCAAGGTTCTTTATTTCAGAATAGGGTGTATAAGAAAATAATCTGTACTTTATCGAAAAGCTTCAATATATTGTGTTTCACCCATAAAAATTTATCTTAAACTGACCTTGAGAAGCTTTCTAAGAGAGTGCTTTTTTTTGTTTGTTTGTTTCTTTTAAGGTGAAATCTTCCACTCAAGAATTCTACCCAGAAGGATTAGAGATGGCTTTATCTCTGTTATGTATGTAGAGATTCCTATTGTTGGGTAAATTTTCTAGTCTGTTTTATGCCAGATCCTTGTCTCTCAATTTACCACTCTAATAGTATTTTCTCATTCAGCATACAGTTAAGAGGAAAATGATGTATATTTGCATATATTAAATTACTGTCATCCTTTCTTAGATTTATATCTCTAAGTGTTTTCACTTTAAAAACAAGTAATTTAGGCCTTTCAAATAGCATCCAAAACAAATTAAGGATTATAAAACTTGAATTTTAACGTAAGCCTTGAAAAAATGTGAGGTTCAATAGTTACCTGGTTTTAATATGTCTTTTTGGTTTCTCTGTTGACTGATATATTCCTGTCTAAAATTTTGATCCAAATTTAATATCTCTTGTTACACAAGATTTATGTAAAAAGTAAATTCAGTTGCTTTCAAATTCATTTTGTGTCTCAGTGAAAACAGAATTTACTAATTGCAAATCTTCTGGAAAGCATTGTTTTTTCCTGCCTCTAATTGTACCTTTAAAACTTCAGTCCATAATTTATTCTTTTAAAGAAAAGTACAATTTATAGTATAGTTGTTAAGATTATTTAGTAAAGCAAATATGTTGGTAAGATAAGCAACTTTTTAAAAATCTGAAATTATCACCAAGATGAAATTACACAATTTATAAAAATCTCCTCTATCATGAATTACTTTCTACTGAAACAATTCCTAATAACTTATTTTCACAAAGACTTAAGAATTATTCTAGTTGTAATAGTCCTTCATAAACAGGGACTTAAAGTCTTCATTTTGTAAGAACAACATTTTAGTGCTGGAACATTGGCTGACTCCCTCCCACAAGATCAATGTTGTATGAAAAATGGAAAACACTCAAAATAGAGAAAACCTCACAAAGCTTATGGGGTTCTGTTTTGAACTAGTGTATGTGTTTCGTGTCAGGGGATGGGGAGGAAGGGCAGAGAATAAAATTTTTATCATGGGGCATGGCAATGTTGTAGAAAGGTAAAGTAGAAAATAACTCTTGAGATTTAGTTTCTGCCATTGCCTTGGAGAGAACAAATGCGTGCCCCCACACCGGCCATGATTTAGAGCGCCAGTCAGGAGTTTATCAAGAGTAAAATGTGGAGCCGTATGCATTTGAGAATTTGAGTAAAACAGGTGAAAATAACTAAATTTAGGCAGTGTTTTCACACCACTTTTTTTCTAAACTTTCTGGACTGATGAATTATATTCTAA
This sequence comes from Gorilla gorilla gorilla, assembly GCF_029281585.2. Taxonomy (NCBI): domain Eukaryota; kingdom Metazoa; phylum Chordata; class Mammalia; order Primates; family Hominidae; genus Gorilla; species Gorilla gorilla. Next base: position 94,157,995 of record NC_073234.2, read on the forward strand.
AAAGGCTCTCCTCCTAATGGTCTTTTGTAGGGGTCGGGGTGAAGGCAAAACCTTTTCTGATTTTAGGAAGTGAAAAGGGAATTCCTGTGGTTTTCTGGTTAACTCCAAATCTTCATCCTAGAGCTCATTTCAGCTCTTCACAGCCGTCCTGGTCTTTCCAAATTGTCTGCAAATAGCTGATATACTCACAGGCAAATACGTTTACTGGGTAAAATAAAATAAAATAAAACGAAACTTCTCCCAACACAACTGCTTAAACAAACTGTTCTTACTGTGAAGAAGCTAATCTTGAACTAATAGACAAAACAACCCAAACACTTTTTTGTCTGTCTGTTTTGAGATGGAGTCTTGCTCTGTCACCCAGGCTGGAGTGCAGTGCTGCGATCTCAGATCACTGCCACCTCTACCTCCCTGGTTCAGCCAATTCCCCTGCCTCAGCCTCCCAAGTAGCTGGAATTACAGGAGCATGCCACCATGCCCAGCTAATTTTTTTGTATTTTTAGTAGAGACCGGTTTCACCATGTTGGCCAGACTAGTCTCAAACTCCTGACCTCAGGCAATCCTCTGGCCTTGGCCTCCCACAGTACTGGGATTAAAGGCGTGAGCCACCGCGTCCGGCCGCCCAAACACTTTTATCTTCCCTCTGTAGAATTATCTATAATTGCTGGTACAGGAAAATGTTATAAAGTTTATCAGCAACAGTAAAAGGAGCACATTATTCATAGAAAGCTGTTATGAGAAGAAAAGATATAGTAGGAATCAAAACTTTTTAGCTGAAGCAACACTCCCAAAACATGCCAACCATGAATCAGAGGAAAACTGACACACAACATCAACATAAATTACACTTAATTGAATCAATTGTTAGAGATAAGATACACCACAATGAAGTAGAAATTCAAACTACTGAATTTTAAGTAGAAATTCTGAAAGTAGAAATGAAAAATACATTATTTACCAGATTAATTGAAGAAAAATAAAAAGCCAAATCTGAAGTAAATATTAAAATAAGAAATGGTCATGGGAGAATAAACATGATTGAATGTACAGTGACAGAGACGATACATGCAAAAAACAGCAAAAATAAAATTTCAAAATATAGATTAAAATATGAATAAAAGATATAGATCTGGAAGGCAGGCACGGGAGATCTAACATACCTATAATTGGAATTTGAATATGCAAAAATAAAACAAAATAGTACAAAAAAGCTAAACGTTTTTAAATGTTCTGAAATGGTGAAACCCCATCTCTACTAAAAATACAAAAAATTAGCCCGTTGTGGTGGTGGGCGCCTGTAGTCCCAGCTACTCAGGAGGCTGAGGCAGGAGAATGGCGTGAACCCGGGAGGCGGAGCTTGCAGTGAGCCGAGATCACGCCACTGCACTCCAGCCTGGGCAAGAGAGCGAGACTGTCTCAAAAACAACAACAACAAAAAAAAAAAGCACCTAATTTTTCCACTAAAGAGGTCCATCTTTGTAATTAGAAAAATTAACCCGGAAGGGTCAAGTCCAAAACATATCACAGTAGAATTTTTAGAAAATCTGTGCTTCTATACAAAAAATGAACAAAAATAACAACAAAAAACACAAAGGCAAACCAAATCACTTTTTAAAGAAAAATAATTGGCATCAAAATTTCCAATATTGTGTGGAGCAATATTTTTAAGTTACTGGGAAAAAATAGTCTAAGCCAAGCATTTTCTTTTGGATAAACTGATTTTTTCGAGTATCAGAGCTAATAAAAACTGACTTAAACATTAAAAAATACAGAAACTATTTTAGTAGAAGAATAAATAAACATGGGGACAAAGAGAAAATAAAAAATACAATGGTTAACGTTCTCACAAGTGGGAGCTGAGCAATAAGAACACACGGACACAGGGAGGGGAACAACACACACTGGGGCCTGTCATGGGGGCCGGGGGAGGAAGGGCATCAGGATACACAGCTAACGCATGAGGGGCTTAATACCTAGGTGATGGGTTGATCTGTGCAGCAAACCACCATGGCACACGTTTACCTATGTAACAAACATGCGCATCCTGCACAAGTATCCCAGAACTTAAGGTATAATAAAATTTTTAAAAATTTGTAGAGAAGCTATTTTACTTATGAGCCAACCTGAAATATTTACTGGTGGACAAGCATCATCCCACCAAAACTTGATAGGAGAAATTTCAAAAAAATTATTTTTCAAGGAAAAATTCTAATGGAAGCACCTAGAAATAAAGCCACATTACTAACAATGAGCCTAACTAGTGAAAATCTTCTGAATATCACTCACAACAGAAGGAATAAGGAAAGCTTGAAGAAATGGCTAATTCTGAGTCTGGAGAGGTATGAGTATGAGATATTCTGAGCCAGAGTATGAGAAGTATGAGATATTCTGAGCCAGAAAGTAGGGAAGATATCAAATATTAATGTACACAAAAGCTAGTTGTATGAAGAAAATTTAACCAAATTTGGAACAAGTTTAGCTTAAAAGAAGGAAAGTAATATTGTAATTGGTATGTATTAAGTATTTAAATATGGACTTTGTGGTGTGTGTGTGAGAGAGAGAGAAAGAGAGAGAAAGAGAGAGACGGAGACAGAGAGAGAGAGAGAGAGTGAGAGAGAGAAAGAAAAGAATCATATTCTAACATTCCCAAGGCAGGGATCACCAAAAGCTACTAAAACCATAAGACCATTAGGTGAAATGATATTGGGAAAAGATATTCACCAAGTACAAAAGTGTTACCCAAAATATGTATTGCAAAAGAGAGAACAGTCCTTTACAATACAGACATTTGTCAATCACGATCTTTAAGTCACTAAGCTCAGCATCACTAATAATGGAGCAAGCTGATATATGTTTCCTGTTGTGACATTTTCTGAAGTATATATTATCAACTACAAAGTATTTGTTCCAAGAATGCTCAATTTAAATCTGATCAAGTCCGCAGGCATATAATATCCAGTTTATAGGAAACAAAGGGCAATTTATTATAATACTACGTTAATTGGAACCAAGAAGTGTGACTATTATGATATTTACAACTTACATTTAAATAATACAAGTATATGTAGGCAAGACAGAAAACACAATTTTGGTTTAGTTATTGAATCTAGGTAAAGGGTAAATAGATGTTTCTGTATTATTCTTACAACTTTAAACGTTTTTTATACTAAAAAGTTATGGGAGAAACTCAGGTTCAAATTCCTTATAAAAAATTGAACCTCAGGTTCAAATTGCTTAACCAAAAATTATAAGGAAAACCCCACAAAAACAAAATACAATACTTGGAAACATTTTGGTAAGTTTTAAGATTTCACACACAAAGATAAACTTAAGGATACAGACAAAAAAATAAAACACAAAGAAGAAAAATTGGTTTATCCGAATTTTTAACATTTGATGCAAAGTGGCAATAGAGTCACATTATCTAAGAAAGATGTTATTTGGAATTTCAGATGTAATACCAGTCATTGTGTAATTCAACTACAGTGTCATGGCAAATTAAAAAAAAATTATATAAACTACTTGCAGAGAAAAAATCCAGGGGATGCTGCAAGATAAAAATAAAAGCAAGTGATCAAGTAGCATTGCAAGTTTTGTTGTCGTAAAAATTTACAAGAGTTAAGAGTGAGGTTGGAGTGGATGAGGAGACCAATAAATCAGAGTGTGCTAAAACTCTTATGGCAGGTAGAAGCAGTAGATATTATTTTTAAAATAAGATAAAATGAAGGAATAATACAGAAAAGGTGGTACAATTTGAAATAATGAATTAGGGAAAAATATTCAAGTAAACCAATGATTATAAAAAGCATCATTGGAGTAACTCAAAAATTAAAGGCAAATAACAGCAGATTGCATTAAGAAAAGAAAGAGATCTGGATGTCTAGATGACAACAAGGAATATGTTCAATTCATAAGGAGATATTATATCAATTATAAACATGTAAGAAATTTAAAGTTTCATATAAAGTAAATATTATTGATACAGCTAAAGAAAGAATTTGAGTATTTTGCCATCATACCTCAAGATTTCAATATCACTCTCAATTATTGATAGATTATGGGGAAAAGACAAAAATATGGAAAAGCTACCACCTAATAACACAATTAAGTCTTGATCTCATTGAGGGAGAATATATATACATATGGGAGTACATATACATACTTGCATGTTTATATATACACACATACCTCTATATGTGTGTTTATATAGGTGTGTGTGTATATACATATATATAGAGAGAGAATAGCACTTATTCAAACACTCATTAAACATTAATAAAAGCATATCAAATACTAGGCCTTAAAAAAGGCCATACAAATTCAAAAAATTTTTCAAAAAATGCAAAACATAAAGACTGTGACTTCACCTTATTGACAATTATGATAGAAGTTCATAGTGAAAGTATAAATTAAAATTTTCACATTTTGGAGATTAAAAGGAAAATATATTGATAAGTAATTAATTCTTCAAAAAGGAGGTTGTAGAAATTAAGCAACTCTGAAACTGAATAAAAATGAAAACATTATTTATAAACTTACAGGCTACATTAAATATAATTTTTCTGCACTTTCCAATATGGTAGTCATCAACTATTCAAGTCTATTTAAATTTAAACTACTAAACTTATAAGTGCTCAATGTCACATGTGAAAAAGCAATCTATAAACTGGGGAAAAATACTTTGAAAAGTATATGTAATACATATTTTAATATAGACTAAAGAACTCTTACAGCTTAATAACAAAAGAATCAGTCTAGTTACAATAGAAATAGCTCTGAACAGATGTCTTAGAAAAGAACTTATACAAATGCCCAATTAGTACGTTAAAAAATATTCAATATAATTAATCATTTGGGAAATCTAAATTAAACTACAAGGAGATACTACTATAAACTAGAATGGTTTAAAGAGATTGGCAATGACAAATGTTGGAAAGAATGTAAAAAATTGGAACTCTCATATATTGCTGGTATGAATTCCACATTAGAATATACTTTGACTATTTCTTCTAAAGGCACATGGACACTTACCACACAACCCAGCAATCTCACTCCAAGGTACACACCAAGATAAATGAAAATATATGTCGAGTCAAAGATGTATACATGAATGTTAATAAAGACTTTTTCATAATGACCATAAGCTCTAAACCCAAATGCCTATCAACAAATAAAAGGATAAACAAATTGTGGCATAAACCTACAAAACAAACAACTGTGCTTACTCACAACAAAAGCATTATGCTAAGTAAAAGAAGGCAAAAACAGGCCGGGCGCGGTGGCTCACGCCTGTAATCCCAGCACTTTGGGAGGCCGAGGTGGGCGGATCACGAGGTCAGGAGATCGAAACCATACTGGCTAACACGGTGAAACCCCGTCTCTACTACAAATACAAAAAAATTAGCCGGGCGTGGTGGTGGGCGCCTGTAGTCCCAGCTACTCAGGAGGATGAGCCAGGAGGATGGCGTGAACCCGGGAGGCAGAGCTTGCAGTGAGCCGAGATTGCGCCACTGCACTCCAACCTGGGCGACAGAGTGAGACTCTTTCTCAAAAACAAAAAAAAAAGAAGGCAAAAACAAACCAAAAGAAATTCATGTACCATATAATCCCACTTATATAAAATTTGAATAAAGGAAACATTAACAATCAATAGTTATTAGTGTTGAAATGGGTATATGGAGGGGATCTACTGCAAGAGGGTATGAGGTTACTTTTTAGGGTGATGGAAATATTCTGTATCTTGAATGCCATGGTAGTTATATGGATTCGTACATTTGTCTCTCAAAATTTACGATACAATTCACTTTACATTGATGAAATTTACTGTGTGAAATATACGTCAATTAAGCTGATTATGAATTCCTAGGAAATAATAATTGTCATAGTAGAACTTATAAAAGCTGCAGAATGTAGGAAAATCACAAGTACTTTGTGGAAAACTTATAGCATTAAATATTTATATTAAAAACTAGAAAGTATCATAATGAAGGAGCTCAAACCTGCATCTAAAGAAATGTTAATGTACCAAGATATTCAGGACCTGGACCCAAAATTAAGCCAAATGGATCTGATAAACCTCTACAGAACTGTCCGCCCCAAAACAATAGAATACACAGTCTTCTCATTGCCACATGGCATATACTCTAAATCAACCACACATTTCGACATAAAACAATCCTCAGCAAATGAAAAAGAATTTATATCATACCAAACACACTGTCAAACCACAGTGCAATAAAAATAAACATCACAACTAAAAAAAAAATCATTCAAAGCCATGCAATTACATGGAAATTAAACAGGCTGCTCCTGAATAACTTTTAGGTAAATAATGAAATTAAGACAGAAATCAAGAAGTTCTTTGAAACCAGTGAGAACAAAGATACAACATACCAGACTCTCTCGGACACAGCTAAGGTAGTGTTAAGAGGAAAATTTATAGCACTAAATACCTAAATCAAAAAGTTAGAAAAACCTCAAATTAACAACCTAATATCACAGCTAAAAGAGCTAGAGAAGCAAGAGCAAACCAACTCCAAAGCAACAGAAGACAATAAATACCAAAATCAGAGGAGAAATGAAGGAGATTGAGACATGAAAAACCATTCAAAAGAACAACAAATCCATTTTTTTGTGTGTTTTTTTTTTGTTTTAATATATCCTCGATGAACACACACGCACACAAAAAATAACAAGGTCATGAGGTCAGGAGATTGAGACCAGCCTGGCTAACCAGTGAAACCCCATCTCTACTGAAATAAAATACGAAAAATTAGCCAGGTGTGGTGGCGCACACCTGTAATCCCAGCTACTCTGGAGGCTGAGGCAGGAGAATCACTTGAACCCGGGAGGTGGAGGTTGCAGTGAGCTGAGATCACACCACTGCACTCCAGCCTGGGTAACAGAGCCAGACTCCATCTGAAAAAAAACAAAAAACAAAAAAGAGAGAGAAAATCCAAATAAACACAAATAGAAATGAGAAAGAGAACATTACCACTCACCCCACAGAAACATAAATAACCATCGGAGCCTACTACAAACACCTCTATGCACACAAACTAGAAAATATAAAAGAAATGGATAAATTTCCAGACACATACACCCTTCCAGAAGTGAACCAAGAAGAAATTGATTCCCTGAACCGACCAATAACAAGTTCCAAAATTGAATCATTAATATATAGCCTGCCAACCAATAAAAGCTCAGGACCAGATGGACTCAAAGTCAAATTCGACCAGATGTATTCAAAGTTAAATTCTACCAGATGTAAGAGCTGGTAATATTTCTACTAAACCTATTCCAAAAAAATTGAGGACAAGGGACTCCTCCCCAACACATTCTATGAGGCCGGCATCCTCCTGTTACCAAAACCTAGCAGAGTCACAAGAAAGAAAGAAAACTTTGAGGTTTTTCTAAGTTTTTAACGTAGGTTATTTATTTAAAACCAGACAATATCCTTGATGAATATTGATGCAAAAATATTCAGCAAAATACTACCAAACCAAATCCAGCAACACATTGAAAAGCTTATCCTGCCTGGAGCGGTGGCTAGTGCCTGTAATCTCAGCACTGTGGGAGGCAGAGGCGGGCAGATCACCTGAGGTCAGGAGTTTGAGACTAGCCTGGCCAACGTGGCGAAACCCCATCTCTACCAAAAATATAAAAATTAGCCTGATGTGGTGGTGTGCACCTGTAATCCCAGCTACTTGGGAGGCTGAGGCAGGAGAATTGCTTGAACCTGGGAGGCGGAGGTTGCAGTGAGCCGAGATCGCGCTACCAATGCACTCCAGCCTGGCAACAAGAGCGAAACTCGTCTCAACAACAGCAACAAAAAAGTTTAACCACCACGATTAAGTAGGCTTTATCCCTGGGAATGTAAGGTTGGTTTGACATACACAAATCAATAGATATGATTCATCACAGAAACAAAGCTAAAGACAAAACCACATGATTATCTCAATAGATGCAGAAAAGGCTTTTTATAAAACTCAACATCCTTTCATCTTAAAAACCCTCGGTAAACTAGATACTGAAAGAACCAATTTTAAAATAATAAGCACCATCTATGACAATTGACACCCAACATCATACTGAATGGGCAAAAACTGGAAGCATTGCCTTTGAAAACCTTCACAAGACAAAGATGCCCTCTCTCAGCACTTCTATTCAACGTAGTATTGCAAGTCCTGGCCACAGCAATCAGGCAAGCCAAAGAAATAAAGTGCATCCAAATAGGAAGAGACAAAATCAAACTATTCCTGTTTGCAGATGACAAACCTACACTGACTTTTTAAAAAAAATTGCTGATACATAATTGTATATATTTATGGGATGCAAGTGATATTTTGAGACCTGAATACAATGTATAATGATCCAATCAAAGTATTTAGGATATACATCACCTCAAACATTCATCTTTTTTTATGTGTTTGGGACATTGCTAATCATCTGCTCTAGCTATTTCAAAATATACAATACAGTGCTGCTAACTATAGTCACCCTACTGTGCTATCAATGCTAGAACTTATTTCTTCTATCTAAGTGTACGTCTGTACCCATTAACCAACCTCTCTTTTTTTCCTCCCCCAGCGTTTCCCGGCTTCTGGTAACCATCATTCTACTCTCAACCTCCATGGGATCAATTTTTTGGTTCCCATTATGAGTGAGAACATGTAATATTAATCTTTCTGTCTTATTTCATGTCTGCCTGGCTTATTTCACCTAATATAATGACTTCCAGCTCTATTCATAGTGCTCCAAATGACAGGATTTTATTCTGATTTCATTTCGTTTCGGTAAATATATAGTAGTGAGATTGCTGGAAAGTATGGTAGCTCTATCTGAGAAACCACCATAATGTTTTTCATAATGGCTGTACTAATTTACTTTCCCACTAACAACACCCTACACTGGCACTTCTTACATAGAAGTAAAGCTTTAAAAATTTTTAGTTATCAGTTAGTCATGACATAGTAACTATGTGTCAATATAACCAAATCTATATTTTAAATTACCCTTAAATCCTCAATTTTTATATGAAGACAAGAGTATTCTCTCTCACCTAGCCTCTCTCTGTAAAAGCACCTGCGTGGATTTTTACTGGAATAGTCAATTTGGGTGCTTACATATTCCAAGGAGTGAATGAGAATTCAAATGAGATATAACACAAAGTTACAGACACAAATCCATGAACAAAATTTTAATAACTCAAGCTCAAGAAGGTTTATTTCTTGCTCACTTTTCAGTTTAAGCAGCTAATCCCAATCTTGAAGTAATTAGGAGACCCAGGATTCTTCCGTCTTCATTCTACTTTACGGGAGAGCCTTACTGTCATTTCCATCATCCAGTCACTTGAACGGGAGAGAAAGGGTGGAGCAGCCCCACCCATCTTTTTAACCCTTGTCCCAGATATGACATGTAGCACTTCCACTGCATTGCACTGGCTAGGTCTCAGAGACATGTTTACATTTAACTGCAAGGAAGCCTGGGACTTGTAGTCAAATTGTGTGTCCCCCCCGCCCCAAAAAAGAGCAAATAGATTTCAGTAAACGGCAGTTTCTGATATAGAAATTCATTCCAGTTTGTATTTTAACATTTGAACTGTTAAGTGAAAAAGCTGAGTTCGTTTGGGGAAAAATACATATGGCATAGTGTCATAAAAAAGATGAACAAAGAATCATCATGCTTGTGCCCTCGATACCTCTGCCTTTAACAAATGAGTAAACAGACAAACTATTAAACTTCTGTAAAATTGCATTTTGAGCAATTTTCTGACTGGATTATTTCTAAGATTAGCTACAGCTTTAAAATGCTATGATTATACTTCTGACAGTTTCCGAGGAGTTGAGCGAGGCTTAAATGTACAAAACTCCAGCAAACTGAAAAAGTGAAGAGCATATTCTGAAATAAATATTAAGGTTCATATGGATGATTTTCATTACATATCAGAGTTAACTTATTCTTTCTGTAGAAATTAAAGTGACAGTAATTGGGTAACTATATGATATACCAATTTATTTAAATCACTTTTTATATTTTATATTTTTAAAACACTATGTGCTGACACTACTATTTCTGGCACATAGTAGGCACCCAATAAGTATGTGCTGAATTAATAATGATGAATAAATGGACAAAATGAATTCAAATAAAATTTAGGTATTATAGCCTGTATTCGTTATAAAAATGTTTCCTAGACATCATCTCCATGGTTAATTGAAAAACATATTGAAAAGTCTCCTATAAAATTTAATACTTAAAAGGCAGTGCTCTCTGACATTTTCTTCAGGGCATGTTTTAAATGAAATTTAGATTGGTCTAATAATTAAACTAACTCTAACAAAAATCGAAGAAATGTACTTCTACAACTGGGACTGGTAAATGCATAGATATTATGTAGTTCAAATGAAAAAGACTACATTTTCCCACAACATATTACATACCAAAATTGATATTTTTGGAGGAATTTCCTAAGGGAAAGAACTAAAGAAGGAAATGTAATATTGAAATATTGGGCCTATTTTCATTCATTATTTAACTTAAACCTAAAAATATAGTAGCAATAGAGTGGTAGATAAGTGAGAGGACTTTGATTCGAAAGCTGGCATAAAGCTTCAAAACACTATGAAACAATTGCCACATTTCCTATTCTCGATTATAACTATCATCCTGCTCCTACACCAGCTTAAGGCAGTTTTCCTTTCTTCAGTGCTTCTGGGAGAGAAAAATTTACTTACATTCATGTAAATGCAGGCAAATTCCCTCCATAATTTTATATTTTTACATAAGTAATTCTCACCTTTGTTTATTTGTCCAACAAATATTCATCAAGCATTTCCTTTGGGTCAGGCACAGCTCTAGGTCTGAGTACATACTGGTGAGATAAAGACACACAGTTCCTGTCCTTTGTCAATTTGTACTAAAATTATATAGTATGGACCAGTATGTACTCTTTATCTCACCAGTATCCTCAATTATAAATGCTGCACCACTGTATTTGCTGAGTTAAAAGATTGAATAATTTGCCATTCACCAATTATAGAAAAGCAAAACATTCAAAAACTAAAATTAATATAGAGATTGATTTCATGTAAAAAGATAAATGAAGTTAGATAAAGTAGGGTTCAAATCCTATTTCCTTTTTCTTTTATTATCCACAAGTGTGTGGAAATGCTAGAAAAATGTCATAGAATATCTTAAATATATCTAAAAATCAAAAATAGCTACTTTGGAAGGTAGATATTATACATTAATTCATTTATTCATTCTGCAAATATTTATTCTCACCTTGGGACAAACATGCAAAGATTTAAAATATAGATCAAGGGCCTGGTTCATAATAAATGTTCTATAGTGGTCACTAGTGTTAGACTCACTTATAGAGCCTTAAGTTCACATAAGAGTAGTCAATGATGTTTCACATAAAGAAAATACAAATAGAAAATCAGGACAATAGAATGATTTTATATCAGGTCCTCAAATAACATTTGAGAAGCTTGTAGGAAGTGGGCTGAATTGAGAAAAAATTAGTAAAATATTACTGTGGTAAAGTACAGTGGCAGAAGTTTGATAACTAAGAATTTGTATGATATTCTATAGAACAATGCATAACAGATTTGTGTTATAGAAAATTATTCTAATAGCAACTAGAAGGTATACTGGAGATGAAACAATACTTGGATTAGAGAGATCATTTTCAAAGCATTTGAAGGCACACATCCATTCTCTCCATGTACCAGGCACAATGATAAGTGACATTGATGCATAAATGAAGAGACGTCCACTTGTAAATCCAGCAGAGAAAGGATGAGGCTTGAAATGAAGTGGAAGAGGGAATAGTGAGTCATGGATTTGGAAAAACTTTAGGAGGTATAATTGACAAGAACATATGACCAAGTACATGTGGGCTTTGAGGAACAGGGAAGCATCCAGGATGACTCTCAAGTTTCTGACTAAAGCAGCTGAGTAGGGTAGAGGCAGCACAGGGCTGGTGAAGAGTGTGATCTCTAGAGAAAAGATTGTTTGGGTTCAAATCCGGACTTCATGATTTTTTAGCTGACCATACCTTGGATAAGTAGCTCCTCCAATTATTATCCATATGCCTGAGGTGGAACAGGGAAGACCTGAAGGTCAAAAAAGTAGAGAAATCCTCCCAGAACTTGATTGCTTTTCTGGAGGGAATTGAACATGTTTGCAGTTTAGGGTTAGTTTTCTTATTAAGAATATTATTTTTAGAAAGGTAGGTATAGACACAAGAATATATGTGGAAACCAGACAGCCAAGGAGTAATTGCATGCATATTTGATCGTTTGAGGTACCATCAATAGTAAATCCTTCTTCTTTCCATTGGTAAAAGAGGGAATAACATGGACAATATTTGTTCTATTTTCTTCTATGGAAACTGAGAGCAATTGCACCTAATGGCAGCAAAGCTGTGTGCAAGTATGTAAAGCAGAGCCCTGGGTGTTGAATCTGAGTCTGAAGCAAATGATGTAAACACATTAAGATGGTTGGAATCATTAAAATTAGCTGTAACTAAATCCAGAGACAGAAATGCTTTAGCTGTTTATTTATTTAGTAAGAACACTTATAATTCTTACTATGCTTCAGGTCCAGATCTAAGTGTTTTACAAATATTCACTTACTAGGAAATGTTTATTAGTCGTTGACACTCTTCATCAAATACTCTGAACTCATGGTACAGTTGTACTCCCTGATAGCCTTCTGGTTGAGTGAAACCAAATAACCAGTTTTGGCCAATGAGTTAAGTGACAGTAGTTCCTTCTTTAGCCTGGTCATGGAAATGAGAATGACAAGACAAGGAGCTGTTACCTGCCAACCCATAATAAATATGTACCATGAGTATAAAATATACCTTTATTTAAAAATTGTTGAGATTTTTGAAGAGTCGTTACCAAAAAGTAGCCTTCTCTAACCTACCCTGCCCAATGCAAACCTTTATGAGGTAAATACTGTTATTATTCCCATAGTATAGATGAGGAAACTAAGCCACGGAAAGGTTAAGTACCTTATACAAAGCTACAGAAAGGTTAAGTATCTTATACAAAGTAACATAAGAGTAAGCAGCAGACCCAAGATTCAAACCCAGTCACACTGGCTTTAGAGCTTAGACTATTAATTGATAAGCTATGCTGTCTTTCTAGACTGTCAAACATAAAGGATGATTTCTGTGCTTTTTTGATTTTTATACTACCAGACTTGCCCTATACCTGTGTGCCTTCTTTATTAGCTACCCATTATTAGTTTGGGCCCTCAAGTAAGTTTGTCTTTTCTTACCTAACATAGACAGAGTTGTTTTGATGCTTAAAACCAAAAACTCCAAAAGACACATGTATATGCATGCATGGCTTTCTATCTTAAAAGCAACAGGGATTCACTGAACAAGTTAAAATGTAATGTCATACTCCAATTGTATTAAAATAAGTCGAATATCTTATAGAGTGATCCAACATTCTAATTTTATGAATTGGAAGTGTAGTAAAATAAATTTATTTAAAATAAGGATATTAGCAAAATCTCTTCAAGGTCCCAATGAATTGAGTCATGAATCTCATAGAATTTTAGATATTAGGGAAGGGTAACACAGGAATGCTGTGCTCTCGTTATGATGCTAATATCAAATAAATCCTAACTCTAAATATTCATTCCAATTTTTAGAAACTGATTTCTATAATGTTATGACTAAGAAAATATATTCTGAATGTCCCACAGAACTACTTTTCTATTCACTATTGATGTTAAAGTATTTCCAAAAATCCTGGTTAAACATTTGGAACTCCATTTTAAAGCTAAAAAAGAAGCTTTGAAAAACTAAGACTGGATTTTACATTTGATAAGACTGCCAATTACTTTTTAATTTGGCTGTTAAAAATATTTAGATAGTAAATTGAAAGTTTTTATATCTACCACTAAAAAGTGGTGTTTGTCCTCAGAATGTCTGAGATAGAAATACATGATGACGCAAAGGCCTAAGAAAACTTTTAGTTACAGTGGCTGGAACTCAATATATATCTCTGAGAAGTAAAACAATACATACTGTCAACTTGGATTATTTCCATAATTGTCTGCCTCTTTAAATCAGATTTTTAAAATCTGAAACTAATCGAAACAAAATAATAGTTTACTCATTATACTTGAAAACTGCAGATAAATTTTATTATTATTTGTATATGTTAAACCTCTCCTAGAAAACATAGGACTAGATGTTATTGCACAAAACTAACCATAATTTTTTAGATTTTAGAATTCCCAAGGCAGTTAATAGAGTATAAGGATGATAATTTTGTTTTAGGCCATATAAAAGAAATTATGCTTATACAGATTTTTCTTTTCACCTTTTACAGAATAGTTGCATGTATTTGTTTCTATGTGTGCTTGTTTATTGTAATTTGCTATTTTTTTCAGTAATCTCAATTGCAATGACTTCTTTCTATGTAAAAAGAGAATATTAGTAAATTTGGGACCATTGTTTATAAGTAAGGTTTGCCAAAAGGCTAATACATTCTTTTCTGTAAAAATATAATTTCATGTTTGCATTACGGAAGAATGAATTAACATATGCAAATCCAATGACATTTTTGTTGGAGATCTTGCTGCGTAACCCTATCATCTTGATCTACTTAAAGTGAAGTTTGTCCCTTTGTTTAAGTTCTAATACGATTGCTAAGCAAGGACCTTTACTTAGGATGTACCGTGGGGAATACAATTCAGAGATTCTGTGAATAAATTTTTGTCATTAACTTTGTCAATCACACTATAATTCTTATCATAACTTCTCTCCCGGATGGAGTAGAATGATGTGGTAATTTCCTGCCAAGGTAAAACTGTTGGCCAGGAACTCCCCAGCTTCTTAGTTTGCCGCAGCACAAGCCAGCCTGAGAGTTTAGATGCACAGAACCACTAAGATGTTTCAGGTTTTAACTGTCAGGTAGAGGGCCGAAAGCCATCATAGAACAGCTAAGTATGGCTTGAATATTACTTTTAAGCAGAATACAAAAGGTGCTTGGCCTAATCAGAAAGTACTGCCTTGTCAAGTTTTAAGACTCCCCCAAAACGAGTTACCAGTGTCTATTTAGAATCCAGGAAAAGACACGTAAACTGTCAGCAATTAGGATGATTTTTATATTTTTCTACTATATTTGTTCAACAGTAAATATGAAAGAAATAGGCTTGTATTGCTTGTTTGGAGAATCTCACTCTTCTGTTATTAATCTCATTATTTGCCTAAGTGCTTACTATGTAATCATTAGATGAAGAAGTATACAACAATAGAAGGAAAATGTATGAATTCTAAACTAAGTTTATCTCTGAAGTCTGTCAATTATACATTTTCTTATTCCCCTAAATGAGGAGAGAATATTACTTATAATTATATTATTTAGTTACTAGAAAGAACAGAAAGATCTAAACATAAGGTTCAAAATCATAATTAGATGGTTCCTTGCAGTGAGCTCAGTAATCCATAATAATTTGATACAAACTGACATTTGGCTAAACCTGTGACAAGGAAAAAAACAAACTTTCATTGGAAAATAAGTAAATAATCTCCTAGGATCTTGAAGTATAGGCTAAAATTAAGGGTTTTTCGAGCTGACGATAAGCTGATAAGTGTTACAGCACTTTCCTCCAGATTTTCAGCAAGCCCACAATCTACAATAGTCCCTAGTATTCCTTTTATTTTGCTCTATCACTTGCTTTTCTTTTTCTTTTTCTTTTTCTTTTTTTTTAAACTCCCCAGTGACTGCAGACATTTTTCTTAACAGGTGATTTTTCAATGAAATGTCATTTTGGCTTTGTGAGTATCCTTAGTGGCATGTACCAAATGACTCATTTCATTTGTGACCAGAGCCAAATTCAAATTTAATTTTCCAGAGGGGACAAGTTAATGTATAACCTATTGTGCCACCTGGCATCCTAAATTAAATTTCCTGAACTGTTTTCACTGAGAACAGAATCAGGTATATTGCTGTGTAAAGGCATTTTCAAGTGTCAGTTGTGACTTTGATCACTCTTATAGTCATACAACCTTTTTGTTAGAACTAATAAATAATAAATACCCAAGATTCTTAATTTTGAAAATAACAATTGACTTATTTGGCTCTATGGAATTGCAAATGCCTATATTCTGAACATTACAGAAATACTAGAAGTTTTCACTTGGACTTTCATTAAAACATCATATATCCAAATGATACGCTTTATGAATACAAACTTAGAGTAAAATTTTAATTTGAAATTCAAACCCAAACAAATTTAATTCCAAGGATTCCAAAGCCCATGTTCTTCCCACCACATAATATTAGAGTTGCAGGTATTTTATTAATTTTTATGGAATGTGTGTATATCATTAAGTTAAACAGAGAGAAAAGCATTTTAGACCACATCAAAATGGCATCTAGACACAAAGCCCTGGTAACATTTTATATCTGTAGGTTTAAATAAATGAAGTAAAACTCAGAAGGATTCCATGTGTATGAAATTCTGATTTATTAAGGCCACTTTTTGTCTGGAGTGGCCTGACATGTCACCAGAACACAATAATCATCTCTAGCATAATACATATCCTGTAACTCACCAATTTTCATTCCAGTAGCAACTTGCTAATTTTTATACAAATATTCATTTTTCTCTATATGTTTGACTAAGCCCAAAATGAGCCATTTCAAATAGCTAACAAATATTACACTTTTTTAATTAATTAAATACTGTTTGAATTTATGAATGAATTTTTTTTTTTTATTTTCAGAAGCTGTTACTCCCTTCCTTATCCTTAATTGGAAGTTAAGACTACAGATTCTGAGTTAGACCAAGCTTCAAATTCCAGATATGCCATTTATTTGTGGTGTAACCTTGGAAGATAATAATAATGATTTCATTGGCTAATTATGAGAATTAGGCAATTGCATTTGACTAAAGCACTTCAAACAACACCCACACATAGTGAATACTCAGAAAACATCAAGAAATACCTGTCTATAATACTTGATTTCTAGCGTATTTATTTTCTCTTTTCCCTCATTTTTACTTTATTTTTCTGAAAAGTGATAAATAATAATTATAAAAAATTAGAATATATGAAAAATAAGAAAACTCGTGGCATCTCCATCTAATCACATGTACTATAAATATTTGAGAGTGTTGCTTCTTTTTTAAAATTTTATTTTAGGTTCAGGGGTTCATGTGTCGTTTGTCATATAGGTAAACTTGTGTCATGGGGGTTTGGTGTACAGATTATTGCATCACCCAGGTACTAAGCCTAGTACCCAATAGTGATTTTTTCTGATCCTATTCCTCCTCCTACCCTTGACTCTCAACTATGCCCTGGTATCTGTTATTCCCTTCTTTGTGTCCATAGGTACTCTATGTCTAGCTCCCACTTATAAGTGAGAACATGTTATATTTGGTATTCTGTTCCTGTGGTTGCTTGCTAAGGATAATGGCCTCCAGCTCCAAACATGTTCCTGCAAAGAACATGATCTTGTTCTTTTTTTATGGCTGCACAATATTCCATCTTACATATGTACCATATTTTCTTTATCCAGTTTGCCATTGATGGACATTCAGGTTGATTCTATGTTTTTGCTATTGTGAATAGTGCTGCAGTAAACATACACATGTAGGTGTCTTTATGGTAGAACAATTTATATTCCTTTGGGTATATACCCAGTAATTAGATTGCTAGATTAAATGGTAGTTCTGTTTTTAGTTCTTAAAAGGAATCACCACACTGCTTTCCACAATAGTTGAACTAATCTACACTTCTACCAGCAGTGTATAAGTGTTCCTTTTTCTCCACAACCTCATCAGCATCTGTTATTTTTTTACTTTAGTAATAGCCATTCTGACAGGTTGAGATAGTATCTCATTGTGGTTTTGATTCCATTTCTCTAATTATTGGTGATATTAAGCATTTTTTATATACTTGTTGGCCGCATGTAGGGCTTATTTTAAAAAGTGTCTGTTCATGTCCTTTGCCCACTTTTTAATGGGATTTTCGTTGCTGTTTGTAAATTTGTTTAAGTTCTTTGTAAATGCTGGATGTTAGATCTTTGTCAGACGCATAGTTTGCAACTATATTTTTCCCTTCTATAGACTGTTTACTCTCTTGGTAGTTTCTTTGCTGTGCAGAAGCTCTTTAGTTTAATTAGATCCAATTTGTCAATTTTTGCTTTTGTTGCATTGATCATGAAATCTTTGCCAGTTCCTATGTCAAAAATGATATTGCCTAGGTTATCTTCCAGGGTTTGTATAGTGATGGGTTTTACATTTAATCTTTAATCCATCTTGAGTTGATTTTCATAGATGGTGTAAGAAGGGGTCCAGTTTCAATCTTCTGCGTATAGTTACCCAGTTATCCCAGCGCTATTTTTTGCATATGGGGCCTTTTCCTCATTGCTTGTTTTTGTAAGCTTTGTCAAAGATCAGATGGTTGTAGGTGTATGGCATTATTTCTGGGTTCTCTATTCTGTTTTGTTAGTCTATGTGTCTATTTTTGTACCAGTACCATGCTGTTTGGGTTACTGTAGCCCTGTAGTACAGTTTGAAGTTGGGTAACATAATGCCTCCAGCTTTGTTCTTTTGATTACCTAGTCTATTTGGGCTCTTTTTTGGTTCCATCTGTATTTTAAAATAATTTTTTCTAATTCTGTGAAGAAAATGTCATTGGTAGTTTGATAGGAATAGCACTGAATCTGTAAGTTGCTTTGGGCAGTATAGCCATTGTAACAATATTGAGTCTTCCTATTCATGAGCATGAAATGTTTGTCTGCTTTTTGTGTCATCTCTGATTTCTTTGAACAGTGTTTTGTAATTTTTCTTGTAGGGATCTTTCACTTCCCTGGTTAACTGTATTCCTAGGTATTTTACTCTTTTTATGACAATTGTCACTGGGATTGTGTTCTTGATTTGGCTCTTGGTTTTGATGTTGCTGATGTATAGAAATGCTACTAATTTCTGTATGTTGATTTTGTATCCTGAAAATTTGTTGAAGTTGTTTGTCAGCTGAAGGAGCTATTAAGCAGAGACTTTGGGGTTTTCTAGATATAGAAGCATGTCACCTGCAAACAGAGATAGTTTGACTTTCTCTCATCCTATTTGAATGCCTTTTATTTCTTTCTCTTGCCTGATTGCTCTGACTAGGACTTCCAATACTATGTTGAATAGAAGTGGTGAGAGACGACATACTTGTCTTGTGCCAGTTTTCAAGGGGAATGATTCCAGCTTTTGCCCATTCAGTATGCTGTTGGTTGTAGCTTTGTCATAGATGGCTCTTATTGTTTCAAAATATCTTCATTCACTACCTAGTTTATTGAAGGTTTTTTAACATGAAAGGATGTTGAATTTTATCAAAACCTTTTTATGTATCTATTGAAATAATCATGTGCTTTTTTGTCTTCAGTTTTGTTTCTGTGATGAATCACATTTATTGATTTGTGTATATCAAACCAACCTTGCATCCCAGGAATAAAGCCTACTTGATCATGGTAGATAAACTTTTGTGCTGCTAGATCTGGTTTGCTAGTATTTTGTTCAGTATTTTTGCATCAGTGGTCATCAACAACATTGGCCTGAAGTTTTATTTCTTTGTTGTGTTTCTGCCAGGTTTTGGTATCATTATGATGCTGGCTTCATAGAATGAGTGGGGAAGGAGTCTCTCCTCCTCAATTTTTTGGAATAGTATCAGTAAAAATGGTATCAGCTCTTCTTTGCAAATCTGGTAGTATTCGACTGTGAATCTGTCTTGTCCTGGAGTTTTTTTGGTTGGTAGATTGTTTATTACTGATTCAATTTCAGAGCTCATTGTTTGTCTGTTCAGGGATTAAATTTCTTCCTGGTTTTTCCTAGGAGTACATATACACACTGTTATGATCACATTGCAAATATGATTCTTGGTCTTGCCTTATTCATATAATATTACAACAACAACAAAATATTTTCTAGGAAACATGTAGACATCATTTTAAATATCCACATAATGGTTTAAATTATTAATATATACTAAGTTATCTAACTGTATTTCTATTATAGAGCATTTAGTTTATTTTTATCTTTTTATCATTATAGTTAGTGTCATGATTCATTCATTCACCAACTAAGAGTGTTCTCTAGCCAGGAGATACGGTAGAAAACAAAAGATGGAGAATCCCTACCTTTGTGAAGCTAATATTGTGGCTGGGGAAGAAATAATATAGACACAGATAAAAACTTCTATATACATATAAATAAATGGCATGGGCTACAAAGAATACTAAGGCAAGACATAGATATAAAAGGTAATGGGGAGGCTCTCTTTTAGACAAGGGTGAATTTAGAAAGCTTCTCTGAAGGGGAGATATTTGAACAGACACCTGAATGCAATCCTAATGAAATCATAAAAATATTAGTGCATAAAATGTCTCATTATAATTTTTTGAGTATATATGTACATTTATACATAGATGAAAAATCAATAGGTGCAAAAATCCTAAATATTTTCATGCCATATCCTAAAGGCACTCCCCAGCAAGCGTTAATATAAGCAAATCAATAACATGATAACAGCAAAATAAACATATTTGACTTACTGGTTGATAGATGACAGGTTCAAAATATGGCTCATAGAGTTACATGACTACTCAGGCCAATTTTCTTGTCTGGCAGGTTACAAGTCATGGATCTGAAAAGGGAATTTGGCTTTATATTTCTCAGCCAAATCTTCATCATCTATTTATAAAATATGGTCAACATCCATGGGTATGATTCTAACAGGCTCATCTGCTTGGGTTCAAACTATTGGCAACAGCATATCTACATATTATTATACCTATAAAACAACTTAGAATCTCCTGTGGAATCTCAGTAGACAGAAACCTGTTACATTCAGCAATCTATAACCTGCAAAGAATTTCTTCTGACAGTCAGGGTGCATAATGGAGGCTGCTTTTGCTTAGAATTTTACATAATCACTGACAGTCAGCCTTCCTGCAGAAGTTCCCATATTCAGCGCTTCAGCCCTTTGATCATAATGCAATAGGACACATGTCAGAAATTATATTTCTATAAAGTGAAATAAATCTTGTTCTTTAACCCAGAAATGACTATAAACATTACCTTCATGCAAATTTCACTCATATGCATATATTCAGCTTCTGTAAGGAGAACACTGAATGACAATTAGGTAGTGGTATTTTTAATTGAAGACAAGATTAAATTTTACTTAGCAGATTCTCACACAGTACAAGCTCAAAACTTTCATCTATATGCTATAGTAAAAACACAACCCTTGGACCTCAAAGCATTTCAGGTTTTTAAATTTTTCTTTGACTGAAAGAAAAAGTGAAATTAATTTGGATAAGTCTTCTTGATGAAAAAAATTCATACAGTATTTATATATCTGTTCTGTTCTTTAGTAGTGTGTTTATATATTTAGAGATAAAGCCCAGAATTTCTTTATTAGTTTTTTTGTTTGTTTGTTTGTTTGTTTGTTTACAATGTAGTACTATAGGAGCTCAAAAAACCTAAACAAAGCCTTAGGTGCATATACAAGGCTCAAATTGGAGATATGAGGGATTTAAGACTGGGCAATGGTAAGAAAGAGGAAAAGTAATGAAATGAGAACATACCTAACAACACTAGGGAAGAATTTGTGGTAAGAATGGGCAGATAAGTGTCAGGCATGGTGGCTCACACCTGTAATCCCAGCACTTTGGAACACCAAGGCTGACAGATCATTTGAGACCAGGGGTTCAAGACCAGCCTAGCCAACATAGTGAAACCACAGTTTCTATTAAAAATACAAAAAATCAGCTAGGCATGGTGGTGCACATCTGTAATCCCAGCTACTTGGTAGGTTGAGGCATGAGAATTGCTTGAACCGAGGAGGCAGGGATTGCAGTGAACTGTGATCAGACCACTGCACCCCAGCCTGGGTAGCAGAGCAAGACTCTGTCAAAAAAAGAAAAAAAAAAAGAATGGATAGATAAGAATTAGAAGTACCATGAGAAGGAGAAAGCAGAAAAGGAGGTAGGTAGAAAAAAAGACATAAAGAGTAGATAGAAATAGAAGCAAGAAGAAAGGGAAGAGAAAAGAAGTATTATTAGAGAGGATTATATCAGCCCTCAACAAAAAAGAGGTATCAAGAAGAGAAAAGAGGAGAAAGTTAGAGGCAAAGGAAAGACAAATTCCAAGACTGAAAGTTACATAATACAACTACAACTAGGGATGGATGGATGGATGGTTAGATAGATGCATAGATAGATAGATAGATAGATAGATAGATAGATAGATAGATAAACTATCTCATAAAGATACACAGCTCTCTCAGAGAACACAATATGTGGAAGTTCAACCAGGTCTTTCCAGGAATTAACACCAGGACTGGAAAGCTGATAATTTCAAGACCTTATAGTCTTAATTGTATGTACTTGCTCCCTTCTTCTCTTTCTGCAGTTTGGCTTCTAGTTAGAAGTTTTGTTTTCTCACAGTTGCCAGTTTTTCATCTATTCAGTATGACCAACATCAGAGACTGGCTAGGATTACGAATTTTAATCCTCGACTTACCCAAAAGGCAGCTCTGCTTTGGGCCAGCCACCCCTGCAGGAGAGCCTGCCACCAAAGAAATAAGGAGAAAATATAATATCCATGAGTATTCTTAGAAGTAAGGGAAGAGGAATGGCTTACTCCTACCTACAACATTCCAAATTAGTGAACTCATATGATGAGTGAGGTGCATTAACTAATATTGAAACAAAATATAAATGAATAATGAGAAAAAATGAGATCGAAAAATTTTTACTAAATTTTGTTTTAAGTAAAGATTTAAATTTACTCACTAATAATGCCATTGATTTCTGCTTGTAACTAATACATTATTACTGTTTTTATTTATTTCTTAATGATAGCAATTAAAGCTTTGGTTATAATTCTCCTACATTAATTTAGTGGAAGCTTTCCAACAGTAATCTATTAAATTGTCCCTGTTAAATTAGCATGATGGACTTTTAATGGATCTCTTAATAAACATTATGATGATCAAAAATATTGTGAAATCAAAATCACTCTCAATGACATTTCTGACTTTGTGTAGTAACAGTCCTCAAAGTCACGGATTCTGGTCCTCTGAGAAATATCTCAAAATCCATTATTAAAAAATTTCTGTACTGCTAGCAAGAAAAATGACAAGTGAACATAGACTAGGTCACATTTAACAAGATTTTTTTAAAGAAATAAGCTCTTTAATTAGCTAATTTAAAGTTTTCATTATGATTCTCCAATTCTATGATCTTTCCCAATAAAATAGAGATAGAAGAGATGAGATTTGATTTTGAATTAAAGGAGTGTAATAGATGGGCCATCTGTTTGTATTTGTAAACTTCATGTCTTGGGATCATGTGTTCAATGATTTGGATCACCCATAAAGGCAAATCTTGAGGAGTTTAATTTAACCTAATTTCAAAAACGACATTTCCTCTAGGTTATAGATTCTTAAGACCTTCATGTACAGCCAGCAGCTATTTCCCTTTGCTTCTGTGGAAACAGACAGCAAGACTCCTTGAATTAGCAAAAGCTAGAGAACTTCAATAATTTAACCTGGCTTGTGTCATTAAAAAAAAACAAACAAAAAACAAACAAAAAAAACCCTCTAAGCTACATGCTTACAGTCTCTGAGGATATATTTTAAAGAAACTTCTGCAAGTGGTTGAAAGTTGTGCTCTATGCAGCTGCAGTAAGACAATGAAAACTGCTTACCTTGGGAACAATGACTATATCATGCTTATATCATCTGTGTTCTACTTAAATAGTTTACATTGCTGAAGGGGTAGCAAGGCTCATTGTTATGTTTCTTTCTTGCCACCATCATTTCCTATACTCACTGGGTATTTATCGCAAGAAAAGCAAATAGTTTTTATTTGAAATTTTCATTAGATTTTTATTATTTGTGTAATATATTTTCACCAAAGAAAATGTAAATATATACATATAATGACAGAACAGAATTTAGGAAATATTTGTCTTTTTTTTGTTGTTTTTGAGACAAAGTCTCGCTCTGTCACCCAGGTTGGAGTGCAGTGGCACGATCTTGGCTCACTGCAACCTCTGCCTCCCAGGTTCAAGTGATTCTCCTCCCTCAGCCTCCAGAGTAGCTGGGATTATGGGAGCCCACAAGTGGCTAATTTTTGTATTGTTAGTAGATATGGAGTTTCGCCATGTTGGCCAGGCTGGTATCGAACCCCTGGCCTCAGGTGATCTGCCCGCCTCAGCCTCCCAAAGTGTTGGAATTACAGGTGTGAGCCACCGCGCCCAGCCAGGAAGTATTTGTCTTATAATCCAGCACTTAATTACAAATCCTGGTAACAATTTAATTAATAACCATTAAGACATATTTATATGAGAATATTTGTTTTGCTTTGTTTTATTTTCCCTCATTATTCATTTAGTTCATTCATATATAAAGAATATTTCAAATGCATTAAACTTATAATTTCTAATGAACTACAAATGTTATAGAAAATTTTTTTAAAAATGACAGAAATATAATAAATTGGAAATACTATATATCATTGCTCTCAGAGACAACTACTATGAATATTTTAAGATAAATATTTCATTTTCCCAATTTGTATTCTGAATAATTGAAATAACTGAATAATATATTAAGAACATACCCCATGTCAGTAAATGTGGAGAAACATCAATAGCATAGTGACCCAAAACATCATTTCTAGAATCACATTTCCTGGCTTTCTGAATTAAGACTACCACTCAGTTGTGGACAACAGGACAAATTGCTTAACTTTATTGAACCTCATCTCTTTAATGGGGAATAAAGCACTACCTACCACATATGGCTATTGTAAAGTAACTAGTATATGGCATTTATATAACTAGTACATAGTATTTTATATAATACTATATAACTTGATACAATATTATACCACTAGTATATATTATTTTAGGTCACATTGTATATTATAACATAAAATCTTATAATTATATTTTTATTACTATTACTGCATACTTTGTCAAATGAATAGCTATACTATGAACTATTTAATCAATTTGATTTTGATGGACTTTCATAGCATTTCCAATTTGTCACTATTAAATAGAATGTCTGTGATAAAAATCTTTAGACATATTCCTTTTTCAATTATCAAATTATTTTGCACAAAATGGAAAGATAAGTCCAAGATTATTCATTTGAAATAATTTCAGAAAATACAAAACTTTTAAATTTTAAATCTTATTAATTACATGTGAGTATAAATAAAACTATGAATAAACACAAAAAGTATCAGAACTCTTCTTGGTGTCAACAAATGCTATTATTTATAACTTGCATGGAGGAACAAAAGGACTCACAATCTTTCAGAAACTTACCTGTTCATAAATAGAAGAATTTTTTTCTTGCCAAATTTCTTCTAGAAAGTTTATACCATATATCTTACATCACGTATTTTCTGTTTAAAATATTCAAACAAATATTTAAACAAAAATAAAAACCATGTAACATAAATTTATAAGTAACTGTCAGTGTGTAAATATTTTGTGTTCAAGGGTTTATTTTAAAGTTGTTATTTGTTTTTTGGAACTCATCTTTCCAACTGAGGGAGTGATAGACATAATGTAGTGATTTTCAGGCTACCCCCCCAAAGACTTTATAAATCATGATGTGTCTGAAACACATAATTTTACAATTTGTTATAATCTAATATTGAAACAAAAAATTCATGGTGCAAGGAGAATAAAATTTATATTTCTCACAATACTTGATACAGCCACTAGATACTTGCGAAGGGTGTTGACTCTCAGAGAAAGTCTATCAAGCTGGTTCTTTTGGGTTTTGTAAAGGAAAAAAATGGAAAAAGATAGAATAATGGAAATGAGAGAGACATAAAGAAAGCTTAGGATTAGAAGACATTCCGCTAAAAATAATATAAAATTTTGGAAAGAGATAGAAGAAGAAAAATAAATCAGTAGCTTTAGGATAATGATTGATTTTTCCTGATGGTCTCCAGGGCAATTCCTCAAGGACCCAGAGGCAGAAATACTATTTGGCCCAGCAATCCCATTACTGGGTATATACCCAAAGGAATATAAATCATTCTATTATAAAGAGACATGTACGCATATGTTTATTGCAGTACTATTCATATAGCAAAGACATGGAATCAACCTAAATGCCCATCAATGATAGACAGGATAAAGAAACTATGCATAGAAAGAAATGAGTTAATGTCCTTTGCATTGACATGGATGGAGGTGGAAGCCATTATTTTCAGCAAACTAACACAGGAACAGAAAACCAAATACCGCGTTTTCTCACTTATTAGTGAGAGGTGAATGATAAGAACACATGGACTCATGGGAGCAAGAAACATACACTGGGGCCTGTCGGAGGAGGCTGGGGGATGGGAGGAAGGAGAGCAGCAGGAAGAATAGCTAATGGGCTATTCAGAATAGCTAATGCTAGGCTTAATACCTAGGTGAGGGGATGATTCATGCAGCAAGCCACCATGGCACATGTTTACCTGTGTAACGATCCTGCACATCCTGCATATGTACCACTGAACTTAAAATAAAAGTTGGAGAAAGAAGAACCTGAGTAACGCAAGAAAAATGAACAAAATTTCTTCTAGAAATTTTATACCATATCGAATTTTATACCATTTTTTAATATGTTTAGTAGAACATGTATTTTTATATCTTTTAATTTTTTTCAAAATAAGTAAATAGAGAATGGGCTATAGGGAGAAAAAGAGAAAAGACATGACAAAGAAAAAGTAGAAAATGACAAACGTTACAAATAAATTGAAATAATTACTAATTATAATTATAGATGGACTTAGTTATTTAGTTAAAAAGTAAAGTGGTTGTCACAGGAACATGTATAGCCTCAAATGTTTATGTTTTAAAAAAAGTAATGACCATAAATTAAGAGGCCAAGTCTTTATTATTTTCTCCTTCCTTCTCCCTCCCTTTCAGATGGCAGCTTTGGCCATGGATGCATGTCTTTCATGGTTCCTCTCTGAGGTCTCAGCTCTCGCTGGACAGCCTTCACAGCAAGAGGAACCAGGGAGCTTGGCTCCTCATAGGTGGTAGTTGTTTCCTGATGCTGTGGAGCTCTAGATTCTCTCAGCTTCCCTGTATGGCCCTTCAAGTTTTTCAACCTGTGCAGCCACTTGGCTCTTTGAAATGTCTGCTGTTGAACTACTTGGAACACACTCTAGTTTTGCTGACTGTATCCTTACAGATAGAAGAAGGATTTCCCACAATTCCCTCCCCACTCAGCGCCACAAAATAGTCCACAAATGATTGTAAAATTCACCACATTAAAATATATATATCCTTTTTTATCAAAAACAGTGAAAATAAAAGACAAAAATGACAAGATATATGCAACACATATAAATGATTAGTACCCAAAATATGTATAAACATCTATAATAAGCCAAATTAATAACTATATAAGAAAATGCCATAGATAAGGGAATTCTAACACAACATTTGAATGGCCTATAAACATATCATAAGCTTAAGTCTATTAGTGATCATGAAAATGCAAATTAAAATAGCATCATTTTATACTCGCTAGATAGAAAAAAACCTTTAATCTCCCAATATTAACTGTTGACAAGGATGAAAAGCAACCTGAAAATTATACAGTCCTGGAGGCAGTACAAACTGATTTAACCAATTTCAAAAACAATTTAACATTATATAGTAAACTTAAGATTGCATGTAACCTCAGACTAATGTTACCTGATTTTTAGAAGTACATACTCAAAAAATCCTCTATGCTTGAAACAAAAAATATGTGTAAAATTGTTCCCAACAACAACACAGACATAGCACAAAAAAGCAAATGTACTTCATTTGAGAATCATACAATAAATCACGGTATATTCACATAATGGAGTAATATACAGCAGAAAATAAATGACTTGCAGCAACACTCAACAGTATGAACTGATCTCAGCAACTCAAAATTGAGTAATAAATCATAAAATGATAGAGCAGAAATTTAATTATATAAAGTTGTACAAAATGTTTAAATGTACAATTAAATAATGTATTGTTTAATGATACAAAGATGTGGTAAACTATAAAGAAAACTATAAATATGTAGTGGACTATTAAGCAGTAACTTCTGGGCAGTGGTAATCTCTGACGGGGGATGGAGTGGCTTGGGTCAAGGAGGGGCATACAGAAAGCTTTAAAGGTAAAAGTATTTGTTTTGGTCAACTAAATAGTGTGTAAAAATTGGATGATATTTTCATTGTATATTATTATAATTTACATATGCTTGTAAATATTTATCTGTATCTATGCAACAGGTCCCAAAAGACAAGTTTTTAAAATGACATAAAACTGCCAACTTGAGCTAATAATTAAATCCTAAAATACTTCATACCTTAATATGAGTTATTAAACATAATTATTTGGTAATTCACTATTATTGGACATCATATACTTATACCAAACATCATCTCCTGTATAAATCGGGAAAGATATAGTATTTACAACCAGTGTCATTCTGGCTATTTATAGATATATGTTACATATCATGTTTGAGTATAATTCAGAACATGTCTATAGTATCTTCTAAAATCTAAAATAAGTAAATTTTCTTAAGTTAAAAAATGTATTCTATCAGCCAAAGATTTAAAATGTAGGCCCTCTATCTCTTATAACATTAAAAATATAGTTTTATGATAGTTGAACTTTACATACAGACAAACTTATCTTGATGTAATGAACTCACATTTTATTTAACTTCTTGCTCATTTTTAATCCCAAATAAGTTTAGGGAATTCCTATTGATACATCACATTTTCCTGAGTTACCTCTTTTAAAGAAATGCCAAACTTAAATATAAGAGTTATAGTAAAAGTTTCCAGAACTTAATCCCTGAAATTGATTCACTTGTTTTTATTGATGTGAGATGGACTAAAAACTTTATTGATATTCAGGGTTCCAAGTTTTATTTCCTTGCAGGATTGACTTTATGACCAGAGTAATAGGTGAATTAAGTATATTAACACATAAAGAAAAAAAAGTCACCATTTTATGAGAAATTTTGTTTAAGATTTATCTGATCATGAAATAATTAAAATTTAGTAATTTGTTGAAATGCCTAAAGTTCTACATGTCTTAAAAACCTAAAATTAGGTTATCATGTTTCACTGAAATGTTTCCTCTATTGCAATGCTTCCTGAAATGTTTTTTTCTCCTTTCTTAACTTACATTTAGTGCTCCTTTCCCCACACAGTATGCAACTTGGCCAGTATTTCTTCTTATTTTAAATAGAATAACATGGATATCAAGGGGTTCTTAATTTTCATATTTCAGATTGTACCAATTGATACCAATCCCTTACATTTATATTTTTAATTATAAGTGAGCAATTTTCCAAGTTCAAGTAAAAGCACTTATTCTAAACCTTGGCTTTATTGTTCTATTCTTATAGTTCTTAAACAACTTACAAGTATCAATATCTTCCACTTTAGGTTATTAAGTGAAATCAAGTAATAAATGTACATAGTATAATTGCTTGATGATGCTCAATATGTTGTAATATTATTATTGCTTCCAGGTGATGAAAATAGTGGAGGTTTGTTTATTTGGGAGTCTAAATAAAGAGTGAATAGTACCAGGTATCATAAACGTGCAGAATTTCATAGTCTATGGAATGAGGGCAAAATATATATCAATCATATTATTTACATCACTTTTAAACTCAGACACATATAGGAAAGACATTTATGTGAATGATATGTTCAATAAGGAAATGAAATGAATACTAATGTTTTTAACAACATAAGGTTATTTTCTAATATACGAAAAAACTTGTTAAAGGATATGCCTGAAGATCTCACAGTAGAAAATTTTTTCACAATCAGTTTTAATTAGAAAACTTCCCACAATCCAATTGGAAGGAAAGCAAAAGAAGTGAACTCCTGCAGTGTCATATGTTTGAGAGCAATGAAATCCCTTCAGTCCAAGCATTAATAAGCATTTTCAGACTATAGAATAGTACACTGTTGGCATACTTTAAGAATGAACTTCTGGTTACACAGGAAGATTGGCATGTGTGTGTTTCTCCATCTTTCTTTGAATCATATCAAACATAAAATATACCTTATCTGTATAATCCTGTAAATCAAAAACTTGTAAATCCAGAGGGTTTGCAATTGTTTACGTTAAAAATAACTTTTAAATGTCTCAGAAGTAAATGATTTAAACTCTAATTTGGATATAAGAGCTGCTTAACGCTACAGATCTTCCACAGGTGCTGGACAATACAATTTTGAAAGCACATAAAAAAATTAAAGGAATCAAAGATGATTAAGGGGTGGAAAGTAACACTGGTAAGAAGAAATTAAACGAAGAGGGTTATAATGTAAAAAAAAAAGAAAAGAAAAATAGAACTAGTAATTCCTTTTCACACATAGTTTGTCTAACTTTGTAGAGACTGAGGCAATATGCTGATAACCTTATTAGGAAGGGCTATCTGTATTGGTATGTCCTGAAAAAGTATCAGACATTAACCATGGGGTCAGAGAAGACAAATTCAGTGTAAAATTGTTTCAGCAAATTTCCCATACAAGTGCTACACTGTAAACAGCTTTCTCTTTATTTTTTAATTTTTTTTATTTTTTTGGAGACGGAGTCTCGCTCTATCGCCCAAGCTGGAGTGCAGTGGCGCTATCTCGGCTCACTGCAAGCTCCGCCTCCCGGGTTAACGCCATTCTGCCTCAGCCTCCGGAGTAGCTGGGAATTTCTTAAAGAAAAAAGTTCAATACAGCACCTCATCAACAATGAAATGAAGTTCTATTTCAAGGGTCTCTTAACAACTCTCTTGATTCCTTCTAACTCATGGGATCATGACCATCAAAAGCGATATTCTTAACACAAAAACATACAATGTTATTCTCTTTTCCCACTATCTCCTTCTGAGCACATGGAATAATTTGTCTTTTTAAGTTTTTTATTATTATACAATACATATAAAATAAGAAATTTACCATCTTTTCCATTTTAAGGTATACAATCCAGTGGCATTTAATGTCGTAATGATGTTGTCCAATCATCCCCATGATCTAGTTCCAGAAGATCTTTATCACCTCTAAAAGAAACTCATACCCACAAGCAGCCACTCTCCTTAATGGGTTGTCTCTTTCCCCCACAACCCTTGACAATTATTAATATGCTTTGTGTCTCTATGGATTTAACTATTCTGGGTATTTTATCTAAGTGGAATGATATAATATGTACCCTTTTGTGTCTGGCATTGTTTACTTAGCGTAATTGTTTCAAGGTTCATGTATTTTTTTTTTCTTTTTTTTTTGTGTGTGTGTGAGCAACATGGCTGTTTATTTCACCTGGGTGCAGGCCGGCTGAGTCCGAAAAGAGAGTCAGCGAAGGGAGATAAGGGTGGGGCCATTTTATAGGATTTGGGAAGGTAAAGGAAAATTACAGTCAAAGGGGGTTTGTTCTCTGGCGGGCAGGAGTGGGGGGTCGCAAGGTGCTCAGTGGGGGTGCTTTTTGAGCCAGGATGAGCTAGGAAAAGGACTTTCACAAGGTAATGTCATCACTTAAGGCAAGGACCAGCCATTTACATTTCTTTTGTGGTGGAATGTCATCAGTTAAGGTGGGGCAGGGCATATTCATTTCTTTTGTGATTCTTCAGTTATTTCAGGCCATCTGGGCGTATACGTGCAAGTCACAGGGGATGCGATGGCTTGGCTTGGCTTGGGCTCAGAGGCCTGACATTCCTGCCTTCTTATATTAATAAGAAAAATAAAACAAAATAGTGTTGAAGTGTTGGGGCGGCGAAAATTTTTGGGGGTGGTATGGAGAGAGAATGGGTGATGTTTCTCAGGGCTGCTTCAAGCGGGATTAGGGGTGGCGTGGGAACCTAGAGTGGGAGAGATTAAGCTGAAGGGAGGTCTTATGGTAAAGGGTGATATTGTGGGGATGTTAGAAGAAACATTTGTCATATAGAATGATTGGTGATGGCCTGGATACAGTTTTGGATGAATTGAGAAACTAAGTGGAATAACAGAAGGAGAAAAACAGGTATAAAAGGTCTAAGAATTGGGATGACTCAGGATATCTGATTAGAGAGTGCCTAAGGAGATTCAGCATAGTCCTGCCAGCAAAGATTATTTATTTACTTCAAGAGTTAAGAGTGGCAGTTTGGGGATAGCACCAGGAGATATCAGCTGTGATGGCTTGGAAAAAGTGTAAACCGGCAGTGTAAACAAGAGCAGGGCATGTATGAGTAGTTGAGAACGGTGAATAGGAGTATGACTAGACAGAAGATAGTAGGGACAACAAGTTTTTTGGGGCACAGTGTAAGTTGGTCTGTTGTCTGGAATGAGACTGGGGCCTAATAAAAAGGAGTGTCCATACAGGAGCTCAAATGGGCTGTACCCTGTAGCATTCTGAGGACAGGCCTGAATTCTATGTATTTTATAAGTGTGCACCGGGTACTTCATTATTTTTCATAAAAACCATATTCCATTGTTTGTTTATACCACATTTCGTCTGTTCGTCGATTGATGGACATTTGAGTTGTTTCCACATTTTGACTATTGGGAATAGTGCTGCTATGAATATAAAATATAGAATTTTTGGTTTGAACACTTGTGCTCTATTCTTTGGAGTATGTATCTACAAGTGGAAATGCTGGGTCATGTAGTACTTGCATGTTTTACTTCTATGTTTTAATTATTGAAGAACTGTTTTCCATAGCAGCTGCACCATTTGACATTCCCACCAGAGATATATATGAAAGTTAATATTTCTCCACATTCTTGTCAACACTTATTTTCATTTGTTAAATGATTATAGCCGCCCTAGTGTCTCTGAAATGGCATATCATTTTGGTTTTAATTCTCCCTAATGACTAATGATATTGAGCATTTTTCATGTACTGGTTGGACATTTGTTTATGTTCTTTGAAAAAATGTCTACTGACATTTGCCAATGTATTAATTGGGTTGTTTTTATTTTATTGGTGATTTGCAAATGTTCTTTATATACAGGAATACCTCAGTTTATTGCACTTTGCCGATATTGCTTTTTTTCTTTCTTTTTTCTTTTTCTTTTTTTACAAATGGAAGGTTTGTGGCAACTCTAAGTCAAGCAAGTCTACCAGAACCATTTTTTTCCAACAAGGTGTGCTCACTTTTTGTCTCTATGTCACATTTTGATAATTCACACAATATTTCAAATGCTTTCATTGTTATTATGCCTCGTTATGGTCATCTGTGATCAGCAATATTTGATGTTACTATTGTAGTCGGTTTTTTTTTTTTTTTTTTTTTGAGACAGAGTCTCAGTCTGTCACCCGGGCTGAAGTGCAGTGGCGCGATCTCGGCTCACTGCAACCTCTGCTGCCCAGGATTCAAGCAATTCTCCTGCCTCAGCCTCCTGAGTAGCTGGGATTTCAGGCGCCTGCCACCGCACCTGGCTAATTTTTTTTGTATTTTTTTGTAGAGATGGGGTTTCGCCATCTTAGCCAGGTTGGTCTTGAACTCCTGATCTTGTATTCCACCTGCCTTGGCCTCCCAAAGTGCTGCGATTACAGGCGTGAGCCACTGCGCCCGGCCTCGTAACGGTTTTGAGGTACCACAAACCTCAGCAAACTTCATTGATAAATATTGTGTGTGTTCTGACTGCCCCACCAACTGACTGTTCCCCTGCTTCTCTCCCTCTTCTTAAGCCTCCTTGTTCCCGAGACAGAGCAATATTATAATTACATGAAGTAATTAATAATCCTACACTGGCCTCTAAGTGTTGAAGTGAAAAGAAGAGTCATGCATCTTTCATTTTAAATCAAAAGCCAGAAATAACTTAGTATGAAAGGCATGTTGGAAGCCAAGCTAGGTCAAAAGCTAGGTCTCTTATGCTGTGAACGCAAAGGAAAGGTTCCTGAAGAAAATTAAATATGCTACTCCAGTAAACACATAAATTATAAGAAAGTGAAACTATTTTATTACTAATATGGAGAGAGTTTTAGTGGTCTGACTATAAGATCAAACCACCCACAACATTCCTTTAAGCCAAAGCCTAATACAGAGTAAGGTCCTAACTCTTAAATTCTATGAAAGCTGAGAGAGCCGTGGAGGCTAAAGAAAAAAAGTTTGAAGCTAGCAGGGGTTTGTTCATGAGGTTTAATAAAAGAAGTCGTCTCCATAACATTAAAGTACAAGGTGAAGCAACAAGTGTTGATGGAGAAGCCGCAGCAAATTTTCCAGAAGACTTGGCTAACGTATTTCGTTGCCACACTAGAGGTGGCCACACTAAACAACATGCCTCTCTTATAAAGGAAACAGCCTTATATTGGAAGAAGATGTAATCTAAGACTTTCATAACTAGAGAGAAGTCTATATCTGGTTTCAAAGTTTCAAAAGGCAGGCTGACTCTCTTGTTAGAGACTAACACAGCTGGTGACTTTTAGCTGAAGCCAATGAGCATTTACCATTCCAAAAATCATAGGGCCTTTTAGAATGATGCTTTATAAATGGAAAAATAAAGCCTAGATGACAGCACATCTGTTTACAGCATGGTTTATTGAATATTTTAAGCCAACTGTTGAGACCTACTGCTTGGAATAAAATAATCCTCTCAAAATATTATTGCTCATTGACAATGTACCTGGTCCCTCAAGAGCTCTAATGGAGATGTACAAGGAAATTAATATTGTTTTCATGCCAGTGAACATAACACTCATTCTGCAGCCCATGGATTAAGGAGTAATTTTGACTTTCAAGTCTTATTATTTAAAGCATACATCTTGTAAGGCTATTGCTGGGATATATTGCGGTTCTTCTGATGGAACTGAGCAAAGTAAATTTAAAACTCTCTGGAAAGGATTCACCATTCTAGATGCCATTAAGAGCAATAGTGATTCATGGGAGGTAGTCAAAATATCAAGATTAACAGGAATTAAGA
Source organism: Gorilla gorilla gorilla (assembly GCF_029281585.2). Lineage (NCBI taxonomy): Eukaryota > Metazoa > Chordata > Mammalia > Primates > Hominidae > Gorilla > Gorilla gorilla. Next base: position 94,192,957 of record NC_073234.2, read on the forward strand.
AGAAATTGATTCCAACATTCATGGATGATTGAGGGGTTCAAGACTTCCGTGGAGGAAGCCACTGCTGATGTGGTGAAGATAGCAAGAGAACTAGCATTGGGAATGAAGTCTAAGATTTGATTAAATTCCTGCAATCTCATGATAAAACTTTAACAGATGAGGAGTTGCTTCTTATGGGTAGCACAGAAAGTGGTTTCTTGAGGTGGAATGTGCTCTGCTTGAAGATGCTGTGATCACTATTGAAATAACAACAAAGGATTTAGAATGTTACATAAACAGAATTGATAGGGCAGTGGCAAGTTTTGAAAGGATTAATTCTAATTTTGAAAGAAGTTCTATTGTGGGTAAAATGCTATTAAACACTATTGCATAGTACAGATAAATTTTTCTTGAAAAGAAAAGTTAATCAATCTGGCAAGTTTCACTGTTGTCTTATTTTAAGAAATTACCAGTCACCCCAATCTTCAGCAACCACCACCCTGATTAGCCAGTAGCCAGCCATCAATGCCAAAGCAAGACCCACCACCAAAAGCAAAAAGATTACAACTTGCTGAAGGTTCAGATTATTGTTAGTGTATTTTAACAAAAACTTATCTTTACATTAAGGCATGTACTTTTTTTGACATAATGTTTTTGCATATTAATAGACTACTGAATAGTGTGAACATAACTTTTATATGCACTGGGAAACCAAAAATTCATGTGACCCTGTTTGTTGAACTATTTGCTGTATTGCAGTGGTTGGAAACCAAATCCACAATATCTATGAGATAGGTCTGTATTCTGGACACCAGAACCTGACCAGATTTATGATTTGCAATTATTTTCTACCAATATGTGGATTATCTTTTAAGACTCTTGATTGTGTCCTTTGATAGATAAACATTTTTAATTTTGATGAAGTCTAATGTATCTATTTTCTTTTGTCGCTTGTGTTTTTGGTATCATATTTAAGAAACGATTATGAAATCCATGGTTATGCAGATTTACCTCAGTTTTCTTCTAAGAGTTTTATAGTTTTAGCTCTTATCTTTGGGTCTTTGATCCATTTTTACTTTTTACATATGATGTGAGATAAAAAAGTACAAAGCATTGTTTTGCATATTGCAATCCAATTGTCCCAGCACCATTATTGAAAAGATTGCCCTTTCCCTTTTGCAAAGTCTTGTCATCCTTGTCAAAAATTAATTGGTCATAGATATTTGGTTTATTTCTGTACTTTTAAGTCTATTTCATATGTCCACCCTTATGCCAGTACCGCACTGGCATTGATTACTGTAGTTTTGTAGTTACTTTTGAGATCAGGAAGTGTGAATTTTCCAGTTTTTTAAAAAATATTGTTTGACTCTTCAGTGTTCCTTGCAATCTTACATAAATTTTAGGATCAGCTTTCCATTTCTACATAAAAGACGATTGGCTTTTGATAGAGATTTCACTGCTTCAATAAATTGCTTTGAGAAGTGTTGCTATTTAAGTAATATTAAGTCTGCCGATTCATGAACATGGAATGTCTTGCCATTTATTTAAGTATTTTTAAATTTCTCTCAACAATTTTAAGAAATTTTCAGTGTAGAAGTGTTATACCTCATTTGTTACATTTATTCCTAAATATTTTATTCTTTTGATGCTATTATGAATAAAAGTGTTTTCTACGTTTTGGAGGATTGTTCATTGATAGTATACAGAAATAAAACTGACATTTCATTTTAATGTTGTGTCCTGAAAATTTTTCTGAATTTATTTCTCTAACAGTTGCATCTTATGGATTCTTTAGAATTTTACATGTTTAAGATCATGTCATTTAACAATAGAGATAGTTTTACCTTTTCTTTTCCAATTTAGATATCTCATATTTCCTTTTCTTGCCTAAATACTTGGACTATAACTTACAGTACAATATTGAAAAAAGTACAAAATGAAATTTTTGTCTTTTTCCTGATCTTAATGAGGAAAGTTTTATTCTTTCTGCATTGAGAATCATGTTAGATGTGAGTTTCTCATAAATGCCTTTTATCTTGTTGGGGTATTTCCTATTTATTCCTAGTGTGTTGACTGTTACTATAAAATGGTGTTAGATTTTGTGAAACGCTTTTCCTTCACCAATTGAGATAATCATAAAAGCTGACTTTTTGTTGTTGTTTTTCTTTTCTTTTCTAACCTTTGTTCATTAATGTAGTATATTATACAGATTTGTCTATGTTGAGCCATTCTTACATTCCTGGTACAAATCCCACTTGTTGGTGGTCTATTTCTCACTTGGTCATGGTGTATAATCTTTTTAATATTTTGCTAGATTCACTTTGGTAGCATATTGTTCAGGATTTTTTTTCATCTATAGAAGTAAGGGATATTGGTCTGTGTTCTCGTGGTAGTTTTGGCTTTTTATCAGCCTAAGCACGTGGAATGAATTAGAAAGCATTCCCTCCTCTTTTAATTTCTGGAAGAGTTCAAGAAGAATTGAAGTTAATTTTTCCCTAAAATTTTGGTAGAATTAACCAGTAAAGTGATCTACTCTTGCACTTTTCCTTATTGGGAGGCTTTGTAGGGATATTTTACATTGTTTTAATTTGCAATTTCCCAAACATAAGTGATTTGAGCACTTTTAAATGTACTAAACATATTCTTTTGTGACATGTCTATTGAAATCTGTTCCTCATTTTTTAAATTGCTTAACTATATTTTTATTATTGGGTTTTAGGATTTGTTCATATCTCTTGGGTACCAATGTGGCTTGCCTATTTAATTTCTTAAGCATCTTTTGAAGAGATTTTTAATATTGGTAGACTAATTTGTCAATATTTTCCTTTAATAGTTATTATTTTATGTGTTCTGCACAGTTAAGAACTCTTTAAATGCTCTAGATTTCAGTATTTTATTAGAAATGTGCAGTATAAATGATTTATCTCAGTTTGCAATGTGCCTTTTCAATCTTTTAATAATGTTTTCTGATGATCTGAAGTTCTTAATTTAACAAAGTTCATTATGTCAATTTTCCATCAATACTTAGTTATTTCCATTTAAGAAATGTTTGCCTATCTGTACCATGTGAAGATATTTTTCTATATGTTACACCAGAAGATTTACTGTTTAACTTTCACATTTAGGTCTATGTTCCAATTCCAATTATCCAATTAGACACATACATCCAATTGGTTTAGTATTATATATTAAACATAAATCCTTTTTCCCACTGAATTGTAGATGTACCTTTGTCATAAATCAGATGACTGTACACTTATGTGGGAGTATTTGTGGACTCTGCATTCAATTCCATTGGACTATTCACATATTCTTTTACCAGTAACACTGTTATGATTACTGAAGCTCTATAATAAATCCTTATACACAGTAGTATAAGCTTTTCAATTCAGTTAAATTTCTTCAAGAAGTTTTATGGCTACTATAAGACCTTTAGAGCTCCATATACATGTTTAATCAGCTTGTCAACTTACATTAAGATTGGTATTTAATTGTGCTGTAAATCAGCATAAGGGAAATTTATATTTATTCCTCTAATATAAAAATATGATATTTTTTCCATTTTCTTAATTTTTCCTCAGCAATGTTTATAATATTTAATATAGATGTCATAACCATATTTTGTTAGGCTTAATATTTAATGTTCTTTGATGTTATTTTAAATGGTATTTTAAATGTTATTTATAATTATCTGTTTCTAATATATAGAGAAGTTATTTATTTTTGCATATTGATCATTTATCCAAAAATTGGTTGTTTATTAAATTTAAGACCATTTATCCTTTTAAAAAATTTTTTGCATATAGAAAAATGTAATTTGCAAATAATGACATGTTGATTTATTCATTATTTACAAACACACAGACACACATACAAATTCCTATGTGAATTTAATTAGATGGGAATTCTATTTTCCAGAATTTGTTTCTATGTATGATGTAAATAGAGAGTTGGTTCAGTGTTACTTGTGTAATATATGAAAGATAGAAGTAAAGTTGCAGCTATTGGTCACAGAAGGTCCTCATACTCAGCTGTGATATCTGACAGAAACTGACAAATGTGTAACATAAAGAACTTGGCAATTTCTAGCTTTTCCTCATATCTCTCCATTCTATACCCAGTTTTTCTTCCTAATAATGCCCTCAGACCCATAACCAGACCCTTGGCTGCAGACCCACAGACACACAACCACTTTCTATAAATCTCTCCATAAGTTTCATGTATTAGCTCCTTACTAAATATTAAGTTTACAATTATAAAGGACAGATAACTTAAACCTCTAACTATTTTTTAAAAAGCAAAGAAACAACAAAATGTATTCTCAGGCATTCCGAAGAAAAAATTTTTAATATGCAGAAAGAATATAAAATAGGTTTATATTTTATGATGGGTTGCCTGGAAAACATAAGAGCGAAACTTGAGGAAGTATATAAAGAAATAGTTGTTTCAGATAAATTTGAAGGAAAAAAACGCTATAATTAAATCATAAACTATTTTAAATTTAAAAATGAAATAAATGTTCTTCAACTTCTACAGACATTAACAATATAGACTGTTTATTTTAATTTTAGCGCTATTAAGTGTGTAGTTTGCAAATACATAAATTGCTACAAAATATTTTAAAGTACCATATAATAGTTAAAATCTTACACATTAAATTTGAGATTAAAATGCACCTCTTTGTATTAATGATATTTAATTTCCAGTTCAATTTTTTATGTTTTAAAACTGTTCCATTTACATAAAAATATAAACACATAAATTGTTCAGCTAAGAAACCCATATGTAAGCAGAGAAATATAGAAATTTTGAAAATAATAAAACCATTGTAAGCAATACTCATTGAATAGATGATATGAAGTTCTTATGGTTTCATCACGAATGTTTACATTAGACATGCCAAGACATTTGGCATAATTTTGATAAAATGCTTAAGAAAGCTGTATCGTCTCTACTAAAAATACAAAATTATCTGGGCGTGGTGGTGTATGCCCGTAATCCCAACTACTCAGGAGGCTGAGGCATGAGAATTGCTTGAACCCCCGGGGCGGAGGTTATGGTGAGCCTAAATTGCGCCATTGCACTCCAGCCTGGGCAACAAGAGCAAAACTCCATCTCAAGAAAAAAAAAAGAAAAAAGAAAAAAAGAAACCTGTATCTTGCAGACACATTTTATTAAAATAAAATCATAGAAATCTCAATTGTATGCACCTAAATTTTTAATAAAGTCATTCTTTGACCAATAAATACCTAACCTATAGTCTTAGGAATAGGCAGCAAAACAAAGTTAATTTCCCAAATTTTAGACCAATTCAAACTCACTTGAACCACCATTTTTACTAGCTCTTTGCAACTTGTGCTCTGAATTTTCTTTCAATTCAGTCCATTTTCATTCTCATTGACCTTCTCCTAATTAACCTTTTTCTAATCAGTTCCAAAATCCTCTGGTCTGTTAGATATGCCCAGAATCAGCTTGCCCTCTCATCACCCCAACACCAGAATGTTAAATTCTTACTATTTAAGCTAAAACCACCACAGATTTTTCTTCCCTTGGGAACAGCTTTTCTGATCAATGAATTGAAATAGCTGCCTTTGCCTAGTTATACCTAATATTTTTTAAGGCTTTACTGGCATAGCCTGAAACTATTCCTAGCTACTGCATTCTGGATTTTGCCTGGCATCAACAGTTTACTCTGACACTATCAATGTAGATGATACAGAAGTAAACTAGGTAAAGCAATAGACATAGCATCAGTAGAAGCAAGTTACACTCCTATACCGTTAATTGCTCTGTAATGTTTATTGTGACCTTTAAACAATCTGACTGTTAATTTCATCCTCTGTAAAGTGGGACCAATGGAAATGAGATCAGAAGGCTATGAGAATAAGATGATATGGGTACAAATATTCTGTAACATACAAAGTATTCTAATCATAAAATATGCAAATTTTGAAAATATTTTTGTAATATTCTGACATATTGCACTGATGTTTTTCTCATGTAGAAGCAGTATTACATATGGTGGTTGGAATAGTTAATATGAATTATTATTATTAAGCTTTAGGTGTATAATGGATTGTATAGGCCTTTGTGAGTCCTCTAGAAGAGCATTATGACAATCCCTCTCTCTCTCTCTCTACCTCTACCCCTATATATGTGTGTGTGTCTGTATATGTATATATATATATATATATACATATTTAGTAAGCAACCATCTTACAAATAAACTTTTCATTATAATTTATTAATTTGTTTATTATAAGTAAAGGTACCTGTTTTTTTTCTTTATATAAAATTATGCTCTAAGAAGCTTATGCAAACAGGGTTAATGGTGAGATACAAGTATTCTACCTTATTGTTAAAAATTGTGTGCTAGAACAATAGTACAAATGGCAAGAGCCCTTTTTTCTTATTGTGTTCCATGAATTTGATCACAAATAAACAACCTCTTCAAAGTGCTATCTCGAACCTGTACCTGATTATCAGAGCTGAATATTTTTGGCCTATGCAAACACCGTCATATCTCCTTTCCATAGGCAACCTAAACTTCACAACTCCCACATTGAACTGACATTCTTTTTAAAATGTAATTTTTCTGTATTTGGACCTTAGTTAACAACTATTTTAAAATTTTCAATTAAGTCAGAAATCTGCTATCCTCCTATATTTCTCCTTTATCACCTCTGCCCTCAGACCTGAAGAAGTCTTAATTTTATCTGTTAAATATCTCCCCAGTGTGTTCCATGTTATCCATTTACTATCACTGACTTCATTCGGGTTCATATACATGCTGAGGCTAAAGGCCAGCAAACTTTTCTTGTAAAAGACCAGAGCGTAAATATTTTAGGATTTTTAGGTCATATAACCTCTGTATCAATTACCTACTTCTGCTGTTACACCCTGAAAGCAGCCATAGACAACACATAAGCAAGTGGGTGCTGTTGGGTTTCACAAAAATTTTATTTACAAAAGACCACTGAAGCGGCAATTCATGTCTAATCCTGTAATCTCCCTCTCAAATCCATACTCCACATTTTATTTTCTGCATTGAAAAGAAAATATGACTGTATTTCTCTCTTTTAGCTGTTCTTTATTATTTGTAGATGCTCAAGGTTTGTCCTTCGTAAAGTAAGTCCTGGTTAAAATTTCAAATTTATTTTGAGAACCCCAGTATACTCATCTACAGTTCTAAAGTTACTAAAGTACTTGCAGTTCTTGGCTCCTTACTCATGGATTTGGTAAACATTTATTAAGTACATATTATCTGCCAGTGTGGACTATTTTCTTTTGTGTGAATCTCTCTCTAGACTGAACACCTGGGGTGTGTCAATCTGGTAGCCCAAATTTGCCTCCTCCAGTTTCACTTAAGAGCTTCATATTTTTATTTACTTATTAAATTTTATAATCTTCCCAAGGTTTCATTTTTAGCTCTTGATTTTCCATCACTATATATTTGATCTACTTTTATCACTTCAATGCTCACTCATAATTGCCTGAATCTAAAATACATATTTCTGGTTTAAATTTCTGCTTTAGTTTCAATTATGTATTTACTATTGTCACATACAAATCCTTTGAAGACATCTCCAACTGAACATACCCAAAACCTGAACCATTAGCTTCCTTTATTTCTTATCTTGATTAGCACAACTGTTAAATCAATTACCCAAAGACTCTCAGTTCAATGTAATAAAGACTACATCTTAAGGTTGACAGGAATGTTTATCAAAATTTGAAACTCAACTTTTATTTATTTCAACTCATTAATACATTAAGGTGAACAGCCTCTGTTCTATCCACCTACCAGAGGAAAAGATAAATTCTCTGTGGATGAATATATTTTAAGGCTCTATATTTTTAATGAAAAATATGATGCATTCTAAAGAAAAATAATATTAAGTTATGCTGAGAGAAAAAAAATGAATGACAACAATCCAAGGTTAAAAAAAAAAAGAAACACAAAGATACAAGTGATAAAAATATTGTAATTAATGGTTAAGCATTTTTTAAAAAATAATCATGATTGACAGTCAAAAAAGGAGATTAAAAAGGAGAGCGTGAAAATATAGGAAAGGTGTAATAAAATAGAATTAGAGTCTATGAAAATGAATTAAATAAGGCCGAGCTTGGTGGATCACACCAGTAATCCTAGCACTTTGGGAGGCCGAGGTGGGCAGATCACAAGGTCAGGAGTTTGAGACCAGCCTGACCAACATGGTGAAACCCCGTCTCTACTAAAAATACAAAATTTAGCCAGGTGTGGTGGCACGTGCCTGTAGTCCCATCTACTCAGGAGGCTGAGGCAGGAGAATCACTTGAACCTGAGAGGCAGAGGTTGCAGTGAGCCGAGATCATGCCATTGCACTCCAGCCTGGTGACAGAGTGAGACTCCATTAAAAAAAAAAAAAAAAAAAAATGAAATGGATGTTCTAGAACTGAAAAATACAATAATTAAATTAAGTATTATTATATGGATTAAACAACAGATTAAATAGAGTAGAAGACAGAAATTGTACATAACAATTAAATTAAACATAATTCCATAGAGAAAATAAAGAAAGACTGCATACAGAGAGAAAAATAATAGAAAATACAGAAATACTATAATACAGAGGTAGAGCACAGTAAAAAAGGTCTAGCATATATATAATAGGAGTCCCAGAGCAAGAGAAAGTAAAAGAAACAAAACAATATATAAAGATATATAAAGTGACTATAACATTTTCAAAACTGAGGAAAGATATTAAGTCATATATTAAAGAAGCTCTGTAAACCCAAAGCAGGACAAACCAAGGGAAACCACAAATTGAAATAAGTTAATAAAATTACTGTAAAACACAGACAATTTCAGAAGTGATCAGAGTGAAAAAGAAAGATTATACTTTGAGAACAAAAAAAATAGATAATTTGCTTCTCAACAGAAAACAATAAAATGAAATATTTAAATGCTGAAAGAAAATAACTGACCACAGAATTCTAAACCCAGTGAAAACATTCATTAAAATGAAAGCAAATATGAAAAACTTTCACTTCTAGCCATGACAAAATAACAAGTTCCCAACTTACATTCTGTTCATAAAAACACTAGAAAACTGGACAAAATACATGAAACAACTGCTTTCAAATATTGGACAAGAGATACATAACTGCATTCCCCAAAATAGGGAAAGAAAAGAGTGTCACAACCATCCTGAAATTCTGCCTGGAGGCACTTTCTGGACTGTGGTTTAGAAAGGAGAAACTGAAGCAGTGCAAACTCAGTTTGCCTCTGGGTTTGTCTGACTCAAAAGAGACCAGTTTGGACAGTCTGAAGCAGCTGGAATTAACAGGGAAGGGTACTGGAAAAGGCACCAAATAGAGATGGAACAGAGATCCTGAAGTCAGCATAGAGATTACTTTGACTCTTTGGCTGAATACTAAGATCCACATGAGGGAAAAAGGGAACTTTCATGAGGGTGTGAATTCAACAGCTCACACAGGGCAGAGAAATAATCAGTTTCTGACCTACTCAAGCGGAGGAACCTTGCTGAACACCCAGAGCATTTAGTGGAGACCTCAGAGAAGTCATGCCTTAGGAAGAAAGCTACAATAATCCTATAGTAATGGCTACTCTAGATGCACTCTAATGAAGCTAAAACATAAACCTTAAAATGAACAAGTTGATCTTAGATAAATAAATCTTCATGCCAATATAAAATTCAACACATTTCAAAAGAAGACAACAATGCTCAGGTGCTCAAAAATATAATATTCACAATGCCCTGTATTTTTCTTTCTTTGATTAGGAGGAAAATCGTTAATAGAAAAATAACAGAAATAGCAGAGATGATAGAATTAGCAAAAAGGACTTCAAAAGAGCTATATTATAAGTTCAAGCATTTAAAGGTAAACAAACACATAACAGAGAAAGAAATAGAAGATAGGAAACAGAACAACATTCTGAAGTTAAAGGCCCACTATCTAAAAGGAAAAATGATAGGCTAACTAAATATCAAATAAGATACTGAGAAGAAAAGAACAGTGTATAAAGTGACATAGCTATAAAATTATCAACACCCATACTGAAACAAAGAAAAAGAAAAAGTTAAATGTATAAGTTTTGGTTAACTGTGAGAATATTAAGAAGTCTAACATATGTATAAGTGAAATCTTTATTAAAAAGAAAATAGGTTTAAGGTGGGCAGAAGAAATATTTCAAAGATTAATGGCCCTAACTATAGACTGAAACTCTAAATCCATATATTAAAGAAACTCAATGAACCCAGCCAAACTAAAACAAACTTCTTGCAGGTATTTTTCCGTGAAAATTGTGAAACTAATTTTAAAAAGCATATTGAAATGCAGAGGACTAAGAATTGTCAAAGCAGTCTTGGAAAAAATCAACAAAGTATGAAAACATACTACCAAATTCAAGGCTTATGATGAAGCAGCAATGTTAAATAGGATAGTGCAATATTGTCATAAGGACAAAGTAAACCAATTGAACAAGATATAGATTCTATTAACAGAAGAAGACCTGTTGCATATTGACTGATGAGAATTGCTACTGCAGTGAAATGAGCAAAGGATCAGTTTAATAAATCCTGTTGGGTCAACTAGATACTCACATTGAAAAAAAAATGTTGACCCCAACTTAAATCCATACATAAAATGTAATTCCAGATGGAGTACATAAGTGAATGTTAAAAGCAACAAACAAAGCTTTTAGATGAAAATACAGGAAACTCTCTTTACAACTTTGGAGTCAAGGAAGATTTCTTACAGTAGACACAAAACAAACCATCCATAAGGGCAAAATGCGAAACATTGTACTACATAGGAAAAAGAACACATGCCCAGTATATTTTATTATGATGCTACAGTAACCTTGATATCAAAACCAGCAAGTATAGCTCAAGAGAAAAATTATAGTACCATCTTAGAAGACAATAGGAATGCAAACGCTTCAACAGAATATTATCAAATGAAATCCAGTAATTGATTTAAAAATATTACATTATATTAGAGTTCATTTATTTCAAAAATGCAAATGTAATTTAATTAAAATACACATTGTCTAGGTACAGTGGCTCATGCATGTAATCCCAGCACTTTGGGAGGCTTAGGTGGGAGGATTCCTTGAGGCCAGAAGTTTTAGAGTAGCCTGAGCAACAAAGCAAAACCCTCCCTCTACAAAAACTAAAAAATTAGCCAGGCATGGTGGCACACACCTACAGTCCCAGCTACTTGCAAGCCTGAGGCAAGAGGATTGCTTGAGCCCAAAAGTTCAAGGCTGAAGTGAGCTATGATTACACTACTGCACTCCAGCCTGGGTAGCAGAGGGAGACTTTGTCTCAAAAGCAACAACAACAACAAAAATACACGTTGATATAAATCATGTAAACCACATTAACAAATTGATAGAAACTTGCCGTCTCAGTATGTGTAAACAAAATAACAAACAAAAACCTAGACAAAATTCATCATCCATTCATGATTACAATAATTAAAAAGTAAACCAAAAATAGAAGAGAACTTCCTTACCCTAATAAATAACTTTGTCTAAAACCCTACAGCAAACATTAGATTTATTGGTAACATATTATAGCATTTTTCTTAAAGGGAAGATAATAAGAGTCCTTACTTTAAGTGGATAATCCACCCAATGCAATAAGTAAGCATAAAAACTGAAAATGATAGATGTTGGAAAAAAACAAAAGCTACTTTTCATCGATTTTATGTTTGTCTCTAGAGAAAATTGTTAAAATCTACAAATTATTATTATTAATTAGAAAACAGAATTGCTAGATACTTAATCCCTCTACAGAAGTTAATTTATTTCATTTTTATGAGGAAACATAAGTTTTAAAATAGTAGAATTTACAACATTAAAATTGGTATTAAATTAGATCTAGGAAAAAATGTGCCTTGCCTTTATTAGAAAATATATTAAATTTTTATTGAAATGCTTAGAGGAAGAACCAAATAATGAAACTATAAGCCAGATTGATAGACTCAAAGTCAAAATAATGCCAATTTTCCTCAAAATTAATTTTAAAAAGTAATAAATGATAGCAATAGATCAAGCAGGTTTTCATTTTGCTGGAAATTTACAAGGGGACTCTAAAATATATAAGAGCATGTTAAAGATTAAGAATAATCAAAACATTTTGGAAGTAGAAGCAAGAATTTGTGGGGAAATGCTCTTTCAGATATTAAAATATATTAGAAAGTTACATTATTAAGCAGTATGCTATTAATGCAGGAATAAAGAGGTCAAATAGAATGAAGACTTTTAGAAACGGATATGTGCATATATGAAAAAATGATAGAGCTAGAATTGAAAGTTGATGGGGAAAGAAGAGGCTCTCAATAACTGCTGGGAAACTAATCATTAGTGTAAAAAAATGGAATTAGATTATGTCTTATAGCATAAATAAAAATTATTTTTAGAAAAGGAAAGCAAATATAAAATGATTAAATTTTATTAACTTACAGAGAATATAAAGAAAAAATGATAGAATTGGACTACACTAAAATAAATTTCTCATATGAAAAGAAAAAACCTTCCTAAAAATCAAAATATGAGCCACAAGCTGGGAGAAGATATCAATAGTATATAGTAGCCAATGCAGTATTAATATTCAGACTATCAAAAATTCCACTGAATCGAAAGGAAATATTTAAAAATAAATAGATTATGGGCAAAAGATCTGTGAAGGCATATCACAGAAAAGGAAATATGAATGGCCAATAAATATGTGACATTGTTCTCAAATTTCTCAGTATAAGAAAAAATATAAATTTAAATCTCAAAAATATATCATTGGTATCCACCACACTGACAAAAATTATTAAGATTAGTTGTGATTTATTTTCTTATTCCAAGTAAATATAAACATCAGTGCCTAATTTGGGGCTATTTTGTTTTTACAAAATACCTTAAATTATAAATATTTCCAATCTACAAAACCTGGATCCAATTCTTACCACAGGAGAAGCTTACCCAAGAGAAGCTTATGTATGTGTGACAATGTTCATAACAGCATTGTATGTAATATAAAATAATCAGAATAATGCAAATATCTAAAGACAGAAGAATGGGTTTAAAATATTAACGCAGCAGGGCGCAGTGGCTCACGCCTGTAATCCCAGCACTTTGGGAGGCTGAGACGGGCGGAATACAAGGTCAAGCGATCAAAACCATCTTGGCCAACATGGTGAAACTAAAAATAAAAAAGTAAAAATAAGCGGGTGTAATGGCACCTGCCTGTAGTCCCAACTATTCGGGAGGCTGAGGCAAGAGAATCGCTTGAACCTGGGAGGCGGAGGTTGCACTGAGCCAAGATCATGCCACTGCACTCCAGCCTGGCAACAGAACAAGACTCCATCTAAAAAAAAAAAAAAAGTAATGCAATTGAACACAATCACGCCTGTAATCCCAGCACTTTGAGAGGTCAAGGCGGGCAGATCACCTGAGGTCAGGAGTTCAAGACCAGCCTGGCCAACATGGTGAAACTCCATCTCTACTAAAAATACAAAAATTAGCCAGGCTTGGTGGTGGGTGCCTGTAATCCCAGCTACTTGGGAGGCTGAGGCAGGAGAATCGCTTGAACCCAGGAGGCGGAGGTTGCAGTGAGCCAAGATCGCGCCACTGCATTCCAGACTGGATGACAGAGCAAGATTCCATCTAAAAAAAAAAAAAAAAAAAAAGATAAAATAATTTCAGTTACATAAATAAATCTCAAATTTTACTCTTTCACTAAGAAAGCAAGTGTCAGACGTACATATTAAAGCATGATTCTATGTATAAAGCATCAAAAACAGGTAAAACTAATATACATGGTAAAACTATAAAGAATAGCAGTATAATGGTAAACACAAGATAGTAGTTACCTTGGTTGTGCAGGTAGGGAGAAATACCAGATGGGGGAGAGAAATAGGTGATGGCAAATGTTACCTTAACACTTCATTTCTGAAGCTGGATTGTGGGTATACTGGTGGCTTTATTATTAACCTTTACAGCATGCACACTATTTCATAATGAAGTTCTAAGATTTCTTAAGCCCATAGCTAAAACTCAGTCGCCTCATTGATTAAAGAGAGTGACTGGAAAAATATCCCTACTCTAGCTTCATGGATTTCCCTTGGTGGTGATGTGATACTTATATTAATAGATGTGATTCAAACTGTTCCTACATAAATCTTTCAAGTTACTCAGTATTTCTAGAGTCTACTCAACTAGACTGGTAGTCCTTGAAATAGTCACAGCTATTTTTAATACATCTTAATTGTCTATTAACATTATCAAGCCATGGCATTTGAAGGCATGGAAGAGGGGGAGTCACCCACCGTGTGATCTTCAAAAAATTACTTAACATTTCTGTGTCTCACGTTTTGCAAAAATGTTTGTTTTTATTTATACCATTGGCTTCCTGATACTCAAATCTAGTTATTCAGTTCTACTTAGGATAGATGTGGGGACACACATCCAGGACATCTATGGTCCAGGAGATGTCTTTTTTTTGCACCCATAGTAGGTTCACGCCACCTGGAGTGAAAGCGTGCCCACAGACAGAGAACAATCACTCACGTCCCTATCACCTCTAGCATGTCTTCAATATCCAAAAGACTTAAATATACAAATGGAAGTATGCCCAGATCCATGACAGACATTTCTGCTGGGGCCAGGGGCAGAAAACCTGGTGTCCTTACCCTTTTTATTAGTTCAATGTCCAATAAATGAACCTTCCTTTAGGAGTCCACCAATTTATGGTGCTTTATTTAGTATTAGGTGAACTAGGAACAAGTAGTACAGATTGCATAAAATATTGAAGCAAACCCATATGGTCCGCTCTGCAAAAAGCCATCCAGAAGTGTCCCGGAAAGGATCAAATGTATTTTTCAGCCCTTATCAGAACACTAAGAACCACTGCAGAATCAAATTTCGAAGTAGAGGTTTTGATTGTCTACCATCCTTCTCTTCACAATTGTGTTATTAAAATAGTTTTATTTTGTTGAAAACACAGACTCTTCTCCCACTCACACTCAACCCTCTATGGCTTTGGGTAACTCGATTAGTCTCTCTGGACACACTTTTCAAATAAGTTGAATGAAGCAGCTGAACTATAATTCTCTGTGTGTTCAATTAGATAGAAATCCTTCCTCTGATTTCAAAGGGAATTAATGTAAACTTTAATGTTGCCCTTGCTTTATTAGCAAACTAGTTTTCACCACGGTATATTCCTTTTATCATAGAGTATTTGAAACATATATCATTTGTTTCCTTTCTAAGACCTTTAGCTAACATTAGCTCAAACTACTTTTATTTTGCCCCTGAGATAGATTCACCTAAATGATATTTTCCTTGCTAACCTCAACAGCCTGACACAGTATATTACTTTTTGAGTAACTGTCCTCCTTTTCATTTCCAATATTTTCTTAGCCATATCTTTAAGAAAAGGCTTTTGTAAAGCCACACAGAAAACTACTAGCTCTTTGTTTTCCTTTCTTTGGAAATTGTGAAGTTTCATCGTTCAATTATGGGGCTCTAACTCTCTGCTCCAGAGACTTGACTCCCATCAGTATTCATTTTTTTCTTCTCGCATTTCTAGAGTCTCTTTATTAAATTCTATGGATGTTCAGTATAAAAATCAACACAGCTAATTTCTTATCTAATTCTGATACAAGGAGCCTTCATGTTTTTTCTTTACCAATTGATTACAAAATCACTAGCAGTAATCCCAGGACAAATGATCTTGAGAAAGATGAATGGAAGAGAAATAAAAATGATGGCTCTACTGTCTTCAAGAGCATTTTCTAGAAAACAAAACAAAACAAAAAAAAGTGTTCATCATTTTTTTTTTTGCCACCAGAATTGGATATTTCTTAATTTGAAAGAATAATATAAACAAATGTTTTTATGAAAAAAAAGCTTAAGTATACATTCCCTAAAAACTAAATTATTCATCTCGTAGATGATTACAGTGTAAGACTACTACATGCAAGACAGATGACTGTTGTCATTTTATGTATTAAAAAAGTTCTGTATCCAGGCGCGGTGACTCATACGTGTAATCTCAGCACTTTGGGAGGTCAAGGTGGAAGGATCACTTGAGCCCAAGAGTTCAAGACCAGCCTGGGCAACATGGCAAAAAAAAAAAAAAAAAGAAAGAAGAAAGAAAGAAAGAAAGAAAGAAAGAAAGAAAGAAAGAAAGAAAGAAAGAAAGAAAGAAAGAAAGAAAGAAAGAAAGAAAGAAAAAGATTAGCCCAACATTGTGGCATGCACCTGTAGTCCCAGCTACTAAAGAGACTAAGCTGAGAGAATCACCTGAGCCTAGGAATTGGAGGATGCAGTGAGCCATGATTGAGCCACTGCACTCTAGCATGGGCTACAGAGTTAGACACTGACTCCTCCCATCAAAAAATAAATAAAAGTTCTTATAACATGAATTAACATCCTTCTACCTTTAATGCTCATAGGTGAAGAGTCTATGGCTTACTATTGGCTTAGATGGATGAGATGATGGGAGGAAACCCAATAACCCAGAAATCTGGAAAGAAAAATAGTAGTAGCAGAAGTAGCAGCAATGATAATGATAAAATGATAATAATAGTCATTAAGTTCTTGCTATGTGCTTGGAACTAGCACTTTATGTGCACTGCTTTTTTTTAATCCAGAAAAAAAACCTAATGATAAATGTTGTGTTCTTATGTACATATTTTAGATGACAAAACTGAGACTTGGAGGGGTTTTGTACATTTTTCAAGGTGGCATAGCCAGTTAGTGGTGAAGCTGGAATTCTACCCAAATTCTGACACCAGAAAACATTTAATTAATTATCTGTCCTGCAAAGAGAGCAAAAAGTCAGTATCTTGAGAAACACAGATATAAAGTGAAAAGAATAGTAAGATCTGCATCTATATAAAAAATAAACAAAAAATAGAAAAATTTAGAGAAGTCAATTATTTTTCTTTTTTAAAGAAACAATCCTGGGTAATGATATTTATAAATAGCTTTTACCGGACAACTACTGTGGCTACTAAAGATATAAAGTTTAATGATGTATGAGTCTTAATTAAATGTAACTCTTTTTTTATTATTCATTTATTTATTTATTTTGAGACAGTCTCACACTTGTCACCCTGGCTGGAGTGCAGTGGCGGGATCTCGGCTCACTGCAAGCTCCGCCTCCCGGGTTCACGCCATTCTCCTGCCTCAGCCTCCTGAGTAGCTGGGAGTACAGGCGCCCGCCACCACGACGGGCTAATTTTTTGTATTTTTAGTAGAGACGGGGTTTCACTGTGTTAGCCAGGATGGTCTCGATCTCCTGACCTCGTGATCCGCCCACCTCGGCCTCCCAAAGTGCTGGGATTACAGGCGTGAGCCACCGCGCCCAGCCGGATTAAATGTAACTCTTTAGTATCATTGATCAACCAGGTAATTCTGGCCTTTCCAACAACCTGCAGAATTTTCTTGATACCTCTCTCACGTTAAGTATTCTTTCTGTGGTTTACAGAAACCTTGGCTAAGTTTCCACTTAATGAATTTCTAGTTCTAATGTCCCTAATTCCCACTCTTGCCATAAGACACACTTTCCTCCTCAGTGCCCCAATCCAATTTAGTTTCTATTCTGATCCTGTAGCCTAAAATAGATGGCAAAGGAAGCATGAAAGTAGTAAATAGATGAATCCAATAAAAAAGGAATAAAGAAAATATTGAAAATGAGATCTTGATCAGAGCAAAATGTGAAGAAAAATTAATAACACTTTTTTAACGAAGAAAGAGGAAACAAAACATTAAACAGATTTTGTAAAAGTTCTGAAAATAATATTTTTAAAATACCATACAATCAGGGGTAAGTTAGTTCTCAACAGCAAAAGTACTCTAGATATAAAAGTACTTAAGAAATGGAATGATAAGAGTGACAAAGAGCTCTCTCTTTGTCTCTACAGAACAATTGACCCGATCTTCCTTTTCATAAAAATGAGTCTGCTTCAATAGGCAAAGAGATGATACACACTTGCTGCGAAGTGTAATGTTGTGTCAGCCCAGTAGATCCAGGAGGACGTCTTCAACACATTCCCAAGAGCTTGGAGAGAATTTAGGAATAGGAGGGAGAGTTAAAATCTTAGTATAGCTACCTACAGTCACCATATAAATAGAGTCTTCTTATTATTTATGTACAGAAAATGCTATTAATTCTAAAGTTAAGCACAATATACATGTAAAGCCCATTTCTTATTTTAACCTGCAGTCTCCCTCAAGGAACACTGGGATACAAACTTCTGATACCATTCATGTTGCCAAGGATTCTGGCCACTGAAATAGAAAGATTGCTAGGTAAGATGTGAAGTAAACAGGAAAAGAAATTGACTAAAATATTAGTGACAAAATCAGTGTCTGGAACAAAAATTTTAAAATCTGTATTTGTATTCTATTGACTAATTTCTTCTAAAACAAGCATACTTTTTTTCTACATGCAGCTATTGGTAAATAGGATAAATGTGCCAGTTTTAATCACTGGAATCTAGAAAGTATGCTAGGCATATATTTAGAATAAAGATCTATATTAAGTGGATATTATAATAATCCTCTCATCCGAAGATTTTTATTGGACAACAAAATTACAGGGTTACTTAATTCTTCTTCGTCTTCTCTTCCTTCTTCTTCTCCTTTTCCTCCACCTCACCCTCCTCCTTCTCCTCCCCTTCCTCCTCCTCCAACTTCTACTTTTTATCCTGTCGTTTTTCTTCCTTCTCTCTCTTCTCCTCCTCCTCTCCTTCACTAAATAACTGAAATAAAATTTAGACCAAATTCTATTATCTTATTTCTCCAACTATGAAATGATTTTAAAATAAGGTTTGGAGACTATTTTGGAAAATGGAAAGTGAATATTTACATGAAGTCACAAGTCTGGGGTGCATTATTTTCACACTTCTACCTCTAATGTTAAACTTCCTATTATTCAAGCATAGCCCAAACACAAGTGTTTGTCACTTAGAAGGATATATTTACATCACGTTGCCTTCTTTTCCCGTATACTTAGAATAAGGATCTTAATCTTAAACATTACATAAGTAGAAGAGATTTAATTAAAAACTTGAAGAAATGTGTTACTGTTAATTGAATTCTTGCTACATTTACCTTTGCACACCAATGTTAATAAAACTCCAGTTCAAAGTGGATGGGTTTGGGGAATTGAGATAGCTATTTATTTCCCTACCTGAGATGCCAAGATAATCTTCTCAGTAAAATAAAGAACCCAATTAGGAGAGTTCTCATTTGTAGCTATTGATCAAGTTTACACAAAATGCTAGGATTTCTAAATAAAACAAATAAGAGGTTCAAAGGCCTTTAAACGAGGTTGAGGGAGTGAGAAAGGGAAATAGTTCTCTCCGTTTTGAAAGCCTTTCACCTGTGGAGCAGATAATGGACGGGCCCCTCTGCCAGCTGGGCTCCGCTCCCGCCCCTAGCCTGGCGCGCGGTCCCTTCCCCCACCCGCTGAGCCTTCCTGTTCGGTATTTCGGTATTACCAAGCTATAAATTGCCTGAGAGCTTAGAGACAATCAGGTCACCACCGCCCTCACAAGGGAAAAGCTTCTTACTTCCGAGCAGAATGGTTCAGCTGGGAAGAGAGGAAGCAGGGAGAGAATCTATGCTTTAGTCGTCACTGCTCTGGCAAGGGGTCGAGAGAGATGGGGGAGGGAGGTGGCAAAAAATAAAAATAAAAAGCATCTCCAACAATGTTGCACTTGACCCAAGTGTACAAACTTATTGGTCGCTGCAATGGAAACTCCCAGTGCACTCTCCACGGCCTGGCAGCCGCCGCTGATGGGTGGAGTCGCGCTCCTGGCCCCACCTATGGGACGGAGCTGCTTCTCCCGCATCTCGGCTCCACCGCACCCTTCGCGGGAAGTCCCCAGGCTTCCAGCAAAGCTCAGCTTATCCCGCCCCCGCTTCCAACCCGGAACCCCAGAAGAACAGCATGATGAGCCTCCGGCAGCCAGGCGGGCCACCTCCCCGCGGCTCAGTTTGAGGACACTTGTGCGGAACCCTTTCACGTCCCCACCCTACCCAGCTTTCACAACTCCGCCGGGTTAAATGGCCAAAGACAAACTTCTGCCTCTCCTGTCCCCGGTCCCAGCTTTTCAAAAACCCACGGCTGGCGAACCCACACACATCGAAACTCCTAGGTCGCTGTTGCAGTCTGGGCATGCTCAGTATCAGGGTAGGTTTTGATTGAGAGTAAAAAAAAAAAAAAAAAAAAAAAAAGCTTTGTATTATGCTCTCTTTCTCCTGTGCATACGGCTTGCTGAACAGCTTGTGGGGCATTCCTGAGTCTACCTAGAGATTTTATCAGACGCCCTTGATTGTGTCTCCTTGGGATCTGTTCCCCTCTTACTTCACCCCCTCCCCCAACCCGCCTCCACCCCGCTTCCCAGGTCCCTGTCCGCTGTGGGGATGGAGAGACACTAACAGAACTGGGATGGGCGATGTTGGCTGAGCGGATCCACCTATTATTAGTGCGCGGGGATTGGCTCCTTGGCGCAGCGTACCCGAGGTGGAGCCAATCAGGATGCTGGGGCTGGGAGATGATGGGCGGCCGCCTCCTCACTGGAGGGATTCCTGGAGAAGCTGCAGTGTGGGGATGCTCTAGACCGAGTACTGCCCCCAGTGTCTTTCCACCTCCTCCTGCAGCAGCGGCAGCGGCAGCAGCAGTTAGCAGCGGCAACTTGAGGCTGCACCCCGGGCAAGTCCCCAGGGTGGTGCTCAGCCGAGAGGGGGGCTCGGCGCCCCGAAGGGGTGTGTGTAGGGTGGGGGCGACCAGCTGGGACCAGCTGGTGGCCCTGGAGAACCTCCCACACACCCACACCCACACACCCCTTTTGTGTTGCAGGCTGCCACTCCAAGAGCGGAGGCAGCGAGAGTACGCGTGTGCCTCGCGCCGGTCCACGCGGGGAGAGCACTGGGGACCGAGACCCGGCACCACCTCCCGGTCCGCCCTCCAGGTAAGGAAGCGGGACTGGCGGCGCGGCCACCTCGGCGATGCCTATCTGCTCGAATCCATCCCAAAGATTTTCTTCTCGATACACTTGGGTTTTAGTGGTGGGAGTCTGAGACCTAGGGAGGGATCCCCGGGTGGCCTATTGTGAGAAATATGAGACTACTTGTGCATCTCCTGGAAAAGCACTTTGCACAGCGCCCGTGATTTAGAGCCTGGAGTTGATGTTGGGCATCCCCCATCTTCTTGCTTCCTCTTTCCTTCTCTTGTTCTCTCTCCTCCGTCCCCCACCCCCAATCTCAATCTTTTCTCTCTTTCTCTCCCACACCTCCCCTCTCGCCCTCCTCCCACCCTAAGCACGCACAGCGTTTCTTTCTCCTCCTGGAGAGGATTGCCTTTCTTAGAGGAAAGAGGGGGAGTGAAGAAAGGAGAAAGATTTCTTTCTGTTGGGGAGAGGGATATCGGGGCCGGGGGGAACGTAAACAAGATAGAATACAAGCTCTGCGAAAATCAGAGCACATAAAGCAATTAAACTGAATAAGAGGAGTAGACAAGCAGTCCAGCTTGGGCTGTCAGAGAGAGGAAGCGTCAAGTTTGACTTGATTTCCTCCTTGCAAGAGTCTATGTCTCTCACTTGATTCGTTCAAATGGAACAAAAATAAACCGACAATCCAACCCACTTTCAACTGCTTAATTGCTTTTGCTTTTGAGTGCCAACCATCTGACTTTTCCTGTTTCCATCTGTCCTGTGGGGCTAACAATTTGGTATTGCACATCAGTGTTAATATCTGAACTTTGAAAGGTTTCTTGAGTAACAACAACAACAAAAAAACAATTAAAATAGATTATTACTTTCCTGAGGTTTCTTGGTATGGCCTGTTGTTGGGGGATCAAAAAATGTAAAGTTTCAAAACATTTGCAAGGGACAGCAATTTTATCGGGAGGCTTGGATTTCTACTTTGAGAAAGCTAATCTTCTAGTTAGCTTTGTGTACATGTTGATATTCATTTTCTCCAGTATTAACCCTTTCGTGAAATAAAGCAACTGTTTAACTTTTGTATGGAAGCTACATTTGTGTAGAATTTTCACTTTATTCTACCTTTGTACTATCTATTTGCATTTTGTTGTCTGGATACCAAACTTATGCCTGGCTTTATTTTCTTTTAATAGGACAATATTTAATGGATGTAAACATGATGTTTATACAATTTCAGCACTCCCTTTAGAAGGCACATGGAGGCTCAGTTGGACAAGAATCCTCCTGTACTGGAACAAAGTTTAGAAAGTAATGCTAGAAAGATACCCTAAATTTTAAAAATCCTGAAGGGGAAAACATTTTTGTAACGTCTTGTTAAAAGAAAGAAAAATATATCAAAACACCAGCATGCCCCTGGCTGCCTGCATAATAGGTCAAGTAAATGGTACTTGTTGGACAGAGCCTTTACAGCAGCTTCAGCAGTCTCTAATTCCATCATTGGGGATATAAGCTTTCTTTTCTTATTATTCATCAGGGACAGCTAAGCGATAGTACTGTCAGATGGAAGGAGGTATAGAGAAATGCCTCGTTTGATGTAATAGGAAAGCATTCCAAGTGGGTCTTACCTGAACACAGAGAAATCCACAGATGTTAGTATACAAAACACTTCTTTTTATTTATCAGGGGAAATGCAGAGTCTTACTTTTTTTTGTCTAGAACTCCACTTGATATAAGAAAAGAGAATCTTCTATCTTAACTCTGTCTGACCTTCCACACTAATTTTGTATCTCAGAGAGTATTTTTTCACTACGTACGTTTAATATATAAGTTTACACACCAACTTAGAGAAGAGCTGAATTCATTTGCCATCAGTGTAATGTGTACTATTTTCCAAACCATTTTGCATTTGAGGCAATGATCTCTCCCTAAATAGAATTACCAAGTCACGAAAAATGATTTTCTTTCTAGGGCTTTGACATTTAAATGAAAAAAAAAAAATAGTGTCTCTGTTGAAAGCTAACTCTGGTTTTTAGAGGTACCACCTTTTGGTTACAAGGACAAAGGGACAATCACTTAATTACCTCACATGTATGTACAACTGAATTAACAAGTTTAGACATGAAAAGATGTACAAAAAGGAAGCCAGCTGCCTTCATGTGAGAAAATTAAGATTTTGTTTTCTCATTTCTCCACTGTCTTAGGAATATGTGAAAATTTAGGCTTGGTTTATGACATTTATTTTCATGACTCTTTACAAATGTTAATTATAGAAATAACATCTAAAAATATGGATATGAGTAGTTTTTCAAATACTTCTAAAAAATTCAATATCTGTGTATTGGAAATCAGAACTAATTCCAATATATAGTGAGTGGACTGGGGAGAGACCTTACATGATATATTATAGGAAATTCTTACTTTGTTATCCCACAAAATAGTCTAATGTCACAATTTCATACAATCTTTGTTTTTTCTCCCTTTGACAGGATATTTTAGTAAATCTCATTAATGTTTCAGAGTAAATATGATAATTATGCCTCGACGCATTTTTGTGAGAATTGAAGACTGCAAATATATAGGGAAAATCCTAAAATACTAATTTCACAGAAATACCACATGATTGAGAGTTGTTGCTGAGTAGTTTTGAACTTCATTTCATAATGGAGAATATTAGTTATTTCATCTGGTCAAATTATCAGGTAGTTCTAATCAACAAATATGAAAATGAATAGCATTGTATTTATATGATTTGCATATTAGACTGAAATTGAAACTAAAAAATAGTATTAATTATATGCTTGTATTAATTATATGCAAGATGAGCTGGAAGATTAATAAAATAAAATGTAGAATATGTTAGAAATCTGAAAGTTAATTTGAACTTCCTGTTAGCCTAATAACACCATTAACATAATATCAGTTCATCATTTTTGATGTCAGTATATTAAATTGATTTTGAGTAAATTCCCAAAACAGTTAGAGCCATCTAATCTTAAAGAACACACACTTAATGCAGACAATTATAAGAGCCTGAAATATAGTTCTTATGATTTCTAGTTTGTGCAACAGCCAAGAAGTGCTATCACTAATTCCAAATTGAAACATAATATTTATTTTCCTAATGGTAATAATTAAGTAATTTGGGGGGAACAAGAAATGAAAACAGTTTGATTATATAATGGAACAAATCTTTGTCTAATATTACTAAAAACCCATACCAAAGTTAGACTTTCTGCCATTGTATAATGTAGGTATGGGTCTTGCATGCATTCTGCTGAAAATATTTTTAAAAATTAAATATCTGATGTAGTTGTGATATTTTAAAATTTTTAAATAATTTATTTATCGTAAATATATCTGTATCAAAAGTTCAATACATGACGTGGCTGATTTTAGCTGAAATTTTTTCACTGAAATTGACCAAAGCCATTTAAAAAGAGACAAAGTATATGGCAATATACATAATAATTTCAGCTAGAATTTAAGGATATGTGTGTGTATATACATATGCATATATTTGTGTGTATATATATTCCAAAATTATCTAAATTTTTCAAAAAGGTTTAGAAACTCATGGACAGTAGACTATAATTTGCAGAAACTAGGGGCTATTCATGTACAAAGTACCATTTAAAGAAAGATGACGGTGTCTTGGGAATGCTTTTAAGGGTTCTTTGACTGAAAGTCTGGGAATACTCAGAGATAATATTAATGAGAGCCTAGAGTTTTTTTCTTTTAAAATGGGGTTCCATGGCTTTGGGCAGAAATGATTTTTATATGTATCATGATTGAAAAAACTCTCAGGACAAGATGATGCACTTCTTTATACAGGTAACAAATAAGTTGAAATCATATTTTTACATGATTTAGATATGATGGCTGATAAAACTTCTGTCTTTCTAAGGCTTTTGGCAGGTGTTTCTTTCAATATTTGCATTAAGGTAAACATTCTTAATTTTTTATGTAATTGAATGGCATGATTATCATTGCATTGGGTGGGAGAATGTGATTGATATGTTTTCATTAAATTCCTCAAGAAATGATCAACATTTTTTCAGTCTTTTTGCAAACTCGACTTAAACTTCTCCACTAAGTGTTTCCATTTCCTTAAGCAGAAATTTAACATTTCCAAAAAAAGGATAACCAGCATTTTTCTTTCAGCTGGTCATTTTAAGAGTGTTCTTGAGGAGCTAGTTTTATATGGACTATAAGATAAACTGTGGTAGCCGGGTATGTGAACATCACTCCATTCATACGTACTAGCAATACAAAATAAACTTATTTAAAATTATAGTGCAAATGTATGCTACCTATTAGAAGAGAGCATGCCATCATTTCCTGTCTATATCAATAAAATTTACTTTTGTTTTATTAAAAAAGGAAAACTTTTCTTTAAAGTGGACAATAAATATATTGCTATGTTGTAGAAATGGTAAACACTAGAGATGCTATTTCTGCAATTTAAAATATAATATTAGAGATTCTATTGCAAAGAATCCTAGTTTTAAAATGGCATCTACATTACATTATTTTTAAAAAGCAATATTTAAGAGAGTTTCAAAAGAAATTAAAACCTACATTAAAGTAGAATAACACCTTTATGGTAGTGTTAGAAATAAATTTTCTAGCATGTCTTTGACACATGCAAAACAAATATTTTAAAGAATTATTTCTGTAATTGCTCTAATTTTTATATTTATTTAAGCCTTAAGTTCTGATTGCTGATTTCCGTACTTTACTAATAATGCAAATGAGAGGTCAAAGTTTATCTTTTTTGGTTACTGCTATTGTGGAGATACAAAGAAAGCATACTGGTCACTCCTATAAATGTCTCACACATAGTATGTTTTATGTTTAACATTATTACTTATGCACATAAAAAGGCATTTTGTTAAAGAGGAGCTCTAGAAAATCATAAAGCAGATGAAGATATAAAACATGCCTTCTATTTCTAGCTGTTTGTACAAAATGAGAGCTGGGGAATTTCCATGTAGAATGGGAATGGCCTATAAACTAGTGTAAGAATTCGGTGAAACTACTTGGTTAAGATATAATTTAAGATATTACTTCCAAGAGTTCATAACAGCCCTGTTGGACAACATTTCATCACAGATACTAGCTTGCAACCATGCTACGGCAATCATAAATACTGTTAACAAGACATTTAGCTAAGTGCCTCAGTTAGAAATTAATTTCTGATTGAAATATCCACTTAATTAAATTCAGGTATGGTACTGAAACTTGGTCATATCTTACTTCAAAGAACCTATTTCTGTACTTGTGAAATACAGCTTTATTAATAATTTTAAAGTGCTTAGAGTTCCGATATTTTTTTATCAAAGGGTATTATATAAGTAAAAGTAATTGTGTCTTATTTCCTGTGATAGATAAATGTTTTCTTTCTCTTTTGAAATCAAAGATAAAATGCACATATGCACTCAAATGCAAACACATTTGAAGAGTTTGAAATGTAAACATTCTTATTTTGCAATTGCTTACATGAGAAGTATATAGTCTCCTGTCCTCTTCCATCATGCTCCCTGACAGCAGCCATCATTTCAGTCCCTTGGGAATAGAAAGGAAAGCAGAGAAACCACCTGAAAACTCTGGTGAAAGTTCTCATGATGTGGCCTCCAGGGAACAGCCTCTTGTTTTACTTGAGGCTCATTTCCTCTGGGCCATCCTCCTTGCATGTCACTCCATGCCTACTGTGGGTAGGAAACAGGTACTTGGATTGACCGATTGCTGCTTTGAGATTCGTTGACGTATTTTTTCATCAACATGAAGGCCAAAGGACATGAATACTCAGTCAAAACATGCAGAGCTGTACTTACATGAACACTTTTAAAATGCGATACTGAATCTTATATAATTTTAGGATAATTTATGAAAAAGCTTTTCTTTCTTGGAATTTCTTTTGTTTACTCACAAGTGATCCAAGCAAAAGATGAAGCTGTTAGACCATGAGTCAGTATAGTATTTTTTTAACTTAACACCTGAGAATAAAGCTGAAAGGATTGTTTAAAATGTGTTTCAAATCATACTTTCAAAATCCATCTGTGTCTGGAGACCCTTAAATAAGCACATGCTTCATGGTCATTATCCCAGATAATTGACAATTTGTTTTTCTACAAAATCTCTGGATATTATGAAACATCACACACGAGCTTGCTTTTAGGATGGATTATTAATAATGTATTTTTCAGACACAATTGTATGTGACAGTTTCTGCAAGTATAAACAATAAGATAACATTACAGCAGCAGGCAACACTCACTAAAATAACAATTTTGAATTGTCTGCTCTCTCTTTGAGAAGGAGAAAGAGCTAACTGAGTATCTTTTTCCCTCATGATGTACTGGTCTCCAATATCCTATGCCATACAAACAGTGGACATGGTCCTTGCTTACCTCCTATGAAATACGGAAACTGCCTACCTGCTTATTTTTGAGGGAAAAAAAAACTTATCTAGAAAGATTTTTAGACAAATGATTTATTGGCCTTTGAAGCAAGAACAAGTGCTATAACAACTTATTAAGGGATAGTTGAGCTCTAGCAATCAGGTTTTGAGTTATCAAGATTATTAGGAAGAAAAGTTGACACAGTTTCTCAGGAGAAAGACAAGGAAGCAAAGCATTGAAATCTGTTTCTGACTTGGAGTGTCTGCCAGATCCTAGTTTACAAGGCTGGCTTTCTGCCTAATCCCTAGCATTTTCATCAGATTTGAAGACTGAATAAAGTGAACTATTGGGCATTAGAGCATATTTCTAGAGCACTGAGACCTCTTCTATAAATAGCATAACATCACTCTTCTATTTTAACCAATGTTCAGAATCCGAGGCCACAAGTTTTTATATTTAAATATGTATAAACCAGATCATTCTATGCCTGAAAGTACTAGGGTTTTATCTGTCTGTGTACAGGAAATTCTTCTGTTAAAAGCTTAGTTAACAATATGACATTACAAATAATGTACCTATTTTTAGTGGTTTTATTAAATTATAATGTTAAATTTAAAAAACCAAGCATTCACCTTGAGCTACATCTGAGCCTAATAATTCAAAAAGTGACATTTCAGTACAAAGCCAACATACCCTTAAATTGACAAAACTGCCCTGCTTTTAAATTGTTTTGTAAAAAAGTACTTGAAATGCAAGTTTCCAACGACTTGTTTTATTTTCTGGAGAATCTTACATACTTTCTGAACCACTCTTAGACAACACAGAATGAATATTAATGACAGGAGAGAGCTGACTCCTTCAGGCAAAAGTGGATGAGACAAGTTCTTTTATGCCTTTGAGAATCTGTTTCATCATTTATATATTGAACACATAGCAACAGTTTTATTTCTCTTGATTTCTGGACTTTTAGACCTGTATGCATTGAAGCATATTACAACTCACAGCCTGAATAGGAAAGATTTGTTCAGTTCTCTGGTTATAAGAATGATATAGGAATTCCTTTGTGTTCCCTTCCTTTCTGTACATTTTATTCCTTTCTCATGTCTTCCCTTCCTACTCTGCCCTTCTTCCTTCTTTTCTTCATTCTTTTGTCTTTCCTTTCTTTTTTTGTATCTTAATTAAATATTTT
Source organism: Gorilla gorilla gorilla (assembly GCF_029281585.2). NCBI lineage: Eukaryota > Metazoa > Chordata > Mammalia > Primates > Hominidae > Gorilla > Gorilla gorilla. Next base: position 94,221,487 of record NC_073234.2, read on the forward strand.
CCTATAGAATCACTAAATGAAGGTTTAGTACTTTTGACCCATAGTAATCTTCACCGGCTGAATTAATTTGTGTCAACAACTAAGAAATGTAATTCTTAGTTTGTATACATTTTAGGTTAGCTTCACAAAATATATGTATAGATAAATAAAGGAGCAGCCTTTTAATTTGTTTATGTAATTGGCACACTTAAATGGAATGTGTCATGATATGAATGTTTTTAAAATTTTGCATGTAAAGGGCTTGCTGATAATTTCTAAACCATAACTTTTTGCAGAGAGACAGAATAATGTTTTAGAGTCCAAAAAACTGGCATGTACTATTTGGCATGTTTTTCTTTATTTTCTATTTTGCCATTGCAATGGTAACAAGTTATTGTTTTCATGACAGGCGTGCAGCACTGTATTTTTATTTGTTTATTTATTTTATTGCCTTATTTGATGTTGATAATGAAGAGGTTCTCTCTCTTAAAGATGCAATGAAGGAGACTCAAGTGTTGTTACTTGCCTGCAGTTACACATTTAGAAAGCCTCTTATATTTTTTGTCTATTGGAACTTACTGCCTCAGCACTTAATAAAGCAGGAAAAAGCATGTTTTGTAATTCTCTTACTATGTAAGAACTAGTTTGCTTTTGCTTATCTAACATCATTATTGAGTATAAGATACATAGTCTTTATTTATCCCACTGAAAAAATAAGAAAGATTTGATATACCATTATTTCTTCTGTGACTCTAATTGCAAAATAAATTGAGTTTGTGTTTTAAAATTATTCAAGGGACATTTTTGTAATCTACAAGAAAAGTCACTAAGCTTGAGTCACTAGGCTAAGTTGGCCTTTAGTCATTGCTATATCACTGTGATGTTAGATAAGTCACCTTATTTGTTTTCTTATTTGTAATCTCCATAGTTCCAAGCCACCAAGTAGGGTGCAATGAGAAGTGATTGGAATCATTAAGTGTTGTAGCTTTATCACTAACTCTCCAAACTTATCTCTTATTATTCTCCTCATTGATATTCATACACATCTTCTTGCTGTTCCTTCACATAACATTAGTGGAAGTTGTTGAATCTATTGATACTTTTTATCTTCTATTCCAAGGTAGAATGGTTAAACATTCTGCTCTAAGTGAACATATCCAAACCACAATTATTATTCAATTCAAATGTGAAGTCTATCAGTTGGCAATTCTTTGTGTTAAGAAACGCATTTGGGAGCAATAGCTAATAGCCATACCATTGCAATGTGGAATAATATAAGTGTGTTTGTAGCTAATCTGATTTAAGAAAACAGGAATTTTAGTTGGGAAGGGCCTATAGAAAGAATACAAAATTATATGAAACATAGGATAGGTATTAAGGGAGATATTTGAATGAATACAGGTATTCATATTGTTTCTTACAATTTGTCAGGCACTTTTCTATGTACTTTCCATGCTTCATCCCATTTAATATTCTCAATAACTCCTTGGGATTTGTGCTAATTTGTTTATAATTTTTAAGTGAGAAAGTAGTGGAAAAAGAATAACTGAGCAACTTCCCAGGGTCACATTATGTAGTAAGATGTAGAATTAAACCCAAGCTACTTTTTTACAGAGCCAATACTCAATCATAGGTAGTCACACAATCAATAAACTCATAAATGTCAGAAGAAGAGAATAGATGGTGGCAAAGAGGTAGAGGTACCCAAAAGAGATTAAATAGTGATAGGCAAATTGATCCACTTTATAGGTTAGGTCAATATGAGCATGATGGCAATAGGATAAAAGTATGAAACTTAGAGAGCTGGATTCAGATAGCCAACTCTGGAATGGTGAACTTCAATAAGATAGTTCCCCAGGAATGAAAATGCAATAATGTTTGCAAATTGTCTGGTACCCTGTTACTATATGGTAGATTTGACCACCTTTGCTCTCTCTTTCTCTTTTTTTATTCTCAGAAATTCTTTCACTTGTAAAAATGCCACCTGACTCAAAATGCTTAAGCAAGAAAAGGGATTTTGGTGCTTATGTGACCATAAAGTTCATGAATATTCTGGCTTCAGTCATAGGTGGAAATGGGAGCTCACACCATGTGGTCAGAACCAAGCCTATTCTCCTTCCCACCACTGTACCACTAGTACTCAATAATTTAACGACTGGTATGATTATACCAGTGTGAAAAGTCTACCTATAAGAAGATATTGGCTGAGTTGAGTGTTATTTAATTCTAGTTGTGTCCTTGCCTTACTCTGTTTGGCTTCCTCACTTTTTAATGCAGAAGGGTAGATAGTCTTTATTCATCTCATTGCAAAGATAAGAAGAAAGTCCTTTACAAGACTTGAAGAAATTCAGCTTAGTAGAACTAAGAACAGCAAATTGCAGAGCCACTTGCGTATAAATGAGAATTTCAAACTTTTATTAGTTTTGTAAGGAAGGAGGGGTTATTTCAAGGAGTTTATAAAGTTTTAACCTACATATGCTACAGATTAAATATTATCAATTTGTACAAATATATTATACATTTTTATCTTTGCTGTACTCTGAATTGAAGAGGAAATATTTGGGAATAACATATTTCTTCGGTAAGTATGATGATGTTCCTATTATATGCCAGGCACCATTTGGGTGCTGGGGATACAGAAATAAAAATAGTAGACAGGTTTCCTGCGTGTAGGAGCTTACATTCTAAGGAAGAAGAGAGACCATTAAAAACAACAACAAAACATAGCTATGGTACTTATATAATAAATACTACAAAACTGTAAAATAGGCTAATAAATAAAACAGAGCAATAGTGGGGAATGTGATCAACCAAAAGGAAAAGGAGCCAGCCCTGTAACTATCAGGGGAAAGCACTGGGGACAAATGAAGCAACCAGTACAGAAGCTCTACAATGGGAACAGTTTGGTCTATTTAGGTATAAAGACACTGGTTTTATGTGTTTCCCATGCCTTAATATTTTAATTAAAAATAATCTGCAAACATTATTAAGAAATTTTCAAAACAGTGTAATCATGTATAATCTCACCATGCTTTAAATATATGCTGTCTCATTTCTGTGTAATATGTTTCCAGTGTGTGTTCATATGCTTACATTTTTTATGGTGACAATCATAGAATATATACTGTTTTTACTTTGACTTTTAAAATGTATTCTCAGATGTCTTGTAGACATGTATTTTTATACTCCAGTTTTATCTTCGGAAGAGTAGCTGCTTTTCTTTTATTCTGTATATTCCTCAGACACTTTCTGCATATCTTCAGTTTCTTAAATCTTAATAATTCTTTCCCTTTCCCCTCATTTCTAAAGAAATTAAATACATGGCCTAACTCCAGTTTTATTGTTCCTATAAATTTAAGTCAACACCTTAACTTTTTATCACATTCATGACATTTTTCAATGCAATTTCCTTTTGAGTATATTTTTGATTACATCCTACAAAACTCTAATTTAGATTTTGAAACAAAAGTAAATAAACACAGAAAACATAATGAAACAAATCATTTTGTGTCGATTATCACTTAGACAACACAGTTCTTGTAGCATTAACCGGAAATTATTTTTCCTCTATCTAGTCTCATATCCTGGTTTCAAGAACTCAATAACCTATGTCTACCTAGGTCGCTATATGATAGTAAACCAGTTGCCTACAAAGGCATATGAAATTTTGTGAGACTGCAGTACCACTCAATCTGCTACACAGTAATGAAGTAATAATTAAAGCCTCAATCTTAAATGTTCCTCTTTTATTTTCTGCTAATGCTCTCTATAGACATTATATTCTGATAATAATATGTTTTGAAAATGGAGGTTTTTTTTTTTTTTTTTTGCCAAACTACTCTGCTCCATCAGGCTCTTTTGTATCCTAAATATTTTATGTTATACTATATATATGCGTGTGTGTATATATATACACACATATACACACACACGTATATATATACACATGTAAATATATACACATATGTATATACACATGTGTACACATATGTATATATACACGCGCATATATACTATATTATATATTATATAATATAGTATATTATATATTATATAATATAGTATATTATATATTATATAATATAGTATATTATATATTATATAATATAGTATATTATATATTATATAATATACTATATTATATATTATTAAATATATTATATTATATATTTTATATATATATTAATATTATATTATATATTATATATAATAATATATAATATAGTATATAATATATTATATATTATACATATTACATATAATATATATTACATATGATATATATTATATATCATATGTAATACATATAATATATAATATATCATATGTAATATATATAATATATATAATATATAATATTTATATATTATATAATATATATTATAATATATATATTATATATTATATATAGTGTATTTTGATTTTTAAATGCATCTGGCTCCTCTAGTAAATGCCAGTTTTTCAAATTTTGCAATGACATTTTTATCATCTCTGACTCTTCAGTACCTGAAAGATATTAAGGAGTGAATATTTTATAGAATATTTATTGAATGAGTGTATTAGTCTGTTCTCACGCTGCTAATAAAGACATACCCGAGACTGGGCAACTTATAAAGGAAAGAGGTTTAATGGATTCACAGTTCCACATGGGTGGGGAGGCCTCAAAATCATGGCAGAAGATGAAGGAACGGCAAAGGGATGTCTTATGTGGCGGTAGGCAAAGAGAGAGCATGTATAGGGGAACTCCCCTTTATAAAACCACAAGATCTCGTGAGACTTATTCACTATATGAGAACAGCATGGGAAAAACCTTCCCCCATGATTCCATTACCTCCCACTGTGTCCCTCCCACAACATGTGGGAATTTTGGGAGCTACAATTCAAGATGATATCTGGGTGGGGACACAGCTAAACCATATCAATGAGTAAATCCAGTAACTATATTTTCTAACATTTTTAACTGGCATCCAAATTTAGTATATGCATACACACACTATTAGCAAAAGTTCTATGAAATATTACTTGTTATGCTTTCTGATACTTTTCAATTATCCTTTTCTATTTCATTAAATAAGTACTGGTCATGATCAACTAAGTTTATATTACAATCTAACAATGTATAACAGCCTGTATTTTTTTTTTTCCTTTTTGAGACAGATTCTGGCTCTGTCATTCAAGTTGGAGAGCAAGCGCATGATCCTCCCAACTCAGCTACCTGAGTAACTGAGACTACAGGTGCATACCACCATGCCTGGCTAATTTTTGTATTTTTTGTAGAGACAGGGTCTCACTATGTTGCCCAGGCTGGTCCTGAACTCCTGGGTTGAAGAGATCTCCCTGATTCAGCTTCTCAAGATACTAGGATTACAGGCATGAGCCACCACACCTGTCCTCAAAATTATAATCTTCTTGCTATATTCACATACAGGTAATTTTGTGTGAATTTATAATGCATTATTTTTAAGTCCACAATGAATCTAGCACCAATGCTGTTATTGGCCACTCTTAAGCAGATTCATGTCAGTTGGCTACCTTCTAAGGGATTCAGCTAATAGCTCTTAAGCTTCCTTTTGGTTGTCATGGGGTTGCTATATTGCACTCTTTTGTGTGTGTGTGTGTGTGTGGATAAACTTTCTTGTAGATCAGAAGAGGATACACGAAAGGAATAAGGGATTACCTCTTTTCCTTTAAAATAGTGAGTGGAGAACTAGTCTATGGAAAAAATAGACAATGAAGATTGAGCATAGGTATTTAGAGTTTTGTATTCAAATTAAGAAACAAACAAATAACATAAAATCTGTCAATCCTTCACCAAGTACATAATGTGGGAATTTTACTAAATGATTTCCCTGACACCTTTCAGTGCTAACATGTGGAGGTCTGTAATTGACTATGGCATTTTGCTGCAAGAAAATTAGACATATGAGTAACCCAGCACATAAAGCCTTTGGCTTCCCTTCTAACATTTGTTTACTCTCATAGTGGTGAATAAGGTTGAAGAGTATGTCTTTCATCTTTCAGTCATTCATTAATCTACTCAAAAATAGTTAAAGTACACAAACAAACTCCAAGACACCATTAGCCACCCATAGAAGAATTGAGTACCATCTAGTTAAGAGTGAAACCATAAGGAAGTAATGATTCACTCACATGTGAGCTGTGAAATAGCATTGTGTAGGATATTCTGTGGTGGCAAACAGTACAAAAGCCTCAAGGGCTTCAGCACAAAAGCTTTATTCCTTGGACATACCACATAGCCATTGCGGATCAGAGTGTTTGGAGAGTACATAGGGGAGAGTGTCCTCTGATTTACATAGTCATTCAAAAATCTAGACTCTGAGAGCTCCAGTGCCCCAGTGTCTTATAAGACTGTTATCTCAATGTAAAGTTTAAGGATTCATTGCAGTAGGGCAAAGAACATCAGAATTTCTTACCAGCAATTATCTACTCTGACCCTGTAAAAGATACATAAAATTTCTGCTCACAGTCCATTAGCCAGACCCAGTCACGTGGCTCCTAATTACAAGGATATAGGAAGTATAACACACCCATTCCCACCCCAGGCTTGGAAGAAGAGGATTTTGGCAAGTATTTGAAGAGATAAGCTGCATCAGGAAAATGCAAAGCTTTCTGCAAACACATGAGAGTGAATGACAGCTGAAACAGCAATGGCTTCATATAGGAGGTGATGCATAAGATACTCTGAGCGACTTTGGGGTTATGTTAGGTGTTCAGTTCATTCATTAATGAAAGCATCTCTTTTTAAAAATCTAAGTCTCCAACAATGATATGTGTTTGGTTCAAAAGGCCAGCACTCCTGGCAAATTTGGAAGCTGAACAAAATCATTCCCGTCTTACTAGGATTCCTGACACGTAGTCCAACAATCTACATGGCAGATCTATTTAGAAGCCTGAAAGACATCTCAAACTCACCACATTCAAATTGAACTCATCTTCATCAACATATGTAGTCCTTCCCTAGTGTCTTCAATCTTAGTGAATGATTGCACCATTCATCTAATTTTGTTATCTAGAAACCTGGGAGTTATACTTGTTTCGTATGTCTCTCATTTTTAATCTCAAATTCAGAATATATGTCTTAATAAAATTTTTAACTCATAAATATCTTTTGAATGTTTACTTTTCTCTATCTACATTGCAGCACCATAATTCAGATCAACTTCTCAAATCTATTATCCTTAACTTGACTTTCAAGTCCATGCATTATCTGGCCCTACGTATTCACCAGCCTCATTTATCATATTGTTCCTTTGTTCTGATACTCTGGTCATACTGACCTTTTTTCAGGTTTTTAATATTCCAGATTTTTTTCTGCCTCAGGATCTTAACACATGCTGGTTATGATGTTGGAGTGCTTTCTTTTCTCTTTTATCTGGTTAAATTCTATGCAGCCTTCAGATCTCAATATAGGTATCAACTATTCAGGGAAGACATTTTTGACTCTTCAGAATCACTCAGAACTTTGCATTGTACCTCCTAATAGTGACCTGTATTTTCCCTTTACAGAATTTATCAATTTATCATTATATATGATTATATATTTATTTGGGTGGTTATTTGATTAGTAACTTCTTCCCCAACCAGATTTGGAGTTTCAACAAAACAGGCATGATTTGTTTTCCTCATCCGTGTGGATCAGAGCCTCACAAATAGTAATTAGTCATTACATTGCATTCCTGCTTCAGATCCTTTGTTCTTCCCCTTCCCACTGGATGGAATGCGCTTCCTCTGTATTCTCTTTTGATTACTTCTTCAAACCTTTTGTGTGTTTACTCAATTTTTGTGTGGTCTTTCCTGACCAGTCTTGTAGTACATTTATATCTCCTCCCACTTCCCTAACATCTTTCTTCTTATCACTTATCACTCTTTGAATACAGTTTTTAAATAAATAAATTTATTTATTTATTGCCTCCCTTTGATCATTAGACTGTAAATTCCATGATAACAGAGATTTTTATATTTTTTACTTCCTGATCTCCGAATGCCTAAAACAACACATATTTGTTGTTCCATAAATATTTGTTGAGTCAATGAATAAATGAACTGTTAATTGTCTCTCCATTAATTAGAGCAGCTCTATGCATCTCATCCAATGAAAAAAATATTAATTTACCAGTCTTAACAATTTGCATAGAGATCACAAGCTTATACCTTTAAAGTGCATGTAGGAATTTTTTTTTTGTAGACTAAGTTATAATTTACAATAAGGAGGCCAAAATGACTAATTTGTCTATTATACCATACTTGGAAACTTAAACTTTCTAGTGAAAGGGTTATATTTATTATAAAAATAATTTTCAGCTTAGCTATTTTCTGACTGTCATCATCCAGTCACCTTCATCCTACTGAATTTTCCTCTTAACTATTGCTAATTTGTTTCTCTAATCTCACATTAATTATTGTAAGAAAAAAAACAAACGTTTTTCCAACTGGCTTTTCTACCTTACAGTCCTGCTTTCTTTCAACTCATCTTCCTCACAGTAACCTAAGTCACTGAACACAAATGTGATCAGATTATTCTTCTGATTGACATACTCATGCAGCTTCCTCAAAATTAGAAAACAAAAGGAAATGCCTCTCATTCCTATATACCCATTACAATTGACTTTGCTTGGCTCGTCACAGTACTTGTCACCCCCAAATACTTCCCTCCTGTTCCTCTCCATGAACAACTTCTACCCCTAACTACATCAATTTTATATCGCTCCCTTCATTTCTAATTTATTTTTTAGGTCTGTTTCTCAAAGAAATTTTTCCCAACCCATCTCTGTAGTTCAAAGCTTATGTAATACTCTCAGCATATTTCCAGCATTACATTTGTCATGTTGTTTTAGGATTATTGTTCATATAGCCACCCCCTGTTGGTTTTGAACTCGCTGGGTTTAAAGATTGTGTCTTATTCTTTGTATTCTCATTTACTGGAGGAATGTCTGGCACATAACAGACATTATCGAACCTTGTTGAATAAAAAGAGAATGAGTATATTTAGCCTTGATGGGGGAAAACTTCTAAAATATGCACAAAAATCAGGCATTTCCTAACTGTGTTTGTAAGGATAAACTTGATTATATCACTAGCCATTTATGCTTTGGGGAGAGTAAGCTTCATGCAGTCTAGGGAAACCAAGTAACCTTCACTTGGTAATTTGCCTTTCAAAAGAAGAAAAGAGGAGAGGAGATGAGGAGAGGACAGAGGAAGGGAAAAGAGAGAGAAAAAAAGAGGAGATAAAAGAAGAAGAGTACCAGCTCTCTTTGAGAAGCTGATTCTAGGGCTCATCTTTGACAAGAGAAATGTTAAGATGATTTTTTTGGCTTGCTAAACTTGACTCATCCCTCAGGCATCTGCTTAAATCAGAGAGGATACTTCTGATCTCTCAATGACAATTTTGTCTCCCATTATATTTCCCATAGCACCCTGTATTTTTTATAGCATTTGCACAATTTGCAATTATATATTTATTTATTAGACTATTCATTAAATGCCAGGAGAAGCCACTAAGAACATAAACCATAAGAGGTCGGGGGCCATGTATGCTCTATGGAAGCAGCCACAATGCCAGTTACACTCAACACCTGACACATAGTAGATGTTCAAAAAACGTTTGCTGAATGAATGGGGAGATGATAAGATGCATAGGCGATTGACTGAACTTTAAATGGATGCTTTCTTTATCCCCTAATCTTTAAAGAAGTATGAAGTTTTCTATATTGGGGAGGAAACAGAAAATAATATTGTAGTCTGGTATATTTGAGGGAGGATGAGCAGGCTTGGTTAAAATAGAAAGCTGAGCTTTCCACAGTGATTGGATCCAATCTGAATACAAATTTAATCACTCTATGAGTGTATCTACTATCATTAGACACTAAAATTGTAAATTCAGCAATGTAATATGGCTGACTCTTTAAAAATAAATTTTTATTATTTATAACTGAGAGTAAATATTCAGTTTTTTCATATTATAGTAGTATGAATAATTTGCTTTCCAAAATTCCTCCAGAACTGCCAAGAATTGGCAAACTCTGCATGGTAGAGAGATTTGAACAAATAATTGCAACAAAATGAAAATATTTCGGTAAACCCTAAGTAGACATTAAATTTGAAAATATTGAAAACTTAAACGATTTTAAAGAAGAAATATATTTATAAATTCATATCTCATAGGTGAGGGTACTGATGAGACTAAATTTAGTTGACAGAAATCTGAAGTGGAATGTAGAGAAGTGCTTTAAATATATATTGCTAAAATTTTAACCTTGAGTTTTTATCCAATTGTTTTGATAATCTTTTTTCTCTGAATCATGGCATCATAGATTTTTTTTTCTTGTTTGCTTCTTTTCTTTGTAATGGGAACAGTCTGTGATCTTACATCCTCTGGGTGTGAAAACACATTTTCAGAAACTATCTAAAAAAGTGCAGTGAAAAATAAATCTTCTAGCTAAAGATAAAGTAGAGATTGTTACTGAAATACAAGGTCATATGATTTTTTTAAAAAAATCTCTTATTACTTGATTACCCAGTTGAGAATAACTTTGTCAAAAAATCTCTGAGATTATATGTGTGTATTTCTGTAATTTCTTTGAACAATAATACACTAAATTATAATGTTATAACAGTGAACAATTGATGTTTATTGCCACAATGCAAAAAATAAGATTGAGTTAAGTCCTCTATGATTGCAGGAACCATTTCTATATTGTTTGCAATTTTTTCCCCAGTACCGACCTAGCAATACATGGCACATACTAAGTAGTACTTAAAAATCTTTGGTGGATATCACTGAAGTATCATCCTTCTTGATTTTTTTCATTCGTTTCTCACTCACTTATATATTTCTTTTGAATAAGTGTAATACTTTAATGTGTGGTTTTGGTAATAAGTCTTCATGAACTGATATTAGATGTAGTCAAGTCTTCTCTTCCAAGGTGAAATATGACTTGCTTTTCTCAGTCTTTGCTTCCCTAGATTAAATCACCAGGTAGCTCACTGTTAAGTTTCAAATAAAATATGGTAATTTAAATGCTCATTTTGTCATGGACAATTAAGAGTGAAGAGATGATATATAATAATATATTCCAATTTGTCTTTAATGGGACCAACTAATGTTTTGGATTATTTGAGCCAATGTTACCTATCTCTGAAACAGATAATCATTCTTGACTTTCTCTTTTCCCTTTCACTTTCTCTCCGCCTTTTCTTCTTTCTCTATTTTTAACCATTTCTTCAATTATATTATAAATCTCTATGGCATCCAAAGGGTGAAGGGGTTCTGTCACTGAAAAAGTTATTCCTTCTGTAAATATATTCAATGTATACTTAATACTATACACATGAAAGTGATATTTTTAAGAAAATTATGATTCATTTCTAGTAAAGAGAAATATTTTAAAGGAAATATTTTAGCTTGTTTTTTAAATAAAAATAATTTTTTAAATAAAAAATTATTCCATAAAATTATTTAAAATACTCAAATAATCTAATAATATATAAATGGAAAAATTAGTCTTTTTTCAGACACTGTTTTCTTTCAGTCAGCCACTGTTACCAATCTCTTATATTCTCTAACAGAAATATTTAAAGCCCCTAACAGAAATATTGCATTTGCAAACATCACATTTAAAATCAACATTCCATGATATACACAACACTCTATACATTTTCAGTCAGATTATTTTATTTATGTTGGATTAGATATTACTTTATACAATCTACAGTGATTTTTAAATGTATAGTTATATATTTTATATATTAGGAATAGCTATATCTACTGCTTTTGGTTAATGCAGCATTAAGTAATTGTGTGAAACATGTTAATTTGAAGTGATTTTTTACTCTAAGCTAATTCAGTTTGATAATTTAGTTTTTTTCTAGTAAAATTTGTGATGACAGTAACAATGAACATAAGGTGTATTAAAGGATTTTATAGATTGATCATGTCTAAAGATTTTTGTAAATGTTCCACTTCTTTCATACTGCAAAGTATCCTTGTGTTAACATATTTTATAACATCTTGTTTGTTTAATATTTTCATTAATAATTGATTCTCTTTATCATAATCTTAGAATATTTTAATGTTTGCATTTCTATATACATTCAGACATTATAAATAAAATTTTATAATTATATTTAATATATCTTTGGTTTGGGGCTGCAATTGTTGAGTTTAAGAATATTAAAGCTTTTCAAAATGTAAACTTGTTAAGAATGAGCTTGCACATGTTAGCTACATGTAAAATCTTTTAAAAACAAAAAGAAAAAATATGGAATCTGTCTGAAGAAATATGAAGTTTTAAAAGTGTTTATAAAATTTGGCAAATTTAATAATAATAGTTTATATGTATAGAGTTTTCATTATATACCAGGTGCTATTTTAACTGTTTTTGTATATTGCTTATTTAATACTTACTTCAAAACCTCTGTGAAGTTTCAACTATTATCATGCTTAATTTGGAAATAAGAAAATTGAGGCACAGAGAAATGATACTATTTGCTTTTAGATCATAGCTGTTAAATGTTAGGGGATTTGGATTTTAATCCACTAGTATCTAGATGATTCATTGCTTCATTAATTCAAAAATCTCTGAGCATTAGTTCAAAATTTTTCAGTATTAATAAGTTATTTAACCTCAAATAACTTACCTTTCAGTGGGGGCAGAAAAATAAGTGGAGAAAGGAAGGAAGGCAGGAAGGGAAGAGTGAGAAGAAAGGGGAAAGGAGGGAAGGGAAGGAAGGAGAGAAGGAAGGAGAGAGGGAGGGAAGAAGGAAGGAAAGAAGGAAGGAGGGAAGGAAGAAAGGAAGGAAGGAACGAAGGAAGGAGGGAAGGAAGAAAGGAAGGAAGGAACGAAGGAAGGAAGGAAGGGAGGGAGGGAGGAAGGGAAGGAAGGGAGAGAGAAGGAGGACAGGTGCTATTAATAAGCTTTATCTTCATGATTGCTATCAAAAAAATAAAAATAAAAAACAAAGTAAGAGAGTAGAGAGTGCCAAGTTGGGAATATGAAGACAGAATACATTTTTAAATAAGATTGTCACTGAAAATCACATTTCACCACAGATCTGGAAGAGGTGAGGAATTAAGCTAGGGTTAAAGATCAGGCCATGCCTGGTGATTTCAAAGAAAGCAAGGCGTCCACGTGGGCCAGGTGCTGCAGGCTGAGGGAGCACTGAAAGCTTTTTTTCTGAGAGGGAACACAGGGCCAGATGGTGTAAGACCCTGGGGCGACTACGGTTTTTATTTGGAATGAGTGGTGAAACCAGTAAAGGATTTTGAGCATGTGAGTAACACGTCCAACTTTGATATTTTTAAGGATCATTTAGAATAAAATATTCTTGCTAGAATAGACTGAATGGGGCCAAGGGTGGAAACAAGAAGGGAATTTGGACTTTGTTGGCCTATGATGGAAGGAAAATACATATCTATTGTATGTATTTCCTAGATTTTGTGACCTCTAAGTACATTAAGATAGCAGTGGAAAGCTCAGAAATACATTCCTATCAATTTTTTATAAGAAATGGAGTTTAACTTCCCTCATACTTGGTAGAGCTTATCATAACACTAATTTTTTTAACATGTTATACATACTTCCTCAGCCACTTTGCCAGCTAATTTATTATCCTGGGGCAAGTAAATAAAAGTTGGGCTAACTTCAAGGCACCTAGGAAAATAGCAGAAACATATCTTTTTATTTTTTTCTGTGATTCAAAGACTAATGCACTCACAAACGTCAGAGAATGAGAAGCATTAAGGGTTCATGAATATAGAGTGAGTGCAATTGGTTCTAAAAGCTATCCTCCTCAAAATTCCTGGATTGGTATTGCTTTTCAAGTAAGTTATTTTGAGACAAAATGCTTTTGCTTTTCAATATTTACATTTAATTTCATTTTAAACAAAAACAGATTGATACCAACATTCACAGTGATACCTACTGTGCTGAAGGCTGATTTTGACAGTTGTAAGATAATACATGCAATTCTTTGAAATTAATCATCACCTAAATGTTGCTTATTATAGACAAATGAATAGCAACAAATTTAGAATTAAAAGATGTTTGTAACCATATGCCTGTGATGATCTATATTTTAATCAGTACGTACTCCTGATGTGTTTAACACACAGTCAGCAAGTATTTACCTATTGCCTACTCTGAGATGAGCATTCAGCCACACTTGAATAATGTTTTGAAAGGTTTGGGTTGTTTTCAGGGAGAATATAAAGTAAACAGCCAAGAAAGACCCACAAAATGCTTTTGGAGAAAAGTGTATGATAGTGCGTTATTTACTGCTCAAATAAAGACAATGGATATTTAAATAAAAGCCATGGGAAATAAGTTGATACAAGCTATATGGGGTTAAGTCATTCAACACATTTTCATGATCTATATTTAGGCATGAGATTAGACTGGAAGCCCCACCAGTCAGTGTAGGATAGAGTGCCAGTTTATGTATGAAGTTTTAGGAGGAATATTTTTCTTTGAGATTAAGGAAATAATGGTATCCCATGATACTTGCACTTTCTACCTTTTATAGTAGTCCTCCTTACCCACGATTTCACTTTCTGTGGTTTCAGTTACCCATGGCCAACCATGGTCTGAAAATATTAAATGGAAAAATTCCAGAAATAAACTATTCATATGTTTTAAAATGCATGTTGTTTTGAGTAGCATGATGAAATCTCACGCCATCCTACTCTATCCTGCCCAGGACATGAGTCATCTCTTTGTCCAGTATCTCGATGCTGTGTTATCCACCCGTTAGTCACTTAGTAGTAGTCCTGGCAGTTGTCACACTGACTATCGGTATTACAGTGCTTGTGTTCAAGTAACCCTTATTTTACTTAATAATGGCCCAAATGCACATGAGTGTGGATGCTGGCAATTTGGATATGCCAAAGAGAAGCCATAAAGTGCTTCTGCTAAGTGACAAGGTGAAAGTTCTTGACTTAGTAAGGAAAGAAGAAAGAATCATATGCTGAGATCATTAACAGCTATGGTAAGAATAAATCTATTCATGAAATTGTGAAGAAGGAAAGAGAAATCCATGCATGGTACACATAATTATTGGTACTAGCCATAGTTTCAGGAATACAGTAGGGGAGCTGGAACATATCCCCCACGGATAAGGGAGGATTTCTGTAACGTAATTGCTTTTGTATGTTATCTTCCCTATTAGGACAAGGGCTCCTCATAAGTAAAGAGGATATCTCAATCATCTTTATATCCAAAATTATATATCATAAAGTTAATATTCAGTAAATATTTATTGATTGAAGTAGGTGATGACATACTAAAATATAATTTCAATATCTAGCCCTTTCTTTAGAAGAAATTGATTATTCATACTTGTTTTAAAAACCTGATTGTATTTCTCAAGTATAATATTGTTAACTTATTGGACAGGTTTACACTGTTAAGATTTAAATAATTAAAACAAACTAACTGAATTTTATTTCTAAAGAGGACTGCTCAAATTTTGTGCCCAAAAAACTATGATAGACAATTTAAAGTTAGAGATTTTCAAGTTATAATTAGTAGTGGAACTCATTACATGAGAAAATTAAGATGTGTCATTGGTAGTAGTAATAAGGAATATAAATTTGTAGAATCACGGATATTATAATATTTTTAAATCCTTTCTTAAGAAATTGATAGTTTTTTTCAAAATCTATGATTTTGGAGGATGAGGTATTGTAGGTATTGGCTTTGTTTGTAGAAGATTACACATATAATTGTATAAAGTTAGTGTAAATGGATTGCTCATATTTCAACTCTTAGACCTCATCTTCATTTCCTCTCCTGGAAATCCTTGTGTACAATTACCCTGGTAAATGGATGGACCCATTTCAATATTTTATATTTAATTTCATTTTAAATAAAAATAGATTGACATCAACATCCCCAATGATACCACTCTGCTGAAGGATGATTTTGAAAGTTGTAAGACATTTTATGCAATCATTTAAAATTAATCATCACCTAAATGTTCCTTATTATAGTCAAATGCATAGCAACATATTTAGAATTAAAAAGATGTTTAGCACCGTGCTGGACACTTAGAAATGTCCAATAAATATTTCTATGATAGTTATTATCATCTTTTCTAATCTTGTTGGAGTTGTTCACTTTTAGGAGTGCTTCAAAGATCACTTCTTCTAGTCACCTTCTGAACTCCTCTTTATTTTTTATAGTTCAGCATACCACTACCTGCTGATTGGTTAATATCTTTGGTAGCTTCTGAGTCATGGTTCATCAGGAAACCAAGGGTGCGATTTGCATTCAAGCAAATCCTCCTCCTTCCTCCTGCTCACTGTCACTTCTATTTTTACTTTGGAGTGCAAGGTTCTTTAAGGCATCTGGTATTCTGAGGCTTCATGCATTTACAGATTTACTACCTGCTTCTCTATAAGAAATGTGAATTGGTGACAAATCTTTACCAGAAAAAGGCAATTGTAATTAGATTAATACCTAAGGCCAAAGCTTTTCTTTGCTCCGAAACCCGTATTCTTTCCCCTTTTTAGACTATTATCAATTTTTATCTCAGTTCCTTCAGAGCTCCTGGTTAATTTTTTTTTTAAGAAAAAATCAAGACTTATTTGAGAACCTTATAGTTAATGCATTGACAAACATGTATAGAATTCCTGCTTTGTCTGGGAATGTTTGTTAAGAACTAGTTCAGGATTTCTTATCCTGGCATCCATGTTTCTTCAAGGGTTTCAGAGAATTTTCTCTGAAATTTTATACAAAATGTGGTATATACATTTGCATATGCATTTTTCTGGGGAATGAGCTTATAGCTCCAATCACGTTACCAAAGGGTTGAGACTCCAAAGAAGTTAAGATTCACTCACTACACTGGCAGAAATACAAAAAGCACATTTCCTTGGTTGAGGAACTTGTAATATAAATGAAGCTGACACCATAAATGACAGTATAAAAATAAAGGTGAAATGCTCTACAATAGGTAAAAAGAGAAAAATCACTTAATAATCATTTTGGAGAGGAATAACTGAGACTTTGTCTGGATTTAGAAATGTTATTTATGAAAGTTTTATGGGACTTCTATCCTGTGTGGGAAAGTGTGAGCAAAGCCTTGGAATTAGTATTGATTAGAGTGCATGGGAACATAACGAAGAGCCCATGTCTTGAATAATATTGATTTATAAAGAAAGAGAAGCTATTGAACATGTGAGATATTAATAATTCTCATGGTTTAAAATGTTGACTAATACAATGATACATTGTAGATGATATTTTAGCTAATCACCCTTAGATTTAAACACTTTTGGATTTTGAAAACCTTAAATATTCTTCAAGGACGTTTTGTAAAATGACTCAATCACAATGATCATCATGATATATAATTAATAAAGACACTGGTCCATTTCCCAAAGGGGCCAAACACAGTTTTCCAATAACAAATCACATTATAGCAGTTTACACTGACACAGACTGCCCCAAACTTATGTATATTTGAGTTTTATTAAGTACATTCAGTACATTTTGCATCTGGACTTCTGTTTTATTTGATTAAAAGAAAAAAAGTTCAAATTTTATGGCTAAAGAGAGCAGACATATCCATTTGAATATTCCACTGTCACCTCAAAAATAATATTTTTTTCTTTTCAAGCAGTGCTTTTATTTCTTACAATCTGTACAATAAGGTGACTTGCCTTGAAAGCATTTCACTTTTTCTATCCAAAAAAGTTATAAAAATTTGCAAAGTTAACTTTTATAAATTGATAGTGTTGTCTCTGACTCACATCATCATATTAGAGATGCATTTCCATAGTGGGAGGGAAAGAACCTTAGATCCAACATACCCACAATAGTATTTTAGATCAAGAAACAACAGGGTGGGGAACATCACACACTGGGGCCTGTCGTGGGGTGACGGGAGCGGGGAGGGATAGCATTAGTAGATATACCTAATGTAAATGACGAGTTAATGGGTGCAGCACACCAACAAGGCACTTGTATACATATGTAACAAACCTGCACGTTGTGCACATGTACCCTAGAACTTGAAGTACAATAAAATTATAATAATAATAATATATCTTAAACTAGACTGTTCAGGATGCTCTCCTCCCTTCTACTTTTATCATCTTCCTCCTCGCTCCTTTTTCTTCCAAGCTTCACAGTTTCTGTCCATTGTAACCAGTCTTTCATTCTCCAACTCCCTCATCTTTCCCAAAATGGACTCATTTTCCCCAGAAAATTACTTTCTTCATCTCCTTACACTGTCTTTCTTATTTTCACTCCTCGCTATAACTGCATTTCTGTTACCTCCAATCTACAATCCGGAGTCTATCTTTTCCTTTCACTATTTTAAATATTGCTCTAACTTCAAGGCTTGGCTGAAGAGTAACCATCTGCTAGAAAGTTTCTGAATTACAACTATGCAATAATTATGCCATAGAACTATGCTCCTAACATGCACCTCTCCAGATTTTAGGTACATAGCTCACTATTTTATTTAGAATTAATCCTACTGATTCCTCATGTATATGTGTATTACCTATCTTCTCACCCAAACTATAATATTCTTTGGGGCAGATATAAGTCTATTTTATTATTGGTTTATTGTTTGTTTTATTTTGTTCTGTTTTCATCTATCAGATCATTAGGTACAAAATGAGCTCTTGATATGTAGTTATTTATTAAGACACTGGCAAGATTTTAGGAGGGGAATGACACATAGTTGCTAGCCACCAACATATAATTTATGGTGTACAAAGCACTTTTACATGCTTTTTCTCATTTACTAATCATAGCAACACTATTATATATTATCATCCACATTTTGCAGATAAGAAAACAGTACATTTAGAGAAAGTCATCGATTTGGTTAGGAATAGGAAACTAGTAAATTGCTAAACTGAGCATTAAACTCAACATTTTTACTCCATACCCAGGTTTCCATGTTACCATAGCTGTCTTCCAAGGCTGCATTTTGTACAAAAGAGTTAAAAATGAAATCGTTTCTAATATCTGTTTGATTAAAGGAAAATATCTGGAACAAATTTGTCAAGATAGCTATCAGAATTTCTAGGTGTTACTGAATTTTGAAGTCTCCACGGTGAAATGATGGTTAACTAACATTTATTTACATATGGAAGAAGGTATTTTTGGCAGCTTTTTAAGGTGTAAAACTTAAGACACCTCAGGACATGTAGGATAAAAGGAAACTTTGTCAGGGATGTCTTGAGAAACCTGTGGCAATTTGAACTGTGCTCAGGAGGAAGGACACAAATCATGGCTGTAGTGAGATCTGTGAAGTAGTCTTCCCTCTACAGCTTCTCTTTAAAAGCTAAGTAATGGGTGGCAAAATAAACCAAACTGAAAGTGAGATGCATGTCATCTCATTAGTGTCTTCTTAGATCCACAGTGCTAGCACTGATAAGCTCAAGTGCTGAGAATTGTTCAAATAAATTCTATGTGCAATCAATAGAAGACCTAAGAAAACTGTGAATAAGTTAATCACTATAATTTTATATATTAACAATTTTTCATTCTCTTTCTCCTGATATAAATATTTTTGTCTTAATTCTTATGAATTGAGGGTCAAGTTATGTCTGGTTTTCCTTCCATATCATGTATGGTCTGCCTGAACTATAGATCTGGCAAGTCCTTGAACTATGCTAAGTGGTTTAAATGGGGTAATACTTAACATACTTTGATAAAAACCAGGTGGCTTCACTCATTAACCTCTTGGATTCACTAATATGGAAAACATCATCTTATCATGTTTTTAACATGAAAACAACCTACCTACTACCTACCACTAATTTTTAAAATAATAATCTTATCATTCAAATTATAGTACATTTTAGGTTCTGCACATAATACTACTCAGAAATTAGCTTAGTCACATACACCCAGGGGATCAGTCACTGCTATTATAAAAATCAAAAAAGTTATAAACCATTCTTCAGTAATATAAAATAGAGAAAATATTTTAGCAATAGGAAAAATGACCAGTATAGACCTAAACAATCAGTTGTTTCCCTTTCCTCACCTCTCTAAACACACATTTTAAAATAGGAGCCGCCCCCATCAAATTTTAAATTTTGACAAATAAATAGAAGACTTCAATCTTCCATAGAAAATAACATTCATTTTATTTTACTGGAGGTCTGATTTAGAATTCAAAAGGAAGTCAAAATTTAAAAGGAAGGCAAAAGGAAGTCAAGATTAATTTGGAAATAATGGGACACAAATATATATGGATATTTAATTTAGCAATACATTAATCACCCAAAATAATCTCAAGGGAAAAATTTTAATGACAAATAACAGTAAAGAGGAGAATTTTTTTTTCAGAATTACACAATATTTTTGAAATAACTAGATATGAATCCTAATTTGAGTAAACTCACTTTCACAGAGAACTTAAGAGAAACATGTCATATTCTTGAATTGAAAAATTAGGATGTATAAGTAGCATTATAATATTCTCATACTGGTTTGGACTCACTCCTAACTAAATTGCCCAAATAAGTTGATCTACTGCTGGCCTTTGCCATCAAAAATATTTACCAATCTCCACTAGGATTGTGCAGATAAATGCAATGGCTGCCATCATTACAATCAGTATGCATGTACTTACTGAGGAGGAGTCTACAAATGAAAACCAATTCCTGGGAATTTGTGGGCAATTTCAGTATTAAAAGCAACCAGGACTAACAGTAAATGACAGGCTACATTTTTCAATTTGCTAATAATGATTCTTGCTTTAATTTTTTTTTAAATTTCCACTGCTGATTTATCAAAATATATGGATTAGCACTGACTGTAAAGTTATAATCTAGATGGATCATTATTAATTCTTAGTACTAAAATACATATTTTTGAATTAAACTTGTCAAAAATTCAATTCTGTCTCCAAAATTTGAATCAATGTTAAGCATAACTTTCAAAGCCAACTCACCTAGCAACATTCTTCTACATCTGTATTAAAGAGGAGGAAAGTCTTAGTGCCAATAATCACTGAATACTAAAAAAAAAAAAAAATGCTCACAAACTTAGATACTCATGAAGTCTGAACTATAAGAGAATATCCTGGAAAAGTTGAGGCAAAGATGCAAGTCTTCTATATGAATAAAATTTGTTATCCTATAATTTCTGCTTACACTAGGCCAGTAGATGACAATATGTTATGAAAACAAACTTCTCTGAAGAGAAACTAAGACTTTAACCAAAAAGATAGGTTTAAGGCTAGAATTTATCTCATGTTTTATAGATAAGAAAAAATAAAAACCATGGTGCAGTGTTAATAAATTAGAAGTGAGTTTAATGTTTATTTTATACGGATGATTCTGCCATAACCAAGGCAATGATAAATAATAATAATAATAATAAAGTTGCCCTCTGCATTTCTCCTGAAGACCTCAACCTTCAGTCTCTCATGCGCAAAGATGCTTCCAGGGGCTTGAGGGAATGAGGAGGCTAGCAATGGATATGTTTTATTTTTGGAAAATCTGCAAAAATAAGCTATTTTAACCAATATTGGTGAGAGCACCGTGTTCTTTCTACCTAACTTTGTATTCATATTGCTTTTATAATTTTTCTTTGTTTTTTCCAAAAAGATTCTGATAATTGTACAAGTGTCAAGAAACTTAACACCTGGAACCACTCCTACATTCTTTTTCTCTGCTTCAATATCTCTCCCCATCAGTCCTGCTCACTGAAATCCTTCCTAGCAGTCAAGGACTACCCTAAATACCTCCTCTCTAGGCAGTTGTTACAGTATGTTTATAGTACTTCGATTGTATCCATTTTCAATTTTAATTTTACTCGGTCTTAATTTATGATTGTGTTTTTTAATCTGTTTTTTTTTTGTGATCACCATAATGTAGTAGCAAATGTCTACAGCCTAAAATAAGGCTGGCAGAGACTTGTACCCAAGCCTTATGACTTTCTAGCTGTGTAACATACACAAAAAAAAGTCACTTATTCTTTTACTCTGATTGAGCCTCAGTTCCCTTACATTTTGATATGCATCAAAATAATAGGATTCTCTTCATAAACTCCTCACGATTAAATGAAACAATGCATATTAAGTGCTTATCAGAGATCTTGGACAAGGATGACAACTCATTATGAGCTAGTTCTTACAATTACGGCTATTTAAAGCCAGGCACAGAAAGCCAAATATCTGACGATCTCACCAATATGTGGAATCGAAAAAAGTCAAACTCATAGAAACAGAGAGTCAAATGCTGGTTACCAGAGACTGGGAGGTGGGGATGGGGAGCTGTTGGTTAAAGGACACAAAATTTCAGTTACACAAGAAGAGTAAGTTTGAGACCTATTGTACATCATGATGACTGTGGTTAATAGCAGTATATTGTATACTTGAAAATTGCTAAAAAGTAGATTTTAAGTGTTCTCACCACAAAAAAATAATTCAGTGAGGTAATGCATATGTTTATTAGCTTGATTTAGCCATTCCACAATATATACATGTATCAAAACATCATATTATACAATATAAACATACACAAT
Source organism: Gorilla gorilla gorilla (assembly GCF_029281585.2). Taxonomy (NCBI): domain Eukaryota; kingdom Metazoa; phylum Chordata; class Mammalia; order Primates; family Hominidae; genus Gorilla; species Gorilla gorilla. The sequence continues at coordinate 94,243,983 of NC_073234.2, forward strand.
TTTTATTTGTTAATTAAAAATTAGATAAGCTAAAATTAAAAATTAAAAAATTTTGTGACCAAGCCACTATTTTTGATGTATTCTCCGTTGAGGTTTTCCATACCATCCTGCAAAATACTTAGAAAATAAATATTTATTGAAATGAGTAACTCATGAGAATATTACTTTTTTGAGATATAAAATTATTTTGAATACAAAATGAGCAAAGATAAAAAAAGTGTTTTTTCATAAAACTAATTTGTGACATTTAGGATTATAGGATTAAGTAATTAGCATATTAAATAAAACAACCAAAAATTCTTCAACTATAATGTTTATTCTGTCAAATGCATAATGTAAAATAATATTTGTTTTGGCAATTACTGAAGACTTACCATTTGTTTGCCTCCCACATAATAAACAGACTAAAGAAAAACACATTTGGTAGCTTGAAAATGGCATCTTCATATGAAAAATTAAATATTTCTATAGACACCTTTTCATTTCTTTGTGATAAAGATTTAATTTTAAGTATTTTTAAAAGTATTCCATAACACAATTCCATTTGTTGTTGTTGAAGTATATATACTTACCCATATATAAAATATTTTAAATAATAACATATTTGAAGCCACAGGGCACAAAAATGAATGATTGTGAAATGTGCAAAGTATTTGAATAGTGAGAGCTAATTCTATACTATTAAGGACAATAAAAAGTGCAAAAGTAATTGTAACTGCTAGAATGTTCTTTCAAGTTTTAGTCCATATTTTGATCTATGGTCTAAATTGAAGTTTATTGATTCTGCAACTCATCAGAGTTTCAACCTAGAGAAATCAGTCACTGTATTATGCTGGGGGCCTTATAAAAAGTATAATTGTGTAGGAGAAAGAAAAATGGGTAAAAGAAACATAAGGACAGGAGACAAGTCAGCTATTTAGTTACCATGCAATGCAGTTATTTGGGAGCTTTTTCTCAAATGTAAACTGGGAATAATTATACCTAATTTAAAGCTGGGTGGTGCATAGAGCACTTGGATCAATTTCTGGCATATAGTCTGTGACAGAGCTATGTAAATAAATTAATGAATTTATATCTAGAAATCCAACTCTGTATACCACCAAATCCCTTTATTATTCTCTTTTTTCTAAGCATTTAATGTAAAGTTTGAACTGTATTATTCTTTCCTACTAATTTAAATTGCTACTTGCCCTATTTGAATAAAAAATTGCCTATTTCTATGGTTTTGCTAAATAGTGAATAACTAGTGCCCTTACAAGAATCACAAGAAAAACACACTGAAAAATGTACTTGGAAGAAAGAATATATGGAAATATATGATAAAGAAATAACTGGGAAAATGCCTTAGGATAAATTATGAAAGAAAATATTTTAGCTACCCTTTTCTGTTGAACAAATGAGAAAATGTGGTCAAAAAATAAGTATAAATCTATTGGGGAAAAAAAATTATCTCCTATTACCCAAAATTTTACCTGAAACATGTTTTTTAAGGAAAGAGAGAACAAACATATTCTGAAACATAGAAGAGGTGAGTTTAACTTGAAATTAAGAGCAACCACCCTCCCCAAGGGGAAAAATATCTCCAAACCTCTCTCCTCATGTAAACAGAGACTTTACAGTATTAGCAGTCAACAATATTTTTATTAATTATTTATAATGTAGAAAGCCATGCCATTTAATTCCATTTTCATTTAAAACACTACAAAATATGATATATCTTAATTTTAAAAATTATGTGAAAAGAAAATATCTGAATTATCTTCATTTCTTTTTGATGAATACAAAAAGAGAAAAAGGAAGTAGTTTTTACTTTACAATTTCTATATCTTTATGAAGATAATAAGGAATCTTAAAATCCAACATATAAAATATCACTTTCTACAGCAAATTTACTTTCAATAAATGGAAACCTATAATTAAATAATTTACCTTCCTTAAGTCTGAGAACCTCACAATCATGCTCTTCAGTTCTTTTGACTTAACAAAATATCTATATAAGTCTATGACAATGTCAATAGTCAACTGAAGGCAATATATTCGAGGTAAATTTTATTTTAAACTTTTCTTCTATTTCATACATATAGACTACAAAATAGCAAACCTGGCATTTAAATATATAATTCCTTCAAATTAATTAAACTGAAACATGTCATAAGTAGCTTTTATACATTTTTTATTAAAAATAACACTTAGAAAATATTCAGCCTAATTTATCTTTAAAAATGTCAAATATCAGGATACTTTTAATGATTTTTGAGCATAAAAGAAAAACAACTTTTCTTTCTCTGTGGTTCAAAGATACTGATGGGAATATTACCCAGTAAACTATCCTTGTAGGATTAAATGTTCAGTGACCAGAAGCTAGATTGTTTTGTTTTGTTTTGTTTAACAAATTAGGCTCAAATACTGTCCAAACCTAAAAGTGGATCTTCATCATTACATAAATTCTGCAAGCCTAAACAATGATAGCCCGAGACTGTTGTACAGAGACATATGTGAGACTTTATCCTGATCCTTTAAAATGAATAGTCAGATGATGGTTTCACACTGATACAAATTAGATTTCATATGCTGATATGCTCAATAATGCTAACAAGGATCTATATATAACTTATTAAGGGCTACAGGCAGAGCCTATGCTAGGGCTTTACATCTACCATTTCAAATGCTCATCAAAATCACAATTAACCTATTGATAAGTTTGTACTGGTAATTTAAAATTTGGAGGCATTCTTTTTTCAGTGGTTTTGAAATATTATGTTCATTAGAGAATACAGTGCCGAGCCTCTGATGCCTTTGTTGGTTTTTATTTCATGAAGTTAGTGTACACAGCACCTCTGCCTGAGCAGAGCTGAAACTCCCAAGTTAGGACATGAACCAAATATAAGGGCCACTCAGAGCTTGGGTTTAGGCAGCCTTCCTCACCTTTAGCTCCTAAAGGGTGAAACATCTCAGATGAAAAACCTCACTAACCAAAACTCCTAATTACTAAATAAAACTTAAGGCATTCATAAACGCTTGAATGTCTGAAATTGCAAGTCTATACAGTTGAAAATGCATTTTCTGAATTCAGATTTTTGCCCTTGCTACATAATAACTGTAGAATGTTGAGCAAATTACTTAAACTCAGTGTCTCATTTGTCTTATCTGTAAAATTGGAATAAGACTAGCACTGCCTTATAGACTTATTTTGAGGATTAAAGTGACTTAATAAATATCAATACTCTTGGAACGATGCCTGGCAAAATTATTATTGTTTTGCCTTGTTGTTATCTTAGATAGGTCGTCCCTATACCATGCCAAAACTATTCTGTCAATTTGAGGGGGAAGAATTAAGAGTCAAAATAGCAAGTTGGTGCCTGAACATTTACTTTCCTTTTGGTTATTTTATCATTGTGTCAAAGAATTACAAACAACATAATCCCTATTTTCAAAACTTCCTTAGCCCTCTGATCTTCCCAGAGTCACAAAAAGTAGTAGTTGAATGGCTTTAATCTAGTTTGTCTTAGTAATAGACCCACAGTCCATCAAGAAACAAATGCCATTCTATGGCCCTAGTTAAATAGAATTCATGATTGTTTTTTCCCCTAGGACTGCATTGCAACCTCAGACAAGAATGGCAGACAGCCAGCAGGTTCTGCCAGCTGGCTTTGCACTGCTCTCTGGGTTTTAGAGAACAGGAGCACAGATATTTTTGATTCTGCAGGCCAATTCAAGCATAATTTACAGTGAAGAAGAAACCCTTTAATAGTGATTTCGCATGTAGAGAAATTATATTTTTAATATAAAAGAACATCACAATTTTTTAACATGCATGCATTTGAAATGGATACTTACAAATTATCAGCTAACACGGGACATTTCTTTAAAAAGCATGTTTTTTTCCAACAATTGATTGCAAATCCAGTAAAGATATAAAATGACCTGTTGGTTTTGAGATATTTTATTCATTCATCTCTTCAATACATCTTTAGTGAGTGTCTACTATTTGCTCGACACTGGCATGACACTGTATTAACTTTATTGTTGACAGCTTTGATGTGGCACATTCTGCTGTGATATTGTTGTTTATACTATACTAATAGTGGAAACTATTGCTCACTAACTATAACTAGTTTAAAATAAAATCTGAGATTAAAATTTAGCATTTAACTTTCTTAATAATTGAGATTATTGCTGAAATCATTATGAATGTTTTTAGTGTAGGGAACTTTGCCTTGTCCCTCAGTGTACTAGAACAGTGCCTGACAGTTAAGAGTGCAATGTAATAAATAATTCAGTAAATAAGTATGAAAATCTAAGAAATGCAGAATGTCAATTAGAGGAATTATGCTAATGATGAAAGGCTACGAACCCTGGAAAAAATTTTCATTTCAAAAATATACATAATATTCTCGAAATATAATTTTTATTTGTATTTTAAAAGATGTGCATAATTTGTATTAAATACGTATGAATGTATTATAAGGTAAAAAAGATGCATGTCTATATTTAAGTGTGGGTGGAGAGAAATACAATCTACTCTATTTAAAAGTTTCTAAAATGTACTTGTGAAATATTAATATTTTTCACCTAAAAGAGATTTTTCTTTTGTCTTATTCAAGAAAGTTTTCTCTTTGAAATTTAATGTAGCACTTAAAAATATTCAGTGCTTTGTTTAATACGCAAACTTAGCATAATTGGATTTTGTGAGCCTGGCCCTTAAAACACTATGTGAAAACTTTTTCTCTAATACACTTAGTTCAATATGCTTTATACTTTTTATCAAAACTTTGTAATGAATTTTAAAATAATTTTATAGCTAGATTATTTTATAGGTAACATAAAATATTTTCCAAGATGAAGTTCTTTGAAGCGAAGTCATTAATTTTGTTATATAATTGAATTTAGCTCCTACTTTTTAATCTAAGTTACTTTTAGAAATATAAATTAGAAAGTCATATGAATAGATAGACTCCTTATTGAAAGTAAAGTAGCATTATCTTGTAATTGTACAGTAAGACCAAACGCAAATGTGACAAACCAGGTTAATCAAATAAATGGTCATTGAAAATTGCTATTAAATGTGTAAGTGGTGACTAAGAGAGGCTGAGGTAATGATAATTATATTTCCATAGTTTTCTGATAAAGTAGATGTTTTGGATGGAAAAAATACTGAGGTGATGTTTATTTATTATTTTATTCTTTCATTTAACAAATATTGATTTAAATTGACGCTTTGCCAGGCGCTCTTCTATTACTAATACTAAATTTGTGAACAAGCCAGATAACAAAACTGCTCTCAGGGAACTTAAATCTGGGAGGAGAAGGCAGATGTTAATACATTATAACTATGGTGAAATCAGGTGGATTTAATTGTGAGAAGAAAATAAGAAAGACTAGAAAATGATGTGGGGAGACAGGGCCAATTTAGATTGAACAGTCAAGGAAGTCTCCTTTGAACTGAGATCCAATGACAAGATGCCAGCCATTAGAAGATTGTGAGTCCTATTCTCTAGGCAAAAGAAAGAGCCAAATGTTCCAAGGGAGAGAGCTGATCTCGGTGTGTCTGAAAAATGGAGAGAAGGCACATTTGAGTGGAGCGTGGAGAACTGGAGGAAGGAAGTGGAGAAGAGGCTAGAGCACATGCAAAGTACACCACATAGGGCCTTGTAGGCCATGGAAAGAACTGGACTGAACTACAAGTATCATGAATTGTGAACAGCATATTGGTACTATTTATAATTTTAGAAATTTCTTTTATGTGGAACAATAGCTGTTCTATACTTTTTATAGTTACATGAATTTGGATTCCTATTGGTGAACGTTCTTATTTCTTAATTTGAATACTCCACACAATCAAAATGCATGTAATTTTTAATTCATTGTGGTTTGTCAGAACACTAGAGGCAATTAAAATCATTTGACATAGTATTTTCCTTTTTATCCTTTTACATGAATGCATTTTTCAGTTATTTCAAAATTCAATTGAACAAAATCTAAACCATTTATTTCACTATATCCTTCATAAAACATCACACTTTTTAAAACGTGTATGGATATGTGTCTCTATCTGGTTGATTTTATATTAATCCATTGCTTCTCTAACCAGAAAGAATAGTAATGAACAATATCTTTTCAGGTTAATGATTTAATGTGTCATGAAATTTTTCATGAAGTGTATCATGAAATGTTTCATGATGATAAAACTACTTATTTTCTAAAAACATTAACTTTGAATTGAATGTGGACCTCCTAAAATATTTTTTTCCAAAAAGAAAGTCTTCTTCCATGAATGATGAAGATTAGTTTTGGTTACTGAGTTCGAGATTTTATTTTGGTGTAGTATTTTTTCCCTTTTCTTCATTTTCCAGACATGAATATCTGCCAAATACACACTGTATTTAAACCCCTGAGAAGTTCAAAAGGGATTGGAGACAGCAAAGGGAGGTCTTTTATATTTCAATATCCTCTGCAATTAACATTTCTGTCTTAGCATTAATAAAACTAAGCTTTTGGCTACTTTTGCTTTTGATTTTAGTGGTTGAAGCCATTATTATTTGTGCAAAAAGACAATCTAGTAACACAAGTGTAAATTGGAGGGTAATTTGAAGAGATAATTTGCTGTTGTGAAAACAAGTCCAAATATTTGTTCATGTAGTTGTTGGCAAAATGGTGATCATAGACCAATCCAATTATCCTCAGACACCAACTGGTTCTTGTTGAGTGCTTGGCCTTCACAGTAGTCATGTGATCAAACTCCATCATACATGCTTGAAACATCTTTAAAAATGGAGAGTACTCTTAATGGATGAAATGTGGATGCTGCTTCCTTACCTCTACATTCCTAAAAATAATCTACATTCCTAAAAATACACTTCAAACTGGAAACCATCATTCTCAGCAAACCAACACAAGAATAGAAAACCAAACACTGCATATTCTCACTCATAAGTGGGAACTGAACAATGAGAACACATGGACACAGGGAGGCGAGCATCACACACCGGAGCCTGTCATAGGGTGGGGGATGGGAGGGAAGGATAGCATTAGGAGAAATACCTAATGTAGATGATTGGTTGAGGGGTGCAGCAAACCACTGTGGCACATGTATACCTATGTAACAAACCTGCACATTCTGCACATGTACCCCAGAACTTAAAGTATAATAATAAATATGTATATATATATATATATATACTTTAATCTTGATTATGCTGATCATATAAAGATAATCGCAATTACACACATACTGTTAATCTTATGTGTGTAACTATGCCCACTGATTCTTGAAAAAATGACAATACATTTGTTTACATAAATTGTAAATAATCCAATTGAAAGCAAGCTCAACATATAGAGTAGTAAAAACATGAAGTGTATCTTAGGGACATCTCTGTACCTTCCACATAGGGCAATATAATAGGTCAGAATTTATAAACAGCCATCTACCAGTGTTAGTTCCTTATAGACAATGATGCAAACTAGTGTAGGTAATATAAACTGAAAATATGGAAAAGAAAAAATAATTTGTCAGTAATAACAGCCCTCACTTTGAACTATAGCAATACTATTGATGAATATCAGTGTTATTATATTTTTTCCAGGAGGTTTCTCATTTTTCTAGAAAGTGGTAGACCTTGAGTTTTTTAACAACCAAATAAATAAATATACAAAATCAAATTAAACATAGACAAGAAATTTAAGTTTATTTTTTTCATTTATGTGGGTGCACACACATTAACTGTAAAGCAGAAGTAAATTGATAGTTGGTTATTTCACTGGCAAGTGTGTTTTGTTTGATCTCGACATCTGATACTCATGAAATTTGTAGCGTGCTGTGAAAGACTCTGACACTATTAAAAATTTGACTATTGGACTATTATTCCTTTTAAGGGAAATGACCTAGGAAAAGTAAAGATAGAGTTTTTTGACCTTTTTAATTTTTTTTTAAATTACAGCACATTACAAGGCTATTAAAAGTGTTGTAAATAATGTAAAATCTATTTAAAACTCTAATATGGAGAAAAATTACTCTAATTATATGTGCTGCAGCATCAAGGAAGTTTTTTCCCCCAAAGGGCTTCTCATATTTCATAAACACTGATGAGTTTTCCCTTCACTGAAGTAACATCAAAATTATATTTGTAATTTAGAAGTAAGTCTCCTTGTCAGTATATTTCAAGGAATCTGAAGAAATAAAAGCACTATTTTTAGCATACTCCAATCAAGCCAGTAAATACAGATATGGAATATATAAATATAAAGAAATTTGTGTATTTAGAAAGTACAATTATAAAAGAGGTTCCTTTCAATAGAAGATGATTTATTGAATTATTTTCTATAACATTAAGAAAGTCTTGAAATAGAAAAAAATGAAATCAAATATTAAGTTCTGGTGATTGATTTTATTGTAGGCTTTTGTGTATGTATTCAAAAAGTAGGAAGATGTTCTGAGGGAAAAATGTATTTCCTCGTGACAAGTGGAAGTTCATTCAAGTATTTAACAAATACTGGTGAGTACCTGCCAAGTACCTGATTCTAAGGGCTGAAGATAGAGCAGTGTCCAGAACAGAAAAAGATACCAACCTTCATTTAGTTTATGGGATAATAGAGAGAAGCAGATAGATGTACTAAGTTGTAAAATATTTAATATGTCAGACTCTAAAATTCTATAGAGAAAAGAAAGGGAAAAAGGCCATAACAGCAGTAAATATATGAGTTGTCTGTGGGCCACAAATTCATGCGACAGCATTCAAGGTGTGAGGGATACACTGGAAGTCCTGGCCTCTTGTGGAAATTAGAGTAAACAGAGGATTCATTCTGCCTGTCTTGATGCAGGTCGTGGACAGACTGGGGGTGTCTGTCCTGGTGTAAGAAATGACCAGAGTCCTGCCAGGAAGAAGCAGTGTTCTGGGCTCTATCTTTACTCTGCTAGAGCACCATGGTATCCCTAGGCCGTATTGATCATTCTGTCGTTTTCAGGTTAACATCTCATCACCAAAACATTTATTTTAGTGCCTACTGTGTCAAACGTTATGCTATATCTTGTGCATACAAAGAAAATTAAGACTTCATAACCGCACATGAAAAGCTTAATTCTGGCACTTTAATAATACCTACTGCTATAACTTTTGATATAAATTATTTAAAGATAAGATTTTCATGTTGTATTTATTAAAGTGTACATTTATGGCAAAGTGTGTTTAGACAGGGAATTTAACATTTATTGAGGTCCTCCTCTTGTTTCGGTTTGTGGTAGGTGCTTCAGGTACATTACCTTATAAAATCACCTTAAAACATTATCTTCAGTTGGGTGTCATGTTTCCCATTTTAAAAGAAGAAAAAAAAAAGATATGCAAGTTCATAAAGCAAGCAAGTGGCAAAGCAGACAATTGAATCTTAAGTATTCATTTATTCTTTCTGTCAAAATAGGATGCCTGCAAAAACCACCCCATAAAATAGATTCATTCTGTAGCTTGATAATATTATCATAATTACCTATACAATATGGAAAAATCAATTAGTTTATATGAAAATACATTAAATCAGAATATATTACATAATATATAAATAGATTTATATATAAATCAAAATATATTACGTAATATATTATATATTAGTTCTCTGGGATATCACTTGTCTAGTGAAGGACCAAGAGATTGAGTTTCTCTAGCAAAGCAAAATGATTAAGTTTCGGTAATGATTCTTAGAGATTTACATCGTCAAAGCATTTCTTTCCAGAAGTTGCATACTTATTAGAGCATTCAACACTAAATTCTTCTCTTATGTACTGATGAAAGTATCCGAAGATGAGCTGTCTGAAACCAAAATATAAAATGCCATGTGCCGTTAGGTCAAACACTCTGATCTGTCTCCCAGTTATTACTGTCATGAAGCTACCTTTTATTTTGTCAAATGAAATAAAAATGCGAGTTTGCCTATGCTTTACAACCAAAAAAGCATCATCAAAACCACAAGTTCTTAGGACTTAATAGAAGCAAAATGATCAAGATGACTGTTTGTACAAAGCATTGATCTGTTTCTCTGCTTTATACTTTGAAGGTAATGAGTAATTTAATTACCTCTCAGGTATATAAAGAAAAGTTTTTCTCCAAACATTTTCTAGGGTCTGAAGTATCTGAAATTGATCAGCCAGCAGCCGTGTTATCACACTGAAAGTATGCAAATTTTGGTTTTGCCTAAAGGTCAAAATAATAGAAAATCACGCCAAGCTATTAAAATCTTACTTTATTTTTTTGTGTGTTTTTCTCATCTTGCCAGTTTTCAGAAACTCAAGGAAAATAATCTGTCAAGGATTCTTCACTATCTGATCAGCCTGAGGCAAATAACTTCATCTCCCTCTGCCTCAGTTTCCTCATATCCACAATCTCCACAATTCCATGAAAATCCTACTCATTCAACTAATATTCATGGAATTTCCCATTTCTAAGCACAGAGGGTCTTTCTTAATCCATTATTTTAGTTGAAATACGGAATTTAAAATTACAAATTTTGAAGATGGATCAGTTTTTCTTTTTTTTTTTTAAGTACTGTTATGTTATTTCTAAATATAATGTTACCTTAAGGGCACATGGTACAACTTCAAAGAAACCAGAAGCTCAGGCTACAGTCTCTGTCAGTTTTCATAAGAACATATCTCAACAATATAAAACTGAACAGAACTCAACAGTTCACTCTTAGAGCAGAATCTGTGTCAATCATTCTGCTCTAATGATCAGTACTTAAAGCCAAGATATTTTCCCCTAAACACTAAAATATGGTTTTCCCATGTTCCAATGGTTATTTGGTAATATTTCCACTTTACCCTGTATTACAACTTCCAATATTTCTATAAATAAAATAGACTGAATAGAATATTGCAGTGGAAATGAATAAAAAGAACTCATGGAAAGAGTCGGCAGAGTCCACTATTTTGGCCCTTAGTAAAGTCATCACATGTCCAGGTTTAACCTCTTATCTGGAATATGCAGAAAATCAATTTTTTTTTTACTTCATTTGGGATTGATCAGGTTCTGGGACACTGATCTCTATTATATGTTTCATAAAGAAATGATTTAACAATCAGATCATGTTTTATTAATATATAATTAAGGCATTTCAATCAACCAAAAGATTCCTAATCTCTGCAGGACAAAGAGGGCATGGAAGTTGCCTTTTATGACAGACTCTCTATTGCTCCTCCCTGTGGATATGGAATGATTTCTGCCGAGAAATGGCTATCTTATTGGCATTGCACTGAGTAAATATATTACAGTTACTGTTTTTTCTAGCCTCCATGCATTTTTTGTGCTCCCATTCACAATTTTATTAACTTATTGTAAATATTTCCAAGGTGAATGGTTATCTAATATAAGTGTATGATTAGTTTAATTACTTTATGAAATTAAAGTATGCTATGATTTATCATCCATTTATTTACAAAACATCTCAGGGTGAGTTATTTCTAAATTGCTTGCTTCGTCTGTTTCCTTATTTTCTAGGTAGAAAAATAATTTATTTTTTTTCTTATTACATCTTCAAATTGTTTTCGGTATTTATAATTCCTTTTTGCTCTTAAGATTCTGATTAAATTCTAACTGCAACAAAAACAATAAATATAAGCTTATGCTTTATCCATAGGGAAAAAAATCCAGGGACATGTATACCCCCTTCTATCCAGAGAGAATTGTTATAGAAACCATTCTAACCAGACTTATTTGCTGACATATTTTTCTTACGGTTAAATTTTGGTCCTCTTATAATCTAAGCCTAGATAGACATAGACATAGATATAGATAAAGATTTTGTCCTCATTGTCCTCCATGAAGGAAAATTACAGATAATGACTAATCAATATAATATCTACTTGTTTTCTTGAACATTGCCATCACCAAACTAGTACTTTAATAACTAACACCTATCTCAATATAATCCATTTCACTTTTGGTTGTTGTAATTCATTTTGCTGCAATCGAATACCATGTTATTCTAACTTAGTCTTCAAAGTGTCAAGTACCACCCACAACAGGTTGTTCTTTTAATTTTTTAAAAATGTACTCTCTCTTTAAATAATAGTCATTCATAAAGTTATCAGATATTACTGATGCCCTAGTACCATCTCCAGTATTGTTTGACCCCTTCTTCCTCCTCTGTTCACATATATCCAGCTTGGCATTATCAGCCCCCAACCCTGCTGTTTCCTGCTTTATTCATGTACATCCAAGAATCACTACATTTCATATCTAGAAATAAATTAGAAATTGCTTCCTCACCATTAAGTGGGCCCCAGAACTATTTACCTACTAGGTTGTAAGCTTCCTAAGGAAGGGCAGTTGTCATCTTACATTTGTAGCCCAAATGCCTAGCATAGTCCATGTGGCATAGTAGGTGTTTAATAGATATTTGCTAAGTAAATGGATGAGTGAATAATTGGATAAACAAAAGCATGAACTTAAACCCTGACGTCCTTGCCTAGTTCTTATAGTTCCTTTATTGCATATCCAGTGTGTCAGTTCCTAAACATTCAATTTCTGCCTACTGCCTTGTACTAAACCTGGGTTAACTTTTTTAGACTCTAGGAGTCAAATAATAAAAAGGCTTAGGGATTTTTCTGCCCTTTTAATTGATTCCTCAGCTCATCTTAAATCCCTAGATATTTACATCCATCCAGTTCAGACTGCAAACATTTATTTGTTGATTCATTCAGTTGGTGTATATTGATTTTTTAATGTAAGTTGTTGAATTTTGCATGCAACAGGGAGTAAACATGCAACAAGCAAAGCCCTTGCCTTCGTGAAAATTGCAGTCTAGACAAATAGAGTAATTAGATAATTATTGCAAAAACACGCAAAGTTACAACTCTGAAAAATTCTACAGAAGAGGGTAAAATATACCGTGTTCTGAGAGCTCATAGTAAGGAAACTTGACCTTATCGAAGAATCTAGGCTTTCACCAGTAGTGTACACGTGAGCTGACACCAGAAGGACAAACTGGAAATAACCTAGATAATGTGCATGGGAAAGAGAATCCAGGCAAATTATTGAGAGGGCAGAAAAGAGAATGAAAAGTCCCCTGTACGTGGAAGTTCAGGCAATGCAGAAATGCATGTGTAAGAAAAGATCAAAGTAGAGATAGCTAGATCATGCAGGGCCTTTTAGATTATGGTGAGATTTTGTTTAAGAGTAATGGAAGGCCACTGAAAGGTGTTGAACAAGAGAGGAAAATGATCAGATTTGATTTTTAAATTATCATTCAAGCTTCAGTGTTGTAAATAGGTGAAAGTAGCACTAAGGTGGATGTAGACAGATTAGTTTGTTGTCAAGATGAGTTTTCTGGCTTGTACAACTAGACGGATGTGGGTGTTATTCATTGAGATAGAAAACACACTGAGTGTGTGGGAAGGCTGTGAATTTGATTTTGGACATGAATATGTGTTTGGAAATAAATCCTAGGAGAGATGTCTTATAGAAAATTGAATATATTGTTTGAGAGCTCAGAGAAAATAATTTGTGTTTAGGTAGTAATTCAAGCTGTGGATGTGGAAGAAAGTATACAATACAAAAATGCAGAGCCTAAGACTGAACCTTGGGGTGCGCCAACATTTCATGTCTATGTACACGAGAATGAGCCTGCAAGCTGATAGAGGAAAGACTAAAATAAGGCAAATATGTGAGAGAAGACCTGGAAAGAACATGGTTTAAGAGTGAGAGAAGATGCTGTATCAAAAAAAAAAAAAAAAAAAGTCTGCTTTGAGATCACCTAAAAACTGAAAAATGTCTGTTAGATTTAGTAATATGGAAGTCTTTCGGGATCCCAGCAAGGGCTGTTTCAATGCAGTCATGGGACCAGTCAACACAATGGTGTGGGGTGAGGAGATAAGTAAAGACAACTCCAGCCTCTCTGAGACTTTTTGGTCATGATGTTGGTGACACCTTGGGAAAGTGAGGAGACTTAAATGCTGAGGAAACATTTGCGATTGCCTCATTTCTTTCACTTTATTCTAAACATGGTAGTGATGGAGTCCTAGAGGCTCCCCATTGGGACTACCTACTTTGTTAAATTACTAAATGTGATGAATATTTGTTGACGATAGTACCTAAAAATTTGTATTAATAGAATCATAAAGTCTTCTACAAGGCTGAAAGTCTAACATAATTGATGACATCGTGTCTGACTTCCAATATTCATGACTTCCCAGATGAGTTTCCATATTTCTGTAAGTTTTCTCTGTAACACTTGGAAAATACAATTTAGAATTGGGATATATAAGAAAGATAATATCAGGGATGGAATGTTAGGTGTATCTGTCATTTGTGATATTTTACAAAGTGAAAATAGATTTATTCATATATTTTTACCCCATCTTCTTCCTTTCTTATTCTTTTTTTCTTCTTGTTCTCTTTAAGAAATGAATACCTAATGTTTATTCGGTACTGTACAAGGCACTAGATGATAAATAGAAAAAGGAAATTATGAGATAATGATAAATACACTGAAATTGCTGAAAAAGAAAGGCTATGTCAGAATGAATAAAGATAAGGTTAAAGAGAATAGCATTGAGAGGACAGGTATGATAGATACTTTTGAATGCAAGGCTGAGATGTGGTGGAGAATAAAGCAGCATTGAAAAAAATAACATTTAACAGAGATTTCCTAGCAGCTCTGTGAAGGTCTAAAAATAAAGAGAGTTTGGTTATTGTAATAATCTGGATATCAATTTTAGGAAGTGAATATAAATGAAAAGCATTATGTAATGGAAGTAGTCTGAAGACTCAGTAATCAACAGGGGCATGCAAAGGTAAAGGCAGTGAATTTGGAAATAACAGGAACTTTTTAAAAAAGATGCTTTAAAAGGGAGATGTTTTAAATAAGTAAAATTATAATTATTGGCTTATTGGGCATCATGTGTTGGTAGGACATCTAAGTGTTCATATAATAAGCAGGAGAAAATGCTCACACTCTTGGGGTTGCCCCGTAACTCACCTCAAATTATCACTGGGAATACCCACTTAGTAACTAGCATTTTCTAAGAGATGCTCTACATTGATAAATACAAGTGAAAATGTCCATTGATTGAAAATATGTTACACATCTATTAGATTTAGTTACATAAGACTGGAAAGTTATATTTTACTTCTAATTATAAGTAAAGTTATTTTTAATATGTTCACTTCTACTGGATGTTATTGAGTCTATTCTTAGATTACCTAAATAGAACATTTCAACTTTGTCACAGAAAATGTACACAATAATCTTGATTTTCCATTTAAAATTCTTATAAAGAAGGCTTATTTTTAATGAACTAAATTCTAAATTTTATTTCTCTGTTCTTCATAGATATGTTTTATTTAATTATTGAATTTATTTTGTTTTCTTTCAAAATAATTTTTAAGCATATTCATTTTGCATCAATCTACACTCATTGTAAAATCTAACACTGACTTAGAGCTATTAGGTAATTTTAAACTAAGCAAAATACACTCTTTTTGTCTTATTAATTGTGTAAGTATTTGAGAAGATCCTTAAACTTCGAAAAAATTCTATTTCTTCAAGAAACAATTATTAAACTTCTATATAATGCAATATTAAATACTTTATTATAGTTAAGGAACTTTATATATTTTTTCTCTAGATCTCATAATGATTTAAAATCCATACGTGCTTCAAAAATGCTTTAGTATGCTCATTTCTCCAATTGTTTAACTGAAAAATATCCTGCAATGAGGTCAGTGATTATTTTTTATAAAATGCAGAATTCCTCATTCATTCTTTACTCTGAATAAGTATTTAAGTAGCTTTTTCCAGTATGAGTTGTTTGTTTATGCTTTGCTTGATTGATAATCAGATTTTTTGCAACTTTTATTTGATCTTGTAAAATATGTGATTTATTTAACACAATGGTGGGTACATGAAATGATTAAACTAATAGTAATTACAGTCTAACCATTAACCAGTGATATAGATGGTGAACAAATCAACCTTATGTATCACTAGTCACATACATGGGGATATTGGAAGGGTATCTTGCTATCCAAAATATTTATCATGTCTCTAGGAGTCTCATAAAAATTTAAGTATCTTGGGAAAAACGGGGATGTTGTAAAGGGCATTGAATTGGATTTGCCTTGAGAAAATCAGTTAATTTCTTTAAGTTTCAGTTTCTTCATTTGTGACATATAGATAACAATTTTTACCTATTTCACAATGTTATTCTGACTATAAATTAGATAATATAGGTAAATTTATCAAAATAAAAAGATGATATTAATGTTCAATTAATTATTCTTTTGATCACCTATCAAATTAATCACTAATCAAAATTCTGAGGATATACATATATATATATATATATATATATATAAGTAAATTTTCAAAGGGACATTGGGAAATGATTGTGGATCTTTTACATTGGAGAAATGGGTATTGCAGTGAAGATACCCTGGAAACTATTTCTGTGAGTGGGAAAAAGATGGCTTGTGGTGCTGATAATGAAGAGTGAGGTGCATAACTGGGACTAGAAACACAATGGAAAACTTCTATTTCCTGGTTTGTCCTGGAATCTATTCTGATAACAGTCTATGGCCTCTGCACAGATGTTTTCATATGGGTTAGCCACCAAGCAGTTTAATGAATTAAGCCTACTATAACAGCAACAAATTATAAATTAATTTGTTTGTATTGATGCACATGTTAGATGGATAGATAGATGATAGATATGCGAGTATAGATAGATAGAGTGATAGATGATAGATAGGTAGATAGATAGATCGATAGACAGATGTTTCCACTTAAATGCCCTCATTTACATAAGTTTAAATAGACATATGAATTACAGCTTAGGCTGATTTGACTTCATTTATGGTTCCTATACCTTTTGATGTTTGCCTAAAGATATATTCAGCTTAAATGCTATATTAGGAATATTTATTTTTCTTCTTATAAAATCTCTGAATTCAAGAATATTATTTTGTTTTCTATGTATTTTTATGTATTAATTCATATAATTAAATATGTACACTTGTGAGATATGTACACAGAATACAGAGTTTGTACATATGCAGACAATTATAATACAAAAGTGAAGATTACAAATGCCACATTAGTCATACAGAATGTTTGGGGATTCCAAAGAGAGCGTGATGACTTCTCACAGGTGGTGAAAGTGGGCATCTTAGAGAAAGTGTCTTTTGAGCTGTGCCTTGAAAGATAACTAGTAATCTCTTTAAAAAGATAGACTGGAACTCAACTATGAGCTATTGAACGTTTTAAAATAGAAAGGTGATGTCATCAGAGAGATGCTTTAGGAAGATTGAAGTAGTGGCTTGAACCAGGTGGACTGGAAGGCAGGGAATGACTCTGCAGGTAAAAATGCAGTCAGATCACTATTTTAACAATAGATCAAAGGTTCCCAAGCACTGAACCCCCTGCTACAGAAGCATCTGCAGAGACTTTTGAATTGCAAATTTCCAGGCCTAATTTCCTCAGAGCCTAATTCAGTGGGTCTAAGATATAGCCCCAGAAGTAATATTAAAAACCTACAGAGTGATTTTGATGCGTAGCCAAGGTTAAGAACCACAGGCTGCAATGAAAAAGCTCTGGCCTAGCTGATAGACTCGAAGGAGGGTGAGAAGACAAGACAATGGGGTCAAAAAAGAAAAAACATGTAGAAATGACACAGAAGATATTTTCTTTCCTGTTATATGTCCAGATTTCAAAATGATAATTTCCACTATTTGAATTTAATAAAACACACTTGCCAAAAAGTTTGTCTTATATATGTATTTGTCTGTATTTTATCTATAGATGTATTGAATGGCTCTTTTCCTGCCATTTTTCTCTTATTTAAAAAACAACAAAATTTGTCTGAATACACTTAACAATATTTCTTTTTTTTCTATTTATTCTGGCTAGAATTTTGAAATTGTTTTAAGATTTTATGTCCTTTTACAATTACGCTGATATTTAAAATGACTCTGCTTGCTACCATGGATATTTTTAAGAAGAAAAATATCAGTTGATGAGAAAGAAAACCACTATGCTTGAGACCATTTTCAGGGCTTTGTTATCTACTTTTCATCCCAAATTCTGTATATTTTTATTGAGATTCCCTAATGCATAAGGATAGAAATTGTATTTGTAAATGCTAACTTAAAATACCAGTATTTAATTATGTTGTGTTAATAGGGATGATTTATTCTAGACTTTAATCGGATGTTTTTGTGCCTAAATGAAATTTAGTCTTATTTTAATTAAATGGTAGAACATGCCAAAAATGATGGGTAAAACTAGAAGAAATGAACCCCAACGGAAGACTCCGGTTTCAGTTATCAGTTCTGTAGCTGTAAAGTAGTTAAGCTCTGTGGTTGAACCTGCCAGACAGGCATTAACATTATGGTATAGGATTCATCTGTTGAGATAAGATTTTCTCTTATTTA
The DNA here is from genome assembly GCF_029281585.2 of Gorilla gorilla gorilla. Taxonomy (NCBI): domain Eukaryota; kingdom Metazoa; phylum Chordata; class Mammalia; order Primates; family Hominidae; genus Gorilla; species Gorilla gorilla. Next base: position 94,262,399 of record NC_073234.2, read on the forward strand.
ACTTTATTGAAATGTCTGAATAAATCACCAAGCCAAATGTATGGTTTCTTGTTTAAAATATATTAAAATCATGGCATAAAACAAAATTCTCATATGAAGTAAATAATAAAAATAATTGTGAATGTATCATTCAAAACATTTTTTCAATAAAAAATGTTTGAGGAGAGCTCAGATTTGGATTGAAACCAATATTCCTTTGATAGCTTATTTCTCCTTTTTCTTTCAAACTTCAGACTAGTTAAATTGACTTATTTCTCTTTTATCCTACTTTTTTGTAGTCTTGCAACTAAATAAATTTAGTTATTACTTATTGATCTGTTCGCTTGAACCATCTGACATTTTTTCCTATTGTGTACAAATAAAATAAGCAAAGTATCCTTTATTTATAAAGGCCTTGGTTAATTGTACCCAATGAAACTATCAAAACCTTTTTTAATTACTTCTAAAACTCTATTCTCTGTTCAAGTCTCCGTGTTTAATATTTAATATTGAAACCATAGTGTTTACTGTTTTGCTACCTAATTTCTTTTTAAAGACTTTATTTTTTAGAGCACTTTTAGTTTCACAGGCAAAATTGAGAGGCAGGTACAGAGATTTCCTATGTACCCCCATTCTCACAGGTTCATTTCTTTTTTAAAAATATAAACTTGAAAACTTTTCTTTTTACAATCTTAACATAAATTCTCAAAGCATTTACAATGTTCCCTGTCCTTTATTAGAAAATTCTCGCCCAGGCTGGAGTGCAGTGGCATGATGATGACTCACTGAAGCCCTGACCTCAAAAGCAATCCTCCCACCTCAGCCACCCAAGTACCTGGGACCACAGGCATGCACCACCATGCAGAGCTATTTTTTTTATATTTTGTAGGAAATAAAAGAAAGAAAGTTCTTTCCTATATTGAGCTGAAATGTTTTCTTATATTTCCACCAATAGCTCAACCCCTTGTGGCTACACAGAACAAATCTTACCCTACACGGCAGCCTTTCAAGAATTTGAAGACAGTTGTATTTATCCTCCTACGTCGTCTCTGCTCTTGGCAGTTTTTCATGAGTCATGGCTTTGAATTCTTTATCATCCTGTCTTCTGAATGTATCCCAATTAGTTTCCATACCCAAAGTTGACTGTAGGACTCAGTTTTAGTCTGAACATCACAGCAAAAGGAACAATGAGAGCACTTGGACACAAGAAGGGGAACATCACACACTGGGGCCTGTCGTGGGGTGAGGGGAGTGGGGAGGGTTAGCATTAGGAGGTGTACCTAATGTAAATGACGAGTTAATGGGTGCAGCACACCAACATGGCACATGTATACATATGTAACAAACCTGCACGTTGTGCACATGTACCCTAGAACTTAAAGTATAACAAAAAATTTTCAAAAAAAAAAAAAAAGGAAAACCAATTTTGTTCTTGAGAATATATTTCCATTAACACCCCTTGCTGCCCACCCACACATCCACACAAACCTGCCTAATGAGATTAGCTTTGAAGATGGTTGTTTCATAATCTTGACTCATATTGAATTTAAGGTTGACGAGAATTGGGCCTTGGACAGAACTAAAGCCTACGTTGTTGGATAGCCTAAAACACAAAATTTGTTAACTCTTAAGAATTAATGTTTTATATGGAACAAAGTCTTTCAGGAATTCTAAAAGTCATACATCAATAAAGAGATTTTTATGTCTTTGGTAAGGCTTTTAAGTACTGTCATATTAAATCCTCCCTAAAATAATTTAGCTCAGAAATGTACAAGCAATATTAACACAGATTTTTTTGCTTAAATAATTCATTAGCCTCTGTAACTTCTTGAATATAAAAAATAACGCCAGGATTTTTTTAAGGTGTCTTTAAATCTGCTAGCAAGTTAAAGAAAAGGTTAAACTTTTTCAGATGCTATGCTTTAATGAAAACAACAGAAGACACATGTTTTATTGTAAATAAGTAGATAACTTTTCTATTAAGATATGGAGCAAGGCTATGCACCATACATGCTCTGAGTGGGCTTGATTCCTCCAGGGAAGAGGCCAGGAAAGCATTGATGTGAAAACAGCCTTTCCTTTGCCATTCTCTCCATTCCAGGCAGGTTATCTGCCAAGAAGCTCATCCCTATCTGTAAAACTGCCAGCATCAGTTCATGCAGCATTCATGTGTAATTTGCTTTTTCTGGAGAGCCATACCAGGGCAGAGTTGACTGATTGAGGGAATTAAAAGCTACAGATTCTGGGACAGGAGGGCTGCCCTGTGGGTATATGAGCTGGTTACATTTTGGCCCCTTTTCAAACCAAGGATATGCAACTCTTGATATGTATAGGAAAGGCAGAACTGCCAATACTGACAGCGCTCCTGAGCAGCGCAAATGATCCACATGGCAAATGCATCATTCACAGAAGACTCATCAAAGCAGCACCCAGAAAAAAACCAAACAGAGCAATACACAGAGAGACCAACTGGGGCCAGATTTTGTATATAAAACATTCCTCATAGAGTGACTTATAATGGGTAGAAAAAGGATACGTCCTGAATGGCAAACTATTATAGTATTGATTATAGTACATCCATACAAAGAAATATCATGCATTTATATATGATGATGGTAAAGAAAAACCTTTAAGATCTTCAGGAGAAATGTTTATGACATACTAAATTAAATATTAAATTTCAATGCAGTATGTATATTGGTACTTCATTTTTAAATTCTTAACTAATTTATTTGGAAAGAAAAATGGTAATTAAGATCAAGATGTGGAGACAGGACAAATGAAAGATTATAACGAAAATTTTAAAAGAGGCCAGGAAAGCATTGATATGAAAACAACTTTTGAGATGACAGAGTTATTGATGACTTTTCATGATTATTAATTCCTGTCTTTGTGCTCCTATGTGTTATGCAAATATTCCACAGACAATAAAGTTACTACTTTTGTTATGAAAGTCTGTGTAATTAAAATTTTTTTAAAAAAAAAGTTGTGACAGGTATAAAAGTTTCTGGTTTATGAACAATAAAAACTACCTCTGGGGACCTTGAGCAAAATAATGATGGGTTAGAAGGCTATTAAAGAACTCCTAGAATCTGCTGGGTGGCTAGATCCAAGCTTCTGAAGGATGTCAAGGGAAGCTCCATACCAGGTGAGACCAGGGAGCTGAACACAAAGCTGGATCAGGCAGACCAAGAGAATAGTCTGGCTACAACTCTTCCACTTGACAATCGATCTGTGCCACAGCCTTTGACCCCTGGGCTGCCCTGCCATGAATAATCGTTAGTTCCCCTTACATTTTTGCTTTGCTTTGCCAAGAAACAAAAACTTAAGGTGGTGTACTATATATGCAGCATATATTACCACCCCATTTCTCATGGCATATGCCGATGTCTGAGCTTCCAGGGACTTGCATGCATATTTACTGCTTCCTTTGGCTTCTAGTGAAGGCATTTCTCATATTTTGAGATTTCTGTAACTCCCTGCCTCCAATAGAAAGGTGTTGGATGCTAAGTAGTGGCAAATGTCCTGCACATGAAATGTTGGAATAGAAGATAAAGTATTGTGTTAGTACGTCTCTGGATATTTTTAAAATCCTTAAAATAAATTTTTACCTGTGCAAGAAAGTCTAATTGTGTGTGCCACAATTCCTAAGACTCTAGAACATTTCCATCATTTGTATTATATAGGTCAAGCATAATACAAATACATTGTCCTAGTGATCAATGTGTGATCTGATTTATGTATGCATTGCCAGCCTCAGACACCATATATTAGTAGCAATATATTGTAGAGTATCATTGGGCTATTTTTTTTGTTCAAAGAGCTATGGAATTTAGTCTTTTTGAAATACTAAGGCAGAAAAATGCGAAGCTAACTACCGAAATTTAAATAAAAAATATTTTCAGTTATGAGTGATATATAGTAATGTGTCTTTATTAATGGACTTGAATGAAATGTGCAAACTAAATTAAAATCATGGAAATCTATAATTAGGTTAATAATGTAGTGATGACTTCTTACCAGAGAAATAATAACATTTAATAGAATATGCTTTTTTCTTTCATAAGATGTTTTACAAGATAAATAAAGTTATAGATATAATACCTGTGACTGGGTTGTCTTATGAGCTAATAGATCACATTCAACAAATGAAAATGAAAAGACAAAATATACATCATAGACAAACAGATGATGCCATCATCTATGAATGCGCAGTATGGGTTATTGGAATGGCTTTAACACATTGAAGTTGGCCTAGTAAAAATTCAAGAGGCAATTTAGTTTTTAATTCACATGTTTTAATTTCTTCTTTTACCCACTTAGGTGCATGCATTTTTATAAACTTTTATAACCAAAAGTTCTCTAAATAAGCATTTTTTATTAAAATGCTTACATAACCACATTGAGAATAGAAATAGCTCTTTAAATATTGCTGTTACCTTGGGGTATATAAAGTAAGTCTCAACTGGCAATTCAAAACCTTCTATGATCTATTCAGTTGAAATTAATCCCCTTTCTTTCCCTTCATGTTTCCACTAAACTTTGCTTTAACCTTTATTATCTGATTCAAGTTTGTATTATATGATGCTGCTAATAATGATGATAATGATGAACTTTTAGTGATTTGCAAGTCAAAGATTAGACAGATTAGCAGGTTTGTTCAAGGCCATGCAGCTGACAAATAAGGTATTAATACTAAGATTCAGTCCTGAGCAGTCAGACTTGAGTCCATAGTTTTCATTTCTACACGGTTGATAGATTATCTATTTTCTTCTCTGCATCATCAGTTTTTTGAAGGTGAGGCATTGATTTTTATTTAGTATTATAACTTTGAAGATACTTAGGACCACCATGACCACCAAATAACTAAAATTAAAAGAAAATATACCAAAAATTTTAGTACAGTTGTTGTATAGTGTGATTATAAGTTCTCTATCTCATGTTTTTACCACTTTAACTTTTTTAATATTCTATAATGAACAGAAGTTAGCATAGGGGAATAATTTAGAGTAGAAATTTTGGTCAAATACAACGGATTTTAAATTACTTCTTCCTCACTTTACGACTATAACAGGTTATCTATTGCTTCATCTAATCCATGAATTGGGAGCTGTTGGTGAAACCGATACTCAAGTTTGTTGTAACAACTATATATACACTTAGAGTCTCTGGCAGAAAGCAGTCAATAGATGCTAGTTATTATTTTTAAATCAAACAAAATATCTAAGGACAGACTTTAATATTCTTAAACATAACCCTTCAGATCCTTAAACCAGATTTTTTTTCTATACAAGAAAGTCTGGTTGTATATGCTACAATTCCTAAAACTGGAACATTTCAATAATGTTATTACACAGCTCAGGTCTTGATTCTAATGCTCAGGGTGGATAGAATAGGCAAAAAGTGCTAGGTAATGAAGACATGCCCCACCAGGCTTCTTCCCATTGGTATGCTGCCTTGACACAGTCATATTTAACAGTGAACTCTGTTTGGAAGCAATTTATATGCATATATAGATATGTTCACATGGCGCTGTGAGATAATTACAATGTTATTTACTAGTTTTGTCTGGTATTTCTGCTATGTCTTTGATGACAAAATGTTGCAGAGACACGGGTGAGAGAGACAAAAGATGATGAGGTGATTTTGTAAATAAGCAAAAAGAGGAGTATTTTTGCATACTTTTGTGCTGGATGAAACCAGTAGAAGAACAAATTTAGGTCTAAGAGAAGGTAATAAATTATATGTTTAAATCAAATACCTTTAAAGAATTAAAAAAACCTTTTGATCATCACAGGAAAAATTTCAAAATATTTTACCTTGCATCAAAAAGTTACATCTAAATATTACTTCATAAAAATTATCCTAGGGTTTACTTGACTTTTCTCCATGCAATTCCAAATAAAATAAGGTTTTATGAACTCTGAGATTCTTTGAACAGTTTGAAGAACTTGAACTGGAATGTCTCTTACACTAAACACAGGAGACTGTTCTCCATATTTAACACTATTTTCACAGTGTATACTACCATATCCAGTACATACTATGTGCTCAATAAATATACAATGAATGTGTAACTAATAGAGTCAAGAGGCATAAAGGACTTGGAGCTGCAAGACCTCTCTTCAACCCTAGGCTTTGCCAGTTGTTGATTATTCAACTTTGGACTAATAATTTATCATATAAAATGTTGTTTATTATATTAAATTTTAAATATATAATTTCTTAAGAAAACGTATTATAAAGTAAATTTATTTGGAAAATTAAAAAAATTCTCAGACTATATGTAAATGATCCTTGCAAATTATAAATGCTAATTGTTTTAAAGTCACTTCCAGGGCAGAATGGCAATGCTCTTAATATTATGAAATCATAGAGCCTCTGTTGAAAGAGACCTTAAAAGGCATCAAGTTCAACCACATCTCTGGTTTTTAATTATCTTTCTACATAGGGACCTGATGGACACATGATGTATATTTAACTTTATCTTTAAGGAAATTGTTAACTGTATCCCTGGTATGCCTCAGAATGTTCTCTTTGAATTATAAAGGAGTGTTCTTTTCAGTACTTTATTTCATTCATTTAGTTCTCACACAACCCCATGAAGTACTATTACTGTTCCCATTAAACAGATGAGAAACCTAAATAAAAAATGTGGTTACTTGCCCAGCAACTCAAAACTAGTAAGTTGTATAGTCAGGACGAGAACCCAGGTAATCTCCAGAGCCCATTCCCATAACCAGTACAGAGTACCCTTTCCATGTGAAGTGGAATGTGAAAATCTCCTCTGCTTCTTGCTCACAATTGTGGTTGAATGTAAGGAGCACCCCTTTTAATTGCATTACACTATATCATCCAAACCAGCAGAGTCCAATTTCTATAGAAATTTCAGATGTGAAAGAAATATTCTACATTTATGCTGTCCAATATGGTGGTTAGTAGCCACATTTGCCTTTTGAGCACTTGGTATGTGGCTAGTGTGATTGAGGAACCAACTTTATTATTTTGGTAATTTTAATTTAAATAAGCACACATGGCTGTCGCACATGCCAGCACTTATTGGGCAATGCAGTTTAAGTTCTATATCAAAGCTCTTCAGTGTTTTCTTTATTGGCATGTGTTACAGCTCCTATTTATATGTGAGACACTCTCCCACAGCTGTAGGCTGACAAGACAGAGAAAGTAGTGACTAAAAGTTTAGATGCTGAAGAGACAAGTTTACATCTTGGCTGTGGAGCTTAGTATGTTACTCTGAGTTTAGAGCTGACTTACCCTTAAATTGGGATGATTATTGAACTACATTATAGAACTATTTTAAAAAAATTTATTTTGACATAATTTCAGATTTCAGACGTTCAGAATAGAGACAAGAATTGTACAAAGAATAACTGCATGAACTTAGAATCTCCAAAGGTTTCTGAACTCTCTCTCCACCCCCCTTTCTATCTCTCCCTCTGTGTGTGTGTGTGTGTATGTGTGTGTGTGTACACTTTATTGTTTTCATGAACAATGTGAGAGTAAGTTGCTGGCTTACTCCTTTTCTTTTAGGTGCATATTTTCTAAAAATAAAGGCATGATCTCTCATCAGGAAATTAACATTTACTAGTCTTAATACTATTATCTAATCTACAGACTTAATTCAGATTTCATAGGTTTCCCAATAATGTCTTTTATAGCTAAAGAAAATATCATCTTATGCCTTGCATTCCATTTTCATGTCTTTAAACTTCTTTATTCTGAAACAATTCCTCAATCTTAATTTGTGTTTCATGACATAGACATTTTCTAAATAATATAAGCCAGTTATTTTGTAAATAGTCTCTCAGTTTAAGTTTGTCAAATGTTTCCTCATGATGAAATTTATTCTATGCACTTTTGGTGGCAATATCACAGAAGTGATGATGTGTCTTTTGCAATGCGTCGTATCAGAAGGCCCATGGTATTCACTGCCCCCTTATGGTGATGTTAACTTCAATCACTTTATTATCGGGTTAAGGTGCTGTCTATCAGAATGGTGTTTGCTAGTATAGGCAATGTCTGCCAATAATTTCAATGTAGTTATTGCTTTTTCCCTCTGTAATGAAAAATATATTGGGGAAAGTTACATTGAGAATAACTAAATATCCTGTTGCTGCCTCGAATTTTTACACACTTCTTTTTGCACTTATTCATGATTCTTATGTGAATTCTTATGATGATTGCTAAATAGAGATTTTCTAGTTCCATATTTTCTTTACATTTATTAGTCGAGTTTCCACCTGAAAAACAGCTTTTTTTCCACCTAATTATTTATTCATATCCTGGTAGACATATATTATTCAATGGGTTGTAATCCTTTATGTCATTACATATAATATATGTGAATATACATATATATTTATATATATTCTTTATATATATAAATATATATATTTGTATATATTTCTTTATATCTTTGATGCTCAAATTGTCCTAGATTTGAGTTAAGGGAGCTCCTTTAAGCTAGCTTCTGCGTCCTTTTGATGTGTCTCCATAATTCTTTGAATACATCCCTAATTTCTGGCACAAGATGAGGTTTCATAATGATTTTCTACTTTCCCTCACTAGCCCTGGAATCAGTAGTTTTCCTAAAATTCCTTTATTCCTTTGAGTGAAAAGTATTTAGAAGCCTAGATCATGGGCTAGGTCTTCTTCTTGTTGCTACTGGGTGTCATTGCTTCTAGGCCTTCTCAGCAGATAGCCTGGAAGTAGGACTTGAAATATTCATGAATGTATAATTATCTATATGAATAAATACATATAAAGGCATATATATTTATACATGTATATGAGTATATGTGTCACTACATATCTATTTCTATTTTTATGCCTGTCTATGTATCTAGCTATCCATCTTAAAACTCTTAAATTCAAACTGACACCTCCAAAATCAACACCTTGGAGTTCATTCTATCTTCTCCCTTTTCCATATTTGTAATTCCCTTCTCTAATTTAGCAAAACTTAGTTACCGTTGGCCACAATTTATTTTATTTATTTGCTCACCTTAGAATATATAGAAACTAGTTTCCAAACTGTTAATCTAGGAATCTGAGCAAAAGCTACTCACTAGAATTGAATATTTGTTCAGAGTTGTCTTCAGACTCAGAGTACATAGTTCTAATAGTCAAGGTTCATATAGTTCAAAAGTTAACTGAGGTTCCCCCTAAGCTGTGTGGCCATGTTATTCATTCGAAATATGACTCTGTTCATGTTTTTGTTTTAGGTTTTTAGACCTAGGAGTTTTTTCCTCCCATGCTTGTTGGTTTTCTATTCTTTTTAAAGTATGTATGTGAAACATTAAAAATTCCCAAAAGTCAGAACCATAAAATATTATACTCAAGAAGGTGTAAGTCCATCCTCCCTTTCTTCATAGAGCAGTTTTGAAGAGTAAATAATATTATAAATGTTTAGATTTTGCATTACCTGGCACATATTTAGGTCTCAAAAAATCTAATATAGCTATTCATCTAATAATAGCGCTTTTTCTATGTTCAATTACACACTCACTAAGTACTTCATACCTTTTTCTCAATGTATGAAACCAAATAAGAATGCACATAGGTGAACAAAACTCTTCTAAAATTTTGGTATTTTAACTCTTACTAGCAAAATATTATTTGCAATCTTTCTCACAATTAATCACAAAACAAACTATTGTGTTTGATTTCCTAGCTAAGAAATAATGGCTTATTTCATTCCTTAAAAAGTGGAACATGAATGCTGCATGTGGCATAAGCACAGTGTTATTGCAGGAGTAATGTAGAAAACATATCAGGGTCAGAACTCATTTAGTGGTGCCTTAAATGTGAAGAAAATAGCTGTAACTCTGCATAAATGTTATAATTGTTAGATTGCAGAGAAACAAATAAAGAGTCCTGAGGCATGTCTGAAGAAATGAGCAGATTACATGCTTAACTAATTCTGGAAGATAAGGTTTCTAGATTAAGTCATGCTCTGCAAGGGAAACAAATAAAGCAAGCACTACATCATTAGAATCTACTTTATTTTAATGTATTTCTTTAAAGAGAAAGCTTTGATTCTGGAAATGTCTGACATTGCTGCATTTTTCTCATGAAGTCTTCTGTGCATACTTAACTAGTGATTCTAATATGTATATTTTACTAGTGATATTCAGTAAATATGTCAGAGAACAGATTTCTTCTCTTGGCTAAATGTTTGCAATAAAATTTCTGGATAAAATTTGAATTATTTTCCTATTTTGTGAATCATATATCCTTACTAAAGCATCTTTTTACTTCTTTTTTGATCATGTATAAAAGTTATTGAGTATCATAAGAAATTTTAAAACATTTTATTTTTATCGCATAACAGGAATGGAATAAACCAAAAAAAAGTATACTTAGAAAACTCTTAAATGACAATACAACTATGAATCTTAAACATTTTTGGGAAGCAAATAGAGATGACATATCAAGATCAAATTGTAAAATCCATGTAAGTATCACCAGCATGACAATCTTTCTAAGAGATGGTTACTTTTAGATATACTCTCTATATTCTTTATAGTATATAGAAACTTTCTTTGTCCATATCTTAATAGCAGGGTGAACTTAGAGGTAAGTTACAAGTTGCATACATTTAAATGTTAATTTTAATGCACCTTTGGTACACTTTATATTTTGAATTGAAGGGAAGTTTTAATTCTGTAACATAAGTATCTTAATAGATACTTAATCATATATCCAGAGATGTTAACAGATATCCAGTTTTACCCAGAATTTTCTTAAAGTAATACACAGATGCTTACTGATTGATTAGTACCCTTCTTTCACATTTCTGAGGTCTCATCTTCCAAATGAGGTAGATTCAACAACGTTTCCAAGTTGTAGCTCCTCAGGACCCAAGTCCTCTCCATGCTGTGGCTAGGGCTTCCAAAGTCCCTCATTTCCCCACATCACCACTCCTCTTTAAGATCTCCTTCTTTCCTGATTTCTCATACAACTTTTTTATGCCCATCTCTGTCCTTGATGCTGGAGGGGGAAGTGAAACTGCCAAACATCATCACCAGGATGTGCATGAAATCCAACCACACATTGAACCCCAGATTTCCTTGGGCTGTTTCGAACACCCAATCTTTGGGTAAGATTATTTCTATGAAAATTTTGTTTCAACTTTCTAAACAATTGAACTGTAAATTTTACTGTAAGATTAGTGTGCATCATTTAAAAAATTTTGTGTCTTCCGTGCGTTATGAGATATGTCCCATTCTGTAATCTCTGACCATGGAATCAAGCTTAAATTTCATGACCCTTTCTGAAATTACATAAGTGTCTTGAGTTTGTTTTTAACTGATATTCACCCGCCCCGCTTGTTGGTCTAAATGAAGAGGAAATTATCCTAATGACTTTATTTTCCTTCTTTAGATGAAATTGTTAGCATGGCAAGGAAAAAATATATTAGCTTTTCCATGTTTATTGCAATAAGATTTCCAGTAGATATCAGGATAATTTAAGGCTTCCGTTGCTACAGTTGCTTGCCTTTCTCTCTTCTGGTTTTGAAATTATCATTAGGAATAAAGAACTCATTGCTTTCTCCTAGCTAACCGTCTATAGCATAATACTAAATACCCTTTCAAAATGATGCTTCTATTTGCATTTATGTTACTTCATTCTACTAATTTTCCCTATGCTTTCACTCAAAAAGCTATGGATACCTCCACACTGTGTTTTTCGGTATTTCTCCCTGTGTTCTTCTGCTGGGATTTGAAAGTATACACTTGAACTTGAAATAAATAATAGTAATTCATGCAATGTAAGAAATATTCTGCTATTATAGGATGAGGAGAGAGATAACCTAGAAAGACATAATTTGTAACAATAAAAGTTTTGAGTATTTTTCCTTCCTGGCTGACTTCATTAGTAACTATCATAGAAGCATTTGACACTTCATTTTAAAGTACAGTAGTCCCCCATTATTCTCCACGGATATATTAGAAGACCCCTAGTGATGCCTGGAACTGCAGATAGTACTGAACCCAATTGCTGTCAATCTTTCTGTTCATCTTCCAACTACAAATGTAATACTTATTCCACCTTAACTAAGCCCTTACCATACACTCTAGCCGGAACTTTTATAGTGAAGTATGACAGCAAAGCTTGCATAATTTGTTTTCCTTCTTCCCGATTTCATGAATAGAAGACTCATTCTTACCATAGACATTAGCAACCTCAACCTCAGCATACTTTTTTTTTCTTTCCTTAAGTGGAGAACTTTCACTTTTTCCCTTAAAGGAAGCACTTCCCAGCTTCTGTTTGGCATATCCAAATTCTCACCAACATTACTATTGTGCTTTGGGGTTATTCTGAAGTCAATTAAGGGTTCCTTGAACACATGCACTGTGATATCACAGACAGTCAATCCATCACAGAGATGGATACTAAGTGACTCATTAGCAAATAGCGTGGACAGCTTGGATACACTGGACAAAGAAATAATTCACATCCTGGGCCCGTAGGAGCAGGATGGCATGAGATTTCATCAGCTACTCAGAATGATGTGCAACTGAAAACTTATGAGTTGTTCATTTCCGAAATTTTTTATTTAATATTTTCAAACTGCACGGTAACTAAAGCCATGAAAAGCAAAACCTTGAACGAGAGGGTAATGCTGTATATATGTCTGAATCATATTCCATTGGGAATAATTTACATAAGATATACAGCATAGCTATATCTGTATAAACAACACAGGTTTGAACTGTGCGAATCTTCTTACAGATGAAACTTAAGATTGTTAACTAAAAAAAATGATGGTAGAAAATTACATATAGTTTTATTTTATGTCTTAAATAATAATAATCAGGAAATTTGGATAAATATATAAAAAGTTATTAGCAGCCAGGCATGGTGACTCACTCCTGTAATCTCAGCACTTTGGGAGGCTGAGGCGGGCAGATCACCTGAGGGCAGGAGTTCAAGACCAGTCTGGCCAACATGGTGAAACTCCGCCTCTACTAGAAATACAAAAATTAGCTGGACGTGGCAGCACATGCCTGTAGTCCCAGCTACTCATGAGGCTGAGGCAGGAGAATTGCTTGAACCCGGGAGGCAGAGGTTTCAATGAGCGGAGATCGTGCCAGTGTACTCCAGCTCACCAGCCTGGGTGACAGAGAGAGACTCTGTCACAAAAAAAAAAAAAAAAAAAAAAAAAAAAAAAAAGGTTATTAGCAGCAATTAGTTTTATAAAGGTAGAAAGAATCTTTACTCAATAATTTTACTTTCTAACTTCACAATTTATGTAGTGTTTGAATGATTTACAGTTAGCAGTTATTACCTGTCTGAGTAGGAAAAGATAGAGATTTTCAAAAGACAAATTTTATTTTAAAAAGCCAAATGATGTAATGGAAAGTTGTGGAGTTTACAGTCAGAAAATGTAGCAGCCATCTAATCATATGACTTACTAGACTTAATTTATTCCTTCTGAGCCTCAGTATTCTTACCTGTAAAATATGATAATAATTACCAACCTAAAAGATTTTTCTGCAAGCAACATGTGAGAAATGTAAGCTGCAAATAGCAAGATACATCTTCTGGTTTTGTATGTATGATTTTATACTGACTTACAGATACTTATAATTGAGAAAGAATGTGGTGGGGGGAGGGGTGGTAGTGGTTAGGACCATTTGTAAAATGATGAGAACAAAATTCAATAAAGAAAGCTCATGTTTCTGCAAAGTGGGCTTTTTTGGATTACACAAATAAGTGAGATCTAAGAGGACAGAGGGGAGGAAGAATTATGGAGAAAGAGGAGCTGTTGATCCAGGGATAAAATTTCAGTTAAACTGGAGGAATAAGTTTTAGTAATCTATTGCACTGCATAGTGACTACAGATAATAATAATGTACTATATATTTCAAAATTGCTTATAATAGATTTTAATGTCTTCACCACAAAAAATCAGTTGCTGAGGTGATGAATACATTAATTAGACGGGTTAAAACTTTCTGCAATGTATAGATGGATCAAAACATCACATTGTACCCTATAAATACACACAATTATTAATTGTCATTTAAAAATAAACTAATAGAAAAAGAAAGCTCATGTTGAAAATTGAAGGCAGAAAGGGAAGGAAAATACAATGCAAATATACTGTAATACATTTTCAATCAAAGTAAAATAGCTATTCAGTGCTGAAAGTAAGGAGAAAGGGAATTGAAGAAAAAGTAACAAAGAAAACAAAAAGTCAAAAGTTGGGAAAAAAAAATAGATGGAGTTAATGACTCAGAGATTTTTAGAAATAGCACCAAGCTGTGAAGCCCAAGAATGGTCATTCAATTTGGAAAGGATGATCGAAGCCTCAATCACTTTTGTAGATTGATAATGACAGGATTAAAATATTTTTAAAGATTTTCACCCCTTCCCAACCTCCTCCATTGGGAGGTTGAGAAGTGGTGAAAACTTAAACATAACCAAGTGTTGCAAGCAAAATTTGATCTACTGAATGTAATGCAGCTCTTCATGGCTTCAGGTTACATGAGCAACAGGTATAAGCTAAGCTTTAGAGTAATATGCAGATTTGTAATCTTGTGCCAATTGCTTTTCTTCCTTAAGTCTCATTTTCCTCATCTGTTAAATGAGGTTAAAAATAATAGCTATTCCATAAGGCTGTCAGGAGGAAATAATGTGTTGCTATACCTAAGACTGAATAAATGGTAAATATTGTTGTAGTTGTTGGAAAATTCTCCAGGCATTGTGCATCGATGATTTAAGAAGTTAGATATTCAACTCAGGTGCTGTGGCTCACGCGTGAAATCCCAGCTACTTGGGAGGCTGAGGCAGAAGAATCACTTGAACCCAGGAGGCGGAGGTTGCAGTGAGCTGAGATTGTACCACTGCACTCCAGTCTGGGCAGCAAGAGTGAAAGTCTGTGGAAAGAAAGAAAGAAAGAAAGAAAGAAAGAAAGAAAGAAAGAAAGAAAGAAAGAAAGAAAGAAAGAAAGAAAGAAAGAAAGAAAGAAAGAAAGAAAGAAAGAAAGAAAGAAAGAAAGAAAGAAGAAGAAGGAAGGAAGGAAGGAAGGAAGGAAGGAAGGAAGGAAGGAAGGAAGGAAGGAAGGAAGGAAGGGAAGGAAGGAAGGAAGGAAAGGAAGGAAGGAAGGGAGGAGAGAGGAAGGAAGGAAGGAAGGAAGGAAGGAAGGAAGGAAGGAAGGAAGGGAAGGAAGGAAGGAAGGAAGGAAAGGAAGGAAGGAAGGGAGGAGAGAGGAAGGAAGGAAGGAAGGAAGGAAGGAGGGGAAGGAAGGAAGGAAGGAAAGGAAGGAAGGAAGGGAGGAGAGAGGAAGGAAGGAAGGAAGGAAAGAAAAGAGAAAAGAGAGAGAAAGAAAGAGAAAGAAAGAAAGAAAAAGAAAGAAAGAAAGAGTTAGGTAAATATTCAGAGAGCTTCCACCTGCCCATAGAATGCAGGACTTCAATTCGCATCTTGAGAACTGAAATTGGTTACTTAGAACTGAGTGAACAAGTGTGTAGGCATGATGTAGATTTATTTATTTTTCTCTCAGGAGTTATTTTAACAATTTTGTTTTGAGACTTCTAACAGACTTTCTGGAGCTCTCCTACCAGCTGCTATTGTTCTGTGTCCCTCGCTGGCAAGTACTGTCTTTCAATAGAGATGAGCCAATTTATTTGATGCTGCCTCTGGAGAAGAGAGAAGCCCTTTGGGTACAAAGTGTGCCTGTCATGCAGATGGCTTCTCTAATCTAATGAGGTAGAGAGCTGAGCAGTCAGGAGAGGAACGAGTGTTGGTAAAAGCAGAGTCTGTTCTCTGCACCCACTTCTCCCATCTATATATGAATAGTTAGTACAAGAGCCACTTTCTACAAGAATCTTTAAACTTTGACATGACTTGACAAGGATGACTATCCTAAAGATGAGCACATCTGAGTCTGTGCATGGCTGGTGTATCAGTGCAGTCTGTTTGGACAACCACTTTCCTCTACCACAAGATGTGTTTCCTTTTTATTCTTCGTGATAGTTTGGCTTATAAAGTCTTCCCATATTGATGCAATTGTGAGAGAATAAATTTCATTCTTCCCCTGAATCTGTAACATCTTTAGAATATAATCTGAATATCAAAATTTAGGTTTCTGGTTTGGTTTTGTTTAATTAATTCATTTAACCATAAATACTTCTGTAATGAGAAACCAATTGTAGCTTACAGAATAACCTGATAGTGGTGATGAGGGAGACATAAGCCTGCTGCCTTAATGCTTTCTGTGCCTCAGTTTCCTCATGCATATAAGTGGGAAATATGTCACTATCTTTTACTGGTTTCATAGGATTATATTCAGTGCCAGTTATATTTGTTCTAAAATGCTTGGATAGTTATTTGTGCCTTCAAAATTATCTAATGTCATATGAAAATACAAATTTTGAAAGGATACTATTGCAATGAGCTGTCAGTTTTAAATATTTTGATTTGAATTTTATTGAAAAACTAAAATCCACCTTAGGTTTTCTATGTGAAATGTTTAAAATTTGTGTAAATATTAACATCACATGGAAATCATATTCTATTTAAATTTTTTGCCATCATTTATTTTTTATCTGACTCTCCTTGTAATTTTATTTTCAATTGCCTTCAGGGAACAATATGCAAACTCTTCGAGAACTCATTTAACTCTTATCAATTTGTACCAATAAAAATCAAAGCTTATATAGTATTATGCAAATATTTTATTCACTTGGATAAGAGGGAGTCCATTCAATTCTACTAAGTCAGTTCTTGTATTAAAATAATTATTCATTTTGTTTCATCATTTCAATTATAGGCACATAAATTCTTATATCTTGTCTCAAACACAAAATCTCAGAACGTCTTACTTTCATGCAAAAAAATTAAGTTCTAAAAAAGCAAATTTATATCACCTTAAGACGTCCAAAATTATAAAGGTTATTGGACATCACTCTTGGTATCCTTGGAAATATTTGTTTGATTTTGAAGAAAGCCTCTAAGCAGTCAATTTGAGTAATATTTTTTACTTACTTTTCTCGACTTTGAAAGAGTGCACCTGTGAAGAAATATCTAGGGCATAGATATTTCCTCATCTCTCTTTATCATCTTGCTTTCTACTCTGTTGGTCTGCATATGGTTAGATGAATCTGTGTGACTAATATCAGGACAATCTTGACCTCAGTGTATCAACTTCTGTGAGCCTGTCTTGTCTAAAATGAATTTGGCTGAGTTATAGAGCCTCTAAGAAACTCTTACCAGAGGAAGGAAGACAAAAGTTTGTGGTGGGAAAGTGAAGAGGTCAAAAAAGGAGCTAGAACTTACTAAATAAACATTTTAGCATATATTATCAATATAAGAGTAACCCAGGAAAATCATTGTTATGGCTTCTATATTCTTGAATTTAGTAGTAAAAATAATTTGATTTTGGCTTAAATGTAATGTTCTATTTCTTAAGGTCTTTTTCTCAAGGTCCCATTTCTTTTCACTCTACTTGTCAAGTTCAAGACCATTTAAAAAATTAGTATTTTGCTAGTACAGTTTATTAATAACCATCTCATTTAAAAGAGTAGAGATATATGTCAGGTGCACTCAACTTTATGTTTCAGATCACCTTGGATACTGTTTTAGCATTAGTTTCATAATTTTTGATAATTCATCATAAACTTCCATCACAGATATTAGCATAAATTCTACAGCCTAATTTTTTTAATAAATCCTTGTTTTACCTCATCAAGAGAGAAATAAAGAGTGAGAGGAAAGTGAAAGAGAGATTGAGATGGGGTAGAATCCGATAACATTTAAATTTAAGGGAACATGCCTGCTTTGTGTGTTTGTCTGTTTGGTTATTTCCAGAAACATAGGAATCTCAGTAGGAGAAATTGAGTATAATGTTCTGTATTTAAGGGATGCAGTTTATATGTCTTTTTGGTCAATACAGTTATTCCCTTTATTCAGGGGGATGTGTTCCAAGACCCCCAATGGATGCCTGAACCATGGATAGTAGTAAACCCTATATACACTGTTTTTGCATATATATATGTGTGCATATACATATGTGTGTGTGTATATATGTGTGTATATATGTGTGTGTGTGTGTGTGTATATATATATATATATACACATGCATATACACACACACACACACCATACCTGTTGATATGGTCTGGCTGTGTCCCCATCCAAATCTCACCTTGAATAACCCTCATGTGTCAAGGACAGGGCCAGGTGGAGATAATTGAATCACAGGGTGGATCACTTGAGTCAAGGAGTTCAAGACCAGCCTGGGCAACAGGGCAAAAACCTATCTCTACAAAAACAAACAAACAAACAAAACAAAACAATTAGCCAGGTGCGGTGGTGCACATCTGTAGTCTCGCTACCCAGGAAGCTGAGATGGGAGGATCACCTGAGCCTGTGGGGTTGAGGCTGCAGTGAGCCATGATTGTGCCATTGCACTTTAGCCTGGATAATAGAGCAAGACTCTGTCTCAAAAAACAAACAAATAAAACGAAATAACAACAACAACAAAAAACACTTGTCTTATATCATGTCCGGAATTGAAAACACCTGTCATGCAGTCAAAAACTAGATTAATTTTCTATGTGGAATATAGAAAAAGAAAGAAGTTGAAGTGGAAAATCTGGAGCAAAATATTTATATTGAAATAAAATCTAAACATTTTTTTGAAAAGATACACTGAAATTTACTACACAAATAAGTCAAGGCTCTCTCTAAAGAATGTGGCATATAATTTTTGTCTTTAGAAAGTAGTAGAAGCATGGGGATGGCTGCACGGCCTCCACATTCTCTGCGGGTAGATGAAATCTTGAATTTAGGAATTCTAGCAGATCGTGCTTTCTGCCCTTAGAGAAAAGGTATTACATGTTGGTAACTGAGGTATAAAAAAACCAAAGCCCAGATCTCTTCTCGTGCTCCACGGAAATCATGCCTCGCCCGAGTCTATAATTGGCTGAATTCATTTCCAATGAATGAAATGCAAAAACATGGAAAAGACTAAAATTGAAATTTTATAATTTAAAAGATTTAAGCTGTGAGGATGGTACATCCTTGACCTAGAGAATTTTGAATCTGTCTTTGGACAGGTGGGCAACCACAGGAAGCAAGTAGGTGTCTGGAGATGGCTGCAGAGACATCCCGTCCCCTCGGTAGCACTGATTGCATTTTCCATGAAGGTTGCTCTTAACTTCTAAGCAGACACTCTGCTGTGAAGGTTCTGAGCGGTTAGTTCTGGGTCTCGTTGTTTCAATTAATCATTTATTCAATTAATAAATTTTGAGCTCCTGCTGTGAATCAGGCAGTATTCTAGGCCCTGTGGCTACAATATAGGCATGGTTCATGTTTTCAGCAAACGACATTTTACTGCTTTGGTAAAAATAACAATTCATCAGAAGAAAGGCTATATACTAAGTTATAGAACAGAACAGAAGTAAGACCCTCCAAAAAGGAATGTGAATATACAAGAATGGATATGAATAATTTTCCAAATTATGGGTTCAGCTTGGGTAAAGAAAACTGTGGGATTAGTTACCCTTCCTTTATGCTGAGAACTAAGAAAAAATAAAATAAATAAAATAAAATAAAACCTTTCATGTTAATCCTTTCTAAGACAAACATGCTTTTATATTCTGATTTTAATTTTCCATTTGCCAATGAAAGGCTCTTAGATAGCGGTTAAAAGAAGTATATAAAAATTAAAACAAAAAAGAAATTATTCCTAGGTTACTAAGTATTTAAGAGCTACAAACATATATAAAAACTAAAAAAATTGTTGTAAAGCCATTTGAAAAGGAGTATACTTATCTGTAGCCACCTAAGCTATATCTTAGGGCAGAGTAAGCACAGCTTGATCATATAATCTGGAAACCAGAATTATGTTAGCCTCATAAAGTATTTCCAAGTACGAAGAGTTCATTTTCTTTGATAAAACAAAGGAGAGATACAGTAATCTTATAGCCAAGGCAAGCCTTTGGATATAAGATTTTTAAAAGCTTGGAGAAAATTATTTTATTATAATAAAATCAATTATTGAGATCCACTGTATTTATGTCACTTCTTTTAGAGTTACATAGAAATTTTAATCTTTGTCTACAAAGAATTACACTTTAAAAGAACAATTTCAGTGTAGGAAAG
This sequence comes from Gorilla gorilla gorilla, assembly GCF_029281585.2. NCBI lineage: Eukaryota > Metazoa > Chordata > Mammalia > Primates > Hominidae > Gorilla > Gorilla gorilla. The sequence continues at coordinate 94,282,514 of NC_073234.2, forward strand.
GTTAACCGATGAAAATATCATATCACATTTGGGAATGTTTGCTTAGATAAGGACATAGTATTCATTGTTTCCTCATTTGTAACATATGGTGGTTTAATCAGTATTATCTCTAAGTTTCCTGGTAACTTGAACACTAGGATTCTTTAAACCCTAAGGAATTAGAATTCAAATTATGACTTGTGTGCTTCCTACTATATAATTGAAAAGTTAAACCTTGCTTATTTACTGTTTATTAAATCATTACATATGTGTTACGTCTTTTAAGCGGCTTTCAGTATAATTCTTGTAGATTGGCCTTGTAGGTATGCCTGTTTATTTTCTTTATTCTTTAAATTGGGTATTTATAGATAATTAGGAGGTAAGATTAATTACAATTTTTCCTTAAAAAACCTACTTTTATGTTCACTAATTAAAAAATGCATATTCTTTATTTCTTAGTATATGCAGACTATATTTTTCTGACTTTAACCGAGTTTGGCAATTTTGCATGAACAAGCAAGGGACACTTTATTCAAGACTATTGCAGTAGGAAAGAAAGGCCAGAATTCAGTCTGAGCTCAACTCCACTGAAATAAAAGGCAGAAATGTTCTTAAAAGCAGTGGTGGGGGAATGTTAAGCCATAGGTGTTTGTTAATTGTCTTTACCAAATGGAAAGGAAAACTTTCTCATATCTTCCAGGCAAGGGATGGCTTTGCAACTTGGAGCAAGGTACCCCTGAAAGTTAGGCTTCCACCCTCCAAAAGACAGGGGAATAGGAGCTCTATCTTCCTTAATGATGACATTTCAAAAGGATGGCTTCCAGGTCCTTGAGAAAGACATTTCTGGTTGTAAAACTGACAAGAAGCTTTTTTAAAGATTTACATTTCAAAGGAGGAAATATTTTGCAATTACAAGTTTTCTAAAGCAAATGCTCTAAGAAAAAAGAGATCAAGGGCCTAGAATCAGGAATCAGCCTGTCTAAAATTTAGTCAAGCTGAGGGGAATGTTTAGTCCACCTTGGCCAATATATTAGGCTGTAATTTAACTTTTTTTTCGAGGTCCTGTGATTGTGGGCCTTCTGGGTATGACTCATTTGGACTCTTGGAGATAGGAGGAACAGTAGGGACGTTGCTTTGGGTACTCTCCTTTACTCTGCTATCCACTATTGATTTCTTGAGAAGCCTTTGTGGCCTTTAAATTCTATAAGTTGAGTAGAAATTAAATATTTATTCTGGTAACAAACAATGAAAATGTATCTTAAATCAGTGGGATTGCATAGAAGAGGATTATCATTGAAACACAATTATTAATAATATTTTTAGTACTTTTTTTAGACCGTAAACATGATGGGGAATAAAAAAGAGAGGTTGTTATATTACAAAGATAAATAAATTCAAATGTAAGTCAAGATAAGCAACTACTTAAATAGAATAGCCACATTCTTCTATTAGCTGCTTCTTACCTTCCAACTGAAGTTAAAAGAGAAAAGGTGTTTATGTGTCATTTTAGTAAGAAGACTGCAATAATTACAAATTACTTTTTTCCTTCGGAATCTTCTCAACAAAAAGCCACAATTTCTGGAAAATTCTATAGTGTGCTATAATGCTGAAAATAATTCAGAATAAATTTGCTCATAAAAATGTCAGTAAGAAAAGCTAACTGGATAATTTTTATTTCTCTGAAAGCCAGAGCTCTCTAATATCTGCTTTTGGGATGCTGCTTAGGGTAATTAGGTATGATTTTCCAGTTACTTGGGGACGAGCAGATGTGACTGGTATTGCTGAGATCCTAATTTTATACTGCTAATGCAATGCTTACCGTACAAAGGCATGTGAAGGTGAGATAGTTAAAGGTCGATGTAAAGATTGGAAACTGGGAGTCTTTGTACTATATTTAAAATAATTACAACTAGGGCTAAAAATAATTTTATCTTTGCATTTCTCTTTTTTCTTTGTTTTCATCCACCATTCCCATAGCACCTGAATTCTCAGGGTCCCTCCTCTCCCTTTCCACCATTTTCCTTCTATTTCTCTTTTAACACAGCTTTTCTCCAGGAAAATAGGACACAGAAAGAACATCTACCTGCAAACAGCCATCAGCGAGTAAGTCCAGATCATGCCAGTACTCAGTAAGCCATGTCTGACAACTCACCCTTTCCTCTGAGTTTAATAGGATAAAGCTAGTAGTGGAATAGAAATTGAGAAATGTGGCTCTACTGATAAGAAAACCTTGTCATAAAGTATGAATTAGCAGCAGTTGAGGAGATTTACTTCAGGAGTGTTTCACTGCTATTATATTGCCTGTTTTATCCTTTGGCTTCTATGGACATATCATCTGAGATAATGACCCTCCATCTATTTGCACAGGTGCAAGTAAAAAGGTCCTAAAATGGACACACAAACTCACACACATGCACACGTAAGCATGCCAAGCATACTAAATTACAGAAACGAATAATTCATCAATAAAGCAAATGTTATAAAGTCCTGTGACTCATCATTCATGATTTACTCATAACACAAATTAAAAAATAATTTTGAAATAAGTTGACAGATTGGACCAGAGGATAAATGTAGGCTATCCAGGAAGTATAACTCTGTACAGTAACACTAAAGGAACAGCTGCCGTCTTTGTGTAGCTCACACACAGTCTGCTTTTATAGACCCTAATGAGGACAAAACCGATTAGCAGATTAGAAATTGACAGAAATCAGAGACACTCTGCTTAAGAATCACTAAAGTTGGATAGTATTTCAACTAATGCTATTCTTTGTTCATCTAAAGATTTATGGAATGAGTGTCTTATGTATAAACATCTGCCTCTTCAGGGAAGCATCTGTCATGCAGCCACCAAATAACATGACAGAGGGGTACTGTGTGCATCTGAAAAGCCTTAAGATCTGTGGTATTGCCCAAGTTCCTACTGCAGATTAAAACTTTTAATCAGGTAGTTTTTTAAAAAAATAAAATAAACCTAGCTCATAAAATGAACTGTTGAATAGTTTAATGTAAAAGAAAGCATTTCAAAGGATATTTCATTTAAATGCAAATGTGGACTATGAGTTATTAAAGAGAATCAAGCTTTTCATATTCTTGTTTTTCTAGACTCCTGGGATCAAAGTCACCTTTTGAACTTGCAAAGTAAGCTTCAAAACTTCTGTCTTACTGTTAGGATTTAAGTTTATTGTTTTCGCTATTAAAAGACAAATGCTATCTGAAGCTTTATCTGCAGCATTAATTGTCCCTTAAAGACAAGGGAACTGAATTAACAGGGGAAAGGGTAGGACTCTAGAACATTTAGGTCATGGCTTTGGAATCAGAGCTCTCAGCAGTTTCATGCTTTGTGGATAATTAAAATCGATACAAAATAATTACAGAACTAGAAGGATCTCCAGATACCTAATCCAGTCCCTTGTCTCCAGGAGAAACTAGCTCTAGTTTAAACTAACTTCCACACAGATACTTGAGTTGTGTGAGAGAAACTGGGACTCTAGATTCACTTTCTGCACTTACCAAGAATATTGCAAATGTGGCTTGGTAACCAGTGTTCAAAAAGAGATTATGGTTTTTATAAGCATGACATTGGCATCATGAAACTATCTTCTACAGTCTCAGATCAGCAATGGAAGGCAATGATGGCCAAAATAATATTCATCTTTCACACTACATTTATAGAGAAATTAGGGTTTCTGACAATGCCCCATCTGCTAGCTTGTCTTGTCATTTTTAGTGTATCCTGTCTTATCTTAAAAGTTTAGATTGGGTGCTACATCCTCCATGAAGCTTACCAATCTCAATTCTTATTGGTTATTTTCTTTTTGATTCCTTTATTTAATAAGACTTTAGGATATATACATAACTCTATAGTAAAAATATAGATGACCATATAAAGCATCATTTTCCATCTCTCTACTTAAATGAAATGTGCTTAAATGCTAGTCCCTGGAGCCTAATACAATACTCTTTACTTAGTCACTACTCAAAAAATGCTGGTTGATGATTTTTTTTTTCTAAATCTGGTTGAAATTAATTCTCTTTATTATTCTGTTCTCAGGGAAGATGAGGACAAGAATGAGATGTATTGAGTCTCCTGATTTCAATTCCCTATTCCAACATTATATTTCTCTTTATACCATTCTTAATGCTCCTTTTTGTTATGAGCTCAAACATCAGAACAGAGTGAAACAAATATATCCAAGCTCCATTAATGTTCCATTTCTTTAAGTAATTTTAAAGAGACAGTGACTTGCCTATTGCCCAGTCTACAGTGCAGTGGCCCAATCATGGCTTGCTGCAGCCTCAAACTCCTGAGCTCAAGTGATCCTCCTGCCTCAGCCTCCTGAGTAGCTGGGACAACAGGAGCCTGCCACCATGCACAGCTGATTTTTTTTTAATTTTTTGTAGAGATGGGGCTATGTTGCTCAGGCTGGTCTTGAACTCTTGGCCTCAAGCATCCTCCTGCCTCAGCCTCCCAAAGTGCTGGGGTTACCAGCGTGAAACACTGCACCTAGCCACTTTAAGTAAAATTTAATGTGACAAAATTACTTTGCAACATAAATTTCTGGATGACTCCTTGGAGTTTAGTTTTATTTTTAGATACATTTTCTTCCTAAAGAAAAGGGGCATGGTTATCAAAGCATTTTGTAAATCAGTAGAATTCAACATGCCTAAGGTAAGGTGTCGAGTTAGATTAGTTGACTAGTACAACAATACTTTCTGTTTCAGAAAGGTCAACATTGAAAACGTATGTGTGTCTGCATTACTGAATTGAATTGGCAAAGTTGAATATTTAATTGTGTGCTCTGTGAGAATAACTGCAGTGAGATACATGTCCTTTAGAGCATTTCTTTTTTTCTTTTTCTTTTCTTTACTTTTTTTTTCTTTTTTTTTTTTTTTTTGAGATGGAGTCTCGCTCCATTGCCCAGGCTGGAGTGCAGTGGCACAGTGGCGCCATCTCCTCTCACTGCAAGCTCTGCCTCCCCAGTTCACGCCATTCTTCTGCCTCAGCCTCCCCAGTAGCTGGGACTACAGGCGCCCGCCACCACGCCTGGCTAAGTTTTTGTATTTTTAGTAGAGACGGGGTTTCACTGTGTTAGCCAGGATGGTCTCGATCTCCTGACCTCGTGATCCGCCTGCCTCAGCCTCCCAAAGTGCTGGGATTACAGGCGTGAGTCACCACGCCCAGCCTAGAACATTTCTTAATAGAATCTACACACACACACACACACACACACACACACACATATTATGTAACACTTTAGAAGAAAAAGATGGATCATTTTCATTGTTAGAGAAAGTCTTAGGAAAATTTTATATTTTACATCTACTGCATGCTTTGCAAAAATAGAAGAGAGCTTTTAATCAATAGTAACATTAGGCAGCTATATGGAATTGCATCCTATTTCACTGAATCTTGTCATCCTTGACTACTGGTCAAAATGAAAGACTGCTATTACACTATTACAGGAAATGTTTCCCATTGATTGTTATTTCTACAACCAACAGTCTTCACCATACTTTTCTATATTCTCTGATCCACATCTTACATTTCTTTATAAATGCTTCTTCTTCCTCCTTGAGCTAATAGACACCTGGTTAGTTCACCTGCCAAAAACGCAAGGCATCCCAAGTGAGGCTATTCATTTCATTACACCAGTTGGGGGTGAAAAGAGAAGGAAGGGCTGAAAATAGGGATGACATTCTCCTCAGTTTCCATTGCCATTCAAGGACCATCACTTTCCTCTCATGTAAAACCTTTCCTCTGCACACACATCCCAGCACTGTCTTCTAATCATTGAGGACACTGGTATCTGGCTTACTATTTTCCTTTTGGCCTCTTTTGTACAACTTCATTGACTTTGTGGAGAACCCTTCAATATGCCAACCTCCTCTACTGACATTCCATTCAGCAAACATTATCAAACCTGTTGTCCAAAGAAAGGAATTAACCTTCATTTGATTCCTTATTAAAATCTCTCTCTCCATTCAAGCTTTATGTCCTTTAAAATTATTCATTGAATCCTCCAAAACAACACATTACTGCAGACAATGACTGCTTCCCATGATCACATGTTCAATCTTCTTATCCAGGCATTCAATGACCTTCAAGATTGGTTCTTAACCTTTGTCTCTAGACATTTTTTAATTACTTGCACAAGATTATAACTAATCCAACGATTCTCCAAATATGCCTAACTTTTCAGACTCCAAATCTTTCTCATGGCCTGTCTCCATCTTTCCAATTCTCTTCCTCCCCAACAACCCCAAATAATCATCCCCTTTAAAGCCCAAGTTTCCAGGCATTCCATGACCTTTCCATGTCAAAGTGTCCATGTCCTTCTTTGAACTTCTGCAGAATTGTGTCCCACTGTCTGAAAGCATTTACTTTCTTGCTCTGTGGTTACCTATATATTTATCTAAGTCTCCTTAACTACTTGGAAGGTAGTACCAGCTTACTGTATTAGTAAAATAGGGTATTAGTTCAGCCTCTGGTTCTAATTAGTTCTTCTGACTTATCTCGCCACCCGTATGAACAACAGTTGTAAAATATATTGCCTGGAACCAGCTTCCACTTTTCCTGTACTTTCAGTCTGAGCCAAGGGTCGACAGAAAGGAAAGCCATTCAGCTCTGGGGTCCCGACAAGTTGGTTGACCCTGCAGCCATGAGCGGAACTCTCAAAGTCATGTCGCCCAAGCGAGACCATGCAAAGATACTGGTTACAGTGCTTTGAGTTCTGTATGTGTTCTATGAAATCATCAGTAAAACTGACCAGGGCTTTCCTATGTTTATATTTTCCACATCACTCTCTGTATAGTAGTCTAATAATAGTAAATATTCAATGAGTATTCATTGACTAAGAAGAAGATATTTACTACATTCTTTTGTATAGAGCACAATAATTTATAAGGGGTTTCTAATCCATTCAAGTGGCTAGTTCTTCGGTCATCTATTACTTCTTTTATCCCATCTGTGGTCGGAATTTCTCATGGAGTCTCATTGTGTTAGGCTGTTCTTGCATTGCTATAAAGAAGAACCTGATAGTGGGTAATTTATAAAGGAAAGAATTTAATAGGTTCATGGGCCCGCAGGCTTTATAAGAAGCATGGTCTTGGCATCTGCACAGCTTCTGGGGAGGCCTCAGGAAGCTTGCAATCATGGCAGAACACAAAAGGGGAGCAGGCACCTCACATGGTCAGAGCAGGAGCAAGAGGTGAGGGGCAAGGGAGGTGCCACAAGCTTTTAAACAAATAGATTTCTTATGAACTCATTCACTAGCTTGAGGACAATACCAAGGACATGGTGCTAAACCATTCATAAGAAATCTGCCCCCATGATCTAGTCATCTCCCACCAGGCCCCCTCTTTAACACTGGGGATTATAATTCAACATGAGATTTGGCAGGGACATATATTCAAACTATATCACCCATCTCACAGGCCACAGCTTTAGCCTATGTCGAATACTAAAATTAGTAGAAAAAGCATGGCATGTCAGATTTGGCAAAACAGATTTTTAAGTAATAGTGACAAGTCATACCATGTTACAATGCCATGATTGCTTTGAAAATACTTTGCAAAACTTCTCAACTACAATTCATCATATGGTTCTTGTACCTTGACAATATTTCCCTGATAAAATGACATAAAATTGGCATTGTTACTCACCATTGACAAGACTGCATCACATGATCCATCTGGCTTGAACCTCATACTAAGTCAGGAGTTACAACTTCTTCCTGTTGAATTAGTTACATATTATCACTAATTTTGCATAATTATATATGTGTTTCTTTGAATGATGATATCTCATAAACATTGCATTTTATATTTTTCAGAAACTTATACCTTTTGGTTGTATATATTGATAAATAATATTTAAAATTAGTTTATTCTTATAAAGATTTCAGAATTTTAAACATCTCTGGGAAGGAATATACGCTAAAAGATGCTTAATGTTCAGTGTAGCTGAAACATATACTTAGAGGAAGGTTTTTCTTTTTAAACAGTTAAATAATGGTAAATTGGCAAGTACCATGCCAATCCCCCTTCTTGCCATGTGTAGTATAGCAGTGGTGATAATGTTAGCTATTAGAGATATTAATTTTATTTATCTTTTTTCCTGGAGATAAAGGCTTAGTAAAAGATGAAAATATTTCTTATAAGTAAGTTACTATGAACAACTTAGTTTCTATTTAAAAAGTGGAAAAAGCTTCTAACTCAGCCTCAGGACATTAATTTTATTTGTGTACTATCTAATATTTGTAAGTGGACTTCATTTTATCTTGGGAGTTCAGAATGCAAATACAAAAACAAAATTCCTGGGGGGAAATGCAGTTATTAAAAACTCCCTTAGAGAATTATTCAAAAGACAGGTTACTTTATTTACTTTAATAAATAAAGTAAAAGAATATTGTGATCACAACATGAAAGAATGAAATTAATCTGTATTTGTTACAGAACAGAAATAAAATTAAGTTGTAATTAATTCAAAACAGAAATATGCCTTATTTGTAATTACCTTATTTATGACAGCATTTAATTACTCCTTTAAATACAATTTTGGAGAAACTAAAATTTTTGACTAAATTTTGATTTTAATCAACACACACACACAGTGTAGTCTTATGTCATAATAACTGAGATTAATATCCAGTATGCAAAATACTTGAGATTAATGTAGAATAATTTTGAAGCAAAAATGTTTTTCCCTCAGATGTGGGACATGATTCAACATTTGATACTTAGAATTTCCTTTGAAATGTTGCAGAGACAAACTACTCAAACTCAAATAAGAGCAATTTCCATTATTACATACCAATCCTGGAAATGTGTGTGAGAATGACAACTTCAATCACCACCACATCAGTTTGCCTTCCTTGTCGATTTCTTAGTAAAACCAGTTTAAAAGAATGTGTAGCTACAGGTGTGTATAGACAAAACTGAACTTATAAATAACACAGCAATTCAGCTGTTTTTTTGTTTCAGAATAAATAAGTAATTATTTCATTTTTACAAATTATTTCTAAACTTTAAAAATATAAATGCACCTTAACTTGATTTTTTTTCTTACCTGAGCATCTGTGGATGATTAATTGGATTTTTAGCCTAAGATATTCTTTCATGTATGATTTTCTTTGTAGGAAGTTATAAAGCTATGCACACATATATATAATATTACACATATGATATGCATATGTTATACATATGCATATATGTACATAATGTATTCATACATATTTTACATTTATATTATGTGTGTCTATATATATATATATATATATATACACATTTCTTTCTTTCTTTATAAAATTACACAATTTTGGGTTAACCAATGATGTGATTAGGCAAATGTTTTCAAGCCAAACCTCCCTCCTCTGTTCAGAAAATGAGATTAGCAGTGCTTATGTGACACACTCCTTGAATCATCAGTCTTTGGTGCTAATTTAGTCAAATTAGGGTTATGCTTCATTACTAATGTAGATTTTGACAGTGTAATCCAAAGACATGAATCTCGTAATATTAATAGGAAGTCACTTCCATTTGTAGAGAGAGTAAAGAATGGACAATTGTGCCCGGTCCACCCTTATTCAGTCCCTGACCCTCAACCCCATAGCCAACATGCCTCACACATATCCTACCTATAATCGAAGGCAGCTCTTCTTGGTTTTACCACTTTTTCTAAGATTCTTTAGCCTCGTAGAAGAAGGTTTAAGGTGGAAATAAAAGAAGTCTAGTTCAAAATATCCAGTTTCCTCTTCAATGGCACCACTCAACCTAATACTGTTCAAAGAAAAATTCAGGACCTTTTCTTTCAAGCAGTAACATCCATGAGAAAATTTTAGGCTATAACACAGTGATAATATTGCAGCTGATTAATAACACACAAATAGTTATATATTAGAGAATTCTTAAATAAAACTCCTTTGTTTTTATTTCAATAAAATGTCCTTTTAAAAACATTTAAAATCCGAAGTAAACATTTCCAAAAGATCATCTCTTCCAATGAGGGAACAGGTTTATTCAGGCCTCAAGAATTTGCGGGGCATCTGGTGAATGCCAGGTGTCTTCTAACTGAAGATACAGCAGGAAACAAGAAAGACAAATGTCTTGTCTTTGAGAAGCTTATGTTCTAGTCATACTTAATGGATAAAAGCTTGTATTTCTGGCTGGGCACAGTGGCTCACACCTCTAATCCCAGCACTTTGGGATGCCTAGGCGGGTGGATCACTTGAGGTCAGGAGTTCAAGACCAGCCTGGCCAACAAGGCAAAACTGCATCTTTACTAAAAATACAGAAATTAGCCAGGTGTGGTGGCACACACCTGCAATCCCAGCTACTCAGGAGGCTGAGGCAGGATAATCACTTGAACCCGGGAGGCAGAGGCAGGAGAATCGCTTGAACCCGGGAGGCAGAGGTTGCTGTGAACCAAGATCGTGCCACTGCACTTCAGCCTAACAGCCTAAGTGACAGAGTAAGACTCTGTCAAAAAAAAAAAAAAAGAAAAAGAAAAGAAAAAGCATGTATTTATAAAACCCGGAGCAATTCTTAAACCCACTAAACTCAGTAAATCTATAGTGCCTATAACATTATACTAAATAAGTAATAAATACTTTTCTGATGATACACGTACTCACCAAATGTAATGACCAGAGAAGATATGTTTTTAGCTAAAATATCCTAGCTTTGGGATGAACAGTAGGAGCACTGGATTGGATCAGAATGCAGTATAGACATATTTATTTCTTATGAGTCTGCCTCTTAGTAAAAAGTGTATTTTATACCACTCTGTTTTCAAAAACACACCAAAACCCAAGTTTTGTTTCCTCAAATGTTTAATGACATTTATTTATTGTATCTGAATGATTTATTATGATATTGTGATACAGCATCACTTAAGGTTGTTTGGATTTTTAAAAGCTATTCCCAAAAGATTTGCAACTACTTTCCCCTGCTATCTTGGTTGCTTCATATTCTCACAGAAATGTGAATGATGTCCCTCATGTATTGCTTATTTCTTGAGCTTTTAGGTACAACTTGGCAAATATACCAAATGATAGAGAGGAAAAATGAAGGTATTTTTACATTAAAAATTTTTCACTGGCAAAGCTCTTTTCCTGAAGGAAACATCACTCATGTTTAGGCTAGATTATGTGCGCATCGTGACCTAGAATTGGAAACCCAGTGGCTACTGAATTGGGGCACTTCTAAAGCCAAACCGAACCATTTGAGCAAGAACTATGGACTATTCATACAGGTTATCAAATTTAGCCAGATGAGAGAGACAGTGTCTGACAAAAGGTTGAATCTAGTAAAAAAAAAAAAAAAAAAAAAAGATTCACTTAGGATAAAATGTCTAATGGAGATTAAAACTTTAAAATATGTACTAAATTGGTGTTCCCCAGGCTGTTCATATTCTCAGTGCCTACAGAATACAGAAAAGCTAGAAATAGCTAATGTAGCTTTGGAGGATAACAGAAATTTTGTTTGGTTTTGTTCCTATGTTTTCTTCAAAACATTGTTATTCTTTATATAACTATTTAGGTTATTTTAATTGGTTTTAAAAAGCTCGAGTCTATTCCAGGAGGGATTGTTTAAAAAAAAAAAAGATAGAATTTAAGAAGGTTGAGTCTCTACATGGATGAGAAAAAAAAGCCAATAAAAGTCTTTTATATACACCAATCTCTTAAAACATTTTAATAAATATTTTATTTTAATCTATTAAAATCCCTTCATAGCCCACTAACATTCTAAAATACCAGCTATAAATTTCAAGTTCATTTTTTAGAACTTTGAAAGAAAAATAGATATATTATATAAGAAAGTTGATGAACTTAATAATAGTTATGGAAAAAGATACAAATATAACAACGAAAGGTCCTGCAGATTAATTTAACCATTTAATTAAGAAAAAGAGAGCACTATTACTTAGGTAATTTTTTAAAGTCAATATTACTATAACTCAGTATATTAAAGGCTTTCAAAATGAAGGAATTAGTCATGGAATAGTGTTTTGTATAATTAATGACATATTTAACTTTTTCATTTAGTCATATTGCTATCTTTACTCCTAATCAAAATACAATCTACAGAATGTATTATTTCATCGAGAAATTAACAGCTGGCTTGTAAGAAACATTTAAGTTAGGTTAATTACTGCCTTTTAAATTTGTATAATATACTGTGACAGAAAATTAATGATGCTCACAGTATTTAGCATAGTTCATAACCCATATTTTAATGAAAATATACTATTAGTGATATACATGATACAGATATAATATACTCTAATTGCTCGTCATTTTATGTCTGTTCTATATAATTCTATAAAATGAAGCCATATTCATTCTGCTTATTAATTTAGACTTCACAGATAAAAATTTGCATTTAATATATTCATGTGTATATTGGATTATGTGAATTTTATCAACCTAAGGCATGACAAGTGGGGTTTGACTGACAGTTTCTCAAGATTCTAATCTGGTCAAGAATTCATTTTCCTTTCATCTTATCACAGACATATGAAAATCTTAAATTAAACTGAACACGTTAGCATTTTAAGTAGTACCCATTTTCTTCCTGTGCACCGTGCCAAAAGTGAGATAACTACTTGCATAGTGTCCATGAAGAGGTGTTTCCATAACATGCCCTGATAATAAATTTGTGACAACTCCAGTTCTGCTGTCTCAAATGTAAGTTTCTTACAGGAGCCTAAGTTAAAATCTCTTCCTTTTTCTGTAGCAAAATTCAAGGCCTATTATATTATATTATATTATATTATATTATATTATATTACATTATCAACTACCAAATTTAGGTTTCTTGAATTGGGTCACTGCTTTCTTTAGTCATACTAAGTTCAGTGATTGTCTTTATGCCAGTTGCTAGTGATTGGCTATAGGACTTCTCCAAACAAGGACTACAATTATAGGAAAGAAATGGTATACCTCTGAGCTAATATGAGAACACATATTTTTTGAACCATAGGCAAAAAATACTAGAAAAAGTGCCACTGTAGTTGTACCGTAGAACATAATTTTAGAAATATAGGACTCCCGTGAAATACTTGAAGAAAATTTGATAAATATATTGCATGAATAGTCAAGATGGCTATATTAATAATGGGTGTGAAATAAAGTTTTATTAATTTTTTAAAGTAATACCAACTAACTTCTGTGCAGGGCAATGATAACGAGTAAAATACGTCTACTGGTTTCAAGATATTTCTAAGTAAGTTTAGAAGATGTGAGTTCTCACAAGACAATATAGCTCATTAAAAAAAAACCTTAAATAATATCCAGTTTAAGAGATTTCAAATACCATTGTGTTTATAATTCACTTTGAAGTATCTACATTCCAGAAAATCACTGACAATGGCAAATGTTTCTGAGTCATTGCTGTAGAAAATATCCAAGATGGGTTATTGCAGACATAAAACTTCCCCTAAAAGAAGAGAATTCAAAGGAGGCAAGTAACGAAATTCATTTTTGAGTGAGAAAATATGACAGATTTTCAAATCTCTCATTTTGGCTTATTCAGCATATTGAGAAAGAAGCGTATTCGAGAAACAGAGAAGCCACAGAGCATAGTAGGGCAGTTCCATCCCATTAGGGTGAAAGGACAAACAGGAAAAATGTGAAACTGGGCAATCTAAATTCTATTGGATTATCTGAACTATGAAAACCTTAAAGATATGCATTTCTAACTGAACAGGAAGAGTAAATAAATAATATAATAAATGTTTGTACATAGCAGCAGAATAACTTTTTTTCACAAGTTACAAATATTTTAGCGTTTTTCTGTTAACCCACAATTCTCCAATAATTTTTTCAAAAACACAAAGAAAGTAAAAGCCTCCCTGGAATTATTACTATATACTCTAAAAGTAACTGCAATAATCAGTTTGGTGTGAATCCCTTCAGACTTTTGATAGTGCATGAATATGTATTTTTGCATTAATGACATTTTCCTATAACATTTTGCTATAGACTAGATTTTCATTCAGTCATGAGGCATAAGCATTTTATATCATTACATATGAACCTACCTTATAATTTTGTCACTACAGTGTTTAATTAAATAACTGCATCATAATTCAATTAAATAATCCTTTTTGAAGTATCTTTTTAATATAGTAATATAAGCCATCATGCAACATATGTAAATGAACAATCATGCAACACACACACTTCTAGTGGAATTTACATTTTTACACAGTTTCTAATAAGCCTCTGTGATATGAGGGGACCAGTTTCAGTGGAATATATAGGAACTGCCAGGGACTTTTTCATATATAATTTCATAAAATCACAACATTTGTTTGTAGAAATTGTGAGCATTGTTTTACAGTAGAAGACAATATGTTTCAGAGAAGTTGAAAAGTTTGTTGAAAGACACATACATAATATACAGCAAAACAAATCTTCAAAATCAGTTGTGTTTGGATGATTCCTTGCTCATTCCAGGTCAACCAACTGCAGGAAAGGCACTTTAAATGTATGTATATTTATTTGATTAGATCATGCTTTTTTTAATCAGATGGTTTGAGTCTCAAACTGTTTTCCTTAACTTCACAAATCTCTGATTTGCTTTTCTAAACAGCACGAAAATTGTGCTGTTCTGATTTTCACCTAACATCCTTAACAGGAAACCTGGCTGCTCAGACAAAAATGGACTTGCCATTGTGCTCTAGCCAAAAGTATCGGCTCACAAATTGTCTCAGCAGGAATGATGGGTTTCTATATTTCCACATTTTAAATGCAAATTGACATCACCCATGGACATCAAAAATAAAGTTTTCCCATCCGGTGCATATTATAGTATATTGGAACTAATTGGTTTGGTTGGAAAATGAGGCAATCCTCTACATAAATGAACGTATGTATTCTCTCCAGAGTGATAGTCAAGTCCAAACTCTCAGTATATGGACTAAATCTTTTTTCCTAATTCAGTAATCCCATTGTTTTCATAATAAATCCTTACTTGTAACTTTTTAAACAACTTTTTTTTTTCTTTTGAGTAAAAAGCGTTCTTTACCTCCTAATATGTCAGTCTATTATGGGACCAGGAATTCATCTATTTATTTATTAAACAAAACTTATGAAACAATTATTATTTCCTAGATTTATGCTAGACTCTAGGGATATAAAAACAAATTACACATAGAATCAATATCTTCACGTAGTAGTTACCAATATAGTAGGTAGGAAAGTTATATGGGCAAGGAATTGTTATAATATTGACTATAAGGTGAAATTATAGTCCAAAGTTCATTTTGAGTTATAATACAGAAGACATATGAACACCAGTGTAATTTTGGTTTCCAGGACAACATTAATATGGTATTTAATAACATAAAAATGTTAAAGTAATTGGAATACTCCAAGGTGGGAGAAATGCACCATTTAATATGTGATGTCAATGTGTAATTATGCAAAGAAATACAATGCCTGGTTAACAGTAATTTAAAACTCTCCTAGTCTGTATTTTGAGTCAGTACAGTGAACAAGTTAGTCAACCTACCAGTGAGCATCATGTTAAAAGCCAGATGAATGACCAGATTTTTTTGTTCACCTGAGTGGGTATTTTGCCATTGTCTAGTCGCAACCTCCGTGCAGCTCCCAGTGATTTGGCTACGTGAGTGCTTTCTGGAGCTTATGTGTCATTCAGGGCATCTCTGGCGTCTGCACTTCTGTCTGTTCTAATGACCACACTCAGCAAGCTCCAGCTTTCGAAGGAGACTCCACTAATTAGCTTAGTCGGCATAGCATCTGGTAACTGGTTGGTGGGATAAACAGAAAAGACTCCCGAAGTGAAGGATGGAAAAATGAGTTCTCCAGGCCATGAAGAGCAAAATGAAATTATGAGCATACAACCCAAAACCATGAAGAAGCTTGATCATTTACATTAGCCGCATCTGTAACATTGCCTGGCACGAAATCCTGGGCCAAAATGGAGATAATTGGAATTACACAATACTCAGCGCTTCAGTTTGGCATCAGTTTCATAATATAATAAAACTTATCATTTGTAAGCCTGTCTGCTTTTACAAAAAAAGACCTAGAACAATTTGATCTGTCCTGCTACAGCAGACACTGATGCAGGTGGTTTAAAAACAAAGCATTTAATCAGGCAGGGTTTTACTTAAACTACTTGATGATTCATCGTCCAGCCTCTGCTCATTGTCAATTGTGCCTCTCTGAGCTATTATTTATAGAATATTTAAAGAGCCTGGACTGCATGTGCCTCTGTCTTGGGTTCTATTGTACTATAAATTATAGGTCCAATTTGTTTCAAATTCGGCATGGACTGTCAGGATACCATGACTCATCCTCTGTTCAGATGAATACTGTATATGGCTAAAGCAAAAAGTACTGTTGTTACCATTAATTTATAGGTAATTCTGGAATATTCCTAGACTACAGTTTTGTCATGTTTTAGGTCCACAGAATCACTCTATTCCTACATTCCCCTATGTTCTTCTTTCCGCAGGGTAAAAATAAATGAATGGCTTTATGACCACTGTGTAAATTCTGGTCTTCTAAATGGCCACTGCTAAAGGAGGTTGTTCGGGATGACACAACCCTTTCTCCATCACGAAAACAGACCAACTTTTCCTGAGTAGAGACTGCATAGATTTATTGAAATCACATTCTGTATGCTGAGGGATTTTTGTTTTGTTTTGTTTTTCTTAAGCTGGCTATTAAAAACAAAGTAAGCCAGAATTAGATTAAAGAAAGGAAAAATTGACCTTTAATGAGAAAACCAAGAGGGAAAAATTTTTTGTGTCTCATTTTTTAGCACTCAATAATTGCAATTAAATATTCAGTTTACTTCATCCCCATAGGCTCCTTGGAAGCAGAACTGTCTGTTTTCTTCATCACTGTATTCTAGCCTTTAACACATAGTAAGGGCACAATAAAAAGAGTGGTGGTAGGAATCGATGCATGAGTGAATGAGTAAAAGACAAGTTGTGTGGCTAGACTATTGTAAGTCTGGAGAAAGTGGATTTTTTAATATTAAAGGATGAGAATAGGAATGAATGATATAGGGAAGAGATGAAATGGATATGTTTGTATCTGGTCTGAGAGTCCACTTCAAAATGAACATTCCCTCTTCAGAGCACACATGCATTGCTCATGTGCTGCTATTGCACCCATCACATTGATTTGTTATAGCTCCTAGGGGTTACTTAGATGGATTAGTTCACCTTTTTATTTCCAGCATAGAGTGTGGCACATTAGAAGTATCCAAAGTGCATTTATGTATACACTGACTCATACTGGATGAACAGTATCATCATCACCCAATCCTAAAGTCTTGCCCCGTTTAAGGAGCTTTGAGGTATTATTGTCTTGAAAACTCATGGAAATCGAAATAATGCACAAGAAGCAATGTCTGAAAGAGTCAGGCATTCAGCAAACACAATTTTTTGTAAAATCTGAAAATCCAAACCACAGTATGACATTAAGAAAACACAAATATTACTTAGCCAAAAGAAGAACGATTTTGAAATTTTTCATAAAATATTTAGAAAGAAAGAACTTGGAGCCTGGAGCAGTAGAGTGAGAAATAAGGAAGGAATATGTGGTAGAGAAGAGAAAGGGAAAAGAAAGTGCATCAGATTTTTTATTGCTATTAGCACTAAACTGGTTTTCTTTGGGCCCCTAGCCAGGGTTGCTTTTTAAAACTATCCAAATATTTTTTTTTAATCCTCAATGATATTTATATGTCCACTAACATTTCAGTTATTTTTATAGGGTCAGTGATATAAAGGAAAATTATTCAGATTCACATGGCGAACAAAGGCACTTCATAGAATTCTTGGACTACTTAGAGAATCAGAGAGATACTTTCTCTAGCTGCTACTTCATTTGTGGCCTTAGAGAAATAATGCATTAATCTCCAATTAGATCATGTCATCTTTCAGGATGTTTAGCTAAGGTGAAATGTGTAATTAAACGTTTTAAATTGCATGTCACCTCCACCCACAGGGTTGACACATGTTTTCTCTTTGGTATAGTTTTGTGTAAGGATTCACTCAGTATATCCAGAAGTCACCTTGACCATGAAAATAAATCTGCTGCAAATTACAGCCTCACAATTAACTCAAACATCATCTTCTATTATTTGTGTTATCTGACTTGAGGAGCAGGTATTTAATTTTTTTTTTTTTACTTTTTACTTATTAACATAACTTTTATATTTGAATATATAGTAATTTTTAAAATTATCAAAATGATAGCAGGTATTAAGTGACAGTCTTCAAAACGATCCTATGTGGTACCCTGTGTACCTTTTCTTATAATAAAAATATACATGGAACATCAGAGAGAGAGAGAGAAAGAGAGAAAGAAAAATATATGTAAATATCTTTTTAATATTGAGCTAATTTAAGCTTCATCAGTTTGTTGTGCATATGATATTTACCCTACAGATTTATTTTCAATAATGGTATATTATGATGAATAACTTTAAATAGAAGTATTTTTCATTTAGAACTTTGTTGAATATTAGCACGAGGGAAAAATAAAATATGTAACTCATCTATCTGTGTAAAATAATGAATGCTAGATCTAAAGGAGCCATTTGCTAAAATGTACTTAAACAAATGCATATTGCCTGCATTATATTTCTCTACTCTTTTATTGCACTATTAGTCAGAAATTTAAATCCTATTTTTGAGCTTGTGATTATCCTGAATACTAAGTGAAAGGGAAGTGATGATGGAATTTTTATTTTAATGATAACAACAGTTTTCAAGGGAGATAATCAAAATCTTTTTCCGAAGTTTGAAGATGAGAAAACTGTGTAAATCCATCTGCTGAGTTCATGTGCCTTTTGAGATTTGCTTTTCTATCTTTTAATTTCACATTTCTGGTTTTTAAATTATTTCTCCTATAAAAGAATTTTTTGATGTCATTAATGCCGTTTCATTTTGAAGTGACGGTTAAACAGAGTTCCTAATAATTCAACAGTTCTGTTTGGTTTTGTACAACATGTTATATTCAGGTGATATCTGAATGATCAACTGGATCAAAATTCAGAAGACAAGAATAGCGTTGCTTGATCGATTTTTGAACACACATTCAGGTTTTGTCCATAGATCTTGAGTGCCATAACACCAGTTGTGCCTCAGGGAAAAGCGTATGCTTACTTGTCACATAGATTTTTAGTTGGTATGTTAGACCATTTGGGTCATTATAACAAAATACCTTAGACCGGGTAATTTATAAATAACAGAAATGTATTACTTACAGTTCTGGAAGCTGGAAACTCCTGGATCAAGGCCCTGGCAGATTCTGTCTGGTGAGGGCCCATTCCTTATGGTGATAACTTCTATATGTCTTCCCACCACAGAAGGGGTAAGCAAGCTTCTTGGCCTCTTTTATAAGGGCACTAATTCCATTCATGAGGGCAGAGCCCCCCCAAAGGCCCACCTCTTAATGCCATTTTTGGAGACACAACATTCAAACCACAGCAATTGGTGTTAATGGCGGTTTTAGTGTCATTGAACTACAAGGTTTATAATGACCAGAAAGAAACTTTTTTTTTTTTTTTACCCTTAACCTAACAGTTTTCTGGGTCCATGCATTTTATTTTCTGCCAAGATATTGTGTGTGTGTGAGTGTGTGTGTGTGTGTGTGTGTGTGTGTGTGTAGAGAGAGAGAGAGAAGTACTCAAATACAATGTCGGCACTATCAATTGCATTTTCTCCTATCTTTTGAAATTTCAAGTTCAAACTCATAGTTTAAGATTAATATTTTTCTTTGGCTGAAAATAAATGAGTTGATCTGTGTGGAATGGGGTGATAAAAGAGGTCAAGGTGTGTGGGTAAGGATGGAAACTTCTATAATATGAAAAAATACTGCAATGAAGGTGCAGTATGAAGGTGCTTTACTTCTCTATTGAACAGAGATACTTTTTGAATGGAAATGTGGTATGTAGTAATTTGGGAGAGAGTATCTTAGTAATAATGGAGTACCAACATTGACAGAATGACTGGTATGGGGGGGCAGAATGTGCATTTAATAAATATTTCACAAAAGTGCAGTAACAGTCTGAGAAATACCTGGAACATTTTAACATAAGATATTAATATAAAACACACAGCCAAAGAATCTGGAGACACACTTATTGAGTTTGAATCCTAGCTCTTCTCCTTTTTTTTTTTTCCATGATGGGCAATTTGTTTAACTTCCCTGAGCCTCAGTTTCCTCATGGGTAAAATTGGGGAAACAGTAGCATCTATTTCATTAAATTGTCTTGATGGTTAACTGAGTTAATATCTCTCTCCCTACCCCGCTAGAAAGAAAACTTGAGGAGGTTTTAACGTGTTTCAGGAATGTGGCCCAAACACCTGAAACAATGATGAAAATCATTTTAAATTTAAAATAGGCATCAAAAATGAAAAAAAAAGTGTTTATTGTCAAAAATAATGACATTTGTGCAGAGGTTCTGTATTTTAGTAGCCAATTACTCTGTAATATTTATTGAGATTTGACTCTGTATATATAAGGGAGTTTCAAAAAGCTTATGGAAAATGTAGTTAAAAGATAAAATTAAAAATATAGACTTTATTTCTTGACATAAGTTCTATCAAGTTCAAGAAACTTTTGTACATGAAGAACTAAAGTTCCTGGAAATTTAAATGTACTCTAGAGCAGTTAAATGGAGTCTATTTTTCAAAACCCATCTAGGCCATAAAGCCTTTCCTGACTTGAAAAAGAAAGATCAAATAGGACGGGAGCCCCACATCAGTGATTTCAAGGAGAATGCACAGCAGAGTGAATATGGACTATATCCTTTGGCCATTTTATCAGAGGACTAAAAGATAAGGACAGAATCAGAAAAAGATTTGCTGTTGAAAGTCACATTTGTTGATTCCACTGGCTGTCCACTGTTTGAGGGAGACTGATGGGCAAACATCTGCTTAGTTTTTCTATCAATTGTCAATTTACCGGAAAATATACCCGTGTGCCTTGATTATTAAGAAGAACACCTAAAACCGGTCACAGTGGCTCACACCTGTAATCCCAGCCCTTTGGGAGGCCCAGGCAGGAGGACAGCTTGAGTCCAGTGGTTCAAACTATCCTGGGCAACATGGTGAGAGCCTGTCTCTATTTTAAAAAAAGAAGAAGAATACCTAAGAAGTAGTTACTTTTTTTTCCCTACTTTCATTTTCTCCTTAAATAAAAGTGCTTTCTAAGTATTTTAAAGAAAACCCTTCTTTCTCATCCTGCCTCTTGCTGAAGCACTTACGACATTCAAGCATTAAGCATAATACTTACATTATTTCAACTAATACAAAAACTCTTTGGGATGAATTTTATTGACTTTATTTTGAAGCTTTAAAATGAACTCAGAAAGAGTAAGTAATTTGCCTGTGATCACACAGCTAGTAGGAGAGTAGAGCCAAGGTTGGATCCTATTTCTTTTTAAAGGAAAAGCTTATATTCTTTGCATTTCTTTGGGAGTCAAATAGCGTGCTGAACTGAATCACTACATGGTTTTTGTTATTGTTACTGTTGTTGTTGTTATTTTGGGTTGTTAAGGTCCTGTGCACATTTTTTTTTAAACCTGGAGATCTTAATCTTGTAAGGTGTTTTCAAATAATACTCACAAAATAAGTAAATAAAGAAATCCTACAAAATGTAGAAAATCAGTAACATTATACCAAATTGTTTGGTTCAGAAATTGCTTAAGACTTTAAAATCAGTTGACCCAGTCTGTAATTTTATTTGCTTTCCAGCCTTCAGATAATTTTCAAACAAAAGAAATAACTAAAAAACTTTAATTTCTCTTTTCCTTTAAATTCTTGCATAGTTTCATGTGAGATCATAGCCTGTTATAATTCTGTTCAAACTAATTTTTATGGAAAAAAAACCATTTTTGAGTGTACTTTTCGTCTTTCTTTGTGAAGAAAGTTATAAGATAAAGATTTATCTCCCTTCTCCAAGTGTCCTTTAATAAATGGATTATGCTTCTGAAGCCCAGGTAGTTTCAAGCAACAGCACAAACACTGCACACAAGAGCTGTCACTTAGAAATGAAGTAATCAATAAACACTTCAAATTTCTTTTTAAAATTTATTTCACAAATCCAAACAAAACAAGTTTGTCTGTAAGTTCCTTGCCATGTTTTTTTTTTCTTTTTTTCCCCTGTTTATATAATTCTTATTTAGTCCCTATCAGTTATGTTCAGGAACAGGCCAAAATCAGTCAAAACACAAACAAGGCCGGGAGCAATGGCTTACACCAGAAATCCCAGCACTTTGGGGGGCTGAGGTAGGTGGATCACCTGAGGTCAAGAGTTGGAGACCAGCCTGGCCAACATGGTGAAACCCCTTCTCTACTAAAAATACAAAAATATGCTGGGTGTGGTGGCACACACCTGAAATCCCAGCTACTTGGGAGGCTAAGGCATGAGAATCACTTGAACCTGGGAGGCAGAGGTTGCAGTGAGTCAAGATCACACCACCACACTCCAGCCTGGGTGACAAAAGCAAAACTCTTTCTGAAGAGAAAAAAAAAACTATGCATTATTGTTTATGGTGACTGAGTTTTATTACTTGCAGCTGTAATTTGAAATAAAGGAAACCACACTATGCTTAACCTCATTTTGGATCATTTACGCAAATGTGGAAAACTTTCAAGATCTGTATAATATCTGAGAAAAATATTTAGAGGGCTTACAAGTCTACTTTTTTTTTTGATATGTGAAAAGATTTCCTACATAAATATTCTTATAATATGCTAACTCAAACTTCATTCTTTCATTTTTCAGCAAATTATTCAGTCAATCCGTTTAGTTACTTTGCAAACTGATAGAAAGCTGTCAATATCTACAAACTGATAAAAAGCTATAAAACTACAGCATAAGGGAAGCCCATTTGCATTCAGCTGAATTTAACTTGAATACCTAGATAACTTCTGGAAATTTGAGAAGCTACCTAAGCTGGAATGCGCAAATGTAGCTACCTGCTTACCTCACAGTTATTGTTATGAATAAAAGACTAAAACCTTAAAAAAATACAGCACGTATATACATAATTTATATATGCATGCTGTATTGAGGGAAACTCGGGAGATGTTCCAAAGTGTTGAATCAGCTAGAAGAAAGATTTTTTTAACTAAATATGTATGTTCATAAATATATTTAGAATAAAATTATAGGTAACTGCAAATATAATAGCTTAAGATGTTTGTTTAGAGTTACTGAGATAATCTTATTTTAAAATTTGTAGTTTAAAAGCTACCTTACATAAAAATACTGATTTTATTTTGCTTCAAATTTGTTCTTTAATTTTTTTTGTACACATCTGATATCACAAAAACATTGTGAATTGGCACTGTTACCTTAAAATGTAAATGAGGGGGAACTTCGCCATAGATATCCATTATTCTGTTGGACAATTCTAGCAAGAGACACCTAAAAAGGAAGAATAAGTCAAACATAGAGGTTCTATCCCCTTATTACAAACAACAGCTGTCAGGGCTTCTTAAGAATATGTGCCCAATCAGAGAAGGCTGCTGAGTTCTTCCGTGTCTGAAATTAATAAAAATGCAGTTGCAATGCCAGCTATGTAAGCCAGGGAGGAACTCGGTGGAAAAGTGAGATAACAGGGGAAATGTTTTTATGTCTTTGGAGCTGTAAGCGCATTTGAATGTTATGCCATGATCAGAAAGGCCATATGAAGCAATTTTGTTTCTGAAGAATTGTGGTTATAGAGTTTGAACTACAGGTATCAGATAAACAAATAAACACTACTGGTGATTTTGAAATTGATACAAAGCCAAAGTTAGGAAAAACTGCATTCCAGAACTGTTTTAAAGTGTAATATAAATTCAAAGTTCCAAAATTTATATATTTTTAAATTCTTGGTTTTTAAAATTTTTTCCGTCTAATACTCAATACATTAGTGAAGAAATTTAATAAAAATGGCAACTTTACCACTCATGTTTTTCTGGGAGTTTTGCTGGTTTTTGTTTTAACCCCGTTTGAACCCATTCTTTTAGGTAGATTTCTTTCTAAACATTGGCCTTTTCAGATTTTCTCTAAATATGCATTTCAAGTAATAACTTGAATTTCGGGAATTTTTTGGTCATGTTTTTCTGCCACAATTTAAATATATACAGCAATCTGGCAATATAGTGACCTGCAAAATCAGTGCTCATTTCTTGAGTGAATAAGTAAATATGTTTATAATTTGGAAAATAGAAACACTTTTCTGACTCAATCTTTATCCCTAAGTTTCCCTTATCTTAAAGAAATGCAAAACAACAACAACAGCAACAGCAACAACAAAACTGAGTTCCCTTAGCATGAATGAAACCATTTGGTGAGCTAAATATAACAGACAAATGTTCTCGCGTGCCCCCTGCTCTGGGACATCCCAGGCTCTTGAAGAGGACCAAGTTCAGAGCGGCACCATCAGTGTCATGTTATGAAGGGGGTTGCAGGATCCGCAGGTACCCAGGAAGGATTCTCACTTAAATCAGTAGGGTTAGAGATGGCTTCTGGGAGATGTCACCTGGAATATGGAACACTTTTGAAAATTTTCAAGTGAAAAAAACTTAACCTAGCTAAAAGTTTTAAAGAAGGACCTACCATGTTTTTTCTCCTGTAGAACTAAAAATATTAGCTTATACTTGAATTGCAAGAATGTCTATTAGCCCAGTGGTCTGTGTTCACATGTTAGCACTTTGGAGCATACGGTAGAGGTGGAAAGCAATATAAAACTATCAGAATTGTTTTATATAGCCCAATATGGCTCTGTCATCCATTAATTTTCTAAAGTTTTCTTCAAAAACACGTATATATTCATTCTACCTTTCTGAAGTAGTTTATTTCTGTACTCAAAATGCCCATTGTATTGAAGATTGAGTATTTTTTTGTTGCTGTTTCCTTAAGTTTGCTACTTCAAGCTTTATTTTTTTTAAGAAATTTGTTTTTTAGAAAAAATTTCTCACTTTGTCATGCAGCCTGGAGTGCAGTAGTGTGATCACAGTTCACTGCAGCCTCCAACTCCTGGGATCACTTCCTACCTCAGCCTCCAGAGTAGCTGGGACTACAGGTATGCCCCACCTACCCACTGGCTAATTTTTTGAATTTGTATTTTGTGGAGACATAATCTCATTGTGTTGCCCAAGCTGGTCTTGAACTCCTGGCCCCAAGTGATCCTCCCACCTCAGTCTCCTAAACTGCTGGAACTACAGGTACCAGCCACTGCTCCCAGCACATTCCACACTTTAAATAGTTCTTACCCTCTTAAATTCTAGTGATGCAAGATTTCTGTGACCACGTTCCTATTGAACCAATTGTCTGCTTTCATGTCTTCATGAAAATTGATCATACCTTTTTGTCTTTGTAGAAGGAGAAGATTTTATCTTTGTAACTATGTCTCCTATAGTAGGTTGATATTTCCCTGGGTCGCAAGCAGTATGGCATATAAACATGAGAAGGTAGTTATAGAATACATTGCTTAACAATGAGCAGTTCTTAGGCATTACTAATGAAAACTTGAAACTATTTAGGCAGAAGGGCTCTTAGTACAGATAAAATGACCATCTTTCCAGAAGATGTAAGCTGTATAATTGAACTGGAATAATTGTTGAACATGGTATCCTTTTCTTTTCTGCTTGATAAGTCATATTTTGGCAAATGGACATAATCATTTACTAAGTAGCTGATATTATGCTTTAGCAACTTCACAGTGACAACTTTTTGACTCATAAGTTACTAAGAACCAATCAAAGATAAAAGGTAATATTATAATATTCTTACAACTTTTTTAATGTCACATAATTCTATGTAACTAAATTGTATTGAGACGAATGTATTGGATTATGTTGTTTGTTGTTTTATAGGTTTCTTCTCTTTTTTGTTTTCTTTTGTTGTTGTTTTGCTTTGTTTGGCTTGGTTTGGTTTGAGTTTAGGTTTGCTTACTTCAGTGTTTCGGACTGTGCTGACATAGAGAGTCTACACACAAGTTTGGGTCACTCAGCTAACTTAGGGAATTATCTCAATGAGGTTGGGTATATAATGGAGCAAACATACATATGAACTATCTAATATGATTGTTACAAACGTTAAATAACTTAATACGAGGTGAAGTATTTTGACCACTGCTTGGCACGCAGCAATCATTCAGTAGCATTCTTTCTTTCTTTTTTTTTGTTTTTTTTTTTTTTGAGTCTTATAATTAATAATAGCATCACTTCGTGGGTCACGTACCTTTGTTTTTCTCTTGTGCAAACTTATCCTTTATAGCCTAATGATCAATAAATATTGGACATCAGTACTAGAAAACTATCTCAATGTTTTTGACCGAATTACATCAACCAAGTGGGTAAATTTGTAAAGAGATTGGACCAATTGAATAAGTATATATATGTGAGGTGTGTGCATTTCCATCTTGTGTGGTGGGGGAGAGAGAGAGGTTGGCCTGTGTGTATTCTCATTCGTAATCTCTATAGGATATTCTAAATCCGAGCTGTCATTTAAATTATGTTTTAATAATGTGGCTCATAGGTACAAGGAATTTGATTAATCAGAAGTGGAAAGAAAAAATTGTGTAGCTTAACTTGTCCATCTTTGTTTCCCTGAAATCTACTCACCATGCCACAGCCAAAATGATGTTTCAAAAATTCAGGTCTGATCAAGTAGAATTGCCCACCCGGCTTAACAATTTTTAATGACTTCCTTTTTCATTTTATTGTGGTAAGAAGAGTTAACACAATATCTCTAGAATTAATTCATCTTCATAAACTGAAACTTCATACCAATTAAACAACTCCCCAGTTCCCCTTGCCCCTAGTCTCAGGCAACCACCATTCCACTTTTTGATTCTATGAGTTTGACTATTTTACCTGTCTCATAAATTAGAACCATGAAGTATTTGACCTTCTGTGACTGTCTTATTTCACTTAGTGTAATATCCTCAAGTGTCGTTCGTGTCGTTGTAGATTATAGGAATTCCTTCTCCTTGAATACTGAATAATATTCAATCGCATATATATATAACATTTTCTTATCCATTTATCTGTATTCCTAAAATATGTTTATCATAGGGAAAAACATCATGACACTGGTTTTTGCAATGATTTCATGAGTCTGAAAATAAAATTACGGGCAACAAAAGCAAAAATAGCAAATGTGACTACATTTAGCTGAAAAGTTTCTGCACAGTAAAGGAAACAATGGCATGAAAAGATTACCTACAGAATGGGAGAAAATGTTTGCAAACCATAGATAATGATGGGTAAATTTTTAATGTAGGAACTCCTACAAATCAATAGCAAAAAAAACCACACTGACAACCCAATTTAAAAATGGCCTAAATACCAGAACAGACATTTCTTTAAAGAAGACATACAGTTAGCCAGCAAATATATGAAAAGATGCTCAGCCTCACGAATCATTAGGAAAATGCAAATCAACACCAGAGATATCACCTCACACCTGTTAGGATGGCCACTAACAAAACAAAAACAAAACAAAACAAAAAACAGATGCTGGCAAGGTTGTGGAGAAATTGAAACCCTTATATGCTCTTGGTGAAAATGGAAAAAGGGTTCAGCTGCTAAAAAAGCAAGAGGAGGCTTCTCAGAAAATTAAAAGTAGTGCTATTATATGATTCAGTAATATCACTCCCGGGATTTGGTCAAAAGAATTAAATCAGGATACCAAAGAGACATTAGCACTCCCATATTCATAGCAGCAGTATTCACAATAGCAAGATGTGGAAATAACCTAAATGTCCACTGACAGATGAATACATTTTTTAAATGTAGTATATATATACAATGGACTACTGTTCCACTCTCACTTTGCTTTCTGTGCTTCAGCTGTCCCTGGCACATGCTCACTCATTCTGGAGGAATCTTGGGCATTCTGAATCATCCTCCTATAACACTTTCCCACCCAGGCCCCACCCAACTAATTTTTAATCATAATTTAGATCTCAACACAAAGGCTGGCACAAAGGTAAGTCCCAAAAATATATGTAGGATGAATGAAAAAAAGATGAAAGAATAATTAATTGAATGTGTATTTTCTCAGAGGCTCTGGAATAAAGGATAATTTGAAAAGTTTTCATTAGTAGTTTTTCCTCTATTTGAGTTAGTTTTATATTAGCATTATGTCAAAACCCAACTTAAAGCTTCCCTTTCTTATAGTTCATAATCATGTATCTGAATGTTTAAGATTCTTAGCAGGGTAACAGAGAAAAGAAATCCTTTATGTGCTACTATTTTCTTTTAAAATTTAGGGTTACTGCATTAAGCAGGGGAGGATAATACATACTCTCTTTAGAATTTTGGACGATTTGAGATAAGGCCCAAAACTTAGCTCACTGAAAATGGAATTACTGCACATATCAAAACTACACTGAATGGTCACAATTGAAATAGTGAATATGCTGCATATGGCATAAACTGTTTTACTATTTCTGCTCTAAAGGTGTTATAAAACTGTAGTCATACAAAGATACTAAAGTTAAAAAATCTTAAAGTAAAAGAATTCCTGTAAGTGTTATGACCTTAATCCCCTGCAACTGTCTCAGTCTCCTCTCACAGCAGTCTTGGTTGTTTAGAGTGAGTAACTGAGACAAAAATAATTCTTTTGAAGGAAAAAACATTTGAGCCCCAAATGCTGATAACTTTTCTTCTCCTCTTAGAAGAGCAAAAAGAAAGAAAGATACAACCTCTGCACTTTACTTTTATATATAACAAGGTTGTTGTGGTCAAATAAATGTGAACAGTTTAGAATTCTATAAAATTGTAAAATACTGATGTAAATAATAATATTTTATTATTAACTATTATTAATGCAAATATATTCTGATATGCCACTGAGGAAAGTGATACATTTTATGCACACTAAATAAAAATAGGCCCCATCTGACAATGAGAAATTATTCCTAATCTTATTTCTAAGCTTTGTAAAATTTGTAAATTTAAATGATTCAAAATTTTATGTTCACTTTAATCTTCCTCTATTTGTTAGTTCCTCACCATATTGGAAATCAATATTTGTTGTCTGATATATTTCTTAAATAATATGAATTAAATATTGTGAGATGTTTTAGGCCTTTAAGAGATATCATTTTTCCTTTTCAGTTTATGAAAATGCTAGTTGCCATTTTATATGTACAGATTAGGCAGCTACTATGAGCATAGAACAATAATACTAAGCAAGTGATGCACAACCTCTGCTCTCCTGGAGCATATAGTCTATAATCCTCTGTTTCCAGCTTCCGACTGAATATTTGTGCTTGATTTTCGTATTGGCATTTCAAATATATGATATTTAAGTTCAAATCAAATACATGTGTTCCCCTCAAATCTACATCTAGTGCTGATACTTACAATCTTTACAATTATAAACTAGTAAATCAAATATCACTTTAGTCTTTGAGGGAAACCACTTTTTGAGAGTTTTCACAGGTGAGAAACAGGAGGCTTAATGGGGCTCAGCCACTTGCCAACAATCACATAGTTAATAAGTCCCAGAGCTGACACTTGAGCCAAGATCGGTCTCCAGGCCCCATTACCATCATGTGATACTCTCTCACCAAAGATCTCATGTTGCGTGGAACCTAGTAAATCATCAAAAATATTCTGGAATAGGCTTGGTGCAGTGGCTCACACCTGTAATCCCAGCACTTTGGGAGGCTGAGGTGGGTGGATCACGAGGTCAGGAGTTCAAGACCAGCCTGACCAAGATGGTGAAACCCCGTCTAATTTTGTAAAAATACAAAAATTAGCCGGGCACGGTGGCAGGCGCCTGTAATCTCAGCTACTCAGGAGGCTGAGGCAGGAGAATCGCTTGAACCCGGGCGGCAAAGATTGCAGTGAGCTGAGACCACGCCACTGCATTCTAGCTTGGGTGATAGAATGAGACTCTGTCTCAAAAAAAAAAAAAAATTATTGAATAAACGAATATAATTGACTTTTATTAATTCATAGTTCACATTTTTTTACTATATCTATTTTCTGTTTTGTTGACAAGGTAGTGGGAAGGGACCAACATTTGCTGAACATTAAACATTTACATTTATTTGTAATCATTTATTTATTTGTTTATTTGTTTATTTTTTGCATTATTTATTTATTGTATTTATTTGTTATTATTTGAATCATTTATTTGTCATATATCATCCCATTTTATCCTCTTAACTCTAAGAATGGTACCCTTATCATCATTTTAAAGAAGTGAAAACCCAAGAAATTGAAAAATTTTCTCTAGGCCAGTGTGTATTAAAGTCACACACTGACTTTAGACAGACAATTCCAAGTCTGCCTAATTCTAATGACTTAAATCTACTACACCATCTTGCTGATCCATTTTGCCTGGCAAACTATAGAGAGTAGTTTCCTTCTTCACATTTTTAGCGTTTCAAAAGATGTATGGCAAACATTTCTGCCATATTACTTATATCAGATAAGTCAGAATAAAAAAGTTGATGAGGTGTCACCTATTTACTTACAGTGCCTCAGCCTGAACCCAGGAGCATGATTCAAAAATTCAGGCATGTGTGTTAATTTCCCACTACATCTTTTTGATATGATGTTGGAGAAAGCACTTATTCCTTCTGTATCCTACAGATACATATAAAGCATACCAAAAAGTTAATATTCATAAAAGCATTTTCTTGCCAAAAATAGACAAATTTAAGAGAAATCATTGTTGATTTCTGAGTTACATGTAAAGTCAATATATGCTGCTAAACTCTCTTTAACTTTTCCAGTATGTTACAGTTTTTAACAATCTGTTGTTCAAAAACTAAATACCAGAGGTATATAAAATATTAGATAATATTTGAGCATAAACTGTTGAAGGCAACAGCATAATTTTATTTCCTTATGTCATAATACAGCATCGCATCTCAGTCAGCCTACCCCAATGATGACATATTTTCTGAATTGTTTTTACCCACACATCTTATGCTCAATTTAACAAATATTTATTAAGTGCATAGTTGGCAAGGTGACACTATGGAGGAGATGAAAAAGACTAAGATATCATTTGTGCCCTTGAGGAATTAATAATCTGACGGCAAAAGCTGACATGTATACAATCAACTGTAGTATTTGAAAGGATAAAGTAAGTCCTTTAATAGCAATATAAACTGCTCTGCTAGTATTGAGAGAGCAAGGCTAGAGGGCAGAGCAATGTGAAGCTTGGATTGAAGTGGCAGGATATTAAAGGCAAGACATCAGTTATGAAGCTAAAGCACATATAGGCAATAACATGATAACGGCCTGAATTAGTCAGTGGACTGATAGAATAGAAGGAAAAGGAATACCAGGGGCATTTCACTGGAAGAATCAATAGTATGTGACAATCAGATGTGAGAGTGGAAATTAGGAGGAGTCAAAGATGAATTCAAGTTTTCTTATCAGATACTGGGCTAGGAAACACAAAATTAGAAAGCTGTGGGAGAAGCATATGACATTTCATTTGAGGTTTGCGGGTTTAATATACCAGCAAGCCATCTATGAGCAGATAGCCATCAGTGGGAAATTTGAGTCTACAGTACAGTAAAGAGACCAGCAGCAAAGATATACAACATAGCAGTAACTGGAGTACATAGAAGATTATAGAAATAGGAAAGTGCTGAGGATAAAAACTTGGGGGAAATTAAACACAGATATGATAAAGGAAGAGTAAGCAGAAAAATACACTGAAGTAGAACACAAAACTAGAAAAAACAAAATGTGTGTGCATTGACACGGAACCAAAATTTTGAAACAAAGAGTGAAAAGAAGCTCAACAATATTAACAATGTAGAGGAGTTCGGAATTGAGAATGAGGTATGGGATTTGACAACCAGGACTTTTGTGATGACTTTAGTAGGATGGAATGGGGAACCTAGATTACTATAGTTTACATATCTATATATGGAAGTAAATGCATAAAAATTTACTATGAAAATTTAATTGTAAATAGGAGAAAGAGGAGTATATGGTTAAATAGGATGCAATGTGGAATTAATATTTTGACTCAGTATGGAGAAAATTGAACATACTTGTGAACCAGTAGGGAACAGAAATAGAGAAAAATGTAGCAAGAATTCTTAACCCAAAATCACAGATTAGGAGTCTATTAGGTTGTTTTTGATCTCCTGCAAGCCTAGGCAATATATTGAATGTACATGTAGTTTTATTGGAAGAGTCATCACATTCTCAGAAAGATTCATACACCCCTCTAGCTCCCACCACCCTCAAAAGGAAACTTTGGAATCTCTGAAATATGTAGACAGAATATTTTATGAGCAATGCCCAAGGGAACAAGATGAAATGCATTTGAGAGGATGTATATTCTACACTATTTCATTGAAAGTTCATCTGTGAATTTCAAGTGTTCCCTGTATATTTAAAACACATTTAAAAGGAGTAACTCATATCTCTTAATTTACTCTGAATCTTGAGAAGAAAATAGATCTAAAAGGATCTCCACTGTATTCATTAGTTCAACAAATGATTGTTGAACACTTCCCAATCTGGGGCATGCATAGTGCGGAGTGTACTTCAACAATTTAGCAGGATACCTAATTAACCCAGACTTTAGAAGGACCATGCCAAAGTAGGGTTCAGTAATATTTTAGCAGACATAATATCTAAGCTCAGGCATGAAAAATCCATTCACTCGACAAATATTTATATGGTGCTCATATAGGCCAGATACTGTCCAAGATGCTGGTATCATGTGTGTGAATAAGACAAAGTGCCTGCCCTCATGCATTGTATGAAAGAGAGAAAATAAACAAATGAACAAGTAAACAAATTCTATAATCATGTAGTGATAAGTGTTATAAAGAAAATATATATGCAGTGATCCTTCTGTATCCACAGGTTCAACATCCTTGGATTCAACCAATCATAGATCAAAAATATATTTTTTAGAATTTGAACATGTAGAGACTTTTTCATGTTCTATTTCCTGAACAATAGACTATAACAACTATTTACATGGCATTTACATTGTATTCGGTATTATAAGTAATCTAGAGATAAAGTATACTGGAAGATGTACGTAGGTTATATTCAAATACTACAACATTTTATATCAGGGACTTGAATAGCCAAAGATTTTAGTATTTACAGGAGGTCCTGGGACCAATCCCCAATAGATACTGAGGAATGACTGAATAAGATAAAGGTACAACGGCAATGGAAGACTTCCCTACAAAGGTGACATTCGGAAAAAGACTGCAATAAATAAAAGAATAAGCCAGGTTAACATCCAGAGGAGGTGGAGGGAAGAGCAAATGCAAAGCCCTGGGTAAAAACATATCTTGGTTGGGCTTCAGGAATGACCAATGTGGCAAGAGCAGTTTGAGGAGGACAGAGAATGGTAGATAAGGCCAGCAGAGCCATTATGGGCCATGGCAGGGGATCAGGATAGGAATAAGTCAACTTGGGATTGGAAGGAGTAGCTTGGATTGGAAGGAGTAGCATGACTTATTCCAGAAGTTTGATTTGACTGTGATATAATGAGGGGAGTGTGGTGAGATGAAGTAGGAGAAGTCAGCAGGACCCAGGAAATAAAGGGCATTATAAACGTAAGTTATCATCAGAGCAAAGGTGAGCCACTGAAGATTTTAAATGGGGAGGTGACGTGCTTTATCAGTCTTGCATTTTGAGTATTGCATTTTCACTGGATACATTATAGAAAATGCGTTGGCAGATGATCAAGATTGTCTTCGAGGATAAAATTTACAAGTAAAGGCCCAGGATTCGATGTCTATTGCTCTTTCTGCTAGTACTTTCTTTCCTAATAATGGGAATGATTATGTACTCCAGTATATTAGGAAAATTAATCTGAAACTGGTGTTTCAGATGAAGGGGAAGTAGAAGATTATTCCAGAGTTTGTTACAGTATCTAAGTATAAAGTGATAAAGATCTCAGTCAGTCCACTCAATGTATTAATGATGGAAATTGAGAGAAAAAGGTGAGTTGCTGCTAGAGTCATAGAAGAAAGAATCGATAGGCTTGTGCCTGATTACAGAAAGAAAGGAAAAAAGCAAAGATGACCTCATGTGGTATTAATGACTAAAGACATTGTTATTTGTATTTGTGGGCCTAGCCCATTGCAAACCTCCAATAAACCCTACTTAAAGTGAATAAATGAACACAGGACCAAGTGAGAAAGAAAGAAAGCAAGGTTATGGGAACTGGTTTTAGTTTTAGGTATTTTATATTTGAATAGAATGGGTAAAGACAGTTGCCTAAATTTTAAAAGGTTATCAGTATATTAGTTTCATTTTACATCCTGGACTAACTCAGTAGTATTATAAACATGAGTCAGTTTAGCTAGGTGCACCTATGTTTCAGCAATACACAGAAAAAAAATAAGACAGAGACATGTTTAAGAGCAAGGTCTTGAAGCGTGATAGCCAGGGTTCATATCTCAGCTCAACTTCCTGTTAGTGTGACCTTGAGAAAAGTACGTAATTGTTATATTCCTATTATCTTCTTCAGAGGATAGCAAAGATGTGATTAAATAATCTGCTACCACTAGGCTTTAGCAAATACACTATAAATCAGGTTTGCAGATCAAAGACATCACTGAGTAACTTAATTACCCAAGATTCTCAACCAAGAAATAAACCCAATATGGCTTATTATGAGCTACACATTTTAATTGGATTAATTACCCAATCCTCATAACAGCAATGTTGGAGATTTACTATTATACCCATTGTTTTTGTTTGTTTTCTAGATGATGAAATCAAGAATTATAGCTAGGTAGGTGGATCACCTGAGGTCAAGAGCTCAAGACCAGCCTGGCCAACATGGTGAAACTCCATCTCTAATAAAATAAAATAAAAAAAATACAAAAAGTTAGCAGGGTGTGATGATGCATGCCTGTGATCCTAGCCACTCGGGAGGCTGAGGCGGGAGAATTGCTTGAACCCAGGTGGTGGAGGTTGCAGTGAGTTGAGATTGCACCACTGCACTCCAGCCTGGGCAACAGAGTGAGACTATGTCACTGTTCAATAGATCATGTGAGTTAAAAATTTTCTCTCATGATAACTACTTTCAGCAAATCTCTAGACTAGATTCCTTTCTTAACCAAATTTATCTTATAAAGATGTCCAAACTTCTTTTGAATAATTTAAAAATAAAATTTGAAAAATAAATTTACAAAAGATAAAAGAAATACATTCATCTGTCCTCACTAACAAAGGACTAGAGAAAGTGAAGGCAATTCAGTTGAACAAAAACAGGTTGTTAAAATTCACAGCATAGTCTGTGTTGAGATTTTAGAAATAATAAAAAAAAAGAGTAGATGCATTGTTCCATGGATTAAATCAGACAAGAGAGCTAAGCTTTTCAATTCACTTTTCTGAACAATTCACAAAGAAATATGATATAAAGTTCCTTGTGTCTTTCATTTCACATTGAATAATATGGTAAACAATTTTTCCTAACATTTTTGATAAGAAAACAAACAAATTTTACTTTTAATAATGAAGCTAAAACGTGTATTTCTACGTATTTTGTACTATTTTAACTTTGTGATTCTAGAGGCAAATAAAGTCTTATGATGGCTTGACTTGGACTATATATTATAGCAGAGGCAATGTATAATGAAAAGGGCACTTTTCACTGACTAGACTGAGAATCAATAGATATCAATGATACTTCAACTATACTACTAATACGCTGTGAGACTTTGGGCAAGTAAATTCAATTTCTGAACACTGTTTTCAAGGAAGGGAATCATTGACCCCTTTTAAGAGTCTGGTGAAAATGCATAAACATGTATAATTTTACAAAATATTTCAGGAGGTTTGCAGACTTCTAGGAATTAAAGTTCCTATTAATAGGTAATTAAATGAAGAAATACATAATCCTAATGTCTGTTTTACATTCTGTTTCTAATACAATTTGTAATCATTTAATTGTAAATGATTTCTTAAACTAAGAACAAACAATTGAACGGTGTAGGTGAAAGTCTCGCTCTTCTATTTTCTCCCCCATTTGCTGCCTTTGACCTTTTAAACTAAGATTCTTCTTATGTAAATATCATGTAAGATATCTTGCCACAAATAATATTTCAGTGTAATTATTCCTTAAATATTCATGTCTCAGGTAATTAGCTGATATATCATCTGTGATTTGCTTATACATAAGGTCAAAAACCTAAGGTAATGCATCATAAACTAATCATTTATATTTTCTTTGCCAAGGTTCACTGAATCTTTTAACCTACATTGACTACGATAAAGTTAATTTTCCATATTAAAGTAATATTCAAATTAGACTTTTAAAAATTATACTATGGGAAAAAATGAACACACGTAAATTAAAATTAAGGGTGCCATAAGCAAATAACTTGGCAGCTTTTCTTAGCAAAAAAAAAATATATATATATATATTTATGAGGCACATTTCTCTAAATTATTTAAGTTGGTGTATTAAACCAATTTATATCTAATCCAGTGAAATTTATGGCACATATGTTCATTAGGAGAAAATAATTGATAAATTAAGAAACACTTCACTCTGTGAAAAATCTATTAATATTCCTAACTCATTCGATTTTTTTTCTTTCACCTTTGAGTTTTTATGAACTTATTTCTATGCCATAACAATATAATATAGATAAGTATAAAATACATACGTTTGGCTTAAGTTATATCCCCACCAGTCTCCCTATCAAATAAAGGGTGCCAGACAGTCTGCTATCTGCATTTATCTCTAAACTGACAATAACTAAAGGATTCAGAATTTTATGTAAACATCAAGACAATGGGCTTAAAATAACTGAATCTTACTCTACAATAATCGAACTTAGAGTCTCAGAGAAATATGTTAGTTAGGACGAATGTATTTTGCTTTCCCATTAGCCTCTTTACCTTTTATTTTTCATCAACTTGTTTTGCCCAATCGGGTTTTATTTACACCTTTTTAATAAACTACAACAACTCTAACAACTGTTTCTTTTAAATTTATTTTTTAATTCACAGGAAAAATGATATGTATTTACATGCACAACATGATGTTTTGAAGTCTATGTACATTGTGAAATGACTAACACTAACTAAGTAACATATGCATTACCTCAAATAATTACTATTTTTGTGGTAAGAACACTTTACATCCACTCTTAGTATTTTTATGACTACCTCATATTATTAACTATACTCACCATGTTGTACAGTAGATCTCCTGAACTTATTCCTTCTAACTGAAATTTTGTTTCTTTTGGTCAACATCTCCCCAGCCCAACCTCTAACCACCCCAGGCCCTGATAACCGCCATTCTGTGGAGGCTTCTCAAGAAATTAGAAATAAAACTACCATATCATCCAGCAAGCCCATTACTGGGTATATATCCAAAGGAAATGAAACCAGAATGTCAAAGGGGTATCGCCATTCCACTACATATTGCAGTATTAATCACAATAGCCAATGTATGGAATCAACCTAAAGAATGTTTTTAATGACAAACAACCAGGAACACATTTTATTAATCTGATGTGCTCCAACTTACTACACAGATTGACCTTGGATAAAAGTAACTTTACAAGAATATTAGCACTAAATAATTCCTAACATCTTGGAGACAATTTTCAAAATAATGTGTTTGTTTACTCATTCAAGATGTATTTACTGAGCTACCACTGTTCTATGCCAAGTGATGTTCTAGGTCCTAGACATGTAGCAAAAACCAAACTGAAAAAAAAAATTAACTCTTGTAGATTTTCAAAGCAACTGTAGCAGCAAGAGGAAGAGACGAACACCAAAAAAAAAATATATATATATATATATATATGCAGTCATGTCTTACTAAGTGACAGGGATATGTTGTGAGAAATGCATCATTAGGCATTTTGTCATTGGGTGAACATCATAGAGTGTACTTACACAAACCTAGATGATATAGGCTAACTATATACATAGGCTGGATGGTAGAGCCTATTGCTCCTAAGCTCAAAACCAGTACAACATGTTACTTCAATGAACACTGTAGACAACTGTAACACAATGGTAAGTATTTGTGTATTGAAACATAGTACAGTAAAAATATGGTATTATAAGCTTATGAGACCATCATCTTAAATGCAATTCATCATTAACTGAAATTTTATTATTGGTGCATAACTATATTGGATAATGATAAGTGCTATGAAGAAAAATATAGCATTACTTATAAATTAAGAAAACAGATCAATCTACTAAACATCAGGTCTTCCGAAAATTATTATTATTATTTTATTTTTATTTATTTATCTATTTATTTTGCGATGGAGTCTTGCTCTGTCGCCCAGGCTGGAGTGCAGTGGTACGATCTCAGCTCACTGCAAGCTCTGCCTCCTGGGTTCACGCCGTTCTCCTGCCTCAGCCTCCCAAGTAGCTGGGACTACAGGCGCCCGCCACCATGCCCGGCTAATTTTTTGCATTTTTAGTAGAGACAGGCTTTCACCATGTTAGCCAAGATGGTCTCGATCTCCTGACCTCGTGATCCGCCCGCCTCAGCCTCCCAAAGTGCTCGCATTACAGGCGTGAGCCACCGCCCCCGGCCCTGAAAATTATTTTTTAAACCAATATAATAGTTATTCCTGAGAACAGGTACAAGAATTTTTTTTAATCATGATAAATCTCATCTCCTACCCCTCTTCATTCCTGCCTCCACCTCAATCCAGTCTTCAAAGAGCAACTAAAGAAATTAGATCCTCCAGAGGCTTCTCGTTATCCTCCTCGCATAGACCCTTCAGCAGAAACTGACCCATGCCCGCCTCCAGCTTCATCATCCTCCGTGTTTCTCTAAACTCACTATATTCAAGCCATAGTAACTTTTTATTTTTTTAAGTCTGTCAAACGTTTAATGCTCCTTCCTGCCTTGGGTCTTCACACACATATTGTTCCCACGTTGGGCCCACCCCCACCTCCCTGATCCCACCCCACCCCCAAACCCGACTAACTCCTGGTCACTTTTTAACACCGAAGTGTGATTTCTGCATGGAAGCCAATTCTCCATGAGGTTCCCCTGTTTTCACTCTTCAAGGGTCCTTACCTATCCTTTGGGAACTTACTACTATTTAAATTATGTAAACACTTATGTTATACTCTGTATATTTATCAA
Organism: Gorilla gorilla gorilla; assembly: GCF_029281585.2. Taxonomy (NCBI): domain Eukaryota; kingdom Metazoa; phylum Chordata; class Mammalia; order Primates; family Hominidae; genus Gorilla; species Gorilla gorilla. The sequence goes on from NC_073234.2 coordinate 94,321,591, forward strand.
ATACCCCTCCTCAGATTTCAAGTTCTGCAGGACGAGTTCAGAGAAGGGGTGGAGGCAGTTATTTCTCTCCTTGGCCAGTGTACTTTCACTGCTTTGCACCCTGCCTGGCATAGACTAGGCATTTAGAAAATTGTTCCTGAGAGAATTAAAGAATAAATTTCATAAAAAATGTCTTCAGTTTACAACATGTAGTTTTATGCAACACTTGGCAAAGTGGGTTCTGGTGGGAGCTGGTAATATCCTTTAAATCATGGGACTGAGCAAATGATTCTAGTTGAATCTGTGTTATTTAATCTGTGTTTTTAAATCTGTGAGGCTCTTGCCCCAGACTCTACTGGAAGTCTGCTGTGCTTGCTTGTAAGCTCATAATCCCAATGACAGATGGTTTTTAATCTTTGCTATTCGGCTTCTAGAATGGGTATGTATTACTAACTCATGTATTTTCTCTAACATGTAGAATCTGATTCTGGTGGCCATTCCCTCTGAGGAATAAGATACTTTCTGGGACTTGTTGCCATAGGAGAACGATTTAAAACACTTTCAGAGAGTTGAAGGGAAGCCACTTTATGCTTGGAATCATTGTTGAAAAAAATTCAATTATGAAAAATCACAAATGGGTAAAACCATTAAATAATTCCAGATAGCTATAGCTCAGGGCATTATTGTTTAATCATCTCATGCTCAATATTCTAAAGGACACACACATACACAGCAAAGAAACAGTGTTGGTGATGTTTTCTGTGTTTTTTAGAGTGAGAAATTAGAATTATTTTTGAGGATTGGAAGAATCTTTCCTCACTAACTAGCATATCCCAAATTTATACCATGACACTTACCAATTTATAAAAATATTTTATTTTATTTCCATATATGTCGCCCTAACTTCTTTAGAGGCATGAACCTATCTTTTCTCTTTTTTATCCCCAAGGCCTGGCCAAAAAGAAAAAAAAAAGTTTAAAATAGGCAATTAATATTCATTAAATAAATCACAGATAGTAAAGAAGTATTAAAAGCAGCCTGAGCTGGAGTCAACTATTTCTTGTCTGTATCAGCCAGGCAAAATGTTGCTCAGAAGCCACTCAGGGAATAAAACTCTCCTGTGAAGAATCTGTTCCTTTAAACTAAGGACTTACATTTTCCCAAACCCTGTAAATTCCCATGTTTTTCTATATGGATTTATGCCAGAATGATTCCAATCCACTGGCTGGCGAAGAGAATGGTTTAATAACTGCAGGGGAAATATAAAATTCTATTCAGAATATAATGAAAGCTGTAGGGGATTATGTATTCATTTACCTTGTAGTAGGAAAACTCAAATCCTCAAATAACAGAGTGTTGCCATGTCAGCTTCCTCTGGAGAGTTGAAAACTAAACTGTAAAGACAGTAGAATGATGTGATTTATATTGGAGTCACTGGAATCGACAAAAGCTAAATTTTTTTTATAATTTATTTATTTCAATTAACAAATGACAAATTTTATAAACTAGTGGTATACAATATGATTTTAATGTATGTTCTACTATGCAAAGCCTCAATTCTTAATTGGTCTGCAGGATTCAGCTGATAACGTGAATTCTGTCTACCTGCGTTTTTATATTCTTGAAAGAATTATGCTACTTTATAACTCAGTTTTTTAGAGTTTCCATATTCTAAAATTATTACTTTCAACCATCAAATATAAGATAGTAGAAATATGGGGCAAAATTTTTTGCAGTTTTATATCAAAAAAGTAGATGAATGAAATAGGGAGTGCATTAAAGAGAACAGAAAAAATTTTTAAAAGAAAGAATGGGGAAAAAAGAAGAGAAAAAAAATGTAAAAGAAAGGCGAGAGGAAGGGAACCCGAAAGGACAAAGAAAGTGAGGAAGGAAGGGAATATTAAAGTATTTGATAGAGCTTCCCTACCACCCAGATGCTTTAATATGTGCAGTATTTCAAAGTTCTTCCTAGGTAAATAGCAGTGTCTTTCCTTTTTATTAGCACTGCTGCAGCTGCTGTTGCTCACAAAGAGATTCACAAATCAAAATAGACTCAGTTAGCTTTTCAATAATTCTGAAAAGGTAGGAGAACATTGCCAGAAAAGGATAGCACTCCAGTATCCTAACATAGAGTCTTGTTAGCAAAACAAAGTGTGAATTGCTTAGGTAATTCCCTGCTGTTGGTAATTCCACTGGGTGTCTTCTGTGGCAGCACAGGCTACTTCTCCTCTATAGACCAATGCCATTGAACAGAAGATGTCAGAATGATATGAAAAAGTTGCTTTTTTGAAATGTTTATTCTTCTAGATTTTTTTAAAATGTCAGCATGATTCATACCTATTGGTTCTTAGCCTGGAGCACCCAGCAAAACCAGGAACTGAGGAAGCTAGAGCAGGATGTGAATAATGAATAGGCTGCATAAGCAGAAGTCTATACCCAGTCAATAAGCAGAAGTCTATACCCAGTCAATGTGCAGAGTTGCAGGCTAGCATTTTCACAGATTCTATTATTCTCTCTCTCTCAAGGGAAAACAGGAAAACTAGCAAGAGCTAGCAAGAACTAGCAAGAGCTTGAACAAACGCCTGGACTCAGATTGGAAGACTGCTCATTTGTGTACTGCCTCATTCCTGGAAATTGCACTGGAACTGTCTGATTAAGGTATTTGGAAAAAACAAATTTTTGACACATTTTGTTGATGATCAACCTCCTTTATCCATCCATATCTTTTTACATGTGGCGGCGGGGACGGCGGAGGGAAGGGTAGTATTTGTGCTGAAGATTGAAGAACTGTATCTCTTTAAAAATTTTTGTGATATTAAGGGGAAATTAGTGTTTGTCACATATTCTGAAATTATTACTATTATTAATGTTTTTGAAATGCTGTTTTCGTTGGTGGGGCACTGGCTCCTTGTATAACATGTTTGCTTTCTCCCACTGTCATTTTGTACTCTATCAAATCCAAAGTTGTCATGGTTCATTATCTGTAGATGATCTTGAGCAGTCTTGCATTCTAAAAGAATATGCCATGGCATCTGCCTCTGTGCTTTTGTGGCCTGCTGCACAGATGATATTTTAGCACGAGTATTGGGTGAGGAGTTAGAGGGGAGAGCAGAATTTGTCTCAGACTGATGTTTCCTTGTACCATGCTGTGTCTCATTCTTTCATATATGGCTAATTCAACAGTGAAGTCCATATATCACACTGTGACTATTACATATGTTAGAGTACATAATTTGGGTTGTAAAGTAAGTATCTGTTTGAATGTCTTAACTAATGAATTCCATCAAATTCAATTACCATTCTTCATTAACCAATCAAATTACTCCTTTGGTCTAAGTCATTTCTAACACACTTTTATTAGGCATACACACAATTCTATGAAGTAAACGTGAGGTGATTAGATTATCTCATGATCTTTATTTGGAGTCCCATGCTACAGAAGTTTGGATTTCTAAAGAATAGCCTTTCACATTACTTCCAGTGTATACAGGAGAAATAGTGTTACAGTGTGAAGCTCTGTCTTTAAGACTCTGTTTTACTACTTCTATCTTAGACTTTCTTTTCCCTGAGGAAGTTTGCTACAGTGGATCGCCAATACGAAAATACATAGAAATACACCAACTACATATTCCTATAAAATTAACCTATTTATTAAGTAGATGTACCTATAGGCTTATGCGATACTGGATCATAATATTTTTCACCTTTTAGGTATAAATTATTTCAGTACTAGAACTTTCTCCTATCTCTTGCAGTAAGATACCACAGTGTAGGATCACAGTTGTTATTGTTGAAACACTTTTTTCAAATTATCATTATTTCTTTACGTGGATTTCTTTTTAAACAAAGTGGTTCTGGAAATGCATATACCCAGTATTGATAGTACTTCAGTTTTCTAGGAAATAATTGCCACAGTACTAATTTACATTGGATATTTTAATCATTTTACAATGAAGGGCAGGTGCCTAATGTCCTTGCAGTATGATTCTTACCATACAGATCTTAAAATATTTCCATTTTGTTCTCTTCTACATTAATGTCTTTTAGGAACATTTTCATCTTCTGTCCTACAACTATTTTGAGAAACATCTCAAAATGTGGTCTAAAGCCAACCTACAAAAATACATGTTCTGAGTTCCATGCCAGACTTAAGTCAGAATCTTTGGGAGTAGGCCCTAGGACCAGCATTTAAAATATACATATTAGGTGATTATAATGTACTCCAAAGTGTAATAACCACTGCTCTACAAAATGAGAGCAAGGAAACAACTGGCAGAAAAGCATTGTAAAACTAGATGTATAACTGATATGAAAAATAACAACACCAAAATCAAGTTAAATTTTAATTTTAATTTTTTTCTACATGTTTTCATTACTTGGCTGCACAAAGCATTCTAGGTTGTTTATGTCGCCTTTAATATGAGTTTTAAATATCTTAAATTAAAATTTTAATATTTAGTGTTAATTAAGGATATGGATGTCTGTTATTTAAAAGCTTTTTCCAAGTTGCCAAACAATGAATGATAGTTATAATGGTAAAAGGTATTAAATTTATAATTTGTATCATTCATTAGTATTTTCATATTTGAATCTTTAGTTTTACAAAGCTTTGAAAATAACAAGTCTATCTTTAATATTTTATATATCTAATAAACAACACTTTTTAAAGAATTTCAACCTATCTTTTTGTTATGGTTTCCATTTAAATGAATTACGTGAGTGTCTTACTTTCAGAAGATACTTTATTAATACAACTAAATTGAATTCTTTGGGCTGAGATTTTTCCATTTTTTCATAAATGAATATTTCCATATTATCTAATCTTAATAAGAATATTTTCTCAGTGCGGCAAGTAAGACATGTTTGCCAATTTAATATACCAAACTCTAAAGTAAGTATACACTCAAATGAGAGTTAGGGGACAAAGAACTGTCTTCTGAACCACGAAAAGACGGAATGTCGTGATTACCTCAGGCACTGAAAGACAGCAAAAATCTACATTAGTTCTAGTAGAAAGACTACAGAGAATGTTTGACCCATAAAATTAATTTTTGCTTCCTACATAGCTGACTCCATGGAGACAAGGTCTAAAAAGGGAAAATGGTCAAAATCTTAGGTTTGTAGGTTAACTTACTTTGTAAACTAAATATGTCCTGAAAAGACTGGAATAATTTAAATTGTTTCTGCATTCATAAGAATCATTTTATGTATCAAAAATTCTTTTGTTTTCAGCTAGTTTTGAAGATTGTATTTAGATTATGGACAGACACTACTTTAATTGGGTTGTGTTTCAAAAGTTTCATTTAGAAGTTAAATATTTGTGACTCAAAACTTATTTTCAAATATAAAGAATGCTATAAATGCTGTTTCATGCCCAGATTCAATTTTATGAAATCCACAACATTATAGTAAAATTACGTAAGTTATGAGACTAGAAATTGAAGGGAAGAATCATTGAAAACAATACTATATGATCGTCAAAATTAAGCCAATTAGACCAAAAATATTACATTATATATTTACTTTGAATATAAATGCTAAAGGAAAGTAAATTTGCTTATAAATAAATGAGAAATTAAAAGAGAGGGTAGGATATTTTTCTAAAACACAGAGAGAGTGGGGTTATAGCATGAACAGTATTCCCCTGAGCCGGGGGGGGGGAGAGGGAGATGGAGGGGAGAGATGCTGGGTAGATTTAGAGAATGAAAGGCAAAAGGATCTCAAGTATGAGTGGCCAACAGCATTGAACTAGCTATTAAAAAGAAAATTTGCTCATAAATGGTAGGTTTATAATCCAGAAGAACAGGTGTATTCAATGGTTTGTTTGTTTTTGTGTTTTTTTTGTGTTGTTTTGTTTGTTTCTTTCTTTTTTTTTTTTTTTTTTTTTTGAGACGGGAGTTTTGCTCATGTTGCGCAGGCTGGAGTGCAATGGCATGATCCTGGCTCACTGCAACCTCCAACTCCCAGGTTCAAATGATTCTCCTGCCTCAGCCTCCTGAGTAGCTGGGATTACAGGCGTGAGCCACCATGCCCAGCTAATTTTGTACTTTTAGTAGAGATGGGGTTTCTCCATGTTGGCCAGGCTGGTCAAAAACTCCTGACCTCAGGTGATCCACCACCTTGGCCTCCCAGAGTTCTGAGATTACAGGCGAGAGCCACCACGACCAGCCTTAATTCTTTTAAAATGAATAGGTAACTATGCTGTTACATATCCATTTAGAAAGCAGCTGTGTAGAGGAAATGGTAAGGAGAGATAGTGAGCGAGCATGCATGCTAACTCAGTGAGTGCCAACTAATGGAGTGAAGGGAGAGCTAATGAATCTTTGGCCTTCTACCAATGGCTTTTTCTCTGAGTGGATTAACTCCTTACTCTTTATTAAGTTCCACTTTCTAAGGAATTCTACCCTTTGTTTCTTTCTGAAAATTCAGCATCAAGTGAACCAAATTTACAAATTTGCTGCCTTTGTGTGCACAGTTGTTCATTTAATTTATGAAATATTTATTGAATACCTACTATGTAGTCAGCATTATGCAAATTTTGTTACTTTTAGCCCAGACATTAGGACACAAAGAATATTTTGTTGTATTTGAATTTTAGTATTTTGTATTTTATGATTTCTCATTTATCTTCTGTTTCTTAAATTTGGATAGTTGAAGGGAACAGGTGGCATCCATGCCTAGGGATGGAGGGCTAGGAATGTGAATAACCCAGAGAAGAAGGTGCAAAAAAAGGAGGTATCTGTCTTTTTCCTCTATTCTTCTGATTTTAAGGAGGTCTTAGTAGCCCTAAGTAGAGCCCCCATCACTTCCATTTAACCTTAAAAACAATTTTTAGAGATGGAAAAAATAGAACTGTTTGCTCATGATAAAAATTCTACATTCAAAGTGAAGAAAAACTACTACACTCAAATTGAAGACCTGCAATATATAGCTCTTTTTGATCTGATATATCTCATTACTAGGCTAATCTATGGTATAAGAAGCAAGAAGTTAGAAAGGCATCCTGGAAAAATGGCCCATAATTCTTCATCAACTGTAATTTTCAGTGAAATAAAAGTCTAAATCTCCATTACTAGTTAGTTTGAAGTACAGAAGGTCATCATGTAAGTTTCTAAAATCCCTTTTAACTCTAGAAATTCTACTGGAGAGACAGGTGAATAAGATTGGGAAAAAATAATGTTTCATCTTTTATTGAAGAAAGTTGTTTAGAGGAATTTTTCAATAGCAAGCACCCCTCCTTTCCGTTCCATTTTCAAGAAACAAGAGCAAAGGATGAGTTTTGGCAACATTCCCAGAAGTGTCTTAGGGCAGAAATGGTCAATGCCTGTGTTGAGTTACCTGAATCTCTATTTGGCAGCTTCTGAAAGCTACTATAAAAACCTGGGCTTAAGAAGAGGATGATGGTATGGTCTCGCAGCCTTGTGTGAATTTTCTAAACGGTTTTGTTACCCCAAAGCGTAGAAGTGATACCTCAAAATTTATAACTGATGCTATATCATAGTTATACTCACATATAAACTTGTTTGATAATATTTCCTACACTTAAGTTTCCAATCAATCTATTTTTGTCTCCTATACTTCCCTGATCCAACAAATCTTATCCATCATGCAGCCTGAGTTCCTACCTTTGTTTCTTCAATGATTTTATTAAACATCTACAATGTCAGTTATTCTTCAAACCGTCTTGTACAGGCCCCTGTCCTCATGGAGACTACCTTCTAGTAGAGAGGTAGACTATTAACAAGGAACAAATATATAAATAATAAGACCCACCAAAATCTTGTTTATTCACTAACTTTAATCGTATTTTTGTCTAAATTTTCTTCTTCCGAGTTTTTTTTTTCAGTCAGTAATCCTACTCTTCATTTCAGCCTACTTGATTCTTACTGTTTTCAACATTGCCCTCAAATTAATATAATCCACTGTTTTAACTCTTTTAAGATTTTCCATCATCTTAAGTGGAAGGAACAAATAAATTCATAAATTTACGTATTAGATAAGATGAATTGCCTGAGAAATTTGATCCGTATAGCCAGACGTAAGTAATACCAGAGTGGCTCCAATGTGGCCATTATGGAATCAAATACCTCACAGCCCAGGCCTCAAAGGCATCTTGTCTTATCATGAGATTTTTCTTAATTACATTTTCCAGTGATTAAGTGTCCCATTTCTACACATTGGAATGCATTTTCTATATTAAGTTGTCAATGATCATAAACTATCTGGCAAGAACTTATTCCAATTATCCTAACAACCTCCTCTAGGATCCCTAGCTTAACCATTCTACATTTACTATGTGTACTTGGCACAAAGACGGTGTGAAGGTTTAGCCCTAAATTGTTTATAAATTTTTCACACTATTCCAGGATATTAGAACAGGATAGTCATTTACATGTGTACACATATAAATGTCTGAATACACATATTGAAAATGCAATAGGTTACATCTGATGATGGTTCAAGAAGAACTAAAAGGATAATCTTAAGGGAACATAAAAATTTCACGTTTGAAGTTATTGCTAAGAAGAATAGCAATGTAAGAGTTCAGATAACTGCAAAAGTAAAGAATCAAGGCAGTGTAAAGTTTCTATATCTTAGGGAACTTAACTAGCTGTTAAAAGGGCACCTCTCTGACATCATTAAAATTTCAAAAATTTGATACATAAAGATGTGCCAGTACAAAGTTTGGTCCTTAGCAATAATCAATTAATGATACTGTCCTTTTCATTCAGTGAATCCAAGAATAATAGTTTTCAGACCTAAATATTTACAACCACAGTTTCATCAAAATACAGAGAATATATACTGTATCGAGTGTGCCTTTATCTAGGGCAAATCTTAATAGCGTCTAGATTCAGACCAACCACCAAGACAAATTGCCAAGAGAATTATTAAGAAATTTGTATAAATCCCTTTATTACATCTTAGATTTTAAAACTTCTCAAAACAATTACAGCCCTTACATACCTGTGATGGTTTTTAATTCCCTGGACAATTTATCAAGAAATTAAAAATACAGAGCACCCTAGCAACACAGTGGTATATTTACCATTGCAGTATGCCTGTTTTGTTTATTTTTTTATGGCACAAATACCACAATGTATTTTATTTATTAACCTATTGGCTGAAGTATAATATGCCTACCGAAAAGTGAATAAAACATGCATTTTATATAGCATTATGAGATTTTTTCTCTTGCTTCTTGGTCATTGATCTTGTAAATTGTTATTTTTTAGTTATTATGATGAGGATTTAATATCCAGAATATATTAAGAAATCCTACAACTCAACAACAAAAACCTAATGTGTCTATTTACAAATAAAAATTACAAATTAGTTTAGATAATTACAAATTAGAAAACAATGAAGAATAGAATTTAACTGAATGGAAAATACATTAAATGTTTATATTCATGGAAGAAACACACATAAAGATGAATTATAATTTGCTATCAAATATACAGAAAATTAGATGGAGTTTTTGGTTCACAATAGCTGACAAGTTGACAATATGCTAATGTTAAAAATAAACATTATTCTAAGGTATTTAAATAGAAACATAACAAAAATAATCCTGGGTATGGTCACTTCGTTAGAGACTTGGTCTCAAATTTGGGTCCCACAATAGAAAAAGAATTAACAGGAAGGTGGAAAGAGCAACAAAACCGCAGTTGTTTGCAGTTTGTGACATAATCTTGTAAGAAAATAAGTTCAAGATGCTAAAGTGAGAAAAAAGAAAGTTGCATCAAGTGTGGATTTAAAGTAAATATATACCATTACAAGACACATTGTATACCGAGAACCAAAAGGAAACTTACTGAAATTGTAGGAAGGAACAACGAATGACATAATGCAATATTCTGAGAAGAGAATGTTGAAATTTATTCTTGATTTTTTTTAAAAGACAGCTATTTATCTTTTGTGAAAAATCATAATACAGTTCTGTTTAACAATGAAGAACTACTCCACTGTATTACATCCCAATTCTCACATATTCATACATAAGTATTAAAACTATACTTAGTATAATAAACCTAAATTTCTGAAATATGAACACTATCACAATTTTCTAGGTGATAAGTTATTATACGATTTTGTTATTTAACTGTAAGCAAGGGAGAATCTAAGAAAGAAGAATATATTCTTTCTAAAATGACTCCCCTTCAAGATGGCAGCTGAATACATAGAATAATCAGACTAATCATTTGGGGTTAGTGGTTGTTTTTATGTTACATAGAAGGAGAAATGACCACTATCTGATGGCATCCAAGAAAGTGCCTCTCTGGGGACAGAATTGTCACCCTGATCACCATTGCTCATGAACCCCCTTCATGTTAATGGGCACATTCCAAGTAGAAGATGTGATAACAAATTCTTTATGTTCTTTTAGGACTGTTAATTCTAAAAATTTTGGGACTTATTATATACTGCTGGTTAATTCTGAGTATAAATGTAAGGAAATTCTGTTTCATAATTTAGTGTCTTGAATAGGACTTTATAAATTGGTTTATGATCAGTGTGCTTCAAGTTTATTTTGGGTACCAAATGTTCCCTCTATTTAATCTATTTAAATCAACAAAAGAAGCAATTTCAAACGGTATTCATCCAATAAACTGTAGTTAGGAAAATGTTCATTAATCTATTTTTATTTACCAACAACTTTGTCCTTTTCTTTAGAAAAACACTTTGAAGGAGGGAAAAATAAAAACAGAAGGAAAGAGAAATTATATACCACTATAAAAATTATATGCAGTTTTGCCTGCTTTTTATGTAACCTAGTATTCAAAACTTATCTGGTTTTATCAGATTCCATTATGTTATGAACACACAGGCCAGTATTTCCCCACCAGTTTCTTCTAACTAGGAAGTACATTCAAACTGAAAATCTAAGTTTGTGTTTTTCTACTGAAAGAAATGTCGCTGGTGAATAACAAAGATGATTTATGTGCATAAAGCTGACCTTATAAAAATAATCTCTGTGTTCATCATAATTTTATTGCTATGTAACATTTGTTCCATTTTCTTTTTGTATATCTCTGATAAACCATTAGTTTGTAGATCTCTGATGCCTTAGAACATATGACAGTTTAAAAATATCTATTGTGTTTTCCCCCAAATTCTTTTATTAGTCAGTAGTTTTTTTTGATGAAACAGTGACATCAATTTCTTTCATGGTTACAATTTTTGCAGTGTTTTAGCTAACATATTTTACTAACTGAAAATTATCCTTGCCTTTTATTTACACTTCAGAAGTTAAAAATAAATATATTTATTAATTAACAATTATATCTCCAAAACAAAGTACAGATTATTTGGTTTCTAATGCTAGCAATTCTTGTTTATGTTTAATGAAAATCACATTTCTCCTGACAGGGGAAAAATATTTTTCCACATTAAGAAAGGCTTTTCATTCATGTCCTGAAACTACATATTTTTGTTATGGAATATAAATCATCTATTTATTTGATATGTATGTTGAAATTTAGTTTGTGAAACAGAATATATATCTATTTGTATGTCTCTCTATAATAGAATTCTGGACTGTGATGAGTTGTTCTCCATATACATGAAGGATTAGATACATATCTTTCTTCTTTCCAAAAATGCCATCAGCATTGTCAGTCTCAGAAAACAGGTGGAAAATTGCCTCAGTGTTTCTGATATCTCTTATTAAAGATAGTTATGATGCAGAACTGAAAAATACTAAAGTTTTATGAAGCATGACCATGAAATAATAAAACTTTCTTTTAATAAAGGGCTCACATCCAATAAAGGGCTTATATCTGAATGAATATTGTCCTTCACTATGGTCACCTTAAATTTCAGATGCTTCCATCGTTCAAAATATTCTGCTGTTTGTTTGCAACTTTTAGAGCCAGTTTATGCACCAGGAAGCAGTCTTTGACAAACACCACTGTGAAGGCATTATATCATTATGATCAGTACAAATGAGGAGGCACCCTTTCTAAGCATGAGGAACATTTCTTATAATGAGTCTGTGTCCTCTCCAAAAGAAATATGCATTCATCAAGTACACCTTAATTCAAAATGGTGTGTGTTTTCTAGACAAAAAAGATACATCTCTCACAAAGGAGAAGTACTCTGAGGCTGATGGGCTCATGAGGTCACATGTTGGCTAAAAGACCTCGCAGGCTATGCCCAGAACATTAGTTAGACCTTTTCAAGATGTGGGGGAAAAAAAGACACATAAAGTTTCAGGCTGAATCAAAGAGACTATTTTTTTACTCAGCTCTTGTTATATTTTAGTTACATCCTTATCCCAGACAGGATATAAGGTCCTTTCAAGAACCCATGAGGCTACACATGACCTTCCCCTGCTACCTCTCTTTACTGGAATATGAAACCTTACTTGAGCCTACGGTACTCTGCATACGTGGTTACCATTTGCTATTTACTTTACATTAGGGATATATTAAAAAAAAACCTAAAAAGCCAGCCTATACCAAGCTCAGATGGGCTCACTAGTGAATTTTACTCAACATTTAAAGAAGAGATATTACTAGTTCCCTACAATCTCTTCCGGAAGATAGAAGCAGAGGAAATACATCCTAACTCATTCTGTGAGGACAGAATTACATGAATATCAAAACTAGACAAAGGTAATACAAGAAAAGAATACTATAGACCAGTATCTCTCATGAATATAGAGGCAAAACTCCTCAATAAAAGCCAGCCCATAAACCATCCTGCCAGGTGAAAAGGTAATGGAACTGTGGAGGGATGTTCTGCTTTCCATTACAAACCATTTATTCATTCAACCAATGTTTACTTCTGTGAGGTTGATTCTATGCGGTCAAGAAATCAAACCTGTCATCTCTCTCATTCAGTCAGTCACTTATTAATTCACTCACTGAACAAATATTTTTTTTTCAAAATGTACAATGCGTTAGTTATTATACCTGGTGCTGGGGGATACAATAGTGAGCAAAATAGGCCAAATCCCTGCCATCATGCTTTTTACATTATATCGGAGAAACAGACAATAAATGAGATATTAAACAAATAAACAATAAACAAGATAAATATATCTATGTTATATACTATGTTATCTTTATATCAATAAATCAAGATACATAGATATCTTGTTTATTATCTATTTCTCCAATATAATGTAAGATATATAGTAAGATTTATATTATATATAATAAATATTATATACATATATAAAATGTAAAGTATGCTAATGATATATGCCAAGAAGAAAACAAGAACTTAACATGTACATGGGGTGAAATTTACATAGATTGTTCAGAGATGGCCTCACTGAGAAAATGACTTTGTGTAAAATCCCAAAGGCATTGAAGAAAAGCATCTTGATAATGTTTCCTGGAAGAGCATTGCAGATATAAAGAACAAGACACAACAACAGAGGCTGGTGTAGAGTGAGTGAGGAAATATGCTTGGAGATGTGAAGTCAGAGATTTAGATGGAAATCAAATCATGCAGAGCCTTGTGAGAAATGACATGGAGTTTTGATTTTTGGCCAAATGTAATGAACAGCCATTGGAGGGTTTTCAATAGGAAAATGCTGTAAAATGATTGACTGTTGTAAAAAATTTATTCCAGTTTCTGTATAGAAGACAATATTTAGATGTCAAGAGTACAGGCAGATAGAACAATAGAAGTTATCGCAGTACTCCAGGTGAGGCAGCTACCAGAGTTGGTAATTTTGATTAGGCTTATGGCTGTACACTACTGAGAAGTTAATAGACTTGAGATATGTTTTTAAAGTAGAACCTATATGACTTGTTGATGAATTGAATATGGAAAATAACAGAGAAGGAATCATCAAAATAATTACCCTAGAGATTTCCTTGAACACTTTGGTGAAGACATTTATTCTGATGGGGAAGACTCCAACAGAAACGGGTAGGGGAGGAGAAAACAAATTTTGTTTTTATATGTTAGGTTTGAGGTCATCTTTGGACTTCTAAGAGAAGCCAGTTAGGCAGTTAAAATATAGGAGGCTGGACCTCAGGGAAAAAGACTGGAATGAAGATATCAAATTAGGATTTGTATGAAGTAAGGTACTCTCAATAGCAAATTAAAGAATACCTTACTAAAATTTACTTAAGTATTATTAATATTTGTTATGTCACTTTATTATATCTGTTTGTTAAATCCAACTCTAGAGAATACCAAGGTTTATTCAGTAGATAATTGATATCAAAACCTTGGGTCAGCCTCTCTGGGAGTCTCAGGGCCTAGCCCCCCTGTTCCCAGACTTTGTGCAGCATCTCAAGCATCATATCCTCCCATGGCAACAGAGAAGGCAGAGTCACTGTAAGGAGAACATGCAGGAGAAAGGGGTTCTTTTTAAAGTTAGCTCTCTCATCTGATTGGGGAGAAGAGAGAAAATATCTTCCAGAAAACTACCAATGGATTTCCCTAATGTCTTCCTCCAGAGCTACAGCAAATGCCCATCCCTATACCATCCTTTGCAAAAGGGAAGTGTATTGTCTAAAATTGAGAGGACAAGTATGAGTTATTACTTGTGACTCAGGTTCCATCATCAAAGAAAAAGCTAGGACATGTTGGGAAGGTAACCTTCCATGTCTGCTACAGGAGACATTCTCTTACAGATTTTATTTAAAATCAGGACAAGATGATGTCCCCAAAAATACACCCACTGTGCACTCAAGATATCTTCATCCTCTCTGTATAAAACTCTATGTGGCTACTGGAAGAAACAGATTATATCAGCCTGATAAGGGGATAGACAGACCTGTTGAATCATAAATAGAAGAAGCAGAAATAATAGAAGAGCTTAGAACATTCACAGGAAAGTAGAAGAAACTGGATTTTGGAAAATAAGTTTCTGGGTTTTTGTACCACATGAGCTAGTGCACCTGAATGTCTTAGATGCCTGTGAATGCTGCCATTCACCAGCAGCCTCTGTGAGAGGGCTTAATGGGTATTAATTGTTCATTTGTTTCTGAGACTCTCTGATATACCAACCAGGTGCTGTGCCTGGAGCAAATAAAAAGCAGGCCTCTATCCTCAAAAAGTTCATAATTTCTGATGGTGATCTAGGTAAATTAGTAATATATTAAATATTTTTGCCATAACTCTCCTATTATTGTAACTTTTTCTGACTTTAAAAACTATAACCCAAGCAATCTATTGACATTTAAACCACGACTATCTGGTTTACACTGTCTTTCCAGACATTTACTTTGTTCTATTTGTTCTATTATAGAAAAGACAATGCGAGTTGATATCTACATGTGTTTTTAAGTACAAATTCTTATCTGTGTCTGCCATATCACACGGTATTGTGAGAAGTCCAAAATTTAGGTTCTTTCTTAAATTTAATTATCTGGTACTTTCCTACAACAGTGTGTCTCCTATTGACATTTCAAATTTCATTTTGTTCACATATCTTATGTTTGTGTCTCCTTGATATGGATAACAATAGCTGGTGTAAGAGCTTATCTCCTTTTGATTCTGAAAATGTAATAAAGAAGGAAAATGCAAAGTAACAGCCACATGTGCCGGTTATTCAAGCAACCATCCAACTTCTGTATGAAGTTAATTTGGGGGAAATATGGTATGCACACTTCAGCTCAAGCTCACTTGTGTCAAAGGGAAATAGGAAAGGCAAGGGATGGTGCTACTTTGACAAGTACATGAAGGAATAAAGTATTGAAATAAAACAAGTGAATGTGGCCTTATGAGAATCTTTATTTTACTTATAAGGCACAGCAGTTTCAAGAATATGACCTTGCTTAATATATTACTGTTTTTACTTCAAAACAACGGCATTTGTATTCTTATCTAACAATTTATGAATACAAATGACATGAAAATCATGAGATACTTTTACTCTTTATATTGATTTTTATTCCATTTACTCCACTTGAATATATATCCTAAGTAATCATCAAAATTAAATGAATATTTGAAGGAAAATATAACATTAAAAGAACCCCTGAGAAGTTAGGTAGTTCTTGCCTGACTCTAGGCAAATTTATAATATGTAAAGATCTTCTAAAGAAGAAATTCATATAACCTATTATAGAAACTCTTCCTTATTTCTAACTCAAATCTTTATATTTTATATTAAGCTTGTTGAAGTTTTTTCTTAGAAAATTTGTAATAAAACATCATGTCTCTTTGGCCTATAGTGTATGAAAAAACCTCACAGTTAATTAATACAGAGATTTTAAAATTGTAGACCTCTAGAAAACTCATTTTGTTTTCTTTGGTTTTTATACATAAAAGTAAACATTGATTTGTAATTAAGAGAAGGGAAGAATTCATGATTTGGAATCATTTTCTGTAAAAGAAGAATAGAATTAAAGATGTGGCACTATTTAAAATTAGAGATTAGACTTTTTATCCATGAAAACTCTAGAGAAATAATTTTGATTTTCAAATATGATTAGAAAAACTCAAACATTCAGCCTTGCCCTTTCTTTGAACTATTTCTTAGGCTAACAAGTTCTTCTAATCTTATAGTTTTAGGTGCTGTTTATAAAATTGATAGTTGTACATTTATAGATTTTACAGAATTGTACTCTTTTTGTGGGTAAGTATCTTTATGCCAAGTTTATTTGGCTTTGTGTGAATTACTGTTTGAAAAAAGACTGATCATTTTGTAATGAGTATCATTACATGAAGAGCTATTATTTCCTGGAAACTTTATTCTGCAGCCTCAGAATGTAGATCAGGGGTCCTAGCAAGTTAAGGTCCAGGCTCCTCATCAAGGTCATTTTCCTTTTCATACCACTGCCCTTTCCCCAACTCAAAGTCAGCCTAATGGTCAGGAAGGTTCACTTATAGGGAAAGAAAAGGAACAGTGCCTTCTTTACCTATGCCCTGCATAGCAGGTAACAATTACCTAAAATTCATTGTGGAGGATTGGAATATCCAAGAGTTTTAGAAACAGTTATGCTCAGACACCTCTGTGTGACCCCAGGCAAAGTGACTAAGCTCTCCAACATATTGTCCTTTATACACAATAATTAAAAAGATTCCTCAAAACATTATCTCTAAGATAAGATATGAAGGTAGTTATGGTTTTTCCCAAACTATTTTGACTTGTTCTTTGTCAGTAGCATGAGGCTATATTAAGGTACAACTTTAAATAGTGCTTCATAAACAGTGGATGGCCATGGAATCGAATTAGTGGCTTGTGATTGGCATTTGAATAAAATAGAACAGAAAAAAATAAAGGATGTAAGTTACATCAAATGCAGCGAGGATTAGTATTGCTTTGTGAAACTGTATATTTGTACTGTGTATATGAAATCGTGCTGTAAAATGTATTTCTTACCATGTGTAAAAGTTTTCCAAAAATGTTTAAAAGATGTCAGCCTACAGAATTGGACCATCTAGTACAACATGAAAACCCCCTAAAAAATACCACTCAAAGATACAGAGCACAGACTGGCATTCAGCAACACTAGAAAGAAGCAGTGCAGTGATGATCTTCAGGGTCTGTGATTGCTTTGGGCAGTCTTCTTGCTGTCATTTTGCAGTAAGTAAGGTATTTGAGCTGCAGTCGTCATGTGGGTGTAATAAGTAAGAACTCACACATGCCCATTCAGTTGGGCACTTGTGGGAAAAAAGCAAATAGAATAATGTATCCTTATTTAGTATATGTAAGAGCTGTGTTTAGGTATCTTTCCTCAGAATTCATGGTACTATGATGACTGCAGAGAAAATTCTCTATATGTTTCCTCTACAAATTTTTACACTTGCTCTTTGACATTTTTTTGTCAGCAACGAGATGGCTACTGTATGCTAATAAAATCCCTGTGTATCTACCCGCCACTCATCCCTTCTGATGGCTTTATATCTAATTACTTAAAGCCGGTATTATGTTTATCTGTTTTCTAAAACAGAATATGAAACTGTCAGGCCTAAATTATCCTGAATCCCAATCTGTGAAAGGACACATAATGATGGGGGAAATATATTCCTTATCAGAACAACCAGGTGTTCTCAAATATTGACTGAACTGCATAATCATTTGGGCAAAGTATATCTTGCAAGAAAAGGCAGTAATGTTCAAATTCTTGCATTTTTATTTTCCATGAGTTTGGTGTTTTCCTTTCAGAATAATCATTGTTCATGTTCTTGATAAAATCAAGTTGATGCATCAAGGCAGCCATCCTTGAAGATATAAAGCCTATGACATTAGGTCCTGTGATGTTGTTTTACATGTTGCTTACTGGCATGGATGCCCATTCAGAAATTCTGCTATTCTACTGGGACTCCATTTCTGTTTTTCTAGAAGCAACTGCACATCCATAGAATCTATCTTCTGGAAAGAAAACCTTTCAAATAAAACACACTCTGCATTTATTTATTTTAAGCCACATTAAAATTTTAAAAGGCAAACAAAATTTTAAAACTGTTTACATGAACCATATGAAATTGCTGATACTTTGGTTTCTTTGGCCTATAAAAATGATGATTTCATATAGCCCAATCTAATATTACTTTCCAAAAAGTAAGGTAATATTCTAAACCCAATATGCAATTGCTTTTAAGTATCCAAATTCTTTGAGTTCAGCTGGTATTAGAAGCAGTCTGATGCTTTTCTTCATTCTCATACTTAACAAATATTGTCCTAAGTTTCTGCTATGTTCAGAGTGCCAGGCATGTGGTAAAGAAAGAATAAAGCTGACACAACTTAATAATTATGAAACATTTTTTCTGATGATAGTATGTTGTTGGCAGAACAAAAAAGTTGTATGTCTCCTTTGCCTATAAAGTGACCCAAAACTTTATAACTCCTTCACATGTGTGGTTTTCTTAAGCATTTCCTCAACTTGGTACTGCTTTTTATCGAATTCCCTGTATTTATTTCCTCCTGAGTAGATTCACCCTGAATCAACCTGTCAGTGTAGTTTAGTCTTTCCCAGTTATTGTTCCCCAATTTTTAATGTAAGAATTAGCCTAGTCTTTCTGTGTCTTGAAACATTAACAAAGCACTTAAGTGAGCCTTTATCATTTCAATTGCACCAACCATGATAAATAAAACATTAGTTGTTCTCATATATTATTGTTCCTTCAGTTTTGAGGAGAGAATCACAAGTGGATGTCTATGTAGTTTGTCCCTTTGTAAGACATTCACTGAATAGTCTGCCTATTGTTCTGCCTAGCTCTTTCACATTTACTTGAGAAGTGTCATCATAATTTTTCTTTTTCTTTGTTTTCTTTTTCTTCTTTTTTTTTTTTTTCTTTTCGCTTGGTGAGCATCCTTTGTTCTGAGGATTTTTTTTTTTTTTTTGAGATGGAGTCTCACTCTGTCGTCAGGCTGGAGTGCGGTGGCGTGACCTCAGCTCACTGCAACCTCCGCCCTCTGAGTTCAAGCGATTCTCCTGCCTCAGCCTCCTGAGGAGCTGGGATTACAGACGCCTGCCACTGCACCCGGCTAATTTTTTGTATTTTTAGTAGATACGGGGTTTCACCTTCTTGGCCAGGCTGGTCTTGAACTCCTGACCTCGTGATCCACCCGCCTCGGCCTCCCAAAGTGCTGGGATTACAGGCGTGAGCCACCGTGCCCGGCCAATATTTTTGAAACGAATGTTTCCCACCATCAATATACCCAATGCTGCAGGGTTTCTGTTTTTTGTTTTTTTTTCAGAGCTCTCACTTTGTTTCTCCAAAATTGGTCATCCCACCTGTGATTGCTGCACTGACGCTCCCCAGTCTATATGCTGAGTAACAGTAGCGCAATTCATGGAAGCCAGCGATTCTCCACCTTCACTTCACCCTGGATCACCTGGGGAGTTTTAAAAATACTGACACCTGGGTTTCACTCCCAAGATTCTGATTAAATAGGCCTGAACCAAAGGCTGGGCATTAGGATTTTTTTAAATCTCCCAGGGGGAGCTAAATGCACAGTGAAGCCTGAGAACCACTAATTGAAGTTTTAACAAGAATCCCCAGGCATAGCCTTGTGTATTTGACCTAATTGAAACCAGGCCCAAACTTTGGAATAGGCTAAAAGCTAGTGTCTATATCCACTTTTAGAAACCCATTGTGGTGATTCATTGGCTACCATTTATTAAGTTTTTTCTATCTGCCCAAAATTCATCAGAGTAGAGCTCAGATCTCAATAGGGGTGAGAAACAATAACCATAATAGTCTTGAAGTCACTTTTTGATATCCACTGCCAGATTATGCTACTCACCTAACAATTTGGGCAGCTTTCTCCAGAGAGTAATTAACATCTTTGTAAAGATGTAATCACCTGAAGCAGCTATATAAACAAGAGCAGTCTCAAGAGCTTTCATTTCTAGCAGCAAAGAAATTGTATTACAGTAGCATTTTGCCAGCATATCTTAGAACATCAGTGTAATCAGTATTAGAATGATGCATTGTAAGACTGAATAACAGAAAGAGATTAATTTCTATTAAATATCTACATCTGTTGGTTCCCCAAGGTAGATTATGCTGGGAAAATCTAATGGAGGATTTTTTTTAACCCAGCCTCCTTTCACTCCGTGCCCAATTCCTGCAGTTGTTGTTGAGGTTCACCAGATGGATTAAAAGAAAAAATGAGAAGTGGCCCCAAACATGTAAGCAATCCTCAATTCATTGCTGTTTGAATGAACTATGGTGTTATTTGCATTCAGTCTTAATTTACACGGAAAATGACATCCTTTTGCTTAGAAACAAAGACAGTTTTCTTTTTCTACGTAACATTACTCACTGTAGGATCAAAAACTTGCCTGAAGTTTCTGAACCAAACTTATTGTTGTCCATAATGTCACTAATAACCCAGGTCTATCTCCATCCAGGATTGTTACAATAAGGTCTGGAGGTGTAATTATAGGTATAATTTGACCTCTTTTTTACTACCTTCATACAATTTACTTGGTTGAAAGATCTCTGTCAGCTTTTGCTGAACTTTATGCTTCGCTATCTCAGTGCATTAAGTAAACCATAAAAAGAGGTATTAATAGTAATTTTCAATGAATATAATATCCACCTGCTCTCAAGAGAATCCCTTGATCACATCTATTGCCATGATTTTGCCTTAGAAAAATGTTACTAAGCACCGACTTCTCCCTCAAGGAAGGGTTGGTTTCAGGATTTTATAGGGGAATCTTGCAAAGGCACTTTTGCCCATTGACCAGTATATTGAGACAAAGTTAGAGAAAAGAATGAGATGGGAACTCTGCTAGGTGTCTGTTCTGTTTTGTCAGAACTTTGTTAAAGCCGTGGGGAAGAGCTTTAAACTTCCCTTGATTGTTATTTTAGATGCTTATAGTCAAGGGTATTCTTTAAGGTTCTTAAAGTTCAGAAAGGCCACATTGACACTGTTACCTATCAAGAGTTAGGTTTCTAAACATCACATCAAACAGCATATGCAGAATGAGCCCAAGAACAGTATGATTTGAGGATGCTGTGGAGTTCCATGCCACACCCTACAAATCCATATATCTGCTTTTCCTGCTCAACTCTAGTTTGCCAAAATACAGAAAACGGGTCAAATACATCACAGATATAAAGAACACAAGTAAACTAACAAAAGCAGCATGGGAAATGCGGTGCTTTAAAGGAAACTCAGAAACAGAGTTTGGATTATTCACAGGATAAATATAGGCCTGGTCACTGTATGAAGAATCTTTGAATGGTAAGTCATAGAAACCATGTGAGCTAATCTCAGTGATTTTTATCAAAAAAGACACTGGGCTATCTACAGAACCCAAGGAAGCATTAAGCTTTAGCATGTCAAAGAGAGAGGGATCAAAAGCAAATACAGGGCGCTCAGCAGCAGGAGTATGGTCTCCAGGTTTCTGGAAGTCTCTTAGAGGCCCAACAGCATATGCCTCTATATCTCTCAGTTCCAATTCCAAACTGGCAGGAAAGTTATTTGATTTTTCTATTTGGATAAGAGGCTCATCCTATATGAACTAGCGAATTAGCAATAACCAGGAAAGCTGTTCTTAGAACAAAAAACATGGCCCGTGGGAATCATTGCTATAGACAGTGCGAGCAGTTCTCACTTAGAAGGACCTAGATAGATAACTCCATAAGATTCTGTTATGGCTATTTTCACAGAGTCCTTAAAATAAAGAAAGGTCACCAAAATATAGGGAAACTTATGTATCACGTTATTCCCAATGCCTTGGGCTTTTCTATTTTGGCTAAATTGCCTTATATTCTTGACAGCTAGATATTAAATAATTATGCCTTGAGAGAAGGTGGTAATACTTTACTTTTAAAAATAGGATTAAACTAGTCTGTAAGCAACCTTGAGTTTCTTTTCTCTTGAGTTTATAAGTGATACTTGAGGAGGAGCATGCACTGAGGGTATCTTCTGCCCTCCCAGAAGCCATCTATTACCCAAATTATGTATCTTTCCCCTTTCTTTCCTTCTTTCTCTTTCCTTTTTTTTTTTTTTTGAGAAATGAGGAAGAAAACAGTGGTGTTAGGATGAGAACGATGGGTAGGAAAGGCTGTGAGGAAGAAGAGACACATGGGGAAGGAAAGACAGTGTCTAGCAGAGAACACTGCTGTTAAACGAGGTATCCCCTCACCCAGCAGCCTCATGGAAAGAGAACCACTGCTTCAAGGAATAATTCTGGAGAAGTGAGGCTGACTCCACAGTCACCCCGTCTTTCTCTTAGTGACCCTGGTGCCTGAAATGACTTTACAAAAGCTCTGACCCTCAGTCCACATTTAAAAAGGAAAGACTGGATTCATTTAAATTCAAAACAAGTGACAAATTGGCTCCTATCAGATCTTTGCCCCAGATCAGGTTTTGGTAGATCTGAGAACAAATGAAACAAAAGAATTACAATAATCTGAAAAGGAAAGGAAAGAAAGAGCAGGATCTGAGAACCCCCAAAATGACTCTTGCTCTCTTCATAGTTTGCCTAGTGCTGTCCTTGATTAGAAGTAATTTTATTTCGTTTGCCTATGAAAAAGAAAAATATTGAAATTATGACCAAGCATGGAGATATTTTACAGATACCGACCTTTAATTTAGCTGAAGGAACAGTTAGGGCAAGAGCACAACAATCAGGATTTCACATGAAACAAATTTCATTCATACTCATTGGAAGATAACCCTAAATGTGTGAACTCAGTGCAACCTATGTGTGAAGTCTCTTTGCCAAGGAGCAATGCTGCTTGCTTTGTTCAGGGATCTGGATTATGAGCACTCTGAGAACAGAAGTCATGTCTACTGTGCCATGACAAAACACCCAGCACCTAGCATAGGGCCTGCACATGGAGGCTCTGGACTGAGTAAGATTTGCTGAAAGGATATTAAATCATAAAGCAGTATCTAAACAACGATATGATGTTTGAGAAATCTTGGGAAGAAGTGTAGAATTAGTAGTGTTTAGGAGTGGGGACTCTCAAGTTAGATTAAATTGATTCAAATCATGACTGCATTCTCTAGCTTTGTGATCTCCGATTTGTTTACTCTCTCTAAATCTGGTTACTTTCTCTGCAAACTTGGAGTAATAATATGAGCTTCCTCATGGGATCATTCTTAAAAATGAATCAGCTTTTGGACATAAAGCACTTAGCACATCTTCTTTCACACAATGAGTACTCAGAAATATTAAGTACAACAAATTGCTGTACAGCTATATGCAAAGTCCAGTGGAAATTTGGTCAATATCTTGAGTTTCCGCATTGACAGAAATTTTCATTATATCACACTGATTACTGATCAAGGGATGGGTGAAATAAAGCGTGGTGATAAAAAGGTCTCGTTTGTAGATAGTAATATTGATGTTCTAGAACATCAATACTTTGGACCATGTCACAGAACATGGCTAATTTTAGTGCTCTGCCCTATCAACTAACCAATAAATAAATTATAAAATTCAAATAGGAAGCTCTGACCCAGCAAGTAATTTTTGGAAATTCATATCTCGTGTTTTTCATCTACATTAGCATCATTCAAGAAGCAGTAGCATGCTCTTGGCTGTGGTCCTAAGTGTTTTTGAAACTTCCTTTGCAACATTCTCTCTAGAAAGGCAGCAAACAATTTAGAGGCAACATGATGGTGTTATTTGTCAAAGAAATTCTTATGTATATCTATAGTTTCACTTTCTGAGGGTTATTTTTAAAGAGTCTAGATCTTTGACGTGTTTTTCTATTTTTTTTCTAAAAGTGGGAGACTAATAGTGCTGACCAAAACCAGGATAACCATGATGTAAACGGTTTCTGACAGCCCTTCTAATGACAAGTTCAATTCTGATTTATATCACCTTTCCTTTTCTTTTCTAATCCCTCCAGCCTGGAAGAGATAGTCTACTTCGGATGGAATGTATATCTATCAGAATACATGTGATTAATAGCAACTGGAATTAAAATAATCACACTCTCAATATTTGAATTTGTGTGTTTTAGAGAGGATAGGTACGTGTAATGCAGGGTTCAGTGTAGCACTTTGGCCCACTGAATTGAGGTAATTCAGGAATCAGTCACTGTCAGTAGTTAATATATTCAATATTAGTGAGAATGGGAGAGGGGATCATCACAAGGTGTAGAAGCTTGCTAATATCCCTACAAAGAATTCATTAACTTCAATATGATGTGATTTGAGAGAAAACGTTCTAATCACTACACATTTTAAATAAGCACTTGCACTTAATAGGTGCCAGGGTGCCGATTATACAACTGGATGTTATTTCATACTAAGAAATGCTAACTATTGGAAGTGTATCAGTGAAGTTCATGGAAATATACAAAATGTTTGAAGTGTGAAATAAATGCAAACATTACCAATATTAGATCAGATTATATTAAATTGGATTGGGGTGTGTTAGAATATAGGACAGACAACATCTCTAAAGTAATTCAAAACTAATTCACCATTACTAAGCTGTGATTCAGCTGCAAACAAAATGGAAAGCAGAGTGCAATTTTTTTTTCAGCTAAGCGGTGGAAGGATTAAAAATTGTAAACTTCTTGGAAACAAAATACCTCCCTTGCTGTTTAACATAAGTGGTACTTAAAAATGACTTTTTAGAATTGCCTTAACTGCTTCTTTTGTTTGTTTGTTTGTTTTTGAGACAGAGTTTCGCTCTAGTTGCCCAGCCTGGAGTGCAATGGCACAATCTCAGCTCAATGCAACCTCCGCCGCCTGGGTTCAAGCGATTCTCCTGCCTCAGCCTCCCAGGTAGCTGAGATTACAGTTACAGGCATGTGCCACCACACCCAGCTAATTTTGTACTTTTAGTAGAGACGGGGTTTCACTGTGTTGGTCAGGCTTGTCTCAAACTCCTGACCTCAGGTGATCCACCCACCTCAGCCTTCCAAAGTGCTGGGATTACAGGTATGAGCCACTGTGCATGGCCGCCTTAACTTCTTCTTAATTTGAATACATAAGGCTCTTTATCCTTAAAGGGAAATTATAATTTGTCTGTATAGTTGAAGCTGCCAAGACTGAGGTTGGATTTCCTAATGGTGCCTTAGTCATTCATACACATTATTCTGGGGCCAAAGGGTTCCAATCAGTATTTTGTTTGGGGAAGAAACTTTTTTTCATCATGATTTAATGAATTAAATATTGTTGCTAGACCAAGTGGTTTACCTTTTAACATCAATATCTATTGATCAAATACCTGTATATTCAGTTTCTCCAAGAAATGCCAATTTAAATTCCCCAAAATATCGCTAATTAGAAAAACTAAACAAAAGCAATCTTAGCCACACTGTCAACAGAAAGTTTCAAATAAATTAGATAATTGAACAGTGCCTTTCCAAGAATTCTGAAAGTTTACATTTCTAATGTGATTGCCCATGGAATCCCTTATTTGTCCATACCTTAATTCATATACTATTCTAGTGTAAAAATTACAGCAAGTATAAGGGGCTCCAGGAGATTTCTAGTTTAAACTTTCAGTAGCTAAAAATTGCCATTATGTAACCAGTTTACCTATTTTACATGCTACATTTAATGGACTAAAATGATGATATTTTGCAAATTCTTTACACATTATGAAGTTCATGTCTTTAAAAAAAAAAAAAGCCCCTATCCTTCTAATGAAGCCACTGTCAGTAGTACAGTAGAACATTCTGAAGTTTCATCATTCAGAGATAATTTAGAGAACATTAACTTTAGTTCCTATTATTAATTGGATTCAAATATCAATACTTAGTAGTTTTCTCTTCCTTTAGTGCAAATTTTAACACTGTTTTATAAAGAAGAACACAGTTCAAACAACGCATTTAAGGAGAATCTATGACTAGGGTTTAGAAGACTAAAGATGTTACACTGCTCTCTCTACAATCCATTCTAATGGTTGGAAAGATCAGGTGCTATTAGTGACTATATAAAGGCTCAAGGAGTCAGCACACCACCATTATCTGACTAATTGCTTTGTGAAGTGCTTTTAGAAAAATTGGAACTGAAAGGCACTCCATACTACCAATTTATTTTCTGTTCTTAGTGTCAGTGATGCATGAGAGAACAGCATATTGTAAAGTGTGTTTTTCTGGTGATAATATTTTTGTCAAAGCGATGCAGATTTTAAAATACTCTCTTGCTGAAAGGTACAAACTTATCATCTGTTTTTCCTGATGTGAAGTTTATCTTCTGGATATTGATTTCTTCAACTTTCTTCACTCAGATAAACTAGTTTTTTTTTTGGCACTTGCCTGGAATTTAAAAGAAGCTAAAAAGAGTACATGGATTAATTTCAGTGGTTGAATTAACTGAGACTTTTTGCTTTTGGTGATTTCAGGGTTTTATAATCCTATTTTAAGAGCATTGTCTACTTTAATCATCTGCATGATAAAATAACTAAAATATTTAAGGAAAAAACACTGCTACATTTGCATAGAAATGTTTATAGGTCCCTTTTATAAAAAAGTATAAAAATATAATGTTTGTTTCTCATTTCTTTCAAACAATTAAATCAATTTTATTATAGACTTACTACAATCCTTTGCTGGTTAAAAAAAAATTTGCAGAAATAACATGGAAAAAGTAAGCTTAAGCAAGAACAAAGTGCATCAATGCAACGTGCTCCCTCCCCAGTCGAAAGACTATGAAATAAAAGCAATCATGGCATATGCTTGCTGCTCCTTTATTATAATTTTCATTTATGAACAACTTACTTGCTCTTAGCTGAAATTTCCTCAGTAGGAGGAATAACAGCACACTTGTGATTTCAACATGAAATATTCCTTGTTTGGCTTTTTGCTCATTGCCAGTTTTTATGAAGGAAAATTTTGCTTAAAATAATGTCTCATCATTTCACATTTTTAAAAGTTTTTCCTAATGAATGAAGTTTGGCTTTTGACCTCAATTTCGGTATCCAGGTAGGGAGCTACACCGAAAATGTTCTCATGCTGTTTTTATTTAAATGCCCTGAACTCTTGCCCTGAGCTTATTTCATTTATATTCCAAGTCTCCTCTAATTGTGAATCTGGTTTAGCATCACTAATGACTATGTATTCCTTGACTCTCAAATTCACTGAGTCACTCCATTGGGATCCTTCTATTGTTGTTAAGGAGATGAGGAGGTAAAATAAGGCAGAATGAGAAACATAGGAGCCCCCCACTTTGTTTGGAAATGATTTTATGAGATTTAAAGTTTTAAAAATATGTGTTATATTAAGATCAGTATGTAGTTTCCTTTTAAAATGAGTACAAGGATCTTTTATTTATGCAGCACCTTTCTTCCCTAAGGAGTGTTACAAACTATACAAACTATACAGAGTGCAGAAATCACTTGATCCACCACTGGAGTGGAACAAAGCAGTTGTTTAACAGATCACAACAATACTGCAAAATCATTTAAGAAAAGAATTCAATGAGAGAGTACAGCATCCCAAAGAAACTATAGGGAGAGTTAGAAAAAGCAGACTACAGTCTCTCAACTTAGAATTTGGCTAGGATATTCAAGTCAAACACTTCATTCCATTTTTTTCCCCTTAAAAATTGTAGTACCTTTGATCCAGTGATTGGTGTCTAGAAATTTAAGTGTTTCTATCACATGACATCTCCTAGACCTAGTCCCTTGGAAATTACTTGTCTAGAACTGATCCTGCCCACCACACACACACACAAATTCCACTTAATGACTTGCAATCTTCACTCTTCTAGTGTACCTGCCTTCCTACCTTCATGTATCCTTTCCAAACACAGTCCTAGTCTCAACATTAGCAATATTGCAACACATATGTTATTTAAAACCCACAGTGGCGGAGTTGTAGCTTATCAAAAGCCTCATAAATATGAACAGGCACACACTTAAGACATCACTGCAAGATGAGAAAAAATTTAGAGATATTCAATGAAGTTAAGTAAATAATGTAGTAGTAAAATAAACCTAGTATGCATCATTGATTGGTTGTTGCTTCTTTGTTTCTGATTACAAAAGGGTATACTTTAATTCATATTATACTGCAGATCTTTCTGAACTCCAGAATATGATCTATTCATACTTTACACGTTGATGATGTAGTCTGTTTTCTCAATTTGTAAGTGTTGAACAGTCCCATTTCATTTTACATAATTCTATAGAAACTACTTCTACAAAGAAAAAATATAGGCTTTGAAGTCAGATTACAGTTATTTTTTTTTTCCATCTGGCAGGTTTGAATCATCACTGTCTGTAAAAGGATTAATTTCTTTTGTTCCAATTTAAAGCAACAATTGCCAGCATCTTGAAAAGTATCAATTATGTGGGAAAACAGCCATGAGCAGAACCATAAGAAAATAGTTAACCTTCGTCTTTAGAGTAACTGTGATGCCACTAATAATTCCATTTTCTATGTTCCCAAATATCTAATGACCCTCCTTTTTAAAAATCTAATACTCTATTCAAGAAAAGGTAATCACATGTAGTTTATATGTATAAGAAATGATAATGAAAAAACATTCATATTCACTGAAATTTTATTCGATTTACAGTTATTAGTGAAGCTACCAGTTGTCTAAAATTCTTAAAGGTAATGTACTTGGGCATTTTAAAGCATGCTATATTATTATTAAAAACAAATAAATTATATTATAAATATGAAAGTGATGACAATTGCAATTTCTGTCAAAATAATTATAGCATGTAACTAATTCAGCTAATTCTCACTGACTTCTCTTATGTACCTGATCAATTCCAAGATTTGGATATGAAGCACTGAGGACAGTCTTGGGAATTACTGAGCTCTACACAAATTTTGCCATTTTTATTATACTATTGTTTTCTTTAGTTGCATAAGTAATTGTATAAATTACTTTAGTTAGCATAAGTAATTTGAATGAAATTTCAATAAAATGTCAATAAAATAGCTATTTTGTTTTGTTGGCTTGGGGCTAAAGATAAGAAAGATTTGATGTTGCAATTGCTTTTGGATATTTTATTAGTACAGTAGCAATTGTTCATAAATATAGAGTGAAAATAATAATGCAATTTTGATACAGATGTGAGAAGACTCTAGACCAATATTTTGTATCTAATATGTCTCAGCTTCCTTTAAGTACTTTACCACATTTCATTTCACAACAACATTATCAAGAAAATATTATTTCCATATTTGGATAAAGGAAGTGGAGCAGAAAGTGGTTCAGTAACTTGCCCAGGTCACATGGTTATAAGTGATAGATCAATATAGCTAAGTCTAAGATCCTTTCTATTAAACAATAATATTGGTTTGGTGAATAATATGCTCATATAATTTCAAACTTTCAAAGCAGAGTTTACACAAAAACTTGAAGCTTAACTTTAGTTGTATGAAACCCCAGGGTTTCATAGGAGGTAACTTGAAAACCGTAATAGATAGCATCTTATAAAAAGATGCTTATTGTGTGGGCACAGTAAAACTTTCCTTTAGCACTTTCAGTCCTAGCAAATAAGGCTTCTCTGTGACTATGCTAATTTTATTTTCCTTAGCTATACGTGAAGTCAGCAGAGAACCTTATTTCAAGGGTGCATCCAACATGTGTTATAGGCCAGCCATAGACTTTAGAAAGAGAGTATTAATGAACTCATAATATATCGGAACCTATTTATTAATAATGTTTTTCATGATAATATTTTATTCATATCATGAAATTCAATTATATAAATATTTATTAATAGAAAGTATACCCCCCATGGATATTAAGAACATGGAATTTAAGGTCCCACAAACCTGGATTGCAATCTCAGTTTTCCTTTTGCTGGCTCTAGATCTAGGACAAGTAATTTTAATTCACTCATCTAGTTTCCTTATAGGAAATCTCAGGCCAATAATAATGTCTATCTCAGGGCTGTTGTACATTAATCATGTATTAAATTAGATAGTATATGTAAAACACTTAATGGGATATCTGAGCCATAGGAAGCCCTTCAGAAGTGATTTTATTATTTTTGCATATATAATAGCATTATTAGTGATAGATACTAGACAAGGTCCTTAATATTAAAAAGACACGGCCCCTACATAGACATGTAGGTTATGGACTGAAAAGAGAGGCAGTTAAACAAGCATTGGCCATGCAGTTTACTAGTTACCAAGCCAGAAAAGAATTAAAATTGTCAGAGTTCCAAAAGCTTTCACTGAGTTCAAAAGTAATTTCAAGTTGAGAACTGGTCACATTGAAGGTATATATGTCATGAGGGCCCCAGTCTAAACTCACATTTTCAAATTGTCCTTCCCACCATGGAAACACTTCAACACTCATGGGTTAGAATCAGATACCCAAAGGAGTACTGCCATTTGGACAGGGGCTCTGTTTGCCTACATTTCTTTTCCCTAATTGTTTTGCATTGAAAGTGTTTGGTGCACCTTTTAAGATGCCAAAAGACCACAGGCCTCATCTCCTAACAACCAGATGTGACTGTGAATAAAAAGTTTAGAGAGGCTTCTCATTCAAGGTTTTCTTCTAGGGAGGACCAAAATCTTGAAATTGACTAAAAATACAATTTCTATTTTAGCTTAGAGAGGACATGATGGCATTCATTACTTTCAGGATTTCCTGTCTCTGGCAGGCCAACTTGTGACCATGTATGAAGATCACTTATATCAGGTTTGGGAATTAAAGTATTAGATTCGGTCATCAAAGGAATGCTTGGTTAAGACTAGCCAATGGATCAAGTGGCTCCTGTATGGCTGAAATTGCCAAGGCCAAAGGGTAGCTAGTATGTAAGAAGTGGTTCCCATAATACGTTGTCATTGGAAAGCTCTATGAGGGGAAAAAGCAGAAGCAGCAGAGACTGTAAATGAGGTCTAGACAACAGGTGCTTTTCTTGAGAAGCTGGTCATGTTACTAAGAATGATGATGATGATATATATTTGGCTTTTCTTATCTTTTGGGAGTCAGTAGGGATAAGTATTTGGTGCCATCTTCTGAGAGCCCCTGAAATGACACCTGTCCCATCTGTTTTATTTATTTGTGTGTGTGAATTTTTTCTTTTGTTTTGGGTTTTGTTATCTGAAATATACTATGTAGGATCATTAGATATTTGTGAGAAGATATTCTCGGAAAGCTTCAGAGCTTTGCGTAGTAAGTCTGATTGCAATGGGGGGAAAGGGGAGGATCCTGCAACACAGTTCCTGCTTTCTCCATGATCAGCCATGCTGATGCTTTTGGCAAAATGCATTATGATCACACTTAATTCCTTTGAAACACAGTTTGTTAATGGGTAATTACGATGTCCTGCATTGATTATTGACTTTGGTTGATATATAGTTCCTGATATTTCTTGCTTTGTAAATTTTTTCCAGCCACTAGCAGAGTTCTAAAGAAAGAAGTAGGTCTGTATCCTTACAAATATACTCCTAAGCTCTCTGCCCATTAACATTTCAGTTTATAAGTGTTTTCAGTGTGAAACTATTCACAGTTACCTTCTTGGCCATTTTTCAGCAAAAGGGCCACTCCTGCTGCTGACCCTTGACCCATGACAGCCAGCCAGGAGAAACTGGGCATAGAGGAGAAGCAAATCTCCTCTCAAAATTATGTGAGGGGAAATTATATGACTAAATATAGCAACTGTTTAAATTCATCCATAATTCAAGACTATATCAAGTCCCTCCTCCTCTGTGATGCTTCGTTAAGTACTCCAAGCCATGTTGACCACCTTGTCCTCTGGACTTTCATGGCTCTTAGTTTATTCAGGTATTTAAAATGAAAAGTAAGACACATTAGTCATTGAGCACATGGAAGCTATTTTCCTAGAGGGTGAAAACATGCATGTTTTATGTGATTATTGTATTTTTTTGTAGTCAGCTTCGTTACCATTATTAGGAGATTATTGCCTGGATCAGTCCTGACCAAAGCTGTTTAACCATCATGTAGTAATAACAGTACTGCAGGAACTTGATGCCCTTAAGGACCTCTATGTCACATATCTAGAATTTACTTTGTCTTAATTTAATAGATCATTTGAACTCAGAAGTTAGTGAAAGGTTAATTTGGGAATGGAGGACAAAAGCTAGATCATACTTATACCCTTTTTTGTTCCCATACGTCAACCTTCATTTCCTGGGAGGTGTCAAGAAAAGGCTTTGGGAGCAGAAGGTGAATAGTAGATTTGAGAGCTCAATTCTCATTAGAGAGGTAATGAAATAATTTCAGTGCAAAAGTTCATCAAAGGCAGAAGAGTATGTGGGAAGTAGATTCTGAGATAGGAAATGCATGTGGATAAAAAGTATGAGTAATGGCCCCCTTCAGTCATTCGGCATTCAACTACAAATGCTTTCTAAGTGTCTGGCACTGGTTTTAGGAAGCACTTGGAGATATAGTAATAAATATGTTAGCCAGGATCACTGCCCTCAAGGAACTTATACTCCAGTGAAATAAAAAAAGAAAATAACCAATATGCCTATAAATAGTGATTACTGTGGTGAGGGGAAACATGAAGATAAAAAGGGAATAATGAGTAGTGACTTGGGAGTAGAAGGTCCATTTGTATAGCATGGTCAGAGAAAGGCTGTCTGAAATGGTCACCTCTTAGTTGAAACCTAAAGAATAACAACCATCCTGGAATAGCTGAAGGAAGAGGGCTCCAAGCAGAGGATTCAGCATGTGCAAAAGTCCTAAGGCAAGAGTGACTCTGGCTTGTTCTAGGAGCAGAGAGAAGTGTATGGCTGGAATTTAGTAAAAAGAGGAAGAGAGGATTGGATGAAATAGGCATGACCACAGCATGTAGAATTGTATAAGCCATGACAAGTGGTTGGACTTAATTCTAATTACAATAATAAGCCACTGAGATGTTTTCAGCAGAGAATTACTATGATCCTAGATATATTCAAGAAATTTACTCTGGCTATTGGGTAGCATATTGACTATAGGGAGAAAAGATAAGAGTTAAGAGAGTGAAGAGAATAATGGAAGTGATTTAGACTATAATAGTGGCTGTGAGAATGATATGAAGTAGTTAGATTTGGACCACTTTTTGGAGACAGAATAGATAGGTTATGATAATGTAGAGAGTGAGGGAAAGAACAGAATCACAGATGATTTCCAGGATCCTGGACTCAGCAGTATGTTGGATACATAAGGTGCTCCAAATGCCTTCTCAGCCATCTCCCTTTGCTTATTCCTGCTTTTTGCTAGCCTTGTTTTCCTGCCTAATGTCCTTCTGGACAAGTGCCCCCATGTCTTTTCTCCACACCGTGTCTAGCCTAGCTTGAAGTACACAGCAGGGGATCAATTAAAACTCCATGAACTGATTTTCTCTACTACCTAGAAAAGAAAATATGATTCAAGAACAATTTTCTTCTATAGGAAAAACATTTTGGTAAAATTTATAGAAACTTTAGCTTTGCTCTAACCATGTTTATGGTTCCAAGATTACTTGGAACATGATTGTTCCATTTAGTGGCCTTCCATCAAATTTAAAATATGAGTTGTTCACTTTCATTACATGTTTAACTTGCACGAAGATACCTCTTTTTGTTATTATGTGACAACTTCTGTTGTGGCTGTTACGAAATACAAAACAATATTTTAAGAGCTCTATAAATGGTTAGTACTTTCTATGAGAAAAAAGTCTCTATGATTACTGTGTATCGTATTTTCCTACACTAATACTTTAAATCTTAGTGACTTCACCATTTAGATAAAGAGCCCTCTGGTTTTTGTTTGTTTGTTTTGTTTTGTTTTGTTTTTGAATTCCAATTATTTATGTAAGACCATACACTCTGTGGCTTGTCAAAAGCAGTAGGCAAACCTACTTTCAGTCTTCCCTGACCTCAGAATAATCTTTGGTTGTCTGCATACTTCCTTATGGATGAGCATTGGCAAATGCAAATCATAGCTATTAATATTAAATTACAGGTATTAGTTCTTACTTGCTCTCTGGTACCATGATAAACACGTGTATGTTTTATTTCACTTAATCAATGGAAATACCCCATGAAGTAAGTAACATAATTATCCCCGTTTTACTGATAAAGACTGAGGCTTAGAAAGGTTAAACATTGTGCCAATATCATCTAGCTGTTCAACTAGAACTGAAATGAATAAAAATCTACAATTCACATTCTTAACTGTTTAGATTTTCAGTATTTTGAAATTTGATGTGCTTTCACTTGCATCTCTTCTTTGTTTTCCCATCAATATCAATTCCATTTGTTTCATTATCATCTTATGTTTCCTTTCTTTTATTTTTGTTTCTGAATCTAGATTTGGTGCTTTTCTCCACAGGTACTTTGAGCTTAGCACAGAGACGGCATCCTCTATGTTTCATGGCACTTCCCCTCATAGCTGTCACTGTCCTCTCTCCCAGATTCACAATACTGAGCTCTGATAATATTTCCAACATTTCTTACTTGCCTTTCAGTGTCTGTGAATGGAATACTGCTATGTGAGTCTGATGTTTGTACTGGAGGTTTTATGGGTTTCTTGTTATTGCTAGATGAATACTGTAGGTTATTACTATTACTGTAGGTTAATGTTTCTTTATCCTGTTCTTTCAATATCTTCCTAGTATGATGGAGAGAGAGGTTGAAAAATCAATAGAATTAGAATTGAAAAGAGACCATGACAAGATGAAAATTGGATAGAAACAAATTGAATGATTTTTTTTTCCAAGTCGAAGTTCAAGATTAGAGTAAAGAGGTGTCTCCAGCCTCTCTCAGAAAATAAAAGGTGGGGAATATCTCACATGTATCTATCACATGCCCTTTTCTCACTTTGGTTGCCTACTGTGGAATCCTCCACTTCATTCTGAACAAATTCTCCTCTCAAAATGTTTCCTTATGTGTTCACAGCAGGGACCAAGCTGTTTGTAGTAGTATTTCCTACTGCCTCCTTTGATGAAGACCACACCTCTTTATATGAAAGTGGGGAGGGGAGGTATCTATATTTTATCCCCTCACTTATTAAATAAAGCCCACTAAACTATTCCCTACTATATTTTTTAAATTCAACCTGGATTCCTGATTTAAAATTTCAATTCCTCCTATAATGCCTCCAAAACACCCAGATCTTCTGATCTTTTGATTCTCACTGATTATGCCTTTGTTCCTTCACTACAGACTCATAAAGTCCTGTCCTGCTATCAGTTTTCAAGTCATCCCTATGGAAGTTCAAAAATTTTTCTAGAGTTCATCCTAATCATTTCACCTTTCTATCTGTATTTTCATTATTCATTTTATGAAGACAATTTTCTTCTAAAGCTAGATCCTCTAATTGTACCCTTCATTTTATATTTACCTAATTCCTGAGCAATCTTGCTCCCATAAGAATGTTTTCGTTTTCCAAACCTATTTTATTTCCCCTCAAAGGGAAGGAAGGACAGAGATGTCTTGGTCTAGAATTGTACCTGCAGAGATGTTGAGAAATAGCCAGATTTAGGTCATTATGCCAATCATTGTTGAGAAGTTCTTACAGAATTTGCTTTCTATTTCTTAAAAGAAATAATGGCTAAAAAGTTGCATTAGAATATAATATGAAACTTTACTCGAAATAATATAATGTCATTAGTGAAGAGGAAATTAAGGAAGAGACCACAGTCTTCAAGTAATGGAAACATTTATTTAACATTTACTGCATATTTTTTCATGCAATAAGTATTTATTAATTGCTAGGTACTCTGCTAGATATTAAAGATTCTCTTGAGCATACAATAAACAATATCTCCTTAAGTTTACATACCAGCTTAGAAGAAGGATAATTAATCAGTTTATTACAAGGAAGTGTGATGAGTGACCAGATTGGGAAATTACAGAGAAATATGCAAATTTATAGTAGGGCATTCCATCTAGTCAAGAAGGAAATAACATTTCATCAGAGACCCTAAGAATAAATAAGAGTTAATCCTATCCTAGTATTAAGGAGAGAAAGTTGAAAAAAAAGTGTCCCTGACCTCTAAGAACTTACAACACAGGAATCTATATGCTTTCTGAAAGATCTTGCTAGAAATAGTTCAAATAAACTAGGAAGAATTTTTAAAACAATAGCTGCCAATTTTGCTCTAAACATTTTCCAGAGATGTGTAAAAAAAAAAAAAAAAAAAAAAAAAAACAAACACCGGTGACCAATCACCATTTGAAACCTCCTGAATTAAAATTTCTGGGAATAGATCCTGGGAATCTGCATTTTATAAGCTCCCTGGGTGCTTCATATATATATGAATAATTAGGAAACTTTGCCTAAAATATAAACATAGGTTTTCTTAAGAACCATCTGTGGGTGTTTTAGGCCTGGCATGGTGGCTCACGCCTGTAATCCCAGCACTTTGGGGGGCTGAGGCGGGTGAATCACCTTAGGTCAGGAGTTCAAGACCAGCCTGGCCAACATGGTGAAACCCCAACTATACTAAAAATACAAAAATTGGATGGGCATGGTGGTGTGCACCTGTAGTCCCAGCTACTCGGGAGGCTGAGGCAGGAGAATTGCTTGAATCCAGGAGGCGGGAGCAGTAGTGAGCCGAGATCAGCCCACTGCACTCCAGCCTGGGTGACAGAATGAGATTCTGTCTAAAAAAAAAAAAAAAAAAAAGGAGGGAGAGAATCATCTGTGGTGTATTATATCTGCATATTCTCAGGCTGTACCTGAGAACCTGGAATTTGTAGAAGTAAGAGGTCCATACTCTATTTTTAGGAATCAGCACAGTCAGTGCTGGTTGAGGAGTAGACAGACCACACATGGTAACTGAGAACTCTGAAGTTTCACCACCATATTATCTATTACAGAAGACAACTGTGGACTAGACACTGGTTTAAGTTTTAGAGGCAGATTGGATCCAATCACCTGGATGATATCTTACTTTTCGACCATACATAGCACAAACCATCTCTTACTCAAGCGTAATTGAGCAGGTACTATTCTGGTATACAAAAGGCAAACACTTCTTTGTTCACAAAAATGTAAGTATATGTAGAGATTTCAATATGTAAGGAGGGAATCACTTTTCCAATTCTATTATTTGTTATTGTGGTGCTTCTGGGATCTATGTGGTCACGTCACCATTATATAGCTCTTCCTTTCAAAAAGAGCTGAAGGGAAAATTTGTTATAATATTTCATGGTTCTTTGTGAAGTGTGTAGGCAAAAACAGGCAGCTGTCTATAAACAAGCGTTCAATGCTTCTGAAAACAGCAGAGTGCACCCTGTCACTGCTCCCTGTGCCTCTTTCCGGACTGCCACTGCTTTGTAGTCAGAATGGCATTTTCCTTCTGTGGTTTCTCATTACGCTTTATGATGAGGTAATGTCCTTAATGTGGCTTGCTGTGCTTTCTGGGACGTACCCCAGCCCACCTCCAGATGCATCCACCCTCTTTCTTTGCTTCATTAACTGTGCCATGCCCCTTTCTATTACAAGGCCCCTCCTCCCATGCAGTCCCTTCTACCTGGAGGTCTGTGCCACCTCTGCTTGCTTCCACACCAGCCTAGCTAACACTCGTCTTTCACATGTGAGCTCAGGAGTCACTTACCAAAGAAGCCTACCTTGATTCCCCATCAAGGTCAGTTATTAAACACTATTTCTGCCTTGTAGAGTGCACTTCTCAGTTTGTTTTTGTATTCTCTTTCATGAGTTTATTTGCTTAATATCACCTTAACTACACTGAATGCAGGGATTGTGTGTTGGTGTGTGTGTGTGTGTTTACCATATTGCCTAAGCATAGTAGGTATTCCATAATTATTTGTTGAAGAAGTGAATGAGGGTTTAAAACACTTTGAGAGCATCAGGTCTATGATTTCAGTTCACTGAGTGGGTTCATCAAATAATTGTTCAATATTTGCTATGTACTGAGTCCAGTAATGGGCACCAGGAACTCCGAGAGGGATTAACTGTTTATAAACTGTAACTACAACATGCATACTGAATTTTAGCCAACTCTCTTACAAGTAGATGCTGTTGGAGCACCCATTTGTATAAGCGGTAGCCCTTTCTCACTAACTCATCTCCCCATCTTCTCTGCAAGCATCTGAAGCATATTTCACTATATTTCCTGCGTTTTTTCCTCTATAACACCTAGGAGGTCTTAATAAAAATATCCAATCCAGTCCAGTTATAGAAAACAAAGCAAAAACATCACATAGGTTCTTCATTTACTATATAAAGCCACTTTTATTCTAGATAGTTATAGAATGTAAAGGCTAAGAGAAAACATTAGAAGGGTAAGCTTATACAGGTTTTCTTCATATAAGACCAAGATTCTATTATTATGTCCATTTTGTTAGAAAATAAGCCTTCAGGCCGGACGCCGTGGCTCACGCCTGTAATCCCAGCACTTTGGGAGGCCAAGGCGGGCAGATAATGAGATCAAGAGATTGAGACCCTCCTGGACAACATGGTGAAACCCCGTCTCTATTAAAAATACAAAAATTAGCTGGGCGTGGTGGTGGGCGCCTGTAGTCCCAGGTACTCGGGATCATGAGGCAGGAGAATCGCATGAACCCAGGAGGCAAGGGTTGCAGTGAGCTGAGATTGTGCCACTGCACTTCAGCCTGGCAACAGAGTGAGACTCTCTCCAAAAAAAAAAAAAAAAAAAAAAAAAGAAAAAGAAAAAAAGAAAGAAAAAGGAAAAGAAAATAAGCCTTGGGTATTTTTGACAACTTCTAATGAAAAACCAGTTCAAATATTTTCATCAGTAACAAGTCTCATAGTTAGTACAATTTATTTTTTCTGAAATTTAACCTGAAACCTACGTTCAGATATGATTCCCAGTCTTTTCAAATACTTTATACTACTTAGAATAATGTTTAGAATTCTTCCCTTTAACCATTCCATATCATGCCTATTTTAGTGCAAATATTTCTTCTCTTTGAAAATGCATTCTCAAAAGAAGACATTTATGCAGCCAAAATCACATGAAAAAATGCTCACCATCACTGGCCATCAGAGAAATGCAAATCAAAACCACAACGAGATACCATCTCACACCAGTTAGAATGGCAATTATTAACAAGTCAGGAAACAACAGCTGCTGGAGAGGATGTGGAGAAATAGGAACACTTTCACACTGTTGGTGGGACTGTAAACTAGTTCAACCATTGTGGAAGTCAGTGTGGCGATTCCTCAGGGATCTAGAACTAGAAATACCATTTGGCCCAGCCATCCCATTACTGGGTATATACCCAAAGGACTATAAATCATGCTGCTATAAAGACACATGCACACGTATGTTTATTGCGGCACTATTCACAATAGCAAAGACCTGGAACCAACCCAAATGTCCAACAATGATAGACTGGATTAAGAAAATGTGGCGAATATACACCATGGAATACTATGCAGCCATAAAAAATGATGAGTTCATGTCCTTTGTAGGGACATGGATGAAATTGGAAACCATCATTCTCAGTAAACTATCTCAAGAACAAAAAACCAAACACCGCATATTCTCACTCATAGGTGGGAATTGAACAATGAGGTCACATGGACACAGGAAGGGGAACATCACACTCTGGGGACTGTTGTGGGGTGGGGGGAGAGGGAAGGGATAGCATTAGGAGATATACCTAATGCTAAATGACGAGTTAATGGGTGCAGCACACCAGCATGGCACATGTATACATATGTAACTAACCTGCACATTGTGCACATGTACCCTAAAACTTAAAGTATAATAATAATAAAATAAAAAATAAAAAAAGAAAATGCATTCTAAAACTTTGATATTAAATGTAAGTTAAAAGTTTCAAAGCTAAACTTGCACTCTAATATAAGCTCATGCTGCATAGACTGGACTCCAATTTAAATATGTTTGTAATATTGTCCTTTTGTTTTAAGTAATAATAAGTAACCAACTTTTTTATTTGTTTTTCCTATTTTTTATAGTTGTGCACATCAATTTATACCATATATTATCTCTTTGACAATTTGTTTTATCTGATTCATATTGTTGATGTCTGTATCACTTACTACTTTGCTAATGATTTAAACTAGAAGAATCAGAGCCTAAATAGCCAGAAAAATAAAAGTTTATGCATTAAACATATTCATATAAACAAGATATGCAGCCAGAATATTTCGGTCTAATGGACCGAAGTAAATATAATCGCTCCCCATTTGCTTAAACAAATCCAAAATACCTAGTTGTCAAAACAGTTCTGAAGTTCAAATGAAAGCAATTTGTTTAAAGGCTTATGTGAAAGACACAGTAATACTCTTATGCCATCATGTTTATCCTTTATATCAATAAACTTCCATGTACATAGCTATTTAATGTATTCTGCTAGTGTTTATTTTTGCCAAGCTAGGTAGGCCAGGATTATCTACACTTCTTATAAATGAAAGATCTGAGGTAAGGGGAGGTTAAATGACTTTGCCAAGGTCGCACAGTGAGTCCACAGCAGACCTAAGATGAAAACAAAGTGTAATGAGCCATGGTGCCTCCCTTCCTGGAAAATAATTTATCAAGCACTTATCCCAAATCAAGATTAATAAGGTCAGATGATAACTTTTCCTTCACTGAAACACATTCAGCTTATACAACTGATATCTGTTTCTGTTACCATTTCTAAATTTTGTGTGTAATGAATCACAAAGAGAAAGACAGTTAAAAACAGAAGTTCTTTCTGTTCTCTAATAATATCAAAGGTTTCACATCTTTTCGCTATCACAGCATCTGTGTGAGGTAGGACATGTATAGTGA
The DNA here is from genome assembly GCF_029281585.2 of Gorilla gorilla gorilla. NCBI lineage: Eukaryota > Metazoa > Chordata > Mammalia > Primates > Hominidae > Gorilla > Gorilla gorilla. Next base: position 94,362,558 of record NC_073234.2, read on the forward strand.
ATTTATCACACCTATCTCCAGATAAAAGCTCAAAAGAAAAATAGGTCTATGGCTCTTCAATGCTCTGATATCATACTTGTTTCTAGAATTAAGGCTGTGTCTAGTGTGTTTCCATAAGCATTATGCTTTCCTTTGGAGTCACATAGTTCCTGTTTAAACAGCTGTCCTCAGTGCAACTGCTTTCATACTGGTTGTAATTATACTTCAAATGAAAAACATTGTTGCATTGTTATTTATAAATTGGGGAGGGAGAGCAACTTAAACTACATAGAGGTTAGTTTTTCAGATCTGGAATCAGTTAAATTATTTACTAAGGGCGCCAGTGTCAGAAAGGTTATCCTCTGGTATATTTATACATTTAAAGGGGAAAAACTCAATTACAAAATCCCTGAGCATTAAATGGGTAGCAATGCTTACTGAAACTTAATTTGAAATGGATATTTAAAACTGGTGGAAGTTGTTACTAATGATGTCATGGAGGAGGCATGGTGATTAAGTTAATGTTCAGTATATGCCCAGGATTTAAATATCTGCATTTGGTCTCCCATTCAGTTTGTAACAGTTTAATAAATAACTGCCAACAAGGTATAAATTTGGGAAAATTGTTATTTTTTATTTGAAATGTAGTGTAGTTTGATGGATAAAGGCCACCATAAATCCACTCCACTATGTACTAACTATGATGATTTTGGGTATTTTAAGAGGCAAAGCATTGGTCTGTTTAATTATCTGCTCCTAGATATGGACAAGGGGCTTATTGTGTTTACACAAATTTTCTTACATCCATCACTTATTGACCTATTAGAAATCCCTGGTGGGAATGGAGAAAAATATAGTGACTCCCTAATATTCCACAAGATTTCCAAAGGTGGCTTTAAAAAACAACCTCAAGTCAGCTACCTGAGAACTGGGAAGTTCTCTGCTTTATGATAGGTAGATATTCACATTTAAGAAAAATATGTCTTCAGATCAGGAGACAAGAATATTAGAAATAATTGTAGTACATTCATTTTATACTGACTTGTATTAGACATTTATTTTATATCAAGCATTATGCTAAGTGTTAAGAATAGCAAAATAATTAATCATAGCCTTTGTCTTCAGTGAGCTAACTGTCTAATAAAATAACCAAGCATGTAAGCAAATAACCACAATGTAATGGTAGAGTCTCTAATTGAGACACATAGATCAACAAAGAAAAATTAACTAGGATAGTTCAAAAATATAATAGAGATGTTACTGAAGAGATAATGGTTCAATGATTTTTCAAAGTATTTTATTTACCAACAAACTGATAGATGAGGAGGGGGTTGTGAGCAATGTGTGTGATACAAAATTAGGAAATCTCAAAGGGCATGACACACTGTGGGGAGGGGACTTCAACCTAGCCAGAACATGTAAGAGTTGGGAGCCACTGTTGGAGGGAGAGGTTGGAAATATAAAAAGAGGTTAGGCTGATAAAGGTCCTGCATGCTCTGCTAAGGAATTTCAGGAAGCAGCTGTTGAAGATTTTTGACCAGAAAATTGACATGATTAGATTGTACTTTGATAAAATGTCTCTGTCAACGAGGAAATAAATAGATAGAAGGAGTAACACAAGTCATATAAAGCTAGCAGCAAAGAGTTTAGTATAGAAGTCATGGCATGGTCCAGGCCAAAGGTGAAGAGATCAGTAGGGATGGTCTAAAAAGATTGGTTTGAAATAAAATTGTTTATTTTGGTTAGAAGAGTAGTGTGGCATGGATGGCAATGGATAATGAGGGCAAAGAAGGACATGAAGAGCAGATCTAGGTTTAGGGCAAAAGACAATTTTTCTTAAAAAAATTGTTTATTGCGGCACTGTTCACAATAGCAAAGACTTGGAACCAACCCAAATGTCCAACAATGATAGACTGGATTAAGAAAATGTGGCACATATACACCATGGAATACTATGCAGCCATAAAAAATGATGAGTTCATGTCCTTTGTAGGGACATGGATGAAGCTGGAAACCATCATTCTCAGCAAACTATCGCAAGGACAAAAAACCAAACACCACATGTTCTCACTCATAGGTAGGAATTGAACAATGAGAACATATGGACACAGGAAGGGGAACATCACACACCAGGGACTGTTGTGGGGTAGGGGAGGGGCGAGGGATAGCATTAGGAGATATACCTAATGCTAAAGACGAGTTAATGGGTGCAGCACACCAACATGGCACATGTATACATATGTAACAAACCTTCACGTTGTGCACATGTACCCTAAAACTTAAAGTATAATAATAATAAAAAATTGTATATTTATTAAAGTCTTTCCTCTTATATGAAACAAATTCTAAGTGAAAACCAAGTACCAAGAAAGGAAAGAGCTGCTAGAAGTGGATTTCCCTTGGTTGGATGGGCCAAACCTAAGTCCTATAAAGGCCTAAAGAAAAACATTTGCCACTTGAGGATGGAGACTTTCTAGAGTTGGGCAGCAAGACATTCCTGGAAGAAAAGTTGCTCCTTATGGGTATCATTATTTAGCTTCAGTAAGCATAAAGACTGGGTTCTTTGAGAGTTAAAGAGTTTCCTTCTAATAATTTGGGAAAGACATGTTAATCTCAGTTCCGTGAATTAGTAGTTATAAAATTTTGTATGAATCAGTTGGATTCTCTCTGAAACTCAGTTGTATTATGCTTAAAATGGGAGAATAATATCTGCCTCATAATTATTTCTAAAATTAAATGAAATAGTATAAGTAAGGTGTTTTGTATTCTGCTCAGCACATACGTAATTTGTAAATGATAGCTATTCGTCAAATTCCTATTGAAAGTAGTACATGTGTCCATTAAATTAAGGAGTTGCCAAACCTCAATTTTATATTTCTTTATATCTTGTTTCTCTCCTTTATTCAATCAACAAGCAGTTTTTGAAGTGTTGTCCTGTATCAAGGGGTCACAGATTTGCTGGCTATGGTCTGACAATCTAATGGAGAGAGAGAAGTATTGTCAAATAAAGACAGTAAAATGTGATTTCGCAGTCTATAAATATATACAAATAATACTTCATTCATGAGTATTCTGTTAATGTCCTTCTTAAAATAACTTAATTTGGGGATTTGTCTTTAAAACTCTCGCAAAAATTTGAAGCCAAATTAAGTTACTCATGAGATAACTAGTTTGAATTACCATCAACATTCCAGGGTTATACTGCAAAACCTATAGATGATATAACTACATAAACCAATCTACACATTGATAATATCATAATGATAATAATCATAACGAAGTTAAAAGTTAATGCAAACATTATATTTCAGAGTGCCTACCTACCACAGTTGCTATCTGTATAGATGTAATTATCAAGAATAATCAACATGAGAAACATTTTATCTATGATTCATCTGCCTGGTTGGTACTATGTTGGTTACTTTTAACTTCGATGGGAAAAATGACATTGGACTGGGAGGAGTTAGAAGTGAAGAAACAACCTACAGCATTTATTTATTTATTTATTTTACTAAAGTCCTTTCATGTCAGAGAAACATAAAACTGCTGATTAGAGAAACCAGGAGTAAAATTTGTCAGTGAAACAAAACAAATTCTAATCAATTCTTGTTACAGTACTAAAATGCTTTCATTTTCATAATCCATTTAACAAGTAGATGTTTCCTGTGATGCAAAAAATACATTTTTTTCTTTTCACAGCTCTACAAATTGCTTTTGTGTGATACACTGCACCACAGGACACTTATCCGAAGAGCTAATGTAAAAACCTCACTTTGAGAAACAAAAGTAGTGTCAATTTATATGTCAAGAGAATGAATACTGCATTCCAAGTTGATATAGGATCTGATATTTCAAATCCAACATAAATTATTTGGAAGACTCCTGTCTTTTTCCCTGATCTCTGTATTAACAGCTTTTGTGACCTTGAATGCAAATGAAGTACAATACTAAGGATGTTCTTCATCAGTATGAATTAGAAGTTTTTTAATGTATGTTTCTGTGATCATCAGCTTATTTTCCAACGTTTATTTTTTATCTCCCTAAATCAGTTTAACCAGCAGCATGTTGCGAATCTGACTCATGTCATCTGTGCCTGTGGTTAACATTATGTTGCTGCAACAAGTCCACCTGACAGATTTTTTGAGCCTAGGAAGTTGTCTATTTCAATTAACAGGATGCCCAGGACATTTCCCTGGCAGAATAATAAAAGCTCACACTGGTTCTCCTCCTCTCTGAAAAAGAAGAAAATATTATGTACTATTACCATAAAGTCAACTTTCTATTTTTGTTTGAAAGCACAGTCTTAGCAGGAAACCAATATAAACAACAACAACAAAAAAGTATGTGCTGAAACTTAGAGAAATGTGATTTCTTTATTCTCTGCATTACAGTATATGCACCAGGCATTCCTTTCTTAATTCTGTCTCTCCTGTGGAAAATAGATGGATACATCCATGAGTTTATATTGCTGCTATTGCCTGCTGTTCCCTGTCCATAGCAATAGGTCTGGGTTTTCTGTGCTCTGGAAAGAAAGCACTTTGAAGAAAATGCATCATTCTAATGTTTAAATAGCATTTACTCTATGAACTCTTTGAAGAAACCTGTGGTGTTTAATTCCTAGACCATTGCTAAGCAAGGCTACCTAATGGGTGGTAAAGTAAAAACACAGTGTGATGATGACTCCAGATGGCTTCAAGAAGAATTTACACAGCTTCTCAATAATACTTTAATGAGATAGGAAACTGACGTTTTCTTTTAGTCAACGTTGGTGCTAAACTTTTAACAAAATTGCATTGTAAGCCATAACTCTTTTAGTCCAACTCAATTTCTCTCTGTTCTATTCTTGATAAATATTTTTAATTTTCATGTAAACCTACATCAGAAAAGAGGCCAAAAAAAAGAAAACCAAACTGAAGCAAAGCTCCATTCAGCTATAAAATCATCCTTGCAAATGTATGCAGGCACTCCTTAGATATAGCATTTTGTATGGTTGAGCTTCACAAACTCATCTCTGCAGCAGGCTGCACATTTGGCTAGGAGACAACTGAGTTATAAAATTGGTTTTGGACTGTTGAGAAAAGAAATGGAGCTAAAGCATAGAGATTCTATCATGAGCCTAGTAAAATAGGAACCATTTCTTTTAGTAAATTTTTCCTCTAATATTGGTTTATTTTCTTTCATAAGGGGCCTGTTCATTATCAAGCTGCCTCACGCTGTTTCTGCATGCACAGTGATCCTCAATTAAAATTGTGCATATATAGATAGTGAGGAGATGAGCCTAAAATACTGAAAATATCTCCTTTCTTAAAAAAATCAATTATTACTGAAAATAGTATCATAGCATCGTACAATTGATAAATTATAGCATTATGAAAAATAATTATAAAAAAAGAACCATAGCATCATACAATTTGAGAACTGAAAGGATGATCAGTTAACCCCTCCAAAAATTATTTTAAAGATGAAAATTGCTGTGCACAAATGTTGATTTGCACCAAATCAGAAAGCTAGCTAGTATTGGAAGAATAGAAGTTTAGAAAATATATAATGCCCAAACCTATGCTTTTTAAGAAAATAATTTAGTGTAATTCTTTTTATTTGATTTTTCAAAGAATTGAATTCTGTCTAAGCAGAAAATTTAACTCACTGATTAACATTTTTATTCTGTTGCCAAAATAAATTTATTTTTTATATTTGTATGCCCCCTTTTTTTTGAAAGCATCTTCAAATCTATTATTTTTGTCTTCATAGCCATTCTGTAAGTTAGCTATAAAAATTTCTGATATACTTTTTTCCCACTGACGACGGTGTAAAACAGAGATAAACTACAACACTTCTAAATTCACAGATCAATGTCACTACAGACATTGACTATATAATTATGAGTGCCAATGAATTTGCAGAAGAAAAAAAAAAGAGGAAACTTACTTTCACTGAATACAAGGTTATTTGTGCTGAAAACTATTGAGAGAAGTTTTATATTTATTAGGTAATTATCTGTGGAGAAGCATTATCTCAATTTCCCAAACAACAGACTGAGTCTCTTAGATAGGGTAAATAATTCAACTGAGGCTTTAAAACTACTTGGAGACAAAGGTGGGATTCAAACTCAGGATTGTTACTCCAAAACAACTACATGGTCTGCTACGTCAGTGGCTCTCAAAGTATGATCTGGGTACCTGTAGACCCCAAGACCTTTTTAAAGAAGATTCTAAGATTAAAACTATTTTCATTATAATACCATTTAAAATCTCATTCTCTAACAATTGTACACTGGAGTTTTCTAGAGGTTACCTCCAGCTGCTTGACTGAAGAAGCAGAGTCCATCTGTTTTCTCTTAAATCAAACATTTAATAAGATTTGCAGATACATAAAATAATGTCATGCTTCTTATTATTTGTTTTGTTTTGGAAAATTGTTTTTAATATATTAATTATGTTACATGTTAGAGGTTTATTGTTTATTTTAAAATAAATTAATTATATTTTTATTTTTTACTTTTAATATCTAGTAGGTTATATGTCTGTAGATGCAGCTCACATACATAAAACCTCTCGTGCATCCTTAATTTTTAAGAGTATAAAGGAGTTCTGATACAAAAAACATTTTGAGAACTGTGCTAAATTAAGCTTCTTTACTGAGTAAAATTGGAAGCTACAATATACAGCAAAACAACCCAGGATCTAGCTTTCAAAAGACAAGCAAATCTCTGTGTACCTTAGTTTTAGTGCTAGAAATAACCTTTAGATAAAATCTTGCTTCCATGCCGGTTTTTTATTTAACTTATCCTAGAAATAAATCAGTAATTATCGTTCTTTGCTTGGAGGTCATGAGTTATGAATTGTCACTGTAACCAGGTATTTAAATCAGACTCTTTTGACTTAGTTTGAGCAAAGGTCTAAAAAGCCAAAAAGGAAAAGATGGGTGATAAAACTTGCACGTTCCAATGTGAGGGGCTAGAGTCTCCACAGGGCTTTCAAAGACAACTTTAAAAATTGGTTTGACAATGCTGCTTCTACCTGAATATAAAAGAGTTGAAGTAGGAAAAGCCAGGTTTTTGGAAATTAAATAATTTATTTGATTATGGCTGTCATTGTGCTCTGAATCTTCATAGAGGAGGGAAGAAGAAAGCTTCCGTCTCCCACAAAACCTGAGGGGTGGGGCTTTAGAGAGACCATCTGGAGATCCTCATCTGTAACACATGACATTTCTGGGGCTCCACAGAGGATGTCTGACCCACAGCAGGAAAAGTCAAAGGTGGGGATATTGTGACTGGCTCAGCCCTCAAATGGAGGAGCATGCATTGGGAGCTTCATTGAGAGCAATCTGTGCTTACAGAGACTGAGAGCCAAGAATGATGTTTCCTCTGGGACCAGATATTGAGAAACCAGCCTGTAGTCGTTGTTTTTAGTAACTTTTTATTTTTTATTATATATAACTGACAATAATACATTCATTATTATTACATAATTATATTGCATTATTTCATGCCTACAGACGTTACAAGACAAGCACAAAAATTCCCATATACTCTTTACCAAGCTTCATCAATTGTTTCTGTTATCTCATTTGCTTTATTATTCCATCTCTCTCTCTCTTTCTCTCTCTCTCCATGCACATTCATCACACATCCACTTTTGTTTTCTGAACTATTCACCTATAGGTTAGAGACATCATACCTCTTTACTCCTAAACACTTAAGTGTGTACTTCCTAAGAATAAGCACATTTTCTTATATAACCACAGTACAGTGGTCAACATCAGGAAACTTCACATTGATGCAATAGGATTACCTAACACATAGCTGGAGTTGTTTTAAATTCTTCGCAAGACTGCCTGGAATAGCATCCTAACCTCACGGAGGGAGAGAACTGCTGTTTTCCCAAAGGTTGAAGGAGGAAGTGTGAAGGGCAAACAGATGAAAATGCATGGGGTTCTAACTCAGTCTTGAGTGTCTAGCAATGATTCTAGAAAATTGGGGCTGGAAATAGAATAGAATCATTTACTGAAGGACAATTCAAAGACGTATTTGCTGGGTAATGGGATTGAGAGAGGCGTGTGGCCAGCAAGCAGCAAGGCAAATTCGAGGATGGGTTGGAGAGCACCTATCCCAAGCTTCTGTTTGTGCCTATTGACTAATGTCAGAATTGGTGGCAGAACCCAGGGTTGTGCTGCTTCAAAAAGTAAAGCACATTTATGTTCAGCAGCCAAGATTAGCTGCTGTACTCTTATCCAAATCCAGAATTTTGCTTGACAGTATGTTAATATGTGTAATGTATCTTTAACATTCTAGGGCTATAAACTCATTTATTCATTTAATAATCAAATATTAACTGAATGTCTACCTTGTAAAGATACCTGAGCAGTTTGTTCAACACTCATTCATTCAACAAACATTTACAGATAAGAACGATGTACCAGAGTTTCTAATTGCTAGGAAAACAGTATTTGACTAAAATGGGCAAGACCCCTGCTCTCCCCTGGAAAGTACTTTCTAGGGTACATTCTGTTGTCCTTGTTGAACTTAGCAATATCATTTCTGTAGGGGGATGCTGAAATGATGTTTTGGTATATCTGACATACTATATTTTTTATTTTTGTGATTAAGGAAAGATTTGGATTGGAGAATAACGCTAAATAAAATTTTGATCTAGCTTTGTTCCTCAGAATCATCTACTGTCTTCTTAAAGTCCTATTTGTTGGCTACATATTTTGTTATTTTTAAATATTTTCAGGATAGCAGGTACTTTATGCTGCATTTATTGTGACCTTTGATAGTCTAAAGCAAAGCAGAACACACTTATTTAAAATGTGCTTATAAGATGCTTCTATAGGCAAATAAAATTTATACATTCATGAGCAAAAGCTTACAGATGTATACATTAATGAACTAATTATTGTGAATACCAAGTGTTGATTTTATATCCAAAGTTCCATGTGTGTTTTTAATATTTAGGAAGTTATGATTTGTCTACAAGTATTTTGACATGATACATGTATTAAACACTCAAGCCTGAATTCAGAGTAATTTTCCTCTGGAGGCAAGAAAAAAATTATCTGAACCATCATTAGTTTTACTTCAATGTGAATCATGACTCCACATCAACATGATTCCATTTCCCCTAAGTTGACTTTAAAACTCTTAAACTCAAAGCCAAAGCTATAATGACATTTGCTCGTTGAGCTTTATAGAAGCACTGGGAAGCCTGGAAATGATGCTTAAATTATATTGAACTTTGATGTTTCTAGTAGCCTTTTTTAAACCATGAGAAACTAAGTTTAGTAGCTTGCTTTGGGGATATTATTTCTAGACACACAAATCTAGTGAAAAGAACTCGAAGTACACTGTGTCAGATTTCTGGCTATTATACATTGTAGAATAAAAACATGATTGATATCTTAGGCATACACACACATATAACACATATGCATATATATATGATATATGTATGTATATGTGTTTTATGTATACATATATATTTCTTCTATACATATGTATATAGGCTCTGTATTTTGTTCTTCAGTACTTGTAATGTATGCATTCATATATACATTTATGTGTGTGTGCATAATAGCTATTAAGTGGTAGCAAGTTATAAAGCCTGTTTGACTCTAGAGCTTTTTAAAAAAATACCAGACATTGTAACTGTATAAGTGACCTTTTCAGAAGGTTGGTAATATTGACAACCTCATTGGGAAGTGTGTTTTGATTTTGCTAAATAGAAGTAGATTATGTTTATACATGAATATGAAACTACTTTAAAGTGAATCTTTCCCTCAGTGCTAGATATAAGATACTGAAAATAGATATTTAAAAAGATCCTTGAAATGCAAATGCCTTGGCATAATATTATGATAAAGCATTGTGTTTAAAGCCTGATTTGTTAATTTTATGCATCATTTATTTGAATTTTATATAATTTTTAAAGGAAATATTACTATTCAAGTGTTTTAAATCACTTCCTTTTATAATTCTAAGTTAACAGATTGCTTACAGCAGTTTATGCTTCTGTTCAAACATTTTAAAGGAAGAAGAACTTTATTAACTTGTTGGGCATAGAAATTATATCTGTTCCATAAACATGTTCCAAGTACAGTACACAGTTATTATTGCTTCTTGATGAAGGAGGAGTGCATGTCCTAGTTATAGAAATGAGGAAGTAAAGATCCAAAGAGTTAGTTGCATTCTCTGAATGTGTAATGCATTTATATATTGAACATTGGAAAAAATGCCCATTCTTATCCATTTAACATGTTCTTTCTTGATAAGAAAATGCAATTCTGCAGTTAAGAAAAGCGAAAAGTTATAATAAATAAAACACTATGCTTTTATGTTATTGGAATCACGTGGTTTATTTATTTATTGGTTTTTAGCTATTAGAATATATTTAAAGCTAATTGAAATTCCACGGAACTGGATACTGACTTGTTCCTTTTATACACATATATGTATAATATTGTGTGTGTATATATATATGTATATATATGTGTATATATATATATATATATATATATATCACACTTTCATTGTCCATTCACTATCAATGGACACTTAGGTTGTTTCCATATCTTAGCTATTGTGAATAATGCTGCAAGAAATATGAAGTGGAGATATCTCTTTGAGATACTAATTTCTTTTCCTTTGGATTTATCAAGACCATAATGAGATATCACCTCACACCTATTAGGATGGCTACTACAAAAAAGATAAGCGATAACAAGGGTTGGAAAGGGAATGGAGAAAAGGGAATCCTGTACATTGTTGATAGAAAAACAAACGCTACAGCCATTATAGAAAACAGTGTGGAGCTTCCTCAAAAAATTGAAAATAGAACTACCACACAATCCAGTATAGCCCACTTGTGGATGTACTCTGCTTTATGAAGAGGACTGAGGTTCTTGCTATTTCTTGAACACAGAGAACTATCTGCTGCCTCAGGCCATTGAGCCTTCAGCTCTCTCCACCTGGAAGTTTCTTACCTGGATCCTCAGCTGAATGTCTTTCTCACTTTACTCTGGTTTCTGCTGAAATATCTTTCCAGAGACCCCTTTGCTGACCGCCTACTTTAAATAGGCTCTCCTCCCTGTCTCCTGCTTACTTCCATTAAGCTTTACCTGCCTATATTTTTCTTCATAGCCATTATTACTACCGAGATTATATTGATTCACTTTCTCAATGAGTCCATGAGAGTGAGGACTTCATCATATTTAACACTAGAAACACTGTCTATCATATTAAGGAGGTGTCAAAAAAATAAAATGTCAATGCATATATAAGGCATATAAATATATAAGTATGTTTTTATTATATATAAGTATAACAAATAATACATAGATATTATGTAGATATATATAAACTTGTCAAGCCCTCTGTGGAATAAATGCATTGGGCAGGTTGAAAACCGAAAGCTTTTAGGCATGTGACAACCAACATACTCGAAGCCAATTTGTGATCTTAAAAAAATTCATTTTTTTCCCAAAGAAGAAGTCAAACTAAGACATAATATTCTATGGATATTTTAATGTGGAACAATAGAAATAATTTATTTAAAACCATAAATAAGAAGCTTTATTAAGATACATTCTATCTGCAGCAATATAAAAGCGTAGCACCACATCAATTATCTTGAGTTTGCTTTAAACAGATAGAAACCAGTATAGCCATAGACTTCACATCAACCACCGGCCAAATTTTCATCGTCTGATAGCCTTTCTGTGGATGGACATTTCTCCTTATACATTCCCACCTTGTATGCATTTGAACTTGTCTATCTCTTTATGCAGTCATATTATGGACTGATAAAGATCTCCACATTTGATCAGATTAAAGGGGAAAAAGAGGATATTGAATATGACCAAATCCATAAGATGAGATTATCAATTGCTTGTTCAAGTACTATTGTAAAAACACGTGGTTAATTTTGTCATCTCAAAGGTATTTCTATGGTGAATGTGTTCAAAAACCAGAAAAATCATGTACTGTGTACTGAAAGCCTCTTCAAATTTTCTGTCTGTCGAGTTATTATTTGTGTTCTACTAACCCTGTCAGACCTTATCAGATATTTCTTCACTTCAATACAAATCTGTTTTTAAGCATAATCTTCTCTTATGTTACTGTTCTTCTAAAATTTTAAGTGTAAATGCTGAAGAATAATGCATGTTACTGACTAATCTAATACTATAGAAGTTCAAAATTCAAAACACAGAAATAAAGGAATATTGATAGAGCTAAGTGCTATTCAAAGTTTTTTCTGTAGAGAAAATTAGAGCCTGCATATTCGTTACAGAGACTGTAAACACTAGGAGAGTAAAGTCCCTGTGCGCACTGTGGGCCTCATATCCAGGGCACTTAGTACTATATAGGCACTCAATACATCTTTGTTGGATAAACAAAAATTTGAGGCTATGTAAATGATCCCTTTTCCCCCAAAATAAAAATAATTATAACACAGTATTAGCCATTTAGGTATAATTGGTAAATAGTTAATATAGTCTTACTTTGGTCTAAAATGTGCCTGTTTTTCTGAATGTGGTATTGGGAAGGAATGAATTATATTCAGTAAACAATGAAATGTATAAGTATGATAGTTGTATAATTGAGTGACGATTTTATGCCGTTCCATAAGTAAAAACTTCACTTTACCCATGACCTTGTCTCAAGAGCAATAGAATAGTTGAAATGGGACAAGACATAGAAAATGTATGTAGAGGTTCCTGCCATTCAAGGTGGAATAATACCAGTAATAAATATTCTAACAGCATTATTTCAAAAGAGTCTTTTATGTTAACAATAGTCACAAAAATATTTCATTTTTCTATATCCTGTGGTTGGGACATTAGTCTCTTATGCAGAAATATGTACAAGATATATTTTTGTTTTTGAAGTCCTACATGGTAGTAGGATACTTTGTTGTTCCTGGGTAATTTCTACTAATGCAGATATCAGTTATGCCTTCAAACTATTCAATACCTCACCCTTGCATACTATGGGTAGTGCAGATTGTTTTTGTTTTATAGCCTTTGTTAATGCATTTGCAGATTGCACTGAAAAGAGCCTGAGAAAATTACTCCATATATCAGCATCAACAGTACACATTGTTTTTGTTTCTTTTCTTTTTTAATTCACACACTGTGCTAGTGTGCCATATTGTACAAATCAGTAAAGAAAATAAAAATAGGTAATTAAAGCTGTTCTGGAAAGTTGTAGTGCTGGAGCAAATATATTTTTTCCATGTTTCTCAAAACCAAGCAACAGAAAGGATAAATAAAATAAAACGTGAAGCCAAACATACATTCTGCCCTCTTCCAACCACAAGGATTCAGAAATATTTGCAACTTATGATTTGGTGATTAATTTAGCATCACTTGTGAAATTAGTGAAATTAAAATATTTTTCATGCATGTAATGTTATTCTCTAGCTAATGAATCCTGAATGAAATTTTATTTATGTAGATATGCTAAGAGTGGCCATAGGAGGTTACATGGTATAAGTTAAGTAATTAATAATAGCTGTAATAAATGTTATTCTAAGAATTCTCACTGTAACATTTTACAATTAGAGATTATTTTATAATCAACTGTATTATCAAGATAATGATTTTCTTCTTTACTCAAATGTAGAAAGAAAAGTTAGCTGATTTGTATGTTGCTAGCCACATGTATTATATAAATTCTAATACAATTACATGTCACTGTGCTTAGTTTTTATGTCAGACTTGCTTCACCATTCACACTTTTCCTTTTTCTCCTTGAACACAGATCATCAGTACCATATAAACTACATGAAATTTTGTGATTTTAAGTCAATCATGTTTTCTCTTCAACATGTGATGAATTTCAGTATTAAATACACTTCTATGAAAGAAGCAAAAATTCTACATACTTCATAATTCACTTTCTAAATTTTGCCTTACAATATTTTATTTTATTCAAGTACTGTGACACATTAAATGAAACATTACCTGATCAAATAAATGCTACCAAATTCTTGTGCTATATTAATTTTCTGAGTTTATCACTGTTCTCATGAGAAACCTGAATTTGCTCTTTGTTGCCCTTTGTGACCTTATTCTAAGGATGTCTACAATATGGTCCAATCTACTTTTTCAGTCTTCTTTCTCTCTCCTTCCCACAGTTACCTTATTCTCCTGCCACACTAACCTACTCTCTAGAATCCAAACATTCCCAGTGCTTTTCTCCCTCCATAACTTTTCTCCTTCATAACTGAAACACTTTTCTCTATCAAAACGCATAGAAAGAATGGTCACCCTTCAAGGACCAAATGCCATTAGGGCTTTTACTATTCCATTGAGCTCTAATTTGTATGCATAAAAAACTCATCATAGTCTGCCTTGGGTAGAGTTTTAAATGGGTTGAACTCTCCTTTTCCCACTCCATCTTCTGGATTAAAAATTCTTGAAAGCAGACATTTCTTGAGATTTCTTGCTTTTCTATTTTAAACAGCATTTGGGAAAATGCTTTGCCCAAAATATTCTATCAGCAAAATATAATGAACCAATATACATTATGAGTGAATGGCACCAATTACTTTGGTGCAGCCATCCCAAAATAAAAACAATAGTTCTTTATACAGTTTTATGTTTAAATTAAGTGAAGGAGTAAGGTGATGCCATCAGCTCTACTTTGTCTTAGAAGTATACCTACATTGTCTTTAAATAATGATGACATTTAGATGAGATGGGTTGAGTTCTCCTCAGAGATATGTCATGTCTCCAGTAGAGTTATAGTATTCTCCAATCCTTACCTCCAATGCGTACTCACTCCCAACAACCACTATCTAAACTTTTGGAGCTGCTGCTCATTTATATATATTCCAGAAAGAATGAAATGCATAAGTTTAAATAGAGAATAAACACATAATTTTAAAAAAGATTTACATAAATAACATCTATTAAAATTAGCTGCTCAATAAAATCTCTACTAATTGAAATAATCATCAAAATAGTATTGATTATACTGATATTAACTTAATGTCACAATTATTTGACTTCTCTCATGTTAAAACTCTATTCTAGAAAATAAATAAGAACATTTTCCTTAGTATATTAAATAAATGTAAATTTTATTTTATGCCTTCTGCAAATACTTCTGATATTCCCTTTTAAGTAATATTATAAAATTTGAGGTTGTAGTAGATTGTGCCTAATGTATTCATCAGGGCTTCCATGTTAAGTTATTTTCTTAGCTTTGGCTTCTTCACAATAAAGAAACATGAACAATGTACAACACAGAAACGACCTCTCAGGTTTGTGGATAATCTGTTATAGCTTGTCAGAAAATGCAGGGGAATTTTATATTTATGGCTTGAATATCCCTAAATCACCAAATCCATCCGCTCTTACTTCCTGTTAAGATGCTAATTCTTGTTAGAACCCTATTATGTAACTTTCATATTAAACACATCACAGATTTAATCCTGGCTCTTCCTTATAGAACTTAAAAGAAAAGCGAAGGCATGCATAGTTAATGGGCAGGAGGTTAGTAAGGTTTGAGGTGTAGTAATTATCAGACTGGGAAAGAGGAAAAATGAGACATAGAATAAGATATAATAATATTCTACTTTTGGAATTCCTAATCATGGGAAATGTCTAGAATATATGCCCACATATGGCAAAGTATCTCCTGTACCCGTTTTTTCTTTCTATTAATGGTCACAAATCATGTTTAATGATGCAAGCTGGCATGTAAGCCTTTATGAAAATATATATATGTTATTAATCTAAATAAATAAATATCATGGGAGATACTTGAAAATTATTTTATGTCCTACATAATAACTAAATATCCTATAGAAATCAAGTAACTTTTTTCATATTTACATAAAAGTCAGGAGCATAGCTAGTATTAAGCCTAAGTGTAATTGTAGCTCCATGATTCAACTGTACCACCAGATTGGCAAGGTAAATTCTGAGTGAGAGGATGCTGTGTTGGGAAAGGGGACTGATTGTGTCCTTTGAGCTTTTAGTTTAACAAATATTTATTTAGAACCTTATATGTATATGCCAGGCAATGTGCTAGGTACTGTGAACTGAAGATTAGTTAGATAGCGTTTCTTGGGGAGCTTCTATTGCCCTAAACAACAATAACAAAAACAAACAGTGTAATGCACTAAGTGATATATGATAGAGACATGAATTTTATAGGCAGGGACCTTATCTTGTACTCTTCTTTACACCACACAACTCCTGGAATTAAACAATTTGTTGATGTTTGCCTGTTTTATAGAAATGGAACTTTGGCTTCACTTGGGGCTACCTCCAGTGTATTGACATAAGAATACAACTCACAATAATACTGTGATTTGTATTCAGCTAGAAGGGCTGAGCTTCCCATCAACCTCTGCCAACCAAGTTTGCTAGTCTTAATACAGTTAGCATTTAAATGATTTCATTATGTTGACATTTTAGGTCATGTTACAATTGTTAGTAAAATTAAAAATCCACATGTGATAGATGGTGTTACAAGATTCCAGTAAAGTCTGTTACAGTGAATTATTTTATGATTATTTTCTGATTATTCCCTATTTCAAGGATACAAAGTAATTGTAAGAAAGACAGTTTCTTTTCAAAAGTGATACAAACTTAAACCATAACAAAAGAGAAAATCACAACGCTAAGGGATTCTATGGCAAATACCACAATGATGACATTGAAAAACAAAGCAAAAAAATCACTTGAAATCACTTGCTATAGTATATAACTCCAAAAAAATTTGAATTTCAAATTGAACTTCAGTCTCTTTAGTTGAGTTTTATATCAGAAGACCAAAAACTCAGATCCTTATAATCTGCCTCGAGTTGTACCTCCCAGGAAATTTGCCTGTTCTAAGGAATTAATCTGATATTTCTCTTGAATATGTTCTTTTGTCAGTAAAAATTAGTTGCCATTCACATTAGACACCTAAAAGATCAAAGATTGGAAGCTGAGAAAACAGCTCATCCATGTTATTGCTTCACTTGATCTGCTGTTATTCTATTCATTGTATCATTTCATGGGTGAAATGAGAGTCTCCTTCCAACCAAGTCAAATAGTGTCAAAATTGTAGGTGTAATTAGATTGAACTCTTCCCCAAATCTCTAACCATAATGCACCCAATTGCTTCCTCTAGTGAAAACTTTGGTATGATTTAACTATACGTTCCTCATGTAATTTGTTGAATGCTGTCTATTTCTCTCAAATATAATTACATTACTTTAAAAACATCTTTGAATTCTCCTCTGAATAAATCATTGATTTAGAATTTCATAGGATTGCATTTATGCTCATTTTAACATTAAAGAATAATTTGATCAGAATTAGGTGGTTGGTTCTTAACTTAGGGTGAGCTTCTTTCTTGCATCGTCTCCTACCTTTGGTCTTTTCTGTTTATCAGTATGTTTCATCAATTGAAGGGGGATCTAGAGTCTAGTATTCTGAAATCACGGCTTCATAAGTACTCCAACTTCCGAACATCTAAATCTAAGAACTAGCTTTTAAAATGTGTTTTAACCAAAGTAAATTTTTAAAAATTTTACTTCTAGGGCTTTTAGAATTAAAGAAATGCTGTCCATTTAAAAGGAGTGTGGCTATTTGGGTTAACATGGTCTTTTGTGATTTCAAGTCTCCATATAACATATCTTACCCATCTCTCTAGTACTTACCTCTTCACTTAGATTTTCACTCATATTTTATAGACTATAATTAAGACAAAACATATCTCTAGACCTCCATAGACATGTGGTTTTGTTTTATGCCTAATGTAATTCTATGTGAACTATGTAGAAATAGATGTTCTGGAGTTAAAAGTAGTATGACAAATATTTTGAACTTCTCATAAATTTATCCTGAAAGCAAGCCCACAATATTAAATCATCATGTGTAGAGAAAGCTGTTCTGTTGATTTTGAATTTTTTAAATACAAGAATCATGCTGTTCAGGCAAAGGCCCCAGGAAAACTGATCAATTTAAAGATGTTTTATCTTGAAAATTCTTTGGAAAGCCCTTTTGTTTTAAGGCTTTTGTTCCTCTAAGATTAGATAAATGATTTTCAGAAATCTAAGATACCTCAATAAATTAGTAAATCTGTTCTCTTTCCTTTGGGTAAATACTGCTTTCTCCCCATTTTACTGATGAAGAAATTAAGATGAAGAAAACTTACATTAATATGAAGGTAATATATCTAATAAGTAGTAAGGAATGTCTAAAAAATAGATTTACTACCCTCTCAAAAGTCCATTCCAACATTACAGAGACTTTTTTGCAAGAGAAAAACAGGATTTGGATACAGACAGAATTGAATTTAGATCCTAGCTCTGATACTTATTAACTCCAAAGAAGTTATGAACTGAGTTTGCTCATATGTAAATAGAGATAATTAACGCCTACTGCACGATTTCCTTGTGAAGCTGAATGTGATAAACATATGCAATCTGCTGAATGCAGCTTATTAAATAGCAGCTGTAATTTTTTTAAACTATGCTGCTTCTCCATAAATAGGCATATAGCCTCCTCCAGTGAATCTCTGACGAGGGCAATTTTCATGTGAATATAAAGGTCCAGGATACCTGTGAACAAAGCTGTATTATTTTTTATAATCTGACACCTTTTTAAAAAGTTTTATTCTATTTTTAATTGATATATGCCCTTTTGATATACCTGTAAGTTGGTGTCTTAAAGACAGGGATAAAAAATAATGGTGTCTTTAGAGTAATTTAGCATGAGAAGTTGATTATTTCCTATTTTATTTCTACAGTTGTTCGCCACATGGATGCCCAACAGTGGAAACCAAAGACCACTTCCTCTAGGCTGTAATTTTTGTCTTTACTGGTCTTGCATTTCCAGCTTGGCACCTTCCCACCATTGTCATCACAGGGTATGGTACTGAACTAAACTCAGAATATAGCAAAGCACCTAAAGATGAGCCGCTAATCAGCTCAGAACTATAAAAATCTGACGCCGAACCCCAACATACCACTTACTTGTTTAATGACACACTGCTGGGTTTGAATATGGAGCAAACCAAGGTTTAAATACATAATTTTCTCTTCTTCAGTCTTAGGCGTGTATAGAGAATTGCTACCCCATTCTCTCTACCTCACTTCCCCAAAAGTTGGGAAAGCTGAGTCCATTTATGTTCATTGTTTGTCATTTCACCAACATCCTCCATCCTTATAGGAAATGTGTAGAGTTTAGGCAGTTACCTTAGAGCACTTTGTAAAGATTTTTGGTTGGCTTCTGCTTTTTATGAAGCCAACAATTATGTATCTGTTTTATCTCAATATTCTCCAGACTCTAACGGTTGTAGCATCAGAATCTGTGTAGATATCAATACCTTCTGGAAATGAAATAATTCCTTTGCATTCTCTTTCCCTCATGCCTTCCTCCTCTTCTGTAGTCCCCTTTGTTTACCCACCACTTCCTGCCCACAAAGCCACCCATTCTGCCATCACTGCCATGCCAGCTTCCTATAGGAATATTGCCATGGTGGTCTTGATTTGTACATAGAATCATAAGAGACATTCTGCTCTGTTTTGATATAGCTGAGAAAATGACCCCTGCTCACCCCTGCAGACTCAACTGGCAAGGAGACTTGAAGCCGTAGCTTCAGTTGCTTGTAATGCTTTTTAAATAGACCTTTCTCATTAAAGAACTGTACATCTTTGAACCTCATATGATAAGTGCCCTGGCCTCTCTTTCCAAGAACACCTAGGACAATATAACAATGAGAAAACAAAACAAACAAACAAAAAACAAGGTAGAGGCATCACAGAAGTCCCAGGAACCATCCAGCCTTCATGGCTGAGAAGTCATCTTTGGCAGTTGCCAATCAACATTCCTGTCCAGTTTTTAAGCTCAGAGTATTTTCTGCTCATCTCCATTCATTGATGAGAATTTATCTAACAACTACTCATTTTAAGTACCAGCTTATTACAGGGAAGCACAAATATATAGTGCATGGCCTCCTCTAGTTGTCAAGACGAAATGAGCATTGATGAAACTGGGAAAATAGATCATGTGTAAGTAAGTGTTGAATTTTGTGTTACAGAATGTAAGTACCTGACAAGCTTGTAGGAAAAAAAATACCTAAGGAAGCCATTGTTGGTATGGAAAGCTTCATGGAGGTGTCAGTAATTGCCAGATGGGTATTGAATTAGCTCTTCATGGAATTAAATATAGATGCTAAGAATTTATTCAGCTTTTTTTCCTCTACAATGAGTAGTCTCAATTATATGACCCTGTAGTAAAAGAATGTTTACATAAACTCCTACCATTTTGTAGCATCTTTTGAACACTCTTCATTTCTCTTCACTTGGGGATGCTAAACGTGGAAGCAGGAAGTGTGTAGAGTCACTCTGACTGTAATAAAAAGAAAAAATAAAGATTTCTATATCTGCATACCTATATCAATAGTACATGTGAATGTCAGTTCATGCATACAAAAACCATAAATTACCTTTGGCATTCTCTCCTTTATATTAAAGCCCCTTTCAGTGGTACTTACTTTTCATTATTTGAATCAGTGCATTGATCCTTTATTCATCTTTTCTATTTTTCTCATTTCTCTTTATATAATTCATATCAGGCTATTCTCTTTCACGAGAGTGTTCACAATGGCCCATTTTAATAAACGGACCTGTATGCAGAAATATTTAAGGCTGGAAGTCACCTTGGAGAATCAACTTCTCCCACTCTCTCATTTCACAGCTAATGAAATCAAGGTCAAAATAGATGAAGTGATTTGCCTAAGGTTATGGACTAAATAGAGGCATCAGAAATAGGATTATAAGATACAGAATTTTACTTTTGTCATTATGTAACCTTATTAATTGAACATTTATTTATGTGACAGGTACTATTCTAGGGGCTGGAGACCAACCGAAGCCCCCCCAGGTACAATTCTGCTCCTGATATTCACATCTCTGCAGATTTCAGTTAGATGTGCTCAATGTGACTTTCCGTTATACATTTTGGTAAATAGTTTTGTTTCTTCATGCTTTGATAGTGCCCTTATCGTCACTCAGTCCCAATTAACTTCCCCAAGCTTCTCATTTAATTAATTCCCATCCTGTTTTTTTCAAGGTACATACTAGCTCTCCTGACTTAGTGCCATCCTGCCTCATTGTCATCCTCCCTTTCTAAAATAATTATTTTGAGTATAATGAAATGTTAAACATGATTGAACCCAGTATGTGATTATTGTAACTCTGGCTGCCAACAGATGTTTTCGTATTTGTTGACTTGTATAATAAAGTGTCACAACAGAAAAAATGAGTAGTTCCTTCATCCCTGCCCCCTTTCCCTTTTTAAAATCTTTGTTAGTAAACATTTGTTCTGTCATAAGGAGAGCGGGCTTGTAGACTTATGCCTCTTACATGGTTCTCAATGGTTAGACAACAAAAGAGAAAAAATAGGAAAATTCTTCTGCCCTAAATATGGGGTACAATCTTTTGGCCTTCTACCTTCATTTCCAAGAAAGTCCATATTCTGAACGATTGCCTTCCATACTGTTCCTACCAGCAACCCCACAGGTACTTCTAGTGGTTACCTGTAACCATAGAACATTTCTTTGTTTACTCTATTACTTGATGAATTCTTTTTCTTTCACTACCTAATACTCTTTAGTAGTTATCCAGGTAAACATTATTATCTTCTATAGCTGTAGACACAATCAGATAATGTTGTGCTTAATGAACAAAATATAATAGCCACAGTTTCATGTAATACAGTATTGATAATGAAAATGGCATCTTATTTTTGTTCAATATTTTTAAAGGATAGTTGTATGGTCTTTTTTTGGTAATGTTTATTGCTCTATAATTTTAAATACTCACGAAAAGCTGCAGGGATAGTACAGGTTCTCATATGCCCTCTACCTTGACTCACTAATTATTTACCTTTTGTCATATGTCATTTTTTCTCTATCTTCTCTCTCTCTGTGAATATATGAATATATATATATACACATATATATATACACACACATATATATATACACATATATATACACATATATATACACATATATATACACACACACACATATATACACACACACACACACACACATATATATATACACACACACACACACACACATATATATATATATATATATATATATATATAGTTGTCCAATACAGGCAATTTATCTTTAATATAATACCATTATCTAAATCACAATCTATATTCAAATTTCATCTACTGTCCTAATAATGTTCTTAACAGTTAATTGTTTTATTTCCCACTGGTCCAGGATCCAATCTAGAATCATGCAGTGAATTTAGTTGCCATACAGTGCTTTATTTTTGTGTTGAAAAGCTTACATTAACAATAATGATCTGGACAGTGTCCTTTCAAAAATAATCCCTGCTTACTGACTGCTGTTCCAATAATAAGAATTTAAGTCAAAAGATATGTAACAAAATCCCTTAGGATTAGTGATATCTGTGCTGAGGATATCTGTGCACATCAACCTTGTAACTATTTTCTAACCACAAGTTTTGGCATTTCAGTGGGAGAGGGTCCAAGACAGAAAACTCTGAGTTTATTAATATTTTACAGTTTTGAAATTTAAACCTTAGGACTAGGATTCTACTGCCATTCTAGTCCATCATGGGTTAAAGGGATAGTGTTTATAAGTAGCCATGGAACAAGGATTCACAGTGCCCTCTTTAAAGCCAATACTAAATAAATATTTAGCTCAGCAGTATGCTACTGAAGCCTCAAATAAAATCAATATTCTCCTCAAAAGAAATGCTTGATATATTTAAAAACAAAACCTGGATGTAAATATGAGTTATTTGTCATTCTTGAAAGTAAGTTATCTTTTTAAAAACATACAGCTATGCACTTTTAAATATCCAACATTAAAATGAATATAAATAGTTGTCTTCCTCCCCAAAAATGCCGCAAAAATTATTTGTATATTTCTGATGCCTAAAGCATGCAGTGTTTTGCTTAATTCAGTAAATAGACTATGGTTAGGTCTACAGGGTGTGAGCAGTTTGCTTTCTAGCCACTGTCGAAGCAATAATAATCCCTAAATCTCAGATTTTTTTTTTCTCCATGTCAAGCCTGTTTCTAAAACTAGATACAAAAAAACACTAAAAAGTCATCAGCTTTACCAACTATGAATGTATATAATATTTTGTGAAAAATACACAACCCTACCTAAACAGATTAATGTTCTTTAAAAGTATTGTACAAAAACATAAAAGTATCAAGCCTTGATAAGAGAAAATTATCTGAGTCAGTTAATACTAATTACATTACTGAAACATCAGATAGATGATGGAAGGTGCAAAATAATCCTTTGCTATGTTCACTTTCTCCTCTAAAATAAAGACAAGCCATTTATACATGCAAGAGATAGAAATTAGCTACCAGAAAAATGCTGTGCCAATCCATATTCAGAGCATAGATTAAGAATAAAATAGTTTTTTTAAATTGATTCTACCACACTTATTTTTTATTTTTTTATTTTTTATTATTTTTTATTTTTTTATTTTTTTTTATTATACTTTAAGATTTAGGGTACATGTGCACATTGTGCAGGTTAGTTACATATGTATGCATGTGCCATGCTGGTGCGCTGCACCCACTAACTCGTCATCTAGCATTAGGTATATCTTCCAATGCTATCTCTTCCCCCTCCCCCCACCCCACAACAGTCCCCAGAGTGTGATATTCCCCTTCCTGTGTCCATGTGATCTCATTGTTCAATTCCCACCTATGAGTGAGAATATGCAGTGTTTGGTTTTTTGTTCTTGCGATAGTTTACTGAGAATGATGATTTCCAATTTCATCCATGTCCCTACAAAGGACATGAACTCATCCTTTTTTATGGCTGCATAGTATTCCATGGTGTATATGTGCCACATTTTCTTAATCCAGTCTATCATTGTTGGACATTTGAGTTGGTTCCAAGTCTTTGCTATTGTGAATAATGCCGCAATAAACATACGTGTGCATGTGTCTTTACAGCAGCACGATTTATAGTCCTTTGGGTATATACCCAGTAATGGGATGGCTGGGTCAAATGGTATTTCTAGTTCTAGATCCCTGAGGAATCGCCACACTGACTTCCACAATGGTTGAACTAGTTTACAGTCCCACCAACAGTGTAAAAGTGTTCCTATTTCTCCACATCCTCTCCAGCACCTGTTGTTTCCTGACTTTTTAATGATCGCCATTCTAACTGGTGTGAGATGTATCTCATTGTGGTTTTGATTTGCATTTCTCTGCTGGCCAGTGATGGTGAGCATTTTTTCATGTGTTTTTTGCCGGCATAAATGTCTTCTTTTGAGAAGTGTGTGTTCATGTCCTTTGCCCACTTTTTGATGCGGTTCTTTGTTTTTTTCTTGTAAATTTGTTTGGGTTCATTGTAGATTCTGGATATTAGCCCTTTGTCAGATGAGTAGGTTGCGAAAATTTTCTCCCATTTTGTAGGTTGCCTGTTCACTCTGATGGTAGTTTCTTTTGCTGTGCAGAAGCTCTTGAGTTTAATTAGATCCCATTTGTCAATTTTGGCTTTTGTTGCCATTGCTTTTGGTGTTTTAGACATGAAGTCCTTGCCTATGCCTATGTCCTGAATGTTATTGCCTAGGTTTTCTTCTAGGGTTTTTATGGTTTTAGGTCTAACATGTAAGTCTTTAATCCATCTTGAATTGATTTTTGTATAAGGTGTAAGGAAGGGATCCAGTTTCAGCTTTCTACATATGGCTAGCCAGTTTTCCCAGCACCATTTATTAAATAGGGAATCCTTTCCCCATTGCTTGTTTTTCTCAGGTTTGTCAAAGATCAGATAGTTGTAGATATGCGGTGTTATTTCTGAGGGCTCTGTTCTGTTCCATTGATCTATATCTCTGTTTTGGTACCAGTACCATGCTGTTTTGGTTACTGTAGCCTTGTAGTGTAGTTTGAAGTCAGGTAGTGTGATGCCTCCAGCTTTGTTCTTTTTGCTTAGGATTGACTTGGCAATGCGGGCTCTTTTTTGGTTCCATATGAACTTTAAAGTAGTTTTTTCCAGTTCTGTGAAGAAAGTCATTGGTAGCTTGATGGGGATGGCATTGAATCTATAAATGACCTTGGGCAGTATGGCCATTTTCACGATATTGATTCTTCCTACCCATGAGCATGGAATGTTCTTCCATTTGTTTGTATCCTCTTTTATTTCATTGAACAGTGGTTTGTAGTTCTCCTTGAAGAGGTCCTTCACATCCCTTGTAAATTGGGTTCCTAGGTATTTTATTCTCTTTGAAGCAATTGTGAATGGGATTTCACTCATGATTTGGCTCTCTGTTTGTCTGTTGTTGGTGTATAAGAATGCTTGTGATTTTTGTACATTGATTTTGTATCCTGAGACTTTGCTGAAGTTGCTTATCAGCCTAAGGAGATTTTGGGCTGAGACAATGGGGTTTTCTAGATATACAATCATGTCATCTGCAAACAGGGACAATTTGACTTCCTCTTTTCCTAATTGAATACCCTTTATTTCCTTCTCCTGCCTAATTGCCCTGGCCAGAACTTCCAACACTATGTTGAATAGGAGTGGTGAGAGAGGGCATCCCTGTCTTGTGCCAGTTTTCAAAGGGAATGCTTCCAGTTTTTGCCCATTCAGTATGATATTGGCTGTGGGTTTGTCATAGATAGCTCTTATTATTTTGAAATACATCACATCAATACCTAATTTATTGAGAGTTTTTAGCATGAAGGGTTGTTGAATTTTGTCAAAGGCTTTTTCTGCATCTATTGAGATAATCATGTGCTTTTTGTCTTTGGCTCTGTTTATATGCTGGATTATATTTATTGATTTGCGTATATTGAACCAACCTTGCATCCCAGGGATGAAGCCCACTTGATCATGGTAGATAAGCTTTTTGATGTGCTGCTGGATTCATTTTGCCAGTATTTTATTGAGGATTTTTGCATCAATGTTCATCAAGGATATTGGTCTAAAATTCTCTTTTTTGGTTGTGTCTCTGCCCGGCTTTGGTATCAGAATGATGCTGGCCTCATAAAATGAGTTAGGGAGGATTCCCTCTTTTTCTATTGATTGGAATAGTTTCAGAAGGAATGGTAACAGCTCCTCCTTATACCTCTGGTAGAATTCGACTGTGAATCCATCTGGTCCTGGACTATTTTTGGTTGGTAAGCTATTGATTATTGCCACAATTTCAGATCCTGTTATTGGTCTATTCAGAGATTCAACTTCTTCCTGGTTTAGTCTTGGGAGAGTGTATGTGTTGAGGAATTTATCCATTTCTTCTAGATTTTCTAGTTTATTTGTGTAGAGGTGTTTGTAGTATTCTCTGATGGTAGTTTGTATTTCTGTGGGATCGGTGGTTATATCCCCTTTATCATTTTTTATTGCATCTATTTGATTCTTCTCTCTTTTTTTATTAGTCTTGCTAGTGGTCTATCAATTTTGTTGATCCTTTCAAAAAATCAGCTCCTGGATTCATTAATTTTTTGAAGGTTTTTCTGTGTCTCTATTTCCTTCAGTTCTGCTCTGATTTTAGTTATTTCTTGCCTTCTGCTAGCTTTTGAATGTGTTTGCTCTTGCTTTTCTAGTTCTTTTAATTGTGATATTAGGGTGTCAATTTTGGATCTTTCCTGCTTTCTCTTGTGGGCATTTAGTGCTATAAATTTCCCTCTACACACTGCTTTGAATGTGTCCCAGAGATTCTGGTATGTTGTGTCTTTGTTCTCATTGGTTTCAAAGAACATCTTTATTTCTGCCTTCATTTCGTTATGTACCCAGTAGTCATTCAGGAGCAGGTTGTTCAGTTTCCATGTAGTTGAGCGGTTTTGAGTGAGATTCTTAATCCTGAGTTCTAGTTTGATTGCATTGTGGTCTCAGAGATAGTTTGTTATAATCTCTGTTCTTTTACATTTGCTGAGGAGAGCTTTACTTCCAAGTATGTGGTCAATTTTGGAATAGGTGTGGTGCGGTGCTGAAAAAAATGTATATTCTGTTGATTTGGGGTGGAGGGTTCTGTAGATGTCTATTAGGTCCGCTTGGTGCAGAGCTGAGTTCAATTCCTGGGTATCCTTGTTGATTTTCTGTCTCATTGATCTGTCTAATGTTGACAGTGGGGTGTTAAAGTCTCCCATTATTAATGTGTGGGAGTCTAATTCTCTTTGTAGGTCACTCAGGACTTGCTTTATGAATCTGGGTGCTCCTGGATTGGGTGCATATATATTTAGGATAGTTAGATCTTCTTGTTGAATTGATCCCTTTACCATTATGTAATGGCCTTCTTTGTCTCTTTTGATCTTTGTTGGTTTAAAGTCTGTTTTATCAGAGACTAGGATTGCAACCCCTGTCTTTTTTTGTTTTCCATTTGCTTGGTAGATCTTCCTCCATCCTTTTATTTTGAGCCTATGTGTGTCTCTGCATGTGAGATGGGTTTCCTGAATACAGCACACTGATGGGTCTTGACTCTTTATCCAATTTGCCAGTCTGTGTCTTTTAATTGGAGCACTTAGTCCATTTACATTTAAAGTTAATATTGTTATGTGTGAATTTGATCCTGTCATTATGATGTTAGCTGGTTCTTTTGCTGGTTAGTTTATGCAGTTTCTTCCTAGTCTCGATGGTCTTTACATTTTAGCATGATTTTGCAGCAGCTGGTACCAGTTGTTCCTTTCCATGTTTAGCGCTTCCTTCAGGAGCTCTTTTAGGGCAGGCCTGGTGGTGACAAAATCTCTCAGCATTTGCTTGTCTGTAAAGTATTTTATTTCTCCTTCGCTTATGAAGCTTAGTTTGGCTGGATATGATATTCTGGGTTGAAAATTCTTGTCTTTAAGAATGTTGAATATTGGCCCCCACTCTTCTGGCTTGTAGGGTTTCTGCTGAGAGATCTGCTGTTAGTCTGATGGGCTTCCCTTTGAGGGTAACCCGAACTTTCTCTCTGGCTGCCCTTAACATTTTTTCCTTCATTTCAACTTTGGTGAATCTGACAATTATGTGTCTTGGAGTTGCTCTTCTTGAGGAGTATCTTTGTGGCGTTCTCTGTATTTCCTGAATCTGAACGTTGGCCTGCCTTGCTAGATTGGGGAAGTTCTCCTGGATAATATCCTGCAGAGTGTTTTCCAACTTGGTTCCATTCTCCCCATCACTTTCAGGTACACCAATCAGACGTAGATTTGGTCTTTTCACATAGTCCCATATTTCTTGGAGGCTTTGCTCATTTCTTTTCATTCTTTTTTCTCTAAACTTCCCTTCTCGCTTCATTTCATTCATTTCATCTTCCATTGCTGATACCCTTTGTTCCAGTTGATGACATCGGCTCCTGAGGCTTCTGCATTCTTCACGTAGTTCTTGAGCCTTGGTTTTCAGCTCCATCAGCTCCTTTAAGCACTTCTCTGTACTGGTTATTCTAGTTATACATTCTTCTAAATTTTTTTCAAAGTTTTCAACTTCTTTGCCTTTGGTTTGAATGTCCTCCCGTAGCTCAGAGTAATTTGATCGTCTGAAGCCTTCTTCTCTCAGCTCGCCAAAGTCATTCTCCATCCAGGTTTGTTCCGTTGCTGGTGAGGAACTGCGTTCCTTTGGAGGAGGAGAGGCACTCTGCTTTCTAGAGTTTCCAGTTTTTCTGTTCTGTTTTTTCCCCATCTTTGTGGTTTTATCTACTTTTGGTCTTTGATGATGGTGATGTACAGATGGGTTTTTGGTGTGGATGTCCTTTCTGTTTGTTAGTTTTCCTTCTAACAGACAGGACCCTCAGCTGCAGGTCTGTTGGAGTACCCTGCCGTGTGAGGTGTCAGTGTGCCCCTGCTGGGGGGTGCCTCCCACTTAGGCTGCTCGGGGGTCAGGGACCCACTTGAGGAGGCAGTCTGCCAGTTCTCAGATCTCCAGCTGCATGCTGGGAGAACCACTGCTCTCTTCAAAGCTGTCAGACAGGAACATTTAAGTCTGCAGAGGTTACTGCTGTCTTTTTGTTTGTCTGTGCCCTGCCCCCAGAGGTGGAGCCTACAGAGGCAGGCAGGCCTCCTGGCACTGTGGTGGGCTCCTCCTAGTTCGAGCTTCCTGGCTGCTTTGTTTACCTACGCAAGCCTGGGCAATGGCGGGCGCCCCTCCCCCAGCCTCGCTGCCGCCTTGCAGTTTGATCTGAGACTGCTGTGCTAGCAATCAGTGAGATTCCGTGGGCGTAGGACCTTTGGAGCCAGGTGCGGGGTATAATCTCGTGGTCCGCCATTTTTTAAGCCGGTCGGAAAAGCGCAGTATTCGGGTGGGAGTGATCCTATTTTCCAGGTGTGTCTGTCACCCCTTTCTTTGACTCGGAAAGGGAACTCCCTGACCCCTTGCGCTTCCCAAGTGAGGCAATGCCTCGCCCTGCTTCGGCTTGCGCACGGTGCGCGCACCCACTGACCTGCGCCCACTGTCTGGCACTCCCAAGTGAGATGAACCCGGTACCTCAGATGGAAATGCAGAAATCACCCGTCTTCTGCGTCACTCACGCTGGGAGCTGTAGACAGGAGCTGTTCCTATTCGGCCATCTTGGCTCCTCCCTGATTCTACCACCAAGAATAAAATAGTTGTTTGTCCCCTACAGTAGAACAAGTTTGCCCATTCATCCTTGTGATAGATATGCATGCAAAACCAAAATGAAATCAAATCCCCACAGATGGCTCGTAAGTCAAAAACACTGTTTAATCCTTTCACTGCATCCCTTTGGGAAGCCTGGCCCTTGGTAAGTAATAATGTACAATGTATATAGTGTCAATTATTCTCTTATTTTTTAATAGAATGTCTTTGTCTTATTTAACAGGTTTTTTTCCCATATTTCTTGTAAGAAGCTCTGTGTCACTCTGTTTACCTTAATGTGTATGTCCACAGAATCTTGCTTTAGTTTTTGTTTTAATAAAAAAGAAGTGTCCGTATACTAAAACTGTACAAAGCATATCTAAAATTGATTATGGTTCTAAGTCATGTTTTTAGAGGCAGTCAGGCAAACCTAGGTGCATTTTAACATTGTTCTTCCAAATGGATTTTACTAAGAAACAGTTGAGTTTCAAGCAGGAATAAAGGAAAAGCAGATCTTGGAGATTTAACTGTTGAGCAGATGCAGTAAATGTGGCTTTGGAAATACTGCTGTCACTTTAGATATTTTATGCTGAGTTACCTGTGTGACCCAATAGCTAAAGCTGCAGATATTAAAATATTTTTGTATTTCTGTTGAAAATAGATGCCATGAGAACTCCTAAAAACAGAGTAACATACCTATTATAAGACCTATTTTAAATATTTCATTCTTTCCTCATTTTCATGATACCTAAATTTTTTGAAGCCTGAAAATGATGAGAACTTATATGAAAAGGTACTTGTCTGTAGCACCATGGAAATTTTCATTTATGAGTTGTTAACATGTCAAACCAAATCAGAAATTCATGATATCTTTATTACATTAAAGCAATTCTTAATGTTGCCTCTTGAGAAGGGTTTAATTTTTTTACTCTTTAAACTGAAAGTTTATCTTTTTTATGCAATGACGTGCAATCATTTTTCTCTTAATTCCTGATGGGCTTGTAATATATACATATTTATTTGTGTGTGTATGTACATACATATCTATTAATATGTATATAAACATGTATATTTAAATACATGTATGTTTATCCTATGTACTAGAATAGTTAGTAGGTTATATCTAGATATTGATTAGCTTCTGAAAATAGGCAAATATGTATAACATATTGAGGTGTTTCTAACATCGGTGAAAAATATAAAACTTAAAAGTAACATGGGGCTGAACTAGGTTGATTTGTAATAGTCATATTGGTACTTGAGACAGCACCAGATATTTAATTGACTAAGAATCATGTGATTTATTTCTTAATAAATGTAATATTCTCTAATGTCTGCCTAGATTAGTGTTACTCTAATTTCAGATTAAAACACTATAGAAAGCATAATTGACTTTTCACAAAATCAGTATATAAACTATCCACAGACTCTCAATCTCTAGCTCATCAAACAACTTTAAAATCCAAACTATCTGTATTATATATACTAAATATGGATATATATGACATTATTTTTATTGGAATATATAGTAAAATTTTAAGTAGAAATATTAAATAATAAAATTAACATATTTATGACAAAAATGATTCTGAACTATGTGTAGTCAAGTAACCTCTGTATATATTGTTTTCCTTTTAGAAAAACAGAATAATTCTGAAAGAAAGAAAACAAAGAAAAACATACTCCAGAATTCCTAATAGAACAGTAAGTACTTTAATGACACAATGATGATGATAAATCTGTAAAATTAGAGCTTACAAATGTCTTTTATAGAAATACTAACTTCTATTTTCTAAGATAGTAAATTAGTAGAGTAAGCAAGTTGAGCCTTCTCTTTCAATTTACTGGAGTAAACTGAAAATCATTTGTCCTATAATCCTCTTAGATAAGAGGGCAAAGTAATCTTTGTGATACATTTATGGGGCAGAAAACGTTTATGACGTCTCCATCATATCTTTTGACTAGCATAGTATCATCTTAAATTCTAAAGAAGAAAACAGTAATAAGCTAAATGTAATCAAAGTGCCTCATTTTCTCCATATGTGATAAAAAGTTTTTACTTATTATGAACAAAATTTTAAATACTATTGATGTGCTTGGTTTATTTATAATCACTAAATTGGGATTATTAAAAAATGGCAGCTATCTGCAGGCTTAAAATCTACACCATATTCTCATTAGTACATTTGTTTCTAATCTCACAACTTAACTAAAAGTGTGTTTCCTAGAAATGTATTTCCTTGCTATTGTTTGATGATAATATAGTTTTCCTAAATATGTTCTCACTAAGCAAAGTACATGTTGATGTCAATCTTTATGGTAAAATTGGTGACAATATAAAATTTTCAAGATGCAGGTAATTATAAATTTTGAATATGTGAATATGAAGAACAATAACATAAAGATAGAAAAGCAAAACCCGTGTTGATGACCCACGTTGTATCACATTTAATATTTTTGAAACTGTATTTGAAATTGCATTTCAAACTCAATGTTTCAAAAGTTTCAAACAAATATTAGAGTAAAACATAGTATAATAAATTAACAAAATGAAAAATCTATATCTTAGTACATATCAAACTAGAGTCAAGTTCAATGGAAAAAAATGTAAGTTTGATATATAAAAAGTAGAAATTTCTAAATAATTTTATAGGATATATACAAATTATTCCTACATAATAACTTTTTTAGCCCCAAAGAACTTTGATGCATAAATTACATCTTAACTTTGAATGATTGGGTATAATTAATCATCATCACGATGATATAAATGAAGTTTATCTGAAATATATTTTATTTATTTTTGAGGTGTGAGAAAGGCAGAGAGAACACGTTTCTTTTACCTGCCTGTCTGAAGGTTATGTATGTTACAACTTCACACAAAGCATTCTGCCACTTACTTTTTGTTGTAGTTATGAACGGCCATATATTTTAAATCAGAAATCTATAAAATTTATAATTCAAAATGTTTACACTTTTAAAAACTGCTCTTTGATTTAAAAAATGAACTCTAAATGTATGAAAGTCTATTTTGAGTATTCAGAGCAGGTTACGGGCATGTTTACATAGTTCTGGGTACAGGGATAATTTAAGAATCAGATTTTTCTGTCATATATAACAATTTTTGAAACCTGCAAATCTGCGTGAGTTACAAGATATGAAATAAGTGAGAAATTCCTTTTTGACATAGAAATTTTTTATCATCTTAATACCCTGACATAGACAATGAAATCATTCAGCCAAAACAAACCTTTTTCAACACCTAAAAGACTAGACTGTCTTAAAGTTTTGTTTTTATATATATAATTCTGTTTCTAAACATAATTTCAATTCTGTACAATACTCATTGGAAAATGGTTGAATTTTTTAAACTGACAGGACTGACATAAGCTCTTTATACAAGAACCAAGTGACATCTACTTCACTCCCTCACAATTTCTCGGCCCTCTGAGTATAATTTCATGTGAATAGCCATCAATGACTCCTTTTCTGCGCTGATTTATGTGTAAGTTATTTGATCTATTGTTCAGGTGTGACCTATATAAGTTATTTGACTGGAACTGTAATTTTCATAATTGTATTGAAATAGGATTTAGCCTAGCATACCTAGGAGACATCTCATTCAAGTAATGAGCTCTCCTGTTCATTTGCAGTAATCTTAGAAAAAATAACATACATGTTTCCAAAGAAGAAATTATGCCTCTTTTTATGCATTTTTATGTGGTTTGGAGCAGGTTTTAATCTCAGATTTTAATTACCTATTATTTAATAATTATATGCTAAATCTCTCATAAATTACATGCAAAAAAAGACTTAATTCTTATTATACTGTATTAAAAAGTATAATTTATCCTTTAAAAATTTTATCAGATATTGTGAAGAGGAATACTCTGACTTAAATGACATTGTCAAAACATAAGAGTTCTTAATATATCTTAGCCACTAAAGGCTCATGAGTTAGTGTTAGACAATACATGGAATAAAACATGATATCAGATGAATATAATAGATAATACAGTGACATTTTATCTATAGACTGTGCATGTGTTTCTAGCCCATGAATGAGTTTTATGAATTGTATTGGAATCAAAACTTTATAAATGAAAGCTTTTTAGCGCAGGAAATCTCTACAAACTTCTTACAATTTTGCTTTTAAATCCATAGCTTAAGAACAAGTTGATAATTGATTAAAATATTACTATAATATTGCTAAAGACACTTAGAGCACATTGCATTTATTGCTTACAAAAGGTTTTTGTGCTTAAGAAATATAAAAGATAAAAATATAAGATGCTTTCTTATAAGAATAGAAAAATAAAAGACCATTGGAAAGTGTATTCTAAAATACAGTTGACTCTTGATCACCAACTCCCACACAGTCCTAAAATTCCATGCCTAACTTTTAACTCCCCCAAAACTTAACTACTAATAGCCTACTGTTGACTGGATGTTATCAATAACATAAATAGTTGATTAATTCATATTTTTCATGTTATGTGTATTATATACTCTATTCTTAACAATAAAGTAGGAAAAGTGAAGAAAATGTTACTAAGAAAATCGTAAGGAAGAGAAAATGTATTTACTATTCATTAAGTGGAAGTGGATCATCATAAAGGTCTCCATCCTCATCTTCACATTAACTAGGCTGAGGAGGAGAAGGAAGAGGAGGGGTTGGTAGGTTTTACTGTCTCAGCAGTGGCAGAGGCAGAAGAAAACCTGTGAATAAGTGGACCTGCATAGTTCAAACCCGTGTTGTTCAAGTGTCAACTATAGTCATCTTTCTTTTGATTGCTGAAGCTCAGTAATACTTTCAAGAACTTCATAGTCTCCTCCTTGTAAACTCTGATCACACTGGATACTAATAATAAAGAGGGTGTGTTTAAAAAATCATTCAGATGCTCAGACATCCTTTTTAGAAACTCTTCATATTATCCTAGATTTCCTAAGCCTCTTTAATAAAACTGGGAGTTGATACACTCACTCAAAGTGTGACAATTATTAACAACACTGCTTTCCTGAAAAAACAAATATAGCAAGAAGTTTTTAGTAAGAGTGATTCTAATGGAAAGCAGATTTTAACCAATAAAACATCTTGTGGCTCATTAGAGAATAAATATTATTTGCAAATATCCCAAATGTTACCTGCAAATGCTCCTGACAAGTTTTACTTAGTCAATATTTCCCTATTAGAAGTAATAAAGTCCTGCAATAAAAAAGTATAAGCCTGTGAGTGTGTGTAATAGTGGCATAAAGCTAGGAGAAAATTTAGAGGTCACCTATTCTAATATTTTCATTTTATAGAGGTTACCTCCTCTAATATTATCATTTATATATGGCCTGATAGGTCAAGTCATTTGCCTAAGCTCTTATATCTAGTGATAGAATTGAAAAAAAAAATCTGTGCTAATTAACCACCCACCGTTTTTTTCTATCTGCCATATTAACTGAAAGTGCTGTTATTTAAAAATGCATGTGTCGGAACTGTTAAAAAAAAACTCTTCTCCAAATTTAATCTTTTTTCAACCAAAACACTAGTGAAAATTTATGTAAATTATTGTTTGTCTAATCTCTAGTAGTTTAAAATTGTATTTTGATATAGTTTATTAGAATGATGTTTATAAAAGTTATATATCTCCACAGTATAACCTTTATAAATAAATATATATATACACATATATATATCTCCACTATATATGTATAAAGAGAGCTCATTTATATAGGTATTTATTTATTTATATTTATATATATCTCTACTATATATGTATAAAGAGAGAGGTAATCTGAGTCTTGGCTTAATCCAACTCCACCTAATATTTATTAATGATAAGTAGTAAAGAAAAATAACATATGCACATTAAGTTTTCATGTGCAGCGAATCCATAGGAAAATGTGAGGACATTCAAGATTACACAGTGAAAAAACTACTAGATAATAATAATATGTAATAATAATACATAAAAGCAATCTGCCATCAGCAACACTTAAGCAGTTATCTCAGTGAGTCTCCCTTTTCTCATCTGGGTAATGAAAAATGTCTACCCAGCATACTTCCCAAGATTCTCTGAGATTGGATTAAGTATATGAAGATCTCTATAGTGATATTTAATTTAAAATTCTTATATATATTATCCTTTCCCCATTGCTTGTTTTTGTCAGGTTTGTCAAAGATCAGATAGCTGTAGATATGCAGCATTATTTCTGAGGGCTCTGTTCTGTTCCATTGGTCTATATCTCTGTTTTGGTACCAGTACCCTGCTGTTTCGGTTACTGTAGCCTTGTAGTATAGTTTGAAGTCAGGTAGCGTGATGCCTCCAGCTTTGTTCTTTTGGATTAGGATTGACTTGGCAATGCAGGCTGTTTTTTGGTTCCATATGAACTTTAAAATAGTTTTTTCCAATTCTGTGAAGAAAGTCATTGGTAGCTTGATGGGGATGGCATTGAATCTATAAATGACCTTGGGCAGTATGGCCATTTTCACAATATTGATTCTTCCTGCCCATGAGCATGGAATGCTCTTCCATTTGTTTGTATCCTCTTTTATTTCATGGAGCAGTGGTTTGTAGTTCTCCTTGAAGGGGTCCTTCACATCCCTTGTAAGTTGGATTCCCTATTTAATAAATGGTGCTGGGAAAACTGGCTAGCCATATGTAGAAAGCTGAAACTGGATCCCTTCCTTACACCTTATACAAAAATTAATTCAAGATGGATTAAAGGCTTACATTTTAGACCTAAAACCATAAAAACCCTAGAAGAAAACCTAAGCGATACCATTCAGGACATACGCATGGGCAAGGACTTCATGTCTAAAACACCAAAAGCAATGGCAACAAAAGCCAAAATTGACAAATGGGATCTAATTAAACTAAAGAGCTTCTGCACAGCAAAAGAAACTACCATCAGAGTGAACAGGCAGCCTACAGATTGGGAGAAAATTTTTGCAATCTACTCATCTGACAAAGGGCCAATATCCAGAATCTACAAAGAACTCAAACAAATTTACAAGAAAAAAACAACCCCATCAAAAAGTGGGTGAAGGATATGAACAGACGCTTCTCAAAAGAAGACATTTATGCAGCCAACAGACACATGAAAAAATGCTCATCATTACTGGCCATCAGAGAAATGCAAATCAAAACCACAATGAGATACCATCTCACACCAGTTAGAATGGCAATCATTAAAAAGTCAGGAAACAACAGGTGCTGGAGAGGATGTGGAGAAATAGGAACACTTCTACACTGTTGGTGGGACTATAAACTAGTTCAACCCTTGTGGAAGTCAGTGTGGCAATTCCTCAGGGATCTAGAACTAGAAATACCATTTGACCCAGCCATCCCAATACTGGGTATACACCCAAAGTATTATAAATCATGCTGCTATAAAGACATGTGCACATGTATGTTTGTTGCGTCACTATTCACAATAGCAAAGACTTGGAACCAACCCAAATGTCCAACAATGATAGACTGGATTAAGAAAATGTGGCACACATACACCATGGAATACTATGCAGCCATAAAAAAGGATGAGTTCATGTCCTTTGTAGGGACATAGATGAAGCTGGAAACCATCATTCCCAGCAAACTATCGGAAGGATAAAAAACCAAATACTGCATGTTCTCACTCATAGGTGGGAATTGAACAATGAGAACACATGGGCACAGGAGGGTGAACATCACACACCGAGGACTGTTGTGGGGTGGGGGGAGCGGGGAGGGATAGCATTAGGAGATATACCTAATGCTAAATGACGAGTTAATGGGTGCAGCACACCAACACGGCACATGTATACATATGTAACAAACCTGCACGTTGTGCACACATACCCCACAACTTAAAGTACAATAATAATAAAATTTTTAAAAATTCTTATATGTATTATATAAATTCTTATGTATAAAATAATGCATATTAACTTTAATTAAAATTATTTTATAATATTGACAAAATTATTTAAATATATATCATCAATAAAATATATTGATTTTTAATTAAAAATAATTAAAATTTATATATAAATAAACACTTATTTTTAAACAAACAATAAGTATTTTTACATAAAACTTAAGACTATATTATTGTAAAAATAAGTTGTTTTTGTGAACATTTGCCTTAATTGTTTTTGAAGTACCATGTATCATTTTATGAAGGCACGTTTCTGAAACAACCAAAGTTGTTGGTTGATTTTTGCTTTAGGCAATAATGATCATCCAGAAAAAAAATTCCCTTTTTCTTGAATTTATAATTTATCTTTAATCCTGATCTGTGTTCCCACACATAAGCCTAAGAGAGTTCATATATAGAAGGAAGGGAGTTGGGAAAGGAAAGGTAGCATTTATTGGGCTCTTGTTTTGTAGTAGGCATTGAACTATATTTCATTTAATTATTCAAAGAATTCTTCTGATGTTATAGTGGTTTTGCAGATGATGAAAATGTGGATTGAAAGGTTTATAAAGTTAGCTTACTTAGTATGCAGCAGAGTTGCCATTTAAACTCAGGTCTGTCTGATTTCTCCTTTTCAAGTTAGGACTCAACTAAACGGGGACAACTAGTGAAAGTAAGGCGTATTTCATCTTCCTATATGAATGTCTATGCAAAATACTTAATGTGCACACGTTAGTTTTCTTTACTACTTATCATCAATAAATATTAGATTGCATCATGCATATTTGTCCTTCAGATGCTAAAAATAAACCATGGTGGGAGAATTTAATTATTAAAGACAGCAATCTTTTGATAGGAAAAGTAGAACCCAAGTCAAAATGGATTATAGCCGTAAGTATAAACATTCACCTAAAGGAGAAAAACAATATTTATTTTGTTTGTAAATAACAATACAGTGGATATTCACCATATATACTTAGATTTTTATACATATTACATTATCTGGACTTATTTTCTTTAAAAACTTTGGTACAACTTTGGAAATTCATTCCTTTATTTATCCTTCATTCTTTATTCAACAGCTGCTATTGATTACCCACTGTATACATAGTTCCAGGTGTTTTAGATATAGGAATAAATAAAGTATAGTCTCTGTCATCAAGTAGTTTATAATTTTAGTAATTACAAATATAGAAAAGTTTGCTTCATAAGGAGAATAAAAGTTATATTGACTATAAGTCATAGATTTTCTTTTTTCAAGCTACTCATCTGATTAACCATGATCAGATTAAATTATGTTTTTATTTGTCAAATGATTCAGTGTTTTGTCACTTTCCCTGGAAATTGAGTAAAATGGGTTTCCCACAATCATCATTATTCGTGATAAATCTAAACCATATTTCACGATTTACAGTATTTTTTGATACACTAACAAAGGAGTCTTTTATAATCTTATTACAGCATAGTACTGGCTTTGGAAATTCTCTATATTCAAATGCCAGCTCCACCACTTATTAACTATGGGATGTAGGACAATTTTTTAGACCTCTGTGAGTTTTGACTTCTCCATTGAGTAATTGTGATATTCAAATGAGTCAAATATAGGCAATGTCTTTGTTTATATAAGTGTCTTGTTGAGTGTAGTTACTGTATTCAAGTTAGCTATTATAATTATTTGATAGAATTCAGTTCATTGTTTCTAAAACTTCTAATTAATCTTTGATTTGTAAGCTCTCATTGATATTACTCTTTATTTTATTCTGAAAAACATTATCTTTCATGACTCTGATATATAAGTTGTCTAGTCAAAAGAGATAAAGTGGAAATTATTTAACCAGCATTTACAGTTTTAAAGAAATCATGTAAAGTCCAAAGTTAATAAGACTTTAAATCAAATGATTTAGCTATATGAATTATTAGTTTTGATCTGCTATAACATTATGATTTATTTACTTGTCTACACCAGGGTTTTGCCTTGGGTTGTATTATTCTCCTTTGTAATTAAGAATGTTTGCACTGGATAAAAAACTGTATTCAAGTGCTATTTCTGCCACTTACCACCTGTGTGTCAGCAGGAAAACAAAATAAGCTGCCTCAATGTCCTCTTCTATAAAAATGAAAATGAATCCTATTTTATATGTTTCATATGAGAATAATGACATGTTTATTAACTGCTTATTACAGAAATTAATATAGTAACAAGTAAAAATTAATGTTCTTATATTTGTTATTTAAAACATCTTAGTAATATCAAAGGGGCATTCTTTTCTTTCAAATTTATTTATTATAAATTGACATCTTTTAAATTATAAAACATAGTCATGTACCACCTAACAAATTTCAGTCAATGATGGACTGCATATATAGCAGTGACACCTTAAGATTATAACATCAGATTTTTACTGTACCTTTTCTGTTAAGATACACAGATACTTACCAATGTGTTACAATTGCCTACAGTATTCATTACAGTGACATGTACAGGTTTGTAGCCCAAGAACAAAAGGCTAAACCATACAGCCTAGGTGTGAGGTAGACTGTACCATCTAGGTTAGTATAAGTACATGCTATGCTGTTCAGCAACAACAAAATTGCCTAACGATGCATTTCTCAGGATGTACCCCTGTTGTTGAGTGATTCATAACTGTATATAGAAGTCTAGATGGAATAAAGAGGAAGGGAAAGTGTGAGGGAAGAAAGAAAAGGAGAAAAGTCTGGTTGGAAATCTTTAACACAAGATGAAATTTGGATTTGATAGAGTAGGACGCAGGCTTGCTTTGGGAGGAGTCCATCAGGAGCCCTCTCCTTGAAGGCCTCTTCCTTCTTAAAGCAAACACAGAAATTAGACAATCTCAATAGCATGACTCACTTCCAGAAAGGTGGAGAGTAAAGCTTGAGACATTTTGACAGTCTTCGTGGCCGTAGAAGTAGGCTGAATCAGTATGCATCACTATGTGAAGGGTAGCAAAAATGCTTTCTATCTTACCATGAAATTATTTTCTTTGGAATAACAAAGGGGCCCACTTCCTCCAGAGAAAATAGACCTAACCAAACTGTAGACTGAACAGATGTCCAGAAATAAATTACATCCCACACATTGTTATTACATGCACCATTTTAAAGTTAAGGGCAGTATGATGCCATTACATGGCAACTCTCATTTTAAAAAATGATAAAATTTTGTATGTGATGTCTGAAATTGAAATCGCAGCATTATTATTTTACCAAAGAAATCTCAGTTGACAAAGTTGCTTATTTTGCTGCATTTTTCCCTCATGATACAGAATACTGTTTCTCCTCATTTTAAAACCTCAATTAATTATCTTCAGAAGAAAATTTTCATATTCGCCATTTTAAGTGGTTTTGTTGTTTGAGTCATTCTTTTGCAAACACCATAAAAATCCCTTTACACTACTGACATGGGCTATCAATCCTAACACCACTTCTCCTTTCAATGTAAAATCTTGTTATGCCTCTAAAGATGAATATATCCCAGTCTTAGTAATAACTATTCCTGTTTCAGCAGAAAGTAATTCATAATAAGTATCTTAGCATTTTCCTCCTTTCCTTGGAATTAAATCATTACAAATACTGACAATTTTATTTCTTTTCTATTCTGAAAGATGAAAAATCTGGTTCAGCATATGCTCCATTGTACATTTGAGCAATCTATATCCTCTGTTCTTATGGTTAATATGAATTGCTTAATCCTGTGATTGTTTTTGTTTTCCCTTTTCAAAGGAATCCTGGCAAAGCCTATGTTTATGAATTTGTACAAAATGTTTCAGACTAAGGAAAATGTCTAAACAAAAGCTCAAAATACATTGGTTTCTAACTCATATGACCTCCCCCAAAATGATATTATACAATTTTTCAATAGTCTGAAATATATTATAGGAAATAATTGTTAGCAGTAGTTTTGCAAGTTGCTCAGGATTTTTGCTTATCCATTTTATATTTGCATGTGGCATTGACACAATTTGCTATAACATCTCCTAGGAAGTAATATATTTTTTATTAGGCGTGTACTATTTGAGCTATGAAGGTTAGTCTTAGATGTTCTTTCTCTTTTGTACTTTAAAATTTTTTTTCTGATTTTACACAAGGTTTTCTTAATACCCTCTATGTCTTAGACTCACCATGCAGGGGTGTCCAAGGGAGAAAGTACAGTCATGGGTTCTTAGTTTCTGTTTCTGGTTGGGCCAGTAAAACCCCTTCCTCATCCCTCCTTCCTGCTTACAATTAGACACAGAAACCAAAAATTATGGCTTCAGGCTGCTAAAAGCCTGAAACAAAACAAAACAAAAACAACAACAACAAAATAAGGCAGGTTGGACAAGCTCATGAGCATTACATATGTCACAACCTTTATAATAAATACCATTTTATTACAGAATGCAACAAAATAATTATTTGAATTATGCCTAGTAACATAATTCCAGAAAAAAATGGGTTTGGACAATTGTATATTTATGGATATATCCATTGTTCCCATTTTAAGCAGTGAACAATTATTAGTGTGTTTTTTTGAAAGGCAAAGCCAGATTTGTCATTAAATGAGACAGCTAAAAGAATGGAAGCAATACAAGCAGTCCCCAACTTATGAATGAGTTATATAACAAAATTCCTTTTAAGATGTTTCTTTCCATTTTATAAGATGGATATTTATCGACAGTGGCCACACAAAAAAACCTGTGAAAACCCACAGCTTATGCTAAATGACAATATTTTTAGCATTGGTTATGGTGACTGTGTGAGTGAGAGGGACACAAGGAAAAACATGTTTCTCCATTTTTCCTGATACTCAGTTGACCCTGCCCAATATGTGAAAAATAAGTAAAGCCAGCTTTTCACAAAGCCTTCTCTCTCTTTGTCACCTTTGTTTTCTTCCTGAGGTAATGCTGTTTCCCATCTGATATTCTCTAGCTGCCTTTTCTTTAAAGTGGTTTTGGTTTCCAATTTTCTAACCCAACTTGTCTCTTGATCAAAATGACTCAGTACAGCTGGTATGGGGAAATGTCTAAGAAAAAATAATTGGGCCAAAGTGTCCACACCAGCCCTGCATCTTGCATCCCCTCTGCTTCTCACTTCCCGACCCCCACACCACAATTGTTAATTTAAATAAACAAATAACTTAAGGAATTTCTGGCAATGTGGGGTCCTGGAGTGATACATGTATAGATAGTATGGGTGAAGATATTTGGAGACAGGAACTGGGATAGGTGGGAATTCAGCCTTAAATGCAGCATCCCCTGCACTGCTCTTGAAGTGATACATTTTCTTCAATACTATACTTAGGAGCCTATAGTTTCTTTATTTTAATACATACACATTTTCCCAGTGGGTCTTGCAAAGCTTGTGATAGAAGCTTTGTTAATGAGGTGTGTATTAGTCTGTTCTCACACTGCTCATAAAGACATACCCAAGACTGGGTAATTTATAAAGGAAAGAGGTTTAATTGACTCACAGTTCCACATAGCTGGGGAGGCCTCACAATCATGCCAGAAGGTGAATGGGGGTCAAAGGCACATCTTACATGGCGGCAGGCAAGGGAGCACATGCAGAGGAACTCCTTTTTATAAAACCATCAGATCTCATGAGACTTATTCACTATCATGAGAACAGCATGGGAAAGACGCCCCCATAATTCAATGATCTCCCATTGGGTCTCTCACACAACAGGTGGGAATTATGGGAGCTACAATTCAAGATGAGATTTGGGTGGGGACACAACCAAACCATATCAAGATGTAATAGGCTAGAGATAACTGCTTCATGTTTTCTAAAATGTAAAAGTAAATGTAAAATACATGATTATATAATATTGTTTACCTATATTTTAATTTTAATTCTTTTTAATACCTCAAATGTAAAACCATCCACTCATAAAGTAAATTTTAAGAGTTACCTCTATATGAAGGAAATCGTTATTTGTATTAGTTATAACATTCCTTATACCTGGCCACCCAAAACAAGAAAATAATCAAGTTTTCAATTTTCAATTTTTTATCATAACTCTGGATATAAATATAACTAAAATGTTTTCAGTAATAACTCCATGCACAGTGATCAAACAAATGCTGTACTTGTTGTGGGCTGGCATCAACAATTATGAAAGTGGCTTAGTAAGGCAAGGCCAGGCCAGACCTTTGTAACCAGTTATACCAGGCTACTGTCAGACAGCCCCAGATAGCCCATCCCTCTGCCTCAGGGCTTATGGAAACAGTGGATGTTGGTAACTGAACACTTACTCCCTGCTGTATGCTTCCCATGTCATTTCATTCCTGTGAAGTGCATTTTCATATCTATATTTCATAAATGAGGAGACAGATTCTGAAAGGCAAACCAACTTGCTCAAAATAACTAGCTTATATATTTTGAGCCAGATGCAGACTAAAGTCTGTGTAATGCTAAAACCTGTGCTCCTAGACATTATGCAAACTGTTTCATGGGCTTACACTGAAATAATATCTGATGAATTTCTCTTTGCATAAGAGAGTGAGCTCCACAAGTGTGGCAGGCACAGCATCCTTATATCTCGGAACCTGACACAGCGAAGGTGCTCAATGCTGGTTGAACCAAAGTGACAACTTGTTTATCCAGCTCTATCATAGCAGTAACTTTACTAAAAGTTCTCTGTTCCCTTACTTTTTTTCAGAAAAGTTATCCACGTCCCCAAACAAAACCTAGGTCCCTGTAACAAAAAGCTTTTATTTTCAAGAGCTGTATCTTTAGCCATTTTTTTAATTGTGGTAAAATATATATAACATCAAATTTACCATTTTAACCATTTGAAAGTATACAGCTCAGTGGTATTAAGTACATTCACACTGTTGTTCGATCATCAGCATCATCCACCTTCAGAATTTTTTCATCTTCCCAAAGTGAAACTCCGTACATATTAAACAACAACTCCCCATTCCCCCTCCCTGCAGCCCCTGGCCATCACTATTTTACCTTCAGTCTTGATGAAACTGACTATTCTAACTACCTCATATAAGTGGAATTATACAGTATTTTTCCTTTTGTAACTAGGTTATTTCATTTTGTATATTGTCAAGGTTTATCCTTATTGTAGCATGTGTCA
Organism: Gorilla gorilla gorilla; assembly: GCF_029281585.2. Classification (NCBI taxonomy): domain Eukaryota; kingdom Metazoa; phylum Chordata; class Mammalia; order Primates; family Hominidae; genus Gorilla; species Gorilla gorilla. The sequence continues at coordinate 94,407,041 of NC_073234.2, forward strand.
ACATTTTCTTCCTAAGGCTGAATAATATTCCATTGTATGTATATATCACATTTTGTTTATCCATTTATCTGATGATTTATTGAGTAATGTAGTTGTCCAAAATGGAATCTTTTTGCCAATTCTTTGATGGAAGGATAAGATACAAATATAGAAATGCAATGAGTTCATGATTTTTAGAACATCTCTCTTTTTATATCATAAGCCCTAAAATTAATCATGGAAAACTAGTTCAGTTTAGGCAATCAGCAAAAAAAATAGATGGGCTTAAGATGATTTAGGATTTATGAGTTATAAATATGCCACATTTTAACTACTCAGGCTGGAATTAGCCTGTCTTCATTTGATTATCTGTTTTGATACATTGACTGTTCTTCAGAAGATTCGTGAAGCTAGGGGTATTTAAAAATTGCCATTTCTCTAAAATTAAATAAAATAATAGGGAAGGGAGCATTGATTCTAAATAAGAATGCAAATTTATAGCCATCAAGTTTTCTACTACTACCATTTAACTTCTAATCAGCGTATTATGGAATATTCTTGTTCAAGAATTGGTGTCTGAATCTTAAGTCAATAAGAAGGAAATAATCTATACAGTTTTTAGTATTTTCAGCAGTTTTCCTTATGTGCTAACCAATAATTTTTTAGCTGGCATTTATCAATGCAAGAGACACACTCATATACACATATTATATGTCCTTTAATACACAACATTATCCTCTAATCCTCTAATCCTTACACTGAAAAATAGATGTCATCACCATTTTACAAATGAGGAAGGAGAAGATCAGAAAGGTTAAGTGACTTTCTCAGTTAATAACTGGCAGAGCTGGCATTTGAGAACAGGACTTCTAGATACAAGGCTGCTGCTCTGTCACCTCACACTTCCCCTACATGTTGTGCATGGTGCTGGGCCACAAAAATGAATGGGACAGTCTCCACCCTGGAAGAATTTATATTATACTGGAATGGATGGGCATTTTTAACTAATTAAAATATAATAGTATGAAGACTAGAAGTTCTTTGGAAGCCAGCAGGTAGACATAGCTTAGTAGTGCCTGAAAAGCTTTGCAAAGGAAAGGGCATTCCATCTTGGCCTTACATGACTTCCTTCCATGCTGGTTTTCCATTTTAATTAGTAAAGAATTTAGTTAAGCACATGGGATGATTGGTTAAAGTTGAAGCTGTGATGAGATCATGAAGGTTAAATTAAAGTGTTTGAAGTTTATCTCTTAGCAGTGGAAAACAAATGTTTTCATGTTTTCATTCTTGTTACTTTTTTCTGCTTAATCTACCATTCTGTAGAAGCCTTAGTAATAGAACAATCGAAGGAGAAGAAAAAGATAATTTTTTTAAAAAAGAATCCTTTTATGAGCCTATGCTAGCTTATTTTAATGTTCTTGCATTATAGGCATGATTAAAGATTTTAAGTGTATGACTTTGCATTTTGATCAGAGTTATCATCTCTCTCACGGCTGCTCAATAACATGATCCATAATGACATTTTGTTGTTATTTTCTGACCTGTTGGGTGAGGCACTAAAGCCAGCTTCCCTAGGTCTATGTAGCTTTAAGTTATTGCAGTGAGGAATTTTCACAGTGCTGTCATGCTTTTGGTTAATACAGTTTTGTGTTTTGCTTGGGAAAGACAATTCTGAGAGTGTCCTATTGATTCAGATGTTTTCTGACAGTAGCTGCCTACCAGGTTTGCCTTCATTGACTTTTCAATGTTCTGTTACAAATAACTTGCATGTACAATTTGATATTGAAAAGCCTAGAAGGTTCCCCACTGTGCATGAAGTTAGAGCAGCCCTGAGCCATGGGGTGGTGAGTGCTTATTATCATTCTGAAAATCATCCACTTGTCCTGGGCTGTTGCCATAAAAGGGTTGTGTTTTCTCTGTTATTCTTTTTTCTTCTCCTGCTTCTTTTATTCTTTCAGACATTCCAATGCACTTCTTATTCTTTAAAAGTTTAAACTTCATTCTTAAAAATTCCCCATGGTGACTGAAACTTGAAATATAAAGTCACAGGTGTTTTCTGATATTTTTGAACACACGTAATGTGAGATGGCTTGGATTGCAAGTACTTATTTTGTTAGTACAATTTAAAAGAATCACTTCTGTGAGATTTTTCTAAAATGATGAATGGTTAGAAATGTTCTTTTATAATCCTAATAAAAATAACTACCATTTATCGAATGCCTACCATCTGCCAAGATCTGTGCTTAGCAACTTTCATGCTATCTATAATATTGACAACTCTGTAAGGTAGGTATCATTAAACCATTTACAGATAAAGAAACAAAGACTCTGAGAAGTTAAGTGACTTGTCCAAGACAAAAATGATTACTTCTATCTTTCTAATTGTGGTTGACTTCTACTTATTAAAAATGATGGTAATATCATTTGGGTTTGCAGAGCACATCACAGTTTACATAGCAGTTTCACGTATGCCACCTCCTTTAACCTCACAAAACTGATAACTATATTTTGCATTTCACCTTAATCTTTGTGAGACCATCTTGAGGCTTTAGATCAGAAATGGGGTATGAATTTCCTTGTGCTGAAATATGACCCTTTGTTAAGTTAGCATCACTTGCAAAAATGTCTTCATTTCTACCATTACTAGTTTATGCTTCTATTTTATCAGGGGAGAAGGCAGCTGGAGAACTTGCCTGTTGATGCCCTTGAAGAGTTTGTGGGATTATTTTTACCCAGACAATAGTTGCCTGTAGCAAAAGCATAATAATATTTTTGAGACCCAACTGCTCTGCCCCTGAAAACTATGTAGGAAATACTTACATAGCTGCTAATTCCTGCTCTCTCCTCCCAGGATCCCAGCCCATGGCATCTCTGCCTTTCAAAGACATTCCACTATGCAGTCTGTCCCTATGTCTGCTTGTAAACCAAAGCATAATGTTCATTTACACATAAGTGGAGGAGGGGGAAGGAGAACCTTATAGAATTACAAATAAAATAATATTATAATGGGTAATAAGTACATTTCTGCCTCATCACCAGTATTTCCAAAACCCAATGGCATCAAATTCTCTGAAATAATTTAGGGCTCTGAAATGGGAATTGGGTAAATAAAATAAGTAAAAAAGTTGTTGGATTCAATAGGGAAAAATAATAAAACAAATACAGTAACAGGTACACTACCCTCCTCTATCCCCCTTGGGAACACCAAAGCAAACCCACTCACCCTTCCAAAAAGTATCATTTCTTTCAAATATCAGAGCTTTGACCCAGGAGTCTGACCTCACTTTTCCTGACCTAACTCCTCCTAGGCGAGGTTGGTTTCTCCCTCTCTTCTGTATTCTCAAAGCACCTAGGACATGCCTCTGCTTCAGTATCCATCTCCTCTACTGGACATGAGCAAAATGAGCCTCCTCCTTATCCCTACCATTCCGGAGAACAGTCCATCACTTGGAGCACAAAGCTTAGTGCACAGTAGATGAATCTATTCAGCCATGCAACAGTACCAGACCTTCTGTTAGTGCTGTGTGCTACACTCAGAGAATGTTTAAAGAAATGAGGAATGAAGAAAGGGAGTGAAGAAGACAGGGAATGTAGGAATGAGAGAGACAGGGAAGAAAAGACTGAAGGAGGAAGGAAAGAGGGAGTGAGGAAGGAAGGAAAGAAGAAAGCCTGGCCCAAGATGTGAATAAGAATGTAATGATTTCACTTATCACATAGTATTTCACATAATACCTATTGTTTACTTTCAGCAAAGAAATTTATTTTGAGAATATGAATATTTCAGAGGAATAATTCACAGTGGAGATGGGGTAGATAGTTTTGTAGACTAGAAATCAGTTTCTAAATGTTTCTCTTTCCACTAATTTCAAAGTTTATTTTTCTTATTACTAAAATATTTCCACTTTTATATATGTGAAGATAAAACTTTTGCTTACTCCTTAGCTAATGAATTTTATAAAGAAACTCTTTTATATGTTTTTATAATATAATATGTGAAATGAGAAGACTAAGGGATTTTACCTACCACCTACATATTACCATATTAAGATATTCGTGAATAAAGTAAACCCCACTATAAATGTGTGTGTGTTGGGGGGTATGATTTTTCTTTTTGGTCTATGGAACAGATTATGCTAATTTACACCAGCACTTCCAATAACAACTAACTATTCTGCACCCCAAACACACACACACACACACACACACACAACACACCCCATCTACTCTTCTCTCTCCTGCTCCAGTACTCTGTAGCATTAGTTTAGTTTCTCTTATTCCCTCAGCCCCACTCTTTAGACAAAAAAAAAGAAAGAGAGAGAGAAAGAAAGAAGGAAGGAAGGAAGGAAGGAAGGAAGGAAGGAAGGAAGGAAGAAAGAAAGAAAGAAGGAAAGAAAGAAAGAAAGAAGAAAAGAAAGAAAGGAAAGGAAACCTTTCCTTCTCATTTCTAGGGCTCTTAGGGTTTGCACGCTGCCACTCTACCATTCTTCACACATTCCAATTAGAACTTAAGGGTGGCCAGCATAGTGGCTTGTGCCTGTGATCCCAGCACTTTGGGAGGCTGAGGTGGGTGAATCGCTTCAACCCAGGAGTTTGAGATCAGCCTGGGCAACATGGTGAAAACCCATCTTCACAAAAAATAAAAACAAACAACCACAAAAATAGCCGGTATTATAGCACACACCTGTAGTCCCAGATACTAGGGAAGCTGAAGTGGGAGGGTCGCTTGAGTCCAGGAGGTGAAGGATATAGGCTGCAGTGAGCCTTTAGTGTGCCACTGCACTCCAGCCTGGGCGACTGAGCGAGATTCTGTCCCAAAAGAGAGGAGTGGAGGGGAAGGGAGGAGAGGGGCACAAAGGTGCCATGCATATCAGAGGATGCTTTCTTGTCTGCTTATCTCAAATCTGGCCATACATTTGAATATCAAATAAAGCTGATATTCTCATTTTCTTCCTCTCTACTGAAAAATAATCTATCCCAGTAACAATAGTTAGCAGTCACTGCAGGCAAGATGATAAAGAGGAAAATAAAAAAGATCTTGAGGAAAAAAAAAAGTCAAGGATGATTTTGAATATTTATTATATTATCTTGAAACCCATCATAATCACTTCTCAAATTCTTAATGAAATCTGACCAAAATGTGCTCCCACTATTTGTTGAGATCTATAGGAAAGTCAAAATGATACAATTTCTCATTTTATCATTATTTTTTGTGCACTTATGCGCACAGAAGATACTGTGTGAATTGGTTTGAAGTTTTCCTTCTTTTCACTATCTTATAGCTTAATTGGTAATGAGCAGCAAATTTTAAAAGATTTAAAATTACAGGGGGAAGGGAAGAGGAAAGTTAGTGCCCTAGATAGAGTGACAAAAATTACAAAAGAACAAAGTAATTATTCACAAGATGGGAAAAAGATATAAATGAATTGAATTATGAGTCAGACAGAAAAGAACACACAAATATGTACCCACACGCATGAACATACACGAACACAAATACACATGCACACACAAAAAGACATGCACACACAGTCTACACTACACACATATCATCCACCCACACAAATGCAGAGACTGCACATTTGACACATGCTTACAAACACACTCATCCAAACATGGCAAAATTATGCTCCCAATTTAATTAGCAAAGAATACATTTTACCAGAAGCAGGGTAAACACCTCATAGGATAGTAGCATATATCAGAGTAGCTTCCCTTGATCCCCAGAGTCCTTGTGGGGGCTCACAGCTGCCTATGAACTGGACATGTAAGCAAACCTATAAACCTGAATTCTTTCTGCAACACTGAACTTTTATATGCCAGAGGTACAGGATGATTTCAGAAAATCTTAAACTTACAATTTTTATGCCTCTGATTAACATTAAGCATCACATCTCTTGGTTCGAAAAAAAAAATTAAAAAAAAAAACAAACTCAGTGACATGGAAGCCATATCATCATCTGGGGAGAGAGAGCAGAGTCAGTGAGCAGAAGCTATGAGCAAAATGGCATTACCTTGCAGTAAATATTGTGAATTATACTTAATCTAATATTCAATTTACAAATGGGGATAATTAATAATTAGTGCCTAATTAGAAATAAATGAAATAATATTGGTAACATAGCTAATACAATGCCTGGCACATCAAAGATGCTTAAAAAAACAGAAATGGGGAAAGGTGAGACAGATTTTCACTTCCTTGTTATAACTGATGATTATCCAGTTGCTTTTGGTCTAGTTGGTTCCCCTTGCATAATCCATTAGCTTAAACTAATTTCATTTTCCAACTTGATCTCCATTTAGTGTCCTAACATGTATTAATATGGGCTACTGAATCTGCATTCATATGTCTCTGAGACCTGAATAAAACCTTAAAATTTTCAGGGATAGGTTGGAAATACACATTACATGAATGTTACTATACATTGCCTTGATGCAGTGTTACTATAATTGCCTCCACGCAGTGTGCTTTGGGATCATAGATCAAAATGGTGGGGAAACCTTCCTGCCACAACAAGCCAGTTAGCTTGTCCCACTGTGAGACTCTCCCCCAGCTTACAAAATAGACATGCTTTTTCAAAAGTGTTTCTTTTAATTTGTTGAAATGTCAAGAAGAGCCTAATGTTATAGATTTTGGTGAAAGGTAGTTTTCCCTTATCAAAATCATACAGCTCATACCTATCTATTTTTTTCAAATGTCCATTGTACAAAAATACAGTCTTTATGGGTATTTAACTCCTACAGTTGACTTTAAGTTCTGCTCTCTATATTGAGCAGAAAAATAGTCATGGAACTGTGGAATTGGAATTTGAAGATATGTATTTCAATGCCATTTAAATATTAAAAGTAGTAGGAAACTATATCGATATAGTCATTTTCTAGAGTCAGTTAGTTCCAAGAGGCTTTTCTTTTTTTAACATTTAAGATGCTTTACTTGGAGTTCCTTAGAGAAAAATTTCTTCAAATGCTAAGATAATATAAAAACCATAGCTTTCCAAAAACGTTTACATTAACTTTGAAACAAGTAACTAACATGGTATGAATGCAAGTGAGGCCAAGCAATTAGTTTGTAAGGAGACCTTGTAATGCAGAGGTGTAGGGGATTCCAGGTAAAACATCAATACCAACTGAACTTTTTTGCTGTGTGGTGTAGAAAGGCAGATGAGAGAAGTCGGGATATGGACACAGGTCCTGGACTTTAAAGATTCACTTAAATTTCCCCACTTCTTTATCCTGGCATACATCCTCCCCTAGGATCAAGCTGCCGTGGGCTAGAAATAAAGACTCAGAATATATTTGTTCAAGACCAACAGATCAAGTAGAAATTGTTGTAGAACATATATGTGCTGCTGCGTTTCAGGGTTGAATATAATCATTTGGCAATGTCACCTCTACATTTTTATTTCCACGAAGACACACCCATGCGACAAGCCTTAAAGAAGGTGACAGCAATAGATATTATTTCCAGAGCTCCTACCATGCTTTGGATTACAATCTTATCAATTTGGGTTGAAGTTGCAAAAAATTCAGGCCAAAAATGAACTTTGAGTATTTTATGAAACCCAAACACACTTGTCAAACCTAACCATGCAAAACAGCACAAATTAAGTCAACTTTCAATCTGGTTTTGTGCCAAATGGAATGAAGCCTCTGGTGGGCTAGACAGCTCTATTTCCTGCTTTCAATTTTGGAGAGTCCAGTTAGTAAATTAAACTTTAAAAAGCTGTCTAAAATAATTAATTAGGTCATAATTATTCAGAAGCATATTTTATAGTGTACTCTAATCTAGTGTCTAGTCTAAATACTTGAAAAGGGTATCAATTTCATTATTAAATAATTAATTATAATTGGGCCTAATCCTTTGGTGATGAACGTTGAAAAAATACTCTGGGGATAAACTGTTCACATATGTGAAGTGGATAAATTCTTTCAGAGCTCAAGAATAATAGTTATGCTCTGGAAGTGTTTTCTGCTTATATTAATTCCTTTGTTAAAATTCTTACAGATATCACCCAAAAAATAAAAGTTTCATAGGAAAAAAAGCTCTCTGTTTAAATGAGTTTATCACACATGGACAACTGATTTTCCTCCTACTCTATTCCAAACATTTTCCATAATCAGTACATTGGTACAGAAAAGAGAAAAGAAACAGGGAGAAGTAACCTGCCGGGCATGGTAGCTCATGCCTGTAATCCCAGCACTTTGGGAGGCCGAGCCAGGAGAATCGTTTGAACTCAGGGGTTCATGAGCAGCCTGGGCGACATAGTGAGATCCACGTGGGAAAAATTTTGATATTTCTTTAACTTCCTTCTCATTTCTTCCTAATGTCCTTTTATGATCTAGCAAATCAAATTTAAACACTCAACATATCATAAATAATGATACCAGAGATCAGTATAGCTTACCTGTTTCCATCTATGTCAGAGAGAAGAAATAAATACAGACCATTTCAATACTCTTCCTGCATATACAGGCCAAATAGAATTATAAAGCCAAAGCTCTAGAGTTCAATAAAGGAAAGGCAGTTAATGATTATAGTTTTATGGGTAAATTGTTGTAGTGAATTAATGTGTTTTTCAGAAGAGAGAGAACAGGAAAGGCAGGTGTTCATCTATAAATGGTGATGAACAATGTGAAACCAAGACCACAGGTAATATTTCTGGTAAGGATTTCACAAGAGTATAAACCACAGCAGCTAAAAACAAAACTTAAATCCATAAGTAGACAAGTTAATCAGAAACATATTTTATGCACTGTTTCTTCTATAATTTTAGGCTTCACAAAATACATTACATACATAACTAAGGCCATAATGCTGACTTAAGCTCTTATTTAAATGTATTTGTTGAAAATATTCACAGACTTTTTCAGAACATATGTTCTTTTTATATTTGTCTATACATGTTTCTATTTTTTTCAATTGTGTTTGGATGTTGAGACTCTAAGTGATTTTTCTATTTTATTTATGGATATTATAATATTAATTTTAATACTAATTCAAAATTTTAAAAATATAAAAAGGAATCTAAAAATCCCTGTAATGTAGAAAGATGGCTACTAACTATGACTTACATGTGACTTGACATTGATAGAAAAATACTCATGTGTTTACAAATGAACACATAATCAGTATGAAATAAGGATATAGTCAGATGTTAAAATCCCTTTCTGGATCTCAGTCCTCTTGGCAAACATAACTGTTGTGTTACTCTTTTTATTTTAATGGGAGTAAAGTGTTTGGGTGAAAGAATAATTTTTACTTTTATGTTTCCAAAAATACAAATACTGCTGTTTTGAAATGCAAAATGGAAAAATTGAATAGAATAGAATTAAGTCTCATTGTCCAACAGAATCAATAAATAATAAATGAGAAAAATAAAGAGATGCTCAAATATAACCTTGAACATAATGCTTTGCAGGGTTATAAGAGTGTTCAAATGCCTTTCATTTTCATCCTTTCAAATTTTTCAAAAGCTAATTAAGGTGTCATAGGTAAATAATAATGCTTCTATTATAACCAAAGCCTATTCTTTGAAGGCTGTTTATCACGCATTTCTGCTAGTTTATATAACCATGTGGACCTACCAATACACCCAATGAGTGGCATACAAACTGATCAAGATAGACCCAGGAATCTAGACACATGTCCATCAGTGTGAGAATAGCATTTGCCAAGTCAACATTTTTGCCTCCAAAATGCTTTATAGACCTCAAGAAATTCTAACAACACTCCTGAGAGAACATTTGCTCTTATTAACAATTTCTAGTGAGAAATTAATGGCTAATTAATTTGCCCAAGGACAAAGAAAGTCAGATTATGGTTTTCAGGCTCATTTTTTTTTAGTCTAATTGATTATTAGCGTTGCATTATCTCTTTTTTTTAACCTTGAAGGTCTTTTTGTTTTCTTAAAAATGCAGCATTCTTTGCTATTGTGAATCTATGTTGTGGCTATACTTGTATTTGAGGTTACACTTCTATTCTAAGTTCCTATTTCCAACACCAATTTTTTAGGCGTTTTTCTCTTCTTTTTTTTCTTTTTCTAAAGTTTTACTTTATTCTGCAAAGCTAAACTAGAAAGATGTACTAAGGATTGTTTGGCACTGGGTACACTTGAACATAAACACGGGAACAACAGACACTGGGGATTACTGAAGAGGAAAGACAGCGACAGGGGCAAGGCTGAACAACTACCTATTGGGTACTATGCTCACTACCTGAGTGACAGGTCATTTATTCTCGAAACCTCAATATCATGCAGTATACTTTTGTAACAAACCTGCATAGGTGCCCTCTGAATCTGAAATAAAAGTTGAAAGGAAGAAAAAGAAAGAAAATTGTTTGGTTTTGTTTCAGTTAGCCAAAATTTGAGATAATAGCTGCAAGTGGTAAAAAATAGTCTACGCTGTGTGTACATAAGAGTAGATAACTCAAACCTCGGTTCCCCTCTAAACACAAACTCTAAATAAAGGAAGAGGGTTCTGCCCTTCAAAAGTGAAGATATATAGACAAAAGAAACAAATATCTTGAAATGCTGAGCCTCATCCTTTTCAAAAAATATTTAAATAAGTAGAAAAACAAAATAAAAATAGAATTCATGGTGTGTGTTTGAGAGCAACAGATCCTTCTTCAGTATATTATTGGCTGGAAGTGTACAGAAATCTTTTGTAAATTTTATTTAAAAATAATTTATTGGCTAATTCAAGATTTTATTTACTACTTTCTATGCCAGACACTATTATGAGTTCTGAAGTTACAATGATAAATGATATGGACTTTGTCCTTAAAAAGCTCACAGTCTAAGAGAGTGGGGGAACCCAAATATAATAAATCTGTGCTAAAAGAGTACAAGGAAAGAAGTAATTATTAATACTTCTGTGGACAATAAACACTACTATAGATCAGAAAACTGTATCCCAAAGCCTAATGTGGTTAAATGCCTACTATATTTGTTTGCTACCATAACAAACCACCAATTTGCATAACCTCAACAAAAGAAATTTATTCTCTCACAGTTCTGAACGCTAGAAATCCAAACTCAAGATGTCAGTCAGGCAGTGCTTCCTCTGAACTCCTCTAGGGAAGGCTCCTTCCTTGCTTCTTCCAGCTTCTGGTAGCCCCAGGCACTTCTTAACTGTGGCAACATAACTCTAATTGCTGCCTCTGTCTTCACATGGCTGTCTTCCCTCATTGTCTTTGTCTCTTCTGTTCATTTAAGAACACCAGTTATGTTGGACTTAAGGCCTACCCTACTCAAGAATGACTTCACCTTAATTACATCTGCAAAGACCCTATTTCCAAATAAAGTCATGTTCGTAGATACCGGGGATTAGGACTTCAACATATCTTTTTAAGAGGCACAATTCAACACAAAACACTTACTCAGCTAGGTGCTCATTAAAACACTGGATTTCTGCCATTCTGAATTTAAAAGGTAATGATTTATTTAAAACATCAGAGAGTAAAATGACATATTAATGTTTTACAGTTTACAGTTCTATATATAGGCATATATATACACAACTGTTATTATTTCATTGTTATCTATAGAATTTCTTATTCTGTCTTTAAATATAAAAAGGATTATCTTCTCTGAACAATAAAAAAGATAAACTAAATTTAATTACCAATTAAAGATAGGGGTAAAAAAGAGCAACAACACTCTAAAACAGAATAATCATGGATATTGTGTAACCTCTGTCTTTCGTAGTTTGTTCATACTGGGAGACTAATGAAATAGAATGATAAAATCTTGTCCAGAGATGAGGAGGAGTATTAAATGACATCCTGTTCATTTAATGTGAATATAATAAACTTCAAAGTCAAAAATGTGACTATAATAAAGTTTGAAATTTTTGAAAATATGACACATAAGCATAAATACATACATAAGATTAACACATTTTATCTATAAGTTATTTAAATTTATATACATATCCAACCTGAAAATTGTTTAATATTTGAGTTTTTTATAGTGTCTAAGAATGCATAAATGGTATGCAAAAATATTTTCAATTTTTTGCTTACCATAGTTGAATGTTACAAACTTACTGTATCCAGCAAATTCCAAACTATATGCTAGAACTTGCAGAGAAAACAAAATGTATTCCATGACAGCAAGAGACTCTATTTAATCATTATATTAAGAGATTTAAACAAGATGAGAATTAAGGATGGGATGGATATTCCAGAGAAATGGAATTATTCCAATGGAATGATTAATTCATTCAATTTATATATGTTGAGATTCTGCTCTATACCAGGCACCGGTCAAGGTATTGGGAACACAGCAATGAACACAATGTTCCAAGTCTCTGCCCTCAAATAGGTTAACCTCAAGTAGCTTAAATTCTAGGTGAAGGAGTAAGGGGAAGGAAGGGAAACGGGATGAATAATAGATAAACAACAAATAAATTTTTAGTACAAGTATGTTCCATGAAATATTTGGGACACTTAAATAATTAAACAATGAATAAGTTGTCAGAATAGGTAATGACAAGGACAAGTAATAATATTTTTCATATGTCTGATGCAATAGTTAGAACATAATTATTCTTTTTTTTTAAAAAAGACAAAGTCTCACTCTGTTGCCATGCTGGGGTGTAGTGGTGCCATAATAGCTCACTGCAGCCTTGAACTCCTAGACTCAAGCCATCTTCCCACCTCAGCCTCCCTAGTAGCTGGAACTATGGGTGCATGCCACCATGCCTGGATAGGATATAATTAACTAAAAAGTTTTTTGTTGCTTGTCTGAAGTTCAAATTTAACTGGGTGCCCTGTATTTTCATTTGCTCCATCAAACTATCTTAACAGGAGGAGATAGCAAATAAAGGCATTTTTAAAAGTAGTATGTTATATGGTGATAAATGCTTTGGAGAAAATAAGGCAAGGTTAGGCGAATTCGGAATGTTGTGAGGAGTGGGGAATCCCTACTCCATACATCAGCGGGATGACCTCTCCAATAACGAAGCATTTCAGCAGATACTTGAAGAAAGTGAGCATGTGGTCCAAGCCACCGGAGTCTTCCTGGCTTGGCTAGAAGGACAGCAGGTAAAAATCCCTGAGGCAGGAGAATGGTAGGTCTCTCCAGAAACAGAGAGTCCAGTGAACTGGAGTAGAGGGAGGAAGGAGAAAAGCAAATTTTTGCTTACCCTTGCAGTATTTGTTGTTGGCCAGAATTACTTCTTCGACATTAATCAAAACATGACCTTCAGCTGTATGTATCTGCTCACCTCTGTCTACCTGTCTCTCTTTTTCTGTCTCTCCCTTTATCTCTGCCTCTCAGCACAGGCACCTATCTGTCTTCATATATAGCTTACTTATAAACCAAACACAAAGCAATGTCTGCTGCAAGAAAAAATAATGAGCAACTTAATTAATTCAGGCCTTATTTACCCTCACGTTGTCAATTTTGATCATTTGCTTATTTAACTAAATTGTTCTGCTTTCATTCCAGTCATTAGCTTCCATCTATAAAAAATAATGTGCTCACATTCCAAAAGTATGTTAGATATTCACACATTTTGCATTTTGCAATAGAGACCAAGACTCTGGAGTGTTTTTATTTAATGAAACCTCTAATCAGATCCTGTGAATTTACTAGTAATTAATCTTTAAAATAACACCATATACAGGACTTTAATACCCCAATATGTTAATCTCATCTTTTGTTTTGAAAATCGTCCTCTATTTAACATTCTATCACACTGTATGCTGCCTCACTCCTGCAGCCCTCATCTCCACACAGCTGTGGTCTACATGGCCCCAACATGTGTATTCAGTACTGCCCCGCCAATTGTAAATGAGAGGTTTAAAAGGCTTCAGATCCAAGTGACACATGCAGCATTTGTGTTGAGGTTCTGCCTCCATCTTTGTGCCTAAATCTCTAACTGTGTAGCTTCCCACAACTACAGTCTCTAGAAGCCTGGAACTCCACCTTTATCCTCTCATTAAGTCTTTTAAAAATCTACTTGTTCTCTGATTTCTAGCCCAGTTGCTGATAGAATTTCACCTGCTGATAAAATTTTCTGAATAAAATGTCAGAATGTGAATCATCCTTCATTCTTGAGTTTTGCTTACTTATGAACTGCGACATCCTATGTCAGCCTCTCAGACTCCTATCCTTGACTTTCCCCTCGACCTGTACCCTGCTATTATCATGCTTCTTGACACAGGCCAAGGTTTGCCTGATAGACTAAATTTCTCTGAGCATCAGCTGATGCTCTTGGGCTTCATTCAAGCCCAATTCTGAATGTGATTCCAGATTTTATTATCCCTGTCTTCCCTCTTTGGATTTGGCAGGGCTGAGACACTTAGGGATAAGGTAAGTTCTGCCCTCTTCTCAATAATGGGATTGGTTGGATATTGCTTTTTACTTCTTGTTTTCCATGCAGTGGGAATATAACCAAAAAATACTATGTACTTCACTGTGAAGTCCTCAAACAAAAATATCATCGTAAATACCCTGGATCTCAAGGATCTCTAATTAGATGTACCATACACATATTGTATAACACTTCCAGAACCAGGGATTAGAAGAACAAGCCCTATATTTGCAGAAATGCAAACCTTAACTAATATATGTCTAATCTCTTTAATTTTACATACTGATGCAAAAGAGATACTAGGAGTTCCCCCATCAGTTCGTTCAATCTCTTGCTTCTTGGGCAAAATCTTCAAGGCTCTTGAATTTCATAGTGAATTTCTCTTTTTGGTCTGTGGGCCTACTCTCCATCTTTGTTACTTCTCTTTTGAGGCTTTCCCCTTATACTCACTAACTTCTCTCTCTCTCTCTCTCTCTCTTTTTTTTTGTGCTAATCCAAATAGACTTTTTGGCCTTGCCCTAGCAGACATTTAGATTTTCCTTCCCAGCAAGAGTCTGTCTCTAAAGCTTGATGAATAGTTGCCAAAGAACACTTTCCTGATATAAGTAAATAGAGCCATGTTTGGTTGGGCTTTAAGATGAAACACAGAATCGTCTTTTTCACTGTGGTGAAGTACATCTGATGCTTTAACATTTATATTCTAGATCTAACATTTAGACTATCAGTTGTGTGACCTTAATCCCCAAGTCTTGGTTTCCTTATTTGTAAAATAAGAATATTGGCTATTTGATCTTGAAGGTCACCTACACCTCTGCCGTTTGTGATACAACTATTCATCACATTTAGCAGATGCCCTTCTCTTTAGAAAAATCTCAAGCCTATAGAATCGGACACAATTTAAATGATCCCCAGCATAATTTTGCCCTCTCAGGATTTCTATCTTCATAGTCATATACAGATTTTTTTGAAAACCCCAAGAAAAGAAAACCATGCAAATTAGAAGTGAATATATATTAGATGATTATAAATCACAAATTATATCAACCTTGTAGGGAAGAAAAGATTTCTTTTCTCACCCATAGCTAGGTTCGTGGCTGAGGCCTTTATAACAAAAGTCATTAACAAGAGAAAAGCATACAGATTTTTTAATAAAAATTTTATGACATGTCATAAAATTACATTACAGAACACAGGAACCTTCAGAAGTGAAGAGCAAAGGAACGGGGAAACCTATGACCTTTTTGCTAAGTTTGTTGAAGAAGTGGATAGTTGTGGAGAAGTATGATGTGATCTAATGGAACAAGCTGGGGGAATTTAGGAGGGCCTATTTGTTCAGATTCTCCTCTGTGTCCCTGTTCCTTCAGAGATAAGGATGTTTCTTTTCTCTGGGTATAGGGAGGCACCTCTAGAATGAGGGTTTTATGACCTGCTTCAGGGGAGAAAAATCAGAGGAAGGTGACCGCGACCTTCTTGCTTCTGTTGTTTCCTCAAATGCCAAGTTACATTATTTTATGGTAGCGTGTCCTGAACTCCATCATATTTAAAAAACAGAATGTTACCAAAATTTTCTAAAAAGAAATAATGTACTATTTTATATGTTGTTACTTTCGTACTTTCTATCCATTCTTTACTGTTTTATTTGTAGATGAATACATAAAAAGTTTCAGAATTTTCTGAATTAACCAAATCAGGTGAAATGCAATTGTGACCCCTGGTCCTCTGTTTTTGCTTTTCACAGTAGATATTATAAATATAAAACATTCAGTGCGAGCATATTTATAAGAATATAAATTGTTGAGGCAGGGTGCGGTGGCTCACACCTGTAATTCCAGCATTTTGGGAGGCCGAGGCAGGCAGATCACGAGGTCAGGAGATCGAGGCCATCCTGGCCAACGTGGTGAAACCCCCTGTCTACTAAAAATACAAAAATTGCCTGGGCATGGTGGCATGCGCCTATAGTCCCAGCTCTGCGAGAGGCTGAGGCAGTGGGCTTGTCATTGCAGACTTCCATGCCTAGATTTCACTAGTATTTACAGAGATGTTTTTTAGCCTGTCTTCCTTCCTACCCCTGACCCCAACTCTTCTCTGGATTTTCCACTTGCTGGATCTACTGTGTCAGTTACTGAGCCAGTCTTGACAAAGTTCAGGTGTTTTAGCGCAGGCTGCAGCTCAGCATGCCTTTATTCCCTTGTCCCAGCTGTTGCATTAACCACCATGAATTTTCTACTTTGGTCTGCTGCTGCCCTGAGCTCTCTTGGATAAAGCCTTATTCCTGCTTGGTTTCTGTCAGCCCCACCTCTAGAGAATGAGAAGCTATTTATTCCTACAACATTGCTATATTCCTTCCAGAAATGGGCTACTTTGCCCAGATACAAAGCACTGCCATCCACCTAATTCTGATATTAAACATACTGCTTATTCTTCCATGATACAGTGCATTCACACTATTGTATTCAATGCTCACAGTAACCACACAGAGATCTACCATTTGACACTGGATAGGACCAAGGGAAGGTACACTTTCTAGTTTCCAGTTTCTTGCCCATTTCCTTTCCATTGTCTCTTGTTGATGAAATGGCTCTCTGGCCCATTCTGACTGATCCAAATAGTGAGGGAAATTAGGTGGTTATTTGGGTAAGTTATCATGTTCTTGGGCAATTAATGGGAAAGGAATTGAGGCAAATTATGAATATTCTTCTTTTAAAATAAAGTGATATTAAGCAATGTATTGAAGGGTCAACTGTGCAGTATTTGCAAGAAATAAATGAGAATTAATTAAAGACATAAATTTTGACAAGAGCATTACATACTTTCTGCTTTTCAATGTGTTGTTGCTTTTCCTACAAATTGTTAGCTGAAGGGAACTATGAAAAGCTGATTAAAAATAATGTCACATAAAAATAAGCATTGGGCCATTCAGTATTATCATGACTATCTTGCTGGCCCTATTAGAAATACCATGCCCTTTTAAAAAAATTGTATGCTTTTTTTTTCTGGTTTGATAAATTTTTGCATTTAAATTTTAAATCATTAAAAAGTACTACTCACATTTTTTTCTGATATGTTTTCTGAAATATTTTTGCATTGGTTTTTATGTTAGTAGGTACAGAGAAAATTTTGTAAAACTACATTTAAGAATATATTTTTGGTGTTTAAAACTTGTTTTTTATGAAATGGTTTTTTTTCTCTAAAATTTCAATAAGCTTCACTAGAACTATAAAATTAAGGTTGCCTTTTTCCCTTTACTCACTGGTCATTGTCCAGTTGTAATTTATCCTACTGACTATCACTTGAGAGCCAGAGCAATGTTGGGGAAGAAGCAAGTTGACTTTAGACTTAGAGTTGGGAGCTAAGCGTGCCTTCTCCCCTCACCTTCACTCTGTTCTTAGATCTCACCCTCTTCAGCCCCCAAATTTTCTCATCTCTAAATAGTTAAGAATATCAGTATCTTCTCTAGCAGAGGTCATTTTTAGGGCTTTTATAATAGCCAATATATATAAAGCACTTAGTTTAGTGCCTGACATACAGTAGGAGCTTAATAAAATAATTACTTAAAACAACATAATTACCTATCTCTGAAGGAATTAACCTTTTTATATTTTCCATTATTTTTTTCTAATACTAACAACCTCCTTGTTTTTTTCTTCAACTTTTAAAATTCTGGGGTTCATGTGCAGGATGTACAGGTTTGTTACATAGGTAAACCTGTGTATGGTGGTTTGCTGCACAGACCAACTCATCACCCAGGTATTATGCCTGGCCTCCATTAGCTATTCTTCCTGATGCTCTCCCTCCCTCAACCTACCCACCCCCAAAAGGCCCCAGTGTGTGTTGTTCCCTCCATGTGTCCATATGAAAAAACTGCCTTTTAAGAGAAGAATACATCAGTTTGTGTATACACACACACAGAAAGAAACGGGAGCATTATTTCCTGGTTTAGAGTTTCAAGAAGGTTTTATACATACTGTTTGCCCCTGGATGCAAATGGATACTTATGCTGTATGGTGCGACTTCATGGAGAGTCCATTGTACTCAATGGTAAGTGATAAATATATTCAGCTATATTAAGAGGAAGAATTTAAAAGGCACATTAATTTAAAAGAATGCATGAGATCCACCTAAAAATTCTGTTCTGACAGGGGACTCATTTAGGCTACAACCCTGAATCCCCAGTATGTTTAGCGCTTGTGATGTTTGGAATACCCTATAACTAAAGAATGAATAGAAAATATTTAACTTGCAATCATGGTAAAATATAAGTCTAATAAACTATTGTCACAAGTTGGCAAAACTATTGTCACAAGTTGGCAAGAACATGAGAACGATTTCAACTGACTTTCACCTCTCCCTACACAGAGATTAATACAGTAATAATTTTACTTTGATGTATAATCCATATTAAAATACACTGAGTGATTTAAATGGTTCCTATGCTATATGAAGCATTAGGTATATCAAAAGCCCCTGAATCCAAGATGTAAAAGCCTTGGAACTTTATAAGAAGATTGACATGTATTTGTGAGATTATTTTTCTAGAATGTAAAATAGGAAATTTTATCTAGCTAAATTTAAATCCCCACTAACACAGATTATCATCTCATTTAAATTATGATATATATGTTGTTATTTAAATTAATTACCTAGATATTTTATACATAGATATATCAAATAAAATTAATGTATCAAAGTATGATAGTAGAAATGACATTTTCAGATATTTGAATTCCTTTATTTTTTCTTTCATTGTAGCAATGTTCTATATCAACCACAGAACCTTTGAAACATGCACGTTATGTTATGAACATATAAATAAATAATTTTATTCATTTGAAAGGCCACAATAATTTCAAAGAACTATTTGCAGTTGACATTGACCAAAATAAAATACACTGAAGTGATAAAACAGATTTTAGATCTTAAAGTTGTAGTGGCTGTTAACATTGAATAGATCCATAAACATGAAAAATGGGCCATCTGTCCTTTTTGCTGACTCAAGGATAATACTTTAAAAATAAGATCAGTACTTTTACATAGCTGCTGATTGTTATGGATAACAATCTTAAATTCAAATTTAAGGTTGAATTTAATCTTAATTCAATCTTAATTAATTTAAGGAGAATCTTAAATTCAAAGTACAATATTTTCTATTCTTCACCAGTGAGTCATTGTTACCAAAGTAAAACCTTCACTTCTTCAATAGCAAACTTTCTGCTCTTTCAATGAGATTAAGCATTTGACTAATCCTCATTTTATGTTTAATATTAACTTATCAGTCGTATAGGAAAACAGCCTGAGGATTTAGTATATAGACATTTATCCAATGATATAAAATCCGTGTATTTGGACAAGAAAGAAAGAATTATGCAAATTACTTATTTCTTTTTATATTATATCAGACATCTGCGTATTTGGGACATCTGGATATTTGACAACCACGAACCTCAATATGATTAACTGAGCATTTCATTTTTTATCTAAATGATTTGGCACCAGGCAAAACAGATTTAATGATTATTAATTAACCTTCAGGTCCAAGGAGAGTTAGAGAAAGTTCTGTTATAAAATATAAGAAAAGCCATTCACTACACTAAAATTATTGTCCCTAAATCTGAATCTGAAAGGAATCACGATGGATTCTGGTGGATATACATATAAATACATTTTCTTCAATCTTTAAGACAAAAAAAATCACAAAAAGATGGTGGGGTTGAATATATAGGTTTTATAGGCTAAATATCACAAGCAAAAATTGATGAGAATGTACTGGCTCCAATATATATTAGCAGCAATTACACCAGGCAATTTTTAGACTCTATTATCTTAAAGGCATTCAGATCTTACCAAGTCCACAAGCCATCTACTTGGATATAACAGCTCCCGAGAGGCTGCCTAGCAGCCACAAGGATGCTGTAGACTAACTAGGTTAGTACCTTCCACTTTCAATACTTCGTCAAAACAGTTTAAGATGACAGATGGGACAAGGAATTTAGGAATCCTGTAATGGATGTGAGATTGGAGAGTGTCTACAGCCAAGACATGGGTTTATGATAAAAGCAGATTAAAGAGGATACTATTGTGACTAGATGGGGGATTTAGGTCATGCTGTAAAACTCTTCAGATGGTATAGAGCTATATGTTAGGTCAGTGCAGAGGCTGAGGGTGGTGGGAATGGGTCTGTAAAGGAACTGATAAAAGTTTGGGACTGAAAAGATTTTAAAAAGACAGAGATCTTAGAAGAGCTATATGTTATATCAAAAGCTATTGTGTGCCTGTGCATATGCATGTGTATGTGTGTGTGCACCTTGCACACATAACCTGCTGCTTACTACTCAGCCCCCTTGTGTCTTCTCCCCTTCCAGAGTAGGCCATATACCTATGAACGTTTTAATGCTCGTGTATAAAATCTATAAAGAAAAGAAAAAAGCAAATTACTACATTTTTACCTCCACAGTGGAATCTGAGACACTGTTATGTCACACAAATTCACTTTTTTTTTTTTTTTTGACAGAATCTCACTCTATCACCCAGGCTGGAGTGCAGTGGCATGATCTTGGCTCACTACAACCTCTGTCTCCTGGGTTAATCCGATTCTCCTGCCTCAGCCTCCCAAGTAGCTGGGGTTATATGCACCTGCCACCATACCCAGCTAATTTTTTTAGTTTTTAGTAGAGACGGGTTTCATCATGTTGGCCAGTCTAGTCTCAAACTCCTGATCTCAGGCAATCAGCCCACCTTGGCCTCCCAAAGTGCTGGGCTTACGGGTGTGAGCCACGGTGCCCAGCCCAAGTTCACTTTTTCTACAAGTGACACGTGAGGCCTATTCTGTATCTAGTCATTCGTCCTCATTTCTCTCTGTATTCCACAGTTTCTTCTTCCTATCAAATTTAAAATTAACAATTTGTTTCTCTGATGGAGCATATTCTCTGTCAATTCAAGTACTTCTGCTCTGCTTTCCCCAGGAGCTTCTAAGAGCACAAGTGACTGCTTTACCATTGAATTCATCTCACTGTAAAGGAGTATTTGTCACAATAAGCCTCTTATTTTCAAACATGAAATAAATACAAAAATATATAGAAAAAATAGAAAATTATTTTTCTACAAAATAGAAGTAGTACATACATTGACATTAAAACTTTTTCCTACTGAAACTATTGTGGCCAAGATGAATAATGTAGTAAGCTGGACCTCAAATGCCCATCTATTGAAAGGCTTGTGTGAATTCAACACAGATTTTGGAAGGAATTTTGACCTTTTATAGATGCTTTCTTAGAGAGGAAGTTATATAGCCTTTTTTCAGACTTTTGTCATTTTTTAATCTTTTATTATTTTTAAAAATGTTTGTGGGTTGGTGTCCTTTGTCTTCTTTTCTGTATGTTTCCACAAAGGCTTAGAGACCCATCTCCCACTCAACAGTCTGCAAGAAGTAGCTTCAATAAACATCACAGGATAGCAATTTTCCAGGGAGAATAAGAAAATCTAATCATTCATTTATTAGTTCATTTACCATAAATTTTTGTGCGCCTACTATATCCCAGGAAGTACCCTAAGCACAAGTATGTTAGCTCTGAACAGACATGATCCCTATCCTCAGGAAACTGGTACAACAGAGCAGAAGTCAGACAATAAATGAATAAGAAAATAATATATACATAAACATATACCTTATAATATGTGTTACGAAGAAAATAAGTTAAGCAGTGATGGAAAATAGCTATCAGAGAATTATGGGAAGAGGATGGCTTGAATATATCCCTGAACCCTTGCTGCTTGCTGTATCTGTGCCAATCAGCTGCTAAGGCCTCCTGCCCTGCTGAACTATTGAAAGAAAGAGCTAAGGCAAGAATTTTTACTTCATGAGCCAAGGAAGAGGCAGGGACCAGTTAGGGGAGGTCTAAGGCGAGGCCCCAGTGCATGTGTTAGATTCTGACAAAAGCCTGGCCTGAGGGGTATATGAGCTAAACCTGCCTGTGAGAATGGTCCTTGCCAGGTGAACACATCTTCTCAGGCTTTGAGCAGCTTCCAGGTAAAGGAAAAATTTTTTAATGAAAAAACAAAAATAAGATAAAATAAGCAATAAAAGAAATGATTGTCAAAGATAACTCCAAGAGGATTAAAAGAAACAAATAGATACAAATGAAAAAAAAGGTAAAAAACATGAAAGAACAAGTCAAGACTAAGAAAATAAATTTAAAAAACAAATAAATAATCCAGAAGAAAAATAGGTAAAAGATAACATCAGATATTTCATTGAGGAAAAAATTATAATGTCAATAAATATATCAAACGTTAAAGCTCACTAGCAACTTCTGAAATATTAATAAAGGAGGTTGATTGAAATTAATTAATTTTTAAAAACCAAGGTACTAATGAAGATGTGAAAAGATAAGACTTATATACATTACTGACTGAAGTATAAATTAGTACTACTGCAAAGGAGAGTATCTTCAAAACACCTGGTGAATTTGAACAGGCTTATGAGCTATGACTCAGCAGTTTTAGTAAATGAATCCCCTAGAGTAGCTCCCACACATTTCCATAAGGAGTTATGGGCCAGGATGCTCAGGTCAGCTCCCTTTGTAAAGGTGAAACATAGCAACAACATAATTATTTTTAGTAAGAAAACAGATAAATAGTATTGGCTGAAAAATACTATACTAGCCATATGATTTTTAAAAAACAAATTGCTAAAAATAAGAGTATTAAAGTATTTAAAGCTGTAAAACATATATTAATGTAAAAAATGCATTTATATACAAACTTTAAGTCTGGAAAATAGCATTACATATATTGTTTATATAGATATCCATATTTTATGAAATATAAAATTATGTGGAGATGTAATATACACCAACTTCAGCAAAATGATTGCATTTGAGAAGGAAGGGAAGGCAAAATAATAGAAGAAGCTTTAGCTGATGTCTAATATTCGATTCTTGGAGAGAGAGAACACTGATGCAAAGATGTCAACACGAACATCTTTGTGTTCATGGAAGTGGACATCCTTTGTAATATTATTTTTGTATTTCATAAAATCAAAATCACAATGGAAGATTCACAAATGAGCATATCTCCTAACAAGAACTAAAACAGCAGTTTGTCAAGGAGAGAGGCAGGTTGAGGGTGTCCTATGTCACAGAAGTGCATATGTATAGAGTAGCTGTTGGTGTGCTTTGAGATCAGGTGTGGAGCAGTTCAGATGTAGCTATTTACTAGATGTGAATTTTTAAAAGAGTTATTTCTCCTTTTAAAGATTCATTATTTTCATGAATAAAGTGGAATCTACTTCACAGTACTGTGATGCAATGTACTAATATTGCCTATATAAAACAATTGGCACTATGCCTAGAATAAATGTTCCATAAATGTTGATGGACACATAGTTTATTCATTCATCTAGATATTATTAAAATTTCAGGAATAAAAACATAATTAGCATAAAGATATTATGAGGGTAAATGGTAATTTAATAATGAGAATTAGTTGAACATACACTAGTCTCCAGCTACCTTACATAATTAACCTGATACCCTCCAAATAACCATGCAGTGGTGACTCCATCATTCTATGTAAGGAGACCGAGACTCCAAGAGGCTCAGTGCTTTGCCTAAATCTGAGGTCCAGATTAAAGTCCATATCTGACTGCTGCACTCTTTCACTTATAGTGATATTCACACTGGACTTGCAGAGGATATGACAGCTTAAAAACATTTGAGAACCATAATTCTACACTACATGCTCTTTATGAATACTAGTAGATGTTTTCTAAGGTTCAGAGGAAGGCCTGTACAATTGGCCAATCTATAACTTTGATACCAGTGTAATATATCAATTATATACTACAAGTAAAATTTTAAAAAGAACAAAATTGTTTAACCTTAAGCTTATGATTTAATTTTTTTGATGTGTATCATAGAATTTGATATAGATAAAGTAGTTAATCAGATGTACAAAGAAAATAATACAGGTTGAGTATCCTGTAGCCAAAATGCTTGGGACCAGAAGTGTTTTGAATTTTTTGATTTTTTTCAAACTTTGGAATATTTGATATACATAAAGGGATATCTTGGGTTTGGGACCCAAATCTAAACACAAGATTCGTTTATATTTCATATAATACTTATACACATGACCTGAAGATAATTTTATACAATATTTTTTAAAATTTTTGTATGAAGCAAAGTTTGTGTACATTGAACTATCAGAAAGCAGAGGTGTCACTGTCTCAGCCACCTATGTGGACAACCTGTAGTTGTTTGGCATCACCATCATTCCTGACTCTGAATTTATATGCTAATGATAAGCAATCATTTTCTTGCAGTTACTCACACATAAGTATTAGCAGTAAGAAATATGACATACCATTACTACAGTGAAAAATTAATGTGTCAGAGGTGGAATTTTCCACTTGTGGCATCATGTCTGTGCTCAAACAGTTTCAAGTTTTGGAGCATTTCAGATTTTGAATTTTTGTGTTAGTGATGCTCAACCTATACAAAAATGACTCTTATGCTTGAAAATCTTAGTCCGTCTCTTCTGGTTTTTAAGTCATCCAGGAAGTTTATATGTGGTGGAAAATGCAACTGGCCATGTCCCAGGGCAGACACCTCCTCCAGTGCTCACAGTGGAGGCCACTGAAGTGTTATGACCATGTTCTGTCAGTGATATGTTCCTTTCTTTGGGCTCACAATGGCATAGAAAGATGTAACCAAAGTCTAGGGAATTGGGTCCTAATTAGAGAACTGCCAGTAACCAGGAGTAGGACCATAACACCTGGGACTCTGAGCTTCACCTCTCCAGGCTCCAGTTTCCTCATCTATGTAAACGAAAACATTGAACAAGAACAGTAAAGCAGTTATCAGGTCTGTTTTGACTCCTGCAGTCCTTTATTCACTTGAAATTTTAAGCAAATGTTAAATATGTAAACCTGAGCCTGAGATGGGACTTTGAGTACTCTCCCCAAATCCTCAGAGACATTTCAAGAAGCACTTTGGAACAACTCAGAGAAATCTTTGTAAAAATTAGTGGACAAGATGAACTCTAAGATTAAATTAATTAAGGAGAAAATTGAGGATCCCATAATATGATCACCAGGTATGAATCCCAGATCTTCCAGTTACTAGTCAGTCTGATATTGACTAAATTACTTAACTACTCTACAAGCAGTTTACTAACCTTACAGGATTATTGTGAATATTAATTAAGATAATTCATGTGAAGCACTTAGAAAAGAATCTAGAACATAAAGAAGAAATCAATAAAGTGATCTGTGATCAATTTACCATCACCATCATCATCATCATCATTGTTATATAAATGTAATCAAATACATGAGAAAAACCTAACACTTGTCTGGCACAAGGGAGCTGTGTATAGGTATATGTGTGTGTGTGAGCCTGTGACTAATTTTTTAGCCTCCGTTATTTTTCCTACTTTCCTGTCAAGATATCTACTCTCTATCAGGCACTAGAAATATAAAATGTGATTAGTTTAGATTAAAAGATACTGAGGAATGAAGTACCAATCTCAGAACATGGTGACGAAAAATATTTTCTGCAGATTAAAATGAATATTGAACTAATAGCATTTTTGTAAGAAACTTTCTTTCATCCCCAGAAGTTTAGTATTCCCTTTTCTGGACATTTTAGTGGTTGAATCATTCCTGGCTACGCAGGATGTGAAATGTTCATTAAAAGAAGCATCATGGTTACTGCCTTGTAAAGATGATCCTAACAGCTTAGTTCTTTGTGAACTATTTGTGTGTTGGCTTGCCGTGACTTTGCACAAGTTAGTCTCTGAAGCAGAAAAATCACCGCCGGGGTTGTCAAATATCATTGGTGCAAGGTGCCTTTCTGTGTGCCTGGCTGAGCAGCTTCCAATGACATGTGATGTGGGGTTTTCTCCCAAGGCTGTCGTGTGCTGTGTGCAGCATATCTAAGCTGAAAGACTAATGCATGGCCGGGTATTCTTGTTAGGCCTCCAGGCATTTCACATTCATTTATAAAATGCCTTTTTTCTACTTCAAATTAATCTTATGTTCTTTCCAATCACCATTGTAATACTCTTTTGACTTTATATTCTGACAAGCTTGAAATAGCCTGATAGGATTGAACTAAAGTATAAAAAACCAGAGTTACAACAGTCAGAAACAAATGAAAAACTGAAACCAAGTCTGCAGCGTTACCTTCACAGCTGTGTTAGTACACAATTCGGGCCTTTTCTAGCTTTATGATTCTAAAGTATGTCTTTGTTTTGAATTAAGTTGCTGTCATTATGTTTGCAGAGCAGTTAATCCATCTCCAAAATTTGTAATAGTCATGGTTATTCTGTGACTTTCATTGCAAATGGAACTTCAGTGTCAGGTTTATGGGACAGCTATTAAAAAAAACAGAAGGAGAGTTATCACAAGTCTCTTATGGAACTCGTTAACTTATGGTAATTAATCTAAATAGGACATTTATTTGAATTCTATCTCAGGAAACCAAATGAACTTTCTCTTCCTGAATGTGCAGTTTAATGCTCATTTATGTTAATATTATATTTCTTTAAGTTGTTAGTCACAATTTGTGTAGCTGTCTCATCCACTCATCTAACAAGCATGTATTTGGCACCTCCTGTGTGTCTGACTCGTAATTGAGTGATGAATAGGACTAGTTCCTGTCCTCAGAGAGTTCCTAGTCTGGTGGAGGGGAAGCTTTGCAGACAAAGAATGAGTAAGGTGCATCAAGCCCGGTGGTGAGTAACATGTACCAGGCAGAGGGATAACAGAAGAGAATGGCATTAACTCATTCTGGGAGTTGAAGGAACACTTTCTGAAGAAAGTGATGTCTCAGCTGGATGAAAAGGAGTAAAATAGTGACAATCCATGATAGAAGCTCAGGTATAGTAATATGTTAACCAAAATATTCCAAGTGAAAGTAATTGAAATAGGGCATCTGAACAATTTGCATGGGGCTTTATATTTAGCCCTTTCCTGCTTTCAATTGTTCATTTTTTCCTCCCTCTTACAGAAACTCCCTGAGATATACAAACTGATATTCCTCTGAGTTTTCAAGTTGGAGAACTGGCCCTTAGGGTACACTCAGTGACTATTAGTTGAATGGGATAACACAACCAATATTTATTGAGTGCCTACTGCCTCTCTGTGCCTTAATTCTTTATTTGTAAAATTAGCATAATAACCAGGCCTCTCTCCTATGATTATGGTAAGGAAAAAATGAGATTAATATGTTATTAACATAAACTAGCATTGGTCTCAAAATCAGGGTTCTATAAGCCAGTTATTATTACTAGTAACTACTACTGGTTATTAATTAGTTTTTATTAGTAACTGGCTAGTTACTAGCCAGTTATTATTACTAATATTTTCTAGATAACAAGAAGTTGGTTTAGGGGTGAAGGGAATCTTCCTTACCCCCTTCGGAAGGTTCAATAATTTGAATCTGTAAAACAAACTGACAACAGACAGGTTAACAGGAAACAGGCATACAAAACGATACTAGTCATAATAATTAGTAGAGACATGCCACGCACTGTTTTAGGCACTGAACGTCAGCAGAGCAAAGGCTGGCTTTCAGGAAGTTTAAACCGTGTGGCCAGAGTGGAGTGGCTGAGGAAGGGAGTAAATAAAAAGAAACGAAGTTGAAAGACTTGCTGGAGGAGGGAAGGGCACAGATTACAGAGGGATTTATAAGCCATGGTGAGACTTCAAAATTTTAAGCCAAGAAGGAACCTGATCTAACTTAGGTTTTAAAAGAATTACTTACGCACTCTGAGTAGATTGGAGGAGCGCAAACATGGAGAGAACAGAAGAATCAGGAGGTTATTCAGATCACAGTGGCTTTGGGCCTCTGTGTGTGTGTGTGTGTGTGTGTGTTTGTGTGTTTGTGAGGGGGCAGAGAGAAATGGTCAAAATCTGGATATATTTTGGAGGTTTACTAGGCAGAATTCACTAATGGAGTAGATATGTGGCATTCAACAAAGAGAGGTTCCAGAATTTTGGCCTAAGCGGAAAAATAGAAGCTTCCATTTCTTGAGATGGGAGAAGATTTATGAGGAAGAAAACTGGCTTCAAGAATGAAAATTTCCATTTTAGACATGTTAATAATAAATCAGTGAATATAATATGGTATTGCAAAAGACCAAGGAATTAACCTGGGTTAGGAAAGATGGATAGAGATAAAAGAGAAAAGAATGTGAGAAAGTGTTACTATGGCTTCAAGATCCAAGGTGAGAAATGGGAGACAATAAGGCTCATAAAAAAGAAATCTGTTTGGATCTGAATCAGAAAGATCACACAGTATAGTAATGAGAATTAAAACTGCACAGAAACAATCAGGGTTTAGAAGGCTAAAGTGGACAATTTGAACTCATTTACTAGTAGCTTGGCAACAGTTAAAATTTTCAAAACATGCTGATTTGAGCTAAGTCTCTTAGCATTCACCACATTATACTGAGTTATCTATTTCTGTGTTTTGCTATCCCACCAAACTGTAAATTCTGCTGTGTTTTATTCATCATTTTACTGCCTCTGCCTAGCATGGTACCTGGTACATGCTTGCCACTCAGTAATCACTTGTGGAAGTCAACTGAAAAAAAAAAAAAAGGCTTGTGCCCAAACAAGGACACAAATTGAAATAACAGGCTCCATTGGTTCAAATTCAAACTATTCCCATATGCAAAGGATTCAAGTTTGCTGAGACCCCAGATTCAAGGCCCCGTATCTGTCTTAATATGATAACAAGGGGTAACACTCACCTCACATATCCCAAAAATAATTTTTAGTATCCTGCTACTACCTCATTTTGTCTCATACCAGAATTGAGAGCAAACACTCAATGTTTCTTTTTCTCTTAGTTTAATTTGCTAAACTCCAAATCAAATTGAACCCTGGTCTATTTGAAGAAAATACACTGTAGTAGTTTCTCCTCCCCTGTGCAGGTTCATTTATCTGTACCCTAATTCACTCAAAACTCAGAGGAAAAACACATCTGTATTGAAACATTTTTGTGGCATTGATTGCTCCCTATGTGATTATTCCAACAACAACTATGTAACAACGTGAGGGTGAAAATAATCTCTGTAGCTTGTTTTGTGTGGGCTAACACCCTAGTGAGATGGAAAAATAGCCTAAAAGTATGTCTACTTTTTCCTGAGACTTGTCTTTTCAATAAGAGCTTATTTACTATACCTCCTGCTTGCTTTTAGTCAGTAATATGTTTTGAAGATAGAACAAATGATCTTTTCCACTTGAAAACACAATTTATTTTTATTGTAGTAAAACTATCCCATTAAAAAGTTTTTAAGATGTGGAGAATAGATCTCATTTTAAGTTGGTACAGCCTGTTCAAATTTTGATACAATAAATCAAACTGAAGGTGTTGAAGGTGTAGGATAGCAAATTTTTTTCTCCAGTCCCACTTAATAGCCAAAAATACATCACTCCAATATATCTGCCTCCATTTGGTTTCTTGCTCTTTCGTATCTTCCCTCAATTATGGTATCTCAAAACACCTCTCACACTTTCCTGTTTTGCCCATCCAGCCAATACTCCCTCATTCCTGAAGAATTCGCCCCATCAGAGACCCATAAGCAGTGCTGGGGTTCATGTACATCATAATTTTCTAGATAATAAGTTGGTTTAGGAGTGAAGGGAATTTTTCTTACCCCTTCTGAAGGTTAGATAATTTGAGCCTATAAACCAAACAGACAGATTCACAGGAAAAAGCATACAAATTTATTACATGCACGTGCACAGGGAGCTACACAAAATACAGGACTCAAAGAAGGGCCTAAGGTTTTTATACGATACAGAAAGAAAAAGAGGCCTGAAGCTCCTGGAGGCTGTGGTGACAGGTTATGGAAGGGTAAGGGGAAAAAATGCACTGTGAACAAAGGCTGTTGTTTCATTGTGCAGAGAAAGTCTATCAGGTAATAGCCCTCAAAAAGAGTAGATGGTAACCTGTGGTAATAGTTTCTCTGTCAGACCTTTAAAAGTGTCAAACCTGTCTTTAGTCTTCTTTTCCTGTGAGTTAATCTTTCCTAGATTCAAATAAAAGGACCTCAGAGAAACCCTCTGCCTGCATCCCTTGTTTGCTTTATTAATATATACATGTAAATTTATTTTACAAAAGGATAAATTTTCAGAGCCATGCTTGTGTCTGCAGACCCTCTGAATAGCCATCTCAAAATATGCCAAAGAGGCACGCTTTGGATGGCATATTTTGGTTTCCCACTGTCCCCTCTTTGAAATTTATTTTCAGAAAGTTTTACATATTAAAATAGGATTGATAACTGTGGAAAATTTGCGTTAGACATTTTGAGATAAGACATTAGCAAAGGGAAGAAAAACATAAATTGGTATAAGTAGAAAAATGTCTCATTTTAGGAAGTGGTGTTGCAGGGTTCCCACAGTTAAGTCTCTACATGGTGTAAGCAAACAGGTTTTTAATATGAGGCTTCTCTAAAGAAACAAAAGAAAGACAAAAGTTAATAATTGAAGCAGCATATAAACTAGTTCTGAGTCCAGCAGTTGAAAAGATTTCTAGATTTGGCCTCAAAACATCTTCAGTTGAAGTGTGGATAGACAGTGACAATCTGACAGATTTTAAGTTGTTATTGTGATTTATCTGGAGTCAACCAGCTTCAGCTTTCAGGGCTTCAAGAAAAAGGCACATTTAATTTCAGTGATTCCAAGTCAGAAAAAAATTGGAGAAAAAAGTGAAAATGTTAGTTTGGAGAGTTGCAGTCAGACATTAGAGGAAACTAACAATTTCAGAATCCAGTCTAAATTGTAGGTAAATAATAAAATCTCAAAAAAATTAACAGAGCTAGAATCTAATAACAGATACACTGTAGTTTTCTTTTAAATCATAATTTTTCTCTCTCGACTTCCCCCCTTTTTACCAAAGTTAATCACAGTAAAACTAATTTGTTTGCAAAATAAGTTTTAGGCTTGTTATACTTTGCCTAATAATTTACATAAGTACAGCAAAATGATGATTAATCATATAAGCTCATTTTCAATTTTGCTTTGCTGGAACTTTTCACAAGGAATCTCAGATTAAACTTTTGAAAGCCTCTTGAGGCTGGGAAGCGAATCCAAGGAGTCACCCTCAAATTGTGCCTGTAATACCTTTAAACTTGAGTGAATACTTCTCTTCTCAAGGTTCCCAAAAATATATTCAGGTTCCAGGGCCTCTCAGGAAGTGACATTTTTTCTCACCTATAAATCAACCATGTTAATTATTTATCCAAGATATCAAGATAGATTTTCCAAGGGGTTTTAATTGGCTTTATAAAGTCAACTTTAATTCCTTAGAGCAATCTGGTCATATCTCAGAACAGGACATGTCAGGCAAAGCCTTGGTAATATGGCCAATGTTTCCAATTGTGTCCTATTAGAAAGAGAATAGATTCTTCTTAAATGTAAGCAAATAACTATATTGTTATTGAAATAAGAATACTCACAAATAGTCTCCAAACTCTGGAGGGATCAGGTAGGGAAAAAAAGAAATTTCAATTCTGCACACAAAAGTACACCTTCCCATATTCCCGTAAACTGTAGATAGCTGAAAGAAAAAAATTTAATGTGCAAAATGAAAGATGAAAGAATAAGCCATGTGCCAAACAAAAAAGTCATAAAATCATAATCTTTCATTGCTTTAGTCCCATGTAATAATTCTTATTCTGCTTGATGTTGGGTTAGTAGTTTTTTGAGTTCAGTTTTTTCACTGAAGTTCGGAATTCTTACCCAGTCAAATACTACGATCTCAAAATCATCAGAAAACTATATTCAATGGTACTTGTGAGAGTATTTTCCATAAATTTCATTGAAGAAAAGCAATTTGGGGCTATAACTGACTGCAAGATGCTTTTAGAAAAGAAGCAAAACCACTGTCTGTCAATGACAAAAACTTACAATAGCCATGGTTAAAAACCTAATGAGAATTCATAACAAGTCATTGACAAGGAAATGTGTTGTGGCACACAACATTTTAACATAATAACCATAATTATTACTGATAATGTACACTAGGATATACATTTCTAGAAATTTCATACAATTTTGGAATACATGTGAATAACATCTATAAAATTATAACTCAAAGAAGGTTAAACATACATGTGAATAACACATGTATAAAATTATAACTCAAAGAAGGTTAAACATCACTTGCTATTTGGAGTGCTTCCCATATAACTTAGCGTATTAAATAGGCCTAACTTGTTTAATATCTGTCTTTTGTACTGTTAGGGGTCCTTCTGGAATGCCCAAAAGTTAGTTTGAGGTCAAAAAGACTTAATTTTGATTTGGAGAAGGTTGTTAAAAAATAAAGGTTCGAAGCATTCGATCAAAAATAAGATCACAGGTTACTGTGAAATTCATTTAACCAGAATGGCAATTTAAAGACTTCAAAATAAAATGCAGGAAGTTGCATAATTGTGGAAACAGTTTAATTCTTTAACCCAGTTTTTCTAAGTAATCAAAGACCTAATAAAGACAGTATAAAGCATAGGAAATTATTTTGATAAAATGCAAAATCTATCAATACTCTTGTTTTTAAAAGAGAAGACCAAATTTTAGTTTTTTACCAGTGCACTTTTTCTATTAAAGCTCATTTCTGAAACCTTTATAATAATTTTATTCAACTTTAGTCAGTTTAACCTTACAATATTTTCTCTCACTCTCTTTACCCAACTCTCTTGAACTGTCATTCAGCTTTTTATGTATCATTTCTTCATTCTGAAACAACCTTTAAACTAGAATAATTATTTTTTCTTCAACAACAACAAAAAATCCTTATGCCTTCCTTATAACTTTCCTCACCAAAAACGCATCCTAGTTTCCTTCTACACTTACATACAGAATTTTTTATCTTATTTCTAGTAGTTTTAATTACATATATTAATTAGAATTTCAATTCTTAGTAATCTTATTTTCCAGTGAAAATCTAGGAAGTAAACAATCTTGAACTGTCATGTACCAACATGTTATCGATAGATTTCATAATTTCTAGAAACAAAAGCTTTCTCATAAAATAATTTTACAATGTGGATCAGGACATATTTACCAGCCAAACCAAATATATTTAGTTCTCTTGTAACAAGAAGTTAAAAGTAAATAAGCTAAAATGTATGATTAACAATTAATGTTACAGTATTATATCTTATTTGGAAATGATCTAATTATTTAAAGAATATTCATTATCTAATTTAGTTTAGCAATACTTTAAGGGTGTAGTTACCTGAAAGATTTGAGAAACCTTTGAAAGTATATATTATAAAGCATAATTATTGTTAAAAATTAAATTTATAAAGTTTTATCTCACTTACATCTATTTAATCACTTTAAAACCAACAGCATTAAGCTAGTCCTATTTGTGAAAGATTTACCCAAGTCACATGAACTTGAAAAGCCTTTGAGTTTGTTACCATATTTCTAGCAGTTTTAAAAGTATTTAATTCATGAGAACAAATTTTTCTTTAAGCCAATTTGAAATTCTTCCAAGGAATTTTATCCCATGTAGATACAACTTGCACCATACATGCACACATGTATAAACATATACAAACATACAAATAGGACACAAACAAAAATATTATAGTTTTTATTGTAAACCTTTAGACCGATACAATAATATAAAACTCACCAATTTATGAAGTATTAACCAAGTTAACACTACCTGTTTACAATGGTCAAAACCCTTTATCAATATTAATAGAAAAGACCTGTAAGATTTTTCATTTGCTTTAAATTTTTAAATAGCTTTTTTTCCCTGAGTATATAGTTCCATTTTAGCTTAGGAGATAAGGCAAAGAAATTCTTATTATGCTCTGAGTATGAACCAGAGCCCTAAAACAAAGGTATATCTACAAGAAACTCAACAGCAAAAATAATTCTCATGACCTAAATTAACAAGCCTTTTAATGGCTTTAACCAAGTGTCTAAAGTTATAGCAAAAAGATACAGGCTGCTGAAAATCCAAAGCCACTCCCAAAAGAAAGGCAGTCAAAAAGAAAGAAAAGCTTTGCTTGCCAAAAATGGGGTACAACCCACATTTCTGTCTAGCCATATTTGTGGGTCTCTCAACCTTTTGGTAGGCTACCCATACATGAGGGCCTAATAACCTGTGTGCCCTGAACAGACAAAATGTTTAAAAAAGACAACAGTTGGTAAGACAAACAGGAACACAAAAGCCATTCATGAGAGGGAAAAAGATCATTATCAAACGAGTACCCCAAAAGTCAAGAGTTATACAAATTCAAAACAAATAATTCAAATAAATTCTTATAAACTAATTCTTACAAATATTTATCTCCTGAGCTAAAGAAATGTACTGAAAAAAATGGAGGTGGATTCAGAGAAGGGAAGTTTTAAACTTTGGAGCCCAGAGATCCAAAAACTTTTCTCATTTAAAAGCATTTTAACTTTGTTCTAAAACTGATTTTTATTATTTTAATATTGCCAAAGGAGTCTTTCAGGGTAACAGTTATATTTACTTGTGTCTCTTCTTTTTTTTAATTTGACCTTTTCATAGATAGCAATAGTTAAGATGAGAGTTTTTCTACATATAACCAATTTATTTATTACAAAAGTGATTCAAATCAATAAAAGACTTCATTTATAGACATGTTTTCACCAGCAATTCCAAATTTGAAGGAGAAAGAGACAAGGAGTGACTCTTGCCACTCTTACTCAACTGGGCTCTAAAGGCAGAGATCTGGGAATACTGACCTTGGTAAAAATTCTTACCTTTCTTGGCTGGCTTTTTTGTCAGTTGTCCCAGGGTCCCATTTACAGCCTCTAAACTGAGCAGAGTGATTTGTTCTCCTGCCTGGGCTCACCAAAACTGTTAGGGACAAAGGCAACTTTTCTCCCTCTTCCTTCTGAAGATTCAATAATTTGTGTCTATAAAACCAACTGACAAGAGACAGATTAACAGGGTAAAAACACATACAAATTTATTATATGCACATGAGCATGAGAGTCACACAAAATATGAGACTCAAAAAAGAGCCTGATGGCTGACGTTTTCATATTGTACAGGAAGGATAGAGTCTTGGTGGTCCTGAGGGCTATGGTGGCAAGTTATGGGAGGATGAGGGGAAGAAATGCACTGTGAACAAAGGCTGTTGTTTCATTGTACAGATAAAGTCTCTCAGGCAATAGCCCACAGAAAGAATAGATCATAACCTGTAGTGATAATTTCTCTGTCAGACCTTTAAAAGTGTCAGACCTTTCTTTAATTCCCTTTTCCTGTGATTTAATCTTTCCTAGGTTTAGAAAAAAGGGACCTCAGAAAAAGCCTCTGCCTGCAACTTTTGTTTGCTTTATTAATATAGATAGATGTAAATTTCTTTTACAAAAGGATAGATTTTTCAGAGCTATGCTTGCGTCTGCAGCCCCTCTGAATAGCCGTCTCAAAATATGCCAAAGAGGTACACTCTGGGGTGATGTATTTTGGTTTCCTGCATTAGTCAGGTGGAACAATATACCAGCTAGCAAGGATCTTTTGATCTCCTGAGAGACACTTTGCTAAGTGTGATTAATGCTTTAACAGATGTAGTCCAGAGGATACGTTTCTTAACACTTCCTGGGGCAGCTGAGGAATATTACACTGCAGAGATGATGTTTAATTGAACCTTGGAGGATGAGACAGTTTCCCCTTGAAAGGAGGTATTTTAGTTGAAATAAGCAGTATGTTAAAAGGAACAGAGGAATGCAACAATATGACCCATTTGGAGGAAAGAAACTACGTGTGATTGGAAGGAAGAATCATGAAAGATCGGGGTAGATACTGGCGGGGCAGCTATTAAAGGAGTTTGAGCAGGGGCGTGACATCTTCACATTGAAAGCAATGAGGGAGTCGAATTAAATTTAGTACCCGGTTGAGATAAAAGTCCATTGCCATATTCACAGTGAGGTGGGACAAAA
The DNA here is from genome assembly GCF_029281585.2 of Gorilla gorilla gorilla. Taxonomy (NCBI): domain Eukaryota; kingdom Metazoa; phylum Chordata; class Mammalia; order Primates; family Hominidae; genus Gorilla; species Gorilla gorilla. The sequence goes on from NC_073234.2 coordinate 94,443,273, forward strand.
GCAGAGTCAGAGAGATTAAGAGGCTGGGAAAGATTGAAGTGATTTTTAGGAATCAGAATCCACATCAGTTGATGACAAGTACAGAAGGGCACAATAGCAAGAAGAAGAAGTAAATGATAATTCCTAGATGCCATTAGTCACAATCAAGTACGGAAGAGACATTATTGACTGAGGTTGAATCAGGGCAGAGAAGATAATATACCTGATTTTGGAAGTGTTGCATGTAAGGGGGCTTCGATTTCAGCTACTTACATACTTGGGAATCTTTACAAAAGCAGGAAGGTTGAAGCCACAGATGTGGATGTAATTACTAAAAGTAGAAGAGGTAGAGTGAAAAGGGACATGGGATGAAGCAAAAGCAACATTTGAGACTGTCCAAAGAATACAGGTATATTCCCTTACTGCAGTAGTCAAAGTCCACAAGACCCTGAATAGGCCTAGTCCGTCTTAATTAGTCTGAGGGCTATCAGCCATACATCCGGTACATAAGCATATATTCCTTGGTTTAAAAAATTAAAATAATATATTATCATCCTCTAAGATGCATGAGACTGCCAGAATGACCTGTTAGCCAGAGGTCATTGATATCATCTATCCACAAGAGATTAAACCTCTGAGGTATTAGAAAGCAGTTTTTGGAGGGCCCATAGAAACAAATGTTTCCCTTTTCTTATGACTCCCTATAGCAGCTGGTATCACTGTAAAATACTGTGTAATCTTTGAAAGTCCCTCTAGAAAAACCAACATGCTCACAAACTAAAGCTAAGATTTTGTCAGATGAGGCCTTACCCAGCTTTATTCAAGAAATAAGCAGTCCTATTGACCTCTGGAAAATGACCTATTTGTCTTCTCCTCCAAGGAATAGTAGTAAAACTATAACAACTGTACATTTATATTTAATAATGATAGAAAATTTAAACTTTCAAGTATCCTGCTTAGAGATGGAAAGCCAGGACTCCCAAAGCAACATTGCTAGTTCCTAACTAGGGAAAAGCTTAGTTTCTTCACCTTCTTGAGTGTGAAACAAGAGCCCATTTTGGGTGTGTGCATGTGAGCATGCATATTACTCACACATACACATTTACCTGAAATCTACCAGACATTGCATGGTCTTTTAAAAACTTGTTTTGTTTTCCTGAAATGTTTTCTATTTTGTTTTCTCCTAGTCTCTCTGGGTTTATGTTTTATCTCAGCCACCATTTAATGAGTTTCTATGCTGTTCAAAACCATAGAAGTTTCACATTCTTCATTTCATTTTATTTTTCAATATTTATATGAATGAGATGTTAACATCCACTTTTATACACGAATCTCCCTCTGCAAAAGGCTCAACAACTTGCCCAAAGTAAGTCTTTCTGACACTAAAGCCATCACTTCTTCCACGACACTGTCATCTCCAAATGAGCTGGGGAGAAAGTGGCCCCTAATAATTCTAAGTTACCTTGAACCTCTTTATTCCAGAATTCATCATCTACTAACAAAATTTTTTGTATGTCAATAATAAAACTAGAAATGAAAAATCTCAAAGTATTGGCAACAAGAGCCCAATAAGTATGAAACACCCAGCAACAGAAACTATTTATGTTGGCTAGATCTAAATTTGTCTATGTCAGTTAATATTATTTATGTTACCTCATCTCAAAGGGTGTACTAGAATTTCAAGTTATAAAGATGTGGTTTCAATTAAATATATTAAAGTAGTTCTCAAAACAGTTATTTTACAGTGTCCAGTTATTCACTAAGAAAAAAACATTTAATGTTCTGGTTAGTGGTGACTTAGTACAATGTTTCCATCCTTGGGCTCTTGGCCCCAGTCCAATCGTAAACATGTTGTACCCTGCTGTGGTACAACAGGAGAAAACCACGTGTTAGCAGAGGCTCCTGTCAGGACCTTTGAGGAACTGAATCTCTTTGTGAATAAGCAGCTCCTAAGAAAGATCTGATCTAAGCATAACATGATCTGAAAATTTTTGCCTCTCCGCATGCTATTTTAGAACCTGTGAACAGCACACTACACAGATTGGTAGCAGAGCAACTTCAACTGGTCCAATGTATGAGTATCGACTTTTTATCCTTTAGAGCTTTACTGCTGCCACTCAAGGGCAAATTGGGAAATAATTCCAAAAAATGCAGCCAATGGTAATTTTCTACATTGTAAGCACAGGAAAGGAGGAAATAAAAGATAAATAGGTTACCTTAGTGCTATCCTTAGTAATTCTGTCCAATCTTGGCAATGACAAACCTATATAAACTTTAACTAAATAAAGGCAATGCAGCCAGAAGGTGAATTTTGCTACTTGGCTCATAGTCCTGATCCTGAGAAAACTGTTAATTCCCCTGATGTCACTAAATACTCCCTACCAATTGAGAAATGTATGAATTCAAAAAATCCATTTTCCACATAAAAGAGAAGCTTTAGCACAATAACGTTTTGTCTAAATATTATTTATTCATTGCCACTGAGAGTTTTAAAACAATGCAATTTGGAATAAACATATGCCTGGTTAATGTTATCCTTTAGAGAGAAATAAAAATTAATAATTTAAAACCATATAGTTGTAAGGCATCTGGTTTGATAGAAATGTACTCTTGAGGTAGAACAGTGAACAATTACTCAAAAATCATAAATATTGGAGGAATCACAACTTCTCAGATGGTTAAAGTAGTCTATCTGTAAATACAAAGTAGAGTTTTTAATCCTTAAATAGCTTGTCATTTCTAACAATGTGAAGAATATATTGATAAATATCTTTAAAATGAGTTTTTTTTTTAAGTTCTGTGTCTGTGTTAAAAACAAACACTGGTATACTTTGAAATAAATTGTTAGTAATGTACTGCGTGATTTTATAAAAATAGCATAGACACTAATTCCTAATTATGACAGTGACTGGCTTACTGGATTCAATTGGAGATTAATCTAGTTCACATTTTTCAAAGCACAGCACTAATACTCTGTACTCCTAATCCAGATCCTCTAAATTAGAATCCCAGGGGAAGCATTTCCATTCAACATTCCAGGTAATCGTAGGCATGCTAAAGCTTTAGAATCACAGTAATCATATTTTGCCATAGAAATTTCTGAAGATTTGTCAAATTATTTAACACTTGATTAAATAATTGTACATGTTCTTTGAACTTTAAAGTAATAAAGTAATATATTATTCATACGTTATATATAAGCATATTCAAAAATAGATTTATGTTAAATGATAATAACAAACATTTGGAGTGCTTCTTTGGAGGTATTGTTTTAAGGAGGAGTTCGTTAATATTATTTTGTTGAGTACTCACAGCAACTGTACGAAGTATTATGTTTATCCCCCATTTTATGATGAGGAAAAGAGGTAACTAATTTGAATAAATTGCCTGAGGTCACACACCTAGCAAGTGGCAGAGCCAACTTTGGACTCATGCAATCTAGCTCCCAAACCTCTTCTTAACCACCAGGTCATACTATATCTTAAAGGTTTTTCAGTGAAAACTGGTCTGCTAAGAAGTCATAATAATAGGAAATGCTTTTAACAGATTATTAGTTGAACAAGAGGAACGAAGGTAAGGAGGAGAGAGGAGAGGAAGGAAAAGAAGGAAAGGAGGAGGAGGAGAGAAAGGATCTTACAAAACAATATAGACACAACTGTTTTGCAGTGAAAATATACATAGAAAAAAAAGACTAAAAAGGTATAAACCAAAATACTTATTATCAGATGATGGGGTGGCAGTAATTTACTGTGTTTTCTCTATTTTCCAAATTCCCTGTAATAAGAGAATGAATGATCATGTATTGCTCTTATAATCAGAAAACAATAAATGAGTCATTTTACAGGCTGATTACATATGTCTTAGTTGACTTGTTTCGTAAATATAGGAATTGATTTAGATTTTTAATTATACTTATTACTTAGCTACCTTTAGAACACATAAATGTATAATAACTGTTTTTTAAAAACTTTGAAGAATGGTTTAATCCTTATATGTAAATTCTATATTTTTATATTATGTTTAGGTGCTCTATGAAGAAAAAAATGCAAACCACATTGTGGCTTTAAAATAAGTATGTTATTTCTACCTCACTGCAATGGAAAACATTCCAATCTTATTTTGTTCTCCAATATTATGTACATAATGAAATAAATAAGATTATTTATCAATACATTTTATTTTACATTTGTTTTATTATTCTGATCAGAATTTATTTTGTTAGAATTCAGAAAAACTGTACCTTAAAATGTAAGGTAAGAACAGATATTTGCACATTGGTGTTCATAGTAGCACTATTCACAAGCATCATTCACAAGCCAAATAATTCATAGCACTATTCACAAGTACCAAAGGTGGAAGCAACTCGTGTTGCTTCCATCAGTGGATAAGTGAATAAACAAAATGTGGTATAACTGTACAATGGAATATTTTTCAGACTTAAAAAGGAACGAAATTCTGACACATGTTACAAAATGGATGAACCTTGGAGACATTGTGCTAAGTGAAATAATCAAGTCACAAAAGAACAAATATTGTATGCTTTCACTTATATGAAGTGACTAGAGTTGTCAAATTCATAGAGACAGAAAGTAGAGTGCTGAAGGAAGGGAAGAATGGAGAGTCAGAGTATACAAGGTACAAAGTTTTAGAGAAGGTGAAAAGTTCTGAAGATGGAGAGTGGTGTTGGTTGTACAATGTGAATGTAGTTAATGGCAAAGAACTGTCCACTTAAAATAGTTAAAATAGTGAAGTTTGTGTTATATATAAATTTCCTCAATAAATAAGCTTGGTGTGGTGGCTTATACATGTAATCTTAGCACTTTGCAAAGTTGAGGTGTGGAAACCACTTGAGAAGAGCCTGGGCAACATGGCAAAACCCCATCTCTACAAAAAGTAAAAAAATTAGCCAGGCATGGTGGTGCATGCCTGTAGTCCCAGCTACTCGAGGGCTGAGGCCAGAGGATCACTTGAGCCTGACAGGTCGAGGCTGCAATGAGCTATGATCACGCCACTGCATTCCAGCCTAGGTGACAGAGTGAAACACTTCCTCAAATAACAAGTAAACTTAAAATAAATTAATTAATAAAATAAAAGATATTAAATAGTATTTTTTCATTTGTTATTGTGTTCAAGAGAGATCACATTCTCAAAATCTTAAAATTACCTATTCATAAGGGTTGTACTCCTAAAGATGCTTTAATAGACATCTTTTTTAGAAACCTTGCATTTATCGTCTCCTAATTGGTCTTTGATCATAATATATCCCTGCTTATTGAACTCCTCCTGTGGGTATCATTCACATTATAAATAAAATCCAAATTCTGCAAAAAATGCTTTATAATATTGATCTCTGTGCATAGAAATATACCTACACATATGTCCCCTCTCCCTCTCTTTCCTTCTGTCTCTCTCTCTTTCTCTCTCTCTCTCTCTGTCCTTCCTACAGCTGCACAGGCTTCTTGCTGTTCCTGGTACATACCAACTTTTTAACATTGACAAAGACATGACACTCAATACTTCCACCCCTGGAAAGCTTCCCCTAGACTTCTGTCTTCCTTTTCAGCAAGGTCATTCCTAAGGGCCCCATCCAAAACAGTGCTGCTTCTAAGATGCAGCCACTCTACGCTTTAGCCTTCTCTCTGTGTTTCCTCCTTAGCACTTCAATAACTAAAATGCTGTATGGTTCACTTGCGTGTTTTCTTTCTTTCTGTAGTGGAATGTGAGCGCCATGAGAGCACACATCTCAACTGTCTTGTTACCACTGTATCTCCAGTGTCACAGCACTTAGCACAGTGCCTGGTACAAAGTAAATACTCAGTAAATACTGCGTGTGCAACTGTTTGTATAAACATATTCAAAATACCTCATTGGCTGTCATTGATATTTGTGGTATAGATAAAATGAGATTGAGGTTTGCAGTAGTAAGGATGAGCCATTTCTGAATCAACAAATTTTAAGTAGGTGGTCATTTGTTCTCTGAGATAATATCCTGATTTTAGGTAATAGAATTTCATAAAATGGACCCAACTTTTTTCTCCACTGAGAAATAATTTGAATATGAGCATTTGTCATGTATTTTCTTAAATGCTTTACATTCATTGTAGCATTTCTTCCTCACAACACTATAAGGTAAATATTATTATTGCCATTTTACAGATACAGAAACTGAGGTACACAGAGTCATTTACCCCAGGTCAAGTAAGTATTCAAATTGGATTTCATTATTAGCAATGATTCCCAAGCTAATGCCTTTAAGCAGTATTGACTGTGGCTTTCCCTAAACACGGATAAGTTTTACTTATCGTGGCAATTTTTTATTACCTATTACATTTAAAATGTGTGCTCATTCAAAAAAGTGAAGACATGAATATTCAAATAAGAAAATAATATAAAAATCATCCCTAATCCTTTAATTAGACATTACCACTTTTAAAATAAATTTTCCTTATCTTTGGGCTTTGCATAGACAACTTAAAATAAATCAAAGTGAAAGAGGAATGAAAATAGTGAACTGGTAAAATTCCATAATAAGCAAAGTCCTAAAAGATATTTTTTTCATTTAACATGTTAAATGTTTTTTTCAATTGTATCCATTCATCTTTTACTTTATGATATGGAATGAGGAGTAAAAGTTTCCTTACTAAAAATTTTTTTTAAAAAACTGACCTGGCAGACAGTAGGTATATTCTTTTATGTAAGTAAATATGAAATTATTTAAAGGGTATTCAAAAAGTTTTAATTGAATAATATAGCATAATATTTATTCTATAAAATAAAAATATTTTAAGTAGTTATTAATATTAGATTCATAGTGGCTTCTAATATTTTTAGGGAAATAAGAATGATGTGACCTCTTAGTGTCCAACTCAACTTCCCTGGTTAAACTGTATCTGTGATAATTAATCATATTTTGAACAGATTTACTCTGAGCAGGCATTTTTCATATGTGTGAAAATGAGCCATAAGAGCTTCAACAGATAATGCCAGAGGATGGGGCTCTCTTAAGAATATGTACTTACCCACACCAGCAGTGCAACCTTACCCTTGGGTCTGTAAATTTCACTTGATAGATATTCCACATGCATACTGTAAGAACATAATGCAGGAAATATAGAAAAATTGAATGCTCCCACAGTGACAAATAGTAAAATTATACTAAAAATAGCTGCACAGGGATTGTTTTACAGTATTATTATAGGCTGTTGTCACTGGAAAATAGTGTTTTTCTTGCAATACATTGCAATGTTATATGATATGTTATTATAAAAAAATTATGTTGACATCATTCAATGGAGTCAAATTTTTTTTTTTTTTGTAATTTGGTCTACTCTATTAGACAACACTCATCTCAATGTGTCCTTCAAAATACAAAGAGTTCTTTTTTCAAATTTAATAGAGATTTAGTGAAAACTGTAGAAAGTATATAAATAAGGATTTATGTTGCTTACAAAACTGAATAAAAGATCATACCTCTCTTTAGGGAACTTACAAATTAGGAGGGAGAGGGATTTTTAAAAACACAGTACATGATATATATATATACAATACATATATAGCATGTTCCCTAATCGCTACAAAATCCTAAGGCAATTTAGAGAAAAAAGTGACCATAAAAATTATGATTAGGAAATAATGGGGAGATGCTTAAGTCCTGATGTTTCATCAGGATAATGGCTTTAATTTGGATCCTGAAGTATTAGTAGGCTATTAATAGGCAAGGATCTCTTTATTCCTTACACACATATTAATTTAGCATCATACTATGAACTTGTCCAAGGGCTAGACAGATCAATTGAACAGCACTAACTAAACCCTACTCTAAAGGCTTCTGGTAAACGAATACTAGATAAATTAGGTAAGTTCAGATACTGATAAAGTATATTACAATAATAAGATAGGATAATAGCAAGTTGCTTGAAAGAGTAAGTTGCAAGCAAACTTGAAAGTTGTTTGAAAGAGGAGAGAATGGGGCCTTTTTGTGAGGTAGGGCTTTCTGGAAACACAGTATCTGAATAAATATTAAAAGCCAATCTCAAATAGAGCATTTCAGAAAAAGGAAATAGATTTATTAGAGATTCCGAGATTGAAACAATATTGGTCATGAGTTCAAGAAACAATAAGTAGAACAAAATGGCGGTGGGACAGAATGAGGTCAGATTAGAGAGGTAGACACAGATCGTACTGTGCAGGATCAAGGAGATATTCAAGACAGAAAGAACAGCTAGAGCCAAAATACAATTCAAAACACATAGAGCACAATGGTTGAACATCGGTGGCTATTGGGATCAAATGGCTTGGCTTCAAATTCTAGCTCTTCCACCTCCTGTTTGTTTAGCGTTGACCACATTATCTATTTTTTCAAGCTTCAGCCTTCTCATTTTTAATGCAAAAATAATGATGATGCCCAGCTTCCCATGTGTGATGAGTACTTCTTGGTATAATGCATGTACAGGGCTTAGCAACGTGTCCAGCACTAACAAAGTAACCATTCTAGAGTATTTTGGAGAACAGAATTGAGTCCAGTTTAATTGTTACATATAAGGAAGAGTAATGGAAAATGAGTCTACAAATAAAACAGGAACCAGAGTTAAGCAGAATATGAAACATCAGACTATTTCATAATCAGGAGAAAATCCTTGCACTCCTTTAAGCAGGGAAGTGATGTGTCAGCAGTAAACTTTGGGTAGATTAATATAGCAATTGTTGACAAAATATTTTGGATATTGGAGATAAGAAAATAAGCAATTTGGCCGGGCGTGGTGGCTCACGCCTGTAATCCCAGCACTTTGGGAGGCCCAGGCAGACAGATCAGGAGGTCAGGAGATCGAGACCATCCTGGCTAACACGGTGAAACCCCGTCTCTACTAAAAATACAAAAAATTAGCCGGGCCTGGTGGCGGGCACCTGTAGTCCCAGTTACTCGGGAGGCTGAGGCAGGAGAATGGCGTGAACCCAGGAGGCGGAGCTTGCAGTGAGCCTAGATCGCGCCACTGCACTCCAGCCTGGGCAACAGAGCTAGATTCCGTCTGAAGAAAAGAAAAAAAAAAAAAGGCAATTTAATTTGTTCTAAGATAGAGACCAAAGAGAAGGACTGGATTGAAGACATTGTAGAGGTTAACTTGGCAGGACTTTGTGACTAAATGAATGAGTACAATCTCAGGAGCCTGAGAGAATATATAATTGAAATACAGATGGTGGGGAAGGAACCAGTTTGAGTCAGAAGAAATTGAGTGAACTGTAGACCTGCTGCTCTGAGATTCCTGCAGCTATCCAGAAAGCAGCTGGAAATGCAAAAGTAAACTAAGGGGAAAAGTACTGGTTGGAAATGTAGGCTAACATTCAGATTTTAGCTGCAGCTTTCTGATTGCCGGTTGGATTGTCAACAGAAAAGAATGAAGATAAAAGAGCAGAATACTAAGGATATAACCCTAAGGTCCAAGTATATTTCACTAACAAGACCAGAAGAGTGAGTTTATGAATAAGATAGGCGAGTGATCCACATGGTCAAAGGAAAGCCAGAAGAACAGGGATCATATTCTACATGTCAATTGCTGGATATAAATGATACCTAAATAATGAATTTAAACATTTTAACTCAGATATTCAGTTTATGGCATGGCAAACAACTGATTTAAAATTGTTTATAATGCTTTTTTTTTTTTTTTGCTCATAATGAAAATGATGTAAAAATTCCTGAACTCTGTGTGTTTTTCCTGTATATATCTAATTTACTTACAAAACTTTCATAGGGAACTTTTTTTTAATGTTCCATTTTTAAAGCCTAGAATAACTTCCTAAGGAAAGTGTGAAATATTCAGACCCATAATAGCTTCCTAGAAAGTAGTTCTTACTTTCCATATGAAAAAAAAATTTCTTTGACATGATAGCTAAAGGTGATGAAATTGTTTCTTCTTTAAATGACTCTAGTCTTATGGTGGCATTTAGAAATGCATCTTAAGTGAGGGGTTATCACAAAGTCTTTTTTATCTGCTAGTTTTTCCTCTACTTTACCTTTAATCATAGTAGGAACAAAGTATAAACAAAATCAGCAAATATAAATAAAAATTGTATACATAGTTCTATTTTATTTGTTATCCAACATATGTCTCACTTTGCATTGTGTAGACCAGAATTCGGGTTCATAGAAAAAAATTCTTTCTTCAAATGAGCATGCTTATTTATATAAATAAAATTATAAATGGAATTAAGAAATAATAAAACTTATGTAAGGTATTTAATTACTATGACCAACTATATATTAATAAACTTGCAAATATCAGTGAAATAAATATCTCAAAAACTAGAAATGATCAAAATTAACTCAAGACATATAAAACATAAAGAGTTCAATAAACCAGGAATAAATTTTATTTTTTATCCAAGAACTTTAGGGCCAGAGAGTTTACTAATGTTATTTTGAAATTCAAGTAATAACTTGATATAGTGTTTGCATAATATAAAGTGAAATGGTTATCTATTATTGTTCCTGATGATTACAAAATTTGATCAACAATTTGATCAACAGCATAAAAAATGTAGTAAAATGATGCAGCTATTAACATAGATGAATACAAAAGTATAAAATATATACCAACAAGGTATTTCCAATAATACATTAATGTATTGATGACATGAGATAGGTTTGTTCCAGAAGTTTAAAAAATGTTGTCAGTGAATTTGATAAAGTTTAATATTCACATTAAAAGTATTCCCGTTAAAACCAAAATATAGCATACTTATTCTCTCCATTATTTTGGAATAAGAAAAAATTATTCTTTGCAGAGCTCATGCTTATATGCATAGAATACCCCAGTGAGTTGTCTGAAAACTGTCAGACATTATTCTTAAAGACTTTAGCTACAAGAATTTAGATACAATATAAATATCCTAAAAACCAGCAACTTGATGTTGTATCACTGATGACTACTTACAAAATGGAAATAATTTATCATCAATTAAGAAAAAAGCTAAAACATACCCAGAAACAATCCTAACAAATCTGTGGGAACTTTACCAAGAAAACTATAAAGCTTCATTTAAAAAACAAAAAACTAAATAAACAGAGAGATGTACTAGATGGGCTACTGGATGGAAACAAATATTGTAAAAATATAAATTCTAAATTTAGAGATTTAATGCAGTCTTCAGCAAATTACTAGAATATTAAGAACTTAACATAATCATAAAGTACATTTGGAACAATCAAAGTAGAAAGACAGCTACAATTAAATGACATTACTTTTTTTAATACAAGAAAAAAGAGCAAAGATGAAGATATGCACCAAGCTGATAACAATATAATCTCTTGGGGGTGGAATTAAAAGGGTTTGATGGAGGGGTGAGGCTATCTCTTTTTTTCTATATTTCTTTAGTGGGAGTGATTTTTACTTTCTTCTGACTGTATTTTTTTAAAAAGTTGTTAAAGCAATAAAAGCTGAAAATCTAGGGAAATATTTACAACCAATATAACAAATGTTTAATATCTTTAATACGTAAACATATGTATCACTTATAATAAAAGTATTCTAATAGAAAATTTTATAAATATCAGGTAATTGGCACTGAAAATAAGAAATTAAAAATTCAATATAACAAAAACATTTTAAAAATAGAGAAAGCTTTTTTATCTTTGTAATTTTGTGATTTAAATGTTAAGACTGATAAGGATACAGTGAGAGAGACCCTTCCATGCCCCTTGGATAGGAATGCAAAAGGGGAAATGAAAAATTCTGATTGCTGAATCATAATGCATTTTTATTTTCCTTCTCATACATTTGTGGATTTTAAAAAATTCTATAATACTACACATTATTTCTATATTAAGGAAAATAAAAAGTATTTCAAATTCAAGAAAGTTATGTTTTATGTAAATGCAGCAAGCTAGAACTTTTAAATATAGCACTTCTTTAAAACACTGCTTTTTAAAATTTATTTATGAGTACTGAACATGGTTATGGTCTCAATTTCTCTCCCCAGTAAGTTCATGCCTAACATTTTAGTCCTTGAAATGGAAATACACAATGTCTTCTCATAAGGATAGTAGATGGTATATATAGTAATAACTATCATAACATTAGTAACGTTGCGGGAACTTTTCCTTAGTTCAGCTAAAGATGGGTGTCCACAAGAAATTAGGCTTGCAGACAATTTGAAGCGTGAGGAGGGCAGGGTTCAAGGAAAAGAGGGAAAACAGGGACTCTCCACAAAGAGGGAAAACAGGGACTCTCCACAAGGCCAGAGGCCCTGCTAGGGTGCTTCCAGCCTGGCAGATTGAATCCCAGGTTCTACCCAGGAAGAGGAGGGCCAGGCTCCTCCCTGCTGCAAACAGCACAAACTTTTATGGCTCCAACCCAATGCGCACTCCTCCCAATATTCAGGCCAGTTGGAGGCTCTGCCAGGGAGCCCTTCCCACCTGTCTCAGTAATAGTCAAAATATTGAACTTTATCATATGCTGGATACTGTGTTAAGCTCTTCAGAGGCATTAGCCCAGTTAATCATCAAACCCTATGTGATGGATATTACTGCTTTCACCATTTTGTAGATAAAAGAATCGAGGGTCAGAGAAGTTACATGAATGTCCAGGATGGTGGGACTTGGAGGAGGAATGCCAACACCTACGCCCAGCTAGATCACTTATTTATTTGCTATCTTCCCTGAGAGGCCATTTAACTTACTTGAGCCAAAAGGTTCTCAACTCAGCTGTAAAATGGAAATAATAATACTTGGCAATGTTGTGAAACCCAAATGATGTACTATATGTGAACGCACCCTGAATAGCAAATTCTGTAAATTCAAAGCATAATAGAGATTAAGTATTTACATAGTTTCCTTCTTTAAAGTATCTTTCTTATTTTACCACTTATCTTTGCCCCAAACTTTAAAAATTGTGATATTTCATAGGAGAAATTATTTTTCTTTATTGAATCCAATATCTGAAGCTTTGTCTACCCAGTGTTGCTAGTCAGTGTTTTATTGCAGACTAACCTATTAATGACCTCTTTAAAAGTAAATTCCAACCACAGAACCTGTCTTCCTGTGTAAGACTTTAGGTGCAGCAAATAATCATGTATCTACAGCAAGTTTTCCACTCTATATTGCTACTGCCAAAGAATCTCAGATGAGATATGAGAGAAAATAAATTAGTCTCATATGATTCAAAATGTAGTGAACACTTTGCAAGCAAGTATTTTTTAGCATCTTAAATAAATTTTGGTTGAATTACACCTCATTTACAATATCACATTTCATCCTAATTTCAGTTGTTTTCCATATTGTCTCCTATTGACTTCTACTCCACTTCACAAGAAGAGTAAACCTTACTTTAATTCATCTCCGAATAGAAGATTGAAGGAAGACCCTGCTATAAGCATAGCGTCCTACACAAGGAATAGCTAGAGATGTAGGAAAATTTTTATCAATTGGAAAAAAAAAGTGAGCTGACCTCCAATATTTTCTGTTAGGTTTTCTCTGTGATATGGCACAGGAAAAAATAAATAATAATTTGAAAAAAGAGGCAGCTTTTTCATATTGCTATGGAGCAATTTATGAATAGGACATAAGAAGTCCTTTTTTCCTTCTAAAATAGGGACTTTATGGGGTTTTCATCTTCTTTTTTATTAGTGGTTGGATTATCTGATCATTTACATTGTAAGAAACACATGAAAATCTAGAAAACATTTTACATTTTGTTACAGATTTACAAATAGCATGTTTTCACTTTCATTCTAAAACTAATTATTGATATCAGAAATTTGTATCTTACCTAGATCATTGGTTAACAAGACAGATTTTTAATTTATAAACTTTAATTCTTCATATAGCAGTCTGATTGAACCAATACATTTTTAAAAAATTTATCAGCTAATTGAAGTATAACGTGAATTAAACACACATAGACTTCAAAATAAAGCATAAATAGAAGTGCATGGAAAGATGTACTGATGATTGGTTCTTAGGAAATTAATAATAAAGGCTAACATTTATTGAACTCTTACCAAGTACGACATGCAGTTATAATATGCGTTGCTTCTTTTAATATTCACAATAATTTTATAATTAAGTACCATTGCTATTTTATAGTCAAACTATTAAGTGATTTGCCCAAGGACATGCCACAAAAAAAGTGATGAAGTTGGATTATGCAGGCACTGGTCAAACTCAACAAGCAGTGTTCCTCACCTCTCACCTACACTCTGGGTAACATTTATTTTTCAAAATCTTAACTATATAAAGTATAGCAATGAAAAATGAAGAATGTTCTAAATATAAATTGCCCTCACTTAAAAGCTTAAAAAGAAACTAGCTACAATGAAAGGAGAATCCGTATATGTCAGCGTGATCTAGTGCAGTATTTGTAATAAAGCTGAGGTGGGGGGCAGTGGAATAAAGAAGGGAAAATCCCTAGGGGAATATATTAGAATTAAAAAGGAGCATTTTAATACTATGCACACACCACCTCCCAACTCTAGAATTTCCCACCAGTTTTTCTCCTGTCTTACGTAGCCTTTCAAATACTCTTTCTCTTCCTGGAACACCCTTTCTACCTCTCCCTCACTTCAGGGCTAAGTTCTGCAAGTTGATCTCTTCTAGACTATCAGAACCTTTCAAGCAAGGACCATGAGTTTTTTTATTCATCTTAACATAATAATAAGTTGTAATAATTATAATAAATTATAATAAGTTATAACAACTTTTAAAACTATCACGATGCCTCCCACAGACTCAACACTCAAGAAGTATTTGTTGAATAGACAAATATGATATATTGCAAAGTATCTCACAGTTTGCAATGCATTTTCTTATAATACCGCATTCTATTTTCATGATAAGCCCCTATGGTGAGTATTTAAATAAGAAGAAACCTGAGACACAGAGAAGCCAAGAAACTTGTCTAGATTCACAAATCCTGCAAAAAAAAAAAAAACTGAGACTCAAACTCATGCCTTTCAGTTCTGCGTCCAGTGTTGTTTCCCTCACAGCTCAGACAAGAAATTGGTCTTCTGGTAAATTATAAGGCCTACCTGTCATGTACCTAATTTCATGTTCTAAAAAATTGTACTACACCGAAGTGGTTACATTCCACAGAAATTTTTTAACTTTTCATTTCAACTTAACTGTTTATTGCAGAGCACAGTGGTAGTAAATAATAGATACAATCTTTGCCCTTGAGAGAACTTAAAGTTTAGTTAGAAAGGATCAGGAAAAAAAAAACACAAAGAACTGCAATTCAAAGCAAGAAAGACATGGTATAATAGAGTCAACAGTTGGTTGGACAAATTTTATTAGGTAATTAATCTATGCACCAGCCTTAATACAATATGCTAGCACATGAGGAATTTAAAAGAGGGGATTGTGGACTCAAAAGAAAGAGATACTAACAGACTATGGGTATGGTAGAATCTGAGACAAAACTTGAAGAACTGGTTTACTTTTAAAAGACAAATATAAAGGTAGTCATTCTGAGATAATAATGAGACGTTAAGTAAAAGCTACAATGTGGAGACGTGTGGGGCATGTTTTGGAGAGAGCCAGTTTAGTAAGAGTGATACAAAAAAAAGTTCTATTTCTTAGAATATAAGAGTGAAATATTAGGACCTTAAATGCCAGACTAAGGAATTCATTCATAATTTGATAAGCCATGTGGAGCCATTGAGAGTTTTGAGCAGGGGAATGACATTATTGGAGGTGGGGTTTATAAAGATTGACCTACCAGTGAATACAGGATGCTGTAAGAAGCTCAAAGTAGGGACACTAGTCAAGTTTTCAAAGATAAGCATGATAAAGTAGCATCACTTAATTACACCATTGTATCTCAGAAAATATTTAGGTGATCTAAAGTAAACATATTCTTTTAGTTTATTCCCTCAAATAGATAAAATGGGTTTAAGAGAGTCCCTGATGATGAGTTTTTATACTAAACAAAATGCTTATTTGGGTGAGAGATTGCAACTCAGTATGGTTAAATTAGATTTGTTATTTCTTAGAACTACATTCCCTTTGGTACTTGTAGAGAACTTCTATTTCTGATTTAAAAAGAAGAACATAAGGCATATGGCAATTTTTCATAGTTATTACAGGTGACATCTAAACTGGCAGAGTGCAGACAAAGGAAAGGCATATAAATTAGACAAATAAAAGTTTCTTTAGACCCATACACAAACACCAACAGAAGTGTACAAAGAGATAATGAACTTGCCTAGGATCACTGCAACTGAATGAACAAGCCCAGATATCTATCAATTCCAAAATGTATTCGACATAAAAGTCAAGTTATTTTTTTATTGCTGTTTTCAAAAGCAGCCATTTTTAGGATATTTGTGTTTCTGATATGTTAACCAAAATGTTTTATGTATGGTGTCCATCTTAATGGTGTCAATACTGAGTATATTGTGCTAATAATGACCATAACAATTGGCATCTCTGAACAACATAGAAGGTCAATTTCATTGATTTAACTTGAAGTTTTTAGCAAATAAAATAGGAAAGTATTTGCCTTGATGCTGGCTATTGAGTCTGGCACTTACTGGCACTGAATAAGCAGTTTTTTAATGATAACTATCTTATACTGGAGAGATATGACTTTGAAACTACATTGTATTCGTTGACCAAAAAAATTCTTAGAGTTATAAATTCTGTGAAATGATCTACAAAAGAAAAAATTATATTGTCAATTGAATTTTGGAAATTTGTATATCTTTTTCTTTTGGAGATACATACTGCGTAGTAGCATATTAAAGTCTAACATGTGCTACCTAAAAATAAAACCTATTTAACTTTCTTTAACCCAATGCTTTCCAAACTTATTTGACCATGAAATTGATTTATCTTCCTTGAACATATATTGAGATTCCATGATGACTTTAGGAAATCTTGCCAGAGAACAAGGAAAGCAGCATTATATACCAGAGAAATGTGAAGTTTTAATAAAAGATCTGCTCACCACTAATCCCAGTTCCCACAAAAACTGCTATAGTGTCCTATAACCTCACCCAACACCTCAACCCAATAGGTGTTCAAATTTAACCTAGGTGTTTACAGGATTTTCATAGTCCTATCTAATTCTGCCTCAAAAATAGAAAATTATCTCTGATTATTTTATCTCCCCATCTCTGCTGCCTCCATCCATTCATTCAACCAAGGCTTTCTATGTTCTGACTCCACAACAGGAAGCATGACATATGTTGAAATGAACTCGTGAGCAGACCTCATGGTCCTCACCTTCACTAAACAAGCAGGGTAGTAGAAGAAAAAGACAAGGAAAGAGCCTGATATGTCTTTGCTAAGAAAAATACCTTGGGTTGTGGGAACTGCCTTGGTGGATAAAGGTAGTTCTGTGAATAAACCAAAATCTGAAGGATGAGTAGGTAAGAGGGAAGGAAGAGTTTCAAACAAGGTCTTTGTGTGGGAGAGCACGGCTTTATGGGGAAAAATAAGTGCAGTAATTCATTCCATTCATGCAGTACAGAGCCTAAGGGAAAATATTTTTTACTGTTGGATTTCCCTTGTCAGGAAAGCTTAGAAACACTAGGCAAACCCTCTGATACATGTAGGATAATCTGGAGGCAGAATGAGTGGCATCACACCTCTTACAAGCTTGACCTTTGGATCTTTAATCAGGTAGCTACAGGTATTGGGAGGTAAGGGGGCTGATGCTCAATTCCTCCAACCCCTAACTCCCATGTCTTAAGCCCAGAGTTGCAAAGGGTGACCCACCTACATCATAACTCCTCCTACAGTGCTTTACCTCTGGGGTTTTATCCAACTTTGGAGAAATTCCTTCATGCAGACTCTGGGTCTTGATATGCAATCATATCATCAGGCCAGAGCACTTCTTTATTGAGATAGAACACAGCTCTTTGAAGTATATTCCCAAAATACAATATATGTTAGAATACTTCTGGCCAGGCCTATATTGATGTGTTTACTTCTTGTCAAAATATTAATTTGTCTTTGAGGAGAAGACCCACCAGATTTTGAAATCAATGTGTAAGCCATATAGAAGCAAAATTAGAGTTTCTACAATAGAAAATTTCAGCATTTTTCACATAATCTCAAAAATACCAAACTGGCAACATTCCAGTAAAATGAAGATTAAAATGTTTTAAAAAATGAAAAACTGGAATGTGTTAGTATATGCAATTATTCTACATTTTTGAAAGGAAACATTCACAGGAGAATGTGCTCATTTATCATCCTGACCAGACCTCTCCCACTCTTTTCTCTTTAAAGTTGAAAATGCTGCAATTATTCTGTTATGCCTCATAAAATAGTAAATTATCTCCAATTACTGTACAGTCACAGTAGCAGTAAAAAGCTTGTGTAGAACAACATACTCCCCATAGTCATCTTGAAATTTATTAGAATATCATAAAATTATAACTCAGAAAGGAGTTTCAAAAACATGTCTAGTCCATTTTTATTACCTCCGGGCAGGACTGAGTTGCACATAATTCCAGGAAACTATCTAAAGAGAAGATTCAACAATTATTCTTGTTAGCTAGAGGGTTCAATCACACTTACATAGCGAGAAATATTTTTCCTATATGATACATTTCTTAAATGTTTCCTCATGTTCATATGCAGCTAAATTCTCAAAATTCACTTCTACCACCTCAACCCAAGTGAGTGGCATCTGAGCAATACATAAACAACAAATTTTACCCTTATGAACTTAGGAAAAACCTTTCGTTTATTTGCCACAATATTTTTATTTTCATCTGAAAGACAGCACTACCTAGACAAATTTTTAACCCCCTTAAATGAAATATCAAAACTAGTGTTTTAAGAGCAGGAGGTAACCTTGACTCTGCACAAAAACATCTCGTTCTTTCCACAGAAACCATAAAGTAAGCACAGCTTTCACCACTGATATTGTAGAATATTAATTTTTTTAATTATAATTACTAATTTTTGTTGGGAATCAGGGCAATGCCAGATATCCTTTGTAAAATTTTAACACAGTCAACTGTTCCTTTATTGCTCAGCATGCCATCCAGGCTCTATTCCAGGGCATGCCTTCCACAGTTTAGGGTTGCTTTGAATATTTCTACAGGATTTTTCAGACATTAGCCTGTCAATCAAATATGCAGTAAGTTCTCATAAAATTTCTCACTTCCTCACACCCTGAAAGCTATAATGAGCAAACAGAGTAGATTCTAATAATGTGAACAAGATAGCATACAACCTTTGAACTTAGATCTTTGTTTGATACCTGGTTCTGTCACTAACTAGCTGGATGACCTTGGAAATACCATTTGTCTTCTCTAAATTTCAGGTACCTTGTCATTAAAATGGGAATCATGATGGTTGCCTCATAGGTTAGAGTAGGATTAGTTGAGATAATTAATGGAAAACAAATAATAGGTGGTAAAGAAAACTGGCCCTCAGCCCATGTTTGTAGTTACTATGGCTGATATTTTTGTTGTTCTTAGTACTACTATGTCTATTGGGAGTGCCAGAGGATGGTGGCCCAAAAAGCCTAACAAAGACATTTAGGATTGGTATTAGTGTTCAGTAGGAGAAGTGCTTGGGGTTTTACACTGGCAGGGATGTACACAATATTCAATGGAGGAAAAGATAGGTGAAAATTAAGAAGGCAAGGTATTTCCTGCACGTGTTGGTGAGGTGTTGACTTAGGATCCACACAAAATCTCTAATCAAGCAAAACACTCTCTTATTTGTATCTTATTTCATAAGCGAGGAACTCACAGCATAGGGTATTAATATAACATGCCCAGCGTGGGTGAACTAAGGATTCAAACTTAAGATTTCAAAGTCCAAAGTGAATGCTTTGTTCACTTTTACCAGGCTTGCCCTCTGCCATTTACAAGAGCAGTCTTTCCCATATTCTTCCCTAAGCAGACAACAATTTAGCCCTTACCTATATTGAATTCTCATAGTATGCTATACTCACTTTATTATAGGATAACTATTTGCTGTATTCTGTCACTTTCTGCTAAATTGTGAGCTCTGGGAGGTCAAGGAGAATTTTCCATTCAGCTACATATCTCAGAGCCTACACCAAAATCCTGAGTTTCACCTCTGAAGGCCTGAGTAGGCAAATTGCTCCTCTCCCCTTCCAGTGAGGAGGGCAAGTAAGATTCTATCTGGGCTCCTCTGAAATCCACGAGCAGCTCTGCAAATAGAGAAGCATTGATGTAGAGATTGTTGGGTAATAAAATTAATGAGGAAGCCATGGTACAAAATTTTAACACCTTTCTGTTCTGAACTAAAGTTAAATTCTTGAGTGTAGGCGTTCCTTCTTGAAAGTCCTGTTACTGGAGAGATTAATCTACCAGCAATATACAAAGACAGATTAGTGAGAGATGGTGGTCCCAATAAAATCATTTATAGGCTGATTAAATTCCTTCTTCACTCAGTTTTACTACAATTAAAATGTAAAAGGTCTGTTTACATTTTTGGTGCCTCAGTACGTATTGAGAAATACAGTATTGTTAAGCAGGTTTTCACTTTGCATTTCTCTGCTTTAATATAATGAAGTCATTATCCGTGCGGGCCCACAATGCTCCGTGTTAAATTCGCCAACTGCTGTTCTGTACATTCCCTCAGCCAATTTATTTCAATTTCAGAAGGAGCAACCAACTCCACAGTGGATGACTGCTGACTGCAGTTCCACACCATCACTCTTCAAGAGTAAACTCAAATCAAGGAAAAAGCTTCCACATGTGAGCATGGGTTTGCTCAATCTCCTGTTAGCTGCAGCCACAGTTTCAGGCCTGATAGACCCCAGCTTCTGCCCATGGGGTGCAGAGCTACAGACAGCTCACCTGCCTCTACCACAGGACAGATCACAGGACAGGCTGTGTGTGTGTGTGTGTGTGTGTGTGTGTGTGTGTGTGTGTATTACATCATATATATAAAAATATATATATATTTATATATATATAAAATAAATAGGTTGCATACAGAAGACTTTCAAACCAATCATTAACACATGTAAGAGCTAGGTCATATTTATGGCACTGTTGGTGGTAGCCAGATATCATAAATGCAGTGTCATAAATACTTTTGTATGAAATTATATAATTCTCAGGGTAACACCTTAAAACTCATAATTAGCAGAGTTCCAGGGTTAGAGCCTAAATGTTCAGAAATTTTCCACAAATGGCTATCATCAATTTAAAATAGCTATGTTTACCAAATAAATTTGTACTGAGCTAGACACGTGGATTAGCAAATCTATAGCACAGAGCAGAGAAAGGAACCCCTTGGTCCTTTTGACCTCCCTGATCTTGTCTCTTATTTTCTCTGTTTGCTGATTCCATCAAATAATTTGATCTTTTTAGAGCTGATCTAGCCTGTTGTTTGACAAGACCCTTTTTTCTTGAACTACATTATCACTTAACCCATTACCTTGTACTTGTGAACAGCATATTAGAATGAATCATTTTGCCATTTAACATGTGTGGTTATAAATTATTGGTTATGTATTGAACTCCACTAAAACTATGATTTTAATATAGAAGCTGATGTTTCAAGAAATCAGCAGTCTCTACTGGGTTAGGTTTTTCAAAGTTTGGGTTGTGCATGATCATAAGGTTAAACATTTTTCAAGTGTAACATTAAGAACAAATTTTTCATGTAATTTGGATAGACAAGTCATTTCGTTCAAGTCTATATACAATTTTCTTGTGCTAGTCTTGGTGTAAAAACTAATAGTAGACTGTCTTTTTCTGCTTTTGTTGTTTAAAATGACAGTAATCAAGTTTACCATCTCCACCATTTAATAAAGCAAACAGCACTAGTATAGAAATTAGAAAGGAAATAAAAGGAGCATTTAGTGAATGTCAATGTTGATCTAGTCAAACATTGTACATATGTTAGCTCCTCTAGTTTCCACAAAGCGAAAATGAAGTCGTTATTATCTGAGTTTTACAGGTGTTAAGAAATTTACCAAATGTGCCCTGGTAGCTCTTTAAATATTGTGTTCCACAGGCTCCCTATCCTGAGCACTCTAATTTTCTATGGTACATAATTTACCTGGGTGATCTCATCTCTTTACTTGGTTTCAATTGCTACTTATATACTCTGATTACTCTCAAATCCATTATTTTCCACTGTTACCTTTCTTCTCAACTTCAGATCCAGATATCCAACTGCCTACTAAACATCTCTTCCTTGTCCCTAGACACATAATCCTTCACTTACCCACTTTTGAATTCCCTATTCTCTATGTTTCCTGTATTCTTCAGTGGTTGCTGGTACCATCCAGCCAAAGTAGGAAAGGGCTGGTCATTTTCTTCTTCTCCATTACCCCTAATATATTCCTACAAATTTTATCTCCTCTATAATGTACAAAAGCAACTAGAGAATCTGTGCCTGTCCTCTCCACTCTCACTAACTTCTTACTGTGTCTATCATCATCTCCTGCCTGAACTTTTAACAGGTCCTCCTGTCTTCAGTTTTAGCCTCCTGAACTTTGTCCTCCATACTACTGCTGGAGAAGTCAATAGTAAACAATGCACGTATGCCATTTTGCTTTTTAAAAACCTTTAATGGTTCTCCATTTCCTGGAGAAAACAGGCCAAGCTTCCTAACAAGTCCCTCCTTGATCTGGTTCATGCTTTCTTCTATAAAACTTCACCCCTCTTCAGTTTTTTGACCCCTGACTTTTTTCTCCAGACACACAACTCCTTACATATTTTCTCACATAAGGTGTTTTTTCTTTAGTCATAACTTTTCTTCAGCTGAGAAGGTCCTTCTTATCTACCCTTTCACTTTTTCTATCTAACTCCTCCTCACCCTTTAAGATTCAGTAAATGTCACTATCACCAGAAATCCTTTTCTGACCCAGTCTTACAAAAATTTGTAAGGGTCTTATATTTCGGAATTTGTTAACTAAATGTCTAGAGAGTTGACATGACAGCAAGAAAGATATTCTTGTAAATGAACTCAAGAAACTCAGGACTCACTGAAACAAAGAGGAACATTTCAAATCATTTTGGAAGATTCCTTTACTTCCTGAATTAATTCATAAGTTGTTTTTTTTTCCTAAGCTAAATTACTTAAATAGCTTTATTCTCCCCTTGAGTAAGGACAGAAGCTAATTAGGCATTCTCCAAGGCACAGATGGGAAAAACATCATCTCCCTTCTTCTTTTCTTAATCCCCAGTATAGCCAGATGTAGTGAAGGTCCCAGCTGCCTCCTAAAGACCTGCTGTGGAACAACAGGATCCAAGAGACTGAGGGAGCCAATCAAGCTTAACATTTGCATGCGAAGGCCTCCCAGAAGCAAGGAATTCAGCTCCCTGGCTCCCTATCTGTTCTGCTGCTTGTGGGCAATAGCACCACACAAAGAAATGGGCCTGTGCTTAGGGAAAAAAAAATATATTTACCCAAGTCAGAATGTTCGTATATGGCGATGAGAACCCAATCAATTCAAGAGGACAGAGCAATTAATTTATATATCAGTTATAAAAATACAAATTGACATAAACATGGGAACAATAAGACACTGTGGACTACTAGAAGGGGGAGAGAGAAAGGGAGGCATGGATTGAAAAACTACCTATTGGGCACTAGGCTCACTACCTAGGTGTAATATTCCCATGTAGCAAATCTGCACCCGTACCTACTGTATCTAAAATCAAAGTTAAAATTTAAAAAAATATATATAAAAATGCAAAACTTGAGAGGGAGAGCTGCTTAAAACAGCTTCAAGGATTTTTATCTTTCTTAAGTTTCTATTTAGCAGTCAATGTTTCACACTCTTAGTATGTAAGTTATCAAAACTAACACATTTTCAGTAAAACTGGACTTTGATGACATAACTTATGCAAAGTATCCTCTAAAACATGATTTTTCCCTTATGTAGATCATCTGAGTGAACTGTAAGCATCAAACAAAGAAATCTATATGAAAATGTATGTTTATCAAAAAGTTATATGATGTTTCATGTGATTAAATTCTAAGAAGATGTTCCTAAATGTCTCATTCTTACAGCTGCAAAGCAGTGTTGACATCATCTGATCCAAATTCCCTGCTTTACAGCTGAAAATCCAATGCATGTAGCAGTTCAGTGACTTTACTGATGGCACAGCCAGTGTTAGCCTAGAAACCCAAGGTGCCTGACCTTGAAGGAAGTTCATATATATACACACATTTGTGTATGTATATACACACACACACACACACACACATTTGTATATATATATATATACACACACATATTCGTGTATATATATACACATATTTGTATATGTATATATATGCATATGTTCATACATTTATCACCAATCACATACATATATGTAACCTGAATATATATATATCCAGGTTAGGAATCTGTCTTCCTTCAGATTACTCCTAACCCCTGCCTTCTGTCTTCCTTCTCCTCTGGCAAACCCATTTTCCAATCACGAACATCCCATTGCCCACTTACATGCTGCTCACCACCCAGAATGTAGGGATTGAGTCTTACTCCCAAGAGACTCACTTCAAGCCACCTCCTTCCCAGCCATTGCTGGACTTGGCATCTGAATATGTTTTGTTCTGCAGGAGTAGATAGCCTCATATACTAATCAAGGGTGAAAGTTTTCTTTGTCTGTTGGGCTTCCTCTAACATCGTATGAATAATCTTAAATAAAATGTAAGGAAAGCTTTCAGTAACATCAAATTGATCTCAAAAGAAAGGCAGACTGCTATTCAACATTGCTAGCCTCTCACTGATTCTAGAAGCAAAGCCTCTGAATAAAGGGTTCAATTTTACACTTTTGTTCTATCCCCACTCAGGACTTGCTAACCACAATCACCCCCTCACCCCACAACCTGCTCCCATGCCC
Organism: Gorilla gorilla gorilla; assembly: GCF_029281585.2. Classification (NCBI taxonomy): domain Eukaryota; kingdom Metazoa; phylum Chordata; class Mammalia; order Primates; family Hominidae; genus Gorilla; species Gorilla gorilla. The sequence continues at coordinate 94,468,053 of NC_073234.2, forward strand.
ATTTCTTAGTGTTGGTATAAAGTCAGGCCAGAGACAGCTAACGAGCAATGAGTCGGCTGCACTTGTGTACTGAGCCACCAGAGGTGCTAATAGACAGGAAATTTTCTTATTAGATGCTTTCAAAAAATAAAATTCTGGAGCCCAAGTATTGTCTTTAATGCCCTAAGGGCAGATCTTGTATAGAGAACTCAAGCCTTGTATTTGTTTAAATATCAAGAACCTGTCAATGTATTCAATAATATACAAATAGTAGATGTAATTCAATTTGACTAGTGTTTATTAAGTTCCTAATACAAGATAGCCTGATATATACAAAAAAGTGAAAAGCCCTGCTTCTGTGGTAAAGGGGAACTAAGAAAAGCTGAATTTAACCACACAGATTAATGAAAATATTCTGCTCTTGTCATTGCTTTCAGCACTTTTTGAAGTAGATGTCTTCTGTTTATCATATTTCCTGGCAAGATTTATAAGAGTCTTCAAATTATAAATCCTTAGCACGTCTTGAGTACACTCTCATTTCTTCAAACTCTTCATCACTCGTATAATTAGAAATAAAAGACTAGAAAAATATGAAATTCCTTTGAAAGAAGTCAATAAAGAGATTCATATTTCAAATGCACATGAACATTTAACTAGTTATTAAAAATTTCCAATAAATTGAGCTATTACTAAACTGGAATATACCTAATTCAGATTCCAAATGTGATGAGTAAGACACATTTTTCTGGTCAAAAGTAAGTTCTATTCACTTTATTGCCTATAAATTGAGTCTGGTAAGTTTGAGTGAGAGATATTTGAGCATTATGATTTTTAAGGTAATGGTTTGTTTCCATCAAGTTCTTAGTAAATAATAAATTCTCAGTTATTTGGAGAAAGATGGCTTTTATTTTCCCCATATTGCCTAAGCCTCCAAGTTATAATTCTAACTGTTCATCCAACTTGCTCTATTTTTTATATAAATGATGACACCTCCTAAGTAAAGTGATCATTAACATCCATCATTTTTAAAAGCAGTTTCACTGAAAATGAAGAATGATAATGAGAAGAGAGCCTAGTTTTACAAAAGGGAATTTTACCTTTTCTGTGGAGACAAGTTCTACAGTCACCCACAGAAACTTGTATGTTTAATTCAGTTATGATGGAAAGAATAAAATATCTCTTAAAAGCTTCAAACTAATTTACCATTTTATCCGCAAGTTTCTAGTAGGCTCTAACACTAAGCAAACCAGAAGCCAGTGGATTTCTAGACAGAACCTACCTTAAGTGCCCATCTATCTAAAAATGTGCTTTAAGTTGGGTGCCTCAGCATTACAATTCCTATCAATGGGTCCAGTACTCGGTAACACTCTGTTACATGTATCTCTAAAAATGCAATGTGTGTGTGTGTGTGTGTGTGTGTGTGTGTGTGTGTGTGTGTTTAGCTATCATCTCAGAAATCAGGTAAGCAAGTCACCCAGGAAACAAAATAGGTAACTATGTTAAAAATAAACACCTAATGTTTATTTCATTTGGTCCTCTAGGTACTAACATCATCTCCATTCTAAACATGAGGAATCTGAGGCTCATAGGGATTGAGTAACTTGTTCAAGGCTATGCTCTTAACCACAGCACTGCATTCTTGTATTGAAAGCAGTTTGTTTACTTACAATTCAGAAACACATTTACTGCATAAATCCAATACTGTTGTGCATAGAACCTTATTATACTTTTTTCTTCTGGCTAAAATAAAATTGAAGCATTTTACATTTCCTTAATTGCCAGCAGGTGTCTAAAGGTTCTGTTTTCCATTTTCTGGTGTTAAACCTGAATGAGCTCAAATTAATGATTCCTGATAAATATGGAATAAACAGAAATGCTTTTTAAAAATTAACGAATATTAGTTCTTTATTTCATTGACCGGTAAATCAGCAAAAAAGAAAAAAAAAGTCTTAAAGAGCTTTACTCTTCCCCTTAAGTGAAGAGGAGGCTAATTAAAGACTCTTTAATGCCAATAGGAGAAATATATTTCCCACCCTGCTTCTGTTTTGTTATTGCTCTTGTGTTTTTGGCTAACATTTATCAAGCACATACTATGCGCCAGGCACTGTGACAAAAACCTGCATCTAAGTATTCAATGTTTGTCACCACCCCATGAGGTTTTCCTGAAATAAGCCACATTAAAATTGTCAAAAAGAAAAACCTCTTGCAAATAGCTGATCAAAATTCATCCTCGAAAAGCTATCCTCTAACTCACACATTTTGACTCTGCCCTAAACATAGCCAGAAGTAGGTTGCCTTTCAAAATTATGTGGCCTGCCATGGGAAAAAATTCTCCAGCACCAACATGATGTAATTGGAAGAACATAGATGCCTAGTGTTTTAATATACCCTTTGCAACTTTCTTGCTGTATGATCTTGGAGACAATACCAAAGCTCTCAGAATCAGAATATCACATATTATCCTATCTGAAAAGGGACTATGATACCAAACTCATAATCTTCTGAGATTACAACTTACGACTCTTCTTTGGCTTGTCGTGAGGTAGAATATAGATAATATATGGATAATCTGGAAAAAAGCGTGCCCAATAAATAACAGGGTATTACTCTCACCATCATCATCATCATCACCATTGCCATCATCATCACCATCACCATTATCATCATCATCATCACCATTATCATCATCACCATCGCCATTATCATCATCCTCATCGTCATCATCACCTGATACATTCTTAGATTCTTTGGGAGAAAAATGGTAGGAAATGAGTAGAAAATAAGACTCCTCCATGTGGTAGTTGTGTGTATTGTACATATACAACAATATATGAAGTCATTTCATGTTTGGTAACTAGACAATTATATCTCTACTCTTTTTTTAAATATTAGTCAGATGTCCAGTCCATAAAGGTTTAAAAAGTCAAGTATGGAGTAATTTGAGTATAATTGAAGAGCTTCATTTGTTTCAAATGAAATGAAGGGGAAAAAAGACTGGAGGAAACCAGGAAAGAAAGGAGGGAAATTGAGAGATGGGGAAAAAATTGGAATGTCAAAATATTTTCTTTCCATTCTCTGCTCTTGTGGGTTTTGTTTGGTTTGGTTTGGTTTGGTTTGATTTGGTTTGGTTTGGTAGGACTACAGTATAACATATGCATCCTTGCGTCTTTTTATTTCTCATGACGAATAATCCATCCCTTTTTTGGTAAGCATCTTAGCGCTCAGCAGATTGCTTTATCACAGAAGGTTAAATCATAGAATCCTCAAAAGAATGGGTAGAATCCATTAAAAACTGTGCAAATGGAAAATAACGTACCTATTTATTTTTCTGTTTTCTTCTTGCTACTTCAGAACTTTATTTTTCTTTGGCAAACATTGTAAAGAAAGAAAAATGTTCAGAGGCTGGGCGCAGTAGCACGTGCCTATAATCCCAGCAATTTGAGAGGCCAAGGCAGGAGGATCACTTTAACCCAGGAGTTCAAGACCAGCCTGGGAAACATAGTGCGACCCTCACTGTCTCTACAAAAAAAAAAAAAAAAAAAAATTAGCTGTGTGTAGAGGCTCATGCCTGTGATCCCAGCCACATGGGAGGTGGCTGAGGTGGGAGGATTGCTTGATCCTGGGAGGTGGAGACTGCACTGAGCTGTGAGTGCACCACTGCACCCCAGCCTGGGCAACAGAACAAGCCCCTGTCAAAAAAAAAAAAAAGAAAAGAAAAGAAAAGAGCTCAGAGTTCTCAGCATATTTACACAAAATTTAAAATATAAAAACTATATTTTTCCTTTGACTGCTCTAATATCAATATGCAGCTTGCTAATAGGCATATCACATTCCTGAATAAATGACATTCACTCTTCCTGGAACAGGTAGCCCCCAAGTTTCTTCATGTCTTTGCACAAAGGCCTCCTTATCAAAGAAGACTTTCCTAATCTCTGCAGGAAGTAAGTTCCCCGGCTCATCAATCACTACTTTCCTTATTTGGTTTTTTCTTTATTTTCTTCAGAGCACTTCTTGCAATGTAACATCTGTTTATTTAGTGTCGTTCTCAGTCCATTAGAAAGTAAGCTCCATGAGACCATGGATTTTCTTTGCTTCACTACTGTATGTCATGGCAGAAAACTTCAGCAATAATTATTTCAATGGTAATGCAGTGATTACTGAAAAGTGAATATTAAAGACTTATCTTCTGGAAGAGCAAAGTCCTAATTGATTAGGTATCAGAGACTGATAAAAATTAATATCAGCACATTTAAAATACATAGCTGATATTTGAGTATGTAACCCACATATATGGCCATTAATAAAAGTGGTTTTTGTTTTGTTTTGTTTTGTTTTTGTTTTTGTTTGAGACGGAGTCTCGCTCTGTTGCCAGGCTGGAGTGCACGATCTTGGCTCACTGCAACCTCTGCCTCCCGGGTTCAAACAATTCTCCTGCCTCAGCCTCCAGAGTAGCGGGGACTGCAGGCATGTGCCACCACACCTAGCTAATTTTTGTATTTTTAGTAGAGACGGGATTTCACCATGTTGGCCAGGATGGTCTCGATCTCTTGACCTCATGATCCACCCACCTCAGCCTCCCAAAGTGCTGAGATTATAGGCGTGAGCCACCATACCCGGCCAAAAGTGTTTAATAATATGCTAGAATTGTCCCTTAAATAACTCCAGTGAAATAGCGACTTTGGAGGATTTATATATGCAGTGTCAAATAACCCCATTTAAAGTATCTATCTGGACACCTCAAAATGGTGTTAGTAAGAATTATTCTCAGACCCAGAGTAAGACAGTGTCCTAGATGTCGTGGATTAGTAAGTGAGCAGGTTTAAGGGGTACTAGAGAGTAGGGACTCCCTTATTATGTCTTGGACTCAAGATTGAAATTAGGGTAGGGTTTACCAGTGACGTGAATTCTGTGCTTATTTGTCAACCCTATGGTGTCTATACTGAATTCAGTAAAACTCTGGCTTTCAACTTGAGAATTAACACATCATACTTGTTTCCAATTTTATGTCATTGACATTGGTGAGAGACTCCTATGTAGGACCATAGCCCACCAGGAAGAGTCACTTGGGAGTCTCTGGCAGCATCTCTCAGCATCTAATCTATTGTCTCACACTGTTAAAATGTGTCTCCAAAGTTTCATATTTTATTCCACAAAATGAAAACCCAGGAATTATCTGGAATGATCTTCCACTGAAAGCAGACAAGTGGCATTTGTTACTTAAGCATAATTTTAGAGCTTCACTCTCTTCAACCAGGTTGCTCATCAGAGTGTTCCTCCCAGAGGCATAAACAAGCTCTAGTAGATGCAATTTTCTCCATCTTCTAACATTCCAAAAATAAATTTTAGTGCCCTTCACACATTGGCTTTCTGGCAAATGCCTGACTGGCCCACACTTAATCTGACTTTGACTTAACATAGCACTGGTTGCAAAAGATGTGAAAAACACGGGCAGTTCTTATGAAACAGATTGTGGTTCTAGAGCTTAGTCATATTTAAGAGCAAGAGTTTTGAAGCCAGTGTAGGTGGTAACAGCCATCTGAATGTGGGAAAGTTACTTAATGTTTCTAAAGCTCAGATTCCTCAGTTGTAAGATAGGAATAATGATAGTACCTAGCTCAGAGGAGTGATGTGAGAATATGAGTAAGCACTGAACAACATTGTCTTAAGGCCTGAGCAGAATAGTGAACCTGAAAATGACTATCACATAGCAGTTCAACATGTCTGTTGTTTTCATGTGCTGCCAACATCCTGCATTTGTGTGACTGTTTCTGTTTCCAGCTGTCTTTATCCAGCCACACAGAAGACGAAAAGCTCATAGGAGTCCTAGAAAACAATGGTTACTTTGTCTTTATTTCAAGCAAAAGAAGGGGACCTTCTTTAGGAATGCATGTTGGATCAAGTTGGAGAAGTTGATTAATATTGTTTAATGTTGTTTAAATTCAGCTGTTTAGGAAATGGAATGCCTGTGCTGATAATAAAAAAGATCATAGATAGATAGATGGGTAGATAGGTAAATGAATGCATGCTGGATGAATTAGGTAGACAGAAAAAGAGAAACAGTCATAATATAGATGAGTGGATAAGTAGATGGGTGGATGGACACAGAGATAAAAACATATAAGGGTGCATAGATGGATAATTAGATAGACAGATTAGATAGATAGAAAGATAGCCTGGGCAGAGTGGCTCACACCTATAATCCCAGAACTTTGGGAGGCCAAGACGGGGAGGATCTCTTGAGCCCAGTAGTTCAAGACCAGCCTGGGCAACAAAAGGAGACCATGTCTCTCTAAAAATGAAAAAATTAGTCAGGTGTACTGGCTCACACTTGTAGTCCCAGCTACTTAGGAGGCTGAGGTGGGAGCACCTGTTTGAGCCAGGAGGTTGCGGCTGCAGTGAGCCACAGCACTCCAGCCTGGGTGACAGAATGAGATTCAGTCTCAAACAAACAAACAAAAAAAAGATAGACAGATAGATAGATGATAGATAGATAGATAGATAGATAGATAGATAGATAGATAGATAGATAGATAGACAGACACATAGATAGAAAGAACAAATCTTGGAACTCCCTTCCTCTTCTGAGTTACAGCTGAACACACTTATGTTTAAAGTCTATGGTTTTCAGGCATGGTGCACTCAAGTTGCAAGGAAAACCTGGCAGATTTTCCTAGAACTTCTGATTTTGTTGATACCCTATTAAAATCATCAACATGCCCCTGCAAAATTTGATAAAATCCCAATTTCTTTATAGAACATAAAAACCCATTACTGAGTTGATGGGTGCAACAAACCACCATGGCACGTGTATACCTATGTAATAAACTTGCACATTCTGCACATGTATCCCTGAACTTGAAGTATAATAAAAAATAAATTAATTTTTAAAATCCATTATTATCATACTTACCTTACTAACTTCTCTTCCTGTCAGTTCTTCCTACTCCTTGAGCCAAGCTGGACTTACTGGTAATTCCCTGAACACTTTTGATTTCTACATGATTTCTGTATGCTATTCTTACTAGAATTTTGTGTTTGTGTTTCAAAAAGTATAGATACAAGACAAAACAAAAAATATACATTTATATTTTATAGAACAAAACCTTAAAGAATCAGTGTCATTTTATGTTAGAGGAGCATGGCCTTGGGTTACAGTCCCCCAGACCCTCCTGATGGTATCCCTTCCCTCTCCTTTAGCTTTATGTGTACTTTGGTGAAAATTTTTAAAAATGCGTGGTTAACCAAAGGACTGCAATAATTGGTGTGGCATGACTCATAAAGCCTTTGCAATTTTTGTTTTATTATGCTTTTATTTTAGCAATGTGTAAATTCATTTTTGCTAATACTAAATACACATGCTATTAAGGTGATGCTCATCAGATGATATTTTCAGCAGAAAGTCTATGAGATGCAATGGAAAACAGAACACAGTTTGCTATGAGCAGAAGATAAAAGGCATAGATGCATGCTAAGCCTAAGAAAGATCAAATACTCAATAGACCAATACAACTTTCCCTCATGGGTCTATGAAAGAGCACGGTCAAGCTGATAAAAGTTCTACTGAAAGGAAGAGTCACTGTTGAAAGAAGATCAATTGAGTAGTGCATTGACCATGGATGCAATTTTCTAAAGCTTTGTAGAAATATTGATGTACTCTAGGAGGGATTACGTTGCAAAATTTGCTGCCTCATTCACCATATTTGAGTATTTTAACCCCACTAAGTATGAGTGTCAGCAAAGACTTAGTACTTGAAAGTGTGCTAAGAGTTCAAAATGGTTAAGAATCTCTGAGTTAAATTTTGCATTTTAAATCAAGAGACTTACCAGTACCTTTTATCATCAAACCAGAACCAGAAAATCAGGGTTGGGGAGGAGGCGGTGGCTTTTAATATAGTAAATCTAAGTATAAATGTATAAAATTCCATTTAAGTCACAGTGCTTCCATGGAATGTAAAGTTATGACAAAGATGATTCAAATATGGGTATATTATAAACATTTACAGAGATGAATTATTTTGAAAATGGTAAAGACCTCTGCAAATGGCCAGATGGAGAGAATTACACATATACAAAAAAAGTAACATTTTTAGATTAAAAGTTTGCAGATCTTTATCAGAAACCTTTATAAAAGCAAGTAAACTTTTTTCATTGTACATAAAAACATGGAAAATTTGCTAAGTTTCAGCAGGAATTTGAGGTATACAGTTATAGCCACCAATGAATAATTTTTATGCTCATCTGGAAAGAATATTTTTTCAGGAATAAAGTGTTTTTTCACAGTGAGCTGTAACTGAGTGATTATATATGTATTCTTATGAGACACTTTTGAGACAGGAGGTGCTAAAACAAATTTAAAAGTATTAGTTGATCTATACCAGGCTTTGTCCAGGCTTTTCTATGAGCAAACTGGAACACACAGTTAATCGAGGAATAATAACTACCTTCTTAATATCATTTGCCATCTTATGCATTATATTGTCCACCATCTCTAAACTCTCTGAGTCTCACCATCGTATTGTTCATAAGCAGTTCTCCATGGATGTCTGTTTCCAAACATCTTGAGAGCACAGGAATTGTCTGCCTTGATTCCAGATAATATTTTCAAGAAATTTTGTATGGCAAAGAGCTTTGGAAGCTAGAAATTTGGAGCAAAGATCGGGTTCATTTGTTTGCATCTTTTATAAGATTTGGATTTTCTAAGACTAGGATTTCTCAGTTCTAACTTCAACCCATTATGTGAACATCATCTGCTTGGGCCATGCCATAATTACCTGCATGGGATTGGGGACTTGGGGTGTCAAGGGGAGCTTGCACAAATATAAAGCTCATGCTGCTTGTTATGTCATAAATAATTTGGTCCTTTGTCTTTGACCCAGGAGTCTCATGTCTTCTGCTAGCATCCATGAATTTATAGCAGGCTAACTTGTTAGCTTACAAGTAGGTCAGAACCTCAGTCCCTTCATAGTTCTTAACACACATCTACAGGGCAAAAGCAAAACAAATAAACATTATAATAGTGATATTCAATCCAGTTGAGCATGAGACAGGGCATTGAACAGGGATTTGGAAGTAAATTGTAATCCCACTGCATTACAACCATTTTGAGTTACTCTGTGCAAATTATTTCACTTCTTTCTGCTACTCAATTTCTTTTTTTTAATAAAGGAATTTCTGCTAAAATGCAAATGTGTGCATGTGTGTTTTCTTTTTTTTTTTCTTTGCCCATTGTTTTATTATACTTTAAGTTCTGGGATACACGTGCAGAACGTGCAGGTTTGTTACATAGGTATACATGTGCCATGGTGGTTTGCTGCACCCACCAACCCGTCATCTACATTAGGTATTTCCCTTAATCTATAAAGTTTTTTAGAGAGGGTGGTGGCCCTATAAGGTCTAACTCTAAATTCTGAAAAGTTGTTAAATTTTTTTCAGTGTTTTTCATAACTCTGTCCCTTATTCCTTCAACAAGGGTTTTTTGTTTGTTTGTTTGTTTTGTGTGTGTGTGTGTTGTGATAACTTAAAAATCAGAAAATATTACATATGGGAAGCTCCTTAGAGATGATGTACTTTAGGGACTTCCATAATTATGTTCTGATCAATCCTAGGTTTCTTCAGAGAAAATTTTGGATCTCTGAAATGCTTGATTGAACTTTAATTTTCATATACAATTTAATTAAGTTTTAAGCTAATAAGACAGCATGTATAATCAGATGTGTTATAAGCCAAGTGCTAACACATAGAAGACCATCAATGAGTCAACTTATATATTCACTGACATTAAAAATGCAAATGCCATAAAATTCAATTTCTAAAACAAATCTATACTGATAATATATTTATTTTGACTGTTTTTCTATGGAAAGTTAAGAACAATAAATCACTTTGAACAGCCCATTTTACAAATCAGAAATATGAAAAACGAATAGGAATATGAGTATGATGAAACAATGTGGTTAATTCGAGTAAAGAGAAGACAGAGGAGGCAGGAAGTTAGCTATACATGTATGGAGCTATGATAATTTAGTTGAAGTTTTTTATTCCTTTTGAGTTAAGGATCACATTTTGTTTCTTTTGAGTTTCTATAGTTAAATGCTGCAATACCATGGAGTGTGGTTAACCAGAGTGAGTTTTCTTCCTATTAGAAATTATTATTAAAGACTTTGTTACAACTAAACAGAAAAAATAAAGGAATAATCCCATTAAAAAGTATGCAAAGGACTGAATAAACATTTCTCAAAAGAAGACATACAGGCCGAGAGTGGTGGCTCACACCTCTAATCCCAGCACTTTGGGAGGCCAAGGTGGGTGGATCACGAGGTCAGAAATTCGAGGCAAACCTGACCAACAAGGTGAAACCCCGTCTGTACTAAACATACAAAAATTAGCCTGGTATGGTGGCACGTGCCTGTAGTCCCAGCTACTCAGGAGGCTGAGGCAGGAGAATCGTTTGAACCTGGGAAACGGAGGTTGCAGTGAGCCAAGATCGCACCACTGCACTCCAGCCTGAGCGACAGAGCAAGATTCCGTCTCAAAAAAAAAAAAAAAATGCAAATGGCCAAGTATATGAAAAAATGCTAAACATCACTAATCATCAGACAAATGCAAGTAAAAGCCGCAATAAAATCATCTTAACCCAGTTAGGATGTCTATTATCAAAAAGACAATAATAACAAGGGCTGGTGAGGATGTGGAACTCTCATACATTGTTTATGGGAATGTAAATAAGAATAGCCCATATGGTCAACAATATGGAGTTTTCTCAAAAAAAAAAAAAAAAACCCTGAAAATAGAGCTACCATGAGATCCAGCAATCTCAATACTGGGTAGCTATCGAAATGAAAGGAAATCAGTATATCAAAGGGATACCTGGATTCCCATATTTATTGCAGTACTATTCACAATAGCCAAGATATTGAATCAACCTAAGTGTTCATCATTGGATGAATAAAGAATATGTGGTATATATACACAATGAAATACTATATAGCCATAAAAAATAATAAAATCCTGTCATTTGCAGCAACATGGATGGAGCTGAAGGTCATTGTCAAGTGAAATAAACCAGAAGCAGAAAGATAAATATCACATGTTCTCACTCATATGTGGAAGCTAAAAAGTTTCTCTCATGGAGGAGGAGAATAGAATGGTAGTTACTAGAGGCTTGGAATGTGGTGGTCAGGGTGGGATGAAGAGAGGGTAGTTAATGAGATAGATAGATAGAAGGAGTAAGTTCTTGTGTTTGATAGCACACTAAGGTAACCATAGTTAAAAACTGTATATTGTGTGTTGTATATTTCAAAATTGCTAGAAGAGGGTCAGGTGCAGTGGCTCACACCTGTAATCCCTGCACTTTGGGAGGCCGAGGTGGGAGAATCACTTAAGCCCAGGAGGTCAAGGCTGCAGTGAGCCTAGATGGTGCCACTGCACTCCAGCCTGGGTGTCAGAGTGAGACCCTGTCTCAAAAAACAAAAAAACTACAAGAGAAGATTTAAAATGCAAAGAAAAGATAAATGCTTAAGGTAATGGATATCCTAAATATCCTCTTTGGATAATTATACCTTGTATGCATGTATCAAAATATCACCTATACCCTGTAGATATTTACAAATATTATGTATCAAAAAAATTAAAAGGCTTTTATGTACATTTGTTGCTTGGCATTGCTACCTCTAATGATGAGATGACAGACCTAAACTTGGGAGAAACCAACCAGAATGAAAAAGAGATATGTATGAAAGACAATGTGGAAGAAAAACCACAGAACTTAATGGCAGGTACAAGTACAAAAAAAATTAAACTTTGCTCTTGCATCCTGGTGACTGGGAAATGATTATATTGTTGACAGAAATACGAAAGTTGAACAGAGCAACCAGTTTTGGAAGGAAAAAATTATCAACACAATTTCAGAAAGTTAGGAGTTTGAAGAGATAGCAGAACTCCTGCTCTAAATCTCCAGTGAACAGGTCAGAATTGAGGAGAAAGGCCTAGATAGAATTATAGATTTGGCAGTCATCTGTGTCCATAGATTGCAGGCTTCATATATCAGATATTATCTGTTATTCTTGAATCTTGAAGTGCCGGTCATGTGGCAATTTTCTGCCACTCTTTCCAACAAAAAGTCCATATTCTGATTTCCCTGTGACTCAGTAAATTGCCTCAAATCTCATACACTGTTTTTCTTGTTACTGGGTGTCAAACCAAATCTGCCTTTACTTTAAGTGTAAAAGTTTTAAAACTATGTTGTGTATATGCAAACTGGATAATTACATATTCATTTACTAAGAAATATGGAAGCATGGAAAAAAACTAATAAATCATTTTCCTCAATCAATGTAAGGAATCTAGGTTTACAAAGGCATATTTGAATTACTATAAAAGAAAAGGAGACCTGACAATTTGTTTGATTGTGAGATGTATAGCATCATCAAAATGACAAGGTAAAAGCTGAGGAACATTTTTCTGAATGCTGGAAGAATTGACCGGGTATTCAGCAGAAGCTGAATGAAAATGTCAGGCTAACAATGAAGATTTTGTACTTTATCACACCCTGATGACTGGTACATAGCAAGATTTGATCATAGTTTCATAAAAGTAGGAAATTGAACTTTCAAAGACATCACTAGTACTAGAATATACTAGAATGCTCCTTTGGTATGCATTCAAGTTTTTTAATAGTATGTTACTTGGTTAATATTTATGTCTGTCTCATCCCTTAAGTCTACCTACTTTTAAATTTTATTTCTTGGTAAGTATAAAATTATTCTAAGCTTACCTCAGACACTAACAAATAAGTAACAAGGGCTCGATGGGTATCAATTCCATGCCTAACACAGGGCTGGGCATTATGAGAAGTTTAAGACATTCTAATAGAGTAGAATGGTGGTCTCCAGGGGCCACCTGGAGATGGAGAAAATAAGGAGATGTTGGTCTAAGGGTGCAAACTTTCCATTATAAGATGAATAAGTTCTGGGGATCTAATGTATAGCATGGTAACTATAGTTAATAATATTGTATTGTACACTTGAAATTTGCAAAGAAAGTAGATCTTAAATGTTCTCACCACACACACACACACACACACACAAATAGTAACAATGTGTTAACTAACTTGATTGTGGTAATTATTTCACTATATATGTGTACTAAAATATCATGTTGTACACATTAAGTGCATATACTTTTTTATTATTATTATACTTTAAGTTTTAGGTACATGTGCACAACGTGCAGGTTTATTACATATGTATACATGTGCCATGTTGATGTGCTGCACCCATTAACTCGTCATTTAGCATTAGGTATGTCTCCTAATGCTATCCCTCCCCCCTCCCCCCATCCCACAACAGTCCCCAGTGTGTGATGTTCCCCTTCCTGTGTCCATGTGTTCTCATTGTTCAATTCCCACCTATGAGTGAGAACAGCGCATATACTTTTATTTGTCAATTATATCTCAATAAGAGTAGGGTGGAAAAGTGAGCCAGGACTTCTAATATCATGCTAGTCAATGCATTTATAAAATGTTATTTAATTACCATGTTCCTATTGTAAAGACTCAGTTTCAATAGTTCATAAATTATTTATTCATTATTGGTATCCCTGACAAGATAAATAAATATGAAACAGGCTTGCACTTAAGAGGGGAAAAGCCTATGAAAAAATTACAAGCTACTTGGGAAGCCTATTTGGATACTTGTAAAGTAGGTTACTCCAGATTTATTCTCTGATGAGGAAGAATGACAGACTTGGATGGTTTACAGGAGCATCTTGCTTTCGATAGTAAAAGGCACTCATTGGAACATCAGCTTATTCAACTCCATGCCTTCACTTTTAGGGCCACAGGAAACAGGGGTCAATGATGGTGAATGCGTGCTTTTTCTCTTGAAAGAAGTAGGAGGATTGAAAGATTCTGGTGCCCTTAAGTGTGGTTGAATTTCTGAACAAATAAGATCCTTGCAAGGGTAATTAAAATAAGCTGCTAATTAAAAGCTTTTGTTGTTTGAACTTGGAGAAGCAAATCAAAGCGGCAAGCTTTCACTCCAAGTCAACTCAGTGCTCTTTGACTCCCAGAAGGGCAGCTTGAGACAACATTGCCTAAAAATTTCTTGAATGCCTGAAAGGAGTTGGGTTGAGTTCAGCTTAGAAGTTTAGATTTGAAAAGATGTGTATGTTTAGAATAAATCATGGATTTTTAGATTTAACACTTAGAAAATTACTTAATTTTGATTATTCTAAAAATAAATCTACCATTCCAGTTAGTAGAATAGACATCCTTTCAGCTACCATCTATTGAACTCTTATTAACAGTCTGGCACCTGGTAACTGCATAAGCTTAGTTAAATCTCACAGTAGTATTATGAGGTTGATAATTTAGTTATCCCATTTTTATAAAGAAGGGAAAAAATAATGAAGATGTTAAGTAACATTCAAGATTCATTAGCTCACAAGGGTGAGGCTGGAATTGGAACCCAATGTACTGACCCCAAAGCCATCTTCTTTACTACCATGTTTTGCCAACCTTGACCAGCTGTAAACTTGAGGAATCCCATACGCATGTGCTGGGTAAAATAGTTTCCAATTACAAAAAGATTTCTAATCTCCATTTTTTTGTGCTACATATTACTATTATACTATTTTCTGTAGCTTCTAACAATATATAATACTCTAATAGTGACATTGTAATTATTAATAAAAATGACTAATGCAACTCTGTAATTTTCACTTTTAACATGTTACCTAAAGCACTTTTTGCTTAAATGTTTCTTCTTGGTCAATAATTTATTGCTCTTGCTAAACTGAAAAACAATATGTTTGATGAAGTTATTTCATGTAAATGATAAATCCTTTACATTTAGAAAAAAATCATTTCTATTGTGTTTTTCATTAATTATAATGGCAGTGATCAATTTTAAATATGGCCATACTTGCATATTAAAATTGATTTCCTTCCCAGTTTAGTTCTGCAAGTATTACTTATTTAGGAAACAAGAAAAATTATAAAATGTTTTTACTATTCCATGTTTGCAAGGTATGGGTAGTCATTTCTATGGGTCAGATATTTGTTCCAAAATACTATTCCTTTGCTTCCACAAACACAATAATAAAAACAGTTTGGTCTAACATTTATTATTCAATAAGTTGATATGTTCTAAATACTATACTTGGAACTTTTTTTTTTTCCTCCCTGAGATGGAGTTTCACTCTTATTGCCCAGCCTGGAGTGCAATGGTGCAATCTCGGCTCACTGCAACCTCCACCTCCCTGGTTCAGGCAATTCTCCTGTCTCAGCCTTCCGAGTAGCTGGGATTACAGGCGTGCACCACCACGCCCAGCTAATTTTTGCATTTTTAATAGAGACAGGGTTTCACCATGTTGGTCAAGCTGGTCTCGAACTCCTGGCCTCAGGTGATCCATCCACCCCAACCTCCCAAAGTGCTGGGATTACAGGCATGAGCCACCCCACCCGGCCGGAACTTTTTTATACTTGGAACTTTATATCTATTATCTCATTAATACTCACAACCATCCTATAAAGCAGCTGACATTATACACAATAATACAAGAGCAATGGGGCTTAGATAAGTTAAATAACTCTCCCAAGTCATAAACTAGAAGAGACAAATGATTTTCTAAAACCAAGACTGCCTGCTTCCTAGTACTAATTTTTTACCATATCAACTTGCTGCATTCAAAATACCTTTGAAAATATTAAAAATTAAACTATAAGTATAAAATAAGACCTTGAGTTCATTTAATATTTGGTTTATTCATAAACATTTTAATGCATATTTTTAAATTTTAGATGAATAGAATTTGATTTAGCTGTAATTCTATAATGCGTTTCTTTATATAATTGGTATCATGTTAACTCTTTGTTAGCCTTGCTGACCTTTCCTAGCACTGGTATTCATGTATATGAGCCTGTTTTTGTATTGACTGTGGATATTTCTCCCTTTCCTATTTCTCTGCACAAATCTCTTTGCTGTCATGTTGTTAGCAGATATTTATTCCATTCCTGCAAGCAGTCATGCATAAAAATATGATAATAGATATTCATGTCCTTTCTTAAACCCCAGCACTTACCTACTTAACCATCACGTCATTCAACAATACTTATTTCACCATGACAAGAAGGGCAACATAAATAATTAATATTGATTTCCCTGATCTTGCCTCTAACCCATACAGCTTTCTCAAGTACTGATTGATAGAAAAATGCTTTACCTCTGAAGCTGTCTGACATTTAAATATTTAACTCCCATCTCATAGTTCATGAAATATTACTAAAATACACAGAAAAAACTACTTAAAAAGCAGTAATTCAGACTAAAAACTTGAGAAAGCAACTGAAACCAATGAAATCATGTATGATTTTTAAAAGATACCTCTAGAAACTTAAATTCAGGGCATCAAATTTATATTTTTAATCTCCATGAAAGAGGCAAGAACATTATTGCTATTTAGTAATGCAAATATTAAATGATATTTTGCTGCATTTCCCAAAGGCAGTAATAACTATTACTAGTAGTTTATTGGTTTATAAAAAAGTACTATCTTAATTCATAAATAGATTACTTTCTCTCACTTCTATTCACCTCCTGCCTTTGACCTGTCAGCTCTGCAACTTTGGGTAAATTACCTCTTCGAGCTTTCCTCACTTTATCTATAAAATGTAATGCAATTCACAGGATTAAATACGAATACACACACATATTATTTGTGTGTGTGTGTATGTGTGTGTGTGTGTGTGCATGCATGCGTATGCATAAACAAACGATGCCTGGCATACATGTAGTAGGTTCTCAAAAACTGTGAGTCCCATCCTTTTTTTCCCTTTTTGTATATTTACATGACCTACTGTGTACACACCTAGTTAAATACCTTATATTTTGCAAGGCTTTCACATATGGTGGGGCCAGGGTGAGGCAAGTGTGCCACTTGCCTTATGCACAAAATTTAAGGTGGTAAGAAAAAAACTGAATAATTATGGTGAAATAATATTTTAGGCAGTATTTTTAAAAACCAGAATTTATCCAAAATTTCCTGATGAACAAAACCTCAAAATATTAAATAAAAGCAAGGTCCACAGGACTGACATTTCCTTCACCTCAGCCTCCAGTGTGGCTTAGCCCAGCTCTGCTTTCACCAGCGTTACCTACACATGTCCCGTAGCTCTGGCCCCCACACAGAAACAACATCCAAGATGTCTGCGTCCTTAGTCGCAGGCCTCCTACATAAGGCAGCTCACAGCCTCATTCCTTATTCTCGGTTTGAGGTTGAAAGGTTTAAATCTTGAATTTGGAGATAGGAATGAAGGCAAAACTCAAGCTGAGAATTTGAGAGAAAGCAAGAATGAGAGAGTATAGAACGTCACAAAGATCTAGCAATGAGGGAGCTTCATTCTGAACTCACCATGGTTGAAAGGCTATAGATGAGCACTGTCTGTTCCCTCAGTCTGCATCAGCTTCATCCAAGAATATTTTTGATGATGACATTGAATAAGTATCCATGTTTCTGTAATAGTTTTAGGAGGCACAAAATGAACTTCTGGTTCCTCTTAGGCTTATAAATATAAAGGAGTATTCCATAGTTATTTTATCTTCCTATTGGCCTTGAAAAAAATACCGTATTAGTTATCTAAATCCTCATCATGTGTAGGTGTAGAGTCAATGTTAATAGTACTTTTTGATAAATAAAAATGATTACATCCTCCTTCTATAATACCTATTCCCAAATATTTAAATACGCTTCTACTAAAACCAAATCATAGACTAAGTTGGAGTGCTTGGTGTTACTTGGTTTTGATTTGTTCTCTCCTGAGACAGGACACATTTTTCTCTTTGATTTACCCCAGGAGAAAGAATTGTCACCACTGGATAACCCAGTGAGCAGAATAATCAGACCACTGAGCAGAATGAGTGAGTGATGGTGTTTCTAGTCCTCCATTACCAAATTGTGCACAAAATATATCGCAGCTGGTGCTGCCATGTATGCAGCATTTTAGGTGGGCTATGGACTGCCAGGAAAAGACCATACGAACCTATAGAAAGTCCCTGAGCAGGAAAAGATAGGTAGTATATGGCCTCCCCTTTGCCCCTGGGCTCCCAGAGGGGCACACAGGTGCCAGAAACTCGCTTCATCTGAGAGGACCATGCTAATGTTGAAAATGTAGCCAAGTTCTTGCTATGCCACAGTCGCTTAAAATATGAGGCATATAATAACCATATAATATTCCAGTGGCATTTAGGCTAAAAATCTGCATGCTTCCATTATAGAAGAATTTACAAACTTCAGACTCTACAGGTTCTTCTGCACACAAGAATCCCATATCCTCTTCTGGTAGATAACACAGAATCAGGTTCCCCTTTACTGCGTATCTGCCTTTAGAATTCTTGTGTCTATAAAAAACTCTTTTCTAACAGAACACTCCTTGATACAGATTTAGTATGCCTTTGCCTAGGTGCTTTCCGTATATAGGGTGATCTTAATAGTCACTTCTCTGAAATATATTGTCTTTACTGTGTGCAAACTTAAGTATTTGTTGAGGTCTTAGATCAAATGAATGTGTTTTAATCCAGGCCTAACTGACTATAAAAGACGGTGTGCTTCGTTACCATGCAGGGTTCTACAGATTGCATACATCAGAATCATCTGCAATGCTTATCAGCACCTCATTGCATCTGGTACTGAATCTTTGTCTTTGGGTATGGGGCCTAGGAATTGTTAGTTTTACAAGCTCCTCATACATGCTGAAGTTTGGAAATCATTGCTTTAATGTTATACTGCATCCTGGTTGCACTGATTCCTTCACAATTTGAAGTTCTTGTTGTCTTAGGAAGAGAAGCCTATAGGCTAACAGATTGCCAGCACCCCTGTGACCATTACTGTTGGCTTCCCTCAAAAAAACCACATTGTTGATTGGCATAAGTCCTCTAGTCACTACCCCACCCTGAGCTCAGCTTGCCGACATCTGAATGAACTGGCAGTCAAAGCCATACAGTGCCAAGAGAGTTAGCTTCCTAAGAGTTCCTCATGAAAAATGGAGGCCAGGTTTTGCCCCTTGCTTTCTATCTTGAGTTTTGTTAAAACAAAAACTATTTTTATCTGTGGAAACAAGCATGTACGCCATCTGTTTTCTTTGAGATATCAAAGTTCAGTATTGTTTTTAATTCAGCAACAAATATTTATTTTGCCCTTCCATATGATGTTTATTCATACTAGTCTCCTTCGCCCTACCAGCTTTATCTGATTAAATTCAGTCTATACACTGGTACATTAATATTGTCTTTCTGTTAATTTTTTTCCTAATTAAACCTAAGGAATTGTATATTTTAATATAATGTGACACTCTATGGATTCTTTATTTCTTCAAAATTATACTCCTTTGGAAATGTACAAATAATGCATATTTGTATCTCTGCCATTTCTTAAGCTTATTTAGGCACATAATATATGTAATATTAGACATGCTGGTTTAACTAAAATAAGCTGTTCATTTTGTTTTCTTCCATTTATATTATTGTGGTTATATAGGTTAATATATTTGAAAAACATGAGAAATATATTAAATTATTTTGAATTTCATAGTCCAAACAAGTAAAACTAATGTTGTTCTAGCACTGACAATGAGACAAAGAGGAGTCATTGAATAATTAGGAAAAAGATAAAAAATATCTAGATTAGCAATGATTATTTAGACATGAAAAACAAGATGATATCTACTAAAATGTATATAAACTGATATTCAGACATATTCCACTTGTCATAATTAATTTGAGCCTTGTGTATGATACTCATTGCTTCTAATGCTCCCACAATTTTTTTCTGTCTTATGGAGCCCATATTTTCTAAGAAACATCATAGGGCCATAAGGACACATTGCCTTCAGATGCATAATTCATTAGGTTAGACAGTGTATGTCATTGGCTTGGGTTTCTTTCTTCAGGGTGCTGCCGAAGTGCATCAGAACCCTGTTTAACTGGCAGCAATTTGAGATGCAGAATTAGCATATTGTTTCTTGGGGAATGCCCTTGAATGTGCTTGAGTAGCTGGTTGTGTAAGGCATGAACAGAATTGCCAAGAGCCAGGGAAGAAATGGGTTCCAAGCATCATGCAGTAATCCTGTGTGCCTGTGCATATCTCAAGAAAGCTCCTCAGGAAATGTCAGATCATTGCTGAATGATTAACGCACAGACATTGCAGACCAGAGTTATACCTGGGGACTCACAGCTCACTCATATTACAGCACACCTGTGCAAAATTCCAAAGCGAGGGATCCCTGTGGTGCCAGGTAAGCGTCTCACCTTCACTACTAATGCTCTAAAGTTACAGCTGAGAAATTATTGAGAAGTTAAGCTACAACTTTGCTACAACTTGAAAACTTACATTTTTCACCTTTGTGGGGATGGAGCTTAATATATTTGTGTTCTGGAAGAGACAAAATGTAGAAATAAATAGAGGGCTGGCTTAGATAAAGTATACTAAAAATGTGACCATAAAAAGATGTAAAGAAAAACAAATCAACTTCCATGTGGACCAATCATGAGAGCTTAGAAATACGACTTTTTATTAATCTCACATGCCAAGAAACCATCCCTTACTAAAATGATGGAATGGAATATTTCCATTTGGCAAAATGCTTGCAGGTGAAGCAAAATTTAATCAATCAAATTCAAATATTAGTAAAATGAGGAGAAATAAACTCTAGGCAATTCATAATTTCATAAGAACTCTCATTTGTCTTTTGAGAAAAGAATAAAATAGCTATCATTGCTTTTAATCACTGGAGAACCAGAATTCTTTTTAGACTTCCATCACTTACTGTTGAATATGCTTGTGTATGAGTCCTCCAGTGTTCTGAACCAGAGAATAGTTTCTTTATGGGATTTGTGTCTGCTGCAGAATGCTTGGAGGAATATCATTTTTGCTTGCAGAAAATTGAAATACGCATGGTCTATGTCTCAAGTGCGTTTTAAAGTAGGAGGTCAAGTACAACTCCTTGGCAAGTGAGAAGCAGACATAATAACAAAACTTCAAACCCTAGATTGTCTTCATGTAACCTTGTGGGTCTATGATTCTAAGAAAATCCTACATTTAAAAAAAAAAGATGGGTGATTAGGTATAGAGAGCAATATACAGTTTTCTCTGATGATACTCCAAAAATGGATTCTTAAGAACAGACCCTGTTAAGATCTTTCCATGTTGCTAGGAGCAATTGTTACCATAGGAACAATGGTACTAGTAAGCATCATTTATACACACATAACATCCAACCCAGAAAGTAATTTAATTAAATTACCTTTACAATTATATACTGTTGTCTTTTGCAGCGTTTTCATGTGTATAGTACAACTTATTAGGCCCTCTTTTAGGCAAGCTTATGTAAATTTGCTCACTGGTAACTTTCACTGGTTTATATCCTCACCCATTTTGTTACATTGAAGTTTAGTCTTTCTTTGGCATAGAAGAAAAAAGATTCAATATTCTGAGCTCGATTGTCTTTTTTGTAGGGAACTTTGAGTCACAGCAGTGATGGGTGCTCAGCCCTGACGGGGCTGCTATAATCAAATAAGAAAATCAAAGAAAATGTTGACACTGCTGCAGATTTAGATTGTGCTTCACCCACAACCCAGTCATTTTGTGTTGAGTATTATTTTGAAAACATAAAATCAGAACAAGTAGTCATCCTCAAATTCCTTAAACATTCTTTTTTTAATTTTTCATTAAAAATCACATTCTCTGATGAAACTGAAAAGAATTCAGCTCAAGCAACGTTGGAAAATGCTCCTCTACTTCCCCCCTTAAAAGAATAGTTAATTAGACTATATTACAGATACTGATTACAGGCCTGTGGTTTGCTGTTGAAAGAATATGCTAGCTCAGGTTACAGATCTTTCTAAAGCCAAAAGAAAGAAGTATGAATTCAGGTTGTAAATTGTTAACATATTGCCAGAAAACAAATTGGGAGATGCGGTCCTCTGCTGTGGATGTGGATTTGTGCCATGATTGTGGATTTCCTGAAATACTCTTAAGTAAAGAGTCTTAGGTACTGGGGAAGATAAAGCACGCCACAGTTGACTGCAACAGGCTTCAGCTAATGGCACATCCATCCTCACCTCCTTGATCTGTCATTTCCTCCAAAATTAGCTCATTTAGTTTACAATGCATCAAATTACTTTTTAGTTTCTATCAATAAAGTGTGCCATCTATTATTACAACTGTGGAATATACTGGCAGACACCAGACTTATTTTTCCTGAATCTCAAAAGTGGACAGGAAAAGCAGAGTCAATAACAACTATTAGCAAGGATTATGCATTCAGCAGTGTATATAAAATACTGGGTTCTTTAAAATATAATAGAGAACAGAGCTATCAGTCCCAGGGCTCAAATCCCTTCCCTGACATTTTTCAGTAAGACGCTTCCTTTTTTACCCCACTGCCCAGAAGGGCATGTCTCAGCAGTTTCCTCAGCCCACATTGGGATAAGGGAAAGAGGCTTCTGATTTTCTGTGCAAGGACCCTTTCCAAGAGCACCCAGATGCCAGGCATCCATGGCCCAGGATGTACAATTCCCATTTACAAACAAACTGGACTAGACAGCACCAGGAGGTAGATGGCTCTTGCAACAAGACCCATCATCTGGGTCAGCCATTGCAACTATTGACCCAACACTAGGAAGACCAGAATACCTCTCAAACCTCTTCACACCCTGGCTCATTTCGTTTAAGAGACGTATTTCCCAAGAAATTGGCATGGGATAAGCTTCTAATAAGCTTTCACTTTAAACTACCAATAATTCCGTTTTACCTTTTCAGGGGAGAAATACTCTTGAATCCATCTGCACTGTCAAAATCAAAACACTGTTTCATCCTATTTAGCTGTAGCCTGAAGGCACTTTCTAAATTTTGTATCATGTTAGTGTTTAACACATTCAGATCTTGGTACCCTCAGTAACGAAGAGTTTCAGAGTCTGACCTTGCCCCGGACAATTTGTTTTTTTCCTACAAACATCATAGAAAGAGCAAGAACCTTGGTATTAGCAACTTTCTAAGCTTCAGTTTACCTGTATAGAAAATAAAGAACATCACTTTACTCCATAATATTGGAATATTAATGAGGATCAAGCTAGATAATGCATACAAAAGTACACAGGACAGCATCTAAAATACTACTCTTGTTCATTTCTACTCTTCCCCTAAATGCTTTAGATGGTAACAAATCCACTTAATATTCTGGAATGTGTATTATACGTGCTTAATAATATATTATCTAATTTTATAAATCTCTATAGCTATGACTCATCTTGATTAAAAACATATTCTTCTAATTTTATTTAGAATATTAACATTTTTTAAAAATATGAATTAACAACCTTTGTCATTTTGTTATATGTGAATTTTAAAGATCATAATCTTCATAACTCATCAGAAATATTTAAATTAATATTTATTTTTATCTGATTCTTTCTATGACTTTAATAATTTTTTATCTAATTCTTTACATGCAATAATTAGTAATAGCTAACAAGTGTATGGTATGTATGCTTACAATGTCCAAAACACCATAACCATTTTTAATGATTTTACTTATTAAAATTTACTCCTCATGACAACAACCCAATGAGATTGACATCATTACCAACAGCCTAGTTTTGCAAATGTGTAAATTGTGGCACAAATGTTTTATATAACTTCCCCAATATAACACAGCTAATTTTTCAAACCCAAATAGTTGGACCCCAGAACCCAAGATTTAAACATAGTGTTTTAAGTCCTGTGGAGGAGAGGGAAAAGCAAAAAGCTAACAGCACAACAACAAAACAAAAACCACTTCAGACTTCAAGGAGTTTTTAATCATGAGAATGTACAGCCTGTGTCCTAACCGTCTTTCAGCCCTAAGCATATTCCCACAGACAGGCAGCACATTCATACACCCTCAGACAACACACTACTCCGTCCTCACACTTTAGAGTAGAATGCAAGTTACAAGACAATGTCAATTAATGTTGTTGTAGGAAACAGTCCATTGGAAGGACTGAAACTGTCAGCTGTATGTCAGGCTCTTTCCCTGTACTGTCTCATTCAATCTTCATCACTTTAGAGAAAACTGAGGCCTAAGAAAGTTCATTACCTTTCTGAAGACCACACAGATAATTATGAAAGTTTTAGAATTCAACCCTCATTCTGACTTCAAAGCCTACAACACCACCACATCACAGTACAGAGGCCTTAACCCAAACTTCCAGTTTGAGAAGACAATGCTTTGAGTAGTGTGAAATGCTCATCTTCTCCAGACTTTCACCTCAGAAGCCAGGAGACATTAATAATTAAACAAAAAGGAGTGTCTGTACTTCAACAATTCTGGAAAATAATAAACTTTAAAACATGACCTTATGAAATGATATGGTAGAAGAATAAACAGAGGCCGTTGAAGTTCATCAAAGGATGTTTTCTGAAGGTTTTTAGATCTGACCTGGGTTTTAAAAAAAATTGTGTAAAGTGTCTACAAAGTAAAGGAGATAAAAGGCTAAACAGCATATATCTACTACTTTTCTTTTTTTTTTTTTTTTTTGAGATGGAGTCTCACTCTGTCGCCCAGGCTAGAGTGCAATGGCACGATCTCAGCTCACTGCAAGCTCTGCCTCCCGGGTTCAGGCCATTCTCCTGCCTCAGCCTCCTGATTAGCTGGGATTACAGGCGCCCACCACTATGTCCGGCTAATTTTTGTATTTTTAGTAGAGAAGGGGTTTCACCATATTGGCCAGGCTGGTCTCGAACTCCTCACCTTATGATTTGCCTGCCTTGGCCTCCCAAAGTGCTGGGATTACAGATGTGAGCCACCGTGCCTGGCCAGCATATATCTACTTTAAAAAATAAATAAATCTTCAGAATGTACACATTGTTTGTAAACTGAATCTTTGTAATCATTACCAAAAATTAAGCTGTCTACTCTTCATATTTGCTCCCTTCCTCCACCTCTTAGCTAATATAATATTTATTCTTAGCTACTATCTCCTTTATTTTCTAAGTATATGAAAAGGAAAGACAGGCCTTTAGAAAATATATTCTTAGTGTTCCCCTAATCACAAACTTTCTTGAAAATTAAAAGACAAAGAAAGGAGCTGAAGTATGTTTAAGGTGTACAGCCTAGTTTTTTTCTAGACTTACACTGATTTTTAAAATATTTTTGTGAATTTTGAAACTGGGGGAAAAAGAGTGTTACAATGTTCGTTACAATAATTGTAACTTAAATTTGGACAATTTTAAGTAGGCTTTGTGAGGTTAAACAGTATTAACAGATCTTAAACTCAAAAGCTTGATAACTATAACTACATTTCTCACAATACATTCAGTACCAAATGCAAGTAGCTAATAATTAACTTGAACAGTCCCATCACAATGATTAAAAATATGTCAACGGACACAAAGGAACTGTTATACCTAATGAGTTC
The DNA here is from genome assembly GCF_029281585.2 of Gorilla gorilla gorilla. Classification (NCBI taxonomy): domain Eukaryota; kingdom Metazoa; phylum Chordata; class Mammalia; order Primates; family Hominidae; genus Gorilla; species Gorilla gorilla. The sequence continues at coordinate 94,493,480 of NC_073234.2, forward strand.
ATAAAAGTCTGAGATTACCTACAGGAAGAAATATGAAATATCAATCCTGAATATTTTAATGTTTTAGTATTTGTAAGTCAGGGTGAGGGTCAAACGTAAAATTTTTCAAGGATGTATAAGGGAATTTGTATTTGGTGAAATAGTAATGAATTTCAGCACTAACATATAATTGGTTTGAAATAGGAAGTTTTGATGCCACATCTGGAGAACAGAATAATATAATCCACAACAGGTAGTAATTACTTACTGAAGGTAATTGTAATACAGCTTGAGTTGTAAACATTAATGAAAAAAGAAGATTTCTAAGCAAATAAAATCTCACGCATCAAAAAGACAAAAAGTTTGTGATAAATGGTTCATTTAGGCATGCAGTGCTGTGTGGGCAAAATTGGATTGCAATCATAGGCATTTCAAAAAATGAAAACATTAGGAGAAAAGAAAATTGGACAGAAATGGCAGGGAAATTACAGCCTTTGATCCATTCCGAAGAACTTTTTTTTGAAGCATCATTATGAGTGGGCAGCAAAGTCCTTCCAATCTTCTGTTAAAACTTTTATGAAACCCTGGAGACCACAAGGTAAAAATAATCAATTTAGGACAGACCATGGAAATATTGTTCAGTGATAATCTTTTTTTCCCGTAAAATTGTACAAAACTAATTCCAATGTTAAATTGCTATCTGGTCTTGAAATTGACACTTTTAATTTCAGGAGAAGGTCTTTCCTGAATCATTTTTGACCTCTTCAACTAAAGATCAGTTATTAGACACATGCTTCACGGTAAATTATATGGAGATGGCACAATTTCACAAAAATAAAGAGTATTGTAATGCTCTTACTGATATATCATTGAGAATATCATGGGTCCAAGAATCATACCTTTAATAATCACACCTTGAAACATAAATGGGCACTATGCTATGGAAACAGATCTTTGGCTATTGTAAATAATGCACTATAGTTTCCAAAGGGCTGAGGTGGTATATCTGTATGTGCAAAAACTTAAATTAATCCCTACAGCTTTGAAACAATGATGATGATAGACTTGTTCAATTGCTGTTAAAATGTCTGTAATTTGATTGTAAACCATTAATATTCGAGATTACCGATTGGCTTTCCTTATTAAACACTGGTAATTAGTCATTTCATGAGGATTTTTGACCTTTATTGTTAAATCTAGGTTCTTAAATTAGCGTCTCAATATCATTTAAATTAGTTCTTATATATAAGATTATTTTAAGTTATTATCTTTGGAAGAATGTTGCATCCTAAAGTTAAAAAGGAGAATTACTGGCAAATAAGTATAAGAACATTACTTTATATTTGAGTAAATAATAGCTTTATTCTTCTGAGAGGGCTGTTTAAATCAGATTTACAATGCCTGAAGCAAAATCTAGATTTATTTTTTTACTTTATTTGACTTGACTACATTCTGTTTTCATTAACATTTTCTATTTGACCTTTTGAATTATAGACCCCTTCTAACCTAAAAAGATGTTATTATGAAAGAAGAATGTGTTTGTTTTGTATCTTTGAAAGTGAATACTGGTTTTATTGCTATTTGAAAATATTACTTAAAATATAGGGAGGTGAAATTTCAAGTGAAATGACTGAAATATGTTTTTTCTGTCAAGATTTTTAACTCAACTATGGGTAAAGTAGTTTCTAGGATTTATTAATCTGCAAGTTCTATAACTAAAATGAATCATTTGCATGACACTTTTAAGGTTGTAATGGTAATTTTTCTAAATTATCCCTAACAATGTTTAGCATCATAAAATAGTTTCCTAAATAGCCTTTTTCTTAGGTCATTGTAACATATAACATATTTTTTTAATCTGAAAGAGATGAAAATCCTTGCCTTTGCCCTTGAAGAATCCATACTTTATGGAAAAGATTGATAAGTGATAAATTTAAAAATAGTGTGATGAGTGCTGTAAGGGAGGTGCTTAAACATCACTGCCTCAGGGACTGCTAGACTAGATTATATCCCCTGCAATAGACTGCCTTAGCACACTGAACTTCCCCTGTTAAAATGATCCACATTCTACATGGCAATTATGTTTTTCAAATCTGTATTCATAATAGACCATAAACTCTACACTGGCCCCACACCTTCTCTCTTGCTCACTATGGTATCTTCAATGCCAAGCATCATTTCTGACACATAATAGCTGACTTATACATACTCACTGAAGAAATAAGTAAATGAGGGTGAATGAATGAAAGGTCTGAAACGGTGTTTTGTTATGTAACCAAGATTAGACTAGTTTTGAATTTTTTATTTTTAATTTATAAATAGTAATTGTATATGTTGATGGGGTCCAGTGAGATGTTTTGATATTTGTATACAGCATGGTATAATTAAATCAAGTAATTAACATATCCATCAGTTCATATTCTAGTGTTTCATGGTGAGAGCATTTAAAATCTACCCTTTTAACAATTTTGAACTGTACATTATTACTAACTGTAGTCTTCAACAGATGAATAAAGAAAATGTGGTATATACACACAGTAGAATACTATTCAGCCATTAAAAGGGAAATTCTGTCATTTGCAACAACATGGATGAACCTAGAAGACTTTATTCTAAGTAAAATAAGCAGGCACCGAGACATAAATATTGCATGGTCTCACTTATATATGGACTCTTAAAAGTCAAACTCACAGACGTAGAGTAAAATGGTGTTTACCAAAAGGTGTACTGGAGAAGAGGGGTAGTGGGACTTTGGTCAAAGGATACAAATTACAATTAGACAGGAGGAATAAGTTTTTGAGATGTAGTGGACAGCATGGAGACAGACCATAGTTAATAATAATGTATTGTATATTTCAGATCAGACCATTTTTAAATGGGCACTGAACTGTCATAAAAGAAATTCCAAGTGAACATGATGAGGAGGGCACAAAAACAAGATGATAGTCATGCCAAGGTGCAGAGGTGAGAAAGAGCACAGAGCAAGTTAAATCAACTGCAAGGAATCTGGAATGATTGGGCATTCATAGAATAGTATTGCAGAATAATTGCTTAAGATATTATATTGTATTTTGTTGTTACCCTCCTCCATTTCAAGCAAGTAACCCATTACTTGTCTAAAGGCATTTTCTTTTCAGAGAAGAAAGGAGAAACAGCCAGGAGTCATTAGCAGTTCTTGTTTTTTATGAGAGTTTAAATGTATTGAAGAGATACGTTAAGTGCCCAGAAAAAAGGAAGATAAAGGGGAGCATGATTTTGAGGACAAGGAGGGAATAAGAAGAGCGACTCCTCGAGATAAGAAAGGGGAGCTAGTTTGTCAGGACCGTAAGACAATGGTAATGACTGTGCCACAGACCCAGAGGCTGCTGGCTTCACCTCAGAGTCCTGTGTCCCAATGACAGAATGAAGAAAAGGGAAGATGGGGTGATAAACCTATTGAAGAAACCAGACTGGCTGAGAAATCGGGCATGTCAGAGGTGTCAAGGGTTGGCAGAGAAATTATGACTAGAGGAACTTCCATTCCTGCTTGGCATTCAGTAAATTCCTGGGACCTCAGAACAACCTGGAGATTATAAAGTTCCATATTTACTAAGATTGACATTCCCACCTGCCAGGAAGAATGGGAACTTGGAGTCAGTTTTAAGATGATTTCTGAAAATAAATAAATGCAGTAGTTTTGTCATTTGAATTTGCAACTTGAAATTCATATGTGCTACCTAACCTAGAAAGACAGGTTGGAGGCACATCATTGAAGGGCATCATATATCAAGCTAATACATTTGAAATTGATTCTGAAGAGAGTTGGCCATTAATGGTTTTTAATCAGGAGAATAATTAAAAACATCACCCTAACGATGACAAAAGGTTGGACTGGACAGCAACAAGACTAGTGGGAAGTTGACCAGGTACAGCCAATATTGCAGTCGAGTTGATGAGCTGGACCAAAGATTATGAGTATAGAAAGGAGCTGATGGTTTGAGAGCTATTTAGGCTGTAGAATCACCTTGATTAGATGCCTGTGGTGAAGTAAAAACAAACCTCAAAGCACTCCCAAGTTCCTGGTTCACAGCAGGGCAGTACAGAGGAGATGTAATATTATCATTTGTCCCAAAAAGTATGAGGGATGTGCTGACGAGAGAAGGGAGAAAGTGATATGGAGTTCAGGAGAGAGAAATTGGGGGCTTATCAGCAAAGTTGAATGTAGAACCACAAAAAAGAGACATGGCCCAGAAATGTATAGATAGTAAAAGGGCTGAGAAAAGAACTGTGTGTATTCAGGAAGTTTCAAAGAAGACTGACGAAGAGTGAGCACAAAGCTAGAAGAACAGTAGAGAATGATGTCACAGGAGAAGTGAGGAGAAATTTTCTGGAAGGTGAGATTAGTCAACTGTGACAGATACTACTAAAGCGAGAGAAAGTAAAATAAACTTAGGAAATTTGAACGATAAGACTTTAGATGACCTACGAGAAAAGAATGTGCAGATGTAGGGGGAGGATGTGGAAACCAGACTTCAATGGGTCAAAAACGCAGTTCTAAGTGATGATGTAGGTATGTTACAGAATTTGATCAGGAGGAGTGAGGGAGATGCAGGACTCTGAATGGGTTTTAGGACATAGGAAGTTGGCAGTGGAAAGGAGTGAGATACAAACAGACATACCTCTTCTATTGGCATGGAAGGGGGGTTGGAATCCTTATGAAGTGAGAATCGTTTTGCACTTTGTATAGGGCAGTTAGAAGTGGAAGAAAAGTGCCAGCTATCACGGAGATTGTTGTTTGTTTGACTCTATTTTCTGAAGGGAAATGTATGAGAGAGGAATTATCTGTTATATGAGGAATATTATGTGAGGAATTATATATTCCTTATATAATCTCATATTACCTAAATATTTATCCATTATATCTATTCTATGAGAAATTGTATGGAGGTATCTCTATAACATGAGAGAGGAATTATATGCTGAGAGTGAGGACACAGCTTGGAATATTAATGGTTTAGAAGTAAGCATAGTAAGTATTTGAAGAATAGAATGGAAAGGGAAGCTTGACTAGGGACAGGTGAAAGGGGTATTATAGAAATTTTTGCTAGGAGCAAAGCTTTCATTTTGGGTCCAAACTGTGGAAACTAATTAACTGATGATGCTTCATAAAAAGCAAGAAAAATGTAAAAAAAAAAAAAAAAAAAAGTAAGAGAAATTAAGACCTAGGAGAAACCTTAGGTTTTACCCATTATTATTATCCTTCTCATTTATATAAGAAAATTATTACCCTTCTCATTATATATAAGAAAATTCAAGACCCTTTAATTTAAGGTAAACTACATTAATCTTGACAATAAGCTATAAGCGCCTATTTCCCAAGTTGTCATCGATGACCAAAAAACAACCCCCAAAAAGGCATTAAACTCAAAAGGAACCCTCACTGGGAGAGGTTGAGGGAAACGGGGATGAGTTCTAGCCCAAGACATAGGTATTTGCAAAATTATTTAATTTCACAGGTTTCTCAGCTTTTGTTATCTGGAAAATAAAAACCTTAAATTTAATAGTACTTATGATCTCTATAATCAATTGGATGCCAATCAGATCAAATTCACCTGGTTTCAAATTTAACAATAAACCTATGCCCCTAGCTAGCTATCTGGAAAATTGTAGGTGGGAAGAAGAGCCATTGAACATGTTAGAAAACTCTGTTCTGTTTCACTACCTAAAAGAAAAATCGAGTTAAAATTTCGATGGTTTATTGGCTACCCTAATGCAATCTATGTTATAGGATGGCTGTGGTTAAAAACTCAGTTGATGAACAATACAGACACATTAATTATGACTGGAAAAAATAAACATAAGCACAGAGGATATAATGCATTTTATATGTAAATTATCCTGCCTTATGATAATCAAACTATGCAGCAATGGTAACCCTTCTTTCACTATAATGGTTATTTTCAAATGCTTATACTTCGTTAAGTGGACTTCATAGATGATAATCTCTGGCATAAAAATCATTCAATTGTCATCACTATTTCTTCAGAAAATTTGAAAGTTCATAGGTCTTTACTTAAAATGAGTCATTACGATGGTGCTATTTTTCTTTCTACTGTTTGTCTGCCCATGTATTCAATTAGACATTTGAGGTTCAGAAATAAAATCAAGTTGAATGTTTATCAGTTGGATATAAAACATGTACCCACATGGAAATCATTGTTGCTAATAATGTTGTCTCTATTTTACAGTCAGAGAAATTGACATTCAGAAAGATTAAAGAACTATGAAAACCAAGCAGGTTTTAGTTGACAAATCTGAGAATCAAGCCCCTGACTTTATAAACTTCAAGTCCATTGATGTCCACTCTATAGCTTAGACTTCAGATACATTCTGCCAATCATTAGTGTGAAGTTAGGCTGAGACCTACTAGCTCACGTTACTACTAACCTGATTCTTGGTTAAATTTCTGTGGTGTATATCAGAGTTAAATATTCACAGGTATGTTAAAGAGCCACTGAAGAGCTCTTCAGAAGCTCTCAATTTCAGAAGCTCTAAAATTTCAGAAATCACAAGAAAACTATTATTTTAGTTTAGTTAAATGTTACCTTAAAATATTGGTTAACATGTATTGAGTACTTACCCCATGGTTATGAGAACATTATGGGTAGGAATTTATTTAATCCTGAAACAACTCTATGACATAGGTACGGTTTTTTCTCCTTTTTTTTTTAAATAAATGAGGGATCTGAGGGACAGAGAAGTTAAATACCTTGACAAGGTCATACAGCTTGTAAGTTTTGGGGCTAGATTAGGAAGCAGTCTGACCCCAGAATCTATGCTTTACACCACTGTCAGGTAGAGATAATGGGGGGAAAAAGAGCAAAACATTGAATTCAATGATTACTTACATACTACATTTTGATGAGAAGCAGGAAAATCCCTGTAGAGTGAAGCATTTAGAAAATAATGGTGTTGGGGCATGTGATAACTAAATGAGGACCACATAGTAGCAAACGGAGAGAACTTCAAACACTTCGTGAAAGGGTCACTGAGGACATATTGCTTCATAGTTTCACCTGGAATGTGTGAAGATAAGTTTAGAGGGAAAAGCATATGGACTTGAGGCCTTGGAATCAACATGACAACTAAGGTTTTGGGGGGAAAAAATGCTGTTTCCACTCCACTGAAGGCATATTGCACCACTTAGAGGTGCTTATTACTGACTACATCTACCAAGAAACATATGAAAGAGCCAGGAAATTATCTCTACTCCCACATGAAACAGCCATATGGCCATGGCACCACCATTTCACTCTTCTAAGCTCTTAAGCTCAGGATCTGATGAGCAAGAAAACATAAAAGTAAATATTTAGCTAAATTTATGAGCCAAGTGTAGAAATTAAAAGTATATCAACATCAAGTTAATGGAAAAAATGAAAATATATTATAAAAACAGAAAAATGCATCTTGCTAAAGGACAAGCTAAAGAACTATGTTCATTGCCATGAAAGACCAAACAAATGTAAGAGAGATAAAAATAAAGCAAGAGATTATAAAGAGATATAAGAAAAATCATTTTACTGAAGAGCTAATCAAATATTAGAATGGGCTGCCAAGAGGGATTATAGAGGCTCTGTCTCAGAATATCAGAAGGGATGCTGTTCATCCTCATTAATTAAAAATTCAGATGTTGGAAGGCAGGGACTCCCTAGGATCCCACTGTTAATATAGAAATCCATACTCAGCTGTAATCATTGTCTCTGAGGCATTAACAATCCAAACATGCCTGAATTTCTCTGTTGACATTATATTATTTTAAAATAGGGTAAAACTTTCTTCTCATCTAGGCATCAAATCAACTGTAAAGATTTTGTTTAAAATCTGTGAGTAATTTAGTAGTGTCCTAGATTCACAGTGATGTCCCTAAATAACACAAAATATGTTTTAAGGTACTTTATATATCAGAAAAGACAGCCTATTACAGTTATGTTTCCATCAATGCATTCGTTATCACAATTACAAATATCTAGTTTCACTTTTAAAATGTGCATTAAAATGGAACAAACTTCTCTGACAGACTTTTAGTGATGACTCCATTTCAGAAGGAAAAAAGCCAAAGGGAATTCTTCTGTTGCCTTCCGGCCTCTCTTGTGTATTTCCTCTTCACAGAGTAGAACTTGAATACTTTCAACCAACCAACGTGAGATGGGAATTTGTTAACAATTACATAACCTCGGTGGATAACTTGATTGCCTAATCAGCCATTGTTACATGTGTGGAGCAAATTACTAAATCATGTACTCAGTCTCTAACCAATCTTCCTAGAGGAAAAACATATTAAAATCTACTTGGGTCTAATCTGGTCATTGTATATCTATCAAGTACCGTATGCCAAGTGTGTTACATATATGACTTCATACTAAGAACAACCTTGGACAAGATTAGTATTATTATTATTCATTTTACAAGTGACAAAACCAGAACTCAATAGGGTTTGACAGAATGAACTGACAGAATTGTGAAGCTAATCCAGAGAGGTTTATCTGACTTAGAAAGCCCATCATCAGTGAACGAGGCCGTGTGACCTCATTTTAATCAGGGAAGCTCACTGGTGTTCCTTGTATACACAGGTGGCTTGTACGGGTAAATTATCTGTGTATGTGTGTAACCCTTTAAGGTTGTTTGCCTTCAGAGACTATTCTTACCCCCAAACTGCCTGAAAACTGTAGGCTGTTCAGTTAATTGTTGTGGTTGTTGCTGTTGTTGTTGTTGTTGTTGTTGTTGTTGTTGTTGTTATGGAGTCTCGCTCTGTCTCCCAGGCTGGAGTGCAGTGGCATGATCTCAGCTCACTGCAACCTCTGCCTCCCAGGTTCAAGCAATTCTCCTGCCTCAGCCTCCCGAGTAGCTGGGACTACAGGCACATGCCACCATGCCTGGCTCATTTTTTTAATTTTTAGTAGAGACAGGGTTTCACTGTGTTAGCCAGGATGGTCTTGATCTCCTGACCTTGTGATCTGCCCGCCTCAGCCTCCCAAAGTACTGGGATTACAGGTGTGAGCCACC